>NC_080744.1:50610286-51860286 GCF_020826845.1 Diceros bicornis minor | reverse complement strand
CCAGTGAAATCCTGAGCAAAGAATTCAGTTTACTCATGCCTGGAGTTCTAACACGTAGAAGATGTGAGATAATAAATTTGTGTTGTTTTAAACTACTAAGTTTGTGGTAATTTGTTGTGCAGCAATATAAAACAAATACAACCACAAAGCCACAGCCTACCTCTAACAACCCTCACGGCTAAGGGAGCTCCATGTTCTGTTGTGGGAAGAGATGTCTCTCTTTAGAACTTTCCTGCTGGGATGGATGGTTTGTTGGCTGGATATTGTGCTTGGCAAGAATCACACAAAAGTTCATGGGGATGGCTTGATCAACAGTAAAATTAATTAACTCATCAATTCATCCATTCAAAAAATATTTGAGCACCTACCATATGCCAGGCATGCTTCCAGGCACTGTTTTATATGCTGGTGCTCATTTTTTTTTTCTATTTTCTCCTTTAGATGCTATCTTCACCCTTGTTTGTATTTTAGGAGGCTGAGTTTTACCAAATTCTCTATAGGGCTTCTGTGAGCTCTGGATTCAGTGAATGGAATAAACTAGCAGGAAGATGAAAGTGCAGAAACAGTGCCGTCTGGAGACATTTCCCTGGATTTTTCCCTAATGGGTTTCCTTGAGTTAGCGGCATCCTTCCACTCTTGTTGACGTTCCTGTCCTAAGCTACTGTCTCTCGGAGTAGCCCCTTCCCCTGGCCCCCGCCCCTGGATGGTAAGAGATCCCCACTATTGCTAGTCCTGGCATACTGCACTCTGCCTGTTGGTATACCTAAACCCTGGCCACACTTTTGTAAGCAATTTCTTTATCAAACTCTCTTCATTTCTTTGATGTTTGACTGTGCTCTTTCCAACCAAGACCTTGAGGATACACAACTAATAATTCCCCAGAAAACCTGGTATTTGGAACCACTGATTCAGGGGACTTGGGTTCCGATCTCAGTTCATCCTCTACCTACATACAGGAGTATGGTCATTTGGGGACACTGTTTCCTTATTTGTACAATGAGAGAAGAGGTTTAAAGTATCTCTCAGGTTTCTATCAGGTCTCGTAATTTATAAATCGGTAGGTGGGATGTAAAACTCACTCACATTATGTGAGTTCAGAGGAATGTAATTTCTTTATCTATGACTGATCTGGACTTCCTCATGAATCTCAACCCTTTGGTGTTAGAGAAACTATATTCAGACCAATCTAATGAAATAATAGAACTATCCCTTTAGATCATACTCAGTCTCTCTAGGTAAAAATGCCCAATCTCTTGAATTTCTTAGTTCGGTCTTTAGTCCATTTTCCAGCTTCTCTCTAGGATAACTTCTGGGTGTACGGAGGGAGGAGACTGGCTTATGTTATGGGACCTCATGACTAAGTAAAGGAGTCCAGATCCTTGGATTTTCTTGGTATCCTCTGGCTCCTCTGTTCTCTAAGATACTGTCTCGTTTGTTTCATTGCAGCTTGCTCAAGGTAGAGGTTGGCAAACTTTTTCCATAAAGGGCCAGACAGTAAATATTTTAGACTTTGAGGACCCTACAGTCTCTGTTGCAACCACCCAACTCTGCAGCTCAAAAGCAGCCATAGACAACATGTAAACAAATAGGTATTGCTTTATTTACAAAATAGGCCATTGGGCTGGATTTGACCCATGGATCATAGTTTGCTGACCCCTGGTCTAGAGGCTCCTTGGCTGACTCGGCTTCCCCTCACTCTCACTCATGTAGACCCTGCCTCCTGCATCCTTACCTTGCAGGAGTCCACCTGGGTCCATCTGGAGCCCTGTCTGAGGGGTCCACTCCAAGCATCTTCATGATTCCAGGGTAAGCCCTGAAGGTCCCTGACTCAGAACCAAGGCACATGGGAACAAAGGCTCTAGTCTCTTTCTATTGTACTCCTCCCTGCATTGTGTATGCCCCTCAGTTTAGTTGTTTTCATAACCACCCTGTTTTCTTAAAGCTTTGCCCCAAGAAGAGAGAGAGAAAATAAGAAATCTGGAGCTCACTGTGTCTGGTCCTTCTTCTTACTATCCTTTAGGGTAGGAAGGGTCGGAAGGGTCAGTTTTTTTCTCCTGACCTTTATTCTTTTCTACCATATTCTTATTCCTACCGTGGAACAGTAAGCTTCATGACCCAGCTGCAATAGTGGAAGGAGTATCTTCTCTGTAACATCAGAGAACTCATTGAGTTGGTACTTCTAGACTTAGTTCTTAACATGTTCAAAGGGAAATAAAGGCATTTTGAAAATCTTGTCTCCAGAAAATAATGTGGTTTTGGGACAAACATCTTTCTGCAAAATTCTATTTAGAATATCAAAAGCTGAGTAGTAACTCTCTCACTCTTCTTACATGCCTCCTGAGCCTCCATCACCTCCTAACACACACAAACGCCTCTAGTGGAAGTACAAGACTAGGGAGAAAGCCTTGTATTCAGGGAAGCAAACAAGAGAAGCACATTAATGTTTCTTCTAAATACTACCCCTGTTACAAGTGAAAGGAGAAGCAAAATGAGGCAGCTGTATAAGATACAGCAGAAACACAGCCTCATCCCTAAATAGTTATTTTTATCTTTTATTCAAATCAGAATTGATGACTCACCTTACTCAACAGATGGGGCTCCAAATGGACTCTGGGCCATTACTATCCAATATACTTTTGAAAGACAAAGTTTCCTACCCAAGGATGTCAGAAACATGTGCTAGTGGCTCTGAGGCACTTCTGAAAGAGAGTGTGTGGAGTGGAGGAAAGAATTTATGCTTTAGGGTCTTACAGAACCACAGTCCCATCTCTGCTTTGCCCCTCAATTGCTATGAAATCATGGACTAGTTCTTGTTTCTGAGTCTCATGTTCGTTATCTCTAAAATTAGCTTTATAATATGTAATGTAAATCCAACTGCCTAGAATGGAGCCTGATATATAGTAGATGCTCAATAAATGGACTTTGATGGCTATGGCGATTATCAGAAGTCTAAAATGTCTTTAACTTGGTCAGATTAGTGGATAGTCACAACTCTGTTTTATAAACTCTGTGTTCTCTTAAAGGGTTTTAGTGAGTTTAATTGAACTTGGATTGAATTGGACAGCACCTGCATAAGTCTCCACTACCTTAGTCTGTGTTCCTTTACTCCCTACAGGTGACCTCCAGCAGAGGAAAGCAGTGATAGTTTGGTTGGTACTGGATTTCAAGGACAATTTGTGATAAGAATTACATATACTTGTCTTTTTTGTTTGCCTTTTCGTTTTTTAAATCATAATTCTTGGTTGGCGAAGAATAAACACACCAGCAGAACACACCACAGTAATTGACCAAACTGACATGTAGACCCTATAGTTCATGTCAAGAAAGAAGTGGGTTTCAGATACGTCTAGGCAATTCAATAGTTTTAAGTTAGCTCCATTTGTCCCTTTTGCAGCAGACAGACAAGAAAAACTTGCCCCCCACCCCATTTTTGGCTTCATTCTCAATAATACTTACTGGGAAATGCATTCTTAAATGAGGTCAAACAATATATAGTTTCAGAACTCCTTAAAAGTCAGTACCAATTGTTACATTTCCCACAACAAATTCGCACCAGAAAATAATTAAATTCGGGACCAAGCTCACTGATGCTGAATCTTACTCCACTGGTTTCTATTCTGTATGGAGAGGCAGACCCAGTGTTATTGCCTAAAGATTGTTTTATGGATTTTAGTTTCTTAATTCCCATGAGAGAGTTCAAATGGCCACAGCTGCTGGGCTTATCAAAGTGTAGCTGTAGACATCTGCACTGTGTTTCCTGGTGTTTTTGACATTCTCTACGCTTATTTAAATATAATGTGACTGACCTTTAGCCTAATCAGTTTAACTTTACATGGAGAGTTTACCGGAGATAGTGGACATGGGGAGAAGAGTGAGTTTCATAAGGAAAACTCATGCATAGAGGTAAAAAGATGTCTTTGGGGAGAACCTTTGGCTATGAAAATAAGGAAATGGGCCAAAGAGAAGAAAAAATTATACCCACAAAGGCTGCCCAGGTAAGAACTCCATAATAAGAATGGAAGAACTGTGGAAAACAGGAAATATATTTGAGAAGTGGAGAATACATCCTTGGTTCATCCTATGCCCACTCTCTCTTTCCTTTGCCCATTTGACATTTCCTCTACTTCTCTCCTGATGGCCTATGTCTGGCCCAAAGACACTTTCCCTAACCTCCCGTTCCTGTCTGCCATTTCCTTAATCCTCATTAGGATGTACTTCTTCTGGATCCCTGGCCCAGGTAATGGGATTGCTAATGTGATGATCTGATGATGGATGTAAAGATGTCGGCATCTGTAAGGCACTGTCTTTAAAGTCTAGAACGAAGGTTTGGGTAGCCTGGGACTTGTCTGACTCTAATGGAGAGAAATTCAATCACGGAAGCAGGACAGTTGGGGAGATCGTGGCGGGCAGAAAGCTGCACTGAAAGATCAGAGCCCCTCAGGTCACACCTGCTCTGACTAAGGGATGAGACAGTCCAGGACATGCATATCAGCACATCAAGTTTAAGTTTGATGAGGATAAATTTGCACGACTGAGGGAAGATGGCAGGGTGGGAGGGCACAAAAGTGGTAGCCATCACAGCAGCGGCCCACTGAGGGAAAATAGAGAGGACAGAGATGCTAAAAAAGTATAGCTCTTAAGTCAATGCCTGCTCCGATTTACAGAGTGACAGAGATGGAATTCCACAAAAAGGAGGGGGAGGCAGCAGGATCGTTGACAAGCTGGAACTTCCCTACATCTTTAACTTCACAATCCTCCCTCTCTCACTACTCCAGTCTCCATAATACTACACACTGGTGTTTTCCCAACACTCCTTTAAGAGGTTCTCTGGGCGTAAAGATAGATACTCATTAAAAATCTCTACAAATTCCCATCGCTAAGCATGCATTCATTCATTCAATTAACAGATATAGGAAGCTTGTATATTCTAGGCATGTTCTAAGGGTGCCAAAAAAAGACAGAATCATGTCCTCAAGGAGTTCGTGATCTAATTCAAGAGAGAGATATGTGAACAAGTAATGGCAATGCCATGTGTTGAATGCCCTGATAGACATATGTATGGGGGGAACAGCAGGTGAAGGAGGAGAAAGATCAAGGAATGTGTTCACAGAGGGGGCCATGTTGAATGAGTAGGAGTTTGCCAGCTGGACAACTCGGGGAAAAGCATCCCAAGCAGAAGAATGAAACAGACTAGTGCCTCCTTAGGGGGCAGATGGATAAAAGTTCAATGAGGTTGAAGGGAGCAGGGGACAGATGATGAAAAGTTTGAATATATTGTTACAGAGCTTGGGTATTATTTTGTAAGTGATGGGGAGGTTGAGGAATTCCAGACACTTTTAGACTGTGCAACAATAGAGATTCGTCTCAGGCCAAGTTAGTGCTCTGCATTCTCCCTTTCTTCCTTTCTATGGGCCCACTTCTCAGGTGCCAAGAGCTGAGTTAATCACACTTCTGGTTCATGCACGCTATTGATGTGGGTCTATGCACAGCCCCCATTTATTTCATTATATTATATTTTAATATTATTTCATTTTCCCCCTTCAACCATGATCCCTACACCCATTCCTTTCTCCCCACAGAGGCATCCACTCTGATGAATTCAGCAGATGTCCTCAGATATTTATGTGTCCTTGTAACTTACACTGTGCTCTTATGTATGTGTATGTGTTTTTAATTCACACAAATAGTATTGTAACATAACTTTTTTTCATTCAACTGTATGTTTTATGATCTATATTGTGGCTCTATGTATATTTAATTTATTGCTTCCTACTCCTTCATAATATCCCACAGAATCTGTTCAGATTTTCTGATCCTTTCCCCTAAAATTGAACAAGAGGTTCACTGTCCTCTAGAACAAACAATGCAGCAATCAACATCCTCATATATGTCTCCTTATGGATCTGCGTAGGAATTTCTTTAGGATATGGAATCAAGACTAGGGCTGCAGGTATGAGCTATATGAATCCTTGGTTTACTAATTACTGGCAGATTGCTCTCCAGAACAGCTATACCAGTTTACACTCCCACTAATAATACAGGAAAGCACAATGTCCCTTCATTCTCACTAACATATGGTATTTTCTGACTTGGTAATTTTTACCAAACTTATGTATGTCAAGTGGCATCTCATTTTAATATATATTTCTCTGACTGCTAATGTGGTTGAACATCTCTTCAATGATTTTGTTACTGTTCAGATTTCCCTTTATGTGAATTTCTCATTTATATTCTTTTCCTATTTCTGTGCTGAGTTTCCTTTCTTTTTCTTATTTATTTGCAGGTATTCCTTGTGTATTTAGATATTAATCCTTTGGCTTCTTTAATCATTGCCAACATCTTTTCCCAGGGTGTCATCTGTTAATTTTATTCGTAGTGTTCGTTGAACAGAAACACTCAATTTTGATAAAGTCAAAACCATCGGTTCTTTTTTTTTCTTTACCTTGTAACATATACTTTTTAGGTCTTGTTTAAGAAGTTCTCTCCGAGTCCCAAATGGACAAAGACACTCTTTTACATTTTCTTCTTTTGGCTGTATAGTTTTAATCGTTTGTATTTAGGACTCATTGATCTGAAGTTCACTTTTGTGTATGGTGTAAGGTAGGGATCTAGATTTGCTTTTCTCCAAATAGTGAGAAAGTTACCCCAACTCCATCTACTAAAGAATCCATCTCTTCCCACTGATATGAAGTATCACCTTTTTCATTTATCAAATACTCATACATCTGTGGGTCTATTTCTGAGGACTCTCTTTTGTTCCATTGTTCTATTTGTCTATTTCTATAGCATTCCCATGATGCTTTATGATATCTCTTGTTTCTGATAGGGTAAATGTCCCCCAACCCCATCCTTCTTTTTTAAAATTGATGACGTTATTTATGGACTTGTATTCTTCCATATAAATTTTGGAATGTTTGTCAAGCTCCTCAAAAATTGCTACTGAAGTTTAAATTGGGATTCCTTTGCATTTATAAATTATTTGAGCAGAACTGATATTTTAAAACAAGTAAATCACTTCATCCATTAACATGAAAAATCTTTACGTTTATTCATATTCTTTTTTATACAACCTTTAAAAGTTTTAGATTTTTCTGCATAGAGAGCTTATGCATGCTTTATTATTTCACTCCTAGAAATTATACAGCCATTGTTATTGTGAATGGTGTCATTTCTTAAATTATGTTTTCTCTTTAATTACTGTTAATGTAATGAAAACACTACCTCTCTTATTCTGACAGATTGTTGATTCTGAGGGTTTTCCTTGTAGGTAATCATGTTATTAGCAAATAATGATACAATAAAGTTGCCTCCCATTCAATACTTATACTTTTTATTTCTCTTTCTGTATTATTGCCCTGGCCAGGACTTCCAAAACTATGCTAAACAGTAGTGAAGATAGCTGTTTTCTTGCTTTGTTCCTGATCTTAAAATGGCTGCATTTAAAGTTTCTCTAGTAAGTATGATCTTTGCTGCAGATGGCAATATAGAGCCCTTAACACGTTCCACAAGTTCTCTTCTAGTCCTAGTTATCTGAGAGTTTATATTTTCACATTACAAATAGTTGTCAAATTTTTTCAAATGCTTTTTAGGCTTCTATGAGATAACGATGTAATTTTTTTTCCTTTTAGTTCATTAATACAGTGATTTACATGGACAGATTTTGTGTTATAAAACCATCTTTCATTCCTAGGATAAATCCTATTTTATTATGATATATTATTTATAAAAACACTGCTAGATTCAGATAGCTATTGTTATTTGTAGGATTTTACTTCCATTTCCATACATGAAATGGGCATAATTTTCTTTTACTACCATTTTTTTGTATTGGAATCCAGGTTACACTGATGTCATAAAGTGAGTTGAGTAAATTTCTCTTTTTTTCTACTTTCTTGAACAACTTGTATATAGTAGGAATTGTATATTTCTAGGAAATTTAGTAGAATTTATTTGTATAACAGGCTGGGGCTGGATAATTTTTATTCTTTTTTATGGAAAGCTGAAGTCTTTCATTATTTTTCCAATTTCATTAGTGGTTTTAGTCTATTTACATTTTAGATTTCAGCATGCATAAGTTTTGGCATTTGTATATTTTTATAGACATTTATTCATTTTGTCTAAGTTTTCAAATATATTGGTGTGTGTATACATCTGTGTGTATAATTTTAAATTTCTAATTTCTTTCTGTATTTTGTTTATTTGCAATTTCTCTCTCTCATTTTTTTTCCTCTTTATCCTTCTTGCCAGAAGCTTGTCTATTTTATTGATCTATTAAAAAAAATTCAGGTCTTGCTTTAACTAAATTCTCTGTTTTTTGGTGTTGCTGTTGTTCAGTATTTTATGGATTTCTCATCTGATATTTATTATTTTCTTCCTACATATTTCTTCGGGCTTTCTGTCTTCATTTTCCACCTTCCTGAGGTAAACACTTAGCTCAGTAGTTTTAGTTCTTTCTTGTTTTCTGATAAAAATAAGTTTATTAAATCTATAAAATTCCTTCTAAGTAATGATTTAGTGTGTCCTACAAATTTTGACTGGTATATTTTTAATACCATGTAATTTTAAGTTTCCGCTTTAACCAAATGGTTTTGGTACATTTTTTACTTTCCAGACATGTACATTTTAATGGATTACAGATTTCTTATTTTATTGCCTATGGTCAGGTAATAACTGTATCACTTGATCCTTTGGAATTTATTGTGGCTTCCTCT
The DNA here is from genome assembly GCF_020826845.1 of Diceros bicornis minor. Lineage (NCBI taxonomy): Eukaryota > Metazoa > Chordata > Mammalia > Perissodactyla > Rhinocerotidae > Diceros > Diceros bicornis. The sequence continues at coordinate 51,851,575 of NC_080744.1, read as the reverse complement.
GTGTCCTGTTACATAGTTGATTTGTGTAAATGTTTCACAGGTGCTTGTAAAAGAAATGTATTCTCTCTTCAAGATGATAGATAGATACATGATAGATAGGTAGATAGACTCAAGTTCTTAAGTTTATTTAAATCTTCTTTATATTTAGAATTTAAGAAATCTGAACAAAAGTTGGCCATATGGATTTAAAATCTCCTAATCCAGGGTTGAGTGAGTGTCAGTGAAACAAGATTGAGATGATCTGAGTGATGGGGAAGGGAGTTTTGTTTTTTTTTTGTACTCTATGTATCCAATTTGAGTGTTCTGTGCTGATAACTTATCCTTATAGAGACCTGTATTTTATTTACAGCAGTTGTAAAAAGAGCGGAAATGAGGAACAAAGGAAGGGAATAAATGAAGTTTGGCTGATTGTCTTCTCAAAGTGGAAGGAGAATTAAAGGAATTTGCTCCAATTTAGGCCCGGTGGATGGCTTATAGCATGGAGAAAGGTAATGTGTGTATGTGTGCATGTCTATGCGAGTGTGTGTACCTTTCACGAACTGGAACACTTGGGCACCAAACTGCTTTGCTTTGGGACATCTTGGATGGTGGGGAAACATAAAAAGAGAGAACACTTCACCATCACCTCTAAATGGCTGCTTCCTGGATGAAACGAGAAAGCTCTGTGCTGTGGTTGGCAGGAAGAGGTGATTACTTTAGAACCACTTCTTTTTAATAGTTCTTGCTTTGCATGAACAAACCTCAAATTTACGAGAAATGTAGATGGGTCATCAAGCCTGAGACTAATATTTTCATATGCACATGAGTTCCCCTGGGATTCTCAGAAATATTTTGAGAAGTGGACTTTGTAAAAGACTGGATAATCAAGTAGGAGAAGGGCTTAGGCCATTGTATTTTGGCCATTAAGTGTTAATATGACTTGATTTGTATTCACAGTATGGTGACATACTGGTTTTTATATGTGTGTACGTCTCTGTGTGTATTATATGTATTTAGAAAAATATATATAGCGTGTATATAACTTTTTTCACAAGTGGCATACAGCTCTGTTAACCTGCTTCATTCATTCAACAATATGTCATCAACATAGTATAATAGTCAATAACAATATTACTAGTAATCCACACAAAGAAAGAATTAATACGTTTGAAAATTTTATGTATTCACCCACTACTAGCTTGTCTGATCAGGCCCAGTTTACTTGGCAAGGAAGTATCCAAACATTTAAGTATGCAAATGTATAAAGCCAAATGAGACATCATTTAATTCCTTTATTGTCTTACAGTGAAAGAGAGCAAATGAGCAAGTTGATGGCTTTATGCCAATTGTTTTTACTACAATTTCTTTTATGCTAAGGTGTAGCTGAAGGCAAGCCCTCAAATTCTAGCATGAACATGCAGCAGCAATCACATGAATATTTTAGGGGCTACAAGATTCTTTTCATGGGTTATGGGTGGAAATAAAAAATTTAAGTTGCAACTGCTTTGGCAAATATGTCATAAACGACTGGGACTAAATGTAAGAGAGTGTGTGTGGCCTCAATCCCAGAATTACTTCTAAAAGACCCAAGTCCTAGTTGTCCAAGGCCCTTCACAGCGCGGCCCTCTTTTCTTCCTATCTTTCTAGATTCATCTTTTTTTTTTCCTTGTGAGGAAGATTAGCCCTGAGCTAACATCTGTTGTCAATCTTCTTCTTTTTGCTGAGGAAGATTAGCCCTGGGCTAACATCCATGCCCATCTTCCTCTATTTTATGTGGGATGCCTGCCTCAACATGTCTTGACAAGCGGTGCCAGGTCTGCGCCCGGGATTAGAACCTGCAAACCCCGGGCAGCGGATGTGGAGCACCGGAACTTAACCACTACGCCACTGGGCCAGCCCCTTTAAATTCATCTTTTACCACTCTCTCTACTTAATTCAGCTCCACACCTCCCTCCAGTCACACAGACTTACTTGCACAGGACACGCATTTTCACGTTCAAGGAATACAGCCCAGGGAGTATCTTCAAATACCAAGGCCAGCAAACCTGCAGTACAAGGGCGGCAGCACTGAGACGCTCAGACTGACTAGGACTGACTAGCTGAGCTAAAGGGAGTAGTGGGCTAACCAGGCTTAGGTCCTGACCCCCAGCAGGACAGCTACATTTCCTCTCCTCTTTCCTACCAGACTGCACTCTTAACTTCACCTACTCCTCCTGCAGACTGGTTCTGTGGTCAGAATGGTGACCACAGCAGGGACCACATAAAACCTATCTTCCTTCAGCAAACCGCAAAGCCTTGTCCCCATGACAGCTTGTGGGGACACTCGTTCACAGTGAAAGGGAGACATTATTAATCTTGAGGAGAACTAACCAACCAGAGTATTTAACCTATTTGTTTAAGGGTGGTTTTCCCCCTTCCAGGGGGGGGGAAAAAAAAAAAAGCATAGTATTTCAAGAAGTACATCAAGAATTAATGAACCTCATTCTTTTTTTCTTACCCAAGGCACATCACTGCTTAAAACCACAAAGTGCTGACCTAGCCAGTGGTTCCAGAACTCGGGGCCTCAGCACAGCATTTTAAAGACTCATCCTCGTAATAAATTACTATTTTAACGATAGTCCTGGTAACATGTGGCGAATGGAAAACACTTTCTGTAGATTAAGCAACATAGTTCCCATTAATGGTTTACTATACTTGAGACCTTAAAGAGATTTAACTAACTGTTCATTTGGTGCAGTTTCTGCTGAATTATTTAAAACACCTCCTTACTGCTTTAACTTTGAATTTGCATTAGGAAGTACAATGCCAATTAAGATTCCTCCATTGCCTCAAATGATCTAAAAATAAATACAAGCTAAATCCCGACCACCAAATATATCTCTCTCTTTACATGACCTTTCTGTTATCTTAAGCTTAGGCAAAAATAAATAAATAAATAAATAAACAAACAAACAAACAAACAATACACAAAAACTTGCAGGCGACAGCCAGAAGGTTAGGAAATTATTAAAATAACAAAAAATTAAAGTCTAAAGGATGGCTTTTTGGAAGTGCTGGAGACACACAGTTCAGAGTTCTAGATTGAGGTAGAAAACTCAACATTTACATTTGACCCATACAAGTTCTACACCCTCCAGAATTACATAATACAAATATAAATGTAAGTACTTACACTTACATAAAATCAGAAATGAAAGATATTGGCTGAGTTGGCTGACTTGAATTTTATTTATTGTGATAAATAATCAAAAGTGAAAATCAGATGCAAGGCACAACTGTGGTGGCTGACCATGTTTTGTTTGTTTGTTTATTTTTGCAAAGCTGAATGTTTCCCTTGCGCCACCCCGCCCCTGCCACTTTCTTCTCAGTACATGAAGCTCAGCTGTTGACTAAGCCTGCATCAGATAACTTTCTCAAAGCAGACCCAAACTGTTTCATATTCCTCATACACACTTCTCTGGCTCCCAAGAAACCTTTCTAGAGGCCACTTCTCCTACCTTGAATGTCTGCTTTGTTGCCTCATGTCCTTCCAATCCATCCAGAGCACTCTACTTAAGGAAGCTCTTTCATGAAGGAGTTTTCAACTAATCCCATCTGGTTCCAGGCATTCTGATCACTCTGTTATGACTGTGCTGTATATCTTTGTACACATCAACTTTCCTAAAATAGTTTGCAAATATGGTTTTGAGTTACTTTTGTGTTGCCACACATTTTCACCTGGGTACATCCCAGCTGATTAGTACATTGTCTTCCTCACAGTTACCATTCAATATATGTTACTGCTGGACAACTGGCAGCTTAGAGTATCAATCTGAACCAGAGTGCCATCTACTGGTATAAATGCTACAATACTATCAACATGATTACATTCTGCGCGGCGAACACATTCAATACATGTACACACACACACACACACACACACACACACCAGTTCTCACAATTTGATTAAAGAATAAGAAATATGCTATATCAAATCAATACTTTTCTCCCACTTTTAGTAAGATCTATTTTTTCAAAAAATAAATGACAATGAAATATAAAGATTCACATTTGGATCCTCTAAATAAAACTGTCATCTCCAAAAGATGAGTATGAATTCTAGACTATGTCCTCTAGCTGTTTTGTAACCTCTTCTTTCTGTTTGTTGAAAAAAATCATATATGAAACACGGAACTGAAACAAGACACAATAAAATGTCTGAACACCATTAAGTTCCTATGGAAATGGCACTGTTTTATGAGGAAGACTAGTTTTTGTCTTTGTCTTTTTCCAAGAACTTAACTCTTCCGTAAGGTGAGCCACCCCTACAGGACTGACTGTATCTTTGAGTCATGAACCTCTGAGTGAGCATGATTTCTCAGCACAAAGTGGAGGGACTGTATAAAAATGCAATATTAAAAATATTTAGTCCTTGTTTATCAGGCCAACATTTTAGCCTATTAAGTAATTTCTCAAATCCTTTAATAAGTCCAATCTTTCTACTCACTATAAAGCAAATTTAAATTGCACAGAAGTAGGTCTGTAAATTAAGAGAAAACTTTTCTTCATTGCACAGAGGCTGATTTAGATAGCATGGGGTCATTAGTGACCAGACAGATGCCCCCATCTATAACCCAGAGACAGTTCTCAGCTGTACACAGAACCTTTCATTTCCTACCAAGAGGTGAGCTCAAAGCTTGTCACTGATTTTTGCACCCTCTTAATCTTCCTGTTTATTCTGTGCTTCATTAAAGTCAATCTCCACGGGGCAGACTGTCATCAGAGCTCAGCCTGTCCTGCTGTCTGCTCTCTCCAGAGAGCATCCTTCATCCTGATAAACGGGCTGTGAGCTGAGCACGTGACTGAGCTCCTTAAGGTAAATAGATTACAGAGACCTGCTCCTTCCTCATCCGCTCAGCAGAATTTGATAAGCAGGATCATTGACGTGGACATCACAGTGGAGACAATGCTTTTCCGAAAGATGGGGTTTCAGATTTTCTGTTGTAAAATGAGATAGAGAATATTTATTTTTATCATCATGTCGTACCATAACTTTAAGGCTGCATTAGCTAGTGTCGTTCATCTGCCAAATGTCTCCCTCAGGATTCAGCATCATTTATGGGAAGTCTTCGGCGTGCAAGGCTCTGTGCTAGGCACTGGAGACATAAAGATACACACAGGGAGGGAAAATGGCCTCTATGGTAGGAAACGTAGTGAAGCTCTGGGGAAGCCATAAAGCACGTCACCATTGCAACCCCAGCTCTTGTGCTGAGTTTAGCGCGTGCCTGTTTGTTGGACTTGCAGACCATGTCACCCCAGAGCAATTGTTATATCTGGATGAAAAAGCAACACTGGGGCCTGAGGCTGGTTTCTAGGCTATTCTGTCCTACCCTGTCTCACGTTGACAGGTAAAGCAGCAAGAACCCTGAGGGTGCACAACTTTTCTTCCTACCTAGTAAACCAGACATGGACCAGACGCCGGAGAAGGAGAGGCTTATCTCTCAGGAAGGGGGGTTAGAGGCATCTTGGATGCCTGAGCTGAGGACAACTGTGTTCCTGTGAGACCAGCTGAGCATCAGAGTCACTCCCCAATACCTGGGTGAAGGGACTGGGAAAAAGATGCCCCCTGTGTTGTGGCAAGGGTAAGGGTGTGCACAGCCCATGAGAAGTTAGAGGCTTCCATCCTGGATGATCAGGGCAAGTTCTACGTGGGAAAGTGTTATAGCAAAGCTCACTCCTACTTAGCTGAGGAGCAGGATGAGGGCAAGGAAGACTTTCAGCCACATCTCCCCAGTTTTCCCAAGGTTAGAGTAGCAGAAATCCAAGAAGGGTCCTGATGGCTGGCCCTTCTCAACAACGATTGCAACTTCTGCCTGGGAGCCTTGAAGATCAACAAGATAACAGGACAGCCGAGGAGATGGTGTCCTGTTCCTTTGGGCTCCTGACTTGCCTCAGGTTTACTCAGGGATAACAGCAGCAGGGAAGAGCCTGCACTGGCAGGACATCAAGAGCAAAGGCTGCAGTGTCTGTGGGGCTGCTGATCTGTGCAAATCCACCCAGCCTCACAGCTTAGTTCAACCAATGACTCTCCCTTTTAGCCCTCCAGGTCCTCGTTGGACCACATGTGTCTCTCCCTCCTCTGAGCTCCTCTTACAACATACAATTTAGCATTTTATTATATTCAGTCTCATACTCTAATTGTTCCTTGTATGTTGTGTTACCACAACAAGATAACATGGGTCTTTCATTTCTTTGAAATGAGAGACATACAGTATCAGACAGGCAGCGTGCCCAATACTTCACTTAATTGGGAATCAGAAAATAAGAGCTTGTAGAAACATTAATATGGCTTCCTCCTTTCACAGAATAGGAAACAGATCCAGAGAACTGCCGCTTTGTTCATTCCACGAGTGTCTAATGAAACTTTCAGGTCCCTGTGCTGGGTGCTGATGGGGAGACAGAGATGTTTAAGAGATGGACCCAGCTCTCACGGACCTCTCAGCAAGGCATGAAAAACAGGACGTGGGCCCCAATTACTGAAGGCGGAAACCCACAGGGAAGATAAAAACAGAGTCTGAGGAATCTCAGGGGACGAAGATAATGGGTCAGCTGAAGGACTCAGGGTGGTTTTATGGAGAGGGTGGCACCTGAACCTGGTCTTGAAGGGTTTGCTCTGTGGCAGTGGGGGAAGAGTATTCAGGTGTGAGTGCATTTTTGCCTTCACCAAGCTCTACATCCAACTCAAAACCAGACCACAGGAGTCAGCTGGGATGACTGTGATTGTGGCTGCCACCCACATCGAGCTTCCCGAGGGTCTGCTGAAGGTGACACTTCCATCCACCAGAATCGAGCTCCTCTTGATGTGACTGTCTCCAGCACCCCACACACACAGAGGGCTGTCTGTCTCTTCTTGTTCTTAGTTTTACTTGCCCCTCTTTCCAGCCCCTCCCTCAAGTGCAGGGAAGCTTGCAGTCCCACTTGCCTTTGGCAGTGTGCGGGGCTGAGACGTGGTTCTGACCCTGTCCGGTGGGCCCCAGCCCCTGCATGCTAGACCAAGGGATACCTGTGGGCCCAGGTCCTCGCTGCCCGCACGTGGTATACGTTTATGCTCCCTGCCTCTGGCCTGGCCCTGATTATCACAGGGTTCAGACTGTGCCCCTGGAGACAGAACGGAGAGCTGCCCACTTCTCTCTCAGTTCTGCCTGCACTCTGCCCCAGCGGTTTGCGCTACCCATGGAGGGAAGGCCAGGAGTGGCTGAGCAAACTCTGGGCCCTCTCCCCCCGGGCCCCCTCCTGCCCCCTCACTCTTCCTTTAGGTTGGCTCTCCACAGCCCTCCTGCCTGCACAGAGGGTCCTTCGCCCAAGCCAGGATGTTCTTGGTCACTTTCCCTGACCCTGCCTGGAACTCAGTTCTGTCCTTCCCCACCCACAGCAGTAGTAGCTTCGGCCTTGGTCTGACTTCTGCTCACCCGGCTCACACTCGCTGGGCATCTCCAGCGGCCAAAGCAATTCTCCACTCTCCACGTCTGCTGCTTTCCTTGATCTCCCTTTCCTTATTCCCTGTGGGTGTCGGGGGAGAGGGAAAGCACCAGAATGCCAGGAGAGCAGCATGGGGGCAGGGGTCACAGAGAAATGCTAGATAGCATGTCTCTCTTCTTAAAAGCCTACCCCCACAATTTCCTCTCCATTCTTCCTTCTAGGCCTGGGTCTTCAGCCTCCTGGCCTCAATTTAACTGGAAGCTGGTGACAGCCACATCAAGAGGAGTTCTGAAAGGGGCATCTGGATGAAAAGGGAGCCTATTGCTACCTCCAGCAGCTGGTGAGACCATCCTGCCTTTGGATTCCTTAGGCTCTGTCTGTGGCATGGGGGGGTGGGGTAGGTCCTGCAAGAAGACCCTCAAAGCCAGGGTTCCTGGAGCATCCTCCCTCTTGGCCCTGAGGCTGCTTCTCCCGTAGGCCTAAGCAAGCTCTAACTATTGCTTTAGAATTGTTATCCTGTTTACCTTTTATTTTGTAAGTTCCTGTTTCCCCAATTTTAGAAAATATGTGATCCAGTTCTAATCCCTTAGTAGATGTGCAATTTCACATTGTTTAGTGTCAGCCTATTTGAAGTGGGGCAATAGCTCAGGGCTATACCCAGTTTACTTTCTTCCTCCTTCCCCTACTCCTCACTCTCATCACGTGCCCGCGGGTGGGCGCCTCGGCCTCAGCCGTCGTCCATCAGTCAGGCACTGGCAGTGCTGATGTTGGCCAGACGGAGCTCACGCTGCTGCCCTAGAACTTCCAGCTACTTTTAAACACTCCTTGCTTAGGACTTTCTGTGGATTTGGACCATGTGAAAAGGTGAGAGGGGTGACCTCGGTATGGTAATCAGTCCCAGAGGCCTGGTATTTGAAACTGTAGGCAGCAACCTCCAGACTCCCAGCCTGACAATGTGATAGAACCCGTGGTCATAGAACAGCCCAGCTCCGGCCAGTCTGAGTAGGCAGGAGGTCACTGGAACAGGGTCCCACCTGATCCTTCTTTACTTTCACCCCCAACACTCTCATTAGGGGTTGTTAAGTGTCTTAGATTAGCTCACAGTTCAGATTCAGGAGATATTCACTGGCAAAATAACTTGAAATGCCCAGACATTAAGTACTTAATATTTATCTCCTCAAAAGAGATTCATTACCAGTAAAAACTGAAAATAGACTCAAAAAGAGTTTTCATTTTAGAAATTGTTCTGTGGATGCATTTGAATGTGTGATAACAAGTATTGTTCTCAATCTACTAGCAAATATTTTAGAGTCCGTGAACCCAAGTCTCGTGAAGCAGGAAAGCTTTCTCTCCAGCTCACAGGCCTTGGCTCCCTCTAGTGTCCTGGCTCAGCCTTTGTTTCAGGCTTCAAATGCCCAGGACTTAAGAATTCTGTTAAATGGGGATTCAAAGTCCAGTTCAACTAACTTCTCTTCCTCTTAACCCTCCCTGGTGACTCTTGACCACATGTAGCTCCTCCGGCTATGAGCGCCTTTGATATTTTCTGTTGCTTACAACTAACGTTTTATTATATTCAGTTTATAAGATAATTGTTTCATGTGTACTGTCTTTCCCCCCAAATCGCAATTGTGTCTTGTACTTTGAAATGGGAAAAACACAATATCAGGCATGCAATAAGTGTCAAATACTTTAAATTTGGGAATCAGAATATTAGAGTCAGTGGAAAAGCTAATAAAGCTTCCTCGTTTCACAAAATGGGAAACAGACCCAGAGAACTGTGGCTTTATTCATTCCACAGGTGTCTAATGAGACTTCCAAGTCTCTGTGCTGGGTGCTGTGAGGGAGACAGAGATGTCTAAGAGATAGGCCCAGCTCTCAAGGACCTTTCAGTGAGACGTGAAAAACAGGACCTGTGCCCCAATCACCAAAGATGGAAACCCACAAGGAAGGTAAAAATAAGTCTGAGGGATCTCAGGTGAGGGAGAGAATGGGTCACCTGAGGGACTCAGGGTGGTTTTATAGAGACGGTGATACTTGAACCTGTTCTTGAAGGATTTGATATGGGGGAATAGAGGGAAAGTGTAGTGGTGTGCATTCAGGGAAGGAAATGTGAAGGAGAATATTAGAAGCTAAGACTGGAAGGCCTTAGAGTCAAATTGTAGCAGACCTTGAATGCCAGCCAAGAAGCCTGCACTCAAACTGGTTAGCAGGAAGCACTAGGAAGGAAGGAGTCATAAAAACGTCCAGCTTCCTGAATATGCGTTGAACTCCTTTTAAAAAAGCGAATTCTCTATCCTTGGAGGTTTAAGTACCGATTGGATATAGCTGTCCAGCTATCCACTTATGATTTTAGAGATTCATAAAGAGATGCATGGACTGGATAACTGCTAAGGTTACTTCTGATCGAGATTGCTCAGTCAGGATTTTTGAACAAGAAATTGACCCTACATCATAGGAAGGAAAATGATATTTCTTTTGGTACTTATTAGGTGCTAAATTAATGCTTCCTCAATTAACGAATGACATGAACAGAGTTGTACTTTAGGAAGAGGAATTTGGCAGCAAGGTTTAAACCAGATTAGCAAGAAAGGAGAGACTGGATACAGGGAGACTGGTTAGCACACTATTATTCATTTCTAATGCCTAAACGAGGTTAGCAGAAATGGAAATGGAGAGGATTGACACTGCAGATGTAGAATCAAGATTACTATTTTGTTGTAATTATTTTTGACCCTCTTCCTCAATAGATTGAAAATTCCATGAAAGCAAGAAGTGTATCTTATTGACTTTAAATCCCCACCGCCTAACAATGACTAGCACATACAAGTGCTCAACATGCAGGAAGTGAGTTTGTGGAGAAAATGTTGACTGGCTTTGTGAGTAAGTAGTTGAGATGTTATCTAAGAGGCACTGGATATCCAAGCTGCTGGACAAGGGGCAGCCAGAGTCTCTGGATCTGAGACCAGGACTTGGGTGGTTCTGGTCCTGGGGCAGAGGGGACACAGGAGACAGCAGCTACCTCTACTTCCTCACTATCTAGAATCTCTAACTCATGCCAGGAAGGCCTTCATCCCCATAACCTCATAGAACTTTTCACATTTAGGTCACCCCCACCCTTCTTGTCCTTGTCTTCCCTCTCTCATTTTACTTAACTTCTCATTAACATTTGACACAGTTGGCCATTACCTTCTTGGAACACTCACGTCATTTAACTTCCAAGACATTATTCTCCTGGTTTTCTTCCTACCTCACTGATGGCCTCTTTTGTTCTAGTCATTCTGGTTTAACCTCCTGTTCCCAATCTTTAAATCAATGGTTCTCAAACTTAGCTGCACATTAGAATCTCCTGATATTCAAGCTGCACCCCAAGCCAATTAAATCAGAATCTTTGTGGAGTGGGTCCAGGTTCAATATTTATTTAAAGCCTCCCTGATGATTCCACTGTTGTAAACCACTGTTCCAAATATTAGCATTCCTCAGAGCTTAGTCCTAAATCTCTTCCCATCTCCAGCTGTACCCCTAGCCCTGTGGGTCTCAAGAGCATCCTTATCATGTTGACATGTAGATCTATACTTCTAGCCCCAACTTCTCTGAACTATAGACTGGTACATATAACTGCCGTTTAAGATCCCCACTGGAATAGAGACATCTCAAATTTAACAGGTCCAAATAGAACTCTTGATTTTTCCTGGCCTCTAACTCTATCCCTTGCCAGTATCTCCCCATCTCAGTTGATGGTATCATTGTTCGTCCAGTTTTGCTGGCAGAGACAACTTGGAAGTTATCGTTGAGTCACCTCTTTTTGTCATTTCCCACATGTAATCCACCATCACGTCCTGTTAGTTTTATTTCTAAAACATATTCTAGACCCAACCACTTCCCGTTACCTCTGCCCCCACCATTCTCAACCCTCATCTGCTCTGGAGCCACAGCTTCCCGACTGTTCTCCTTGACTTCATTCTTGCTGCTTACAGACATTTCTTCACTTAGCTCTTAGAAGAATCTTAAAAACATACATTATATCATATTTCTCCCTCTTTAAAAATCTGTCCAGTGGCTTCCTATTATATTTAGGGCAAAGTTTAAACTCTTTAATCTGGCCTTCAGGATTCTTCACGGTCTGGCCCCTTCCTTCTACTCCAACGGCTCTCTCAATCTCCCCTTCATTTGCTCTGCTCCTACTACACATCCTTTTGCTGCTTGTGGAATACAGCTTTGCCTAGGTTGCTCTTCACCTAAATCTTCACAGGCTTGATGCTTACCATTCAGGTCTCTGCTCACGTTACCTCTTCAGAAAATTCTTCACTGAAGCTGGCCTCTCACAGCTAAAACAGCCACCACCCTCCCCCTAGTGGTCCTCTATCCTAACCTTGCTTTATTCTCCTCTCAGCTCTTACTATTATCTGAAATTATAATATTTGTTTATGTGTTTCTCTGTCTCCCCCCAGTAGAAGGCAGAGACCTTGTCTGTTTTGTTTACTGCTGGATCCCTGGCACCTGGTAGGTTCTCAAATTATCTGTTGAATGAATTGTTAAAACCAGAGTTGAAATTCAAACTGATATTGATGCAGACTTTACTACCAAGGTGTCACTGAGAGGTGGATGAATAATTTCAGCACAAGGCATGATTAATTAAAGACTCTGTTAAAGGTGTTTTAGGAGAGTATCCGGCTTAGCCTCTGGGCAGGCTGTCTGCCCTAAACTTCCTTTCTTCCTCCAGTCGTGGTGTCTGAAACTCTCCCATTGGTAATTCAGGTTCATGCCTCTATGTTGAAAGGTTTTCACCTTCTCTTGAATTCTCTACTAAAATTCAAATACCCTAGCATGTGTCTATTGGCTAATAAAAGATTAGGGAGGAAAGATTTTCTGAGAGATCAGACCAAGAGCAAAGGGGACTAAAAACAGAGGGGAGGCAGATGATTGTCATACTAAATTTTCTTCACCGTGCCATAATGCCTTTGACGGAGCCCTTCGAGGAAATCAGGACTATAGAAAGCTGGATGGCTACAGGCCTTAACACAAAACTTTGTATGGATTCCACTGGGACTAGCAACCTCCTAATTTCTCTCTCTCCTATGTACTTCCAATTCCAGTGCCCAGTCCCCAGCATAATTTCCTGAGTATGGGGACTTGACAGTTTGGTAGTCTACCTCCAATGCTCCTCTCCCTCCTGATTGTATTTCTATCACAGTAAATCAATCAGCCCTACCTATATCCAGAGGAAAGTAGTTCTGTAGCAGGTGATTTTAAAATACCTAAACAATATGTTATATTATTAAATGCTAGTTAAAAACATATTTTCTTATTAAAAGATAATACTTATATTTTAACAACATTTTAAAAACAAACAGTATGATTTCCCTAGTATTCCAACTTGGGTTCCCTGAGAAGCAGACTGTAAGATAGAGATTAGCATGCAGAGCATGTATTAGGGAGTACCCTTGGGGTCAACATTCGTGGAAGGGAAGTAGGCAGGACTGGGCAGAGGGAACAGCTGAGCACCATGCTGTCTCAACAAAGGCCTCGGCTCAGCACCTGGGGAGCTCTTCAGAGGCTGGGTTGGCCCCTTAGAGTTGACTTGCCTTGCGGTGAGGAGGCCAGGCTTTCATACTCCCACATCAACCAGACGTTGAATGCAAGCTGATCCTGGTGAGAGAGGGCGCTCTGTATCGAGGGCAATTTCTGGAGAGGGCTGATGGCTGAGGGCTGTCCACTGACAGCACTGACAGCATGAGGAAAATAAGCTCTTAGACCTGCAGACAGATCTGGACAACACGGAACAGCATCCATTACACCTTGTGTTTTCTTGTTGATGTCGCTTTTTGGTTGCTAACACTATTCTGGGTGTCTATTGTAAGGCAGTTGGATAAATTGCATACCAAGAGTCTCCGCTGAGTTGGCTTTACTACTGAGGAAACTTTTCTTATTAATGCTGTGCTTCTGAAATACTTTCACTTTTCTATCCATAATATGTGCTATCATCATATGTAGATAAGAGATTTTTTTTGTTATCGTCATTCTTTAACATTTTGTGAAGCATTCACAGGATGTGCCAGGGTCCTGGGATCATTTCTCAGCCATCTGCGGTGGCCAGCCCGGCTGATGAGAAAGGTAAGATTTGACTCTCAGTCTTACAGACTCATTTGAATCCAAGTCCCAAGAGTGTTCCTTAAAATAAATAAACAAACAAATAAAATAAATAAATCCCTTAGCCTTGATGATGTCGGAAGAACTAATTATTCAGGCTTCCCATTATAGTTTTATCTACATAAGGATGGCAAATTGGGGCCCTGAGTGGGCATAATTGAAAATTAATGTGTTCTCTGGCTCAGAGGTGGGAAATAACCGACAGCCCACATGAGGGGAAAAAAATGATTCTTATCATGTAGGTGGGGCAACAAGGACCATGACTGTGGGCTTTATTGCTCAGGCCTGGCCAGTGGACAAAAACAAAACGACCCTCTTTCTATTATGGTTTTTCACCCTGGCAAATTTGGTCTCTGAAATAAGACTAAAATACATCTTAACTTGTTCATCTCTGCAAAAACGTGGACATGAAAGAACAAGGAAGTTATACTTAGTAAATTCTACATATGTCTGAGCAAGCATTATGCAAATAATAGATTCTTCTTAGAGATGTCTGCTTGTCTGGAATTCCAATATCGTGGTTGGGACTAGGAGTTGGTACCAGGTGCATCTTGGGCCCAACCCCCTCTCCCTGCACTACTCCCAGCATCAGTGATGATGTGAGAAGTTCACTGCTTTCTTGCAGCTTCAGTTTATTGCTGAGGAGACTCTACTCAATGTTTTGTTTGGATGGCAATATGGTCCAGAGGCTTGGCATATGACTCTCAAATCCTGGTATCATCACTTAGTACTTGTATTATCTTAGGCATCCTAAATTCTCTGCTCTGGTCCTTAGTTTCTTCCTCTCTAAATTAAAAATGACCCTAGTGCCTACTCCTAGAGTTGTTAAAATGATTAAGTTAGATAATACATGTGAAGTGCTAATGACACATAGTTAAACCAGTAAATATTAAGTATTATTATTTGCTAGGAATGAGTTCACAGTATACGATTAGGTTAAGAATCACTTGGATAATTTCTGGGACAGAGAGAGGGGCAGCTAGCCTTGGTTGAGCTGGTAATTCTTTGAATATATACAATTAAGTAAATAACAATAAAGAAGAATAGTTTTCATGCAGAGTTGAAATCAATGAGATAGAGTCCCTCTTTAAAATTAGATGTAACTGTGGGAGCTGGATTAGACAACTTATTGGTAGCAAAGGTAGTATTAAATGTTAAGTTAGGAGTGGCTATTGCTATCAATGAAAGTCCAGGAATAGCTATTTCTGTCAATCACAAAAGACATGTCAGTCAAGGAATTGGACTTTCCCACACCAAAAAGCCTTCCCTAGCTGATCAGAACAAGATGCAGACTCGCTAAACAACTTGCTTTTCTTACAAGAAAGTATTAATGATACAAGTAATTAGTTCACTTATTTGTCAAAAAACTCAAGAACAGAATTTCAAATTCCGATCTGATAGCCACCTTAGGGTCTGTCCACTGAGGTATTACTAACTGGGCAGGAGGAATGGGTCTCTGTGTAATCTAAGACATTTCTAGCACTCTTCTTCCATAGTCTAGGTATTTTATTTGCAAATTTTAAACTTCTGTGTTAGAAGACTTGTTAATTTTTGTTTTAGAAAAGTTATTCTTACCCATATCATATTGATTTTTCTACTTGAATAGGCTCCATATTTATTCACTCAACAAATATTTATTGAGTGCCCACTATGAACCAATCATTTAGTAGGTGGTGTTCTGACTGGAGGTAAAAGAAGGATGATAAAAAAAAAAAGGTTAGTAGGCAAATATTTTTGAAAAATCTATCAAATATATGTATTTTTTTCCTCTTTGCATTCACGAATCTGAATGAACGCAACTCTATGCTTCCTTAGAGTTGGGACCACATCTCTATGGTGTTTTGGTAAAATTTCCATTGTCTCTGGCATGGTATCATGCACCTACTTGACACAATTGTTAACCGATGCTGACAGATTATTGTAGTCAGTAGTGGAGACAACGACTCTAAGGGCAATGTGATTACCAGCAATATAGTTTCTCTTACTTGAAAAAGTTAGTTACAGCTACAAACTCAGCCTGAATAAATGATACAATTTGTGAATCTTTTACTAGACATCAAGCTTTAAGAAAGTTTGAGGTGTTAAGCTTCATTTCTTTAAAGTGAAACACAGGAAAGTCAATGAAAAAGGGGGAAAAAAAAAAGGAAAAAAACCAGAGAGAAAAAGGAAAGATGGAATATTCAGAAAGGGAAGTTAAAATGAAAATTATTGCGTCTCTCTGAAATTATAACTGTGTTGGTAAAGGCTTTGATATCTTGCCTACTACAGATGGGAATAATTTCTAAAATATAGAGTAAGGGTTTTACTGAAGGCATCAGGAAAGATTAGGATCCAGTAGAAATCAAAAATAATAGAGGTTTACTTAGGTATATTATTTATTTATATTTCATTTCTCTATTGCTTCTTCCAGCCTACTTCCTTTTTCTAAAGGGAATCTCAAATAATTTATTTTGGCTTTTATTGTGAAGCTGTGAGAAATGTCAGGGCTCCAACCCTGACCTCCTGAATCAGACTATCTGGTGAGTGGGGTTCATTCACCTGCATATTTTTTTAAATGTGGTAAAATAACATAACATGAAATTACCATCTTAACCATTTTTAAGTGTACAGTTCAGTGACAGTAAATATATTAACATTATTGTACAACCATCACCACCATTCATCTCCAGAACTCTTTTCATCTTGTAAAACTGAAAGTCTGTGCCCATAAACAATAACCCCCCACTCACTCTCCTCCCCCTTGCCCCTGGCAGCCACCATTCTACTTTCTGTCTACATGAATTTGACTACTTTAGGTACCTTATATAAGTGGAATCATACAGTGTGTGTCTTTTTATGACTTGCTTATTTCACTCAGCATAATGTCCTCAAGGTTCATCCATGTTGTAGCATGTGTCAGAATGTCCTTCCTTTTTAAGTCTGAATAATATTCCATTGTATGTATATACTACATTTTGTTTATCCATTCATCCATCAGTGGATACATAGGTTGCTTCCACCTTTTGGCTGTTGTGAATAATGCTGCTACCAACTTGGGTGTACAAATACCTCTTCAAGACCCTGCTTTCAATTATTTTGGGTATATGACCAGAAGTGGGATTGCTGGATCCTATGGTAATTCTATTTTTAATTTTTAAGGAAGCACTAAACTGTTTTCCATAGCAACTGCACCATTTTACATTCCTACCAACAGTGCACAAGGGTTTTGATTTCTGCACATCCTTGCCAACAATTGTTGTTTTCTGTTTTGTTTTGTTTTTAAAATAGTATCTATCCTAGTGGGTGTGAGGTGGTATCTCATTGTGGTTTTGATTTGCATTTCCCTAATGATTAGTGATGTTGAGTGTCTTGTCATGTGCTTGTTGGCCATTTTATCTCTTCTTTGAAGAAATATCTATTCAAATCCTTTGCCCGTTTTTTAAATTGGTTGGGGGTTTTTTTTTGTTGATTAATTGTTGGAATTTTCTTTATATTCTGGATGTTAACCCCTTACAAGACATATGATTTGCAAATATTTTCTCCCATTTCATAAATTGCCTTTTCACTCTGTTGGTGTGTCCTTTAATGCACTTTTTTATTTTGATATAATCCAATTTATCTATCTTTTTCTTATGTTGCCTGGGCTTTTGGTGTCATATCCAAAAAAACCATTGTCAATCCAATGTCATGAAATTTTCCCCTATGTTTTCTTTCAAGAGCTTTACAGTGTTTGCTCTTAGGTTTAGGTCTTTGACTTATTTTGGATTAATTTTTGTATATGGTGCAAGGTAAGCGTCCAACTTTATTCTTTTGCGTGCAGCAGCTGAATTTTTACCTAAAATTCCACAGATGTTTCTGTTGTGTGTGAACCACTATATTACGCCAGTGATATCCAGTCAATTCTCCTGTCCTCTAAATAACAGATGATCTATTTGTGGCAAAAATGGTAAAGGAACCAAGCACAGAGACAAATACTTGTACAAAACATACATACACTAATTGGATTATGCTTACTATTTGAGGGTAATTAAAAATGTGAAATAACTGCTACCCGCAGTCATGATATTTCCATATTTTCTATGTTTTTTCACATCTACTGATTGTTCCAGATACCTCAAACCTAAAAAAAATATCAAGCCTAGAAATAAGCACTTAAAAAGTAGTTCTGGGTTAGTTACATAGCTGCATTCCTGGGACAAAAATCAATCCTCCTGTTGGTGAACATATCTGCAACATAGGCCTCACAGTGTTCCCACAAATAAAGCTTCTCTAAAGATGAGCTCATGATCCAAAATTATAAATATCCAATGAAATAATCAGCAAGTGCGAGGGTCACTGGAAAAACGTAATAGCAAAATTAGACCCCCAAGAACTTTATATAATGAAATTATCAAATACAATAAACTTTGTTTAAACTTATTAAAGAGACAAAAGATGGAATAAAAATCATAAGAAAAATAAGATAAAGATATTTTCTACTTTAACACAGTATGTTTTAGAATCGGCGTACCCAAGGTTCAACTAGAAATCTTTCTGTCCAGAATACAAGCCCATCACACACCTACTTCCGCGAAACAACCAAGTAAGAATATTATTAGAATTCTTCTGGTGGACCTTAACTGATTAATGAGGAAAAACTATGATTCTCTGAATGTAGAAATAAATTGATCAAATTGAATTCCCATTCAGGATGAAAACTGTTCACAAACAAGAGAATAAAACACCTACAGTGTGAAAAGCAGTTTACAGTGTGTAACATTTATATGACAGCATATACACTATAATCTCCTTTGTTAAAATTCTATAAATATCTACGTGCATAGTTCACTAAGATGTTAATAATCATAATCCCTGGGTGATAGAAATATAGTGCTCTTTTCTTATATTTATTTATCTATATATATATTTTTTTCTTTTTTTTTGTGAGGAAGATCAGCCTTGAGCTAACATCCGTGCTAATCCTCCTCTTTTTGCTGAGGAAGACCGGCTCTGAGCTAACATCTATTGCCAATCCTCCTCTTTTTTTTTTTACCCCAAAGCCCCAGTAGATAGTTGTATGTCATAGTTGCACATCCTTCTAGTTGCTGTATGTGGGACGCAGCCTCAGCATGGCCGGAGAAGCGGTGTGTCGGTGCGTGCCTGGGATCTGAACCTGGGCCGCCAGTAACGGAGCACACGCACCCAACCGCTAAGCCACGGGGCCGGTCCTATCTATATATTTTTACTTTCCACATGGTACATATACTTCTTGTGCAATAATAAAAGCAAAAATAAAAAAATCCACAGCAAACATCATACTTAGAGGTGAGATGTCACACATGTAAGTCGAGGATGCCCCTATTAGTTCTTCTACTTGTCATTTTATTGTAGGTTCTAACCAGTTCGATAAGGGAATAAAAATTTTAAAAAGGTATAAGGAGAAGAAAGAAAAGAAAAAAATGTTTATGGACCTAGAAAACTCAAGAGAATCTACAGATAAGTGATTAGAACTTAAAATGGAATTCAGCAAGACTAGTGGACATGAAGTCAATATACAGAAATCCTATATAACAGCAATAAACAGAAAATTAATTTTCAGAAAGATACAGTGCTGGCCATCCATTTGCCCCCCCAGATTGACCCTTCTCTCCGCTGGTAGTGCCTTGGGCCGCTGACCTGGGATAACAGGCTCTCTTGTTCTCTGGCTTCTCGTTAGGTTCAGTCAGTGGTAGCACCAGCAGGAGAGCCAAGGGAGGAAGAAAAGAGGGTGGGGATTATATTACCTCACTTCTCTCCCTGCGGGGTTGTTCCTGGCTGGCTGTCTCCCTTGACCAAAGGTCATAGCTCCCATTGAAGGGCTCTCTGTCTGTGGGTTCTGGAAAGTTGCCTCCTCCCCTTGCCCTTAGCTTTAGGAGTTGTAATCATTCCCCAAAGTTACTGGCCTCTGGGTACTGTGCAATCCCTGGTGATTTCCTTAAACCCTGCCTGCATCTTTGTAAATGACTCTATATGAGGGTGCTGTTTCCTACTTGGATCTTTAACGAGATAGACATTATTTATAACACCAGAAAAGAATTTAAAGTAACTAGGAATAAACCTAACAAAAAGAGGCAAGAGATCTTTATAGAGAAAACTATGAAACTTAATTAAAAGACATTTTTAAAAAGATATTATAGAGATGTACCATGTACATGGATGGGAGCACATACTATCATAAAGACATTGGTTTTTCTCCAGATTGATCCATAGATTCAATCAAATGCCAATCAAATTCCAGTTTTTTTCTCATGGAACTTGGCAAGGGAAATCTAAATTTATATAGAAGAACAGACGATAAAGAATAGCCAAGAAAAATTTGAAAAATAATAAGTCAGATAAAGCCTTCCTCTACCAGGTAGCAAGTATTGTTATAAGTGTATAGTAATTAAAACTGTGAAATTGGTGCGTTGCAGATCAATAGGGAAAGATAATGTTGGTGGGACAATGGTTATCCACATGGACAGCAGAATAATGAAATGGTACACCTACCTCACATTATTCAAAAAATAGGTAAATCCCAGGTGAATTATAGATCATGAAAAGCTTTATGAGCTCACATTATTAAAGGATTGTTTAAGGCAAAACACCCACGGAAGACATAAAGGAAGTAATTGATACATTTGACTACACTGGATTTTAAATTTCTGTGCGTTAAAAGGCATTTTAGAGAAAGTAAAAATATAGGCCTTAGCTTGGAGAAAACAAAGTAGATGTACCTGTAATACCATGGAGTAATCTCACGGTCATAATGTGGAATTAAAAACAATTTGCAGAAGTATGGTTCAGTCTTATCACTAAAGCATGTAAAATAATATCACATTTTTTAGAGATTGATTCACGGTATTAAAAGTATAAATGTGTGCATGGGAATGATAATGCTGTTAAATACAGAATAGTCTTATCTCTAGGGGGAAGAAATGAGACAGGAAGATGTATACCAGCGCACAAAAACGGCTTCCACAGTTTTTCTTATGTCGGGTAATGGAGACATGGATCTTCATATTATTCTCCATACCTTTCTGTATGTCAGAAATATTACCAGTGCAAGTGGACACGACACAAAAGGAGAAACTAGATATCAGAAATCAAAGTTCCATAAACTAAAAGTTGTGGCATTTATTTTTTAAAATCTAAACTAAATATGAATTATAATGTTTAAGGGAAAAATAGAAAAATATCAGCATTGTTTAAATGAATAGGCATTAAAAGGAAAATAAGCTACTTCCTTATTAACTAGAATCAAAACTGATTTCTTTTTTGCTAGAAAATTAACCAACATGTTTTTCTACTACTAATTCAATGCTGACCCAAGGTAAGGAAATGCAGAAGCCAAGAAGAATAAGAAAAACATAATGGAGTCAGATGGAGTAGGTGTGGGACGAACTAAAGTCCCTGATCACAGATATCCTTGAGCACTTCAGAAACTGGTGAAGAATTTCACAAAACCACCGTTTTTATAAAACTGTGGCAGAGTGCCTGCTGAGGTTCTGAATTCAGAAAAAAAGTGAGCACAATGACTATTTTTTAAATGGAAACGAATAGCCTTAGTCTTATAATGTCTGTCAGGTCAAATTCTTTGCCCAGAAAGCTATTGAACCTTTTGTGAGAGCATTAATTTGCAAATCTTAAAAAATGTTAGACTTAAAATCAACATGCGTTGGTGAAGATTAAAATCTGTCAGTTGAATCTAATTTTCTTCTGTGATGGGTCCGTTAAAGGGCAGCGAGAGTGTAATTAATTGCTCCAGGCTCAGAAACCCAATTAATCTCCAAGCTGACTTTTATTTCATAGAATGTTAGTGCTGGAAGAGGCCTCAAGGATTATTGAGTCCACCCTCCTCGTTTTATAGAGGAGGAAACAGATGCCAGGGAGGTTAAATGACTTGTTCAAGGTCAAAGATACTGTCTGTCCTTGCCACTGCATCCTGTTAATAGGTTCAGTATTGCATCCTTAAAGCATTTAGGAGTTTCTTTATATCTAATCATGAAATATTATTTGAACACAGGTTTTTCTTATTTTATAGCCTTTCGTAAAATGCCTGGGAATTCATCTCATGAATGTCTCCTTGCAAGGGTTTCCAAGCCTCAGTTTTTAAAATTTGAAGCCTATTGCATAATGTTTATGCAGCAAAGGCGGATTGAGGGGGCGCAGAGTCCTAGTCTAAACACTCAGCAGGGAAACTTTGAAGACAGGAGCAGCCCTGTGTGAACTTGGGGAAAAACAGGGGTCCCAGTGTGACAGTGTGAGTGACACCTAATCCTGGTGGTATCTTGCTGGCCAAGTCATCCCTTAAGGATTCTATCTGCCTGATTCCAAGACGTAAGTAGAAAAAGCCGGCATGTAGAGTATTTTTAGAGAAGATATCGTAAGGCGACAATGATAACAAAGATGAGATATGAGAAGATCAGAGGAAATGAGTCAGCCACTATAAATGTGGGAAGCATGGTGGCATGCCACGTGTCGATGTGGCAGCCATGGAGGTGCTCTGCTCAACTCTCCCTCTAAGGGAACCTGCTGCAAGGAAAGCGGTTGTCCTTGAACCTCTGGTTGCTGCACACTTGGATCTGCTGCAGCGTTCGTGCTGAGGCCACACCCTCCCGAAGCTGCTCCCAGCCGATGCCTGATCCCACCCGAGGTATTAGAGCCGGGACTTTTTGGCCCAACATGGGCCATCTTTAATGGGAACTCTTTGCTTGAGGACTCCCCATTGGCCTGGCAGAGGCTTTCTCAGTTGTGCTGCAGTTCGAGGCTCCTCCTTTCTCTTTTCCTCTCTCCTTTTTTCAGGTGTCAGACCTGTATCAGTTCTGAAGGCTCTCCCTACCTCTACTTCCCCCTCTCCCATTATTCTTTATAGGACTTTCCCTGAAATATACCTCTTGACCAGTCAATTCTGTCTTGGCTTCTGCATCTCAGAAGACCATAGCTGATGCAGAGCATAACAGTTGCCCTGGTTTATGCCAAGGAGGAATAAAAAAATAACTTGAGAAAGAATTAGGATCCTACTCTGCTGATGGAAGATTAATAGTAATGGTTTCTGTTTGGTTGTTGTAGTTGCCACTGCTACAATTCCTTAACCGTGCTCCTTCATGATGGCATGGCCTTAGGATGTATGTCTTGTAGTAAAATTTACTTCCAGTGAAAAATATCCATGTTTCATGGATTCTAAGTTATACTCTTTTTTTTTTTTTTTTTTTTTTTTTTGCATTTTAACCTTTCTGAAATTGGGATGCATCTTAAAATAGATGATGTGCCAATTTAATTGGCAGAGGTTTTTCTTCTTTATTGATGAATAAAAATAATGGTGCATCCTACCATTGATGGTGTCATAGATGCCATAAAATACATTAGCTCAATTCAGGTCACCAGATGTCAGGTACTATAATAGCTTCTAAAGAACTAAGGGGCTAGATTAGCCTTTGTGGGTTGTTATTTGGCTATTTCTTAGGTGTTATCTACTAGGAAAGGAAAGGAAAACCCTAAGGAGCAGAATTATATGATGGAGAGGTGTACAGTGGATAACTATTGCTATGGATATATTAATATAGAAATAACTAGAGATCCAATGAAACATTAAAAAATTATAGGAAGCAAGAAAATATGCTCTTTCCCTTCTGGCTCTATTCACTCTTTTACTCTTCCTTTTTTTGCTCCTTTTATTATTGATGTTTCCTTATAGGCTATAGTCACTTTGTTCTTCTGGTTATTCTGTCATTCTTCCAGCAGTATCTTGTATATTGAGACCTATGATAATAAAGGTTTTCCCTCTAAGTGTTGAGCCCCATGTTGATATACGGCCAGAATTATGGAGTGGAGAACCAAACAAATTCAGAAGGCTTACCAACAGTCTCCAGGGAGATGGATTAGAGGAAGGATCTGTTGCCTGGTTTCCCCATAAATGTATCTGCTGATCTAAAATTGGATTGCTTGACACTGACTGCTTCTAAAATTAGGATTGAAACCATTGTTTCCTTTCTCTCCAGACACAGCCTTTATGCCTGCATCATATTTCCAAAATGGGGAAGTCTCTGCCTCTGAAAAAACATGATTGTTATTCCTTATCTGGACACAAATCAACCAGTACTGGATACTCAATAAATAGTTACTATTATACTATAAATACTTTGTAGAACATACATTGTATAATGTATATACGATTAGTATATTACATATTATATTGTGTATAAATAAATTAAAGGTGTGTTAATCTATATATAGTTAACATATGATAAATTTTATTATAGTCATTAATTATAATATTTTAGTAAAACTTAAAGTTGTGTTTGCCTAGGAAAGAATAAATGGGGATCACTTTGATATATTACTCCATAATCATTGTAAGGATTGGGATAGTTTGTGGAAAATACTTCAAACATGTCTGATGCAGTGATTATCTGAAAAAAATTATTTTGTGTGGAGTGATGCCCTAGATATTGTAGAAAATATTCCATAAAGTGAGAAATTTGCTATAATTCAGAATTTAAGAGCATCTCCCTAAGATTGGGAAAGAGAGACAATGTGATCTAGTTCAGTAGTTTTCAAACTTTTTTGTCTTTGACTCATAGTAAGAAACACAATTGTTCTTCCTTCTTTCCTGCCTTTCTGCCTTCCTGCCTGCCTTGCAACCTACCTTCCTACCTACCTACCTATCACTAAAAAGTTTCACAAAACATACCTAGCTTACTAGATTCAATGTACTCTAATGTTTTCTGGGATATTCTATTTTTATTTAAATACTGTTTGTGATCCACAGTTTCAAAAATACTGGACTCAGGAAAAAAGCATGAGCTGAGGAGACAGACTTGGTACAAAACTCTGTCCCACTACTGGCCCTTTCCATGAATTTGGCGAATTACTTCTTTTGAATCTTATTTACTTCATACATAAAATGAACTGGGTTGTTCTGATGATTATAGACAATTATATATGGAGTGAGTGGCATGTAGTAGGTGCTCAATAAATGACAAAGTAGCAGGATAACACTTTCCAATATTAACCAAATGTTTCCCACTGCATTATACGCATTATAATCTATTACCTCAAGGTAAGGTTGTTACAGAATTTCTGGGCCATTCTTTTCTATTAGCTCTATTAGTTAATTGATTCAGACTCTCTCTCTCTCTTTCTTCCCCCTCTTCATCCATGATCCCCCCCACCCTCTGCCCATAAACAGCCTTGCAGCAGTGCTCCTCTGCCTTGCTCCAAGTGCTCACAGCCAGCTTGGGCTCTTTGACTCCCCCTGCTCAGTGGCTGCCTCCTTCATCTGCCATTCCTCCTGGAGGGTTAGTGTGTCCCTCTTTCTTCCCATGACCTTAGAGCTGGTGCTCCGGTTCTGAGTGCGCAGTCATTCTCCTTTCCTATGAGGTTCCTTAGGCTCCCCACAAATCACCTCTCCCTGGCCTGCCCCTCTGGCCCTCCAGACACACCCACGTTATTTGAGGTACATAACTGATGTGCTATCATTTAACCATTCCCTTATCATTGCATCTTTGGATTGCCCCTCATTTTTTGCTAAATTAGAAGATTCTACAATGAATAAAATAACGCACTTGGTGATTTACAATTTTTGGTCTGGTGAATTTTTCATTGGAAAAGATTGCCTTAAATGTACCAAATTTGATCACATTAGACACTTTTTCTAAAGATCAGAAATGAAAAAAATAACACCCTGAAGGCAGTTTCCATAAATGTACATATATATTAATATGTATACACATATTTTTTTACATCAATAAGAGCTTTATAATTCAGAAGGGACTCCTCTGCTCTTCACAATGAATTGTGTGGTCATCTTTGCTTCACCGCTAACCGAATTACGCCTCTGTGCACCGTACAACAAATCCCTAAGCAACTGTTATTTGACATCCCAAGTTCCATATGCTGTCTATGTGTACATGACACATACATGACAACCCCCTATTTTACTACTAATTTACATCGCTTTTCATTCAGTTCTATGCCTATACGTGTTGTGTCTCCACTCTGTTTTTCTCCTATGCTTAGATTGTGACTCAAAGCACAAAAATGGTCAATTGAGGCAATTATCTAGATGAAGGTAATTTTTTTTTCAATTGTATGGTATTTTAAACAAAAGTGGCTTTTTACAAAATTATCCAGATGAAATTTTATTTATATCCACAGTGAATTCTTTCTATGTAGTGTTCCCCAACCCTGGAAATGAGTGTGTAATAATTCTGTAGTTATTTTCCGATTTTATTTTAGAATTCTCTGAGTCAGCAATTTCCTATTTCCTGTAGACTTGGTGAGGATGTGAGAGCAAGAGTGAATGTGAGAGAGGAGGAAAGGAAGAGCCCCACTACTCTAGGTTTACATGAGGTGACAAATAAGCCATTTAATAGTGTCCTTTCTCCCCCCAGACAATTATTTAGCACTTGATCACATCAACACATAGTCAATGTGATTCCCAGGTTATGGCGGCCAAAATATCAGATTTTATTGTCTTATTGAAACAATCAGATTCAACACATGGAAGCTGGCCTATTCTGAATCCACCAGCAAGTAGTCACTTCCTAACTGCATATAACAGAGAGAAAGAGTAGGAAAGGAAGTTATATACAATGAAACCATTAAATGCAGATTTGCCACAAGGCAAGATGGTAATGCTTGAACATTATGAAGTGCAAAAACTGCACAAACACATTATATTTTAAACACTTCATCTATTTAACAAACTATGTACACTCTTCAGCTAAATAAGATGAATTGAGATTCAAGAGGCAGCACTGTACTGGCAAATCTCGTCCTAAAGGCATCCATTAATATAAATCAACAGTAGCAATTTGGTTTGATCATTTATTTGCGAGAATCATTAAGGTTTATTAGCATAATTATTCCCTGTGGGATTTCATGTCGAGGAAATGAAAAATGGCATTATCAATATTTAAAAGATAAGTATGTAATGTTCAGAGTACTTAAACAGTCATCTGCAGGTGGTGTCCAGCTGCAGCAAATTAGATTAGATTTGGGCATTTTTCTGAACGAAAGAAAAATTGTTTTGTTCTAATTGCTTCATTTTATAAAGCAATACAATTTTGTAAATAATTTCTACTGTATAGTTAGGACTTACAGTACGTACCTATTAATATGCCTTATTTCAGATCAGCAACTCTGATACTCTATGTCCAACCCTGCTATGTTGTAACTATTGGGAAGCATTAATCAGTATAATCTATCATTTATTATTAGGGAAAGCTCTTTCCCTTTAGTGTTCTAGACCTTTAGTCTAGACCTGTAGGTGAAAATCTGTATTCCAAAGGGAAATGAACTAGGAGGTTTCTCCTTAATGCTGGGAGGGCATAAATCCTTCCTTAACAATGAATATCATTTATGATAGTAATAATATATCATGAGAAATAATCTTTAAATGTAATAATTGTTTTTTTTTTAAGTTATACAATAGGATATTATTCAGTGATAAAAATAAATGAGCTCTCAAGCCGTGAAAAAACATGGAGGATCCTTAAATGCATGTTGCTAAGTGAAAGCAGTCAGTCTGAAAAGGCTACATACTGTATGATTCCAACTATATGACATCCTAGAAAAAAAATAAATAAAGAGACAGTAGAAAGATTAGTGGTTTCCAGGGATTTGGGGGGAAGGAGGGAGGGATGAATAGGTGGACCACAGGGGATTTTTAGAGCAGCGAAACTATTCTGTATGCTACTGTAATGGTGGATACATGACATTATGCATTTGTCAAAATCTATAGACTTATACAAAACAGAATGAACCCTAATGTAAACTATGGACTTTAGTTAATAATGTATCAATATTGATTCATCACTTGTAACAAACGTACCACAGTAACATATGATGCTAATGATAGTGGAAACTATGTAGGTGTGCAGGGGAAAGGGGACATATTGGAACTCTCTGTAGTCTATCAATTTTTCTGTAAACCTAAAACTGCACTAAAAAGCAAAGTCTATTAAAATAAATTTAGGCTACTTTTTTTCAGGTAAAATCAGCTAATTGTTGCAAATGATTAATCTGTCTTTGATTTAGATGAACATTCAGGCCAAAAATCCTCTTCTCTGGCAGACCACCTATTAAATTACATAAATTATTGTAGAATCTGCAATACCCACGGGTACAATGGAAACAAGGAGCTATAAGTAAAATTCCTTTTAGGACCAAAAGTCCTCAGAGAAGCAAAAAATGATGAAAAGCATACATGTTTGCTAAAATACTTTGCAATGTTGCATCACATTTTGCTATTAGGAATTAACAAATTCTACTCTGTTGAACCTGTTATACCGTACTTTACTCTGACCCTGTCCCCATCTCCTATCCTCACTGCAGGGAGCCTAACCCTTTGGGGAGGTGGTTATATCCAGAGATCTGCAGCATGCTGCCTGCTCGGCTTCATCCTAGGTCAGTTTACACTCAACATCAAGAGGGCAAGCTTGTGCCTTCTCTCTGTGCCTTTCAGACAGTATTGCCAATGTGTAAAGCAGTAGAGGTGATGTTGATATGCAACCATGTGGTCAGTGACCCAAGGACAGAGAGAAAAGCGAAAGGTTTGCAGCTCCTAGAAACTCTTTCAAGGCACAAGTTAAGCTTTTTATTCATGCTTTGTATTCTTTTCCTCATGGTCTCAGTCTTTGCCGCGTATCTACCTTCTCACACTCCTCACCAGAATTTCCGTCAACATGAATGTTGCATATTCTAACTTGATTACATATGGCCCTACCTTTAATCACTGTTTTCTTCATTAGTACACATTGTTCTTATTATAATGCCATTACTTTAAGGTGGGGTCCCTTTGCCAGGGATAACAGGAGTGCAGTGCGAATAGTTTTTGACCAACAACTTGCATTCTACTTGCTCAGAGTTCTTTTGATATTTCTGCTCCACTCTCTCTTGTGGTTGAAAGCATGCCAACCATTTCACAAAATTCTTCTCTTGTCTCGTCTTATAATTTCTGATGACCTACATGGTTTCCCCTTAGTCTATTTCTACTGACTAAATGCAATACTTTTCTCTCCTACACAATAGATTCCCCATCTGAATTATCCTTCTGATCATTCTAATGCTAGAATTACTGCATTCTAAATATATTGTCAGTCCTTCAGTGTGTATTTATTAAGCTATACTATATTCAGGGCTCTGTGCTAGACACATTTTGGTAAATTTAGACAATTAGTAATACATTTAAACTATTGCTTACTGTGTGTGTTGTTCTGAAATATTAATTGCATGCTTTAAGAAGCAAATGCTATTGATATATTTAACTGCCTAAATAGATAATCTATGTATTGATGAATGAAATACTTTGTATATTTGATTAATGAAGTAGTCTCTAGATTACAAATATTTCCTTGCAAAAACTAATATATTAGTCTGATTTAGAAGTCCATTGTACATGATAGAGCTTACTTTTATCAGGTAACATTCAATGATCAGATTTGTACCCTGTTAATGTTTTAAAGACATTTATATTTATTGATCTGTGAGCATTTCAGATAAACAATGTTGACCTGAATCTATCTATGCAACCAAAAAAATTTGT
Organism: Diceros bicornis minor; assembly: GCF_020826845.1. Classification (NCBI taxonomy): domain Eukaryota; kingdom Metazoa; phylum Chordata; class Mammalia; order Perissodactyla; family Rhinocerotidae; genus Diceros; species Diceros bicornis. The sequence continues at coordinate 51,822,465 of NC_080744.1, read as the reverse complement.
CATTTGGTTGCCAAGCAATCAATTGAATTGTGTTAAGCTGATAAAGAAATGAAGAAACCATAATGTATCTAGAGTTTAGTGAAGACTTTTTGGAGAATTCTCCCAGTAAATTCTTATAGAAAGATATAGAAATATTGGTGATATGTAAGTAAAATTGGTGCATTGGTAACTAGTTGAATGATCATATTCAGAGGTTGCTGATCTGGCTCCACTTTGGGAGACATTCTAGTGATGTATTTCAGGGCTCTGTGCTCTCTTAGTCATCTTATTCTACATTTTTTTCTATGAAATATTTGAAAATATAAAAGGCATGCTTATCCAATGGGTAAATTACATGACTCTGAGAGTTATCAAATTACTAGACAAACATTTCACATGGATATTTTGGAAAATAAAACCAGGAAACAAAAGTTGTGATCAAGACTCCGAGAGCACAGAGATTAAGGGAAGGGAACTGGCTAGTAGCTTCTAGAAGATACAGAAGAGAGAGGAAAATATGAGAAAGGAAATCAGAGGTTTTCCACTCTACTTACTAATAATCTTTAATATCAAACGTTGATTTAAAAAGGCAATTCTGCAAAAATTTTTGTTTTACTTATTCATTTTCACCCCTGAGATTAAAAAGAGATAGTGGTTTTGTCAGTTAGGATTGCATTTGGCTGACAGTAATAGAATCCTGGGTGAAGAAGAGGACACGGAGGCTTAGATAAATCTGTTTGTTTGTCTTTCGTATAGCATGAGGTCACGGGTTAGGCAGCTGGTGTGGTAGCTCTGTGGTCATAAAGAACCAAGGCTCCTCTATTTTTCTGCTCTGCCATCCAGAGCATGTATTATTTCACCACCAAGATGGCTGGTGGAGTTTCAGCCATCACATACTCTTACTAAGGGCAGAGACTCACACATACAAAGGCCATCTGACAGGAAGGAGCTCAAAGAAGTCCATTTTGGCTCAAGTTTGAGAAGAAACCTGAAGGGGTAGACATACAAGCCTTTACAGGCCAGGTTAAGGGTTTTGGACTTTCTTTAAAGGCAGTAAGAAAACAGTGAATACTTACCATTAAGGAAAGTTTTTCCAGTTTATGAGACCCCTGTAACAGAGACCTAGTGTGCCAAGACCTGCCTAAATTGCTGAGACTGGACCAGGATAACAGGGAACCCCCTCCTCCCACCACCTGGCTAGCAAGCATGAGCAACAAAAGAACAATGATCTGCAAGGCGGAGGAGCCAGAGTGTGGAGAGAGACATTCTCTGACATGCAGGAACACAGGGAAGGCCTAAAGCTAGGGGTGCGTCAGGAATATTGAGGGAAGCCTTCTGGAAACCCAGCTCCCAACGTAATCACAAGATAACACTAGAGAAATTTGAAGATAGTGGTGCACTGAAGATAACCACAGCAACAGTGGTTCAAATCCAGCTCAACTCCTGACTATATAGACTCAACCTCTTACACTAATGTTGTAGCAGAGGAATAGGTGTGCTTATTTCCAGGCATAAACATGGTTTACCTCAGTCTCTACTGTCTTACACATGATGCCTGCCATTCAATCAGAAATTATGAGACCCACAAAAAAGCAAGAAAAAACATTGTATAAGATGTATAAAGATGAAGCAATCAACAGAACAAAACTCATATATGACCCAGATGGTGAAACTATCAGACAGAAGATTTTAAATACTGTGATTAATATATTAAAGACTCTAATGGAAGAGGTAGACAAGATATGTGAGAAGATGGGTAATTTTAGCTGAGAAGATGGAAACTATAAAGAGTTAAATGGAAATGTTAGGTAAAAAACAAAACAGTAATGAACATGAGGAATGCCTTTGACAGGCTCGTCAGAAGACTTGACACAGCTGAGGGAAAGAGTCGGTGAATTTGAAGATCTATCAATAAAAACTACCCAAACTGAAACACAAAGAGAAAAAGATTGGAGAAGAGAAAAACCAGAGTATTTGAGAGCTTTGAGACAATATCAAACAATCTAACATATGTGGAATCCTATGTGTTGTGGATTTATATATGTAAAAGTAAAATGTATGATAACAATAGCACAAAAGATGGGATGGAGGATTAGAATTATACTGTTGTAAGGTTTACACACAACAAATGAGGCAGAATTACAGTATTTGAATATTTAAGTATATATATTGTATTAAAGAGATATAAATTATAAGCTGATAGTGAAAATAAAATAGAATCACAAAAAATAATCAAAAAGAAGAAAAAGAAAATGAATAAAGAACAGATGCAACAAATATTTAAAAATTAACAAAATTGTAGATTTTAATCCACACATATCAATAATGATATGTAAATATAAATGGCATAAACACACCAATTAAAAGATGGAGATTGTCAGATTGAATGAAAAAGCAACTCCCAACTATATGCTATCTACAGGAAAGCCATTTTAAATGCAAAGACATAGATAGATTAAAAGGCTGGAGGAAGATATAGCAGGTAAACCTTAGTTAAAAGAAAGCTGGAGTGGCTACGTTAATATCAAATAGGCTTCAGAACAAAGAATTTACCAGGGAAAGAAAAGGTCATTTCAAAATGTTAATGTCCAAATATTATCAGGACATAATAATCCTGAAGGTATATATACATAACAATAGAACTTTAAAACAGATGCAGCAAAAAAAAGAACTGAAAAGAGAAATAAGCAAATCCACAGTTAGACTTGATGACCTCAACACTCCTTTCACTAACTGATACAGCAAATAGATAGAAATACTGTAAGGATATAGAATACCCGAACAGTGTTCTGAACCAACTTGACCTTATTGATGTTTACGGAACACCTCACCCCAAACACCAGAAAACACATTCTTTTCCAGTATACATGAAACCTTTACCAGAACAGACCATATTCTGTACAATAAAACAAACCTCAACAAATTTAAAAGATTTGAAGTCATACAGAGCATGTCCTCTGACCATAATGGAATTAAACTAGAAATCAATAACAAAAAAACACCTGGACAATCTGAAATATGTGGAAAGTTCACAAAACATTTCTAAATAATTCATGGGTCAAAGAAGGAGTCTTTAAATATTTTTAATTGAATGAATGAAAAAGCACAACATATTAAAATCTGGGAGAGGCAGCTAAAGCAGGGCTTAGAGGAAAATTTATATCATACATTTATATTTTAAAAGAAGAATGGTCCTAAATAAAGATTTAAGCTTCCACCTTATGAAACTATAAAAAGAAGAGCAAATTAAACCCAAAGCAAGCAGAGAAGGAAATAATGACGGTAAGAAAAGAAAAGAATGGACTTGGAAATAGAGAAACAAAAGAAAAAAATTAATAAAGCCAAAGTTCCCCCTTTGAAAATGTAGATAAAATTCTGATGAAGAACAATATTTCTTCAAAGCTATTTCTGAGTAGAGCTTTCTCCTATGTTCATAATAGTAATATAATTTCAATCATTTGTTTGTTTAACAAATATTTATCACCTATTATTTGCCAGACACTATTTTAAGTTCTTGGGATACATCAGTGTTCAAAACAAAAATTTCTGGTGACAGCTCAGCCAACAAGGTTTAATTAGAGGCTACTTTATGAGAAGCTATACATAAGCCATGTTTTTTGTAAAAAGTTCTTGTGGAAGTTGCTAGACTAACAGGGGATTAAAAGCACATAACAGTTGCATCCTGGTTTCAAAATGTTTTTGCAGTGTACACACCCTGTAGTCAATTTTACTTTTGTGGTGACTGGGTTTATAATAAGACTCCCAAAGGACTGAAAACATTGACAATACCGCCTCCGCCACACACACAGACACAAGGCCTCTTCTAATGTAGGAAAACAATTTGAGTGTAAGGTGATGTCTAAAAGGCCCGGTAGGGTTATCTATTTGCTGTTAATCTCTTTGCATTTCAGTTTGGGAAGTTTCTATTGACATGTCTTCAGGCTCACTGGTTCTCTCCTCAGTGGTGTCCAGTCTACTGATAAGCCTATCAAAGACATTCTTCATTTGTTTGTGTTTTTGATTTCTAGAGTTTCCTTTGGATTCTTTCTCAGTGTTTCCATTTTTCTGCTTACATTACCCATCTGTTCTTGTATGTTGTCCACATTTTCCATCAGATCCCTTAGCATATTAATCATAGTTATTTTCAATTCCTGCTTAATAATCCCCAAATCTGTGTCATAGCTGAGTCTAGTTCTGATGCTTACTTTTCCTTTCAGACTGTTTTCACTTGCCTTTTAACAACTTGCCTTTAGCCTTGTAGGTTTTTGTTGAAAACTGGATGTGATATACTGGGTAACAGGATCTGAGGTAAATAGAGCTTTAGTGTGAGGTTTTTTATTGTGTGGCTAGAGTTGGGCTGTGTTTAATGTTTGCTGTAGCTGTAGGTCCAGAGACTTCAAATTCCTCTAGCGTTTTTGTTTTTGTCTCCTGTTGTCTTTGGATTTCTGTAAAAGTTCCTTGTTAGATAGAGTGTGTTTTGCAGCACTTCCAGCTGTAATCATCTGTTATTGTACTGGAGTGCTGTTGAGGTAGTGGTAAAGTGTGGGAAAGGGGAAGTGTTCTATAATTTTATGATTAAATCTCCTTTAGTAGGGCTGTGTCCCTGAGCTGTGACCTTCACAAGTGTTTCTTAGCTCCCCTCTCCCCACTTAGGTGAGACAGGAAGGCTGGAGGAGGCTTTAGTCAGAGAAATGTCCTTGCCCTAGGTGGGATAAGGCTCCGGTAAAATCTTTTCCTTTGGAAGGTAGGTCTTTATTATTGAGAAGTCTCTGGGCATATTTCACAATGATTATTCTTCTCATCCCCCTGCCAGAGCCACAGGAGATCTTCCTTGGTTCTTCACTGTGAGAACCTGCTGGGGTTCCTGGAGGAAAACCCCACAGAAGTGTGGGGGATGCTCTAAATCTGCAGCCCTCAGTAGTTTCACTCATGCTACCCCACACTCAGTCTCCAGCAATTCATCAAAATTACCATTTAGTGTTCCTAGTTTATGGCTTCAGTGACTTCTGCTCTGGGTAAGTAGATCTTGGCTATGACTCCCTGGATTTACCTCTCTCTCCAGATTCCAGTTTGGTGGGTTGCCCTGTGACCTCTGTTCCATGATGAGTTCAAGAAAAGTCATTAATTTTTGTTTGTTCAGCTTTTTCTGGTAGTAAGGATGAAAATGATAACTTCCAAGCTTTTTATATTTTGGAGCTGAAACTGGAAGTCCTATTTGTTCTTAATCTTTAAGCAGACATACTGCTACACAAGATAGACTTTAAATTAGATAACACCAACTAAGGTAAGTTCTCACGCTAACTTTTGGTTTTGATGAGATTTTTTCCAAATATGTCATCTTTAAAATCAATTTCTCTGATCCATGCCTGTTCTTAAATTCTTCCACTTCAAATGGACTTTAGGGGCTGGGCGGGTGGCGCAGCAGTTAAGTGCGCACGCTCCGCTTTGGCGGCCTAGGGTTCGCAGGTTCGGATCCCTGGTGCCCACCAACGCACTGCTTGTCAAGCCATGCTGTGGCCACATCCCTTGTAGAGTGGAGGAAGATGGGCACAGATGTTGGCCCAGGGCCAGTCTTCCTCAGCAAAAAGAGGAGGATTGGCTCAGGGCTAATCTTCCTCACAGAAAAAAAAAAAATGGACTTTAATGTCTAACCTGAGGATAAAATAAACCAGACCACATCCTGCCATCATCTCTCTGCTCTCTTATTTGTACCTGGACCATGTATTACATAGCAGAATAAGATCCGTGTGGCCCACGCATTTTATTCCCAAAGTTTACCAACAGCTTCTGTGTGGGGGTGAGGCGAAGGTTCCTGGAAGCCCGAGCTACCCACAGCGCCTCACAGTTACCCCGCGATGGGGACGGTGACCGTGCCTCCCACTGCTGAGGATGAAGGCAGTCATCAACCCTGGCAGAACAGGCACTGAGGGCGCAGGATGTTCTGTGCGTGGAAAGTGCTTTTCCCCACGTACTAGACAGGAGTTTGCGTATTTCTCTGTAAACAGTCTCTACAGACCTCAGCTTGGCTCCCAACGCCATCAAACCGCAGAGCTGGCTGCTTAAGAGAAATCTTGAGTTCCCTAACAGACTGCAGAGCTTGCGTCGGGACACAAAATCTGAACTTCCCGCCAGTCCCCTTTAGACCTATGGAAGTAGCCGCCCTGCCAGCTTCCCAAGAAGCTCGATGCCGATTGGGTCTTCTGCGTCCAATGGGCGGCCGCGCCCTGCGCCCGTCGGCCTTGGACTGGCGGCGGGGAGCCGCGGCGGCCGTTGCCCGGAAACCGAGTAAACACCGGAGAGCTCAGCCCGCCGCTGCATTTGCAGCGGGGAGGTGGTGGCCGCGGGAGCCGGAGAGGGGACTTTTTGTCTGCCAAGATGGTGAGCCGGTCGGGGGTCTCGAAACTACGAGTTTATCTATTGGTTTAATTGTAGTTTAGAGCCAGCCTCCTTCTGAAAAAGGATTTGAAGTGCCTCATCTGAGAATTAAGTGGGAAGCTTGTGTTTGCTTTCGGAGGCTTCAGGTGCTGTTGTTGAAGCAACGCTCGCCGTGGCTTCCAGCCTTTTTTGCATTTTCCCTACACTGTTTTAGATCTGCCCGGTAAAAATCTTGCTTCCCATATTTCTGGAAATTTGGGAAAAGATTAAGAACCGCTGAACAAATTAGTGGAAATAAAAGTCCCGGAGAGAGCGAATTTATGAAAAAGTAGCAGCGGGTTACATCTATGTTAGGAAAACCTGACCAGCTCTGAACAGCGCTTTATGGCTAAGGCGGGGTTGGGGGTAGAATGAGGAGAGGAGGAATTCCCTGCGTGGTGGTAAAGAGCTAGGTCTATAGAGCTCGACTGCCTGTCTTTGAATCCTAGTACTACTGTTTATTAGCTCTGGAACCTTGGGTAAAGTTGCTTTTACTTTTCATACCTCGTCTGTAAGATGGGGAATAGTAATAGTAGCCACTTCATTGATATAGCAATATATTTATCTACCACGTTTATTCTTTTATTATGGTATATTTCTCTGAATTTACGAAAGAAGCCCAAGGCCCTACGTTTATCACTGTTACCTATTTTTGTATCATTTGTTAACTGGCGCTTACATCAATATATTTTTAAAAATTAGATTTTGGAATACCAAAGTCTGCTTTTTTTTTTTCTTTGCATTATAGGCTTCCAAAAGGAGAACTTGGAGCTTCACTGAAAGACATCAGAAATTAGTAGATGCAAACTACTGCAAAACATTGCATGTTGAGGCACTAAGAAAGATAGAGAATCAAATCAGGGATCAAATGGTGCAGAATGAAAATGATGACCGTGTTGAGCGCAAGAGATTCCTCCGATTATTACAGAATGAGCAATTTGAGTTGGATATGGAAGAAGCCGTTCAAAAGGTAAGTTTTACTATTCATTCTTTCATCATTTCTTTCTTCTTTTTCTCCTTGGAGATGATGAAGACCAACTGCTAATACTGGAATTGAGTAGATAGGACCAGCATCAGGCAAAGGATTCCTCAGTGTAAGTCAGTGCAGCGTAGTGGGAAAGAGCTGGGTTTTTGGAGCTAGACTGTATGTCTTTGAATCCTAGTATTGCTATATGTTAGCTGTGGAACCTTGGGTAAGTTGCTTTTATTTTTTATGCCTCATCTATAAAATGGGAATAATAATAGTACCCACTTCATAGGATTGTTTTAATAATTAATGAGTTCATACATGCAAAGCCCTTGGAATAGTGTCTGGAACAGAGTAAGCACTCAGGTTTTTTTTTTTTTTACAAATATGAAATCCATAATTACTAACTTCCACATTTTGTTCATGTAGGTACAATTTTGTTGCTGTCCATAAAATTCTAAAGACAAAAATTTAAGTATACCTTTTTTGAATTTAGTGAGATTAAACATGTATATTATTAAGTAGTAGAAAATGAACACGTTATTAGGTATGAATTTACTCATGTTTTTGATTTTTGAAATACTGCCTTGAAGAATTTGGGTACACTGTATATGTATATAACTACTAAAATAGGGAAATAATTTTTTTTTTTTTTTTTTTTTTGTGAGGAGATCAGCCCTGAGCTAACATCCGCCAATCCTCCTCTTTTTTTTGCTGAGGAAGACGGCCCTGGGCTAACATCGGTGCCCATCTTCCTCCACTTTATATGGGACGCCGCCACAGCATGGCTTACCAAGCAGTGCGTCAGTGCGCGCCCGGGATCCGAACCAGCGAACCCCGGGCCGCCGCAGCGGAGCGCGCGCACTTAACTGCTTGCGCCACCGGGCCAGCCCCGGGAAATAATTTTTGAATGGAAATTTCTAAGTATTTTAAGGCATGATGGTGGTAGAAAAAGGGAAACCGATAAGAAATAAGTTCTCATAAATGTGAAAAAGGTGCTGATATTTCAGTATTTTTTCGGTGCCTGCTCTATGTTCAACATTTTGTAGGATGTTGTAGGGAATGGCAAAGCAAGTTTTAAAACTGGTTTCCATCCCTGAGTTCCAAATTCCAGAAGCTTAGACATGATTTTTTAATCCTGAGCAAGAAGATCCTAGGAATTAGATTTTTTTTTCCTATGCTTTCTATTCTTATATTTTCTTTAATTTTAAGGAAAATCCCAGATATCATATCAACTCTCTCCTGCATACTTCAGTACGCATCTTACAAAATATGGATATTTTCTTACATAGTACTAGCATAATGCCACTATCTAGCCTAATAGATTTATCAATAAATTCTAGGTATCACTTAATATCATTCCATAATTAAATTTCTGTGATTGTGTCAAAAATCTTTTACAGTTGATTTCTTTTGATCAGGATCCAAACAAGGTTCATCCGGTGTATTTAGTTGTTGTCTGTTAGGTCCCTCCTAATCTAAAACAGCTCCTCTCTCATTCTTTATTTCTTTAACTTGTTAAAGAAATTAGGCCAGTTGTTTTATAGAGTATCCGACATTCTGAGTTTATCTGTTTACTCTCTCATTGGTTCCTTTAATTTGTTCCCCTCTTATAGTTCCTCTAAATGGAAGTTAGCCCTGAAGGCATGATTAGGTTTAGATACAATTTTTTTGGCAATCACTCCATAGGTGATGCTATTCTTCATATTGTGTCACATCAGCAGGCACTGGTGTCGGGTTGTTCCACTTTTAGTGATGCTAATTTTGATCAGTGGGTTTAGTGAGACAGCCTGGTTCCTCCGTTACAAAGATCCCCATCAAACTTTCATCTCTAGTTTCACCAATGAATCATTTCTTTCATTAGGGATTGCAAAACGCTGATTTTCTAATTTTGTTATTCCTTTCACATTTAATTAGCTGAAATTCCTCTGTAAACAACTTTCCTTCATCAACTAGGGTTATCTGGTACCCTGAAATATAGTTCTTACTGGAAAGGGAGATAAATAGTTAATTTTCACAGTAAAGAATTGCTGCCCTAGTCACTTCCATTGGTGTTTGCCTATGTTGTTTTTTTTAAATTTTGTTTTCTTTAGTTTTTGACTTTTTTCTCTTTTTAAAAATATCTTTATGGACTCATGGGTTTTTATATACTTGAATTAATTGCATTTATTATTCTTTTTGATGCTCAGATTGTCCCGTCTTTGGCCATTGGATGCCCTTTTATTGCGTCTATGACCTTTTGACGTCTCTCCTAATCTGTGATAGCTTCCTTGCTTTCTGTCAGAACAAAATGTTCCAGGCGAGTGATGGTTAATTTTATGTGTCAACTTGACTGGGCTGTGAGGTGCCTGGATATTTGGTCAAACATTATCCTGGGTGTTTTGGGATGAGATTAACATTTAAATTGGTAGACTGAGTAAGTCGGATTGCCTTCCCTAATGTGCGTGGCCCTCATCCAATTAGTTGAAGGCCTAAGTAGAAGGAAAAGGCTGAGTAAAAGGAAACTGCTGCATCCTGACTGCCTTCCAACTGGGACATCAGCTTTTTTCCTGCTGTTGCACTTCAACTGAAACATCAGCTCTTCCCGAGTCTCAAGCCTGCCAGCCTTCAGACGGGACTACACCATCAGTTCTCTTGGTTCTCAGGCCTTCAGACTTAGACTGGAACTAAACCATTGGCTCTCCTGGGTCTCCTTCAGATCCTGGGACTTACCTGTCTTCTTAATTGCTTAAGGCAATTCCTTATTTGTTCTATTTCTCTGGAAAACGCTAATACAAGGCTTATCTTGTAAATTTCTTGCTTCACACCTGGAATCAGCCGTTGTACCAAGGAGCTCTATTATCATTTAGTGGAAATAATATTTGACATAATTTGGATGCTGGATGTGCTTTTTATTCTTGGGTTACCATTGATTCCAGGTCTTTTTGGTGTACAGAACTTGGAAATATGCATATTTTTAACTTTTTATTTTGAGATAAACTTAGATTTATAAAAGAGTTGCAAAAATAGTATAGAGAATTCCTGTTTACCCTTCGCCTGACTTCTCTTTATGTTAACATCTTACATAATCACAGAACAATGATCAAAGTGAAGAAATTAGCTTGGTACAATACTATTAATTAAACTACAGGATTTATTCAGATTTCATCAGTTTTTCCCCTAACATCTTTTTTCTGTTCTAGGATCACAAATTGCATTTAGTTGTCATGTATCCTTAGTCTCCTCCAGTCAGTGAGAGTTCCTCACTTTTTCTGTCTTTCATGACCTAGACAATTTTAAAGACTACAGTTGATTTGTTATATTAGTTTTCTGTTGCTGTGTAACAAATTGCCCCAAAAATAGTGACTTGAAACAACACTCATTTATTACCTCACCGTTTCTGCAGGTCAGAATTCCAGGTGTGGTGTAGCTGGATTTTCTGCTTGGGCTCACAAGGCTGAAATCAAGGTGTTGTCTGAAATGCATTCTCATCTGAATCTTGGGGTCCTCTTCTAAGCTCATTTAAGTTGTTGGCAGAATTTATGTTCTTATAATTGTAAGACTGAGGCCGCCATCTCCCAGAGGTTGCTGACATTCCCTGCCACATCACCCTCTCCACAACATGGCCGTTTGCTTCCCTAAGTTCCACAGGGCAGTGACTTCAACCACCCCTTGTCATTTTTAGGTCCCATCTGATTAGGTCAGGCTCACTCAGGAGCATCTCCCTTCTGATTAACTCAAAGTCAACTGATTGGGGACCTTAATGCCATTTTCATGCATTATATTGGGGGTACATGATGTTGGTATGTATTATTCTTGATATTAACCTTGATCACTTGGTTAAGATGGTATCTACCAGGATTCTCTTCTCTGAAGTTTTATATGTTAGAATTATTTTACACTTTGTAAATATTAAATATTTTGAAGGAGATACTTTGAGACTATGCAAATATCCTGTTTCTGTTTAAATGTTTGCCCACTAATGTTAGCATTCATTGGTGAATCTTGCCTTCAGCAATTATTACTTTTGGGTTCTAATGGTAATTTTCTATTTGCCTTATTCCTTCTTCAATTATTAATTGGATTTTTTTCTATGAGAAAGAGCTGGCCCTTTTCCCCCGTATATTTATTCAGTTACTATTTATTTATATCAGTGTGGATTCATTGACATATATTTTATTCTTTTGGTTATAATCCAGTACTATCGTTATTTATTTTGTTGTTCCAGTTCCAATTTTGGCCCTTGGGAGCTCTTTTTAAGTTGTCTACTGTGCCCTTCTAACATCATGCACCACCTTTTTTTTTTTTTTTTTTTTTGGAATTTACTTGCTTTCTGGCACTGCAAGATGTTCCAGGCTTAGCTAGGTTATTCTTTTCTTGCCTTGGAATCAACCACTTCTCTAAGGAAGCTTGGTTTCTTTTATTGGAGAATGGTATTTAGAAACTAAGATATGAATGATAGATGCATTCATTATTACTGGGGTCTTATTGCTCTACTGCCTCTAGGTGGAAAGAACTAGAAAATAAATATACACTAACCAATACATATACACATATCTATGTTTCCTTCTGTGTCTGTCCATCTGCATATATTTATTAAGAAAAAACCATAAGTCTACATTGGTGCTGCTGATTCCAGTCTGGCACCACAGGGGTCATTTTAGCCTTTCCCCCTTCCTTATTTGTAACTGCTTTCTCCAACAGATACCTGGCTCTCATTATCTATAGTATATATATATATTTTTTTTTCTGAGATTAGCCTTGAGCTAACATCTGTCACCAATCCTCCTCTTTTTTGCTGAGGAAGACTGGCCCTTGGCTAACATCTGTGCCCATCTTCCTCCACTTTTTCTGGGACGCCGCCACAGCATGGCGTGACAAGCGGTGTGTCAGTGCGTGCCTGGGATCCCAACCCTGGGCCACCGCAGTGGAGCATGCGCACTTAACCGCTACGCCACTGGGCCGGCCCCTATAGTATATTTACTTATTCTTTCAACTCTAGTATACAAATAAAGTAGTTTCAGAATTGCTAACCTGCACCCCTTTGAACAACAAATTTACTTACTACAACACAGATTTGGGTTCAGTTCTTTTTGTCTTTAGCCTTACAGTATCTAATCAAACACTGTTTTTCAAAGTTGCTTATGTCCACTCTACTCATCTCCTTCATTGTGATTATGCAATTGATTTTTAATACAGTTAATTTGTCATTGTCTGCATTCCATTGTTCTCCCACATCTTTTTTTTTTTTTTGCTTGAGGAAGATTTGCCCTGAGGTAACATCTGAGCCAGTCTTGCTTTATTTTTACGTGGGTTGCCCCCACAGCATAGCCACAGACAAGTGACGTAAGTCCGTGCCCGGGAACCAAACCCGGGCCGCCGAAGTGGAGTGTGCTGAACTTAACCACTAGGCCATGGGGCCGGCCCCACATCTTGTTTTTTTTTTTTAATTTTTTATGTTGAAATAATTACAGATACTTGGGAAGCTGCAAACTTAGTACAGAGAGGTCCACTGTGCCCTTGGCCAGTTTCCCCCAATTGTCACATCTTACATAAGTGTAGTACAATAGCAAACCCTGGAAAATGACATTCGTACAATATGCATATATACTTTGTCATTTTATCACATGCGTAGATTTGTGCAACCACCACCACCTTATGCAAGATACAGAACTAGTCCATCACCACCAAGACCTCATTCATGACACCCAATTATAGTCACACATTCCCTTCAACCTCCACTATGCCTGGCAACCACTAACTTATTCTCCGTCTCTATAATTTTATCATTTCAAGAATGGCATATAAATGTAATCATGTGTATGATTCCATACATATGTGGAATCATATGTCTGTGACCTTTTGAGTAGGCATTTTAACTTAGCATAATGCTCTTGCAATTCATCTAATTGTTGGATGTATTAATAGTTAATTCCTTTTTATTATTGAGTAGTAGTACATTGGTATGGATGTACTAGTTGATTTCTTTTTAAATTTGCATATTATAAAATTCATTCTTTGTGATGTACAGTTCTATGGATGTTACTAAATATATAGATTTCTGTTTCCACCATCACGATGTCATGCAAAACAATTCCATTCTGCCAATTTTCCCAATCATGCCAATTCCCAGTTTTCCCAATCATGCCAAAAGTCCCCTCATGCTGTCCCTTTGTCCTCAATCGCTTACCCCCACCAATCCCTGAAAACCATTGATTTCTTTTTTGTCCCAATAGGTTCAGCTCTTCTATGGTATCATAAAAATGTAATTATACGATGTGTCATCTTTGGGGCCTGACTTCTTTCACTTAGCAAAACAAGTTTAAGATTCCATGTTGTTGCGTGAATCATTCCTTTTAATTGCCAAATGGTATAGTAGTATTTCATTATATAGATGTACCAGTTTGTTTATTCGTTCACAAGTTGAAGGGAAACTGAGTTGTTTCCAGTTTTTGGCAATTGTGAATAAAGCTGCTATAAACATTTGATTACAAACTTTTGTATGAACATAAATTTTCATTTCTCTTGGTAGATATCTAGGAGTAGGATGGTTGACTCATTTGGTAGGTGTATGTTTCATTTTATAAGAAACTGCCAAACCTTTTTCCAAAGTTGCTGTACTATTTTGCATTTCCTCTAGTAATATATAAGAATTCTAGTTGCTTTGTGTCCTCACCAGTACTTGCTGTTGCTTTTTGTTAATTGAAATTTTTATTGAGATAATTGTAGATTCATATGCAGTTGTAAGAAATAATACAGACAGATCCTATATACGCTGTACCCAGTTTGTCCCAAAGGTACATGTGGCAAAATTGTAGTACAGTATCACAGACAAGATATCCACAATGATACAATCCACCAATCTTGTTCAGATTTCCTCAGTTTTACTTGTGCTTCTGTGTGTGTGTGTGTCTGTATATTTAGTTCTGTATATATAGTTTAGTCATGTGTAGGTTTGTATATCCAACACCACCGTCAAGATCCAGAAGTGGTCCATGATCACAAGGATCCCTCAGTTTGTCCTTTTATAAGCATACCCATGTCTTTCTTGTCTGCCCCTACCTCATCCCTAACTCTGGCAACCTCTAATATGTTCTCCATTTCTATAATTTTGTCATTTCAAGAATATTATATATACAACTCCATGATAAAAAGACAAAAAAAATTTTTAATGGGCAAAGGATTTCAATAGCCATTTCTCCAGAAAAGATATGCATATGGTCCATAAGCACAAAACAGATGCTCAACATCATTGGCCATTAGGGAGATGCAAATCAAAATCACAATGAGCTACCACTTCAGACCCATGAGGATTGCTTTAATTTAAAAAAACAAAACAAAACAAGTGTTGACAAAGATGTAGAGAACTTGGAAACCTCGTACGTTGCTGGTGGAAATGTACAATGGTATAGTGGTTGTGGAAAACAGTTTGGTAGTTCCTAAAAAAGTTAAACATAGTTACTGATTACTCAGCGATTCCACTCCTAAGCATATATCCAAGGTAATTAAAAACATATGTCCACCCAAAAACTTGTACGTGAATGTTCATAGCAGCATTATTCATGGTAGCCAAAAAGCGGAAACAACCCAAGTGCCCATCAGCTGATGAATGGGTATACAATGGAATATTATACAGTTATACAAAGGAATGAATTACTAATACATGCTGCAGCATGGATGAACCTTGAAAACATTGTGCTAAATGAAAGAAGCCAAGCACAAAAAGACCACATATTGTATGATTTCATTTAAATGAAATATCTAGAATAGGCAAATCCATAGAGATACAAAGTAGATTAGTGGTTGCCTGGGGCTGGGGGGGTGAGGGGAATAGTGAGTGACTACTAACAGGTATGGGGTTTCTTTTGGGGGGTGATAAAAATGTTCTGTAATGTTGAAAACTTAAGTGCACACAAAGTGTGCACATGGATGTTTATAGCAGCCTTATTCATAATTGCCAAAACTTGTAAGCAACCAAGATATCCTTCAGTAGGTGAATGGATAAATAATCAAGACAATAGAATATTATTCATCACTAAAAGAAGGGAGCTATCAAGCCATGAAATGACATGGAGGAATCTTAAATGCATATTACTAAGTGAAAGAAGCCAATCTGAAAAGGCTACATACTGGATGATTCCAACTATATGACATTCTGGAAAAGGGAAGACTATAGAGATAGTAAAAAGATCAGTGGTTGACAGGGATTTGGGGGAGGGAGGGATGAATTGGTGGAGCATAGAGGATTTTTAGGGCAGTGAAACTATTCTGTGTGGTACTATAATCGTGGAAATATGTCATTATGCATTTTTCAAAACCCGTAGAATGTACAACACCAAAAGTGAATTCTAATATAAACATTGGACTTTGGGTGATAATGACATGTCAGTGTAGGTTTATTGATTGTTAAAAATGTACCACTCTGATGCAGCATGTTGATAGTGAGAGAGGCTATGTATGTGTGTGGGCAGAGGGTATATGGGAACTCTGTACTTTCTGCTAAATTTTGCTGTGAACCCAAAACTGCTTCAAAAAATAGTCTTATTTTTTAAAAAAAGTTCTGGAACTAGATAGTGGTGACGGTTACACAGCATTGTGAATACTGTATGAAAAACCACTGAGTTTGAGATTGGATTTTTTCACTCAGCATGATTCCTAGAGATTCATCCAGGTTGCTGCTCATATCAATACTTCATTCTTTTGTTGCTGAGTAGTATTCCATGGTATGGGTGTACCACAGTTCATTTGACCATTCACCTGCTGAAGGGTATCTGGGTATTTCCAGTATTGGTAGTTTGAATAAATGTGCTGTAAACATTTGGGTACAGATTTTTAAATAAACATAAGTTTACATTTCTCTGGGATAAATGCTTAAGAGTACAATTGTTGAGTTGTATGGTAATTGCATGTTAGCTTTATAACAAACTACCAACTGTTTTCCAGAGTGGCAGGGTCATTTTGCATTCCCACCTAGCAATGTGTGAGTAATGCAGTTTCTCACTAGAATTTGGTTTTGCTACCGTTTTTTATTTTAGCCATTCTAATAAGTATGTAGTGATATATTATTGTAGTTTAACTTCCATTACCTGATGGCTGATGATGTAGAACATCTTTTCGCGTGCATATTCTTTTCTAAATACAGAATTTAATCAAGCTTCTAGATCTTTCTACCATTTTACAGGAAATATAAAATAAAAACAAATTAAATGATATCATGGGGAAGCAATCATTAAATTTGGAATGTGGGACATTCTATAGGACATATGTCCTAATTTCTACAACAAATCAATGGCTTGGAAAAAAAAGTGTGTGGAGGGGTGACTGATACAGAATAAAAGAGACTTAAGAGAAATAATGACTAGATGCAATTTGTGGACCTTGCTTGGGTTTTGATTTGAACAACACCCCCCTCCCCGCCAGGCAAAAAAAAGCATCTTTGAGACAATTGGAGAAAGCTGAATATGGAGTAGGTATTAGACCTTATTAAGGAATTATTGTTAATTTATTTAGACATGTTAATAGCATAGTTGTTATATAAGAAGAAATTCTCATCAGGTGGAGATCAATACTGAATTATTTGCATGGTAATGACATATCCATGATTTGTTTTTAAAATACTCTAGCCAAAAAAAAAAGAAGAAGGTGAGAGTAGAGTGGAGGAGTAGAGAACAAAGATGGGCAAAATACTGATAACTGTTAGAGATGAGTGATGGCCACCTGAGTGTGTATTTTAATATTATACTTCTTACTCTTGATAATGTTTAAAATTTTCCATGATAAAATGTTCAGAAAAGTGTTTATTTAAATAACATTTTGTATTTTAAAATAAAACAGGTAGTTGATTGTTGCTCTGAAGGCACTTGCAGTTTTCTGTTAAAAAAAAAATTCAAGCTTGATGGAAAAAAAAAAATCTGATTCTGGTGGACAAATAACTAAAAATTTTTTTTTAATTCAGGCAGAAGAAAACAGAAGATTGAGGGAACTCCAGCTTGAACAAGAAGAAAAATTGGCTATGGAATTGGCAAAAATAAAACATGAAAGTCTAAAGGATGAAAAGATGAGGCAACAAGTAAGAGAAAACAGGTATCTTGGTTTCTATAAATTTCATTTATTTAGTCTTTATCTTTAAACTTTTCTGTAATGCTTAGCACCTAAGAGTGAAATTTCTTTATATCATTGCACTTGGTTAATATTTTGCCTGGAAATACTTATTGCTTTAAATCCTATATATATTCATTTGAGAAAAGAAGTTGTATTCATAGAAGTAAAGTGTTAATATTTAGGGTGAAAATAAATATCAATTCCCTCTGCTCTTTCCTCTAAACATAATTTTTAAATGACCTCTTATAAGAAATAGACTCATGAATCCTACTCCTAAGAGGAAACTTAGGTAATACCTAATTTAATTTTATACCCCGATGTAAATTTCCTACAGTATTTCTGTAACCACAGTCAAGCTGTGGTTCAACACCTCTAGTGAATGCAATAGGAACTTTCTTTTCATTCAGCCCTAACTCTGAATAATCTTTTTTCCCCCTATTGTTTCAAAATTAATTTCCTTGTAACTTCCATGCATTTATCTCAGTTCTGCTATCTGATGAAAAAAAACCAAAAACTGAATAAATTTAGTTCCTCTTTAGGACATCCTTTCATATTTATGAATCCACTAACTGTTTTTTTCTGTAAGTTAAATATCCCTCATTCCTTCATTTGTTCCTCCTATAACATAGTTTCAAGCTTCTTCACCATCCTGGCTGTCTTCTGTAGATGTAATTTAGATTATTGGTGTTCCTTAACAAAATATTGCCCCCACAAGTATGTATAATACTTTTGGGTACTGCTTGGTACCCCTGATAGTGGAACTATTAACCAAATTGTTCTAGAATATGTTTCTTATGTTGCCTAAGATCGAATTACTTTTAGGGGCAGCCATGTCGCACTGTTGATTAAAACTCAGGGCTAACTAAATGTCCACCCTGTACTTATGTACTTAAATATATTGTAAATTTACTTTGATAGTTGTTACATTTTATCTTAACTGAGCAAGACTTCTATAGAATATTATATGACCCATGGATGAGCCTTAGGAGTTTTGAGCCTCATTAAATTATATGTTTGGCAAATGTACCCACGTGTATTTTTCTGGGTCTAGAACTTTTATCAAATTCTCTAAGGGATTACTAATTTTTAAAAAAGATTTAGAATTACTGCTCATGTGTTCATATTTTTCTAGTCTCAAACTGTTTTTGGACCTTAATTCTCCAATCATTGTTAGCTGTCACTCATAGTTTTGTATTATCATCGTGTCTTTGTCTAATTCACTGATATAAGAATTAGATAGAGGAACTTGCCACTTCTAGCAATTGCAGACTAGGTGATTAAGATAAATGCTCCCTCTGAGAACAGAATATCTGGAGAAAATAAAAATAAGATCTGGGAGAGGAAGGAAGCCACAATGACGAGCCTGGCTTTTGTAGCTGCGTTTGTCCTGGAGGTTTCTGCTGATTCCAGAAGTATGGTTGAGAGTTAAGAAGTGAAGCAGTTTGGCCTATAAGCATATGCAGGGTGTTCAACATCATTCTACAAGCTGTGCACTTAAGATTTGTGCACGTCAGTATATGTTTTACTTCAAGAATACAGAATTTAATTAGATTTTATTAGCTAGAGACAGATGAAGAGATAATATGTGAACAGGTTAGTGGAAAATATCCAGAATAAAGCACGGAGAGACACAAGGATAAAAAAATACAGACGAGAACTTAAAGAGATATGGGCTATGGTGGCAAGTTCTAACAGATGTATAATTTTCGTCCTGGTAGAGGAAATGAAAGAGGATGATGCAAAAGAAGTATTTGAAGAGATACTGACCAAGAATTTCCAAAAATGATAAAAGACATCAAGCCACAGGTCAAAACACAATAGATAATGAAAACTACACCTATACTCATCTTTGTCAAACTTTTGAAATCCAATAATAGAGAAAATCATAAAAATCACAAAAGTAGCCACACACAAAAGACTGTTACCTTCAAAGGAGCAACAATAAGAAGTATGACTGAATTTTGGGCAGTAACAGTGGAATAGAAGACAGTGGATTTAAAGGGCTAAAAGAAAATAAGAACCCATCTAGAATTCTATAGCTTGTGAAAATTTTCTTAAAACTTAAGGCAAAAGTCATTCAGTTGAGTACTTTTCCAAATGGAGTATGCTGTCTCTCAGCAGTGTCAAAACTGCTAAGAGTTTTCTATTTTGTGCATAAGCCATGGTAAAATTTTGACTGACATGCAGAAACAGACCATTTTTCTGATCAGTGTATTCATCTGCAAATTAGCAGGTCTAAATTCAGGGAAATGTTTGCTGTGGTGCTTAAAATATAACATCAGTAATTCAAAATCACCTATGATAAAATTAGGCTCTTTAAATGTAAAAGAAATTAATTTTTAAAACCCAGGGTAAATTTTTAAAAATCACTGAAATTTATTTTGAAGATAATTGTTTGAGTTCAGAAGTCTGAGACACTTTTATTTGATTTTAAACACATTTTTTAATCCAAGAAAATACTTAAAAGACAATTTAATTTTATCACTGCTTTTAACTAGAGTTTGGAAACTCACTGCCTATTTTCAGAAATTCTATCTTAATTATAGCACTAATCAATAATTATAATTAATTGTAAAATTATTTACAATTATTATAATCAATTTTATAATTATATAATTAATAGTTATTACATAATTAGCAACTATATATTTATCACATAGTTAGTACATAGCTTTATGAAAGCAAAAACAAGTACCTGTTATATAATTTGTATTTAAGTTCAGCAAAAACTAGCTCAAAGAAGAGACAGTCTTCCCTTGTTAAATGTATAGCCAGTTCCTTGCTGATGCCAGTAAAATTATATTCCAGGACTGATAATCAGGATGTTAATTATTAAAATAAAGTACATGAGATGGATTAAAGAATAACATTTTCAGACAAACAAAAACAGAGAACTGATCACCAATAACCCTGAATTAAAGGAAATACTAGCAGTTGTTCTTCAGGTAGAAGAATAAAAATGATCCCAACATTAATTTCAGAACTTGAGGAAGGTAAATGTGTAGTAAATGTAGGTGAAATTTGAATGTGTGAATCATTTATTGTAATGTCTTTTGGGATTTAAAATATATAAAGAGTTAAAAATATGACAAACTACAACAAAAGTGAGATAGGAATTAATTATAGTAAAGTGGTCAAGAATCTTATTGTCTAATAAAAAGATCGACAAATTTTATTAGACTTGAAACAAACGTTGTAATCTCTATAATGAAAATTTGGAAAAGAATATATAATTAACAAATTAGTAGAGGATAAAATGTGATAATAAGAAATGATGAATCTAAAAAGGGACGGTGCAGAAAAGCATTAACATAGCAGGCCTGAGACTGATATCCTTAGAAAGTCCTGCTGGCAAATTTGGTCCTTGGCTGGCCTCTGGAAACTTGGATTCAGAAGGTTCCCACCCCTCTATGATAAGAGTGCCTATACTGTTAGGAAAAACAGTATAGTTTATGCTGAACTCCTGTTTTCCTTCTGGGAGTCTAGAATTTTGGTATGTGCTAGGAAGAGGGTGCCTACATGACCAGCCCCTAATAAAAACTCTGGGCCCTAAGTCTCTGGTGAGCTTTCCTGGTAGACATTTCACACATGTAGTCACAACTCATTGCTGGGGAATTAAGTGTGTCCTGCGTGACTCCTCTAGGAGAGGACTTTTGGAAACTTGCAGCTGGTTTCCTCTGGACTTCGCCCCATGTGCCTTTTTCTCTTGCCCGTTTTGCTCTGTATTTCACTGTGGTAAATCATAGCCATGAGTATGACTATACACCAAGTCCCGTGAGTCCTCCTAGTGAATGATTGAACCTGAGGAGGTGGTTTTGGAGACTCCCAACATAGAGGCAAAAGAAAAGAGAACATAGAACAGGTATGACCAATAGGAAGAAAATACTAAGATTACAAATTTAAACCCAACTATATTAATAGTTATATAAGTAAACATATTTGAACCATTTACCAAAATAGACCATATGTTATGCCAGAACAAATCAACAGATTTCCAAAGCATTTAATTCATACATAGTATATTCTCTGACCACAGTGGAATTAAACTAGATATAGTAACAAGATAACTAGACAATCTTTGTATGTTTAGATATTTTAAAATGTACTTGTAAATAACCCTTAGGCCAAAGAAGTAATCAAAATTGAAATTAGAAAATATTTTTAACTGAGTGATAATGAAAACATCACATAGTAAAAGCTGTAAGATTGGAGCGACATCAGCAAAATGGTGGGGTAGGCAGCCCCAAACTCCTGCTCGCATCAATCAAAACTCAAGTAGAAACTGTTGAACCCACTGTGTAAGACCTCTGAACAACAGTCAAAGGTTTATAGCAACCAAGTGAATGCTGAAACAAGAAAAAGACAACTTAGAAATGGTAGCAAACATCTGTGATGTTTTTACTTGTCCTTGCCCATCCCTCCCAGCTCTGAGGCAGTCTTGAAGGCAGCAGCCCATGTTGTGAGTATTAGTCCCTGGTTCTGGAGGGAGCAGATCTTATTCACAAATTATTGTGTATGTATATTCTGACCTACCTGGGAGCTACCTGAAAGACTGACGCAAGGTGCTCATCTCTGTTTCGCCTAATTCAGAACTCCCTCAGTCCAGAAAAGCAAATTGTATCTCTGATAAGGATTTAATACCCAGAATACATAAAGGATTCCTACAATTCAACAACAAAAGATAAACAACTCAATTAAAAAATGGGCAGAGTACTTAGAGATTTCTCCAAAGAAGGTAGATAATGGGCAATAAGCACATGAAAAAATAGTCAACATCATTAGTCATTAGGGAAATGTAAATCAAAACCACAGCAAGATACCATTTCATATCTGCTCGGATAGCTGTAATAAAAACAATGGGAAAAAAGTGTTGGTGAAGATGTGGACAAATTGGAACCCTCAGACATTGTTGGTCGGAATGTAAAATGGTGCAAGCACTGTGGAAAACAGTTTGGTTATTCCTCAAAAAGTTAAACATAGAATTACCATGATCCAGCAATTCCACCTCTAGGTATATACACAAAAGAATTGAAAACTGGGACTAAATCAGATACTTGTATGCTAATGTTCAATGCAGCATTATTCATAGTAGCCAAAAGGTAGAAACTACCCAAGTGTCCATCAACAGATGAGTAGATAAACAAACTGTGGTATATACATACAATGGAATATCATTTGGTTCTAAAAGGAAATGAAGTTCTGATACATGCTACAATATGGCTGAACCTTGAAAGCATTATTCTAGGTGAAGTAAGCCAGAAACAAAAGGACAAATACTTGCGCTTATATGAAATATCTAGAACAGGCAAATTTATGAGACAAAAAGTAAATCAGAGGTCAACAGGGGCTAGGGGAAGGGAGGAATAGTGAGTTACTGCTTAAATGGGTACAACATTTCTGTTTGGGGTATGAGAAAATTTTGGAAATGGTCTTGATTGTTGCAGAACATTGTGAATATAATTAACACCACTGAATTATACACTTAAAAATGGTTAAAATGGCAAATTTTTGTTATATATACTTTACCACAATAAAAACAGTTATGGGGGAACTGGCCTGGTGGCATAGTGGTTAAATTTGTGCACTCTCCTTTGGCAACCTGGGGTTCGCAGGTTTGGATCCTGGGCGTGGACCTACACACCACTCATCAAGCCATGCTGTGGAGGCGTCCCACATACAAAATGGAGGAAGATGGGCATGGATGTTAGCTCAGGGACAATCTTCCTCACCAAAACAATAACAATAAAACAGTTATAAGATTTTTAAAAACCCAAAACTTATGGGGTGTAGCTAAAGCTGTCCTTTGAGGGTAATTTATAATCTGAAATGACTATGAGAAAAGAAGACTCCATGTGGAATTATTAGAAAACAAAGAAAAAATTCCCATCTGGAATGATTTAAAAAAATGTAGGAGGAGGACAATAATAAAGATGAGTAGAAATGAGCGAATTAGAATATAAATATAAAGTAGATTCAACAAAGCCAAGAATCGTGCCTCTAAAAAGGCTAATAAAATTTATAACCCCTGGCAAGAATGATAAAATGCACAAATAACCAATTTTAGGAATGGATAATGGGATATCACTGTAGATTGTACAACTGTTTACTAGATCATAGGATGTTGTGAACAATTTTATATAAATAAATTTGAAAATTTAGATAAAATAAATTACTAAATAGCACATTTTACCAAAGGGACTGGTACTAGTAGAAATAGAAAACTGAATCTTCCTATAACTTGTAAAGATGTTGCATCTATAATTAACCTTGTCCACAAAGAAGCCTAGGTGGACTAGGTGGCTAGGTGGTTGATTGGTAAATTTTACCAAACAGTCAAAAAAGAAGAAACACCAATTTTACATAGTTTTGCAGAGTGGGAAATGAGGGAATACTTCCCAAATTATTTTAATCAGATCAGTAACTGAACAGGACAAGAAAATTATAGACTAATCTTTCTCATGGATTTAGCTATTGTAATCTGAAATATATTAGTATCAAATCCAGTGGTATGTGGGAAAGATAATACATCTGACCAAATTTAATTTATTCCAGGAATGCAAAGTTGGTTTAACATTAGAAAATCAATAAATGTAATTCATCCCATTAACAGAATATAATAGAAAAACCATATGAGCAGAAAAAGCCAGTTGATATAAATCAACATCACTTTATGATTTAAAAAAAGATTATCAAACTAGGAATAAAAGATAATTTACAGTAACGTCATACTTAATGGCAAATGTTAAACACTTTCCCTCTGACATTAAGAAGATAAGGATGCCTGCTATAACAGCTTCTATTAATCATTGTATTGGACACACTAACCAGTGCAATGAGGCAAGAAAAGTAAATGAAAGATGTTAGGATTGGCAGTAAAGAAATAAAACTTTCATTATTCACAGATAATATGATTGTGTATGTATAAAATCCAAAGAATCTACATATAAATTATAAAAATAAGTTTAGCAGTGGTGTTGGATATGAAGTCAATATACAAACATTAATTATATTTCTGTAAATCTGCAACAATTCGCAAATGAAATTTCTTAAATGATTTGTATAAGAGCATGAAAAATAAATACCTAATGAAAGAGGTATAAAACTTCAATAACAAAACAGAAACAAATATAAACCATTACTGACGGACTTTTTAGAAACCTAAATAATTGGAAAGATATACCATGTTTATTGAAGACTCAGTATTGTAAACATGTCAGTACTCTCCAAATTGATTTACAAATTCAGTACAATCCTAATCAGAATCCCAGCCAATTTTGTTTCTTGTGAAGTTTGACAAGCTCACTCAAAAATGTGTATGGAAACGCAAAGTACCAACAATGGCTAAGACAGTCTTTAAGAAGACCAAAATTGGAGACTTCTTCTCCAGGATATGAATATTTATTATAAAGCTACAATAATTAAGGTAGTGTGGTTTTAGCACAAGATAAACAAATGGATCAATGGAATAGAATAGAGCAGTTCTTCTCAACCAGAAAATTTAAGCCATAATGCGCTAAGGCATTCGTTATATGTAATGAATTAATTTATCTTATATGGATCTAAAATAATACCAGCTGTATACTGTCTTTGAGAAAACTAAAAATATAATCACTTAATTTTCTATAAGCCTTAATTCTCTTTTGGAACTCTAGTTGAGGAAGGATAGGATAGAAAATCTAAAAATAGATTCACACATATATGCATACTTTATGAGAAAACTGTCAATGCTGAGCATCGAAATGAAATAGACATTTTTATAAAATTATACTGGATCAATTAGATACCAATATATGCACGAAAATGAATGTGATTTCTACCTCACACCACACACAAAAATCAGTTCCTGAAGGATTGTAGCCTAAAAGTGAACAGTGAAACAACAAAACTTTGAGAGACTAATATAAGAAAAAGTCTTTATGTCTGTAGGGTGGGCAACATTTCTTAAAACATGACACAAAAGTCATTGACAGTGAAGATCAGTGAATTAGAATACTTCTCTTCATCTAAAGAAACCACTGTGAGAGTAACCACAGACTGGAAGGAGATATTTGCAATGCATGTAACCCACAAAAGAGTTGTACCCAGAATATCTGAAGAATGTTTATGCAACAATAAGAAGTAGACAATCCAGTGTAAAAATGGGCAAAAAAAATATTGAACAAGAACTTCACAGAAGATATATAATGACTCAAACATGAAAAGCTTTCAATTCCATTAGTAATAGGGAAATGTAAATTAAAACCTCAATGATATATCACACACCCACAGGAGTAGTTAAAATTTAAAAGAATGACAAGACAAAAAAGTGTTACTGAGGATGTGTCACAGTGGGAGCGGTATTCCTGAGAGTATAAAGCTGTACAAAGCATTGGAAAACTGACATTACCTATTAAATTTGAACACTGTCTACCCTATGACTCAGAAATTTCACTCCTAGTATATATTCAATAGAAATGTGTGCACTTGTCCTTCAAATGAAGGTCATTTATTTGCACCTTGGTTGTTTGGAATTTGATGCACATTTTTTTGTAGAGGCAGCATTATACTTGTGATTGGGTCTGTACATTGGTTCACAACCATTAATAGCCAGCTCCAACAAAAACCTTTGTAAATGTATCTCAACCTCTTAGCTGAGTAGTGTAGACTAACCTAGAAACTTAATCCTCATTTATAACATTATTTTTATGAAAGAAGGCAATCATGTGTCACATATACATTTGCACCTATAACAGTCGGGCAGGGAGGACACGTTACACCGGCAATATCTCTCTTCCCTTACCCCTATGACTGTCTCTTTGTAGGTGTGGGGTACTTGTAAGTTATAATTAGGTGAGTGCCTCTTTGTTCCAGTAAGAATTAAGATGTACATCTCAGTGACATCTAACAACCCTTCCAACTCAGAATTCTCATGTTCTATCACATTCAGGATCAGGATTGGCACATCAACATGAAAAGTTTTGTGTGGCATATTGTTTTCACTAAGGTTAGGGAAGTGATAGATTCAAAAGTAATTCAGAGATTATCTGAGGCCGATCCCCATTTTTTAACAGATAAGTAAACAAGCCCGAGAAGTGAAGCAAACTTGCCCACGGTCACTTTCTTCATCACCATCAAGAAATAGTTACTGTTTATAGAGTGTAACAGGTACTTTTCTAAGCTCTTTATACACATTCATTTGATTCCCACAACTACCCCTTTCACAGATAGCAAAACCGAGGTATAAAATTTGAGTAATTTGCTTAGGTTTAAACCCCTCCACTACAGTTCTTTTCACTTGATAGTATTAGTGGCTGGACAGAAATTTTAACCAACATTGATAAAGCACCTTTTCTGAGCCAGGCACTGGCAAAAAGATTTTTAGTGATGATTATTGAAAATAAAAGTGTTATTTTGTCTAAAAAATGAATTACAATGTCCCATTTCACATGCATTCTGATTTTTCTTTGGATGAAGGGAGAAAGGGGTATTTTTTTCAAAATATTTAAATAATAACAAATATCTTTTACACATTTAGAAAAAAATTCTTTTAAATTTCAGATGTAGATTATTTTTAAAATAGAGAAATATGATCTTCAAATTTAAATTTCTGTCTTTTTTTTAAACAGTATTGAGCTCAGAGAATTGGAGAAGAAATTAAAAGCAGCTTACATGAATAAAGAAAGGGCAGCTCAGATTGCTGAAAAGGATGCCATTAAATATGAGCAAATGGTAATCATGTTTCTGGTCATTATGTTTTTTCTATTTTTAGTTTCATTTAGAAAACCAAAAATAGACCATTCTTTTGAAAATTGTTACGTATTATAAAGAGTTTACACTGCTAGATTTCTCAAATACTTTTATGCTTTTCAGGTCCTTCAGGTATAAGAAATCATGGATTATTTAATATTGAGTCCTGTTTGATTTACTATTAGAGCCTTTCAGAGGCCCAAAGAATTAGGTTGCTGCTTAGAATGAGCAGCTATATTCAGTAACTCCCAGCATTCTTTATGGTCTCTAACTGATTATTCTTTGACAAACCAATACAGTACAAGTTGTTAGCATGATCAGTATATTTTTGAATGTTATTAATGTTTTATTTTTTAAATATTTTAAAAAAGAAACAATTTTATAATTTTAGGTAGGAAACTTTCCTGTTTTATAAACAGCAATCTCTTCTCATAATGTTTCCCTCTCTTTTTATCCCTTTTGCTAACTCCTGACTTACTGCCAAGTTTAGGGCGAGAGTTACTCTCTGGCAAAGGAGTTGCAGACACACTCACCAGTAGTGTTAGTGTAATATAAAAGAGAGTTTATTGAGTTAACACTTAAAAGCAGGGTGCGCTTCATCACTTGAGCTCTCATTGTCACGCAGAAAGGCTAGACATAGATGAAAAGATCTGCGTGCAGTATTACACAGTCTTTTAAATTCCTTCTCCCATGTCTCTGTTATTACGTAGAGCATTTTGGTGGTAGAGTCCCTTTCTCCTAGATCTGTTTCAAAGATGTTATACGGCTGTTAAAGAGAAAGAGGTAGAGGTAAATATCCTGGCTTTTAAAGTTGGCCAGAATATATTATACTTTAAAAAGAAAAAAAGCAGGTTGCAGAAAAAGCAAGTTGGAGAATAACACATATCACAGGCCATTTTTATTTTTAAAAACCTGTACATATATGTATCTGTATATCAACATGTGTGTGTATATATACACGTGTTATATATGGCAATGCACACACATACAATTAGAGGGGTGATATCAAAATACTTAACGAGTGCAGTGCAATGTAGGCATCAAGTAAGAATAGATGCTGGCCACAGCAACACGTGTGTGTGTGCATGTGTGAGTACAGAGACAGGCTAGTGGGCTATACCGCCTGCTATTAACTGTGACAGCCTTAGGTGTGGCAGGTGGTAGGAGAGGATGAGGAGACTTCATTTCCTAAGCCATGTAGGTCTAGTCTACCCTTCCAAAAATGAAGTAGAACATAAACAATGTACTATTTGACTAGTAGTTTGCAGTTTTAATTATCCTAATAATTGTGGTTATTCAAGGCAATTGAAGACATTTTAATCTGACTCCTGAAAGAATTGTTTTCTAAATAAAACTGATCCACAAAAATTAAAGTCAAATACTCCTAGGACTTGCCTAGCTGTCAGGATATCTAGGTGCTAGTTTTGCCTCTGTCTCTCCAAGCCTTAGTTTTCTGTGAGATGAGAACATTGTATTCCTGTGTGATAATCTGTACATACTTGGTTTTGTCATTTCATATTTTTTCTAAAGAACCTAGCATAACATGTGCTAAGAAAACAGAAACAAAGAAAGGATTTTGGTTAAGTCATATTAACAGTGTATATGTCACAGGCATCACTTAGACCAGGAATGGCATTTAGCACTCATTTAATCTGCTGCTGCTTTTATGTGTGATGCTGCTGACTATTTTAGCATTTGGGATGTGATTATAATGGTAAAGGGCAATTTTTTAAATTGCCCCAATATATTTATTTTAAAACTTATTTTGTTAAATGATTTCAAAATGCTCAAAACAAATAAGAGGTTTAACCCATTCAAGAAGCAAGACTGTCTCTAACTCAGAAGGAATGGTCTGGAATGAGTGCATTAAAAGCTGCAGAAGACTTTGGCACAGTGACATACGTGACCCTTTTAAGTTAAAGTAATTACAAAGGGCCTTTAATACATGAGAAAGGGGAGATTTCAAAGGCCAGTGGCAAGAAAGAAAGTTTAGGCTGGGAGAAACTTAAGAGTTTCTCAGAGCTATTTAACAGCAGACCTGTGCGAGCAAGATACACCATCCTTACTCTAAATAGCAGATACACAATGGAGCTAAAAATTGTGAAAATTGCCTATGTCAACTTTTAAATATAAGAAAAAGATGATTACTGCTTTGGCAGTTAACATAGTTAGGTTATTAATAAAGTACTTCTAATTTTACTTTCTGTTTTTCAAATGTGGAGTTATTAATTACCCTTTCATGTATTGCCCTGAGAGAGCTACTTGAACGAATGGGAAGGCCTCTTTAGGGTCTGACTCATCATCCACACACTTCAGGTGACAGTGACTTACCTTTGCTTGTTACCTAGACAGATGAAAATATTTTATGTAACAGGCTTTATAATATTCAATTACATCTGTTTAAAATATTCTATCATACTATGCTCAAATTTGAAAATGGAAAGATGAATTTTCTTTCAATAACAGAAACGTGATGCTGAAATAGCCAAATCCATGATGGAAGAACACGAGAGACTGATGAAGGAAGAGAATGCTGCAGAGGACAGACGAAATCAAGTAAAAGCACAGTACTATCATGACTTAGAGAAACAACTTGAAGAACAAGAAAAAAAGAAGCAGGAAGCTTATGAGCAGTTGCTAAAAGAGAAACTCATGATTGATGAAATTGTTAGGAAAATCTATGAAGAAGATCAGTTGTAAGTTGATCTCAACTTTCTTACATGCCTAAACATTTACGGTTAGATTGATCCCAGGCTTGTTGTGAAGAGGTAAAGTACCTAACCAGCATCAACACACAGTAAGTCGTCAGTAAATGTTGTGGTCACATACACTGAGACCAACTCTTATTATCTTTGTCAGCATGATAATTAATTATCTGATAATTAATAAATGCTTATTAAGTGACAAGGACTAAACCTTTGTTTTTCTTAAATATGCCCATATCATATGTCAGAGGACTTGTTTTCTGATGAATTTCTTTGGTAGACAGCTGAAGTAGAGTGCTGTGAGGCTTATGTAAACAGGGTGTAGCCTTTCTGAAATAAGATGCACACAACTTCATTAATAGGTTAGAGAAGAGGCATAGTAATATTTTACTCAGAGAAAATTCATACCTGTCATATGTAGTGGCACATAGTAGACACTCAAATGTTTGTTGCATGAATGAATGAACAAACTGTAAATAGGAAAGCCATTTTTCTCCACATTACTATCAGTTGAAGGAACTGACATTTTTCGATATTATTTCTGTTACTATAAAATTGCACTCACTATTGCTTTTTAGAGAAAGACAACAAAAGTTAGAAAAAATGAATGCAACTCGAAGGTATATAGAAGAGTTTCAGAAAGAGCAGGCTCTCTGGAGAAAAAAGAAACGTGAGGAGATGGAAGAAGAAAACAGAAAAATCATTGAGTTTGCCAACATGCAGCAACAAAGAGAAGAAGATCGGATGGCAAAAGTTCAAGAAAATGAAGGAAAAAGGCAACAACTTCAGAATATGGTATTAAAATAACCACTTTAACATTGGAGAAATTCTGAAATATTTTTATGAAATATTTGCTATAGAATTTGGTTCCTAAAAATGTTTGTGTGTTTTTTAAAAACTTGAACAGCTGACTCAGAAACTGGAAGAAATGCTGAGGCAACGTGAAGATTTGGAACAAGTGCGACAAGAATTATACCAGGAAGAACAAGCTGAAATACATAAGAGGAAGCTAAAAGTAAGTTTTGAAAATTGACAAAATGATTAACATAAAGAAGAATATCATTTTAAGATGAAGCAGTAGAAAGATAGATTTAAACCCAACCATATTGATAATTACATTATATGTAAATGGTGTAAATACTAATATTGATAAACATCCAATATGGATGAGAGAAAGCTTTTACTCTGGAAAAATGTATTGAAAAAGAAACAAGTAAAAACAAAATTGATGGAATAAAGGGTCTGTAAAGAGAGATTAGAAAAATAGTGAAAGATTATTCAATTTTATACTAATAAAATGTAAAAATCTCGATGGCATAATTGCCTGAGTTAAAAATATAGTGATTTCAAAAAATGTAGAAAGATCAGACAAAATAAGATTATTAAGAATATTTCCTATATCAAAAGACTTTTGTGCCCTGCCTCACATCCTCTCAGCCTCACCTCTGATTCAGTGACAGCTGTGGAGAACAGTTAATGAGGGCTCAGACTGACTGTACTGACACTTCAGTCAAGTGTGGGGCTGGGGGTGGGGGCAGGAAGTTAACATCCTCTGGGGCATCCCTCAGCCAACAGTGGACAGAAATTAAGGGATAAATGCTTCTTCCTGTCAGCCTTCAGGAAAGTCCTGAAAGGCGCTCCATGCGTTCGTCACAAGGTCCTGGCAGGATTAAGCCTCAGTTGCCCACGGCGGTAACCAGCTCAGAGATGCACCCTTGTGTTGGCTTTTCTTCCTTTCCTGTTTCACACTGCTTGTCCCTCACTGCTGCTTCCTGAGATTACCTCCCTGATAAAGTATCTATATTCAAGTCCTTGTTTAAGGCTCTGCTTTCAGAGGAGAACCCAGACTAAGATACCTCTAAAAGTTTCCAGACTCAGAGTAGTGTACAGCAAATTATTTCAAACCTTCAGTGAACAGCTATTTCTCACACCACATAATGGGTTTTAGAACATAGAAAAGGATAGAAAACTATGCAGTTCATATTATATAACTATATAATCCTGATCCAGACGTATCAAAGAATACATGAACACTTTTCTAGTTGAAAAAAGATGTTTTGTTTAATATACATTTTATTTTGCCAAACTCTTCCCTGTTTTTTAGCCAGATATCTTCACCATTGGAATAACTAAAATTTGCATGGGAGATGGATGCCAGCAAATGTCAGCAGTTCATTTGGTTCATTCAATATGTACTAAATTTCTGTGTGCAAAGTATTATAAGCTCTGGAGGAATTCAAAGCTGAGACAGTATCTCTGCCTTCAGTGAGCCTTTTACTTCTATATAATACATGGCAAATGAACAC
The DNA here is from genome assembly GCF_020826845.1 of Diceros bicornis minor. NCBI lineage: Eukaryota > Metazoa > Chordata > Mammalia > Perissodactyla > Rhinocerotidae > Diceros > Diceros bicornis. The sequence continues at coordinate 51,790,288 of NC_080744.1, read as the reverse complement.
AAACTACATATAAAAACACCATATGCCCAGCATCCCAAAGAAAAATAAGATATGCACTCTAGGAATTTATTTATAGGAGATAAGGCATGTACGTATGAAATAAAATTAAATGATGGAAAAATTAAATGGCATAAGAGGCCAAAAAGAGAGGTAAGTATTGGTTAGAGTGATTAGAGAAGACTGGATGAGGTAGGATTTGAAAAGGGATTAGATAGGGATAAGAGAAGAAAAAGAGGTTGGCTAAGGGTGTAATGCACAAAGTTGCTATGGCTGATACTGCAGATTGGCTCACTTAAAACTCACCCCTACCCCCTTTTAGAAGCATTTGTCTTACTTTATTATAAAAACTATAGTTAAAACTACATTTCTCTTCTTTTAGCTAGAATTCTTCATATGACCTAGGTTATCTCCAGCAGTTATCTTCCCCCGTTCAAGGTGCGAAGATAGAAGTGAGCAAATGAGGTAGCAGCCACACCAGAAGATCAGGTCATTGCGGGTAGCTTTGGTAGAGTCACCATCATGGGATTTGAGCAGTTGGATGGTTCCCTGGCCTTCCTGGAAGTTCTGTGTGCCCCTCAATGACCTGTGTGTTATAGTGTGTTATCTATAAGTAAGAAACCTGACCCCAGAGCTGTTGTTAAGGTGATATTTTGAATGCCTTAAAGATACTGACCTGCCTGGAGGTTGTGTTAGAATTGGGCAAGGTCAGTTAGATAAGAGAAGGATTTAAAATTTACATCAGTCCTAATTGAATAGACTAGATGATAAAACAAACATAGTAAAATGTTATTTGTAGAATCTAGGTGTTAGGTATATGGGTCATCACTGTAAAATTCTTTCTATTTTTTGGTTATGTTTGAAATTTTTCATAATGTTGGGAAAATTAAAGCTTGTAGGAAAGGACTTTAACTGCTCCTAGTAAATTTGAATTTCCCTGACAAACTTCTGATTCTCATTCCTAGATTATTGTTCTGAAAAATACTTGTCAATGACGTGAACAAGTTTCAGGCAAGATTTCTAGAATGATTCATAATTGATACAAATCACACAGACCACAGACTTAACAAACTCAGGGGTGGAAAAAAATTTTTATATCAGCTCTTTTCAAAGTAGTTATGTGTTAATTCTGAGTACAGAAACAAGATGATATATACAGATTAAAATTTAAAATAAGTAAAAGAAAGCAATCCACAGGTAACATGTCCTTTATCCAACGAGTTTTAAAAGGATGGGGCAAAGTGTTACCTTGAAAAGGCTTAATTTTTTGGTTTTATTGCATCTTGTAACACTAAGCTTATCCAAACTCTCTCCTACCCTTTATAAATCTGCTGTAAAGAAACAGTTACTGAATTAACTTTCATTTGTATTGTTGTTTAGGAAGAAGCAGAAGAGAAATTGAGAAAGCAAAACGAGTTGAAACAAAATTTTATAGAACAAATGGCCTTGAAAGAACTGGTACTACAGGCTGCAAAAGAGGAAGAGGAGATCTTTAGAAAAGCTATGCTGGCTAAACTTGCTGAGGATGATCGAATAGAATTAATGAACGCTCAGAAACAGAGAATGAAGCAACTAGAACACAGGAGGGCTGTGGAAAAACTTATTGAGGAGCGTCGCAACCAGTTCCTTGCAGACAAAGTAAGAAAAAGTGTTTTTGGGTTTTTTTTGGTCATTATCATTGAACAGCAATCAGCTCATCTGTACATCCACTAAACATTTAACAGAACCTTTTATGTGCCAGATAACGTTAGATGTCTGTTTACTAATCATATGATATATAAATTTTCTGACCAATCATTAATTACCATATCTAGAAAATATTTATTGATGCTTTCTATGTGCTGGTTGGTGTTAAGCACATAAAGATAAATATGACTAAGTCCATGTTATCTATGAGTTTATGGTCTTGATTAAGAAAAATATATAAAAACAATGATTATATAATAATATTTGTCAAGTGCGTGTGATAATTATACAGGTATTATGGACATCTTGGTATGGCAGAGAGGAGACAGATCATGAATGCCTTGGATGCTATTTTCTGTAGCCTGAATCTTGGTTAAAGACAGCATATTCACTCAGTCACCAACCATATGACTTTGGAATAATTTCTGGATTTTTCCCCTTTCTTACCTAATAAGTTTTAGTCAGCCACCAAATCATATTGATGCCACCTCAGCAATAACTCTTAAATCCAGTTTCTCTTCTTCATAACTTAGTTCAGACGTTCAATACTGTTCCTGTGGACTACTGAAATTAGTTTCTGACTGGTCTCCGTGTGACTCCAGTCCATCTGCCACCAGTTACCATGGTTTAAAAAAATCTCATTATGTCCTCCTCCTGCTTAAACCTAAGTGGATTCCTACAGGATAAAATCCCAATTTGATATAAACCAGTCGTGATCTACTCTTAGATCTCAGATAATGATCTATAAAAGCACCTAGCATTTTGCCTGGCAAGTGGTAAATACTTAAATGTTTGCTGAATCAACGAAGGTGATCAACAGTGTCAGGAGAGTAATCAAGGAGGCTGAAAATAAAAAGGCTTTTGAAATTGACTGCAAGGCTTTGAATACTCCTTGCTTAGAAAGAGGGAGAACCAGGGACTAACTGTCCTATCTCATGGATTACAGAGCTAATCAGAAAGTTCCTGGAAAAGTTAGCAAGACAACTACAAATGGAAATCAGATAAAACTACCTAATGCATAGATATTTTACAAACAATTTATGTCTTAATTTTTTTTTTTTTTAATTGTAAAAGTTCCCAATACGAAGCTGTGGGCTTAGCTTGAAGTGTTAGTGAACTGGGTCACATTTTTTTTCTGGCCCCAGGGCAAGGATGGGTTTTCATGATCATGGAACTCATTAATCCATTCCATTACACAATCCCATAAGGCTCTGTTTTTTTAGATTTCAGAGATATTCCTAAATAGGTATCTATAATTCTGTTTACCTTTAAAAAATCATATAGTTAGACAAAATCTGAAACTCCCCAGAAGGTATGTCCTACCACCAGAATTCAGAATTTGTCCTAAATGGACAAATTGGTTTCATACCTTTCTAAACTATTTACCCTATTTTACTATAAAAATGTTTTTTAGGATAAACATTTAATGTGGTCTACCACATCGTAAGAAGGGAAATCCTGTTATTATACCCGAATTGGAGACCATATATCATTGGACAAAGATCTAACAAGTGAGCTTTCCCTACAACATTGCAGAAATTTCTTGCATCTCCCTTTTATAAGGAATAGATCAATTAGGATTAGGTTTGACTACAAGTACAGAGTTTCAAATTAACAATGACTTAGTAGTTTACTATTATTCTCTCAGATAAAAGTCTAGAGATGGGCAATTTTGGGCTCAAATGGAGGCTTTATTCATAGTCTTCAGGAACCCAGGCTCCTTCTGGCTTTTCACTATGGCTTCTGTCGGGTATAGCCTTCATCTTCATGGTCTAAACTGGATCTTCAGCCTTCATATCCATGTTTCAAGCAGCAGATGGAAGAAGTGAAGGAGGGACAAAGGGTGTATATCAGATTGATTCCCAGAAGCTGCCATATGACATTTTTGCTTATATTCCACTGGCAAAAATGTAGTCCTGTTGTGCCCACACCTGACTATATGGGAGTCTTAGAAATGTAGTCTCAAAAAAAATTCAAGTATAATAATTCCATGGCAGATTCTATTACCCTATTTCATCTTAGAGAAAATAATTAAGGGCAACTCAACCCTTTGCTTCAGTAGCAAGACGGGTGAGAGTATAAGTCTTTTCTCAATTAGCTTTCATCGCTGCTTCTGATTCTGTAACACAAATACATCTAATAAGATAGTAGACAAATATTCTCATGCGAAGAAATTCCAGGTTTAAATGGCATTGGATATGGCTGTGTCCTAGCATCCCTCTTATCTTTATTCAATAACTTTGAAGAGTTATTAGGTTATATGGAAGCTTGCCTCTCATTGTAGCAAAAAAGAGACATCCTGCTTTCTGGTTTACATGACTCTGACAAAGAGTGGTCTGAAGAACGAATGACCCTACTAAACCAGTTATTTCAAAGAGAAGGTTAGCATTAATACTCCTTTACCTAAAGTAATTCTTGGCAGGAATTCATCACTATTTCATTTCATTCATCACTACTTCCTTTAGCATCCTTCCCTATCCAGCAGGATTATTTGGATACAATTCCATAAGAGTTCTTTTAAGCCCTAAAACTTTTTAAAGCTAGTCCTCTTTTCCATATTATATGGCACAGATTCTGGTGTGATTATCTAAGAGTATTCAGAACTCTTTCCTGAGAGAGTCTAGTCCTGTTGGAACTCTTGCTGCTACTCTTGTGCTTAATACAGGCTTTTAAAATTTAATATATGTGGGCATCTCTCTCTCTTAGATATCCCTATTTTGGTTTATCTACCTTTTTTTTTTGTCTTACACTATAAGCTGCCTTCAGCACCTGGAATATGGGTATGGTAAGCATTCAATAAATATTTGTTGAATTAATTAGGAAATCGCTTCTTTGAACATTTTTTCCTGGGTAATGAAGATATTGTCCTGAAAATATGTACTTGCCTCCCTAAAATCCCAGTCATAACTATTGTAACTTAAAAGGAATAGTGACTGTAAAAGATATATAAATATATATCATATACATAAAAGATATACACTATCTTGTATCTTTTGATGTTAGTGTCAATAAACAGTTCATCAACTTTATCTGATTCACTGCAAGAGTAGTTTTATTTGACAGCTTCTTATAAGATTAATGTATTTCGTGACAATGAATGAAATTTTATTTACATTTCCAGCAACAGGAACTGGAAGAATGGCAGTTGCAGCAAAGACGACAAGGAGGTATTAATGCAATTATTGAAGAAGAAAGACTAAAACTTCTCAAAGAACATGCTACAAAATTACTAGGATATCTCCCTAAAGTAAGTGAGATTTAACTAAGTGTAATCCTCATGGCCTCTAGTAGTGGGAAAAAACATGGTATTAGGATTTCAGAGGGCCTGGATTTCACTCACTTCTTGCTGTTAGGAAGCAGCAGTGTGATTTTTGCCAGTCATTAACATCTCCAAAATGAGAGCGTTGGTATTGGCACATTCTTAGGAGTATGAGCTAAATTTATTGAATTCAAATTTTAGAGGTTCTGGGGCCGGCCCCATGGCTTAGCGGTTAAGTGCGTGCACTCGGCTACTGGTGGCCCAGGTTCGGATCCCCGGTGTGCACCAACGCACTGCTTCTCCAGCCATGCTGAGGCCATGTCCCACACAGCAACTAGAAGGATATGCAACTATGACATACAACTATCTACTGGGGCTTTGGGGGAAAAAAAAAAGGAGGATTGGTAATAGATGTTAGCTCAGGGCCGGTCTTCCTCAGCAAAAAGAGGAGGATTAGCATGGATGTTAGCTCAGGGCTGATCTTCCTCACAAAAAAAAAATTTTAGAGGTTCTTTTCTCTGCTTTCAGTGTAGGAGGTCTAAAACTAAACTACTCTAAAGGAATTGTGATACTTTGTACAACCAGGTGATGATATACAGGAAAATCTTGTAATTGGTAACACCAATAACAGACGCTTGCTTGAACTGAGTCTGACACAGATCTGCTCTATAAAGGAGGTTATGTTATAACTAGGTACTAGGTAACCTCAGTTTAAAAGTACTTCCAGAAGATAGCAAATTTTCATGTGTATCTCAGATACATTGTGACAATAAATAAAATAACAACTGAGTTTCACAGGCCACATAAACATCTGGACTCATGTAAATAAAATTTCCATCCTGCAAATATAGAAATTATGCCATTTGATATTTTATTCAATTGGAAGAATTGAGTGCATATTTTGTGTTTAGTCCAGTGCTAAGTAAGGAAGGAGAAATACATGAGTAATTATTGCCTGACCACAGCACCCTATCGTCTAATTGGTTAGACAGGATTAATGAATACAAAATTATGTATTAATGACAAAAACCATATGGAATTGATAAATTTCATAAAATAGACTATAAATTCTGGGAGAGTCTTGGGATTTAGATATTTTTGTAGGGAAATAATTGTGGAGACGGGGAGAACCTAATAAACCTCATATCCTAAAATGACTTTTATCCTTTAGGTCCTAATGGCCCCAAATGACCTAAATTATTCTTTAGATCCTTTAAATTATAAAATAAGTAAATATTTAAGTTTAATTTTGTTTTAAAGAGACTTTTGCTGTATACTATGAAAGAAAAGTAAATAAAAGTGAAGAATTTCAAAGGGCTTGCTTAAATGGCTTAACTCCAAACCTGGATTCTTTCCTCTGCAAGACTGAATGTCTGCTGATTAACCACAGAACTGAGGGAAGAGCCAGTCCCATGCACGAGTCCGGCAAAGCTCAGTCTCTTCACCCTGGTCCCTCCTATTGCCTTTTAGGGCTGTTTCAAGACAAGGGTAGGGTATGGTACAGATTCAAGTCCTTTCCATTCAGCGAATCCAAGCAGTAGTACTTGTACTAGTAAAGTAAAAGAGCCCAGATTCCTAGGACAAGTTCCAACACTGGAGCTGATAAATCAGGAAATCGGGTCAGTCTAAGAATATTTAGTATATATATCAAGTCATAATTTTCAGAAAATAATGATTTTCTTCATAAATCTATTAAATAGAATTTATTGTCTTGGAGATAACTTTACAAATTTCATGTATGTGTATCTGTGAGCCTTACAAGCATTTAGTGAAATATTCTGGCATTCAAAGTAACTCACAAAATTTTTTTCTTGTAGGGAGTATTTAAAAAAGAGGATGATATTGATATGCTTGGTGAAGAGTTTAGGAAAGCGTATCAGGAAAGGAGTGCAATTTGTGAAGAGAAGTGATATCCCCAAGATTTGGTAAAACCTGGATTCTTTTGCATGTTACCACTAGATGTCAGTGTGACTTTTGTTTACAGCTAGTGATCGTAGGACTCCATTGTCTATTTGGATTTTCTAAAACATCTCTGTATTTCATCATTTGTAAACAATTATCTATAAGAAAACATTTGATAAAAATTAAATTAGGAAACAGTTTTCAACTGCAAAATTAATTGCTTTTAGTCAAACTGTTGTTTTCATACTGATGATTTGAAGATCTGAGTTCTCTACCACAACACTCCATATATAAAAATATATTATAGGCCAAACCCAGAAGACTAACTTCTCCATACCACTCCTACTGTTCAGAGATTCTTCTGTATCCCCCATTCATGCTATAGTCTCTCTCTTTATGTTTAGGAAATTTACTTGCCTGATTTGGCTAGAGAAATAAGTATTTAGAATTAATTTGGATTTGAAGCATCTTTTTCTGTCTATTATAAGAGAGGAGAAAGGTGAGGAGTGAGGAATTTTAAAGTGTTTTATTACCTAATGTGCTTAATTACCAATTAGAACTTAAAAACAGAATTTCTTTCAAATATACAACTATCATTTATGAACTAGAGTTAAATCTCCAGAACATATTTTCTATTCAAGTACAGTTGAAAAAGGATTAGTAGGTCATAAAGATAGCAGAATCAAAAGTTAAATTCCTATTGCTTTATTTTACAAAATATTTCCTTTTCCTAATTAATAACATATCTATTTTGTATCCCCCAAATCTAAACAGGGAATTCTTTGGAGGTATTTTGATTTCATTTTCAAATAATTCAAACTATTACAACTTAAATAAAATGTATATCCATCACACACTGTCAGTTATACAGACTAATTAGAGTAGATCACTTATGAACTTCCCCATTCAAGTGCCTTCATAAATTCCTCTTCAGTGAAAGACAGCATCTTGGCAGCTTCAATATGCATCTGTGTTTTTAAAAAAAAAAAGAATCAATACTGTCTAATTTAGTATTAAGACTAGAGCACAGAACAACAGGAAATTTGTAAAAGTACAGGTATAATATGCTGTCAATCAAATTATAAGCTCTATTGTAGGAATGTGTGCTCAGATTCCAATAAACATATTTGAAATGTAGTTACATTCATATAAAAGCCTACTTGTCCAACAGTGGTACTGTACCAACCTACTGTTGAGAGAATAATACTGTAATAGCTAACTTCTGCAAGAAAGAAATTGGCAGAACCATGAATTCATAGCTCCTCACCACCGGGTAATTCATGTGTGGACAATGGAACAATATTGGTTTGGAATCAGTTTTCACCCTTAACATTTCAAGAAGCAAAGCAATCCCTTAAGATAATAGTTATTCTTGTATATGGTACTTTATTTAATTAGGGAGTACCCATATTGTATTTACTAGTCCTGTTTTTCACATTACTCATTTACTTGCATGAAACTATCCATTTGCTTAGATAACACATTATATATATTTCACATGTTTAATGCATTTTATATAGATAAAATTTTCTGCTTAAGCATGTCAAAAATAAAAAACATACTGGGGCCAGCCTGGTGGTGTAGTGGTTAAGTTCCTGTGCTCTGCTTTGGCAGCCCGGGGTTTGCAGGTTCAGATCCTGGGCGCAGACCTATGCACCGCTTATCAAGCCATGCTGTGGCAGGCATCCCACATATACAGTAGAGGAAGATGGGCACAGATGTTAGCCCACAGCCAATCTTCCTCAGCAAAAAAAAAAAAAAAAAAAAAAGGAGGATTGGCAAGAGATGTTAGCTCAGGGCTCATCTTCCTCACAAAAAATAACATACCTAAAGTAGAAATACTAAATATTTTAGTAGAGAGGTCTAAATAATATCTATGATTTATTTTAACTTTGTTATTTTAGGATAGACTCACCTTCTGCCTTTTTAAAACATCAATTAATTTTAATTGTTTCTTGAACCCTATCATTAATTCCCCTTTTTGTTTTTCTAGCTTCTTGTTTTCTGATTTTAATGCTTCAATTTTTTTTTGTTCTTCATTCACTATATCCTGCAAAAGGAAAAAAAATTCCCATATATTGTTTGCAGTCTTTTAATGGAAAAAAAAAAATCACATCAGTAATAAAACCTATTTTTTAACTGAAATATAAAATTCTTTGTAGTTTTCTTTGCATTACTAAATTACTGTAACTTTGATAACTTTTAGTGATGCTCACATAGCTCCCATTTAAAAGAAAATCTTTAAAATAAATAACAACTCAGTTCTAATTCCAGTAATGGCAAAGTAGCTTGTATTGGACCAACTCTCCTAACTAACAAATATAAACTCTGGATACAATTTTAAAAACCTAGTTGAAGGCATAGGTGAGTAACCAGTAGTAAGCAGAAGCTGGATTTGATATGATCCTTGAAAAAACGGAAGCTTACTGGTTGAGCTCCACATTCAACTGGCTTCTGAGAGCACTTTCCAGTTCATGGGTTCACAGGGGATAGACCTCAAGAAAAAAGTACCAGTCTTATTGGGCTAAGGAATGAGACAGCAGGGCTGCCAGAGTGGTAGAAATTTCCAGGTGGGAAATCCTAGAAAGGAGTCCTCAAAATCTGCATACATATTTCCCTCAAATCCTTGGCAGACACCTAAATACCATGTGCAAGGTGAGATTCCTAGGAATGCATGATAGGCAACAGCTATGGCCCCAAGAGCTGAGCAGAGAATTCAGCCACTGCCCATGACAAGGGAGAACAAGTTTGTAATCTTGGTAAAAATTAACTGGATGAGCTCTGCAGCAATGTGGACAATGCATAAAAGGAATCAGTGAACTTTAAGACAGATCACTAGAAGTTATTTATTAAGTATAGGAAGATCGTATACTTGAAAAAGTGTTAAAGGAAGTCTTTCATGCAAAAGGAAAATGATACTAGAAGGAAATCTGAATCTACATACACACACATAAAAAGGAAAGAAAAAAAAGTACCAGAAATAGTAACATGGTAAATATTAGTACCCTTTTTCTTTTAAAAAAAAATCTCTCTCTCTAGGGGCCAGCCCCATGGTGTAGCGGTTAAGTTCAGCATGCTCCGCTGAACTTATGGGGTTCATGGGTTTGGATCCCAGGCACAGACCTACAGCACTCGTCAGCCATGCTGTGGCGCCAACCCACATATAAAGTGGAGGAAGACTGGCACAGACGTTAGCTCAGGGCTAATCTTCCTCAGCAAAAAACAAAAAAAACAACTCTCTAAAAGAGAATTGAGAGTGATATCATTAAGATGGCAGATTAGAAAGCTCCAGGCCCTTATTCCACCAAGGAACACCCATGGAAGCACTGAATACACAATATATAGACCAGTGTAGCATTGTGAGAATTCTGGAAGCCAATTAAGCAGCAGCAGCAACCAAGTAAACACCAAATAAGGAAAAAACATTCAAAATGGTAAGAAATTTCATGGCATTTATGCTCAACCTTTCTGCTCACCCTTCCAGGCATAGTGGAAGGAAGCCTCTCAATTCCCAGCTCCTCCCTCAGGATGGAAAGAAAGTGAAACTTGCTTGTGACATTCTGACTTGTCTGGGGGCTGCCTGAGGGACTGGTTTCTGTCTTGCCTGACTCAGAGTACTGATGGAATGGTGGCATAGTTTGGATGTCAGACTGGAGGCTGCTGAAAGCATTAGTGGGCACCAATGCACATGAGAATTGCAGAAGGTCTGCAGAACCACAAGTGCCTAGGGACGAGAGATTATGGGCAGAGGAATAAAATACAATAAGGCCCTGAGAAGAAGCAGGGCTGAAACGTTTAGGAAATTAAGACATTTAAATGAGAGACAAAAAAAGCTTTAAGACATACAGAAAACAATTAACAAAATGGAACAGGAACTTCTTCCTTATTAGTAATAACTTGAAATGTTAAAGGATTGAACTCCCCCATAGTTTGGAAGAAAGGATTAGAAAACCAGGATCCAACTATATGCTGTCTACAGGAGACTCACGTGAGATCTAAGGACATACATAGATTGAAAGTGAAAGTTTGGAAAGATGTTCCACCAAAAAGAGAAAAGGGGTGGCTATAATAATATCAGACAAAATAGACTTTAAGTTAAAACAGTTACAAGAGACAAAGACGGGCATTCATGTAATGATAAAAGGGTCAATTCACTAAGGAGCTATGATAATTATATATGCACCAAACATCAGATCTCCTAAATATATGAAGCAAACATTGATAGAATTGGTGGGAGAAATAGACAGCTCTACAATAATAGTAGGAGACTTCAATATCCTGCTTTTCATAATGGATAGAACAACCTGATAGAAGATCAATAAAGGAAAAGTACTTGAACACTGGTTGAACAACTATACACCACCTGGTACCCAACAATAGCAGAATATACATTTTTCTCAAGTGCATGGAACATTCTCCAGAACAGATCATATGTTAGGCCACAAAACAAGTCTTAGTAAATTTAAAAAGATTGAGGGGCTGGCCCCACGGCGTAGCAGTTAAGTGCATGCACTCCACTGCTGGTGGCCCGGGTTCGGATCCTGGGTGTGCACTGACATACCGCTTGTCAGGCCATGCTGTGGCGGCATCCCACATAAAGTGGAGGAAGATGGGCACGGATGTTAGCTCAGGGCCAGTCTTCCTCAGCAAAAAGAGGAAGATTGGTGTGGATGTTAGCTCAGGGCTGATCTTCCTTACAAACACACTAAATAAATAAATTTAAAAAAAAAATAAAAAGATTAAAATGATGCAAAGTATCTTTCCTGTTTGCAGTGGAATGAAACTAGAAATCAATAGCAGAAGGAAAACTGGAAGATCCACAAATATGTGGGAATTAAACAACATACTCTTAAACAACCAATGGGTCAGACAAGAAATCACAAGAGAAATTAGAAAATATCTTCAAACAAATGATAATGAAAACAACATACCAAAACTTATGGCATGCAGTGAAAGCATTGCAAAGGGGGAAATTTATAGCTGTAAATGCTTCCATTAAAAAAGAAGAAAGGTCTCAAATCAACAACTTAACTTTACAACTTAAGGAACTAGAAAAAGAACTAAACCCAAAGCTGGTTGAAGATAGACAACAGAAAAACAGTAGAGAAAAATCAATGAAACCAAGAGTTGGTTCTTTGAAAAGATTAACAAAATTGACTAACCTCTGCATAGACTGACCAAGAAAAAAAGAAGATGCAAATAATATCAGAAATGAAAGGGGGGACATTACAACTGATTTTACAGAAATAAAATTACGAATGGAAGAGGAGACATTACAACTGATAAAACAGAAATACAAAAGATCATAAGAGAATACTGTGAACAATTGTATACCAACAAATTGGATGCCCTAGATGAAATGGATAAAGTCCTAGAAACTCACAAACTACCAAAACTGAATGATGAAGAAACAGGAAGTCTGAACAGAGCTGTAACTAGTAAGGAGATTGAAGGAGTAATCAAAAACCTCCCAACAAAGAAAAGCCCAGGACCAGATGGCTTCACTGGTGAATTCTACCAAACATTTAAAGAAGAATTAACACAAATCATCCTCAATTTCTTCCAAAAAATTAAAGAGGATAGAACACTTCCAAACTCATTCTATGAGGCCAGCATTAACCAGATACCAAAGCCAGACAAAGACACTACAAGAAAACTACAGATCAACATCCCTGACAAATATTGATGCAAAAATCCTCAACAAAATAATAGCAAACTGAATTCCACAGCACATGAAAAGGATTATACACAATGACCAAGTGGGATTTATTCCTGGAACGCAAGGATGGTTCAACATACAGAAATCAATCAATGTAACACTCCACATTAACGGAATGAAGGAAAAAAACCACATGATCATCTCGATGCAGAAAAAGCATTTGACAAGATTCAGCACACTTTCACAATAAAAACACTCAACAAACAAGGAATAGAAGGATACTCTTCAACATAATAAAAACCACCTATGAAAAGCCCACACCTAACATCATACTCAATGGTAAAAGACTGAAAGCCTTCCCTCTATGATTAGGAACAAGACAAGGATGCCTGCTTTTGCCACTTTTATTCAACATAGTATTGGAAGTTGTGGTCAGAGCAGCTAGGAAAGAAAAAGTAATAAAAGGCATCCAAATCAAAAAGAAGATTATCTCTGTTCACAGATGTCATGATCATATGTGCAGAAAACCCTAAAGATTCCACAAGAAAACAGTCAGAACTAACAAATTTGGCAAAGTTGCAGGATACAGAATCAACACACAAAAATCAATTGTTTCTATATACTAACAAAGAATACCCCTAAAAAGAAATTAAGAAAACAATTCCATTTATAATATCATCAAAAAGAATAAAATACTTAGGAATAAACGTAACCAAGGTGGTAAAAGACTTTGACACTGAAAACTTCAAAACATTGCTGAAAATATTTAACGACAAACAAATGGAAAGATATGTGTTCATGGATTGGAAGACTTAATATTAAGATGTAAATTCTGCCCAAAGAGATCTACAGATTCTGTGCAATCCCTATCAAAATCCCCATAGCATTTTTTTTACAGAAATAGATCCATCTTAATATTCATATGAAATCTCAAGGGACCACAAATAGCCAATCTTGAAAATGAGTAACAAAGTTGAGGTCTCACACTTACTGATTTCAAAACTTACTACAAAGCTGTAGTAATCAAAACAGTGTGGAACTGGCATAAAGAAAGGCATACAAGGGCTGGCCCCATGGCGTAGCGGTTAAGTGCGTGAGCTCCACTGCTGGTGGCCCAGGTTTGGATCCTGGGCGCGCACCGAAGCACCGCTTGTCAGGCCATGCTGTGGCGGCATCCCACATAAAGTAGAGGAAGATCGGCACGGATGTTAGCTCAGGGCCAGTCTTCCTCAGCAAAAAGAGGAGGATTGGCATGGATAGCTCAGGGCTGATCTTCCTCACACACAAAAAAAAGGCATACAGAACAATGGACTAGAAAGAAAGAAACCCTTGCATATAAGGCCAAATGATTTTTGACAAGGGTGCCAAGACCATTCACTGGAAAGAGACAGCCTCTTTAACAAATTGTGCTAGGAAACTGGATATCTCGATGCAGAAGAATGAAGCTGTACCCCTATCTCATACTATATACAAAAATTAACTCAAATTTGGTCAAAGACTTACATGTAAACCCTAAAATATTAGAAGAAAACATTGGGGAAATGGTTCATGACATTGGATTTGGTTGTGATTTCTTGGATATGACACCAAAAGCACAGGCAACAAAAGAAAAAATAGATAAATTGGACTACATCAAAGGACACGATCAACAGAGTGAAAAGGCAACCTACAGAATGGGAGAAAATATTTGCAAATCATATCTGATAAGGAGTTAATATCCAGAATATATAAAGAACTCCTACAAATCAATAACCAAAACACAACCAATTAAAAAATGGGCAAAGGACTTGAATAGACATTTCTCTAAAGAAGATATACAAATGGCTAACAAACACATGAAAAGATGGTCAACATCACTAATCACTAGGGAAAGGCAAATTAAAACCACAATGAGATACTACCTAATAAACATTAGGATAACTACTATCAAAAAAACAGAAAATAACAAGCATTGGTAAGGATATGGAGAAATTGGAACCCTTGTGCATTGTTACTGAGGGTCTAAAATGGTGCAGCTGCAATGGAAAAACAGTATGGCGGTTCCTCAAAAAATTAAAAAAGACTGATCATATTATCCAGCAATTCCACATCTGGGCATATACCCAAAATGATACAAAGCAGGATCTCCAAGAGATATTTGTACACCCAAGTTCAAAGCAGCATTACTCACAATAGCCAAAAGGTGGAAGCAACCCAGTGTCCATCAACCAATGGATGGATAAACAAAATGCGGTATATACATACAATGGAATATTGTTCAGCTTTGAAAAGGAATGACAGTCTGACACATGCTACAACATGGATGAAGCTTGAGGACATTATGCTAAATGAAATAGTCATTTACAAAAAGACAAATACTGTATGATGCCACTTATGTGAGGCACCTAGAGTAGTCAAAATCACAGAAATTGAAAGTAGAATGGTGGTTGCCAGGGGTAGGAGAAAGGGGAATGGGGAATTGTTGTTTAATGGACATAGAATTTCAGTTTCTGCAAGATGAAAGAGTTATAGAGTTTGGTTGCACAACAATGTTAATGTATGTA
Organism: Diceros bicornis minor; assembly: GCF_020826845.1. Classification (NCBI taxonomy): domain Eukaryota; kingdom Metazoa; phylum Chordata; class Mammalia; order Perissodactyla; family Rhinocerotidae; genus Diceros; species Diceros bicornis. The sequence continues at coordinate 51,775,242 of NC_080744.1, read as the reverse complement.
ACACTACTGAACTGTACACTTAAAAAACAAGAGGATAGGGCTGACCCAGTGGCGTAGTGGTTAAGTTCACGCACTCTGCTTCAGCAGGCTGGGGTTTGCAGGTTCGGATCCCGGGTGCGGACCTAGGCACCGCTTGTCAAGCCATGCTGTGGCAGGCGTCCCACATATAACGTAGAGGAAGATGGGCACAGATGTTAGCCCAGGGCCAATCTTCCTCAGCAAAAAGAGGAGGATTGGCAACAGATGTTAGCTCAGGGCTAATCTTCCTCAAATGCACACACAGAAAAACAACAAGAGGGTCAATTTTATGTGTAGTATACCACAAGTAAAATTTTTCTTAATTTAAAGTTAATTAACTCTTTAAAGCAAAAAAGTCACAATATAGTGTGGGGTTTATGTATAAGTAAAATGTATGACAACAATAGCAAAAAGGGAAGAAGAGAGTAAATGGAAGTATACTGCTAAAAGGTTCTTAAACATTCATAGAATGCTATAATATTACTTGAAGGCAGACAGTGACAAGTTGAAGATGATAAATGCTAAAACATGCACACAAAAAGAAGTGGAGATAATGAGCCAATAAAGGAGATAAAATGGAATCATTAAAAGTATTCAAAAAAAAAAATAAAGGGAAAAGAACATATGGTAATAAAAAACAAATAGCAAGTTAATAGAATTAAACCCAACCATATTAATAATCACATTGAATGTAATGGCCTAAACATCTCAATTAAAAAGTCAGATTGTCAGACTGGATAAAAAGAAAAAGGAAAACTCAACTGTATGCTGCCTACAAGAAGATACAAAGGAGTTATAAGTAAAAGGATGGAAAAAGATAAGCTAATGCTAACTAATTAAAAGAAAGCTGAAGTTACTTAAAATATAACAAAGTACTTATCAGAACAAAGACTATTATCAGGAATATAAATAGTTATGTCACAATAATAAAGGGTTCAATTCTTTAAGAGGATATAACAATCTTAAATGTTTATATACCTAATAACAGAGTTCTCAAGTACATGATGCAAAAATTGACAAAACTAAAAGGAGAAATAGACAAATCCACAATTCTGTTCAGAGATCAGTACCCCTCCTTTAATCATTGGTAGAACAAGTAGACAGAAAATACGTAAAGATACAGAAGACTTGAACAACACTATCAAGCAACTTGACATAGTTGACATTTATAGACTATTCCACCCAATAAATGCAAACTATACGTTCTTTTCAAGGGGACATGGAATATTTACCAATTTAAACTACATTCTGGGCCATAAAACAAGTCTCTATAAATTTACAACGATTCAAATAAGACCAAATGCATTATCTGTCCATGATGGAATTAAATTAGAAATCAATAAGAAAGGTATCTGGAAAAATCCCCAAATATTTGTAAATGAAATGATAAGCTTCTAAATAACTCATGAGTTAAAAAAGAAATCAAAAGGAAAATTAGAAAGTATTCTGAATGGAATTAAAATGAAAACATGACAAATCAAAATTGGTGGGATATAGCTAAAGGAATACATAGAGGAAAATTTACAACGTTAAATGCTTATATTAGAAAAGAAAGATTTCAAATCAATAGTCTCTGCTTCCATTTTAAGAAATGAGAAAAAGAACAAATTGAACCCAAAGTAGAGAAGGAAGGAAATAATAAAGAGAAGAGCAGAAATCAATAAAAAAGAAAACAAAAACAATAGAGGAAAATCAATAAAACTAGATTTAGTAAGTCTAGAGTAAGTTTGATCAGGAAAAGAAGACACAAATTACCAGTATCAAGAATAGGGGCGGGGGGAGACACAAGAATGTGGGAGGAACATCACTATAGATTCTATTCTATTCTATGTCGTATTCAAAGGACAATAAGGGAATAATATAAAAAACTGTATGCCAATAAGTTTGACAACATAGATAAAATGGTCAGATTCCTTGAAAGACACACTCAAATCACACAATAAAATACATAGAGCCTCTATACAGGCATATCTCAAAGATATTGCAGGTTTGGTTCCAGACCATCACAATAAAGCAAATATTGCAATAAAGTGAGCCACACGAATTTTTTTGTTTGCCAGTGCATATAAAAGTTATGTTTACAGTATACTGTAGTCTATTAAATGTGCAATAGCATTATGTCTAAAAAAAACAATGTACATACCTTAATTTAAGAATATTGCTAAAAAATGCAAATGCTGTTAGCAAAATGGCACCAATAGACTTGCTCGACACAGGGTTGCCACAAACCTTCAATTTGTTAAAAAAATGCAATATCTGCAAAGCACAATAAAGCAAAGAGCAATAAAATGAGGTATGCCTGAATAGAATACTTTTGTATCTGTCAAAGAAATTGAATTTGAAGTTTAAAATCTTCCCATGTGAACTAAGAATGATTTTTTTTATCTTGAAAGGGTTAAATAAATTTTAAAAAAGAGAGAACCAGTGAAGAATATGCAGCAGGGGCCATATGTAGCCCACAAAACCTAAAACAGTTATTAGTTGGCCTTTTACAGAAAAAGGTTGCCTATCCTTGGTCTGTGTAGAATCCTAAATATTCTAGAATAAGTGACTTTAGCAAAGTTTCAAGATGCAAGTTCAATATACAAAAGTAAACTGTATTTCTCTATTCTAGCAACAAATAATTGGAAATTGGGATTTACAAAATTCACAATAATATGAAAAAAAGATGAAATAGGGATGTTTGATAAGTGTGCATCAACAGATGAATGGATGAAGAAGTTGTGGTATATACATGCAATGGATTATTCAGCCATAAAAAGAGAGGAAATCTTGCCATTTGCAACAACATGGATTGCTTATATGTTTATATGCAATATGCCTATCACTTATATGTGGAATCCAAAAAAAAAAAAAACCCCAATTCATAGAAAAACAGATCAGATTTATGGTGACCAGAAATGGGGGCTGGCGGGAAGGGGGATTGGATGAATGGTCAAAAGGTACAAACTTCCTGTTGTAAGATAAAAAAAATGCTAGGGATGTAATGTACAACATGATGACTGTAGTTAACACAGCTGCATGGTATATTTGAAAGTTGTTAAGAGAGTTCTGATCACCAAGAAGAAAACATTTTTTTTGTATTTATATGAGATGATGGATATTAACTACACTTATTGTGGTAATCATTTCACAATATATGTAAGTCAAATCATTGTGCTGTACATCTTAAACTTATACAGTGCTGTATGTCAATTATATCTCAATAAAACTGGGGAAAAGATATCAAGATGGCAAATAAGTGCATGAAGATGCTTAATATCATTAGTCATTAGGGAAATGCAAATTAAAAGCACAATGAGATACCATTAGGTACCCATTAGAACAGTTAAAATATAAAAGACTGATGTATATCAAGTGTTGGTGAGGACATGGAACGGCTGAAACTTTCATATGCTGCTGCTGAGAATGTAAATTGGTATAACCATTTTGGAAAACAGTTGGCAGTTGAACATACATCTGTAATACAACCCAGACATTTGACTACTAGGTATTTACCCAAGAGAAATGAAAGCATACGTCCACAAAGACTTATATGTGAATGTTCACAGCAGTTTTATTTGTAATAGCCCAAAACTAGAAACAACACTAATGCCCATCAACAGGTAGTAGAGTTTAGTATTTATACCGTGTGTAAAATTATTAAAAGTGAACTATTGTCACATGCAACAACATGGATGAATCTCAAAATAACTGTACTGAGTAAAAAGTCACATTTTTAAAAAGAATATAAAATTCTACAAAATGCAAACAAGTTGCTTGGAGATGGGAGGGTGGGAGAAGAGCATAGAATATAAAGGGGCACAAGGAAACTTCTGGGGGTAATGGATATATTCCTTATCTTTATTGTGGTGATTGTTTCACAGGTATACACAGTCAAAACTCATCAAATTTTACACTTTAAATATGTGTAGGTTTATTGTATGTCAATTATACCCCAATAAATGTGAAAAAATAGAAATATATATACCTAAAGATACACAAATGAAAAAATTGTGGGACACAGATAAAGTATAACTTTGAGGGAAATTTTAGTTTGAATGCTGTGTTAGAAAAGAAGGGATGAAAATCAATGATGTAAGACTTCAATTTAAGAAGCTGGAAAAAGAGCAAATGAAAAACTAAAGCAAGTAGATAAAAGGATACAATAAGGAGAATTCAGTGAAAATAGTGAACAGACAATAAAGAAAATAAAACCAACAGTTGGTTCTTTGAAAAGATTAATTGATAACTCGTTAACAAGATTGATCAGGGAATAAAAAAACACAACATGGATGAATCTCAACATTATGCCTAGTGAAAGAAGCCAGTCACAAAAGAATACATTCTATGCAATTCCATTTATATGAAATTCAAGAACAGGATATCAGAACAGTGGTATCTCTGAGAGGAGGACGTAGTGCCTGGAAAGAGATGTAAGGGAACTTTCTAGGGGTGATGAAAATATTCTATATGTTGACTGAAGTGGTGGTTACACAGATGTACAAGAGCCCAAACTCACTGAATTATACACGTAAAATCCACGTGGGCCGGCCCCATGGCTTAGCGGTTAAGTGTGCGTGCTCCGCTGCTGGTGGCCCGGGTTCGGATCCCGGGCGCGCACCGATGCACCGCTTCTCCGGCCATGCTGAGGCCGCGTCCCACATACAGCAACTAGAAGGATGTGCAGCTACGACATACAACTATCTACTGGGGCTTTGGGGGAGAAAAAAAGGAGGAGGATTGGCAATAGATGTTAGCTCAGAGCCAGTCTTCCTCAACAAAAAGAGGAGGATTAGCATGGATGTTAGCTCAGGGCTGATCTTCCTCACAAAATAAATAAAAAAATAAATAAAATCCATGCATTTTTTGTATGTAAATTCAATATAAAAATTCACTCAACGCTTATGTCCCCCTAGCTCTACCTTTTAGCTAAGCTTCTTGAAAGATTACACACATCCACTGTCTCCATTTCCTCACCTGCATTCATTTTTCATCTTCCTTGAACTTAGCTTCTTCCCTATCACTCTATCAAGACATTTCCGACTAAGATCACTTCTATGTTGTTAAATCCAGCAAATTTTTTCAGTTCTCATACAACTTGACCTCTCAGTAGTATTCAACACTGTTGACCGCTTCTTTTGAAATACTGAAATTCTTCAAAGCTCAGCCCTAAGCCCTTGCTTCTCTCCCCCTCTCACTCTATCCTATCTTCCTAGTGAACACTAATGGCTTCTGCTACTATCTCTGTGCAGACTTCTCCCCTAAATCTTGACATCTCGCCTTGGAGTTCTTGGAATATCTTCAAACTTATCATGTTCTACAACAAATCAATCTGCTTCCCCAAACCTACTCCAGTGTTTCTTATTTCAGTGAATGGCACTATATACCTAATTCTGAAAACCAGAAGTCAAAACATCCTTAAGCTTCCCTTTCCCACAATCCCATATCCAGTCCATCACCACATCCTGGTGATTTTCTCTCCTAGATGTATTTTTTGATACGTGGTTTCTCTCCATTTCTACCACTGTCAGTTTAGTCCAAGCTACATCATCATCTCTCATACTACTACTCTTAACCAGTCTATCTGCATCCATTCTGGCCCCCTTCCAATCGATTCTCCACATTACAAACAGAGAAATACTTTCCAGATGCATATCTGATCATGGCATAGTCTCCCTTCACCTTTTTCAAAATAACCATATAGTAGCTTTGTACTGCTCTTTGGATAAAATCCAAAATACTTAACATGGCCTCAAGGACCACGCTGGTTTGGCCTCTACCTATGTTTGAAACCTCACTTTGCAACATTCCCTTCACATCCATCCCTGGCTTTCATTACCTTGTCTTCTTTCCTGCCATAGAGCCATTTTTTACATACTATTCCTTCTATCCATAATCTCTCCCCTGGCACATAACTCCTACATATTATTCAGATCTTAGCTTAGAACTACACTTTTTAAAAAGCATTCAGTGACCTGGTTACCTGCTCAAAGCACTGTGTACCCTCCTTCATGGCATTTATCACAGTTGCACCTTAGTTTTGCTTGATGAATTGTCAAAATAACATCCAACTTCTCCACTATAAAGTGCATGACTATAAGGACTACATTTATTTTTTATTACCTTTATATCTCCAGCCTCTAGTAAACATCTGGCAGGTACCTAGCAGGCCCTCATAAATATTTCTAAATGAATTAATGAAGAATTAGAAATTATCTGTTCCTAAATGAACATGGACTTGGTGACATATTTTAAATGGACTTCAAGCAACCATCTAATCAAATGCCCTGTTTTTAAGTAGAATTCCAGTTAAACCATCACAGAGTTGTCTTTCATCATTCCTTTCTTCAATGTGTTTCAGAGGCAATTACTGTGTTCCAGGCACTGAGGCACAGAAGTGTATGAGACAGTCAAGGTTTCTGCACTCATTCATGCAGCATCTAGTTTAAGCTGGATGCTTAAAGTTGACTGACTTTTCATGGCAAAAGTTACTCTTATTCTAAAACCAGATTACTTGTTTCCTAATCTCTGTGGAGAATGTTTATCATTATTTTCTAAATAAATCTTTAACTTTCTGATGACTATGAGGCAATCTTGTTCTATTTTATGGAAACTTTACTATTTCTTAAACATGTAGACCTGAATAATTTTAATTGCCTACCTAACTATAATTATATGTGTAATCATAATGAGAAGCAAGGTACAAAGAATTAAAATGGAAAAAAAATATACCTTCTCACAAAAGAAAAACATATACAGATTAGACTCCAAGGAAAAACTTACTACATATCCTGAAAACATCCCTCAAAAATAAAAGTTAGAAATAAGGCAAATAATTGAAAAATCAAAAACTTAAAACATATACTTTTTTTTTCCAGAAATCTGAAATAAGTTGCATTTAAGAACTCTGTTCTCAAAACACCTACTTGATAATAAATAGTAAGTAATATATACAGAAAATGTTATGCCACTGTGTTTAAATCGATTACCCATAATGCAGACCTGGGGTCAGAAGTTTGTCTTGAACACATCTACGTTGTTTTTATAGTGCTGATGGTTTTAAACTGAGTTGTTCACATACCCAGTCCTCATTACTTGAACTTGCAAAATGGCTGGCTAGAATTAGAAGAGTCATCTGTTGTCATGGAAACAAGTTTTTCTTTCTACTTCTCTAATGTGTGTGCTAAAATAGAGATCAAATCTACAACCAGAGTTAGCAAATCCTGACAAATACATGGTTATCCCATTTTATTTTCTTCAAAATCCCTTTAGAATGCACCAAATTGGAAATAATACTCTAATAACATGCTAACTATTGGCAAGTTTGTAAAGATGACTTACTAACTTGTTCATTTAATAACTTCTATTAATAAATCCCAGTCATCGTGCCATCATTAATGGCTCTTGAACATGAAGAGTCTGATCACACAGCATAAACTATCTCACAGAAGACAGCTTAAAACTCTGTAGTCACTGTAACATATTTGTCTCTGTTAAACATGTTGGAGGACTTAACAAGATCAGTTTAGTTCTGTGTCCTATTAAATGTTACTAATTTAATCCAGAATGTATCATCTGTGTCTGTAATTGCAGTGGCTCTTAATTTCATCATCCAGGCCATTGTTAAATTATTAAATATTGTCCTAAGGGAAAGATTCCACTGGAACATCACTTTCAGGCTGACACAAAACCAAAAACTCATAGCCAATATTTATAGAGGGTACAAAAGGCTTTCACACATATACATATTTGAGCCTTCATTTATTCAACAGATATTTCGAGAATTGAGTGCTAATTCTATGCCAATCATTGGCTAGATACTGGGGACACAATGGTCATCCTTACAATAACTCTGTAATAGTGGTTATCAAAATGTTGTCTCATCACCTGGGAACTTGTTAAAACTGCACATTCTCAGGCCTCACCCCAGACCTAATGAATCAGAAACTCTGAGGTAGGGCTGAGTAATCCAGGAATCTTTAACAAGCCCTCCAGGTGATTCTGATACATGATCAAGTTTGAGAATCACTGCCCTGTAAAATAGCTCCTTACATTATACAGTAGTTCCCAATTATCCACGGTTTCACTTTCCACGGTTTCAGTTATCCCCGGTCAACTGTGGTCCGAAAATATTAAATGGAAAATTCCAGAAATAAACAATTCATAAGTTTTAAATTGCACACTGTTTTGAGTAGCGTGATGAAATCTTATGCCGTCCTGCTCCCTCCTGCCTGGGACATGAATCATCCGTTTGCCCAGTGGATCCACGCTGTATACGCTACCCACTTGTTAGTCACTTAGTAGCCATCTCAGTTATCAGATCTACTGTTGCGGTATCACAGTGTTGTGTTCAAGTACCCCTTATTTTACTTAATAATGGTCTCAAAGTGCAAGAGTAGTGATGCTGGCAATTCGGATATGCCAAAGAGAAGCCATAAAGTGCTTCCTTTAAGTGAAAAGAACATAGCATATATAGGGTTCGGTACTATCCGGGGTTTCAGGCATCCACTAAGGGCCTTAAAACGTACCTCTCCTGTGGATAAGGGGGCCTACCCTATATGAGAAAACTGAGGCTCTGAAAAGGATATCATAGACTTGAGATACAAAAGAGACTTTTTTCCACCATTTATCCCCAGAGATAGAAAAGTGTCTGGCATATAATATGGGCACACAATAAAGATTTGTTGGATGAAAAAAATGAATGAATCCTCCAAAGACTTGTGCTGTCACCCAATTATGGCAATAGCCCAAGCAATATAATCCTAACTTACTGAAAATGTACATATTGATAATGAATGTATTTCTTCTCAAAAGAGAAATGTTCACCATGACACCAAGAATTATAATTTAAAAACTATTTTTGACTCTTGCATAAAAGAAATTACCAAGGGTGATCAGTACCAAAACTATTCAATTTTTCCATACCTTGTTATTTTGCCTTAATTTACTTAACTCTAATTTATACTTTTCTGCTTCTTCTAGAGCTCTATTCAAGCGGACTTCTGTGGCACTTTGACTAGTGGCAGCCTGTTTTTGTAGTCTTCTTTTATTTTCTAATTCCTGTAGAGTAAAAGAGATATATGGAACATTTATAAATATAAGTTCCCTCTATTATTTTGCAACAATTTTCCATTTCCAGATTCTTTGCTTTCTCCCGAATTTTACACATACACACACACACACACACGGCCAGAGGCTGAGCACTGATGATAGAAGTCTCAAGGAATTCTTACCCTAAATCGGTATTAGGAAAATATATCCTTAAAGATGTAGTCGTGAGTTAGGCTTTCAAATTACTTTTTATTTGGAATTTTCTGCCTCTTTTTATTGACCTCAAGTACAGTATACATGTCCTCTATATTTATTTTATAAGCAACTCTTTATAACTATAGTTCTTCCTTTGGGAACCTCCCAAAACACCAATGTAAGACAAACTCTCTCGTAAATACCGTGTTTGTGTAAACCTGACACAAAGTATATCATTTAAAAAAATATTTGTTAAATACAGAGCATTCCATATTAGCCTTATAGGAAAATCTCAATTCTGAGCAAAAACAACAGATCTTACGGACTATCTTCCACATCTTGGGGTGGGTTTAGACCTGCATTTCTGCCAATATATTAAGAGATGCTGTTGCAGCAAGTCTACAAGCCACACATGAAAAAACAAGAACATACAGGATAAACTTCCAACTCTACCATAATCTGGCACCATAAGCTCATCTCCTGCCACAGGTGTTACCCTCAGCTACATCAGCAGTACCTGGATCTCTCCCAAACAGTCATGATGTTTCCCGCCTCTGGACCTTTGCTCACATTCTTCTTTCTGCTCTGATCCCTCCCTATTCCTCATTTTTACCTGGCTAGCTCCCACTCATCCTTTAAGACTCAGCTCGGGCTGTACACTAGAGTTTTACCTCCTCCCGGCAGCTTTCCCTCACTAGCTCCTCCCTATTCTCCCAAACTGGATTAGGTATCCTTTCTTCAGAGCTTCTTATCACCTTGGTGTACATATAATCATAGCACCTGCTGTGTGGAACTGAAATTATCCATTTACTTCATTTCCCCCACTATAGTGTAAGCTCTAGAGGACAGGAACTGTCTTAATTTCTATATTCTTATATGCTACTTTAATAGCATATAAACAGCACTAATGACATGTTTATTAAACTGAATTTATTTTGTAATACTTAACTCACTCTTCTTTGTATCCCCACACAATGCCTAGTACAGAGCCTTATACAAAGCAGATACTCAATAGATACCATGGAATTGAAACGATGCAGTTAAAAATACAGTTGTCTGTTTTCTTCTTTTATAGTTTTTTCTCCTGGCTTCATCACTACATTTTATTTGAAAACTGATCTCCCTAGCTCTGAGTAATTAAGGGGAAAACAAAACAAAACATAACACATGCTGCTCTTTACGCAGGTTTCTAAACAAATCGAACTGTGCGCGGATACCGTCTGCCATCACCAGCCTTCTTCACAGCTTTGTGGGTAGTAGCTACACTAAGAGCAAGCCTGATTTATCTCACTGTTCACATGGAAAAAGCAGAGATTCTCATTAGCTACCAAGCCCACAATTCTTGCTGCCTCATTTCCGCCTCCTCTCATAAGAATGTGGAAACGAATCTCTGATCTTCTCTTTCCAACTGGTGACTGTGTAACTTATTTCACAGAAAAATGAAAAGCACCCTTCACCACAAGATGTTCCCCTACCCTTGAATCAATACTGCCCCCGCTTCTTGGGAGAAGTGAAAAAAGAAGGATAGTCAGAAGAATAGTAAAGCAGGAAATAAAGTTTTCCTATATGAGTAAATCCACTAAAGAAAAGGAAACCCTTAACAAAAACTTGAAAACCTTTCTGTTTTCAATCATACTCAAGTACTTTTTACAAAGTGAAGATACCAATATTATTATCAAAGCTTGCATCCTGAAAATACTCCATAAAGTAAATCCATCGTTACCAAAAAAATTAAGCAGTTTACATGTTGCTAGAGAAAAATTTTATGAAAAATCTCAAGCCCTGAATTTTACATTAGTTTTTAAAAGAAAGAACTGGATAGCTTAAAGAAAATCAAGTCTAACTTTAAAACTCAAACACTATGAGATCCAACAAGAAATAATGTGCCATTCTCTCATAATTTTTAAAGTATGCATAAGGTCCTGGGAAAGGGCAGGAAGAGAAAGAGGTATGTATCAGTAGCTACAGCACAAGACAAAATGTAGTAAATGCTTTAAGAGTAACACCAACTGCCAGAGTAATTCAGATGAGGAAGAATCAGATGAGAACAAATAAATGATCAGATAAGGTGGCTAAGATACAAAAAGCAATAAACTTGGAGTCAGAAAACCTGCCAGCTGTGGTAGACTCAGTTTCCACATCTGAAATTGAGAGTAATAATATCTAGACCTAATATGTTTTACTTCTTCAACACATTTATCAAGCACTTACTATTATGCCACGTACTATTCTATATTGTGGGCACACAATAATGAACCTAAGTTCCTCCTCTCATAAAGCCTGCATTCCAGAGGAAGAGACAGATGATAAACACATACACACACACTCACTCATATGTAATACCTGGCAGCGATAAGGGCTATGAAGAAAAATAAAGGGTAAGGAGACAGAGCAATGGGGGAGGGGCATAATTATTAAAGATAAAGTGGTTAGGGGAAAGCTTCCAAATGAGGGAATGATTCGTGTAAAGATCTGGAGGAAAGAATTACAGACTAGAGGAACAATGAAGACAAAGATTCTGAGGCAAGAATCCACCTAGTATGTTCAAAGATCACCCAGGTGGTCAGTGAGGCTTCAGTTGAGTGACACAGGCACAGTGTTAGGTCTGGAGATAGGAGAAACAGGCAAGGCGAGTTTACATGGACCTTGTAAACTCTGCCTAGGAGTTTGGATTTTATTCTGAATGACATGGGAAGCCTTTGGAGGGTTTTTAGTTGGGGGGGTGTGTGTCATGACCTAAGTTTTTTTTTTTTTTTTTGTGAGGAAGATCAGCTCTGAGCTAACATCCATGCCAATCCTCCTCTTTTTGCTGAGGAAGACTGGCCCCGGGCTAACATCCGTGCCCATCTTCTTCCACTTTTATGTGGGACGCCGCCACAGCATGGCCTGACAAGCGGTGCACCGGTGTGCGCCCGGGATCTAAACCTGGGCCGCCAGCAGCAGAGTGTGCGCACTTAACCGCTACGCCACGGGGCCGGCCCATGACCTAAGTTTTTTAAGGATTACTCTAACTACTGTGGCATTGCTACTGAGTGTAGGAATACCAATCTAGGAGGTCACTGGAATAATATAAGTGAAAGTAGCTTAGGCTTGGGTAGAGTAATGGGGTTTTGACAAGTAGTCAATTCTATATATTTTGAAGACAGAACTGGCAGGACTTGTTGATGGATTGGATGTAGGTGTGGGGAAAGCGAAGGATCAAGAAGACTTTTGGATTTTCGCCTGAACAACTTGATGTTTTTTACTGAGAGGGAGAAAAGGAGAAGTAGGTTTGCAGAGGGGGCAGGGAAGCAAGAGTCCCTTTAGGACATATGAAGTTTAACATACCAAGTAGAGATATCAAGTGGGCAGCAAGATGTAAGAGTCTGGAGCTCAAAGATGTGAGAGCAAGAAATGGAAATGTGGGAGTGAGCAACATATCGATGATATTTAAAGCCATGGAAATGAATGAAAGCATCTCAGAATTGGATGTACACAGAAAAGAGAACAGAGCCAAGGACTGAGCCTTGGGCACTCGGACATGTAAAGGTCAGGAAAATGAGGAATAAAATCATCAGTGTGGTGCTCTAGAAGCCAAATGATAGTGTTTCAAGGAGGGAGTAATCAACTATGTCAAATATTGCTAAGTTATAAATTACCATGAGGAATAATAATTGACTAGAACTGGCAATATGGATTACTGGTGACCTTGTTAAGAATGGTTTCAGGGGCAGAGTAGAGATGGAAGCCTAACTGGAGTAGTTTTAGGAGAGAATGGCAAATGAGGAATAGAGACGTTGAGTACAGACAACTATTTCAAGAAGCTTCACTATAAAGGGGAGCAATGATATAGGGCTGGAGGTAGATGCGAGACCTATGGAGGTTTTTAAAAATACATATTAGAGATTCTATGGCACGTTTGTATGCTAATGTGAATAATCCAATAGATAGAGTAAATTTGATTTTTGCAAGAGAAAGAAAGGATAATAAAGGTAGGAGCAAAGCCCTTGAGCAGGAGAAAGGGCACGGAATCCAGTGCACAGTGATCAGCTTTAGACAGAAGAGGTAGTAATCCCTCCATAATGAAAGGGAAAGCCAAGTAGATGGGTACAGAGGCAGAGAAGTTGATAGATTTAGTAATAGGATGAGGAAGAGTTATCTTTTGATTCTGTTTTCGTAGTAAAATAGGAGGCAAAGTCATGAACTGAGAATGAGAAGGTTAGAAGAGTTATTAGAAAGTTGAGGAAAAAAGATCACCCATTTAAGGGGCCAGCCAGGTGGCACAGTGGTTAAGTTCAGCATGCTCCGCTTTGGTGGCCCAGGTTCAGTTCCCGGGTACGGACCTACACCGCTCATCAGCCATGCTGTGGTGGCAACCCACTTACAAAATAGAGGAAGACTAGCCACAGATGTTAGCTCAGGGCAAATTTTCCTCAAGCAAAAAGAGGAAGATTGGCGACAGATGTTAGCTCAGGGCGAATCTTCCTTAGCAAAAAAGAAGATCACCCATTTAATAATCACCTCTGAAAGTGGAAGAGGGAACTGACTTCTCAGAAAATGGGAGAGGAAAATGGCATTACACTTGATATTTGTAAATAAATTTAAAGTAGGACCAATCCACTTGCCTGTGTATTTTTGTCCAGCCATAATGTACTGCTCATGAATAGGCACGCAGTAGGGGATAAATTAGGTTTAACTAGGGTTGGGTTTTGCCCACACACTACATTGGCAGGGAAATTAAGAATATATGCAATGGATAATTAAGTCATGTACCACGGAACCTAAACTGGGGAAGATGGGAATAAAGAACATGGGGGAAGGGGTAGATCTACATAATAAAAGTATATATGAGAGTACACAACTATTATATGTATATGATAGCAATTTGTAAACTATACAATATTAAACAAAGATAAGGTACCATTAACATCACAGCTTCACAGGATACACACAGGCAAAAATGAAAAAAGTTTTCTTTGCAAAATAAGGAAATGACTTGAAGTTGAGAAAAGGCTTTTGTGGAATTTCACTATGAAAGCAGAAAAGAACAAAGCATCTTTAGGAAATGACACAGAGGTCAATTTTAGCTGGAGCAAGATAACAACAGAGCAGATATTTTTTTTAAAAAAGGTAAGTTACTAATGATAAGAGTGTTCATGTGACATGATCCATGATCAGAGAAACTTGCCGAATGCACCTACCAACTTTAATTTGACCAAACAACAAAACAAAAGAGAGACTGAGGCTTCTAGCCATGATGAAAAAATAAGGATCTAACATAAAACACTGGGTAACCAACTAGAAAAAAATGGTCAAAATATGTTAAATAACTGTATTGATATTGGGAAATAGTAGGATTGTGATCCCCGAGAGAAAGAAAACAAATGAGGTATTCCTACAATCACCCAAGCATTCTGCCTTGAGGCAACAGCCACACTGTGGGTACAGGTAGGAGAAAATATAAACAGAGTCCAGAGGTCCGCTGAGTTGAGAAGGCAGACATCAGAGCTGGAAGAGACTAACTCTTCCTAAGCTAACGGACCTAAGCACCATTTATCAAGCCACGGTGTGGCAGATGTCCCACATATAAAGTAGAGGAAGATGGGCATGGATGTTAGCCCAGGGCCAATCTTCCTCAGCCAAAAAAAAAAAAAAGCACAAACCACAAAATATAACATATTGGAATTCATCAAAATTTAAAACTGCTGCCTTTTGAAAGACACTGTTAAGAAAATAAAAAAGCCAAGTCGGATTGGGAGAAACTATTCACAATACAAATTCTTCTAGCAAAGGGATTATATAAGGAAACATAAAGAACTCTTACTACAACTCAATATTTTTTAAATGGGCAAAAGGTTTGAACAGACACACCAAAAAAGAAGATGTACGAATAATCAATCCTTCTGCCCTTCTAGTATGGCTAAAATTAAAAAGCTGACAATACCAAGTTTTGGTGAGGATATAGAGTAACTGGAACTCTCATATATTGCTAGTGGGAATGAAAAATGGTACACTTTGGAACACAGTTTGACAGTTTCTTAAAAAGTTAAACCTACACTCTCCATAAAACCAAGAAATTCTATTCCTAGGTATTTATCCAACATCATGAATGATATTGGATGTGTATACACAAGAACATGTGTCTACACAAAACACTTGTACATGAAAATTCATGTGGCTTTATTTCTAATAGTCTAACGCTGGAAACAACCCAAATGCCCATCAACTGGTGAACAGATAAACAAAATGTGGTAAATCCATAAATAAATACTACTCAGCAATACAAAGGAATGAATTACAATACACGCAACAACATTGATGAATCTCAAAAACATTATGCTGAACAAAAGAAGCCAGATGCAAAAAAGTACATACTTATGATTCTATCTATCTGAAATTTTAGAACAAGGAAAACTAATCTGTAGTGAAAGAATGCAGATCAGCGATTGCCTGGGGCCATGCCTGGAGACGAGACTTATGGGGAAGGGACATAAAGGAAATCTAGGGGGGTGACAGAAATTTTCTTTATCTTGATTGTGATAGTGATTACACGGATGTATTAATTTGTCAAAACTCAATAAATTGTACAATTAAAGGAAGTATATTTTATTGTGTTTAAGTTATTCCTCAATATTGAGCTGATTTTTAAACGGAGATCATTAACAGAAAAACAATCCAATGCCGAAACAAAACGCTGTTTTTATATTTTAGAAATGACTCTATCTGTTAGTATCAGTAGCTAAAATAAGTTAATATACATAGTTATTTTTTAAATAGTTGGCTTTTG
The DNA here is from genome assembly GCF_020826845.1 of Diceros bicornis minor. NCBI lineage: Eukaryota > Metazoa > Chordata > Mammalia > Perissodactyla > Rhinocerotidae > Diceros > Diceros bicornis. The sequence continues at coordinate 51,759,230 of NC_080744.1, read as the reverse complement.
CAAGTTTATAGAAGCAGCTTCATCAAATCGAAGCTCTGTTTTGCATTTCTGTGAACTGTACATTGAGATTTGTTTCTAAAGATATATAAAATGAATGGAATTAGCAAAGAAAGATTCAATCTTGAGTTCCACACTCCCCGTGACAGTTGTTACATCTCTCTGGCTGGTAGGTAGATAAGGATTCAAGCTGGGAGTTCAGAGCCAATGAAAGTTTTCATAAAAATCTTCAGATAGCCAATGTATCATAATTCCTTAGTTCATTCATTGTGAACCAAAAGTTTCAGATATTTAACTCTAAACAGCCATGAGATCTTGGAACGGCTGTGTGTTTAAGTCCATTTAATTTTGGGGGGTTGGAGAAAGAGTCTACATGATTTGTAGAAAGAACACAGACTCTGGAGTCAGACAAACATGGTTTGAATCCTGCTCTGCCACTCCCGTATGACCTTGGGCAATTTGCTTAACCTCTCAGACTCAGTTTCCCTTTCTGTAAAATGTGTTTTGCCTGGCACATACCACTCAAAAAATGTTAGTTCCTGTTCTGCCTATACAACAGGTAGAGTTATAATCAATGTAGTCCTTTGAGAATATTAATCTATTGACGGAGTACAGGATACAATGGATAAAGAAAAGAGAAAGGAAATAAAATAACCAGTGAGGATAATGCAGAAATAAGATAATAATAGCTTGAACCAAGTAGTGGCAATGGGAATTGAAAAAAAGAGATGAAGGAAAAACATTTGGAAGAAAGAATGCACAGGACTGGGTACGAGTGTCAAGAACAAGAAAAGAATCAAAGATGTAGGCAAGGTTTCAAGATCATGTGAGAGCAGAGCAGTGATATGACCAGAGCTTGGTTGCATGATGACAAATGGTCAAGTGTCATGACAAATTAAAACAGTTGTTTCCCAGATACAACACTTTTTTTAGACCACTTGTCTATATTTCTTAGACCAATGGAAATATAATACAAACCACATATGTAATTTTAAATTTTCTAGTAGTCACTTTAAGAAGAAACAGGTAAAATTAATTTTAATACTATATTTCACTTATCTCAAATCCAAAATATTATCATTTCAACATGTAACCAATACAAAAAATATTAATGAGATTTTACATTCTTTATTCTTTTTTGTATTTAGTCTTCAACATCTGATGTTTATTTTACACTTACAGCATATCACAATTTGGACTAGCCACAAACAGTGAGTGACTGCCATTCAGACATCTGTTCAATGTTACACTACACAGCAATAAAAAGAAACAAAAGACAATATGGATGAATCTCAAATGCTTTATGCTAGGGAAAAAAACAGACTCAAAAGGCTACTTACTGTGTGATTCTATTTATATCACTTTCTGGAAAAGGTCAAAATATAAGAACCAAAAACAGATCAGTGGTTGCCTAAGGCTGGGAGCAGGGGAAGGAAGGACTTGACTAAATTCACAAGGGAATTTTTTGGGATAATCATTTAACGGAAGATTCCCTCTCAGTTCAGCTTGCTTTTGGAAGTGATTTAAACATACACACAAATACACATTTATTATATGTGTTTTACATATAGCTACACGAGTCTGTATAAATATATATAATATTTTGTGCAGATTTTATCATTGTTATCTGTGAGAGTGTTAGTTCAACAAACTACTCCACCATTACTAGAAGCCAGACCTCGGTTTTGTTTCTTTCTTGGATTTTATATAAATGGAATTATATTCTATTTCTCAACTATGGGGATGATTAAGTGACTACGCATTTGTCAAAAGCTATAGAAGTGCATACTAAAAAGGGTGCTTTACTGTACATAAATTATATCTCAATAAATCTAATGTTAAAACATTTATTACCAAAGATAATGCTATCTATACAAGACCAAATGTTTTATATGAACACACTACAGAAATTTGACATAGTAATGAAGAAGGCATATTTTCTTACTACTTAAATCTCAATACATGCTATATCCTGTAATTGTTATTATCGCTAAGTCTTACAAAGTAATACTGTACATTATGTTTTATTTTTATTAACACAATGGTACATTAATATAAAAATTTTTTAATACGATAGCTTATTTGAAATATATTCTCCCCTTAGATATGACACCAAAAACACATTCTCTAGGATAGACCATATGTTGGGAAACAAAGCAAGCCTCAATAAATTTAAGAAGATTGAAATCATAACAAGCATCTTTTCAGACCATAAGGCTATGAAACTGGAAATGAACCAGGAAAAAAAAACCGGGAAAGTGACAAAAATGTGGAGATTAAACAACATGCTACTGAACAACCAATGGATCATTGATGAAATTAAAGGAGAAATCAAAAACTATCTGGAAACAAACGAAAATGATAATATGCCATATCAAACCATATGGGATGCAGCAAAAGCGGTCCTGAGAGGGAAACTCAGAGCGATACAAGCCCACCTTAACAAACAAGAAAAAGCCCAAATAGGCAACCTTAAATTACACCTAACAGAACTAGAAAAAGAAGAACAAACAAAGCCCAAAGCCAGCAGAAGGAGAGAAATAATAAAAATCAGAGCAGAAATAAATGAAATTGAGACCAAAAAAACAGTAGAAAGGATTAATGAAACAAAGAGTTGGTTCTTCGAGAAGATAAACAAAATCGACAAACCCTTAGCCAGGCTTACTAAGAAAAAAAGAGAAAAGGCTCAAGTAAATAAAATTAGAAATGAAAGAGGAGAAATTACAACGGATACCATGGAAATACAGAGGATTATAAGAGAATACTATGAGAAATTATATGCCAACAAATGGGACAATCTAGAAGAAATGGATAAATTCTTAGACTTATACAACCTCCCAAAATTGAACCAAGGAGAAATGGAGAATCTGAATAGACCAATAACAAGTAAAGAGATTGAAATAGTAATCAAAAACCTCCCAAAAAATAAAAGTCCAGGACCAGATGGCTTCTCCAGTGAATTTTACCAAACATTCAAAGAAGATTTAATACCCATCCTTCTCAAACTATTCCAAAAAATAGAGGAAGATGGAACACTCCCTAAATCATTCTACGAGGCCAACATCACCCTGATACCAAAACCAGACAAAGACAATACAAAGAAAGAAAATTACAGGGCAATATCGCTGATGAACATTGACGCAAAAATCCTCAACAAAATATTGGCAAACCGAATACAACAATACATTAAAAAGATCATAACAACAATAAACAAACACATAGGGACAGAGATTGGATTGGTGGTTACCAGAGGGGAAGGGGGTGGGAGGAGGGTGAAAGGGATAATTCGGTACATGTGTGTGGTGATGGGTTGTAATTAGTATTTTGGTGGTGAACATGATGTAGTCCATGCAGAAATAGAAGTACAATGATGTACACCTGAAATTTTTACAATGTTATAAACCAATGTTACTGCAATAAACAAAAAATTAAAAAAAAAAATAAATTAAAAAAATAAATAAATAAATAAAGTTTCTTCAGGCTAAGAAGCCAAGCTAAAAAAAAAAAAAAAAAAAGATCATACACCATGATCAAGTGGGATTTATACCAGGGACGCAGGGATGGTTCAACATCCGCAAATCAATCAATGTGATACATCACATCAACAAAACAAAGAATAAAAACCACATGATCATCTCAATAGACGCAGAGAAGGCATCTGACAAGATACAACATCCATTTATGATAAAAACTCTCAATAAAATGGGAATAGAAGGAAAGTACCTCAACATAATAAAGGCCATATATGACAAACCCACAGCCAACATCATACTCAACGGGGAAAGACTGAAAGCCATTCCTCTGAGAACAGGAACGAGGCAGGGCTGACCACTCTCACCACTCCTGTTCAACATAGTACTGGAGGTTTTGGCCAGAGCAATTAGGCAAGAAAAAGGAATAAAAGGAATCCAAATAGGTAAGGAAGAAGTGAAACTCTCACTATTTGCAGATGACATGATTGTATATATAGAAAACCCCAAAGAATCTGTTGGAAAACTATTAGAAACAATCAACAACTACAGCAAAGTTGCAGGGTACAAAATCAATCTACAAAAATCAGTTGCATTTCTATATGCTAATAATGAACTAACAGAAAGAGAGCTCAAAAAGATAATACCATTTACAATTGCATCAAAAAGAATAAAATACCTAGGAATAAATCTTATCAAGGAGGTGAAGGACCTACAATGAGAACTACAAGACATTATTGAAAGAAATCCATGAGGACATAAAGAAATGGAAAGATATCCCATGCACGTGGATTGGAAGAATAAACATAGTTAAAATGTCTATATTACCTAAAGCAATCTACAGATTCAATGCAATCCCAATCAGAATCCCAATGACATTCTTCACAGAAATAGAAAAGAGAATACTAAAATTTATATGGGGCAACAAAAGACCCCGAATAGCTAAAGAAATCCTAAAAAAAAAGAACAAAGCAGGAGGCATCATAATCCCTGACTTCAAAACATACTACAAAGCCATAGTAATCAAAACCGCATGGTACTGGTACAAAAACAGACACACAGATCAATGGAACAGAATTGAAAGCCCAGAAATAAAACCACACATATACGGACACCTAATTTTTGACAAAGGTGCTAAGAACATGCAATGGAGACAGGAAAGTCTCTTCAATAAATGGTGTTGGGAAAACTGGACAGCCACATGCAAAAGAATGAAAGTGGACCATGTGCTATCGCCATTCACAAAAATTAACTCAAAATGGATCAAAGACCTGAAGGTGAGACCTGAAACTATAAAACTCATAGAAGAAAATATAGGCAACACACTATTTGACATTGGTTTTAAAGGAATCTTTTTGGATGACATGCCTACCCAGACTAGGGAAACTAAAGAAAAAATAAACAAGTGGGACTTTATCAGATTAAAGAGCTTTTATAAGACAAATGAAACTAGAATCAAGATGAACAGACAACCAACCAGCTGGGAGAGAATATTTGCAAAGCATACATCTGACAAGGGGTTGATCTCCATAATATATAAAGAACTCACACAACTGAACAACAAAAAAACAACCCGATCAAAAAATGGGCAGAGGAAATGAACAGACACTTCTCCAAGGAAGATATACAGATGGCCAATAGGCACATGAAAAGATGCTCAACATCACTAATCATCAGGGAAATGCAAATCAAAACATCACTAAGATACCACCTCACGCCCGTTAGAATGGCTATAATCACCAAGACAAAAAACAACAAATGTTGGAGAGGATGTGGAGAAACAGGAACCCTCATACACAGCTGGTGGGAATGCAAACTGGTGCAGCCTCTATGGAAAACGGTATGGAGATTCCTCAAAGAATTAAAAATAGAGATGCCCTATGATCCAGCCATCCCACTACTGGGAATCTATCCAACGCACCTGAAATCAACAATCCAAAGAGGCTTATGCACCCCTGTGTTCATTGCAGCATTATTCACCATAGCCAAGAAGTGGAAGCAACCTAAGTGTCCCTCGACTGACGATTGGATTAAGAAAATGTGGTATATATATACAATGGAATACTACTCAGCCATAAAAAAAGACAAAATTGTCCCATTTGCAACAACATGGATGGGCCTGGAGCATATTATGTTAAGTGAAATAAGCCAGAAAGAGAAAGACAAACACTGTATGATCTCACTCATATGTGGAATATAAACCAACACATGGACAGAGAAAACTGGACTGTGGTTACCAGGGGCAGTGAGGGTGGGGGGAGGGGGGTGGGCACAAGAGGTGAAGGGAGTCATATATATGGTGATGGACAAACAAAAATGTACAACCCAAAATTTCACAATGTTAGAAACCATTAAAACATCAATAAAAAAAAAAATATTGAATGCAAAAAAAAAAAAAAGCTATAGAAGTGCATACTAAAAAGGGTGATTTACTGTACATAAATTATATCTCAATAAATCTAATGTTAAAACATTTATTACCAAAGATAATGCTATCTATACAAGACCAAATGTTTTATATGAACACACTACAGAAATCTGACATAGTAATGAAGAAGGCATATTTTCTTACTACTTAAATCTCAATACATGCTATATCCCGTAATTGTTATTATCACTAAGTCTTACAAAGTAATACTGTACATTATGTTTTATTTTTATTAACACAATGGTACATTAATATAAAAATTTTTTAATACGATAGCTTATTTGAAATATATTCTCCCCTTAGATATGACACCAAAAACACAAGCAACCAAAGAAAAATTAGATAAACTGGACTTCAAAATTTAAAAATTTTGTGCTTCAAAGGATACCATAAAGAAAGTGAAAAGAACCCAATGAATGGGTTATCTTTAGGTTTAATGGAGAAATATTTGCAAATCATATATCTGATAAGGAACTTGTATCTAGAACATACAAGGAACTCTTACTACTCAATAATTTAAAAATTCCAATTTAAAAAATGGGCAAAGGATCTGAACAGACATTTCTCCAAAGAAGATATACAAATGGCCAATAAGCATATGAAAAGGTCCTCGACATTATTTGTTATCAGGGAAATGCAAATCAAAACCACAATGAGATAACTACTTCACACCAGTAGGATAGCTATAATCAAAAAGATAATTTAACAAGAGTTGGTGAGGATGTGGAGAAATTAGAACTCTTATACACTCATGGTGGAAATGTGAAAATGGTGCAGGTGATTTGGAAAAGAGTCAGCAGTTCAGAAAAGGTTAAACATATGGTTACCATATGATCCAGCAATTTGACTCCTAAGTATATACCCCAGAGAAATGAAAACATATGTCCACACAAAAACTTGCACATGAATGTTCATAGCAGCATTATTCAAAATAGCCAAAAAGTGGAAACAATTCTAATGTCCATCAACTGATAAACAAATAAAATGTGTTATATCCATATACCCCTTAAAAAGGAATAATACTCTATAAAAAAGGAATGAAGTACTGATATGTTATACAATGTAGATGTACCTTGAAATCATTATGTTAAGAAAAAGATATCAGTCACAAAATACCACATATCGTATGACTCTGTGTATATGAAATGCCCAGAACAGGAAAACATATCAAGACAGAAAATTGATTGGAACTGCCTAGGGCTGGAGAGGATTGGGGGAAGAGGGTTAGGGTATTGTGGCTAAATGGTACGGGGTGTCTTTTTGGGGTGATGAAATGTTCTAAAATTGATAGTGGTGACAGTTGTACAACTCTGTAAATATAGGAAAAGTCAATGAATTGTACACTTCAAAAGGGTGAGATATATATGGTATGTGAATTATATCTCATTAAAGCTGTCAAAAAATACTCTCCTATATATGGGGGAAGAGTTTTTAATAAATACTAACAAAATAACTGAACAACCAAAAGTGGTGTCTATACAAACATGCAATTTTAACGTTTTAGTGCATCTTTGGCATTAAGTTAGGAAAAATAGCAAAATTATTACCCTTTCTAATGAAGACAGCTGTTGCTGTAATCCAACACATTTTTTGTTTGCTTCTTCAAAAAGAGTTTTATATTTTTCTGTTTGAGACTGTTGCAAATTAATTGTTCGCTGCTGTCTCACGCAATCTTCTTCAAGGTTTTTTACTTGAGACTTTAAATCCTGAATTTCATCCTCCTGTAGTTACGAAATTACAGATTATGTGGAAAAAATGCATATCATTTGGTATCAAAACACAAAGCAGAAACCAAAAGGAGCTTCATATGATCTTTGATAAGATACTTATACCCATTTCATGAAGAAAAACAAATTATATTCCATTTTCATCTTCAAAATGGAAGTCAGATGTTTTATTTCTGTTTAATAGCTTACACTTGTAAGTCTAATATAGAGAATTCTAACTGCTAACAAGTATTTAAAATTCTTTAGCTCTGTGAAAATTCAACATCTCAGAATAGAATAAATTTCAGTAAATACAATTTTTAAATACTCCAGATTATATCTCAATGAAGCTATTTTAAAAATATAATTGAAATTCCTCCTAAAATGTCTTTGAATATTAGAGCATTTATTTTAAGAGGTTTTAAAAACTTACCTTTTTATTGCATTCACATACAACATTATCCAATTCTTCCTGCATAACACGGAGTTTGGCCTTTAAAAATCTGATCTGTGCTTCTGTGGATTTAAATAATTATATTTATTATCTTTCACTGAATCTAAGATGCCATCAATTATAAGACAGACCATTATTTTATGGGGGAAAAAAAATGCTCAAGATGAGGAGTCGAACAGGAAATTCCTGTTTGGGACAAAGACACTAAATCCTCCTAATGTAGAGGTAAACGAAAAACAAATCCACCCAACAGAAAGGAATTGTTCACATACAAATTGGAACTGAGGAAAGAAAGGGGGAAAAGCGCAAAAACTTCCCCTGAGAATCTGAACCACAAGCCAGTACTCACATAAGTTTACAGACTGAATTCATACTTAGCACAGTGGTCCAAAACACCTCAAACAGAATTTAAAGTAGTCTCGGGTCGGTACTGTCCCCAAGTGTTGGGCAGAGACAAAATCCTCTGTAGCAAAACTCAACTTCAATTCTAGCCATTGTGATTATAAAATGCCATTGACTGTAATACACATCCCAATTCACATAAGTTAAAATACAGTGTATGTATCTTAGAAGCAAAGAAATACACTAATACTTTACTGCAGAAGCTTTCTCCCATAAACCCCCATTAAGATCTACCTTTGGTATTTCATTGCTAGCCATTTTTTTATTCAATAATATCAGCAGTAAATCTTTGAGGTTTACAGGCCTATAAAAGTAAATAAAGTGAAAACTGAACTTAGAACTCACTCATAATTCATTCAATCATTCATTCAAAAACTAAACATTCTCTACAATGTTCTAGGCATAGTAGGGATATCATAAGACAAGCTTTGCCCTCATGGAGGTTATTTTGAGTAAACACTCTGAATTGTCTCTGAGGAGTCATTAGGATACATCTGGCAGAGTACAAAACATCTCCACACACACTTCCTGTTCTAAAGCAATTCTTATGACATGTCCCCAGGGTTACCATGGAGCTGATGAACCATGGTTGGCTCCAACCCCACCCAGATCTCTTTAGCCTCAACTCTCCTCCTAGCCTCCCATGTAACTCCAGGAAAGCAGGGAATAGAAGGAAAATGATAAATTTAAAAGTGTTAAGTCTGCAGTAGTTGGCATCTAGGGGGAAAGAAGGAAGAAAGAATGGGAAAGCATGACTTTTCCCAACTCTTTCTCTCCCTAACTCTAACCTCAGTAGTATCATCAAGGAGCTGAGTGATCTGGTCTCTGGAGGTCCACAGCATTAACCTCCCTTTCCCATCCCACTCCAACTCTAGTCTTACACAGCAGTCTGTGCTACTAAACTACTTTTTGATCTTTTCCTACCTCATGTAACCCAGCTATTCTAGGCAATCATCTGGAATAAGAGAAAATCTCCTAAAGGGGGAGACATCTAGGCCAAAGATTCTGAAAAGAGAAGACAGAGAGGCAAAGTGGCAGAGAGGTGATTCAGCAATACGAAAAAAGCAGCAATTTAAGGTAGTCTGTTTGTGTAGGTTCCCTGTATCTGGGAGGAGGAACACTGTAACGGGGCCAGGGGTGACTGTGTACTGAGGAACAGCCAACATCTGACCATTGTGTCCTTGAAGGCATCTTAGAGACATAAAGGCAATTTCCTGCTTCACTTACCTTCTCTCCTGACAACTAGCCCCAGAAAGTTTAAATGTAACAAGTGCACAAATGAACAGCTCTTCATTTATGACTAACTACCATGCAGCACAATAATCATTACACATATAAATTGTTATGATTTTCACAGAATCAGAGAATTTTAAAGATAAACTTTATGATCTCCTAATTCCAACTGCTAAATTTTCAAAAGAAGAAATTGCCATTACAGAGTAGCTAAGTGGCTTGCCTGAACTCACAATTAATTATAGTTCAGCATTAACTATATTCGTATACACTCAATTGTCTTCTTTTTTGCTTACAATAGCATAGGTGGCTCTTCTTCCCAGGATAGGATATTGTTTTTGATTTCTCTCCCAGCTGGGGGTGGGTAGTGGGGAGCAATTCCAGAGATCTCCACCTGGCTGGCCCCACTACATGGCTCTTACCCAGAAGGCCATTGATTCAACATGAGGATGTGCCAACCGCCATTTATTTCTATTCCAATTACACGTCCAGGGAGTGGGGAATGCCTGCTAGACAGGGATAGGGGCCCCACTGAGAGTTTGATTTGGGCCTGGATCCCCCTGATTCCTTGGCCCCCATGTGTCCCACGTGGAAAAGGGGCCAGGATGATGCTTTGACTGTCGAGATATTGACCTGGGGCCCGAGTCCAACACTCCATAAGATGTCTAAAATTAACCAATTTTAGAGGCATTACTGGTAACTAACCTAATGTTTTTACATGATTGAAACTACTATTAGTAGTATTATTTTTCTAGTGGTATGAAGAGAATGAGTTTATAAGAAAAAAATTATATTCATTAGAAAACATTTGATTATTTTACCTAATGTTATGTCAATAATTCATTTATCCTTTTGAATGTGTTGATTTAACATGCAATAAATAGAATACAGTAACGTTAAATGAAAGGACTTCAAAGAAACATGGCTTTTAAAATTATTTTAATGTTTCAGTGACAAGCTATGGGGCATTTTAACCTCAGTTGAACAGCGGTCAATGAAACCAATACCATATAGTCTTATATTTTTACTTTTTATAATGGAAAATATCAAACATATACACAAGTAGAGAGACTAGTTCAATGACACCCTATTTACCCAGCATTCATTTTCAACGATTATTGACTCATAACCAATTTTATTTCATCTATAACCCCACTCATTTCTCCCAGCACCATGTCCTACTAGATGATTTTGAAACAAATGCGAGACATCACAATACACTTTTAAATGCAAGGAAAATAGTTCCCAAATATCTTTTTCAAAGTAATTATGATATAAGGATAAAAATAAACAAAAGAAAACCTACCTGTTCCAATGTCTTTACTAGCACCACAAAAAATATCATCCTCTATACAATCAGGTAAGCCTTCTTCCGCCAGTTGCCCTTCAATTTTGCTAATTGTTTTTGCAAGAGAAAAGTCTGAGAAATCCTCTGGAATGGCAACATCATTGGCAGTTTGTACATCAGAGTATTTCAATTTTATACTAAAAAAAATATATGTAATTATATAATACATAATATAAAAAGGAGAAATGACACATAGATATGACTTTTATCCAAATAACAAAGCAGATAAAAATTATTATAATTTTAAATTTATGATGAAATCTACAATTGATACTTTCAAGGATTACAAGAGACTTAGTAGACTTCCACTCTTTTTGAATCACACAACCACAGAGCTAGAGAAGGCTTTCTGAGGCCAATTAGTCTAGACATTGCCTCTAAACAAGTGAACATCAAAACTAAGAGTACTGAACTTGGCCTCCTAGTCAAATTCAGCCTATGTCTTTTAATTTTACATGCTGCTGGAGAAGCACTGTAGAAATTGATATCCCTCAAGCCATAATTCTGCAAACACTGAAGAATAATACCTCTTGAGAAAGAATTACAGAGTGAACAGTTATTAGCTCAAACTCAACATTTTTTTCCACCTAAAGAAATACATTTTCCACCTAAAGAAACCAAAATCAAAGTCAACCAAAAAGTTGGATTTGATTTTTTTTTTTTTTGTGTGAGGAAGATCAGCCCTGAGCTAACATCCGTGCTAATCCTCCTCTTTTTGCTGAGGAAGACCAGCTCTGAGTTAACATCTATCGCCAATCCTCCTCCTTTTTTTTTTTTTTTTCCCCAAAGCCCCAGTAGATAGTTGCATGTCACAGTTGCACATCCTTCTAGTTGCTGTATGTGGGACGCGGCCTCAGCATGGCCGGAGAAGCAGTGCATCGGTGCACGCCTGGGATCCAAACCCGGGCCGCCAGCAGCGGAGCGCGTGCACTTAACCCCTAAGCCACAGGTCCAGCCCTGGATTTGATTTTTTAATGAGGTAAGGGAAGAAATATGAAATAGAAGTCACTTCTAAAGGCATTTAGGACTGGGCCAGGCCTAACTCATCACGTTATTGGTTCCAAAAGCCTTCCTTATAACTTTTTACTTACTTTAAAGCCTAACTTACTTTTAACTCATAAGCAAAGGCTTTGGAACTCTATTTGGAAAAACAACTTTTTCTTTAAAAAGTAAACTTGAAGTCTGAAAATAAGATAATCCTTTCCAGTTATGTATTTATGTACTTATGCATGTAGTGTATGTTCTCTTTTATCAATCTATTTTAGATTTTCTCTTCCTTATCACTTCACTCTATTTTTTCTCTCTTTTATTCAATAAACAAAAAATTTATTTAGCCAATTAAAAGGCACAAGAATTAACAAAGATTTTTCCAGAATTATAATGCAATTATCAGTTTGGGTAAGTAACAGACATATAACTTAATAACTTACTGTGAATAAGAAGCTGGGTGGTAAAACCCACTGCAGGTGTGACCCTCTTTTTCTAGGTCTCCTATCCTGGAGAGCTCTCATGTTTAAAATACTAAGAATAGTCTTGAATTCTTTCTCACCAAAAACAATAAAATGTAAAGTATAATTATACTATAGTCTTATTTAGAGCATGCCAAATCATTCTGTATCTCAATATACACAAAAATGCATGGTGCTCCATTAAATGCTCAAAAAGTATAAAACTATATAGTTTATTTGAGAGAACTAGGCAGAGAAAGACACCTAGGTTCTAGTCTCAGTTCTAAGAAAATATCTCACTAAAAATAATATTTAAAAATTTTGAAATGTGGTGATTTTGCTTAAGAGAACAATACAAAATGTTCATTAACTGGTGCAAGACATTTCTGAGTAGAAAATGTTTTAAATTATTGAATGTGAATAAGATATACATAGTGTAATTTTGTATATTTTGTGTATAAAAAGATCTGGAGAAACAGAAAGAGCTTAATAATTAGATGATACTGCGAATTATAAGACCAAAAAAAAGTAATACTTTTAAAACTGTACTATACCTCGTATTTGTTTTCCTTCCTTTATTTGCAGAGTGCAGTTTGTTTTGAACCTTGTTTACTGGATCAATGTTTTTGGTCTTTGGCTACATGAAAAGAATTTAAACTATTGATTAATTAGATTCTAATTATTTGCCAAGGAAAGTAATTTTGTAATATATAGAATTGCTAGTTTACTACATAGAAGAATTATTTTCATGGAATTAATCAAATTGTATTGTAAAGAATCCTGGAACTGTATAGCTGGAAAAGACCTAGATTTCATTAGGACCAAGAGATTCAAAGATAAGGAAAATGAGTCCCAAAGATTCAAGGATATTTAGCTAGCTATTGGAACGTTAAACTAAACGTTCTGACTCACAGAATTTAGTTCTCCTCACTGCTCATTCCCGAGACCGGCCTTCACGTATACTGTTCCCTGGGCCTAGATCCCCATGGGCAGGGAACGTGCAGATCCCAGTGTACCCAGCATCTGGAACGGTGATCTCTACACTGTAAATATTTAAATGAATGAATAAACTTTTCAAATCACTTTCTTTGTATACGAATACTTTTTTTTTCAGGTCTTCTATCTAGTAAATTTGGGCTTCAGAGAGAAAACTAAAAATCCTTAGGTTACAGACTCATTTCATTTTGGATTTTTTCCAATGTTTCTTCAAATTGTTCAGTCAAAGAATGAGACAAAAAAGGACTCAATTTATTTTATGAGCAACAATTCATGAAGGCTTCTCTTCTGAGTATCAAGGCTTATATTCTATTTCTATAAAGCCACACCCCTTCTCTGTTTTGCCTAAGAAAAGTCTAAAAATAACCTAAATTCTACAGAATGTAATTATATGCACACACTTTGATTTCATACCTTAGTTTCTGAATGGAGATGAACTGTCCCTTCAGAAGACAACAGACCTCTACAGACCAAAATAAACATTGTATGTTAATAATAGATGATACTAAGGCTGAGACACAATAAAATTCAACAGCAATTATAGTTGAAAGGGAAAATAAATATCAAGTAGACTTTGCTATAATTCTAGTATGCACATGTTAATATATTTTGAATGAGTGTCACAAACAAGAAAAGTGCTTTGGTTAAATAATTCACCTTTGAGAAGATACACTATAACGTCAACAATTACTATAACGTCAATATTGTTGTAAGAAAGTATAGCACAAATTTTAACAAATGGAAATCATATGGAGTGATTATTGGCTACACACAAGGATTATCTATTTTACAAACAGGGCTTTTTATTGTGAGCTCACTCAACGTTATCCTGTCTAATGCATTTAAGTACTTGGTCAATGTCTGTTTCCCCATTACATTGCCAACTCCATGAGGGTAGGAATCATGTGTGCCTTGTTCACTGCTCTGTGCCTAGTACTTGCCATAGTAACTGGCATATAAGCTCTTAAATTGGCACTAAATATTTGTTAAATGTATTAATAAATACATCTAAAATACAATTCATTTTTATGGACAAAGTTTTCAAAATATGTTTGTAGTTTAAAATGAAGAGTGTTTATGGGGGTCTGCAAACTACAGTCCACAGGCTGAATCCACCACATTCATTCCTTTATGCATTGTCTACAGCTGTTTTTGACTAAAATCACAAAGGTGAGTGGTTGTAACAAAGACTGCATAGCCCACAAATCCAAAAAGACTGCATAGCCCACAAATCCAAAAATATTTACTATCTGGCTCTTTACGGGAAAAGTTTGCCTACCCTCGATCAATTTTCTAGATCATTGCCCACACATATATTAATATTTCTGGAAAGCTACCAAGTTAGTATCTATTGTTGCTATGAAAAAAAAAAAAAGAAACAAAGAAATTCCATCATATCCCCTGAGAACTCCTACCCATAGTAGAGGACATAAAAACAAAATTACTTGCCATCAGATGCTACCTGTTGAACTAGTCAAATATAGGTTTTTTCAATATAAAGCATAAAGATATACTTAAATAGATATTATTAAATACAACCTCTTAAAGAACTAGAAATAGCTCTAGGGGAAAAAAAAGGCTTTCAAAATATCTTAAAATTACAGAGATTAAAGAATCATTCTCACATGAGATGAAAATGTTTCCAAATTTTAAGTGTCCTCTTTAATCACCCTCATTTTAAATAATATTTGCTGTTTCCTTACATTTTTTGCATCTTTCATATCCCCTTCCCCTGCCACATACACATACGTATCAGCCAAAAGACATTTAATGGTTATCTGTCTCCCTCAGGTTTAGCAGAGTGCTATTACTTGCTAGTGTATTTCCCTGAAAAATCAACTAAATAGTACATTTATGTGCCACTTAATGACAGGGACACATTCTGAGAAATGTGTCATTAGGTGATACTGTCATTGTGTGAACATCCCAGAGTGTACTTACAGAAACCTAGATGGTATAGCCTACTAGACACCAAGGCTATATGGTACTAATCTTATGGGACACTATTGTATATGTGGTCTGTCGTCGACTGAAACGTTGTTATGCGGTGCATGACTGTATTCTGATTATTTTTGTTAAACTACTCCATGAAAGGTTTGTGTGTAATATGATTGAAATGATTTGTGTGGTGAACCTTGCTTCCAGCAGCCTGAAGGATATGTATGCTATACTATTAGAAAACTAAATTCTGGTTTCCCTACCATATTGTTTGACAGAGTAACTGTGGATGTTGAAAACCTATTATAATATATACTGCCTGACTATAATCATTTAGGTGAATTATCATTGTTCCAAGCTGAAATGGATTGTCTCTTTACAGAGTTACCTCCCATCTTTAGCAATTCCCAACTAACAGTCAAGTGCCATGTTTCACATGGTAAAAGCCATCTGTTCAAAGAGTAACATTTTTTTTTTTAAAAAGCCACCTGATCTAGTTAGAGGCGTCATCACCACTTTGCACTTAAAAAAATTTAGTAAAAGAAAATCAACAGATTTATTTTTATGCTTGTGAAATCAGTCTCTCACTTGCTTCAACAGAAACTAGGGATTAGCTGTTACCATCATTTCAGTCTTTTAGTTTACTGGATAAAAGCTGTGCCTAATCTTATTTGTAATCCAAATTTTGGAATTTTGATAACTGTTAAACATTTTCCAGAAAATATCAGAGAGCATTACATATTATAAGGATAGTTTCATATTATATGTACACATAGATACGTATATATCAAATGATGTAAAAAAAGTATTTTTTACGAAAAATTTTTTTAAATTTCAGAAAAATATTAAAAAGCAACACACTAGGCATTAACTCCTCGGGAGCAGGACCTGGTCTATTTACTCACCATTGTACCACCAATAGCTGGCCCTGGCCCTAATGGTATTCAAAAATTATTTTTTTTAGGTTTATTGAGACATAATTTACATACAGTAAAATACACCCTTTTTAGAGGTACAGTGCTATAAATTTTAACACAACTTATATGGTCATGAAACCACCACAACAACCAAGATAGAGAATATTTCTATTGTCCCAAAAAGTTCTCTTGTGCCCCTTTGTGATTAATCCCCTTCTCTCCCCTGAGCCCCATACAACCACTGATTTGATTTCTGTCCCTACATTTTTTACCTTTTCCAAAATGTCAAATAAGTACAATCATACAGTATATACATTTTTTAGTCTGGCTTCTTTCACTTGGCATCCATGTTGTTGCCATATCAATAGTTCACTGCTTTTTATTGCCAAGTAGTATTCCACTGCGTGGATATACCATAATTTGTTTATCTATTCACCACCTGATAGATATGAGTTGTCCCTAGTTTGTGACAATTACGAATAAAACTGTTATAAACATTTGCATACAGGTTTTTGCTTGGACATACGTCTTCATTTCTAGAGAGGAATTGCTGGATTGTATGCAATAATTACTTTTGAGCCAATGAATAATGTTCCAATATTTCAAATATGAGCCAAATATACTGCCGCTTAAGTAAAACATTTCTTTTTTGTTTCTAAGCCCTCTAAGGTGTTTAAACATTATACTCTCTTACAGCTGTGCAACTCTCACAGCCTGCTTGTTCATCTTAGAAGACAGGGAGGACCCACAGCTATTTTAAGATTTAAATAGTCACAAACAGTTTTAGTCCATCACTCAGAGTTTCTTTGCTGGTATAACTCTCTCAAAAACTCATTTCTTACCTATTTGGTTCCAGTCAGTTTCATGTGCCATTAGTTCACCCACAGTTCTTTCCAAGGCTATATTTCTTTACTCTAAACACCTCTCTCTCTCTCTTCATCCTTCTGTCCATCCTCCCTTTCCATCTCCCTCCACCAATTTAAAAACGGGTTACTTTGAGGTTGTCAGGCTTCTATGGAGAGACTATACCTTTAGTCTTTGCCCCGAGCCATTTTATCCAATTGGAAAGTTTCACTAGGTGCCATTTAATATGATCCTTGCCCTGAAGAACCTTAATCCACTGGAAAGTTTTATCAACAGTTGTGAAAACCACACCTTTAGTCTGATCTCTGCCTCAAAGTTGAGCTTTAATAGGCTTCTGTTACTCAAAGATTTTTCTCAATTTTCTCTCATAATTTTGAGGTCTAAAAGCAGCTAACTCTACAAAGCAAGGGTAAACAAGACAGTGTAGTACTGGCATTAAGAATAGATATACAGATCTATGGAATAGAATTGAGAGTCCAAAAACAAAACCATGTGTCTCTGGTCAGCTGATTTTTGACAAGGGTGCCAATACCATTCAATGGGGAAAGAACAGTCTTTTCAACAAATGGTGCTGCGAAGACTGGATATCTACATGCCAAAGAATGAAGGTTGACCCTTATCTCATACCATACACAAAAATTAATTAAAATGGATCAAAGACCTAAATGTAAGAGCTAACTATAATACTCTTATAAAAAAAAAATAGGGGTAAATCTTAATGACCCTGGATTTAGCAATGGATTTCTAGATATAGCTTCAAAAGCACAGGTACAAAAGAAATAGATAAATTGGACCTCGTCAAAATCAGAAGCAGGTAACTCTTCCAATATTACAAGGCCTCCAATTCCTAGACTCTCCATCTTCCCTTTCATTTCTGCTTGCAAAACAGCCAATTCTTTCCCAAACTTGTCTCTTTCTTATAACACCACGCCAAATACAGCTAACAGCAACAGTGCTTACTACTAATATTCTGTTTTCCAACCTCTTCCCCCAGAATACCAGTTCATTAGACATCTGTTCTGCTTTCCAATTTACCAAAGGTGACAGTTTTACTAAATTCACTGCCACTACACAACAGCTTTCCTCTATCTTTCCAGCCTCCAATGTCAGTTTCCTTGCTGGCTACCACCTAACTACTAAGCTAAAGCCACACTTTTAGAGTTTTTGTACTATAGCACCCTACTCTCAATATCAATTGCTATATTAGTTAGGATAGGCTAGGATATTAACTGCAAAATCTCAGAGGCTTAACTCACTCAAAGTAGCAGTAGATGGTGGGGGGAGGGGGAGGACTTTTCTCCTTATGTTCCACATGGTCACCCAGAGACCAGGCTGGGAGGTTTCACCAACTGAATTTTCACTGATCATGGCAGAGAAAGAGTCAGCTGGAGGTTCAAACACCAACTCTTGTCTGTTTAGGCTTGGAAGAGAATAATTTGACTTCTGCTCATAGCAAGAGACTTGGAATATTCGGTGATCACCATTGCCTCTGCTATAAGATTTTATAGGTTTTTTTTGTGTGTATGAGGAAGATCAGCTCTGAGCTAACATCCGATGCCAATCCTCTTTTCTGCTGAGGAAGATTGGCCCTGGACTAACGTCCATGCCCATCTTCCTCTACTTTATATGGGACGCCGCCACAGCATGGCTTGACAAGCAGTGCGTTGGTGCGCACCCGGGATCCTAACCTGCGAACCCCAGGCCGCCGAAGCAGAGCTCACGCACTTAACCGCTGAGCCACCAGGCCGGCCCCAAGATTTTATAGTTTTATTCACACAGATCCTACACTTTTACTGTTAAATTTATTCCTAAATATTTTTTTGGTTCCCTAATTTCTTGACATATCTGAAGTTCACATGAAATTCAAGGAAAGAAAAGATCTAATATATTTTATTTTAGCTAATTTATTTATTTTTACCTAATCTTCATATGTAATTTTAAAAGAAAGGTAGAATCATATGTGAGAACAGGTTTAGAAATCTTATCAACTGTGGTTTGGATCTCAGTGAAATCACATACTATCTATATATCCTTGGACAAGCTACTGAACTTCTCAAAGCTGCAATTTCCTCATTTTAAAATGAGGACGATGATATTTATTTTGAAATAATACTTTGAGAATTAAATGAGATAAAGTAGGTAAGGGTTTACACTTGTGCCAAGATACAGAAACAACCTAAATGTCCATTGACGGATGAATGGATAAAGAAGATGTAGTGTGTGTGTGTGTGTGTGTGTGTGTGTGTGTGTGTGTGTGTGTGTGTATACAATGGAATATATTCGGCCATTAAAAAAGAACGAAATCTTGCCATTTGCGACAACATGGATGGACCTTGAGGGCATCATGCTAAGTTAAATAAGTCAGCAGAGAAAGACAAATACAATACGATCCCACTTATATGTGGAATCTGGAAAAAAACAAAAAAACAAGCTCTTAGATACAGAGAACAGATTGGTGGTTGCCAGAGGCTGGGGGTTGGGGGGGGTAGGCAAAATGGGTGAAGGGGATCAAAAGGTACAAATTTCCAGTTATAAAATAAATAAGTTAGGCAGATTTAACGTACAGCATGGCAACTATTGTTAATAATACTGTATTGCATACTTGAAAGTTGCTAAGAGAGTAAATCTTAAAAGTTCTCATCACAAGAAAAAAAATTCTGTTAACTATGCATGGTGACGGACATTAAGTAGACTTTTGTAGTGATCATTTCTCAATATATACAAATATCAAATCATTATGCTGTGTACCTGAAACTAAACTATTGTACATCAATTATAACTCAATAAAAAAAAGAAAAATATCTTAAAGCATTTACCCAATTAAAAACAAAGGTGTTTGAGAATTTAAGTCACTTACCTTAAACTGTAATCATCTTCCTCTTCATATGATTTAATTTGTGTTGAAATAGGCCTAGATCGTGCTTCTTGCCGATCTCTCTAGTTAAATGAGTAAAGACAAGCCATATAAGAAAAAACCCACAAAACTAGGGTATACACAAGTGCCTTTCAGATCATTAATCATTTCAGAGTTGTCCACAGTTTCTATGAAATCAAGGCACAGAATTCTAAATGCTATGGTATAAAAATAAGGTCTGTAACAATGTAGTTTCACTTTTCATTCATTCTGGGTTAAGAAAGTCAATTCTAAGGGAAAAATGTGAGAGTGCCAATGCCTTTATACGATCTTACCCAACTTTTGCTTCCCCACTACATTAGTCTTCCATCTTGTGTAACATGCAAAGGAAATTAAACTCAGAAGAAACAAAAACATAAATCCGTTTAGCAGGTAGAAAGACTTGTCTCAAATCAGGCAATGCTTAAGAAGACCTGGAAGATGCTAAAAATGAAGCACTAAGAGTAAAACCTTTTGGCAAAGATATATCAAGAAACGGAAGCGAGTGAACAAAAATTCAATGTGACAAAAGTTCTATCTATTACTTCTGTGGGGGCAGAAATGCCCTTTCCTCTTTCCCAGCCCTTCCCAGTTTCCTACTCTATTATTTTTTGAAAAAGAAAAAAAAGTTCCTTCTTAGAGGACTCTCTGAGCAGAATACGTAATAAATCCCTCATTCCACTATAACATTGGGTTTCTTTGTTCAAGTATTTTCCTGCTCTTCAGACACTGGCAAAAACTAAAAGATGTAATAAAAATATTTATTTTTAATAAACTATTTAATTACAAATGCACTTTGCAAGACTGTAACCATTATTATTTAAATATATTACCTAAAATATTATATATATTTATTCCTAAATAATGATGGATCTGTATAAGGCATTAAAATAAAATATTGCCTATTCTTCCCTGCCCCCATCAACTCCAAAGGTGGGGGGGTTAAAAGAAAGAATTTGTTTAAATTAGAATAAGAACTGAAGAAAGTTTTGAAAGCAGCCACTTTATTCCTCTAAGGAATGCCACTATATCGTATCAATTAATGATGAGAATGTTGACACTAAGGAGGGATGTTTAAAGTAGGAATAACCAGTTTGGTACCTAGAATGGGGCAATATACACTTAAATTGCCTAGTGGTATAACCTCACTACAATTTTCCTGACTATAAATCTGATTATGGTGTAGCCCTAAGAATTTGAGTTACACCCAGCTGCAGAGTTTAAGAGACAAATTACCATCTCAATATTAGTGATGATTGTTATCCTTTATTTAACTTTTGTCCACAGACTATTTTATATCTATCTTTACTGAATTACCGGTGTTAATTCTATATAGCTACTCTCAAATATTAATCTTATAATGGGGCAGATTATTAATTATTAATGTTCTTATTAATTAGATGATAGGAACATCTAAATGGAAAACACTTCTTCAGTGGCTTTCAGAAAATGTGTGCTTATCAAAAACATACACATGCATACATGCATACCTATACATATATTCATGTTCGATTTGTGATAATTCATTGAGCTGAAAATTTATGCTTTGGGTACTTTTTTGTATGTATGTTATACACCAAATTAAAAAGTTAAAAAACTAGCACTTACATGGAATTACTAATTATTGTACATTTACTTACTATTACTTCCTCAGCTTGTCGAACCAGATCAGCTGTTTTTGCCTCCAATTCTGCATTTAAACGCCTAAAAGCAAAAATAATTTAATAATTGGGATATACTGAAGATTCTAAAAAAAAAAAAAGTAATTAAATTTTAGTAACTACACTTTAGCTAACCAACAAACGCCAAAACATACACGACATTTTTATTCTAAAATTAACATAACTATTAGAACACATCTCCATCTCCCCATGATTCCTCCTTCTTCGTGCTAGAAATTCAAACAGTGAATTCCTGGCCTCCCTCTGGCCCTCACTTCAGGTGAAATGACTTATTTAGGAAGAATAAACTGGTAGGTTCAACTCAGTTCCATTCTCCATCTTCTTGCAACCAGCTCCAACTGGGGACAGCAGTGGGGCAGGGTGGGAGAGAGGCCTGCATTGGGCTGGGGTGTTGCTGTGACTAGGGAGGTAAATCTGGGGTTTAGTGAGCAGATCTAACGTGGCTCACACCTCAGCTACATATTTCAACACCAGCTTCATCAAAAATAAAGGTAATTATTTTGACCTCCACATGCCACTCCTTTTATTTTTTAATTTCTCAAACTATTTGGAATCTAGCAAGGAATATGAACACTGTTGGCCCCATTAAGACTGCAAGAATGGCAATACCATTGAAGGAAACTGTTTTCAAAGGAAAAATTGCTCATGATCCTACCACCATCATCCAATCATTTTTAATACACTCTTCTAATATACCTTTCATCTGTAGTGTATACACAATTTTGTACTACATTTTCCCATAACAATATAGAAGGAATGTGTTTATCTCTACATAATCTTTATAATTAGTGTGTTAAAAAATATTCTAATGAGTTGAAGTTAACATAATGTACTAAACTGTTCCTATTGTTGGTTCAAGTCCCTTTTTCACTTTTAAAGGTTAACACTATAATAAACATCTTCAAAAGCAGATAACTTTTTAATTCTATTCATAGGCCACATTTCTAGGCCATCTAGGCTCTTTTGAAGTGATATGAAGGAAATATGTTGAGCAATTTTAAAAACGGGATATCTCGTTTGTTTTAGATATGTGATTCAGAAGTAACACAAACCACTGATGACCCCAACTCCCAGAGGAAAAAAAAAAGCAGTACCATATTTCCTCTCAAAACAGTCTGATGTTTTAAGAAATATTTTTATATCTTAGGATGAGTTAATCAAAAGAAAAATATCTAATAAAGACTTAAAAGCTGCATTTAAGATGCCATTACCTGATTTTTCACATTTCCCTAACCAGAACCATTAGAAGCTTCTGGTCAATACAATAGACCAAGATGACTCAGAAGGCTATTCTTCTGCTCCAAACCCATGGAAATGATGGATAAAATGTAGTGAAGGAAATACTGCTAAGCTCAAACTCAGGCAAGGGAAATACCCTGGCACTAAAAATAAAGCAGCAACTCAAAGTGAGAGTAGTAAACAGGAACAGAAGCCAAAACAGCTTAACAGCTAGAAACTGATGTACATGTGGGAGTCAGAGAGGTTAACATCCACTGAAGACAGACTGTACAACCAAGACAGATTTATATCTACCTACTAGAAGTTGCAGAAGGAAATCCCAAAGAAGGAGGGAATGTCAATATTTGAAGAGATAATGCTGAGAATTTCCCAGAAATGAAGAAAGGTACAGATCTTAAGCAGAATTAAGAAAACAAATCCACACCTGTACACATCATAGTGAAACTGCAGAAATTCAAAGAAAAAGAGAATATTCTTTAAATTACCAAAGCAAACATTTAAAAAGACCAGAGAAATAGTCTACCAGCATGATTATCTAAAAAGCTCACAGTAGATGGCTCATCAACATCTCTAGATTCCAATGGGCAGTGAAATGATATGTTTAATGGACTGTGGAGGGAAAAAAACTGGCCATCTAGAGTTCTATGTTCAGCTAAACTGTCTTTGAAGAAGAAGCGCAAAGTAACAAAATTTTCAGAAAAGACTGGAGAATTTAAGACTCAGATTTTCACAGAGAGAAGTAACAAAGGCTCTACACTTCAAGAAGGAGTAAATTGAACCTGGAAAAAAAGAATCATGATGAGCAAAGAAATTAGAAAACATCATGATAAATCTAAATTAGTACAGACTATAAAAATAACAAGTAGGGGTATTCAAAACAAAGAGGAACTTAACAGACAGGGGGAAACCAAGTTAAAGTATTCTAAGGTCTTTCCAAACCAGTAAAAGAAAAATAAAGACATAATGAAAACTCATTC
Organism: Diceros bicornis minor; assembly: GCF_020826845.1. Taxonomy (NCBI): domain Eukaryota; kingdom Metazoa; phylum Chordata; class Mammalia; order Perissodactyla; family Rhinocerotidae; genus Diceros; species Diceros bicornis. Next base: position 51,735,238 of record NC_080744.1, on the reverse strand, counting down.
AATCCAACAGAAGACAGAAAAGAACCAAACAAAGAAAAGGCAGAGTAAATAGAAAACACAAAAAATAAGACGGCCAAAATAACTTCAAATTCATAAACAAAATAATATAAATAAATTCACTTATTAGAAGGCAGAAATTATCAGACAGGAACACACTGTCTGATAAAAGGAACACTCCTTAAGCTAAATGACATAAAAAGTTTGAAAATAAAGGAATTAAAAAAGATGTAACAGATTCTATGTAATAATGAAAGAAATAATTCATCTAGAGTATTTAAATAAATCAAACAATATAGCCCCCAAACAAAAATGGACACAATTATAAGGAGAATTCTTTTAAATTATAATTATAGTTGATTTTAGTATACCTCTACAGAAACCAATACAGCTAACATCATGGACAGCAAAATTAATTAGCTGGATCTAACAGATTAGTCAACAAATAGTAAATATACTTTCTATCAAAGAACACACAGAATATTTACAAAAATTGAACATGTACCTGGTCACAGCTAAGTTTCAATACATTTTCGAAAATCAATATTATATACATTCTCTGACCATAGTGCAATTAAAAATAAATTCAAAAATAAAAATAAAACAAACAAGCAAACAAACATATGCTTGGGAACTAAAAAACACATTCCTAAATAATCACTATGAAAATCATAAAATATTTAAAACTAAATAACCACAAAAGAAATACATATCAAAACAAGTCCTTACAGATAAGCTATAGTTGGAGAAATATTTATAGAAATTAAATGTATTTATTAAAAAATAAGAAAAACCAAAAAAGGAAAAAATAAATCTACTACAATTAGAAGAGATAGAAATAATAAAGATAAGACTAATTAAATTTAAAAGAAACATAGATTAGCAATAAAATCAAAAGCTAATTCTCTGAAAAGACCAATAAAATATATAAACCTCCCAGAAAGACTGATAGAAAAAAAGACAGAAGATAAAAATAAACAGTATTGGAAAGTCCCCAAAGGTGTGTATAAGGTTACAGATACAGTAAAGCTTTAAAACACAGACCATAGGGGCCGGCCCCATGGCCTAGTGGTTAAGTTTGACATGTCACGCTTCGGCAGCCTGGGTTCACGGGTTCAGATCCCCAGGGGTGGACCTACACCACTCACCAGCCACACTGCGGCGGTGACCCACAAACAAAGTAGAGGAAGACTGGCACAGATGTTAGCTTAGGGCTAATCTTCCCCAGGCAAAAACAAGGAAGATTGGCAACAGATGTTAGTTCAGGGCTAAGCTTTCTCAGCAAAAAAAAAAAAAAAAAAATAGAGCATAATTAGAATAAATTTATGCTACAACATTTTTAAATATACCTGAAGTGGACACTTTTCTAGGAAACTATCAAATAACTAAAATTTATTCTGGAAGCAATAATCATTAAAGAAACTGAATTGATAGGCAAAAAAAAACCCACACCAGATTCAGTTTCACAATCAGGGCAGAGGATCTCTGATTATAAAAAGCTTCCAAGAACAGAATAAAACAAAAAAGGAATACTATTCAGCTTATTTCATGTGGCTAGCATAATACTGATATCAAAATCAGAAAGGAAAAGAACTAGAAAAAAAGTGTAAGACCAATTTCACTTTTGTTCACAGATGCAAAAAAAACTTAGATAAAATTAAAGCAATCAAATCTAGCAGTTTTTAAAGGAAAACAAGAAATCTGCCTTTGTAGTTCAGTATGTTAAAACATTAAACAGGGAGGTGAAAAAAATCATTTCGTCACCTAAATTAATCTGGGGAAAAAAGTTTTGATAAGATTTAACATTCATTCAAAACAGAAATTAAGGGAAACAGTGTCCTTAAGCCTGAGAAAAGAAATCTACCAAAACTCTACAACAAACCTCAAATGTAGAGATAAATTATTAAAAGTGGGCTCCATAAAATCATAAGATAAGGATGCTCACCATCACTTCTTCTATTCCGTATTGCACTGGAGATTCTATCCAGATTAAGAAAAAAAGAACATGCATGAGAAACTGTAAAGAGACAAAACTATCATAATTTGCATATGAAATAACTGTCTTTATCAAAAATCTAAGGGACTCTACAGAATGAATAGGAGGGTTCAGCAGAGCTGATGATCTATATCTACATAAATATAGGTGTAGGATCAACATACAAAAATCAAGAATATTCCCACACGTCTAACCAATTAGAAATTGTAGTAGAAAAAAAGCTATTCATTATAGCAACAAAAACTATAAGGTACCTTGTAAAAAATTACATATGCAAGATTTTTATGTAGTAATATGATAAAATATTAATAAAGTACACCAAAAACACCTCTGTGTAAAAAGAGATGTACCATGTTTGTGGAAGGGAAGATTCAATCGCATAAAGATGTCAGTTCTCTGCAAATTAATCTATCAAGCCAATGTAATTGGCATTTATGGACAGGGGGTTGGCGGAGGAAGGCTTGCCCTACAAGTTATTCAGACCAATTAAAACAGACATCATATAATCTAATTGCTTAGCTCTCTGGTTTATGATGTTGGCATGAAGCTTGGCAAATCTATTGGCTTGAGTGATCAGCATATTCCTTAGTCTATCCTCTTGGATAGTGATTATTTCCTCCAACTATTTGACAGGAGCTGATTGCAGACAATTCTGGATTAGGATTCCTGGGAAGTGCTGTCTTCTGCTGACTGAAAAGATATCCCAATATGCTTAGCACCAAGACAAGATGTGATAAAATAATCTGTTATGAACTCATATTCTTGCCCATAAGAATAGCCAGACATTTCAGGGGACCGGCCCAGTGGCGTAGTGGTTAAATTCACGAGCTCTGCTTCAGCAGCCCAGGGTTAGCAGGTTCAGATGCCGGGCGAGAACCTACACACCGCTTATCAAGCCATGCTGTGGCAGGCATCCCACATATAAAGTAGAGGAAGATGGGCAGGGACGTTAGCCCAGGGCCAATCTTCCTCAGAAAAAGAGGAGGACTGGCAATGGACGTTAGCTCACGGCTGATCTTCCTCAACAAAAAAAAAAAAAAAGAAAGAAAGAATAGCTAGACATTTCACTCTTCTGTATGGTGCATAAGTGATCTACAACCTTCAGGCAGAGATCGGGAGCCACTTTGTTCAAATGCCTCATATTTGCACACCTCAGAGTAAAGATAACAGAACAAGTGACAACTGGGCACCTTTACCACAAAATAACTTTTGCTAAAATAGAATAGCTCCTATAGATGTCTGACTTTTAGCAGGACCATATCCCTAACAACATTCCACAGCCAGGTGCAAAATACACCCTTAAATAACCAAACAAATTAATTTAATCACTGCAGCTATTTAGTGCTATCTGGTGTATGATAATGAAAATAACTGTTTTGGGTTGAGCACAGCTGATTCAGAACTGTATATGGACAACAGATCCATTGCTTAAGTACACTCTTGAACTGGAATAATAGGCTCATTTGGCTCATTTCATCAAATAGAGGAGGGTGATTTTGTTCTTACACGCTATGGCAAGTTGCACGTGTCCAGTTCATCTAAAGACACTATACTTCAGTTTTAATTTTAAATATGCTTTAATTTTAAGTACAGATCATATGGTAATACCATGTTTAACCATTTTAGGAATTGCCAGGATGTTTCCCAAATTTTTAATTAAATTAATTACTTTAAAAAGAAAGTGAACTGTTAAAATATAATTTTTTGTAAGGGTATATACGATGGCAAATAAAAGACATGGTCTCTGACCTTGTGGAACTTACAGTCCAGTGGAGGAAACAGACAAAAAATAAACCAGCAAATTTATTGTAACAAGCTATGCTAATTGCAAAGAAAAATTAACAAGACAATTAAAAAAGAAGAACAAGGGAGCCTACTTAGTGTAGTCAAGGAAGGCCAATCCGACCATTACAGCTAGGAGGTATGTGACTGCCCTCAAGGAAAGAGAAAGAAAAAACTTGAGGAACTAAGAGGCCAGTGAGGCTGGAGAGTGGTAAGCAAAAAGGAGAAAGCACAAGATCAAACAAGAGGCAAGAGCCGGATCTCACAGTGCTTTTGAAGTGCAACAGGAAACCACTGCAAAGTTTTAGGCAAGGGAGTGACATGATCAAATTAAAAGATTACTCTGGCATCTATGTGAAAACCGGGCGATGAAGAGAGGAATGATCCAAGAATGAAAGCACGTATCGTCAGCATAGTTGTAATTACACTGAGAGCAGACAAGGAAAGGAAATCCTCCCCCCAACTTCACCAAACGTGGATGAGAACGGTAATTCCAATCGCCCTGAGAAACACGCTTTCCATTTAGAAACCAAGCCTAAAAGAAATTTACATACGTAAACTCTATGAACCTGAAATTAAGTGGAATTCCTTAAACTAGAAACTGAACTATTCGCGGCAATTCCTGCTATCTAAACCACTTCTGGCAGTATCACCTTGCCACCTTTGTTTCTTGGGTCAAATTTTCGCCCACTTCAAATACCTTCTAGGACGCAGGCGAGCTCAACTCAAAGAGAAAAGATGAAGAAGGGCAAGCAAATGGGACGATGAGAAGACAATGCTGGGCAGTGAGTGGTCCCCAAATCCAATCAGTCACCAGGAAAAGTACTTGTAAGCAGCCTCATTTAGTGAAAGACAGAAGGAAAGCTGAACCGCCCAATTTCTTACTTATATTCTTCCTCCTTGGCGAGGAGGTCCCGTCGAGGTGTAGCAGGCTGCTGAACGCGTGGCGGGAGCAGAGTCCCTGAAACGCTCCGTCTCTAGAAAAGAGACAGACTTTCAGACCCGAATTTAAATGAGGTTGGGCATCCTCTAGCCCGCCGGCTACCCGTGAGTCTGGAGTTGAACTAACCCTGAGGCGAAGATCTCGCCCCGCCATCTTTCGCGACCGCGACGCCGTTACCGAGGCAACGACGCATCTTCCCGCGAGAATTACCACATCCCGACAGCCTCCCTCCAGGGCGCTGGCTCCCTCCACTCTTACGCTTCTGGGGCAGAGAACAGAGAGCCGGGCGAGACTAGGGCGGGGCCTGGTCGCTGGCGAGTGCGTGCAGTCGCCGCTGCGCCCCTCAGGTGTAAGCGCTAATACGGCTCTGCGCTGCTGCGGGGCCCCAAGAAGCCAAAGGAGCGCGTAGACTTATAAATTCTTCAGTTGGCGTTGGAGGGGTTTCAACCTAGGAAGGCAGCTCCATTTGTAATACTCACTAGGAAGCAAGCTAGTAAAGTCCCTACTCTATTGTGCTTTTCCAGACTTAGCAGCCAATCCGACCTCTACCAATGTTTTTAAAAATGAACTCTTCAGTGCAATTCTAAGTTCTCTTTTCTCAGATTTATTTATGGCATGGTTAAGAGGTCAGACTCTCAAGTCAGTGGGCCTAAATTCATGTCCTGGCTCTGCCACTTACTACTTGCTAGCTGTTTGGTATTGGGCAAATCACTTTGTATCTTGGCAACTTAATCTGTAAAATGGGAGTAAAAACAGTGCCCATCTCACAGAGTTACTATGGAGAAGAAATGAATACGTGCTTAGGATTGTGCCTGGAACACAGTAAGCAGTTAAAAATTTCCAGTTATTTTGGAATAAACTCAAGAGGTCGGAAATAAACCTTCACATTTAGGGTGGACTGATCTTCAGGGAGGGTGCCAAGACCATTCAATGGGGAAACAATAGTCTTTTCAACAAATGGTGCTGGGGTAAGTGGATGTCCATGTATAAAAGAATGAAGTTAGGGGCCGGCCTGGTGACGCAAGCAGTTGGGTGCGTGCGCTCTGCTGCGGAGGCCCCCGGGTTCTCCGGTTTGGATCCTGGGCACGCACCGACGCACTGCTTGTCAGGCCATGCTGTGGCAACGACCCATATAAAGTGGAGGAAGATGGGCATGGATGTTAGCTCAGGGCCTATCATCCTCACAAAAAAAAGAAATAAAAATAAAATAAAAAATAAAAGAATGAAGTTGGACCCTGATTTCACACCGTGTACAAAAATTAACTCAAAATAGATCAAAGATGTAAACTTAAGAGTTAAAACTATACAGCTCTTGGAAGAAAACATAGGTGTAAATCTTCATCACCTGAATTAGGTAATGATTTCTTAGATATGACACCAAAAACACAAGCAACAAAAGAAAAAACAATAAATTGGACATTATCAAGATTAAAAATATTTTGTTTCAAAGGATGCCATAAATAAAGTGAAAAGAACCGCAGAAAGAGAGGAAACTTTTGGAAAATTTTATATTTGATAAAAGACTTGTGTCTAGAATATATAAAGAGGCAGATAACCCAAGTAGAAAATGGGCAATAATCCTGACTAGGCATTTCTCCAAAGAAGATATACAAAGAGCCAAAAAGCACATGAAAAGCTGCTCATCATTAGTCTTCAGGGAAATGCAAATCAAAACCACAGTGAGATACCACTTCGCACCAACTAGGATGACTGTAATCAAAAAGACAGACAATAACAAGTGTTGGGGAGGATGTGGAGAAATTCAAACCTTCATACACTGTTGGTGGGAATATAAAATTGCGCAGCCACTGTGGAAAACAGTTTGGCAGCTCCTCGAAAGTTTACACGTAGAGTTACCACGTGATCTAGCAACCTGCTGCTAGGTATATACCCAAGAGAAATGAAATAATCTACCCTCACAAAACGTTGTACACAAATATTTATAGCAGCATTATTCAGAATAGCCAAAAAGTGAAAATAACCCATATAATCATAAACTGATTAATGGGTAAATAAAAAGTGGTATATTCATACAATGGAATATTACTCAGCACCAAAAAGGAATGAAGTACTGATATATACTACAATATGGATAAACCTTGAAAGCAAGCTATGTGAAAGAACCAATTCACAAAAGACCACATATTATATGATTCCATTCCAATATGACCACATATTATATGAACTGTCCATCATAGGAAAATCTAGAGACAGGAAGTAGATTAGTGGTTGCCTAGCTCTGGCAGATGATGGGGGATTAGCTAAGGGGTTGCAAGGGTTTTTTTGGGGGGGAGGGTAATGAAAATGTTCTAAAATTGATTGTGATGATTGTTGCACAACTCTCTGAATATACTAAAAGCCAATGACTAGTACACTATATGGGTGAGTGGTATGTATGTGAAATACATCAATCAAGTTGTTAAAACATTAAAAGTAAATAATTAAAATGAAGAAGCCAAGAGATGGAGAAAGATATACCATACTAACGCTAATCAAAAGAAAGCTGGAGTAGCTATATTAATTTCAAACAAAGCTGACTTCAGAACAAGGAAAATTATCAGGGACAAAGGTGAGCATTATGTAATGATAAAGAGATCAATTCTTCAAAGAGACATACCAATCGTTAATGTGCATAAGCTAACAGTTGAGTGTCCAAATGCATAAGGCAAAAACTAATACAACTTCAAAGAGATATAGATAAATCCACAAATATGTTTGGAGACTTCAACACCACTCTTTCAGTAATTGATAGTTCAAGCAGGTGGAAGTTCAGTAAGGATATAATTGCCCTGAACAGCACTATCAATCAACTTGATTTAATTGACATTTCGAGACTACTCCATCCAACAACAGTAGAATACACATTCTTCTCAAGGTCACATGGAACATTCACCAAGATAGACCACGTTGCAGGCCATAAAACATACATTAATATATTTAAAATAATAGGAATTATATTAGTTTCCTAGGGCTGCTGTAACAAAGTTTATCACAAAATGGGTGGCTTAAGACAAAAAAAAAATTATCTCACAGTTCTGGAGGCTAGAAATCCAAAATCAAGGTGTTGGCAGGGCCATGCTCCCTTTGAAACCTGTAGAGGAGAATCCTTGCTTGCATATTCCTAGCTTCTGGTGGTGGCGGTCACCCTTTGGCATTCCTTGGCTTGCAGCTGTATCACTCCAATCTCTGCCATTACTCTCTCTGCTGCGACACATAGCATTCTCCCTATGTGTCCCTGTCTTCACATAGCATTTCCTCTTCTCACAAAGACTCCAGTCATATTGGATTAGGACCCACCCTAATGACCTCTTCCTAAATTGATACATCTGTAAAGACCCTATTTCCAAATAAGGTCATGGTCACAGGTTTGGGGGGGTGAGGGGTTGGGACTTCGACATATCTTTTTGGGGGACACAATTCAACTGATAAGAGAAATCATACAAGCGACCTTCTCAGGCCACGATGGAATTAAACTAGAAATAAATAACAGAAAACTAGCTGGAAAACCTCAAAATATTTGGAGATTAAACACACACTTCTAAATAATACATGGGTCAAATAAGAAGTCTCAAGAGAAATTTAAAAACATTTTGAACTAAATGAAAATGAAAATACTACTAATCAAAACTTGTGAAAACAGTGAAAGCAGAGTGCTTAGCATTAAACACATATATTAGAAAAGAAGAAAAATCTAAAATTAAAAATCTAAGGTTCCACCTTATACAATGAGAGAAAGAAGAGCAATTTAAGCTTAAAGAGAGCAAAAGAAAAGAAATAATAAAATAATAAAAAGAAATCAATAGAACTGAAAACAGGAAAACAATAGAGAAAATCACAGAAACCAATATCTGGATCTTTGAAAAGATTGATAAAACCAATAAAAAACAGAGAAAACACAAAATTACTTGTTCTGTGTTCTTTTATGTGATGGTCAGTCAGGTGTGGTCACAAGAGAAGACACTGGAGAGGCTCAGGAAAACAAAGTTTATTATGCTCACAGGTCCTAGAAATAGGAGGCACAGCACCCCACGTGGGGCTACATAAGAAAGCCTCAGGGTAATCAGGAGGCAGAAAACCAGAGTGAAGAGAAAACCTAGGCTAGAGCCTTTCTTGGGGTTTCCACAGAAAAGGCAAGACAGGGCAGAGTGAACAGTTTAGGATTGGCTAGTTTGAATCATTTCAGCAGGCTCTATTCTATAGGAGCAGTTCGCTAGTTGCCTGGTACCTGGCCCTAGGATGATTAAAGCAGAGGAATAGTGCCTCCTGGAGTGTACAAGCCAGAGAGAGGAGGTAAGACTCTGAATTGGTGAGTTTGCATATCAAAGGTATGTCCTTTGCTATCCCTGAGAATTGGCTAGCCCCAGGAGTAACAATCTCTTCCCAGCCAGAGAGGTTTTTTAAGACGTCAAAACATCATAATATAAAGAAAACTTAAAAATTAAATAACATAATACCAGTATCAGAAATGGAATAGGAATCATCATTAATTATCCCATGAGCATTAGAAAGAAAATAAAGGAATACTATAAATAACTCTATGCCCACAAATTTTATAAATTAGATGAAACAGACCAATTCCTTGAAAGATGCAAATTACCAAAACTCACACAAGAACAAATAGATATTCTGAGTAGTCAAGGACTGAGTTATTAACCTTCCAAGAAACAAAGTATCAGGACCAGATGGTTTCACTGGTGAATTGTACTAAACATTTAAAGAAGAAATGATACCAATTTCTCCACAATCTCTTCTAGAAAATAGAAGTAGAGGGAACACTTCCTAACTCATTCTAGGAGTCCAGCGTTACCCTAATACCAAAAGCAGTTAAAGACAGTATAAGAAGAAAAAACCATGGACTGATATCTCTCATGAACACAGATGCAAAAATCTTCAACAAATATTACCAAATTGAATCCAACAATGTACAAAAAGGATTATACAATGCAGCCAAGTGGGATTTATTCCAGGTATACAAGGATAGTTCAACATTCTAAAATTAATCTGTGTAATTCAGCACATAAAGAGGATAAAGAAGAAAAATCAAATGATCATATAAATTGATGCAGAAAAAGCTTTTGAGAAAATCCAACAACTTTCATGGTAAAGATTCTCAGCAAACTAGGAATAGAGGGGAACTTCCACAACTTGAAAGAACATCTAAATAAAACCTACAGCTGAGGCGACCTCAGCATCATGGCGGAGTGAGCTTTCCCCGTAGACTCTGCCTATGGGGCAGATACAACAAAAAGGACATTCATATACCAACAGAGGACATTCACACAACACAAAAGACATCTGAGAGACCCACACAGCCATACATCTGAAGGTGGAGGTGCTGGAACCCCCAGGGGAAGTGGAAGGAGGTAAGGAGAACTCATCTCCTTCCCAAATGACAGTAACCCTGGGACTGGGTCTGCATGGTTCTCAGAGAGAGGGGGGGGAGGGGCAGCCCTCCATGGGAAAACTGTCGCTCTCCAAGTTCTCTTATAGCCTGTGGGAAAGTTCCATATGGAGGGGACTGAACTGTTGCAGGGGTGTCTTCATCAAGCTAGCACTTGAGGAGAGCAGATAGCGAGGGAAGCGAGAGAAGCCCCCGGGATTGGGCAGGTGAAAGAAAGAGCCCCTCCCCTCCAAGACTGTGCAGCTCTCAGAGGGGGGGGTGACCCTCCACAGGAAAACTGTCACTCTCCAAGCTCTCACACAGCCTGTGGGAAATTCCCATATGGAGGGAACTGAACTGTTGCAGGGGTGTCTTTATCAAGCTAGCACCCCAGGAGAGCAGATAGCATGGGAAGCAAGAGAAGCCCCCGGGATTGGGCAGGCGAAAGAAAGAGCCCCTCCCCACTGCCCGGTGCCCCAGCACAACTGGTTGGCCAGAGCACCCATGGAGTGCAGCAGGCTCAGAATACACAGCTCTTGACCCCAACCTAGTGGCAGCAGGTGGAAGCTGGGACCAGATATTTTTAGAATGAGAAAAAATAAGTCCACATCCTCAAGCAGTATGCAAAAATATATTAAGTCTCCAGACCAGAAGGAAAATGACAAGCACCCAGAAATCAAACCTGGAGGCACAGAAATTTATAACATAAATGACAAAGAATTCAAAATAGCTATCATAAAAAAGCTCAACAAATTACAAGAAAACACAGATAGACAATTCAATGAAATCAGGAACTTCTTCACAGAAGAGATTGAAACTATAAGGAAAAATCAACCAGAGATGTTGAAGATGAAAAACACAATGGAGGAGGTAAAGAAAAATCTGGAATCTTTAAAGAATAGAGCTGACAATACGGAGGAAAGAATTAGCATTATTGAGGATAGGAATGTAGAAATGCTCCCAATGGAGGAGGAGAGAGAACTAAGACTAAAAAGAAATGATGAAATTCTCTGAGAAATATCCGACTCAATTAGGAGATGCAACATAAGAATTATAGGTATTCCAGAGGGAGAAGAAAGGGAAAAAGGGGCAGAGGGCTTGTTGAAAGAAATAATAGCTGAGAACTTCCCAAAGCTGGGGAAGGAGCTAGAAATATAAATGAATGAAGTCAATAGATCTCCTAAATATATCAACATAAAAAGACCCTCTCCAAGACATAGAGTAAAGCTGGCAAAAGTCAATGACAAAGAAAAGATATTAAGGGCAGCAAGACAAAAAAAATAACGATAATGTACAAAGGAACCCCAATCAGGCTTTCAGCCAATTTCTCGGCAGAAACTCTGCGGGCTAGGAGAGTGGAATGATATATTCAAAATTCTGAAAGACAAAAACTTTCAGCTAAGAATACTCTCTCCAGTGAAAATATCCTTTGGATATGATGGAGAAATAATAACTATCCCAGATAAACAAAAGCTAAGGGAGTTCATTGCCACAAGACCCCCCCCCACTACAAGAAATGCTCAAGAAAGCCCTTATGCCTGAAAAAATAAAGAGAGAGAGAGAAAGGGGATACAAAGCTTTGAGCGAGGAGAAAAATAGGTAGACAAAATCAGAAAATCTGCAGCTCTCTATCAGAATAGGTTAGCAAACACTTAACTATAACATCAAAGATTAACGGAAGGAAAACACCAAAAATAAATGTAACCTCATCACTTTAAACACAAACTCACAACACAAGATGGAATAAATTGTGACAATAATAACTTAGAAGGGGAAGAGGAAAGGGATAGAATCAACTTAGTCTAAGGAAATAAGAGGTCATCAGAAAAGGTACTATCTGATCTACGAGATTTTTTTATACAAACCTCATGGTAACCACTAAACCAATAAACAGAACAGAGACACATACGATTAATAAAGAAAAAGCTAAGAAAACCATCATACAGAACTACCAAACTGAATTGGTAGTCCAAAACACACAGGATGAGAAACAAAGCAAATGCAAAAGAACCGGAAAATGATCGCTAAAATAGCAACATTAAGCCCTTATATATCAATAATCATTTTAAACGTAAATGAATTGAATTCTCCAATCAAAAGACACAGAGTGGCAGGATAGATTAAAAAACAAGACCCAACAATATGCTGCCTCCAGGAAACACATCTCAGCTCTAAAGAGAAACACAGGGTCAGAGTGAAAGGATGGAAGACAATACTCCAAGCTAATGGCAAACAAAAGAAAGCAGGTGTTGCCATACTTATATCAGACAAAGTAGACTTCAAGATAAAACAGGTAATGAGAGAAAAAGAGGAGCAATATATAATGATTAAAGGGACACTCCACCAAGAAGATATATCACTTATAAATATATATGCACGCAACACAGGAGCACCAAAGTACATAAAGCAACTATTGACAAACCTAAAAGGAAATATTAAGAACAACACAATAACAGTAGGGGATCTTAAGACCCCACTTACATCAATGGATAGGTCATCCAGACAGAAAGTCAACAAGGAAATAGTGGACTTAAATGAAAAACTAGACAAGATGGACTTACTAGGTGTATAGAGAGCACTCCATCCAAACACAGCAGATTACATATTCTTCTGGCCAATCTTTCTCAGCAACAGGAGGAGAATTGGCAACAGATGTTGGCTCAGGGCTAATCTTCCTCAAAAAAAAAAATTTTATTGTTAGACCTGTCATAAAATCCAAAACACCAAGGAAAAAGAGAAGATCTTTAAAGCAACCAGGGAGAAAAAAAAGACAACCTACAAAGAATCAATTAGATTGAAAACAGATGTTTTTATAGCAACAATGAAAGCCAGAAGACAGTAAAATAATGAGTGAAATCCCGTGACAGCCCCATTATAATGAGAATTTGGATCAAGTGTGATTGGTGATTAATCACCAATTAATCATTAACGATTGGCTGCCTTCTCTCTAGTCCTTGTTTTCAAATTGGGTGGGATAAACTTTTATCTTCTGAGTGGATGGGGTAGAGGATGTGAAGGAAAGGGCAAGGCTGGGTGAGAAAAAGCAAGCACCTATCTCAGGTAACAGGGAGGTAGAGGGTGAGTCCTTTATTGCCAAAATTCTTCTCGCCCAATCTCCTTTTATTAGACTGACTAAATGGGGCCTAGCTAAATAGAAGATTACTATAAATGTTGCCACTGTCCTGGAAGTTCTAGCCAGCGAGACAGGATCCAGAATTGGCACCATTGATGTTTATTTTGAAGCAGACAGCCACCACCAAGTGGTGCCAAACCACAACTAGAATGAGCAAAGATTTTAATTATAGAGCCAGACCACTAGAACTTCTAGCCAATCAGCAAGACAGACTCAAATGACTCAATTTATTTAATTTTCACATTAAGCCCACTCTTCTTTTTACACAATTGAAAATTTTCATCTTCACTAATTTTATTATGAGGAGATTTTATTATATCTTCAAAGTGATCAAAGAAAATAATTTCAGTCTAGAACTGTGCACTCACTCACTAATACTCCAGTGCAAGAGTGAGAGTGAAATAAAGACATCTTCAAATAAACACAACCTAAGATATTTATCACCCACATGCTCATACTAGAGGAACTTCTACAAGATGTACTTCAGCAAGAAAGAAAATAATCCTCAGGAAAACTTTGAGATGCCAGAAGAATGGTAAGCAAATAAAATGGTAAACATATATGTAGGTCTAAATGAATAATGTCTCTAAAATTCCTACTAAGAATAATGCCTAATTTGTGGAGTTTAAAAAAAGGAAGACTAAAACATTGGATTCTCATCAAACTGGGACTAGAAGGGAACTTCTTCAACCTGACAAAGAGCATCTCAAAAAGACCTACATCTAGCATCATGTTTAATGCTAAAAAACCAAATACGTTCCCCCTAATGTAAGGAACAAGACAGGGATTTCCACTCTCACCACTTCTTCTATTCATAATCAAACTGGAGAACCAACAGTTCTATCCTGTCCAATAAGGTAAATTAGTCAACTGATGGATCCTGGAAAGGTGGGAATAAAACTGTCTCTATTCATAGATGACATGATTGTCTATTTGGAAAATTCCAAAGAATCTACCAACAAACTCCATGGACCTACTTAATGAGTTTAGCAAAGTTGTAAGATACAAGGTCAATACAAAAAAACTAATTGTAGTTCTATATACTAGCAATGAACAATGGGAAATTAAGTTTTAAAATGCAGTACTATTTACAATAGCACCAAAAGAACATGAAATGCTTAGGTATAAATCTACCAAAATATGTGCAAAACCTATATGCTGAAAATTGCAAAATTCTAAAATTTATAAGGAATGACAAAGGAACTAGACTAGCCAAAACAATTTTGAGAATGAAGAGCAATGTTGGAGGACTCACAATACCTGATTTTAAGACTACAGTAATCCAGACAGTGTAGTACTGACAAAAAATGTGGATATATGGATCAATGGAACAGAAGAGATCCCAAAAGTGGACGCACACATTTTAATAAAGGTGCAAAGGCATCCAATGAAGCCAAAGGATAGGGTTTTAAACAAATATTGCTGGAACAATTATAAATCCATATGAAAAAGTTACCCTTGAGGGGCCGGCCCCGTGGCTTAGTGGTTAAGTGCACGTGCTCCGCTACTGGCTGCCCAGGTTCCGATCTCCGGCGCGCACCAACGCACCACTTGTTCGGCCATGCTAAGGCGGCGTCCCACATACAGCAACTAGAAGGATGTGCAACTATGACATACAACTATCTACTGGGGCTTTGGGTAGAAAAAGGAGAAGGATTGGCAATAGATGTTAGCTCAGGGCTGATCTTCCTCACAAAAAAAAAAAAGAGAGAAGAAAAAAAAAGTTAACCTTGATCCATACTTCACACCATATTAAAAACAACTTGGCAGTGTCTTATAAAGTTAGATACATGGTTACCATACAACACAGCAATCTAGGTAATTACCCAAGACAAATGAAAACATATGTCAAACACAAAAGACTATATACTATATGTTTCCATTAATATTAAAATCTGGAATAGGCAAACCATAGTGACTTACAGCAGACCAATGGTTGCCTGAAATTGGAGGAAGGAGGAAGGCATTGACTGGAAAGGGCTATGAGGAAATTTTAGTTATTGGAGATGTTCTATATCTTGCTTGTGATGGTGGATACATGACCACATATAAATGCCAAAATTCATTAAACTATACACTTAACATGGGTGAATTTTATTGTATGTAAGTTATTCCTCAATAAAGCTGGGGGAAAATAGATTGGTTAAGATATTCCCCCAAATTCCTCATATTCAGTTTGACTTATTTGAATTATTTTTCAACTAAGAGTCATAGATATCCATCCTTCTGCATACAGTATTTTCTTCTGTATCATCAAGTGCTGGTTGTGCAAAATTTATTAAGAGTGCTGTACTGTTTTCTCTAGAAATTTCTGCCATACCCATCTGCAAGTTCTGATGTGAACCTTCAAGCAATGATAATCACATTGCTTCTGCCACTTATTGACTGTGACTATAATATGCCTTCTGACTTCAGATATACTAAAATGTGAACGGGAAAAAAAATCTTGGCACTGAGGTGTGGTAGAAGCAAATAAGGTTTAAATCCCGGGGAAATGAACCTTTTAGCATTATGTAATAATCTGTCTATCTCCAATAATGCTTTTTGGTTAGTCAATTTTATCTGATATAAATATAACTAACTTGGCATTCTTTTGTTTAGTCATTTTCTTGGTCTTTTCCCCATCTTTTTACTTTTGGAGATCAGCCCTTCTTTGACAATTCAAGGGCTCTAGAGAGCCAATGTTGGTGTTCAGCAGAGACCATGATGCCTGTTGGGAGGGAGGTGGATACCTCACAGAGCAGTATCAGTACCTTTAAAGTAAGACTTGTTTGTTAGTACCAGAAAGACACCGCTAGGGACCCCCAGAAATACTTGAAGGACACTGCAGAAGTGGGTAATGTCCTCTGTTAAGTAGATATGGCAAAAGCCAGCGCCACCTGAGTATTAATGTAAGAATGACTTCTATCTCTGACCCCAACTGACCTAACTCAGGATACAAATGTACAAAGTATACAAATGGATTTAAAAGCCAGGAAAGATTCCACTAAAATGTTAGCCTTTGTTATCACAAATGATTTTTAAAAATCTATGTTCTAATTCACTACAAAGAACACATAGTACTTTTGTAATATTTAGAATGCTAAAAATAAGATGAAACAAATATGAAGTTACCCATCTAAAATACAATGGAAACATTGAGCAATAGGCCGACTGAGAAAAGGCCTCTGGATTTGGCAAGAAAGGAGCTGCTGGCCCCAGGAAGGATATTTACAGCGAAGTAGAAGCATTAGAAGCCATGTTACAAGGGAATGAGTGTAAGGCAATTACTATCAACAACATGTTTGAGGAATTTGGTGCCAAAGGATAGTTGCATATTTCTTTTGAATCAGTCCATATCCAAAATCTGAGGCTTAGGCCTGACCAACTCAATTGCCTCATACCGGTCTCTTTACATATATCATTTAAAATTTTTACTACATCATCTCTTTTTGTTAGATTTTTTCCACTTTTTGTTAGATTTTATTTTAAATAAGCCATTTAAAATCACAATTTTAATCATGGTCAAAATTTTCTTTTAATCATTATTTGATTCCTTTTAAATTAATGTAACCTTAAAAGAAACTGTTATTCACAACACAGAAAGCTATATGTTCAAAAGTGCTCTCTGTTATCTTAGAGTCCTGATATGATTTTATACTTTTCCCCAATAATCTTATAGAGATATCAGAAATTGAGTAATTCATTTTTTTACTTAAAAATATCCAAAGCTAAACATTTCTTTGTGGCACCCTTAGGAAGCGACTATTCGTTTTTCATCATGGCTGTCTTAAAGGGAAATAACCACAACCAAAAACAATAGCATATACATTAATTTAATTAAAATAAACTTATATGTTCTGAGTATTTCTCAACAAACACAAACAATATAAAAAATCAAATAGGGCCAGCCTGGTGGCATAGTGGTTAAGTTAGTGTGCTCCGCTTCGGCGGCCCGGGGTTTGCAGGTTTGGATCCCGGGTGCAGACCGAGGCACCGCTCGTCAAGCCGTGCGCTGTGGCAGCGTCCCATATAAAGTAGAGGGAGATGGGCATGGATATTAGCCCAGGGCCAGTCTTCCTCAGCAAAAAAAGGAAGATTGGCAACGGATGTTAGCTCAGGGCTAATCTTCCTCACACACACACACACAAAAATCAAATATACATTAAAATGTATCAAGTAGTTATAAGTGGATAAAAAGAAAACAAGGCCAGTCCAGTCAGGGCAATAGGAGAAGGATTATGGAACCAATTTAACTTATCTCTTCTTGGTTATAAGTTTAGTAGAAAAACTTTAGATGTGTTGTCCAGCTTCAGTTATCAAAGAGCTTTAAAAAACAAATTTATAGGGAAAGTTCTCACTTTCTCTTCACCTTTAGAAAAATCTACTTTTATTGAAATGTGGATTCTCTCTTCAATATTTTATGATGTGTAGGTGCCTAAGTAAAACCTATCTATTTATTGAAAAGATTTGCTTTAAAATTATTACCAGAAACAAACATATTTTAATTTATGTTTTAAGAAATACACTAGTCCAATGCTGTATAATAATATGCCATAGAAAAGTCAACTTCTTATAAGAGTCATGCTGAATACAAAAAATGAGTAGTCAAGAAAACTTTCTTTCCATCTCACCAGTGTCCTAAACATGTTTATATAGTCTATTTTGGGAGGGAGAGAGGATTTCTGGATGTTCTTCCTCAGCAGATTGACAACTGGCAGCAAACAAGAAGACACATTCACACCCCCTTATTTGTTATGTGTTTTTCAGCAGCTGTTCCCTACCTTCAAACATTGTGTAATTAATGTCAAATGAGGTCAGACAAGGGTGTGTGAAATCTGTAGCCCTTCCTGAGCAAAAGCAGAGCATTAACTGTAATTATTCAAAATTTTCTCTATGCCAGTGTTTATGTGCAACAATTATTAGATCTGATTGCAAAGCTTCACCGTACTGTGATCTGTCATCCCTCAAATGACAGAGATCTCCTCAAGTCCTGACCTAATAATACCAATCTTTTGGTGTCTTTCAGATAACACTTGCTACCTACTAAATGACTAAAAGCCTCAGCTGTAAGTCAAGTCATGGAAGGCATATGTTATCTCTCAGAGTGCCTCTCTTGAATAAGGAAGTACTTTATGATAAACTTTTCAAACAAACAATGCTTTTTTTGAGTTCTCCTACTTCACTTGGAACTTGCAAATTCAATACTAGTCTTCCATAATTCAATTCTGCAAATATTTTAAGAAAAATAGAAATTTTTATAATTCTATGTAGCCACTACATATATTTTGAAATGATGATTCAGGGTAATGAGAATGTATAAAACATAGTATTTAGCTATGAAAACATTGTGAAAACAAACAAGAACTTAAAAGATGTTGTGAATTCTAGATCTTTATCCAGTAATGTTCATCACTTTGAGTGTAGTCTGAATAAACAGTCGCAGGTTATTCAACAATATGGAGCTGGTAACTGGATAGAAAAAAGGCTTATGGGGAGGGGAAAAAAAAAGCTAATAGGAATTCAGTTCAATGTGTGCATGAAGCAAACACAACTTGGAAGTTGTCTAAGATATCCTTAACATTAACTAGAACAGAATCCCAATCTACTTAAAATAAAGTTTTTTTTTTTTTTTTGGTGAGGAAGATCAGCTGTAAGCTAACATCCGTGCTAATCCTCCTCTTTTTGCTGAGGAAGATTGGCTCTGAGCTAACATCTATTGCCAATCCTCCTCCTTTTTAAGATGAAGTATTTTTAAAGTTCAGATTATAGGATTTTAGAGCAGTACATAATCTGGCATAGGCTCTTCATTTTACAGTAATGAGGAAATCAGTTTCTAAAGAAATTTAAAAATTCATTCAAGGTTACATGGTTCATTAACAACAGTAGATTCAGGATTAAAAGCCAAGTTTTATGACTCCAACTCCGTTTTTTTTTTTACACAAAATTTCTAAAATTAGAGTAGTGTTTTAATTTTATAACCAGTATAACAATTTATTTTCTCTAATGTGTTTCACAATCAAAATTTAACCCTTAGAAATGCTAAAATTACAAAATAAATCCTGTTCTGACATTATGTGTACAGCCAACTATAAAAAGTATAAAAATAAAATACTTGCTATTTCAGACATGAAAACAGGGCTAAATAGGAAAATCCATTACACATAAAGCTGTATGTTAGCAGTTAATAAAATGTTTAAAATGATGTTGGAAGAAATGAGAATAAAAATTTCAAAAGTCAAGACAACAATATGATAGAATTTGTAATTAAAGAAGGGCTAGGTATAATAGGTGCTATAGGAATTCAAGAAGGGAAAACTCCTGGAAGTCTTGAGAAATAAGAGAAAACTCCATGAAGAAGGAAGGATTTGTTCTGGGCCTTAAAGACGCTGTAACATTTGGCAAGCATTGGGAAACAAAAGAATCATTTGGATGTCGCATGAAGGGAAAGGGAGACTGAAATGTTCAGAATGGAGATTTATGGTGGGTAATATAGTGAGTAATAAGGTGTGAATGATAATCAGAAAACACTGAAGGCTCTTGAAACTGGGAATTTAAAAAAAATTTTTTTAAGGAAAATTCACTCAACAGTAGTGAATAAAATGAGTAGGAGGAGAGAAACTGCGAGCAGGGGTCCTATCTAAGAAACTATTTTGGTAACCCAGACATTTAAAGTATTTGAAAGAAATAAAGTTATACTTTGAAAGACAATATGGTATTGTGCAAAGAACACTCACTTTAGACTCAGACAGATCTTGGCTTGATTCCTGGTTCTGCTACCTAATAGCTGCGCAATCTTGGGTAAATAATTTACCTACACTAAACCTCAACTTATTTGTAAAATGGAGAAACTTATATTGTAGGGTTGTTATGACAGTCAATAGGTGGTTGATACGATTATTTTTAAGTACTATATGATTCATAGTTTTTGCATATTTATACTAGGCTTCCCTGTAGTTAGGTCCTGCCTTTGTGAGGCCTCATAACCAGAGTCGTTTACCAGTAGAATGGATTGTCTTGTAAGATTGTGACTTCTTCGTCACTAATAAGCATTCATGCAGAAGCTGAATGAGACTATACATCATGGATATCATAGAAAAGATTCTGGCATTGGTTGAGATGTTAGAGACTGAATGTTTGTGTCTTCCCAAAACCATATGTTGAAATCCTACCCCACAATGTGGCGGTATTAGGAAGTGGGGCCTTTGGGAGCCTATTAAGATTACACGTGGTCATGAGGGTTGAGCCCTCGTGAATGGGATTGATGCCCTTAGAATAGTCATCAGAGAGCTTGCATGCTTTCTCTGCTCTCTGCCATGTGAGGATACAATGAGAAGTCAGCAATCCGCAATTTCAAAGAGGGTCCTCACAAGAACTTGACCATACTGGCAAGCTGATCTTGGGCTTCCAGCCTCCAGAACTGTGAGAAATAAATTTCTGTTGTTTATAAACTATCCAGTCTATGGTATTTCTGTTAAAGCATCCTGAGCAGACTATGACAACATTGAATTAGATGATTCCTCCAGTGTTAAGATTCTATTGTTGAAGGCTGAAATAATCTTTATAGATGTTATTTCTTACTAGAAACTTAGCGATCAATCCTTCACTTAGCATGTAGCCCCTAGAAGAGGTGTTATCTAAGCCCTTGTTACTCAAAGTGTGGCCCGTGGCCATGGATTAACAGCATCAGTATTACCTGGGAACTTCTAAAATGCAGAATCTCAGACCACACCCCAGACCTACTGAATCAGACTCTGCATCTTAACAAAATCCCCAGATTTGTATGCACGTTAAAATTTGAGAAGCACTGCTTCAGGTTTTTTAGGATTGTAAGAAACATTCTCAGGTTATTGCAATTAATGAGGAACTACTGTGGGTATACAGAGGGGAGGTCATCGAAAGAAAAGGAAATAGCCTCAATAGCCATACAGCCAGGAGAACTGGAGTATCATTAAAGAAACAATATATCTTGAGCAGTCTGCTTGCTTCATCGTACCTATACTAGTAGACTGTCATTGCTCCCAATTCTAGTGCTCCACCACTCAGTTACTGTCTTTATTGCTACTGCTCCTGTCAATAACAATGAAATAACACTTTCACAGCAGGTATCTCATTCAAACTCTCTAAGAGAAATTTCTGCTGGTATTGGCCAGTTATTGGGCACTAGGGAACCACTCTTAGCTAAAACTCTCGTGATAGGCTCACTCATCTGCTTGCCAGGTCATTTGCTACCTTTGGGTCTAATCAACTGTAGTTATGGTATTGAGATCCTATAAACCTGAGCATGGCCACCTATGCTTAAGGGCTGCTTCTGGTCTGTTTGTTAAGAAAGGGGCTGCGAGCAGGTCAGGCACCCAAATATGCCCTATATCACAGGGATCCAAACATTTGTTCATCAGTTTTGCATAAGAATAGGAAAGAACACCTTAGGTGGTTCAGATAATGAGCTAAGTTGGAGAGAAGATGGAGAAGGGAAAATAATGATTCAAATATATTTGGACACGTATTTTTCATGTACTACCATGTAGTATAAAATTACATAACAGAGCTCAATCTTTATTAACTGGCTGAATATCTTATTTCAGAGTTTGAGTAACCAAAATTTTCTGCATAAAAAGCTTATTTTTTAATTTTAAAGTAATATATTTCTGATGTGACAATGAATGTTTGCTGCTTTCCAGTAACCTGATACAAAGCATCATATGGTAAGAATACTGAAAACAACAGAGATAACAAACAAGAGTAGAAGTGCCATCAGCCACTGCATTGTCAAAAGAAGAGTAAATTATTTAAATAGGTTTATACTAATGGAAGACACATCGCAGAGCTTGAAATAGAAATACAGCAATTAAGATCTGGTGTGCCTTTAATACTTCATCACTCAATACTTTCCAACTCACTCCTGTCTGGGATTCCTTTTTAAACTGCACACACGAACTTCCTGGAAATGAAGTTCATTCCCCAAAGTATTACAGTTGCTTCTTTTTCAATCTTATTCACTTTAGAATAGCTTTAAGCTCACTTATAGGGATATCTTCAGATCAAGAGCTTCATTATGTACTTATCATGCATTCTCTCCCACTCATCTCAAGTACTAAGGAGGGTGACAATAGTGTCTAAAGTTCATTGTTAACAAACTTACATACTAGGGCTTAGGGAAACCAAAAGAAAGCATTTTGTATACCTCAACTTGACACTTTAGTTGAAATAACATTTTGAGTTAAAGAAATACACAATGCCAAATAAAATAGCAGTTCTCTCTTTCACATATAGCATATTATTAACCCAATCCCTTTCCTAGGACCCCAGTCGACCCGACTGTTTCCATGACCATTCTACCCTTACTAGGCCAAGAGTTAGGTGAGACATGTCCCCTTGAACTCTGTGCTTTGAATATCTGGACACTACACACTTACTAACAGGGAGAGTATCATAAAAATTCTATCTATCTATCTATCTATCTATCTATCTATCTATCTACCTACCTACCTACCTATCTTATCAATACAGAATGTTCAACAAAATATTTAGTCTATACACCATATCTTGTACTAGACACTATGAATATAAACAAATAAGCCCTGAGCTCAAATTCTTATAGTCAGTTGGAAAAGAAATATACACATAAGTAATTTCTCTAAAATATAATAAGTGCTATAAGCAAATTTGACACAAAGTCTTATGAAAGCCCAGAGGACGGACACCTAACCAACCGTTAGGTAGCTAACTAACTTTTGACCTGAAGGAGATAAAAGAAAAGGAGGGTTTCTCTGAGGAGATAATGTCTTAACTGATTCTTGACAAATGAACAGATATCCTTTTGGCAAAAGAGAGGGGAAAGGGTCTCAAATTCTGGTATGGCTGAGTAATCTATTGGACCAACCATTTTTCAGATAAAAACTGTAAACTCTGGACACAATACAAAAAAATCACCTATGGACACCGGAGCGTGACCAAAGGCAGGCAATTTATGGAAGGAAAATTATACTTGAGTGAAGAGAATGGCATGGTATGAATTTCCCATTTTTATAGCTTTTAACCTGAGGGCAAGCTGCAGTTGGCACAACACAGGGTGGCTAAAACTCTGGTAGAAAATCCACAGTGTTTCTGGCCTGAAGAACCAGAGGATGGGGTTTGGGGCAACTGGAAAAGAGCAACAGAGAGAGAGAGCCCAAAATTCTGTGTATAAACTCTACCCAAATCTCTAGCTGACCACTAAAGTTCACGTGCATGGGCCGATTTCCAGCAGCTCAGCTCAATGATGGGTATGAGATTTGAGGTATTTCCCTAGAGACAAAGTTTTCAGATTGAGTCTGACCAACTTAATTTCATGCTAAAACAACTCTTCAGAACAATATAACAGAATCCAGAGTCTCTGCAACATTAGTATTCACACTGTCCAAGGTACAATACAAAATTACTTGACATTTGCAGAAACAGGAAGATGTGACCCATCCTCAAAGTAAAAAGCCATCAATGGAGACTGACCTGGAGATGACCCAAATGTTGGAATTAACAAACAATTGTCCAGGAATTTAAAGCAGCTATTCTAATTATCATCAGCGAATTTTTGAAAAATTCATTACATGGGCTGAATAGCAGAATGGAGATGACTAAGGAAAGGGTCATTGAACTTGAGTATAGATCATTAGAAATGATTCAATCTGAACAATAAAGAGAAAAAGATTAAAAACATAAGAAGAGACTCAGAGACCTGTGAAACAATATCAGTAGTTCTGATATATGTGATATATGAATTATTGAAATCACAGAAGGAGAGGAGATTTAGAATGGGGAGGAAGAAATATTTAAATAAATAATGGCCAAAAACTCTCCAAATTTGGTGAAAGAAGTAAATTTACAGCTTCAAGAAGCTCAGTGACCACCACGTAGTACAAATATGAAGGAAATCATGCCTACACATCATAATCAAATTTCTGAAAGCAAAAGATAAAGAGAAAATCTTGAAAGAAGTCAAAGAAAATTAATACATAAAAGGCAACAATGATTTCATTACTACTGACTTCTCTTCAGAAATAATGGAGGAGAGCAGACAATGGAAGAACATCTTTAAAGTGCTGAAAGGAAAAACCATTAACTCAGAATTCTTTATCCAACAGAAATAAAGGTCAATAATGAATGTGAAAGAAAGGAATTTTCACATAAAAGAAAACTATGCAAACTTGTCACCAGGAGTTCTGTGAAAATTTGTCATCAAGAAACCTGAACTACAAAAAACACTACAGAAGTTCTTTAGGCACAAGTGAAATGATACCAGATGGATATTCAAGAAGGAATGAAGAGCAAGAAAAGTGGTAAATATTGGAGTAAATATAAAATACTATTTTTCTCTCAATGTCTTTTTAAAAGAAGGCAAAGTGCATTTCAAGCAAAGGAAACAGTATAAACAAAGACACGAAGATGAGAAACAACACGATGTGTTAAGGAATTTCAAGCAGTTCATTACTTATACAGCAATGCATTGCTTAATGACAGGGATGCATTCTGAGAAATGTGTCTTTAGGTGATTTCGTCATTGTGCGAACATTATAGAGTGTACTCACACAAACCTAGATGGGATAGCCCAGGCTATATAGTACTAATCTTACGGGAACACTGTCATATATGCAGTCTGTCATTGACCAAAATGTCATTATGCAGTGCATGACTGTAATGCTAAGCATGACAGGAAGACTTGAGGGCATGTCTGCCATGCTAGGGAGCCTAGTCTTAGTTTTTATGTGAAGGTTGTCAAGCCAGAAAGTGACATAGTAAGATCTGTATTTATGTAGATCACTCAGACTACTCAGTGAAAGATGAATTTGAAAGGGCAAGACTAGAGGCAGGAAACTCAAGCAATTGTGATGATCCAAGAGAGATTTTAAGGAAAGTACATCAAGAGAACCTGATCTAGACAAGCAATAGAACAGAAGTTTGAGGAACATAGTTGAAAAATATCTTGGAAGTAAAATCTGTATGAATTAGAGCTTGTGAATGAAGTAGAAAAATTATCACTTGGAGCATTAAAAAAAAATGTGAGGGGGCGCTGGCCTGGTGGGGCAAGCAGTTAAGTGCACGCGCTCTGCTTCGGCTGCCCGGGGCTCGCAGGTTCGGATCCCAGGCGCACACCGACGCACCGCTTGTCAAGCCATGCTGTGGCGGCATCCCATATAAAGTAGAGGAAGATGGGCATGGATGTTAGCTCAGGGCCAATCTTCCTCAAGAAAAAAGGGGAGGATTGGCATCAGATGTTAGCTCAGGGCTAGTCCTCCTCACACACACACACAAAAAAATATGAGGGAGTTCTCTCTCAGTATAGACCAATCTACCTCCTAAATTTATGGTAACATTGTACTGGGCACTAATTCATGTTGCCTGTCTCATTCATAGCTCCTACTTATGGCTCAGATCTCCTGTTTAATACCAGGTGTTTATGCTCCCTCATCCCCTTGACAACAGCTTTTTTTTTTTTCTCATTTTAATCACTTTTTTTTTTAGGCTTATCCATTGTTTTTTATTTTTATTTTGATATCATACTAGTGTATAACATTGTGAGATTCCAGTTGTACATTATTATTCGTCAGTCACCACATAAATGCACCCCTTCACCTCTTGTGCCCACCCCCACCTCCCTTCCCCCTGGTAACCACCAAACTCTTCTCTCTGTCCGTGTGTTAGTTCATATTCCACATATGAGTGAAGTCATACAGTGTTTGTCTTTCTCTGTCGGGCTTATTTCACTTAACATAATATCCTCCAGGTCCATCCATGTTGTTGCAAATGGGATGATTTTGTCTTTTTTTATGGCTGAGCAGTACTCCACTGTATATATATACCACATCTTCTTTATCCAGTCATCTGTCTATGGACATTTGGGTTGGTTCCACTTCTTGGCTATAGTGAATAATGCTGCAATGAACATACGGGTGCATAAGCCTCTTTGGATTGTTGATTTCAAGTTCTTTGGATAAATACCTAGAAGTGGGATGGATAGCTGGATCATAAGGTATTTCTATTTTTAATTTTTTTAGGTATCTCCACACTGTTTTCCATAGAGGCTGCACCAGTTTGCATTCCCACCAGCAGTGACTGAGGGTTCCCTTTTCTCCACATCCTCTCCAACATTTGTCATTTTTTGTCTTGGTCATTATAGCCATTCTAACGGGTGTAAGGTGATATCTTAGTGTACTTTTG
Source organism: Diceros bicornis minor (assembly GCF_020826845.1). Lineage (NCBI taxonomy): Eukaryota > Metazoa > Chordata > Mammalia > Perissodactyla > Rhinocerotidae > Diceros > Diceros bicornis. Next base: position 51,708,834 of record NC_080744.1, on the reverse strand, counting down.
ATTTGCATTTACCGGATGATTAGTGATGTTGAACATCTTTTCATATGCCTATTGGCCATCTGTATATCTTCCTTGGAAAAATGTCTGCTCATATCCTCTGCCCATTTTTTGATCGGGTTATTTGTTTTTTTGTTGTTCAGTTGTGTGAGTCCTTTATATATTATGGAGATTAACCCCTTGTCGGATATATGATTTGCAAATATTTTCTCCCAGCTGGTGGGTTGTCTTTTCATGTTGATCCTAGTTTCCGGCAACAGCTATTTTGACTAGGCTACATGGTAAGAAGAGGGATTGGACAGTCAACACGTAAACCTACCAAGATCCTATGATGTAGACAGTACCAAAAGATAACTGAGCCAATCAGATTTTCTCTCTCAGGAATTGGAACTGAGAAATCTCAAAAGAATAATAGGTTATTTAATAGTGAAAGCCAACGCTGAAACTTCATGTCAAAGAGAGAGGCTAGAGGTCTTGTGAAAGTCCAAGACGTGAAGAAGAAACATGAAAAGAAACAGAGACAGTAGCTCCAGAGAGAGGCAAAATGAATAAACTGAATATGCCAGAGCTCCATTGGTTTCTGTGCCTGGCATGTACTAGGGACTCAATAAACATTGTGTTGTTGGATGGAGGAATAAATAAATGAACAAATTAACAAATGAGGATGATTTTCCAGTGCCAGTTTCTGTAAAGCAAAGTTTCTTACAGCCTTGTTTTCTACTTCCTAAGAAATCTCTATGCTCCTTATTGTCCCATTTCCATTCACATATTACACTCAACTCCACTGCATCACATTTCATGAAATCCCTTGAACGTCTGTATTCCTCTCAAACAAAAAAGCTGAGCTAAATGATTGCCAACTTTGTTGCAACGTTTTTCAGTATCTCCAGTCTCCAAAAAGTCAGAAACTCTCAGTATGTACCCATACCAGTGATGGATACATTTTTGGAATCTGAAAATCAAACAGCCTCTACAAGTATTAATAGCGTTGTAGCTTGAGGACCTCACGCAGTTTTGATTACTCAAATTTTGGAGGCTATACCCTTTCCAGAATTACTCTTTTCCTGCTGAAAGCATCTGTGTTCTCTGTAGGAATCTAGTCATCGAAGGCTTCTTTGGGTAGCTATCCAGGCTGCTACTTTTTCATACTTTTCCTAGACCAAGTGCTTTGCTTGGATCACAGCCAAGGTGGAGTGAGTAATGATGATAGTAACCAATCATCATTACAGAGAGACTTCCTGTACTCCAGATCTGACAATTTGCCACATTTATTTCAGAATAACCCAGCAAAGCGTTTGAGCCAGTAGCATAGACCTCTAGCACAGAGACCCCAAAGTATAGTGGAAAAGTATTCTCCTTTTGCACCATTGAGTTGGAGGAGATATAAAAGTCTTTTCTTTAAAAAACTTTTAAAAACTTTAAAAAAGAAGTGAGATGTTTTCTCACTTTTCCTACTTCAAATTTCATACTGCTGCTTGAAGAAGGAAATTAGATAGATGAAGAAGGAAACAGAGGTTATTAACCTGTCACTGGAAAGGTGTATTAAAGGATGGGAAAACAGAACAAATTTGTCAGTTCCTTAAATAACCAGATGAAATAATTATATCTAATTGTTTCTGAATTATCTAGCTATGACACACACTCAAATCCTGTATTTCTGAATTTTTCTTTCTTCCTTTTGGTTTTATGAGGCATAGGATCTGAATTTCATATCCCCCTTCAACAAACATTATCTCCACTACCATGCCACCAAGCTATGTTGAACAGACTGTAAATAAATTATACAATTAGCACTTGCTTAAGTGCTAGAAAATGAAAGCAAATATAGCAATGGACTAAAGAAAACTACTCATCTAAAGAAAATCTACTAAATTCTATTTATATGCTTTTACACAACTTGTCTACCAGGTGTTCCCAAGCCACTAACCTGGAAAAGAACAATCAAAAAGAACAATCCACAGTGGGAATAAAATCAACTATTTCTCTCTCTGTCCCCAGCAGCTAGAATCCCAGTTCTTCTACCTCCTACTGTCCAGTAATTTCTGTCCCTAACAGACCGTTTGCAGGAGTACCTCACAAACTCTCCATGACATAAGAGATGCCTGCCCAAACTCGTAATCCCCTCCTTTTTTTTTTTCAAATTCTTTCATTTTGAGATAATTTTAGATTCACATGCAGTTGTAAGAAATGATACAGAACGATCCCATGTACACTTTACCCAGTTTATCCCAATGGCAATATCTTGCAAAACTATAATACAATATCACAACCAGGATATTAACATTGATACAGTCAAGATATAGAACATTTCCATTACCACAAGGATCCCTCATGTTGCCCTTTTATAGGCACGCTTTCCTAGCACTCCAACCTCTCCTAAACCTCTGGCAACAACTAATCTATTCTCCGTTTCTATACTTTTCTCATTCCAAGAATGCTATATAAATGGAATCATATAAAATGTAACCTTTTGAGATTAGCCTTTTTTCACTCAACATAATTCTCTGGAGATTTATCCAGGCTGTTGCATGTTTCATTCCTTTTTATTACTGAGTAGTATTCCCAGTAAGGGTGTATCATAGTTTGTTTATCCTTTTACTCATAGAAGGACATCAAGGTTGTTTTCAGTTTGGGACTATTACAAAAAAAGGCTGCTATAAATATTCTCATATAGGTTTTTATGTAAACATGAGCCTTCATTTCTCTGGGCTAAATGCCCAGGAGTGGAATTGCTGTGTTGCATGGTAGTTACATGTTCAGTTTATTAAGAAACTGCCAGACTGTTTTTCAGTGACTGTACTATTTTACTTTGCCACCAGCAATATATGACGGATCCAGATTCTCCAACATTTTCATCAACATTTGATGTTGTCACTATATTTATTTTAGCCATTCTGATAACTATATAGTGATATCTCATTATGGTATTAATTTACATTTCCCCAATGGCTAATGATGTTGAACATCTTTTCATGTGCTTATTTGCCACCTGTATATCTTCTTTGGTGATATGTCTCTTCAAGTTCTTTTGCCTACTTTTTAACTGAATTGTTTGCTTTATCTTTACCGTTGAGTTTTAGAAATTCATTACGTAGTATAGACACTAGTCCTTTATCAAATATGTGGTTTACAAATATTTTCTACCACTTCGTCTTTTCCTTCTCTTGACAGGGTCTTTCATGAAGCAAAAGTTTTTAATTTTGAAGAAGTCTAGTTTATCAATTTTTCCTTTTATACATCATGTTTTTGCTGTCAAGTCTAAGAACTCTTTGCCTAACCCTATATTTTGAAGATTTTGTCCTATGTTTTTTCTAAAAGTTTTATACTTTTACACTGAAATTTGTGATCCATATTGAATTATTTTTGCATGTGGTGTGAAACTTAGGTCAAGGTTGATTTCTTTAACCTATGGATGTCCAATTGCTCCAGCACCATTTGTTGAAAAGGCTATCTTTCCTCCATCAAACTCCTTTTGCACCTTTGTCAAAAATCAGTTGGACATATTTTTGTGGGTTTCTTTCTGGGTCCTCTGTTCTGTTGCACTGATTGTCTGTCCCTCTAGCAATACCACACAATCTTGATTGCCATAACTATATGTCTTGAAATCAAGTAGACTGATTCCTCTCATTTTATTCTTCTTTTAAAAATTGTTTTAGCTACCTTAGTTCTTTTGCCTTCCATGAAAATTTTTAGAATAGTATTACCTTATATCTACAAAAACTGATGCTGGGATTGTGATAGGATTTGTGTTTAACCTGTATCACAATTTGGGAAGAATTAACATCTTTACTATGTTGACTCTTCCAAACCATGATCATAGTATGCCTTTCCATTGTTTAGATCATCTTGGACTTCTTTCATCAGTTTTGTGTAGTTTTCAGCATACAAGTTCTATACATAGTTCATTAAATTTACATCTAAGTATTTTTTTAGAGATTGTAAATAGTATTGTATTTTTATTCTGTAGCCCACATGTTCATGGCTAGTATATAGAAATACAATTTACTTTGTATTTTTTCTTATATTGTGTGACCTTGATAATCTCACTTATTAGTTCTAGAATTTTTTTTTGTAGAATCCTTAGAATTTTCTGGGTAGACAAACATATTATCTGGAAATAGGGAGAGTTTTATTTTTTCCTTTAAGATTTCTATGGCTTTTATTTCCTTTACTTGTCTTATTAAACTGTATAGAACTTCCAGTGTTATGGTGAAAAAGAGCTGTGACAGTGAACGTTCTCACCTTGTTCCCAATCTTAGTGGGGGAAACATTTAGTCTTTTACCATTAAGTATAATGTTAGCTGTAGGGTATTTGTAGATGCTCTTTATCAAGTTGAGGATGTTCTACTCTTTTCCTATTTTTCTGAGAGTTTGATCATGAATGTGTGTTAAATTCTGTCAAATGTTTTTTCTGTATCAATGGATATGATCACGTGACTTTTCTTCTTGAGCCTGTTAATATGGTAGATTGCTACATTGATTTTCAAATACTGAACCAGCCTTGCATCTCTGGAATAAATCCCACTTGTTCACAGTGTATCATTCTTTTAATATATTGCTGAATTCTATTTGCTAATATTTTGCTAAGGATTTTTGCATCTATATTCATGAGGAATATTGGTCTGTAGTTTTCTTTTTTTGTATTGCCTTTATCTGGTTTTGGAGTCAGGGTAATATTGGCTTCATAAAGTGAACTGGAATGTGTTCCCCTCTCTTCTATTTTCTGGAAGAGATAGGGAGAATTAATGTTAATTCTTCTTTAAATATTTGGTAGATTTCTCCACTGAAATCATCTTGCCCTGGGGATTTCTTTTTTGGGAGTTTTAAAATCATAAATTCTTTTTTGTGTGTGTGTGTGTGAGGAAGATCAGCCCTGAGCTAACATCTGATGCCAATCCTCCTCTTTTTGCTGACGAAGACTGGCCCTGGGCTAACATCTGTGCCTATCTTCCTCCACTTTATATGGGACACCGCCACAGCATAGCCTGACAAGCCGTGCATGGGTGCGCCCCCAGGATCTGAACCCGGGCTGCCAGCAGTGGAGCGTGAGCGCTTAACTGCTACGACACAGGGCCAGCCCCTATAAATTCATTTTTAAGAATAGTTATAGAGTTATTCGAATCATTTATTTAGATTGTGTTTTGGGGGGAAAGTGGCCTATGTCACCTATGTTGTCAAATTCATCCATATAGAGTTGTTCATATTATTTCTTATTATCCTTTGATATTTGCAGGTTCTGTAGTGATCTCTCCTGTTTCACTCCTGATAATGGCAATTTGTGTCTTTCTCTCCTTTTTTCTTTGTAAGTCTTTCTAGAGGTCTTTCAATTTTACTGGCCTTTTCAAAGAATCAGCTTTTTGTTTAATTGATTTTTCTCTATTGTTTTTCCGTTTTCAATTTCATTAATTTATGCTCCTATCTCTATTATTTCTTTCCTCTGGTTTTATTTTGCTCTTTCTTTTCTAGGTTACTGAGGTGGGAGATTAGATAATTGATTTGAGACTTTTCCTTTTTTATGTATGCATTTAGTTGCTATAAATTTCCCTCTCAGCACTGCTTTAGTTTCATCCTATAAATTTTGACATGTATTTTCATTTTCATTCAGTTTAGTGTATTTTTTTAAATTCCCCTCAAGACTCTCTGTTTCACCTATGGATTATTTAGAAGTGTGTTGTTTAGTTCCCAAATGTTTGAAGATTTTCCTGTTATCTTTCTGTTATTGATTTCTAGGTTGAATCCATTTTGGTCAGTGGACACACTCTGTATGATTTCAGTTCTATTAAAATTTTTTTAAGTTTATTTCATGGCCCAAGATATGATCTATCTTGTGAATGATACACGTGCACTTGAAAAGTATGTGTATTCTGATGTCGTTGGGTGAAGTGTTCTAAAAATGTTTTTAGATCCTATTTGTTGATGGTATTTTTGAATTCTTCCATATCCTTGCTGATTTTCTGTCTAGTTGTTCTACCAGCTGTTGAGAGAGAGGTTTCAAGTCTCCAACTATAATTGTAGATTTGTCTATTTCTCCTATCAATTTTTGCTTCACATATTTTATAGCTCTGTTGTTTTGTGCTTGCACATTTGGGATTGCTATGCTTCCTAGTGGATTGACCCTTTTACCAACCTGCCTGTATTGTTATATTCAAAGTGACTTTCTTGTAGACAGCGTATAGCTGGGTCATGTTTTCAATGAAACCTACTAGTATCTGTCCTTTAATTGGCATATTTAGATCATTTTTATTTACTCTAATAACTGATTTATTAGGGATTACCTCTGCCATTTCATTTTTTTTCTGTTGGTTCTGTTTTTAAAATTTCTCTATTTTCTTTTCCCTATCTTCCTGTGGGTTACTTGAACATTTTTTTAGAATTCCATTTTGATTTTTCTATAGTGATTTTGAGTGTGTCTCCTTAGCATTTTTTAGTGGTTGCTCTAGGTATTACATTACGTATACATAATCACACTCTACTAGTATCATCACTTACCAGTTCAAGTAGAGTATAGAAACCTTAGCTATCTTTACATCCTTTCCCCTCTCCTGCATAGAATACAATTGTCTTAATATCTCATTTGCATACATTGAGAACCACATCAGACAGTGTTACAATTTTTGCTTCAAGTGTCAAACATTTAAGAAAACTCAGGAGAAGAAGGAAGGCCTATTGTATTTACCCATCATTTTGCTTACCATGTTCTTCCTTCCTGCTGTTTCAAGGTTCCTTCTTTAATTGTTTCTTTATTGTTTAAAAAATTTCCTTTAGCTATTCTTTTATGATATGTCTCCTGGCAACAAATTCTGTTATGAAGGTTTTCTTCATTTGAGAATGTCTTGATTTCCCCTTAATTTTTGAAGGATATTTTTGCTGGAGATAAGATTCTAGTTGACAGTTCTTTTTTTTTCAGTACTGGAAAAATATTATGGCACTTCCTTCTGTCCTCCATGGTTTCTCATGAGAAATCTACTGTAATTCTAATTGTTTTTCTCCTAGAGATAAGATATTGTTTTTCTCTGGCTGCTTTCAAAATATTTTTTTCTTTTTAGTTTTCAGAAATTCAATTAATATGAGAGGATTTCTTTGTATTTGTTCTTTCTTGCTATGTTGCCCCTTTCCTGATCCTTTGGCTAAGAGAGGAGACTTTTTGTTGGGGTTTTCTTCTTCTGTTCTTGCTGGCATTTCAGATTTCTGGCTTCTTCAGCTCAAAGTCTGGAATATATGATACAAAAAAAAAAAATACAAAGAAAACAAAAAACAAGGAACTCACCATCATGTCATACCTAGCTGGTCTGCCTTCTTCTATCCACCTTTCAAAGTCTCCTTATGTTTGTTTTATATATAATTTCCAGAGGTTTTAGTTGCATTTAGTGGAAGGAATAGGGAAAAGTACATGTACTGCATCTACTTGTAAGTGGAAATCTATATCCTCTCCTTTTTAATGGAAAAATCAAGATAAAAATAAATCTTGATGGTCAGTGCTAAAAGCTTGGGTGCATGAGGGGTAGTCTCTCCTACCTCTATATGCATTGCAAACACCCTAGAGAAAAATGTATAGTTGGGTCATAAAACACATCCCAAATGAGTTATCAATCAATACGATCAATATGACGAATACTGGGACCAAAGTAGGAGAGAAATGGGTTGGAGAACCTGAGACCCTAGACAGCAAATCAGAGTAGCAAATAGAGAGTAGAATGGTTTCATTTTGGTGATGGAAGAGGGGCTTTTAGGAGCTTCAAGTGCTCCTTTCATGGATAGGCTAGATTCACTTAAAAGATTTGGAAAGGAATAAATACTAGTCTGGGCTCCAGGAAGCACCATTCACAATCCTGCCCTGGTGTATCTCTGTCAAGAGCCAGACACACAACTTAGTCTAGTCGCTGTTCAATTCTGGCAAACTTATACAACTCACTTCCCTAAAGAATGAAGTCAGATTCCCTGAATCACACTTGAGCTGCATCTCCCTGCTCCTCTCACCTCTCCCAGGCATCTTCTTCCAACTTCAATTCAAAAGTTGACTTTCACTTGGACCCCTTCTTTTGAATTGAGCCCTCTCTACATTTGTTTTTCTAGAGAAACTTTGAGTATTTATTAGTATCTATTGGATGTCAAGATACAGAAAACTCTATGAGAGGGCAAGCAAGCAATGTTAATGTTAGGCACCCTTAAATTTGTATTTGGCACTGCCATGCATCCTGATTCACACTTATGGTGGGCACTCCACTCTGCCTAATTGACCAGTTGCCCCTGGGTTAACAAGGTTAACCAGGTTCACCCTGTGGCCTTTACACATTATGAATCAGAAAGATGAGGCCCAGAAGCCAGCCACAGACATCCAACGATGACTGCAACAACATGCTCTCCAGCTGAATGCCTTTGGAGCAGCACTTCTGCCTCTAAGTTGTTCCTTGCTCCAAAGCTATTACTGGCTTATCCATTCTCTTTTCTGGGTCTGATTCCTTCATAATATCACCATAATCTGGGTCACATTATCTCAACCTTTGCCTCATCTTGGCAATTGCTTTGTTCAATTTTTACTACTACTCACAACCAAGCAGCTCTTGCTCTGGAAAACCTCCACTGAAAAAATGGGACTTGGCTGACACATATGCTGTCATTTCCTGCTTAATAAGCCAGGAAACATTTTCCCACTGAACCTAGGATGCAGGCTCAGAATCCTTCTCAACACAGTCCTCCAGGCACACATTACAAGTTGATTGGCATTGCAATTCCTGCCCTTTTACCCTGCCCTGTTATGGCTATAGCCTTCTACCCCCAATTGTGTCATAGAAAACTACCCTATCCATTGATGTCTATGCTTCTAAAATATCTACTCTTTTCACTATTCACTCCTTTCCCGCACTCAACTTATATTTATTCAGTGGGGATCTCTTACTATGGGAGGAAATCCAAAAAGCTCTCCTAGGAGTATCTGCATTTGCAAGATTACCACTGATGTGAGGAAGAAAGTAAAGAATTCAAATATAGAGATAAGTAACTAAGTAAATCAATAAACAAACAAATAAACAAGATGGATATATTTTTTCTAAACCATACTAGGCTGCTCTCTACTCTACTTACTGAGTAGATTGAGTTGGAGTAATTGAAAATATCAGGTATTGTGGATGGGGTCAAGGTGTTATTTTGGACAGGAACAAATAGTTATGCTAATGAAGAATGATCTGTCTTTCCTCTATCTGCATTGCATGTTCCAAGTGTATTCTTAATTTAAAAAAAAAGAAACAAACAAAAATTTTCTTACTAGGCTTCGTATACACTATATAATAGGAACAAATGTTTACTTATTGTATTAGTCAGTTCAGGCTGAATAATAGTCCACTGTATGGATATACCACAATATGTTTATCCATTCATCAGCTAGTGGAAATTTGGGTTGTTTCTAATTTGGGGCTATTATAAATGATGCTGCTATGACCATTCATGTACAAGTTTTTGTGTGAACATATGTTTTCAACTCTCTTGAGTATATACCTACGAATGGAATTACTGTGTCATAAGGCAACTCTATGTTTAACCATCTGAAGAACTGTCCAACTGTTTTCCAAAGTGATTGCACCAGCTTACATTCCCACCAGTAATGTATGAGGGTTCCAGTTTCTCCACATCATCGCCAATATTTGTTATTATCTTTTTGTTTATAGCCATCCTAGTATGTGTGAAGTGGTATGTCAGTGTGGCTTTTTTCTTTTTCCTGAGGAAGATTCGCCCTGAGCTAACATCTGTTGCTAATATTCCTCTTTTTTTGTATGTGAGCCGCTGCCATAGCATGGCCACCAATGAGTGGTGTAAGTCTGTGCCCAGGAACTGAACGCAGGCTGCTGAAATGAAAAGTGCCAAACTTAACCACTAGGCCACCAGGGCAGGCCCTGTCAGTGTGGTTTTGATTTGCATTTCCCTGATGGCTAATGATGTTCAGCATCTTTTTATGTGCTTATTGGCTATTTGTATATTTTCTTTGGAGAAATATCTGTTCAGATCCTTTGCCCATTTTTAAAATTGGGTCATTTATCTTGAGTTGTAGGTGTTCTTTCTATGTTCTAGATACAAGTTCCTTATCAGATATATGATTTACAACAATTTTATCCCATTCTGTGAGTTGTCTTTTCACTTTTTTGATGGTAAGATGTGTTTCTAAGGTAACTGTCCAGTTCATCCAAATTGTTATTTATTATTTAATACGTTGAAATCTATCGGCACAAAGTTTTTCATACTATCCTCTTATTATTTTTTAAATTAATATAGGATCCATAATGAAGTCTTCTCTTTCTGCCTCATGTTGGTAATTTTTACCATCTCTCTTTTTTTATTTGATTAGTCCTGCTAAGCGTTTATCAATTTTGTTAATCTTTTCAAAGAATCAACTTTCAGTGTTGTTGATTTTTCTCTATAGTATATTTGTTTTTTATGGATTTCTGCTCTTCACTTTATTATTTCCTTTTTTATCTATTTTCTTTAGGTTTGACTTGATAGTTTCTTGGAAGCTTAGAAAATTGATATGTCGCCTTTGTTCTTTTCTGATATACGCATTTAAGGCTGTGAATTTCCTCTAGGCATTACTTTAGCTGCATCCAACAATTTGATAACTCATAGATTCAATATCAGTTTAAATATTTTCTAATTTCTGTGACAGTTTCTTCTTTGATCCATGAATTATTTAAAATTAGTTTTATAAACCTCTTTGCTTTGTTTTTCTGATAACTCCTTTTCTCTCTTTTCTCCTGCTATGTTGGCATTCTATTTTCCTTGCTCCAATAGCCTCTTGCAAAGGCAAGTTGGAGCATTATATGTCATCTGGAACATTGCAAGGTAAATTTTTACCTTTAGAAAAAGCTTAAAATCATTTTTCTGGGGTACTATGTTTAATTTGTCTCCTTCTATCTGGCTGATAATGTTTGGAGTTAGGTAACTTGGGAGTTTACTCCAGAAGGAATGCATGCATCCTACTAACTGTTGGGAAATAACAGCTGAGAGATTCCATTATTTTTCTCTTTTCAGGAGCTACCATTTTGGGTGCAGCTGCAGGAAGTTTCTTGACCAGTATCTGTAAGAAAGCCACGTTTGTCCATGTGGATTGTATTTCAGTCCAGTGTAACTTCTTGCTTATTTTCCTGTATAGAGGCATTTTGAAAAGTGTTATACTGTCTGTTTAGGAATTCATCGCACTGGGCCAGTGTTTAGGTGTGTTTATTTCTGCCACCCCCAACCACAATACCAACTTTTCTACTGCACACAGAGCTTCTCTTTTCCTTCTTTTTAATTAAATACTAAATTCTCTGAACCATAATATTTTCTTTTACTTCTTTTCTTGACCACAGATAGGTAGATAGAAGGTTGTTGTTGCAAGTAAAACAGATGACCATAGAAAGGGAAGTTGTTCTTAATTTTTGATTTTTTAAAACCAGCTATCATGAGATTTCATTTTCTAAAATGAACAGAGGTAGCCATGTGGCTCATTTGTTTACTGATGGTGTGACCTTTTCCACTTAATCTCTTTGAGCCTTATTTTTCTAATCTGAAAAATAGGGATAACAATACTTCCTATTTTGTAAGATTATTGTGAAATGTGAGAGCAATAATATGAAGCATTAGGAGAATTTGTTGCACATATTAGTTATTATTTTTATGGAACCACAAGAGAAGTGACAACCAATAATAGCATCAAGTGAAGAGGAAGTGGTGATATTTTGGTACTGGGTTGAAATTTCATGTTTGAACTTTCAAAATTCCAGACTCTGTGCTTCATCACTCAGATTAGCATAACATTGAATCTACGTCAATGTAATAGAAAATCTCACTTGTCAAAAAAAACCATGATTGATGAGAAAAGTTGGATGCAATAACGTATGATAAATTGGGAAGATCAATATGAACTCATAACTTTTTAAAAAAGAACTATCTTTTCCATCTCTATCTCTAAAATTATCAGCATTTTTTCCACCACCAACTCTCATATACACCTAGAATTAACATTGAAGATCTCCTATTGAAGTCAATATTTTTGTATTTATAATTATCTTTTTTATACTTTATATTAATTTTTTTCTTTTGCATTATTCTTATCCACTCATGACCTTTCACAGACTCATCTTTTCCATCAATTCTTTACACAATAAGAATTATTAATATTGTCATTTTGCTGCTCAAATATCATAGTTTGACCAATGGGAATATTTAAGGAGCTACAGATTTTTTGTTTTAGTACTACTCTCCAATAAAATTAACCAGGAAATTTTGGAGGAAAGGAAACAGTAGGAAGGGTATGAGACCACTTATTTAAAAAAAGGTTTTCCAGATGTCTAGTCATTGCTTAAAGTACAAAAGGGACATCCCAGGTGCATGTGGTAGTGGTGGAGGTGCTAATAAATGACTGATACAGGAGTCTAAAAGCCTGGCCCCCTTGCCTCAACTTGGGAAAACTCTCGGCGTGATTTATTTTCCAGAGGGCCCATTCACATTGTTCAGGCAAAAGTCACACTTAGGCTGAGACCACATCATTGCATGTTCTTTCCCTTTCCCTATCCTGCTTTTTTCTATGTCTTTTAGTTTTTTTATGAAGTGCACTCCTTCAACGCAATCACCTGCACCTGAATCCCTGTCTCAGATTCTGCTTCAAGAAAACCCTACCCACGACACATGGCTGTCAGGAATGGGATATGAAGCAGACTTTAAGGATGGTATTCAGGAATTGGATCACCTGCTGGCCAGCTGCCAATGAGGACCCCATCACTGCTGGTAGGTGGAGTATTGATAGTTCCTGGTATGCTGAAGCAGTAAAATTATTAAGGCTTTCCAATTGTGGCTAACTGGAATGGGATCTCAAAGGGAATGCACTGCCTTGTGCAATATCTCTGGCATTTGAGAGGTATGGGGGAAGTGGTAATTATAAGGATTGCGGAATTGCATAGTTGTTGCTGACCATCAATGCTTTGAAGTGAAAAAAATAATATGCTAAAGACGATCACTCATCAATTCAAAGCAAAGTGTGACTACAAAAGATCCTACTAAGTAACACTTAAAGAAGTCCTCACTGGCTCAGGACCTAATCTTAAGAGTAGCAGAATTTTAGAACATATTGCATTCTCAACACTAGAAAATGTCCTATGCCGAAGTAAGGGCCCTGAGATGGAAAGAATGAGACCCTGAGACTTGGGTGAAGGATTCTGGGTGGATCCAGCTCAGAACTTTGAACTCCTAGTATATCTGAACCCTCTGAACTTGCAGAAATGTCTTACTCATTTTTGTTAGACGATAGGTGCTGCTTTGCTTGAAAAATATGCAGACATTTAAAATAGGCAGATGGCTTACAAGACAATGCTTGCCCTTCTCAGGATCTGCCACCAGCTCCTGTCCTGGCAACGAGACCAGTAACTAGGGTCAAATCTCAGCATAATTGGGGAGTGTCAGGTCTGCTAAGGCAGGAGAGATATGAGCTACAAATAAGCTGTAGCATCTCAATAACATGCAGCAGCAAGAATCAAGAATAGGATCATATGCAAGGAAATAGATCCCAAAGATACTGAATATAAACCAGGATAAGGGAGAGTTTGTTGATATAGAGGCACTCTCCCACGACATTGGGTTTAATACCCTGGCAAGAATCTTGACATCCTGTTCTAATAAGTTGCTGGGGTGGCTCTTAGAAGCTTGGAAAAAGCAAATGCCTATGTTAAATGAGATGGAAAATTCAACAGCTAATTATATTCCTTGGTATGGCCCTGAGGGCATTCCATTTACCAAGGCAATAAGAAATGCAGTGGTGAGGAAGGGCAGCAGCAGCATAGAGATGCTCAGTACTAGCACCTGTCCTCTATAAGAAGGGGCTTACAGTAAGAAATTCTATAACAGAACTAGGCTCCCAATGGCAATGGTATGATGCTGGAATAAGAGAGGCCAGGTGGCAGCACCTAACTGTCAGAAGCAAGGTGAGTGTAATTATTTTCTTGAGCAGCAAGGATAGAATGGCAGTCAAGGAAGCCTGACCCACAGTGATCTTGGAGATGGCTAATATAACATGATATGTCCAGGATCAAGATAGATAGGGATCCAACAAGGATATTGCTTAATATATACAATCAATCAGTGATATGTATTACTAGATGAGCAAAATATTGAGGTCAGCTGCCCCAGTGGGAAGATATAATCCCTTGCCTAGTTTCCAGACCTGAGGCAGTTCTCAGACTCAGAACCTGTCAATTAAGAGAGATGCCAGGCCCCTTGACACTGTTATCCAATAGCAAATGTATACCAAATGATTTCCCCAGTCCTTGCACAAAAAGACTTTTCTCAGGTAATTACAAACTGAAGAAAGGGAATACATAGAAGTTTTTGAGGGATGTTGGATACAAGGTCTGAGTGAACACTGAGTTGAATATCCAATGGCCCAAAGTGTCATCATGACACCTCTGTTAGAATAAGGAAGGAGGTCAGTAATGAATGGAGTCTTGGCCCAAGTCAAACTCATAGTGAATCCATTAGTTCCAAAAATAAAAATATAAAATGACCTAGTAGTTATTTCCCTGGTACCTTAATACATAATTGGAGTGGACATACTCAACCATGAGCAGAACCCTCACATTGGTTTCTTGACCTCTGAAAGAAGAGCTATTATAATAGAAAAGGCCAAGTTAAAAGACTTGAAATTGCCCTCTCCATCTTTAGAAGACTGTAAAATCAAAAATAATACTTCCTCTAGGGGGAATCGCAGAGATTAGTACCATCCTCAAAGCCCTGAGTATACAGGCTTGGTGGTACCCATCATGTCCCTATGTAATTGTCCAGCCTGGCGTCTATAATACAGGGTGGATAATATCTCAAACTTAACTAAGTAGTAAGCCTGTTTGTAGCTACTGTTTTATATCTTTTTTATAGCAGATTAACACAGCCCCTGATAAGAGGTATGGGGCTATTAGTCTGGCAAATGGGCTGTTTTCAATATCTAGCAGGCAAGAAGAACATAAGCAGTTTGCCTTTACATGGTAGGAACAACAGTACACATTAATGGTCTTGCCTTAGAGCTAAGTTTACTCTCCTACACTCTGTTATAATATAGTGGAAAATACCTGGGCCTCTAGACATCCCACAGAATATCAAATTATTCTATGACATTAGAGGTATCAAGTTAGTTGGACTGAATGAGTAAGAAATGGACAAGTACTCCATACACTTTGGTAAGACACATGCACTCCTGAATATAGGAGACAAACCCTATGAAAATTCAGACCTACCCCATGTCAGTGAAATTTTTAGGAGTCCAGTGACCTGGGGCTTGCTTAAGACATCCCCTCTAAATTAAATATTGACATCTATTTCAGGCGTGGGTTTAATTTTCCTGCCCAAAGTGCCTCAGACAACACCACTATACAGGGGATCCCTGTCTCAGACTAAGTGAGTGATTTTACACATGAGATATGGTGGTGGATCTGTGACCTAGGATTCGCTGGTCCTATCACATACTGCATCACCCAAAACCTACAGCCCTGATAGAGAGGTAGAATGGACTTTTGAAAGCCCAGCATCATATGTGGATGGGCACTATCCTTCAGGATAGAGTTGACACCTTAAGTCAATAACCACTGTATGGTGATATTTTCTGAACAGGGGAACCCAAGATTGTGGAAGTAGGAGTAATTTTTCTCAATAGCACTCCAAGTGCTTCTTGTTGCTTCAACTTCATGTTCTGCAGGCCTAGAGCCTCTAGTTTGCATAGGGGAAATGCTTCCAAAAAGAGACACAGTAATAAGAGCCTCAATAAACTTTAAGCTATGGCTACCACCTGGTCGTTTCAGATTCCTTATGCCAAGAGGCTAACAGGCAAGGAAGAGAGTCCTCTTACTGGCAGGGTAATTGATTTGGATGAGGTAGGGCTGCTGCTACACAATCATGGAAAGGAAGACTATTTAACATTTAACTGATCCACTAGAATGTCTCTTTATAACTCCTCTAACAAGTTTTGATGGCAAATGGACAAATGTAGCATCCACAGCCTAAGACAGACATGGTAACTAGGGGCTCAGAGCCCTCAAACATGAGAGTCTGGATAGCCTCACCAGACAAGCCACCTAGCCCAGCAGAAGGGCTAGCTGAATGATAAGAAGATATAGGATGTGTGGAAGAGGAGAGAGATGATGAGTATCAGGATCAAATGCAATGTCAGGATTTGAAATTTTTCCCAATAACTTTCTTGTAAATTTCTCCAGGAAAAAAAAGTAACCAGAATCCAGGATAAGCTGTCTCCAGAGGAGGTCAATTTATGCTTCTCAGAATGTTTCTGAGACTACTCCCCTTTAAACCTCTTGCATGCAAATCTCCATCTCAGTCTGTTTCCCTGGAAACCTAACCTAAGACAATATCACACCCATTGAACAAGTTGAAATCACGTGGATATTATGCACAATTTAGCACTGCTATAAACTAACAAATGGCAAGTACTCTGAGGAGGAAAGAAAGTTCTCCAACTATACAACTGCACATGGGAGGCCATGATGACTCTGGAATGGTAGTGCTAAGATAAAATCTAAATCAATCTTCATAAATGTAAAGAAATGGTTCCTAAGTTGTGTGGTGTTAAATGAAACACATGAAGTTGAATCTCTGTAATGTAAATGGCTGTTTAGTATTTTGAATTCAAACTTATCTGTATTAAGTAATATTTCTAAATTGCAAAGCAAGTATAAATCGTTGGCATTTGAATACACAGTACTCTTTCGCACACTGTTTATATCTTTTAAGCATTATGATAATAAACCTATAGTCAAGTGGCAACTGAACCAAGTATAGATTTATTGTTCAATGAGACTAGAATAAAGCATCTCCCTTAAGAATAGCAAAAATCATGGATAGATGATCCAGACAGAAAATCACTAAGAAAACATTGGCTTTAAATGACACATTAGACTAGATGGACTTAACAGATATATACAGAACATTCCATCCAAAAACTTCAGAATACACATTCAAGTGTACATGGAACATTCTCCAAGATATATCACATGTTAGGCCACAAAACA
Source organism: Diceros bicornis minor (assembly GCF_020826845.1). Classification (NCBI taxonomy): domain Eukaryota; kingdom Metazoa; phylum Chordata; class Mammalia; order Perissodactyla; family Rhinocerotidae; genus Diceros; species Diceros bicornis. The sequence goes on along the minus strand of NC_080744.1, from coordinate 51,691,810 downwards.
AGTCTCAATAAATTTAAGAAGATTGAAATCATATTAAGCATCTTTTCCAACTACAATGCTATGAAACTAGAAATCAACTACAAGAAAAAAGCTGAAAAAGTCACAAATATGTGGAAGCTAAACAACATGCTACTGAACAACTATGGGATCAATGAAGAAATCAAAGGAGAAATCAAAAAATACCTGGAGACAAATGAAAATGAAAACACAACATACCAAGACCTATGGGATGCAGCAAAAGTGGTACTAAGAGCGAATTTTATAGCGATACAAGCCTACTTCAAGAAACAAGAAAAATTTCAAATAAACAATCTAACTCTACACCTAAAGGAACTAGAAAAAGAAGAACAAACAAAACCCAATGTTAGGAGAAGGAAGGAAATAATAAAGATCAGAATGGAACTAAATAAAATAGAGACCAAAACAACAATAGAAAAGATCAATGAAACTAAGATCTGGTTCTTTGAAAAGAGAAATAAAATTAATAAACCTTCAGCCAGACTCATCAAGAAAAAGAGAGGACCTAAATAATAAAATCAGAAATGAAATGGGAGAAGTTAAGAATGATACCACAGAAATACAAAGACTCATAAAAGACTACTATGAATAAAATTATATGCCAATAAATTGGACAACCTAGAAAAAATGGATAAATTCCTAAAAACATACAATCAACCAAGACTGAACCAGGAAGAAATAGAAAAGCCAACCAGATCAGTCACTAGTAATGAAATTGAATCAGTAATAAAAAAACAAAAAATCTCAACAAAGAATAGTCCAGGACCAGACAACTTCACAGGTGAATTCTACCAACAGTTTAAATAAGAGTTAATACCTATTCTTCTTAAACTATTCCAAAAAATTGAAGAAGAAGGAATGCTTTGAAACTCATTCTATGAGGCTAGCATTACCCTGACACCAAAACCAGACAAAGACACTACAAAAAAAGAAAATTACAGGCCAATATCCCTGATGAATAGAGATGCAAAGGTCCGCAACAAAATATTAGCAAAGGGAATTCAACAATACGTTAAAAGGATCAGACACCATAATCAAGTGGGATTTATTACAGGGATGCAAGGATGGTTCAACATCCACAAATCAATCAACATGATATACTACATTAACAAAACTAAGCATAAAAATAACACGATAATCTCAATAGATGCAGAAAAAGCATTTGACAAAATCCAACATCCATTTATGATAAAAATTTTCAACCAAGTGGGTATAGAAGCAACATACCTCAACATAACAAAAGCCATATATGACAAACCCACAACTATCATCTTACTCAATGGTGAAAAGCTGAAAGCTTTTCCTCTAAGATCAGGAACAAGAAAAGGATGCCTATTCTTACTACTTTGATTCAGCATAATATTGGAAGTCCTAGCCTCAGCAATAAGACAAGAAAAAGAAATAAAAGGCATCCAAATTAAAAAGGAAGAAGTAAAACTGTCACTATTTGCAGATGAACTGATACTATATAAAGAAAACCCTAGAGACTCCACCAAAAAACTATTAGGACTACTAAATTAATTCAGTAAAGTTGCAGGATACAAAATTAATATACAAAAATCTGTTGCATTTCTATACAGTAATAATGAACTACCAGAGAGAGAAATTAAGAAAACAATCCCATTTATGATTGCATCAAAAAAATAAAATACCTAGGAATAAATTTAACAAAAGAAGTGAAAGACCTGTACTCTGAAAACTATAAAACACTGATGAAAGAAATTGAAGATAACACAAACAAATGGAAAGATATAATGTGCTCATAGATTAGAAGAAATAATATTATTAAAATGTCCATTCTACCCAAAGCAATTTACAGATTCAATGCAATCCCTATCAAAATACCTATGGCATTTTTTCACAGAACCAGAACAAATAATCCTAAAATTTATATAAAACCACAAAAGACCCAAATGGCAAAAACAATCTTGAGAAAGAAGAACAAAGCTGGAGGTATCATGCTCCCTGATTTCAAACTATACTACAAAACTATGAGAATCAAAACAGTGTAATACTAGCACAAAACAGACACATAGATCAATGAAACAGAATAGAGAGCCCAGAAATAAGCTCACATATGTATGGTCAGTTAATCTACAACAAACGAGTCAAGAATATACAATGGAGAAGAGACAGTCTCTTCAATAAATGGTGTTTGGAAAACTGGACAGCTACATGAAAAAGAATGAAACTAGACCACTTCCTTTCACCATATACAAAAATAAACTCAAAATGGATTAAAGACTTAAATGTAGGACCTGAAACATAAAACCCCCAGAAGAAAACATAGGCAGTAAGTTCTTTGACATTGGTCTTAGCAATATTTTTTTGGATATGTCTCCTCAGACAAGGGGAACAAAAGCAAAAATAACAAGTGGGACTACATCAAACTAAAAAGCTTTTGCATAGCAAAGGAAACCAGCAACAAAATGAAAAGGCAACCTACTAAATGAGAAAAGATATTTGCAAACAATATATCCTATAAGGGGTTGCTATCCAAAATATCTAAAGAGCTCGTACAACTCAATATCAAAAAAACAAATGATCTGATTAAAAAATGGACAGAGAATATGAAGAGACATTTTTCCAAAGAAGACATACAGATGGTCAACAGGCACGTGAAAAGATGCTCAACATCACTAATCATCAGGGAAATGCAAGTCAAAACCACGAGATATCATCTCATACCTTAAAATGACTATTATCAAAAATACAAGAAATAATAAGTATTGGTGAGGAGGTGGAGAAAAGGAAACACTTGTGCACTCTTGGTGGGAATGTAAATTGATACAGCTGCTATAAAAAACATTATGGACGTTCCTCAAAAAGTTAAAAATAGAACTACCATATGATCCAGCAATTCCATTTCTGAGTATTTGTCCAAAGGAACTCTAATTCAAACTCTAACTCAAAAAGATATGCACTCCAATGTTCATTTCAGCATTATTTACAATAGCCAGGATATAGGGCAAACCTAATAGTTTCATCAATGGATGAATGGATAAAGAAGATATAGTATGTATACAATGGAATATTACTCATTCATAAAAAAAGAATAAAACTTTGTCATTCGCAACAATATGGATGGACCTAAAGGGTATTATGCTAAGTGAAATAACTCAGAGAAAGACAGCAAATGCCATACTATTTCACTTAGATGTGGAATCTAAAAAACAAAACAAATGAGTAAACGTAACAAAACAGAAACAGACTCATAGATACAGAGAACAAACTAGCGGTTGCCAGAGGAGACGGAGGTGAGAGGATGGGGCAAAATAGGTGAAGAGGATTAAGATGTTAAAAACTTCCAGTTATAAAAGAAATATGTCACAGGAATGTAATGTTACAGCTTAGGGAATATAGTCAATAATGTAATAATATTGTAGGGTGACAGAAGATAACCAGACAGCGTGGTGATCATTCCGTAATGTGTAAAAACGTCAAAGCACTGTGTTGTACACCTGAAACTAATATAATATTGTATGTCGATTTTACTTCAATTAAAAAAATGAATAGCAAAAGCCTGGAACCAATCTAATTGTTCAACCAGGGAATTAATTAAATAAATTATGGTATACTATATCATCATTAGTGATGATCTGAGTAGATTCATATTTATTGACATAGAAAGATATAATATATGGTAGCACTAAGTGTCAAAGCAGGTTGCAAATTAATACTGTAGAACAACTTTATTTTTATGATAATTTATATTCAGGTAAATATACATACAGAAAAAATTCTGAATGGAAGTACATCAAAATGTTAATCATTAATAGTTATAATTATCATTATTTTGCTTATTGCCCCAGATGCTGTCAGTGTGCCACAAAGTACTCCAGCCAACATCTAATGGCTTCCTCTGTGCCTGAGAGCTTTTTATTCCAGAACTGTGGAAGACAGCTTGCCTGTGAGCAGGCTGAAAATGCTGAGGTAGTAGCTCACCCCTGAGTTGGCATAATTCTGAGACATTTATTTTGCAGAATTTTCCAGGGTTTCTTCATGAGATTTCTCTCTAGTTGCCCACTGTGATAGCTGGCTTAATAACACACCCTTCACTGGCTGGATTCTCTTCCTATTGTTACTATTACTATTATTACTTCCCCCTAAGATATTCTGCATTTCCCAAATAATATGCTTGTACTCAAATCCCTGTTTTGTCTGTTTCTGGGCATACTCAAACTAAGATATTTATCTGTAATTTTCAAATAGCTCGATAAAAACTCAGTTTATGTTAAAAGTTTAAAAAACATTTTATATCAGATGTTTTATAAGTCAGATGTGTAAAAACATTTATAATCAGAAGAAAAGTTGAGTTCATTGTGTTCTTCAATACAGATATTTGTCTATAAGTTTTTGTTTTAAAGCTGTGATGGGGGCATGAAAACTACTTTCAAATATCTAAAGGGCTGACAAGTAAAAGAAAAATTGGACATATTCATCATGACACAAAAGAAACCACAGAAAAGGAGGCTAGTGTGTGGAAGTCACAAGGAGAGGTATTTCTACTCAAATAATAACTTTCTAGCAGTTAAAGTTGCCCAAAATTGGAATAAACTATCTCTTGGAAAAGACATTTCAGTCAGTGACAAGTGACAGTGCATAAGCAGAGGCTGAATGAGCCCTTGACAGGGACAGTTGGACTCAAGGATATTTAACATCCCTTTCAACTTGGAGAATCTCTAATTCTTGAGTCTAATTCATCAAATTATGTGGCTATCAGAGAACCACTTATACTTTCTTACTAATGATACTTGGAGTGTTGTATTATTTGGGATATGTTTATTCCTGGACCTTCAGACCTGAGCGAAGGGATCACTGTAGCACCTTATGCAAATGGTAAGTGCATATTCACAAAAGAGAGAGGTGGAAAAAATTTGGGACTCTGGATAATCACAAATTTGGGTCCAAAAAATGTCGATGTAAAAATTACTATTATTAACACTGGCTATAATCAAACCATGAAATAGGTCTTTTTTTATACAATTTTCCAGCATTTGTAATATCCTATGGATAAGCCAGAGACCATCAAGAAGTGATGAGTCTGGACAAATAGGAAAATTCATTATACATCCTTAAAACAAAAAGAAACACACTTTTTCCTTGACCTACATTATGAAAGAGTGCAGAAATGGGAAGAAAGAGCCAATGTGTAAGACTGTTGGATCCCCCAATTTTGCTAATGAGTAACTTCCTAGTGTGATTAAAGGAGATTAGAAAATACTGAATCATAGAAGTGGGAAAATGGGTAAGTAGGGAGCTGTAAGAATGGCTGAAAGCAATGGAGGTGTTTTGCTAGCACGTTTGGAATCCTAAGTCTTCCGTCCTATCATCCCCATAAGTCATATTAGACTTTCTAGATCACGTATCTCACATGTTTTGGTTTGGAAAATATGGCTCCATTAATGTGGCAACGAGACTCCTGGGTCATAAGACCCACAACCCTGTCCCTCTTTCACCGCTAACTAGCTTGTGCATTAACCTTGAGAACATAACTTGATCTTTCTGAGCCTTAATTTCTCCATATGTAACATGCAGAAGCAGACTATATGATTTTAAATTCCCTTTCAGCATTAACATTCTGTATTTCTACCAGGATGGTACTCAGTGCTACATTGAAGGAGAGAGCACATATTTATCTACCAAAGAACCAAAGGCCTTGGAAAGCAGGTTGTCTTACCTGATGTATTTCCAAATTGACTTAAGCCAGTTTAATTATTCCTGATTATTAGGCTCCATTGGAAGTTTCCAATAGTTAGAGGTAGGAGAGGGCTCTCAGTCTCTTCCCCCACAATCTATTATGTGGATTTTATGATGCACTCAAGTTCTATGTCAAATTCTGCTACACTTACACATTTTTATTAGTAAGCAGGAATTAAAACAGTCACACAACTTGCAGTGCGAGCTAGCTAAAGCTCCAGCTTTCTTCTCTTTTAAGAACTCGAGCAAGGAACTTTCATGAAAGATTCCCTCAAGGCAGATGCGACATGATTGAGCTAATTATCTAGCCAAAGTCAGGTCACAAAATCCTTCATATGTGGCTGTACACAGGATGAATTGGAAGTCTAAGCATAGAGTACCATTCCAAAGCATAGCGACTAATGGGTTCACCAGATTTTCATACTCTGTCCCTGTTCATGCAACTGGAGAAGGGCCAGTACAATATTCTCAGCCAATCCACATCTCCTCAATGCTGCTTATTTTACCAATGCAAAATAATCTCTAAGACTTATTACGCTAATTAACAAACGCTCTGAGTTGACTAAAGATATTAGGAATGCTGTCTGTGGAATGTAAGCTTTCTTTCTTTCTTTTTTTTTTTTTTTTGCACACGACTGATGCATGTATACCCAACCCAACTCAATGTTAATTAGCCTGCCTGGGGTGTAGATTAAAATTGCACACAGATATATCACACTGTCCATAATAAGCTATTCTAAAGTAAATTACAGTATGTAACAATACGATGCAAAGACTTCCAGGAAGGACTACTCTCCAAAAAGACCTGAAGTTGTACCATTCATCATTTATTTTGGTTAGATAGTGCCCTGTGACATTGTTTTTTTTCCCGTCCTTCTCCCCATCCTCTCTTTACCATTCTTCTTACTGTCTTCTTATCATCCTTCACACCCTCTTCTCCGTACCATGTGATATTCTTTTGTAATATGATTGTGTACTGGATTAAGATATCAACACTTTAGTGTGAATTAGGTCATATTATTTTGGCCCCTTTGTTCATCCCTCAGACACATCTTGGCTGTAGATTAATTAAACCATCTGCCTTATTCATTCATATACCTGGGTTTCTGAACATTGCTAGAGAAAATCATACAGTTGAGTGCTTTGGAGCCATGAAAAATTCTTAGTCTCCATCTTCAGCTACGCTTCAAGTTTCCTGGCAGCATTTTTACATGTACTACAATGTCTATTTAAGGCCCAAAAGAATAAGGTATACTAAGATAATATTAAGTATATCATTGCAGCGATGAGCCAGAGATGGGGTTCTGGCTGGGCAACAGAATAAACCTTTCCCTCTCACCCACTTCTTCCACACTAAAACCCTTCCATGCTACCACCATTACTGCACAGCTGTAATGGCTTTCTTATTTCCATACTTGGACCTGAATGTCTATTCTCCATATAGCAATCAGAGTAAACTTTTAAAGACGAAAATCAGACCAGATAATTCCTCTGCTTACTCTCAATGGCTTCCTGCCATACTTAAACTAAAACTACTTCTTATTAAGGCCTATCAGACTCCACATGATCTGGCTGCTCCCCACCTCTTGCCTCCTCCTCTCTATCCATACTGGCACTCTTGCTGATCCCCAAAACTAAAGCATGTACCCACCCCTTTTGCACTTGTTGTTCCCTCTGAATAGAACACTCTTCCTTAGAGTTTGACATGGTTCACTCCCTTATTTCATTCAGGACTCTGTTCCTATGTCACCTTCCTCTACCTCCACATCTATGCTCTTTCTTCCACCATTAGCCCAAACGTAGAGAAATATCAGTACTCAAGGTTCCATTTACTACTGTATAAGGGTATTTTCGATGCTGCAAGTTACATACTTCCAAGTTCTATTCCTACTGTGTCACTGGACCTACAACACTCCTACACATCGAAAGATAGATATATCTTTGTATCCATCATAAAGATGTAAACTTGATAAAGCAACAGTCTAGAAAGGCAAGGGGGCATGAGAGAGAGACTGTTTATCTGGTTTTGCCCATTTAGGCACTGGATTATTTTACTTTTAAAATTTTAATTTATTTTAAAATTTACATACTTTAAAATGCACTTTTTGTGATGTCCACTTCTACAAATTTTGACATATATGGCTAGAGTCATGTATCCACCCCAAAAATCAAAATATAAAGCAGTTCTATCACTCCCCAAAATGCCCTCGTGCAGCTTTTTTGTGGTCAACCTCTTCTCCCACCCACCCCCAATGCCCACAACCACTTATCTATTCTCCATCCCTATAGTTTTTATGCCCTAGAATTTTGACTGCAATCATTATTCAAAGTCCAGCTAGTCCTGATATCTGCTGGAGTTATTCAGTACTTGATAGCAAAATAATTGGTTGATCATGACTGAAAGAGTCTGAACTTAACTATGGATGTATTTAATAAAGTATACATGAGCTTTTGTGGAAATGTGATATAGATTCTCAGGGCAAAACCTTAGCTAGGATGGTTAGAAGAATAATTTCTGTCCTGACCTGGCTTAGCTCAGACTCTTCCGCTCCTATTTTGTCAGGATTCTGCTGATTCCCTTCCTAACATCTGTTCCTGCCCCTCATACAGTTACTTCTCTATGTAGTGCTCTTAATCCCAGCTACAATATTTTTCTCTTTAAATTTACAAATGCCCAAAGTTTCTTTTAAGCATGGAATCACTGTCACTGAATTGCTGATGGTGACTCTCTGATGATTTCCGCAAAATGCCAGCTACCTATTCAGTTCCTGCAGCTCCCCATCTCTCACCATCTGAGTCCTGCACTCTGACTCTGTGCTTCCTGGCTCAGGCAGCAGTTACTTCTTCACTTGAACATACTATGCTCTGCCCTTGGCTCTCTGGTTTGCCACATCTGTGTTTTGAGTGTGCCCTGGGACAGGAGGACTTAAATGTTAATGTCCAACTTCCAGCCTGGTTACTGCAGCCCTGGTGTTCTTGTTTAACTGTTTCACAACCCGTAATCATTCACACCCACTGGGAACTCTGACCCATGAGTTACATAGTGGGATTGAGTTTCCCAGAAGTAGAAATAACAAGAAAGCTCACAGGTTAGTTCCTGTGCCTGCTGCAGCTGCAGCGTCAACACCAGGGGTTAACATATCTGGTAGGCTATCACCACAAAGTAGCTTCAACAACCACTGATGAGTCACAAATCTGCTTAGGCTTTATCTCGAGCATATTAAAGGGGCTACACTGGGTTCTAGCTCTGAATTCACCCTGGAGGCCTCTTCATTTCCTAGTTCCAGCTACTCCTTCTCACAAGACCACTGAGGGAGACATATGCCCAAGCAACAAGGGCGAAGGAAAACAAAGCAGCACTTTAGTCTTAGACTAGTGGGACCACATGGCCTGGTTTGCCAGGACAGTGCTGGATGTCCAGGTGTAATTATTGATAGCACTTTTTTACTCTCAATGTGTACCAATTTTGATTACAAATTATATAGCTATCCTAATTATACACAGCATATATACACAACATAAAACTTTCCCCATCCCCACAGCTCTGGAGAGAATATGGAGCCATTAGAAATTAGACAGACAAGGAGAGGCATGTAGGGTCAAAGAAAGAGACCAAAGTCATTCCCAGTATTCAAGTAAAATTGGAAGCCAAAATTTTGTAATGCCTCTCAGAGTGGAAACCACGCACCTATAAAGGGAGTTCTTAGGGTAGAATCTGAGTTTTCACAAATACAGAGACTAACAACAAATATTAAGTTCCCTGAAGGGAAACTAGACAGTGGCATCCCAAAAAAAGAAGTGTGGTCAAGCAGGAGGGAGATGCAGGAAAGCCATGCAGATTGGACCAAAACAGGGGCCAATCCCTTAGCCAAAAATGGCTGAAGGAGGAACTGAAAGATAATATCAGAACTAATTATAGCCTTATCTTGGGCTCCATGGATGGACTGTGGGGTCTATGTCACGTGTGAATTATAACTAAAATTCCTTGAGTACACAAAATTTTCTGGAAGGTATAGCTATAATTTTCATCAGATTCTCAAAAAGGTCCAAAAAAGTTAAGAACCTTTGCTTTATGATGTTTTCAGTCCTGGTGTATATTAAAAGATACATTAAAAGGTTTGTGGGGGCTGGCCCAGTGGCGCAAGCAGTTAAGCGTGAGCGCTCTGCTGCCGCGGCCCGGGGTTCGCTGGTTCAGATACCGGGCACACACCGATGCACCACTTGTCAAGCCATGCTGTGGCGGCATCCCATATAAGGTGGAGGAAGATGGGCATGGATGTTAGCCCAGGGCCAGTCTTCCTCAGCAAAAAGAGGAGGATTAGCAGATGTTAGCTCAGGGCCAATCTTCCTTGCAAAAAAAAAAAAAAAGGTTTGTCGTTAGTGCCATTGAGTCGATTCTGACTCATAGCAACCCTGTGTGTGACCAGGGCTGGCATATTAAAAGATAGTTCTTATTCCAGTGTGTGGGTTTAGTCATTCTCAACACATCCACTACTAGTTTCACAAAATCTTGAGTTAAGTGAGCCTTAACTGGGCTAGGTGGGCCCTACTTGAGTTTTACAATAACGATTCCAATACCCAGAGTGGAGAAAATCAGATAAACAGCATTGTTAACAAAATGCACTCTTGACACAGCTTGTTTCTGTTGAGGCGTGCTGCACATTACAGAAGCCCCTGGTAATTCTGTACTTCTTAGGATAACATAGAGACAATTTTGCAGTTGCACCACCATGTAAGTAAAACACCATTTGAGATAAAGATGAGAGAGATGGGTCACATACAAGTAAATAAACTGGTTCTGCAATACCATTTGAGGACACTTTTGTTCCTTTTGACTTTTGGTTTAGTTTATTCTTTCTGCATATTGCATTTATGTACCAGGTAAGCTAGGATGTCATTGGTTTATATGGTTCTTATGTGTAATAAAATACCAAGCTGTAGTCAGCTCTACCTCTGCTACAGTAAACCCCATACTTGTTCCTACCATTAAGTATCTGGATGCCCTTGTGAAAATCCTTTAACTTCTCTGGGCTTGAGGTTCCTTATCTCAAGACGTGAACGAGAGCGTTGGATATCATTAGATGTTATCAAAGGTTCCTTCCAGCTGTGTGATTTTATGGCATTGTATTTCTAGGAAGGCATCTGTGTTTATCATTCTTAAGTTTATGCAACAAACTCCTGAGGAGGAGAGGCACTTTATGTCCATTCACGATAATACCTAAGACAAAAAGTAAATAAAAGATAAAACATTGATTGAGCACTTCAGGCAGCTGGGGAGAGGGCCTCTCAGGGAAGTTTTCCTTCTACCAACTCTTCTCCCTCCTCCTGGAAAAGACTGATTGGTCAGATTCCAGGAGTCTGTTTGGACCACCTGCCATAGTGGACAAGACCACTATGTACTAAAGGTCACACACACACACAGGGGCAGCATGAATTCTTTCTTCCTTCTTATATCTACAGGGCTTGTCTTTTGTATCATCTTTCCCATCAAACAACAACAAATGAAAAACTAAGCCGAGTTCCACTTCTCAGTGGGACGAGTCCTGGCCTTCCTGCCCTCTTCCCTCTCCTGGGCACTGAAATTCTTCTTGTAGGTCTCCTGTTCTTCTGGCCTTCCTCTTTCCGGAACATGAAAAGGGCCTAATATTCAGAAGTAGGACACATGCCTCTATCAAGAGTACCAGAACGTGGCATGTGGCAGGGGGAGGGTAATGCGAGGTTAGAGGCCTGAGTAGGGTTCCTGTATAATATCTGGCAACCTTACCCTAGTTATATACAACATGTTATATACGACATTCCCCTGAGCCAATAGAATCTCTTCCTGATTACAGTCTGAATCGAAAATGGGTCATCCTATTGGGCAAAATTATGAGGCTTTCATATCATTCCCAGCCCTAGGCCAGCAATAGCCATTTATAAACATTACTATTTAATCACATGTGAGCTGTTTTTATTTTGACAGTTGTGATGACCCAGAAGAATAACTACCCCCTTTACTTAATGTCTCTTGTAATATCTTAGGTGATGTCACTGGAAGTTCAAAATCCAATATATTTCACTCTGGAAGTATAAAATCTGTTGTATTTCACTCCAGAAGAGTGACTTTTGGTATATGTCACGCCACACAACATCCAGATCCTAATAAAACCATTGTTCTGCCTTCAATGCTATGACCTTTGTCTTCATGAGTTAGTACAGAAGTCGAATTCTTCTTTCTAATGACTTAGGCTGGACTGCAGCAATTTTCTGTTCTTATGCAACACAGTAATTATTTAAATACTTAGACATATTGCTTACTATCTGAATTCTTATTGCTAAGGACCCAGAGCTTTGTTACCAGCTCTTCTCTTGCTTCTGTAAAAACTCTTATGAAGCCCATACCAATCAAGGCACCAACTACATTAAAAACTGCTACAGTTTTATGTATGTTAGCTTGGGAATCTCCCCATCTACTCTGAAAGTCTGTCCAACATTAGCTTCCTTTGGGCTCCACCTCATTCAGTCTCAGGCCTTGCTGGCTTTCATTATCTAGCTCCACTGGACATGTAACCAGTTTCTAGCCATTTACCTTGTCTCTTTTAAAACCTGGATATAGGTGATTGCCTTCAAAGCCAAAGGGCAAGGAAGCTCATTGATGCAGTCCATATAGGTCAGCATTCTGGGGAAAAAAACAGGGTAGAGAAGGGTGGAGAAGAGGGATAAAAAGAAGAAATTCAACACAACGGCAAACTGAATGTCAGGTATTTTGCTCTTCTCTGAGTTTTTCCTTCACTCCTTCCTAACTCTGAAGCATTGTTCTTTCACCAAGCAAACAGATCCCCCGCAACCTCATTCTATGGGTCCTTCAGCCATGTTCAGACAGGTTGAACTCCTAAGGTGAACACAGCTGAGGATGCCAAGATGGGACCCTACCTCACAAAACAGCAGTACCCAAACGTGTCTTTCTCTAAGCATAAGAATTCTTGGCTCTCATTGTGAATTAATTCTCTATTCCTTACACTCTTCACTGTGAAGAAAATAATCAATATATATCCAGATGCCAACAAATTGCCATGGTAGTTCCCCGTCTTCAGTCTTATGGGTTTTTTGAATGGCATATATTTTCAATGTGGTCTTTCTTTGGTTTATTCAAGGGCTATGTACAAGCCATCATGTTAAGTTTTAGAGGTTGTTATAGATTGAATTTTTGTGTGCTCCCAAAATATATTGAAGCCCTACCCCTCAGTGTAACTGTATTTGGAGATAGGGCCTATAAGAAGGTAATCAAGGTTAAATGAGTTCATACAGGTGGGGCCCAGATCTGATAGGATTAGTGTCCTTATAATAAGAGACACCAGAGAGCTCACTTCTCTCTGTGTGCACAGAAGAAAGGCCATATGAGAAGGTAGCCATCTGTAAGCCAGGAGGAGAGCTCTCACCAGAAACTGAATCAGCCAGAACCTTGATCTTGGGCCCCCCTGTTGATTGCAGCATTTTTCACAATGGCCAAGACATGGAAACAACCTAATTGTTCATCAACAGATGAATGGATAAAGAAAATGTGATAAATATATGTGCAATGGAATACTATTCAGCCATAAAAAAGAAGGAAGTCATGCCATTTGTGACAACATGGATGAAGCTGGAGGACAGTATGAAAATTGTCTCCAGTGAAATAAGCCAGACAGAAAAAGACAAATACTTTATGATCTCACTTACATGTGGAATATAAAAAAGTTGAACTCGTAGAACCAGAGAGTAGAACAGTAGTTGCTAAGGGCAACCACTGTTGTGTGGGAAATGGGGAGATGTTGGTAGAAACTTTCAGTTATAAGATAAATAAGTTCTGGGATCCAATGTACACCATGGTGACTATAATTAATAATACTGTATTGTATAACTGAAATCTGCTAAGAGAGTAGATATTAAGTGTTCTCACCACACACACACACACAGTACCTATGAGAAAAAACCAGCAGAGTACACAATCTTCTCAAGTGCATCTGGAATATCCTCAAGGAAAAATCATATGTTGGGCCATGAAACAAGCCTCAATAAATTTAAAAGGATTGGAATCATATAAAATATGTTCTCCAACAACAATGGAATAAAATTAGAAATCAATAACAGAAGGAAATTTGGAAAATTCTCAGATATCTGGAAATTAAACAACACACTCCTAAATAACCAATTGGTTAAAAAATAAATCACAAGGGAAATTAGAAAATACTTTGAGATGAATGAAAATGAAAACACAACATACTAAAACTTATGTAACACAACTAAAATGTGCTTAGAGGGAAATTTTTAGCTGTAAGCACCTGTATTAAAAGAGAAGAAAGATGTCAAATCAATAGCCTAAACTTTTGTCTTAATAAACTAAAAACAGAAGAGTAAACTAAATCCAAAGCAAGCAGAAAGAAGAAAATAATAAAGACTAGCGTGGAAATAAATAAAGTGAAAAATAGAAAAACAATAGAGAAAATCAACAAAACTAGAAGTTAGTTCTTTGAAAAGATCAACAAAATTGACAATTCTTTAGCTAGACTGATAAAGGAAAAGAGAGAAGACTTAAATTATTAATATTAGGAATAAAGAGGGGCTATCTACTATCTTACAAAAATTAAAAGGACTATAAAAGAATGAACAATTGTTTGCCAACAAATATGATAGCCTAGATGAAATGAATGCATTCCTACAAAGACAAACTACCAAAACTGACTCAAGAAGAAATAGAACATCTGAATGAAACCATAATATGTAAAGATATTGACTTAGGCAAGAAAAAAAAAAAAAACCACTCAGGCCCAGGTGCTCACCAATGAATTCTACTCAATTTTTTTAAGCACAGTTTTTATGTATTCATTTATTTATTTATTTACTTTTATTGAGGTAACATTAGTTTATAACATTATATAAATTTCAGGTATACGTCATTATATTTTGATTTCTGTGAAGACTACATCATGTATACCACCCAAAGACTAATTACCATCCATCACCATAATTAATAATTAATCAGAGATTAGATTAATAATCTAATCTCTATATGTGTTTGTTGTTATTGTTGTTGTTTTTTATCTTCCACATATAAGTGAAATCATACTGTACTTGGCTTTCTCCTTGGCTTTCTCCACCTGACTTATTTCTCTTAGCTTAATACCCTCAAGGTCAATCCATGTTGTCAAAAATGGCAAGATTTCATCTTTTCTAATGGTTGAGTAGTATTCCATTGTATGTATATACCATATCTACTTTATCCATTCATCTGTTGATGGGCATTTAGGTCGTTTTCAAGTCTTGGCTATTGTGAAAAATGCTGCAATGAATATAGGGGTGCATATATATTTTCAAATTAGTGCTTTCATGTTGTTTGGATAAATACCCAGAAGTGGAATAGCTGGATCATATGGTAGTTCTATTCTTAATTTTTTGAGGAATCTTCATAGTGGTTTCCACAGTGGCTGCACCAGTTTACATTCCCCAGCAGTGCACGAGGGTTCCCTTTTCTCCACATCCTCTCCAACACTTATTTCTTGTCTTTTTAACAATAGCCATTCTGATGAGTTGATATCTCATTGTAGTTTTGATTTTCATTTCTCTAATAATTAGTGATGCTGAATATCTTTTCATGTGCTTGTTGGACATCTGTATATCTTCTTTGGAAAAATGTCTGCTCATATCCTCCGCCCATTTTCTAATTGGGTTGTTTGTTTGTTGTTGAGTTGTATGAGTTCTCTATATATTTTGGATATTAACCCCTTATCAGATACACAATTTGCAAATATCATCCTCCAATTATTCTTTGTCTTTTTGATGGTTTCCTTTGTTGTGCAGAAGCTTTTTAATCTGATGTAGTCCCATTTGTTTACTTTTTCTTTTGTTTCCTTGCCTGGAGAACATGATATTCAAAAAGATACTGCTAAGACTGATGTCAAAGAGTGTACTGCCTATGTTTTCTTCTAGGATTTTGTGGTTTCAGGTCTTACATTCAAGTCTTTAACCCATTTTGAGTTAACGGCCTTCTTTCATTCTTTTGCACGTCGCTGTCCCGTTTTCCCAACACCGTTTACTGAAGAAACTATCCTTTCCCCATTGAGTATTCTTGACTCCCTTGTCAAATATTAGTTGACTGTATGTGCATTGGTTTATTTCTGGGCTCTCAATTCTGTTCCATTGATTTCTGTGTCTGTTTTTGTGCCAGTACTATGCTGCTTTTTTTTGTTTAATTTTTATTTATTTATTTATTTATTTTTCCCCCAAAGCCCCAGTAGATAGTTGTATGTCATAGCTGCACATCCTTCTAGTTGCTGCATATGGGATGCAGCCCCAGCATGGCCGGAGAATCGGTACGTCAGTGCGCGCCTGGGATCTGAACCCCGGGCCGCCAGCAGCAGAGCACGTGCACTCAACTGCTAAGCCGCAGAGTCGGCCCTATGCTGCTTTGATTACTATAGCTTTATAGTATATTTTGAAATCAGGGAGTGTGATACCTCCAGCTTTGTTCTTTTTTCTCAGGATTCCTTTGGCTATTTGGGGTCTTTTGTTGTTCCCTACAAATTTTAGGATTCTTTGTTATATTTCTGTGAAAAATGTCATTGGAACTTTGATAGGGATTGCACTGAATCTGTAGATTGCTTTAGGAAGTATGGACATTTTAATTATGTTAATTTTTCCAAACCATGTGCACAGAATATCTTTCTATTTCTTTGCATCTTCTTCAATTTGTTTCAACAATGTTTTATAGTTTTCAGTGTATAGGTCTTTCACCTCTTTGGTTAAATTTATCCCTAGGTATTTTATTATTTTTCTTGTGATTGTAAGTGGGATTGTATTTTTGATTTCTCCTTCTGCTATTTAATTGCTAGCATATAGAAACACAACTGATTTTTATATGTTGATTTTGTATCCTACAACTTTACTGTATTTGTTTATTATTTCTGATAGTTTTTTGGTGGATTCTTTAGGGCTTTCTATATATAAAATCATGTCATCAGCAAATAGTGAGAGCTTTACTTCTTCCTTTCTAATTTGGATCCCTTTTATTTCTTTTTCTTGCCTGATTGTTCTGGCTAGGACTTCCAATACTATGTTAAATAAGAGTGGCAAAAGTGGACATCCTTGTGTTCCTCATTGTTAATGTGGTGTATCACATTGATTGCTTTGTGGATGTTGAACCATCCTTGCATCCCTGGAATAAATTCCACTTGATCATGGTGTATGATCCTCTACTCAACTTTTGAAGAAGAATTAATACCAATCCTTTTCAAATTCTTTCATAAAAATAGAAGAGGAGCGAACACTTCCCAACTCATTCTGAGACCAGGGTTATTTATATCAAAATCAGACAAAGACACAAGAGAAGAAAACTATTGACCAATATTCTTTATGAATATAGATGTTAAAATCCTCAACAAAATACTAGCAAACCAAATTCATCAATATGTTAAAAGGATTATTCACCACGACCAAGTGGGATTTGTCCTAGGAATGCAAAGTCAGATTCACATCTGAAAATTAGCTAATGTAATATCAACAGAACAAAAAACAAAAACCACATGGTCATCTCAATAGACATAGAAAAAAATTTGACAAATTCCAAGACCCTTTCTTAACAAAAACACCTGATAAATTTGGAATAGAAAGAAATTTCTTCAACCTGATAAAGGCCATCCATTAAAAACCCACAGCTAACATCATACTTAATGGTGAAAGACTGAATGCTTTTCTCCTAACAGAAATGAGAATATGATGTATGCTCTGACCACTTTACTTCGACATTGTACTGGACGTTCTAGCCAGGGCAAGTAGTCAAGAGAAAGAAATAAAAGGCATTCAAATTGGAAAAGAAGAAATAAAACTGTCTCTATTTTCAGATGACATGATCTTATACATAGACAATCCTAAGGAATACACACAATATACTATTTGAACTAAGAAAAGAATTCAGCAAAGTTGCAGAACACAAGATCAACATATAAAAATCAATTATATATATTTCTATACACTAGCAATGAACAATCTGAAATTGGAATTAAGAAAACAATTCCTTTTACAATAGCATCAAAAAGAATAAAATACTTAGGAATAAATTTAACAAAAGAGCAAGACTTGTACAACGAAAACTACAAAACATTATTGAAAGAAATTAAAGAAGACCTAAATAAATGGAGAGACATCCCACATTCGTGGATCAGAAGACTTAATATTGTTAAGATGGAAATACTCCCCAAAATAATCTACAAATTCAACACAATTGCTATCAATATCCCAGCTAGTTTTTTCACAGAAATTGACAAGCTGATCCTAAAATTAATATGGAAATACAAGGAATCCTGAATAGCCAAAACAAGCTTGAAAAAGAATAAAGTTGAAGAACTCATACTTCCCAATTTCAAAACTTACTACAAAGCTACACTAATGAAGACAATATAGTAGTGGCATAAAGATAGACATATAGATCCATGGCATATAATTAAGAGTCCAGAAAAACAATGCCCTTCTATTTATGGTCAATTGATTTTTGACAAGGGTACAATATAATTCAATGGGAAAAGGATAATCATTTCAACAAATTGTGCCAGGACCTCTGGATATCCACGTGCAAAAGAATAAGTTGGATCCCTCCCTCACACAATATATCAAAACTAATTCAAAATGGATTATAGACTTAAATATAAGAGCTAAAACTATTAAAAGAAAGCTTAGAAGTAAGTCTGCATGACCTTGGACTAGGCAATGATTTCTCAGTTAAGATACCAAAAGCATAAGCAACAACAACAAAAATACATAAACTGGACATTATCAAAATTAAAAACTTTTGTGCTTCAAAGGATACCATTAACAAAGTGAAAAAACAACTCACAGAATGGGAGAAAATATTTGCAGATCATGAATTTGATAAAGTCCTAGTATCCAGACTATATAAAGAACTCTTACAACTCAAGAATAAAAAGACAAATAAGTTAATTAAAGAATGGGCAAAGGATTTGAAAGGACATTTCTCCAAAGACAAATGGTCAATAAGAACATGAAAAGATGCTTAACATCATTAGTCGTCAGCAAATGCAAATCAAAACCACAATAAGATACCATTTCACACCCACTAGAATGGCTATAAACAAAAAGATGAACAATAACAAGTACTGGCAAGGATGTGAAGAAATTGGAACCCTCATACACTGCTGGTAAAATATAAAATGGCACAGCCACTTTGGAAAAGAGTTTCGCAATTCCTCAAAAGTTAAACACAGAGTTATCGTATGGTCCAGTATTTTCATTCCTAGATATATACTGAAGAGAACTGAAAACTTATGTCCATGGAAAAACTTGTACACAAATGTTCATGGTAGCATTATTCATAATAGCTAAATAGTGGAAACAACCCAATTGCCCATCAACTAATGAATCGATAAACAGAATGTGATATATTCCTACAATCTATTATTTCTAGGTTATAAAAATAAATGAAGTACTGATACACACTGCAATGTGGATGAACACTGGAAACTTTAGGCTAAGTTAAACAAGCCAGACACAAAAGGCTACATATTATTGCATTTATATAAAATGTCTAGAATAGGCAAATCCATAGAGACAGAAAGTAGATGAGTGGCTTCCCAGGGGCTGGGGGAGGGGAGAATGGGGAGTGTATGCTATTGAGTATGAAGTTTCTTTTTGATGTGATGAAAATGTTTTAAAATTAGATAATGATGATGATGGCACAATTCTACAAATACAGTAAAAACCACTGAATAGTACATTTAAAAGCATGAATTTTATGGTATGTCATTTATATCTCAATAAAGCTGTTATTTTTTAAATGTCTGGAATACAGTAGGCATTTAATAAATGTTGGTTTATTCCCATCAGCCTAAATTCAGAAAATAGAGCTGAGGCTATTTCCTGCCCAGGGTTTAACAACTTTTCTTCCCTTCAGCCCTGGCAGCAGTCAGGCAGGATGGCCTGAGGGTTGCCAGTGAGGGAAATTGGAAACAGCTGTCCAGATTGTTGGGCCAGGGAGAAGAGCTATGGTAAAGAATGGGGAATCCAACATTAGGGAACAGATGCAGATTCTCTCACCAGAAGCCATTCCAGACAATAAACTTGGGAGAAGGGTGGAGAATAAAAGTAGAGACAAGAGATCAATGCCTTGTGATCTGGAGGCACCTTAATCCAATTACCACTCTTTACATCCCCCTCTCTCAGTTTCTTTTGGCTGCCAGCTTGATTTCTTGCAGAGCTAGGGCAGGTATCCCACTGCTTATACTCATGGCTGATCTAGTAATTTTTCTGCCAAGAAACTATATATTTTTTCCTGTTTTATTGACATATAACATTGTATTAGTTTTAGGTGTTCAACCCAATGATTTGATATATGTATATTGCTAAATGATCACCACAGTAAGTTTAGTTAACATCCATCACCTCACACAGTTACAATTTTTTCTCTTGTGATGAGAACCTACCACCTCTGGGTATCTCAAATCCATCTCTATTCCAACTAGTCATTTGTGATTTCTTCCACACCCTAAGGAATCTGGGGGTCCACTTTTGGCCTCCTTCTACTGAGGCTTCCTCTTGGGCAGGAACTAAGACAATTCTAGGCTGACTTTCTCCTGCATTATCCACCCAAATCTGGTCCTTGTGTAACATCAAAACTCTTTGGCTGTAACAGACTCTGAAAGCACAGCTACTTCCCAAACCACAGCCATTGGCCACCTCCTCTAAGCTCTCATCTTTTAGATATTTCAGGCATAATTCTGACACCAGTTTTCTGCATCCTCCAAGCTGCAGGGAACCCATATGAAGCTCTTTAAAGTTTCCCTAAGTTCCTCTCTCTTGCCTTGAGGTGAAGGGGAAGCACTGATACCCACATGCTCTTCTCGCCATGTATGGTATAATCATACTCATAAATTTACATAAACTTATATGTGCATATATTTAAATTTTTAGATAAAAAATAAATAAGATAAGGCATTTAAAGACCCAAGCACAATGCCAGGTAGTTAGTAAGTACTAAATGAATGTTAGCTGTTATTGCTAAATATTACTTTTCCTGTGAGGCCATCTATATGATTGTTAAGAAACGGAGAAAAAGAAACAGAGTCATCTTTTAAAAGCCTAGCTAGCTACACACCAGTAAATCAATCCACTTTATGGAAATAAATATAGTTAGAACTATTAAGGACTATCCCTTGTGTCGTACTTTTACAACAAAGATGGTATGACTTAGTTAAGTGAGATCAATGTATCTGCAGAAGCAAAGAAACTTACCAAAACATGAACCACCATGAAAGAAAAACTAAACATACGTGGTCCAGCCTGATAAAAATGGTTAGGATTAAAAAACAAAAAACAGAGTGGCACAATCCATAGAGCAATTTTGGTGCCATCTGTAAATACTTTTTCGTAAACGTGGTGGAATATAAATGGAATAAATTACGATAGCATTAATTGTTCCTTGCAGATCACACAATCAACATGGCAGAGGCAGTTTGGTGGGGCATTAAAATGGCTGCAAAGATCAGAATTGCTGTGTTCTTGTTACTTGGGGCATCCAGATCTAACCAGAGATATTCATGCACTCAGTATTCATGCCTTTATTCATTCAAAAAATATGCGCCTCCTATGTGTAAAGTGTTCTCCTAGAGCCTGCGATGGATATAAAGAACTATGACACAGTAATTGGCCTTAAGACATGTACAGTCTAGTGAGAGAAGGTAAACAAAGCATGCTCTTTCGATTTAGAAATTTTGTGGAAAACTAAGGTAGCTAGGTAGAGTGTTAGCTACTTATCATTAGGAAAAACATTTGCTGTTACTGTCAAATTCTATATATTTTCAATTTCAGGGTGTCTATTTTCAAGTTTGTTGCTCTTGGGTAATAGATCAAAGACGCATATGGTAAAAAATTATTCAAATGATACAAAAGAGTATTTGTTTTTAAATATGTATATATGTATTTCTTACATAGCAGGACTCAAGAAATGCACTAATTTTCGAAGACACTAGTTTTTCCTTCATCAACTTATTATTTCATTTCCCTCTCCAATTTACCTCTAACCCCATGGCATGCAATATGCAGAATTTAATAGGTGTCTTCTAAGCCAGCATAATGCTTGGCCAGATGTCATTCCCTGTGCTCTTTACAGAATTTCTGCAGTATTTTCTCTAAATGTTTTTTTAATGATATAATCTGTCTTCCTGTTTTGTTTTCTCCATTTCTTTCTATTATTTTTTTAAGCTTAATCAGATAACCCAATAGGGATCTAAAAATCCTTATTTCAGCAGCTTCTAATCTGCTGCTGAATTCTTCCCAGACCCACGGTTTAACATCTGTCTTCAATATTCTAAGCTACCAAAGAGGAATGGAGCTCAGCTTAACTTGCTTCTTTTAATCTGTGAAGGCAACTGAAAAAAAAAAAAAAAAGTAGAATAATTGAACTCATCAGCTTCCTGACTTGAGACCTTATAATATAGCTTCATTATTTTGACATGAATTCACTAGATATCAGATTCACTCATATTCAAATTTAAGGGCAAAAGCATCCCAAAGACAAAGATAAATTACTTTTGGATTACTCAACCTCTGCTTCTCCATACACACAATCGAGCTGACATTATATTTTACACAGTGAAAAGTGATACCTTTGGCTAGCAATTACCTTTTTATATAACTTGTAGATATTGTAGCCCAAAGAGATAGAGTACAGACTTGTTAATAATTCTTTTTAATGTTACATTTAAACTAACTTTAAAACTGGGTCATAATGAGTGACTCTTGAAAAATCCCCAGCTAATTTTAATGCCCTAGCTTTAAATAATGCTGAAACAATGGTTTCACCTTGAAAATTTGACAATCAAATTGATACTAATTAAAGCAACGTGTGCAATTTTCCTAGGGCTCTAAAACAAAATGGAATTTGCAACTCAGTAACAAACTAGAATGACTGTCACAAAATTAGATAATTAGAAGATTTTAAAAGAAGCGCACATGTAATACAGTGGAGACCAGGTAGCTCTACAAGGTATTATGTGGAATGTAATTTATGTAAAGTTTTAAAAAGATAATAATACCTGAGTGCATTTAGCAGTGCTGACGCTGTGTGAGCTTGACCCTGAGGTATACTGGGGCCTGAAACCCGGATGCAATAGGAGGAGGAACACATCTAGGTACAGGGTTGAGTCATGGAGCAGCAAGCTAGTGTTCAAATGGCAAATTCACCACTATTCAGACTGGCATTAAAATTTGGTCCACTCCAGTGGGCAAGAGTATGGAGAGTAGAAAATAATGAAGGCTGGAGAGGCAGCAGTTTGGCACTTCAGGAGAAGTCTAACAAAGCCTTGGGTTTATGGAGCATAGGATTCAGCCCCTCAAGAGCAGGCTGTTAGGGTCCTGTTCACTTCGATTTGGTTCAGGCTCTTGTTCCAAAGGGGAGCTTGGATTCTGAGCAGTTAGCTGAGGCAGAAATTCAGTCAAATGGCCTGGGATAACACAGAGGAATGAGCAGAGGCTCTGGTGTTGGGGCAAAGGAGAAGCCAGGGCTCTCCACAGGCATACAAAAGAAAAACACAAAACTGCTTAAAGCAGTAAGACTAACTCCATACTCCAATGGCTCTGGTTTGAATCTGATAAAATATTGCCTGTTAGGCACAAAGATAAAAGCAAGGGCTGAAAGATGGCCAGGAAGCTGGAGATGCTGAATGTCAGGTTGAGGGGACCAGTGCCTTCAAAGGAGCAAGGCCAGCAAAGGCAGAAACTGATCAAAACCCAGTCCTCAAGAAGTTATTTATGATGTAGAAAGAATGGAACACCCAAAAATGAATGATTTGTACCTGGATACATTCAACAAAGGGTGCTGCTGAACTGGTACATCCAGTTAGGACACCAGAATGGTGCCTCCTTAAATATACTTGGTGAGTTAATTTTTTTAAACCCCAAGTGTTATGGGAGCTAACAGTAATAGCTACATTTACAGAGCGCCTCTGTTGGGCCTTGGCTTTTCGTAAATGGCTGCCATACTACATCTATTCACAAAGAAGTTTCATTATAAAGGAACATTTATAATTAACATCTAACATAAATTAGAAACTCAATTTCCAGAGACAAAAATAGTATAGGAATTGTAATATGTAAATACGTGCATCAGATAAAGAAGGCTGCACCACTAAGATACCACTGATTTCCAAGCAAAATAATATCAGCTGTGTCGATAAACAAAAAGCATACCTTGGGCATCTGAAGGGAGAAGGAAGGTAAAGGTTAGAAATGAGAGGGGAGTGTCTCTCCTTGATGCAGGAAAGGGAAGAAAGGAAAAGAAGTAGCATCAGCAATAATCTGAAGGGAGAAGCAGACTTTTGTCAGGACAGGGAAGAATCCAGGTCCTAGAAAATGCTGGTGAAAATTAAACATCTTCTTTTTGTCAGTCTATCTCACCAACTCGCCTCCCTCCCAACTCCAGTCAAATGTACTGGCAGGCTGCACTCTACTCACCTGGCCCTAGTGATGGTTCCAGAGGCGGAGATGAGACCCGAGCCATGCATGAGAGTTTAGCCAACTGTACAGTTAGGAGGAGCAGTGTCCACACAAGACTGCCTTCACTTACAACACCAACTATAAATTCAGGGGGAGGGGGTCCAAAACCATGCTCAGTTTTGATAATTTGCTAGAAGGACTCAGAAAACACTGAAAGCTGCTGTGCCTACAGTTATTGGTTATTACAGGGATTAAAATCAGCCAAGGGAAGAGACGTATAGGGCAGAGTCCAAGAGGGTTCCAATTGCAGAGCTCCTGGTTGTCCTCTCTGCATGGAGTCATGGACAGTGTTAACTCCTTCTGGCCACGAGGTATGACAATATGCATGGACAGCCAGGGAATGGTGTGTAGAGTTTTTATTGGGGCTCCATTACATACTACCACTATGGCTGACCTTTAGTCTCCAGCCCCTCTTGGAGGTTGGGCTGATATCTTCAGTCTCCAGTCCCTCCTGGAGGCAAAACTGATACTGTGTGGGTCAAAGTCCCCAGGCAAAGATACTCCAATCAGGCAGGACATTCCAAGTGCCTAGAGATCACCTCTGGGTAGTTGAGGGCAAAGGCCAGACCCATCATTGAGTAAGGTTCTTTACTATATATCAGGCCAATCAGAATTCTTCCCCAGGAATTTTCTTTTTGGAAATAGAGAAGAGACTGTCTTAGTTGGGACCCCTAGAAGCAGAGCTTGAGACAGGATTCTTATGTAAGTGATATACTGAAGGACTCTTCTCAGGAGAAAGCTATCAGGATGTGAAGGAAGCATAATAATACAGGGGAGGATGCTAAGCAAAGAAATGGTTTCAGCTGAAGTCTAGCCATCCCCTGATACCACAGGAAGCTTTTGAGCATGATTGATTGCGCCTCAGAATTGACCTATCTTGAGAAGGGGCTTTGTACTCCCATATCAGTCAGCCATTGGCTGTGGCCCACCACTGGGGCAGGGGGTTGGGATGACATTATTTCCTAGGCATTTCTGGATGAGGCAGCAACTAGTGGCCCAAGGCAATTCTCCAGAGTTGGGTGCAGCTGTGAGCCAATATCAGCCACACTGGCAGCAGCTCAAGGATGGATACACTGATCTGGAAAAGGGGATATGGGTGGGCTACCAATAGCATTTACTATGGTCCACACCTTGCACTGCTCAGATCAGCTTGCCTGTCACAGTGAGTTCACTCCACCAAGTCACAGCTTCTCCAGGATTCTGGTTGCTCACAATTTTTGGAGAAAGTTACACAAAGAGGTGTAATGAGAAAGACTTCAGACCCCTGCTGCTGCATTTGATACAAGGCCAGAGACTCATCATCTCCCTCCTCTACCACTCATTCTAGATTTCTCGCCTCACTGGCAAGCATTTCCACTAGTCTAGGTTTCCTGGTGGAGGAACTGAGACTCTCATTGAGAACAGAGCTGAGGCCTTTCTCAGGCTGTGTTTGCTATTTTTGCCTATTTACAATTAAAATCAGGCAGGGGAATACTAAGAGATGCCACAGTGGATCACCTGAATAACAAACTCATTTCTCCCTGCTCCTTTATATAGCAACAGTCTTACATCTTCATAATGATGAAGGTCAATTACTCCTGCCAATGTGGTAATTACTTTTCTTTGTCTACCAGCTCCTGTAAAGGGAGAAGGAGCCCAAATTGACCAGGAAGCAGCTATAGCTTTAAGTTTAGAGGTACTCTATGTTCTTTGGTGGAAGGACCCCACCCCCCTGGAAATACAGACCTCTCAACCCACAGATCCTAACGCTGCAAAGACAGGAAGACAAATTCTCCAAGGGGGTCATTGGGAGTGATGCCTTGTGGGGATACTTCTATTTCTACCCCTTAGTTCCTGAACCTATGTATTCTAACTACTGGAGACATCGCACCATAAAATAATCATCAGTTTAAGATGGATACAGCCTATTGAAGAATAGTGCCACTTTCTCTCAGAGGAGTCATCACCAAGCTAGCACCTCAGCTGAAGCTTCTAGGAGCCATTCCACCACATTATCAGGCTGACAGCCTCTGAGTTGCACTGTATGTGGTGGGACCAGCGGATTCCATAGTCATAAGCAAATTGCCTCATCTCCTTTGCCATAAAGTGAGTCATTTGTTCTAAGGAGATATTATGCAGGATCTCAAGTTAGTAAATCACACACTCTGTGAGCCCTCAAAAAGTGGAGTTAGATTAGGATCTGTGAACAAAAAAGACATACCCATACCCAGAGCAATCACAGTTAGAATGAATCTTTGCTCTTTCAAAGGTGGACATTATCTCATGTAACCAACTTGCCACCAAAAGCTTACAAGAAGACCAAATGGTCTCCTCAAGGAAGTGTAAATGCTCCTTATAACCATCCCAAGCAAAAACAAGCATCGTTGGCCCTTCAGCCCCGTACCACACATACGGTCATGACCGAGGCCAATAATATCCCTCTTCTCCTGCGCAGATTTCAACATTTCTGACCCAGAAGATCTGTCATATATGTATTTAGAAAAGTGTCTCAATCTACCTTACTATCTGTATAAATGAAGAATTCTAAACTTATCTAAAGCATCTAGGTGCATTAAGACCATTTCTTTACCTATCAGAGGCTTCTATTCTCTTTCTACTTTGTTAGTTCTACCTTTGAATGCTGTTTGCCAGATAAAATGGAAGGAAAATAGGAGTCACAGAGTCCTGTCTTTTCTAGTAAACATTGCTAAACCTGTCTAAAACAGCTGAAGTGCACCTTTTCAGTTCTTTTAGTCCAATAACTGAAATGTCTTAAAAGAAAGGGGGAAAGGGGTATTTTTCTTATCTTTAGCATTTCTTATCCATTGGAACTCCAGCCTTACAGTCTTAAGGATTCATGCCATATTTTGCTGTTTGTCTTTTAATTATGTTCTACTCCCTCTATTTTTTTTAGATCATTTAAAAGCCTGAGCTTATCACAAAGCTCCCTAAATAGCTAATTTTGTTTCTTTATATGCTGGTTATCTCACTTTCCCAATGAAATAATTAATGATTGCATAGTGATAATTTCATATTTATAAGAATTTCTTTTATATTTGGAACCATATTCCTTTATAGATATTCTAGCCCTAGTACCATAACTCATTTTTCTGTATTTAAAGTACAATGAATTTCTGACTGACAATCCCATTTTCAGTTCCAAAGCCAGAAGAACCAGAGAGGATATGGTCTCTTTCTTCAGAGATTCCAATCTCACATTATCCTCAGCTCTTTGTTAGTCAGGTATAAGTTCATAGTTGTATTTCCCATACTTGTATTATCCACCTTATTAGAGAAGAATCTCTCCTCAGGGCTGGCGTGTATCTTCAGAAATCTCTTTCTTTTCATTAGATTCCACAAAAAAGTCCAAACTCAAGTTATTTTAACCACTATTATTAATTTGATTTGGTGGGTTTTTTTATACTTTTCACATAAAATCATTTCAGAAATCTTGTCCTCTTTAAAATTGAATAATATTTTCTAAGGATAGGTTCTTTGTTCCAGGAGTTTTGCAACATTCTCTAATCAAATGCTAAAAAATTCCAGCCCGATCTAAATGCCCTGGAAGTTCAGAGGAGGGACAAAGTGGGAAGAGCAACAGCTTTGTAATTAAATAATGGATAGATGATGGCCTATCCATGCTTGAGATGGAATGAGGAGACGTATTTCAAAAAAACAACAACTGGAAAAACTCAACATGTGTTCAGAGGACGAGTGAGCTAGTTTATCTGGAGGGTTTGGAGAATGAGACACTAGAGTTAAATCTGGAATGGAAATGTGGAGGATTTGCGTGCCAAGCTAAGAATTAGGACACTATTCTGGAGTTCAACAGAAGTCCTAGATGGTGTTTAGGAAGTGAATTGATATTATCAAAATTTATTTTAGGAAGATGTGTGATGGCATTAAGCAGAACTATTAGGAGAACTAATGACAGTAAAGAAATTTTGAAGTAATTCAAGTATGAGAGTATAAGGCCTCATACTGACGGTAGCAAAAATGGAAATAGTGGATAGATGGGAAACCCATTTCAAAACATAGGGCTTGTTTGGTTGTTCCTAAAAAATTAACCATAGAATTAGCATATGACCCAGCAATTCTATTCCGAGGTATATACTCAAAAGAATTGAAAGCAATTGTTCAAACAAAAACTTGTACACACATGTTCATAGTAGCATTACTCATAATGACCAAAAAGCAGAACCAAGTTAATGTTCAGATAATGAATGGATAAACAAAATGTGATACATTTATATGATGGAATATTATCTGGAAAATGAAAGTAATGAAGTACTGATACATGCTACAACATGGACAAACCTTGAAGACATTATGCTAAGTAAAATAAGCCATAAACTAAAGGACCAGTATTGTATAATTCAATTTATTTGAAATATCCAGATTAGGCAAATCCATAGAGACAGAAAGCAAATCAGTGGTTACCAGGGACTGGTAATAAATAATAATTTATTATTTATTGGTAATACTGGTAATTGGTAATACCAATAAATATTTGTTATTTATTGGTAAAACTGGTAATAAATAATAAATAGTCACTAATGGGTACAGGGTTTCTTTTCAGGATGATGAAAATGTTCTGGAACTAGATAGTGATAAGGGTTGCACACTACTGTGAATGTACTTATTGCCACTGAATTGTACATTTTAAAATGTGAAAATGGTAAATTTTACATTGTGTGTATTTTACCACACACACACACAAAACCCAAAAAACAAAAAAACACATGGCTTGCTAACTGATTGGAAATGTTAGGTAGAAGGGGTGAGCCAGGCTATTATCATTTAAATTAAGGTTAATTGGGATACTGATGGCATCATTAATTTAAAGGAGGAAATTAATTAAGGAGCCTATTTAGGGGGAAACTATGTGGCAGGCCCCACCCTATATGGCAAGAGGGGACGTCATGAGGGCCAACATTAGGTTTCCTTTAGCTGGCTTGTTTAATGTGGGTGGTTAATCCTTGTACCCAATAGTATAAAATGAAGTGGAGCTGATGCCTATTGGTAATCATGAAGGCGGAGACTTTCGCTTAAGTGCTTTAGATACTGCCTCACCCACTGTGAAGGACATACTGTCCAGATCCCCTTTCATGGAAGGAGTTTTTGCTCCAGCTGCCAGAAGTGCTGTCAGCAGGCAGCCTTTAGCTGTCAGCACTTATGGGTTCTGTCTCAGCTACAGACAGTGCCTAGCCTAAGGTCATACCCTTCCTGGGCAGCACATAGCCAATGACTCATTAACAGGGGGGTATCAAGGTCCTGCCATTTGGACCCAACACAGGAAAACTATGACGGGCTATTTTAGCTGCAGAGCTCCTCCGTGGGTTCCGGCAAGGCTGTCGTTTTGTCCTGCACAATAGCTCAACTTCTCCATCTGCCAAATCCCACTTCTTTCCTCTCCCTTCCACGGGTATTGATCACAGTGGCACTCCCTAATAAACATCCTGCACCCTAAACTCCAATTCAGTGTGCTTTCCAGAAAGTCCAACCTGCAACAGTTGGTGCCAGGAGTGGTCTCAGAAAACAGATAAGATGGGGATTTAGAGCCAGTTCATTCATTACCCTCCTGGTAAAGAAGATGCCATCACTGATGGTAAATGAAGCACAGACAGCCTCTGGCTGCAGGGAGCTGTGTGACTGTTCAAATTTCCACTAGACGTGAACTAGGATGGCATATCAGTGAAAAGAAATACCCTCACTGGTTTGATGTATTATTTGAGAAATATGGATACAACGGTATCTACAAGGAGAATGGACTGCCATAGCTAATGCTAAACTGGATTGATGCTCTGGAAAAAGATAAGGAAAGGCTGAGAGCAATTAATAGGCAATTGAAAGTCAAGTGGAAAACCAGGGGGCCCCTTAGCAGCATATAAAGTGGCTCTTTCCTGCAGCAGGAGGGCAGAGAAAACTTAGGACCAGACCCAGAACTTAACTGTCAGTGTAGATACTTTCAAAAAAAGTGCAACTTTCAAACAAGACAGGTCTGCTATACTAAGGTTAAGACCCTGTTTGAGAAAGAATTGGACCTTAACACTTGGAGTTGGGACATTTGAGCTGATACCTTTGAAAATCTTGAATTCTCAGATTTCCCTGAAAGCTCTGAGCATGCAGAAGCAGCCCAACCCTCCCTATTCAGAGCTGCCATTCCCCTCTTGCTTTAAGAAAGTGCAGATTTCTCTCCCCTGCAAGGCAATATGTGCCCCTCTAAGAATCTGTGAGGTAGGTAGTTGAGGGATGATTCTGATGGGGGTCTTGGCATAACCCAGCTGGGGACATGTTGAGCCTAATAAGGACAGAAAGGAGAGGCAAGACCCAGCCAGCATATGCTGGAAAGAGCTGGGGAAGTATGCCTGGGACTATATTCTAGAGTGCTTGATCAAGGGGATTAAAACAAAAGATTGGAAAAGGAGTTATTTATTAAATCCCAAGATACAGGATTTAACGCCTATAGCAAGGATCTCAAGAGAGAGTGTGAACTTACTAATTGGATAGCACCTAGAAGCATGGAAAAAATGATGGCCCATAATAAAAGTCAACATGCCAGAATTCCTGTGGCAGATGGAAAACAGGATTGAAAGGCACAAGAAAATGAGCATGCTAGAGTAGATATACTGTATCAAACAAACAAAATCTCTCTAAATGGTTATGTTCCATGTGAAGACCTGAAGGATATACAATTTACCAAGACCATAAGGGATGTGCTGGTGACAGGAAGACAAGCATCACTGAAAACTTCAGTGTTAGTTCTCTTTAGTGTGCCAGGGCAGATGATAGAAGAGATGATGTAGTACCAGCCTCACTCATGGCAATAGGGATGATAAGACACTAAAAAGATGGAGGCCAGGACTTAATTATCAGAATCCTGGTTGATGTAGTTATTGTAATGAGCGGCAAGTCAGACTGGCAACCAAGAGGAGCTGACTCACAGAGAGTTATGGAAACGGTTAGTAGAATGCAGCACCCCTAGGAGCAAAACAAATGGACAAAACCAAAAGCACCACTCAACTCGTACCATCAGAAGAAATTAAGGATGGCTAATTAGGAGGCTGCCAGCAGTTGTCCCAACAAAACTTCATGATCTTATGCCCAGTTTTCAAAATTGAACCAGTTTTTTGGACCCGTAGGATGCCAGCTTCTCAGAAGGAAAAGTCTTGTAACAGCAGAGCAAATGTACATGGTAAAATCTTTCCCCAGTGGGACCTATGGTCATGTACTCAGATACGTATGTACCGGGAAGAGGGGACTGTCCAAATATGTCAGAGACTGTTGGATATCGCTTTAAGACAAATACAGCACCCTGAAGAATTGTGCCCCTTTCTCACATGGGAGTCATGTCAAAAAACAGCAGAGGTGCCAGCTAAGGATGACAGATATCTAGACTGAGACAAGCTGCAACTACAGGGACTGTAGTTCATCTTATCAAGATTCTAAGATTCCTCTTCTAAGTTTTCCCCAATAAGAAAGGCTGACCAGAATCCTAGAGGGCTTCTTTCTGAACACATTTTAAGATGTAGATTTGAGCAGTGCAGAGGGTATACAGTGATGGACATGAAATTGTGATGCCCAGATCCCTATTCAAAGAAGGACTTGCTGCCCAATCACTAGCTTTTTTGGACCCAGCTCTTAGCTCTTTCCAAGATTGCCTCAGCTGCAGAGGTCCCTCACCCAAGGTCACACCCCTTCCTAATGGCATGCATCCAATGACTGATTGACTCTCAGATAAAAGGCCCCACCATTTCCACCCAAAATAAGACAACTCTGACAAGTCAATTTAGCTCCAGAGCACTCCCGGGCATTGGCAAAAGCTGTCATCAGGCCTGCATTGCAGCTTGACTTTTCCCTCTGCACCAACCTGCTTCCTTTCTTTCTCCTACAGGTATTGATCCCAAGGGTATTCTGTAATAAGTATCTTATACTCTAAACTCTAACTTGGAGTCTCCTGCCTGGAAGAACCCAACCTGCAGCACCTACTTTCCCCAAATCAAATAGAAGAGTATAGATATTTTACTGAGATGGGGGTAAAGTGATTGGTAGTGGTAGGAAATGGGGCATTAGATCCTTGGTCTTTGAAATTTGCTCTCTTTTCCATATGGGGCTTTCCTCTCTAGACCTCCAGATGGTAGTTTGAAGCTCCCATTCTCTCCCTCACTTTGAAAAGTTCCCTATCTTTAACTGGCTCTATTTCCATCTGTACATTCTGCAGTGTCTGCTGCCCCATTTCCTTGAGGTCTGCCACCTGTCCCTACAGAACTCACCAACTCCTAACCCCTTCTTGGAACCTGATGCACATCTACTGCATGTACAAAATCTACCTGATCCCACCTCTGCATCACCCTCATGGGACTTGGGGGACAAAGGGAACCAATGGAAACATAAAGTTCATGCTGTCCATTGTGCCATGAGTAACAAGTCCTTTGTCTCTAACCCGGGAGTCTTGTGTCTTCTGCCAGCATCCTGAAACCATGTCAAGCTAACTTTTAGCTTACAAGTAGGGTTCAATCTCGTATCTTTCATTGCTCTTGACAGTTTTGTCCCCTCTGAAGCGGAGAAAAGAATAGGAGTGGGAAGTTTCCACTCTAGCTGTGGCCGAGATTCTTCTAAGTAATCATTATCAAGCCTCCACACCTTGAAGTTTAATGTTCTTTAACACAATCTCTCTATGCAAAAGATTCATATCTCTCCTGTTGGCATAATTTTGGTTTTATTTACTGCAAACCTAGGCCTTGTGTTAGAAGAATATAATAACCTCCTTGACCTCGCTAAATTACAAAGCATTCTGACATTAAGTTACAATAAAGGACACTCTGCTCAAAACTCTGCTTTTCTCTAACTCTGGGTTTCTCCCCTGATTATAGCAAGGGGGGTGTAGAGGTAATTATCTCAGCTGGCTCTGCCTCAATGGAAATGTTAGTGGTATGGTAATAAATACACCAAAGTTGAGGTAATAGTGCAATACCCAACTGGAAATTTCCAGTAGGCACTTGAATGGAACTTGGGAAAAATGTCAGAACTAGAGATAAAGATGTAGTAATTTGAATGTCAGTCACAAGCTTGGCTAAAATATACCACTTATTTTCTTTTTCTCCATTTCAACTTACTTTCTGATCCTGACTTACTGTCTGACTCCATTCCACTGGGCTGACAGGAAAATTGATCTCAGCCATTCTTGGGGATGCCCTTCCCCCCAAGTTGTACTGTAATTTCAGGGTCTTATACAGTTACCACTGGGAATCCATCATCCTACCTCCAATTCTAGAAGCTCTCTGCTGCTTTTGTGCCAAATTAGTGCCTGGGAATCTTTTTTAGATCGCCTATGTTCCATCTGACTGCCATTTCTCTCTGGCTGCTTTCTTTCTCTCTGCTGTCTCCCTGGTGGCACTAGCTGAAAGCAGTACCCCAATGTCTAAGCTCTGGACCCCTCAGACTACCTTTTCAACTCCTACCCTCAGTCCAAGAGAATATTATTTTATTCTCAGGTAGATCATTGTTCTTTCATGTTTCTTCTGAGACATGCCATTTATGCCTGGGAGTTTTACTCTTTCTTCCTTTTAACTTTTCCTGAGAGCTTACACTTTTGGAATGCAAAAGCCAAGGAGACTTGTGGGCTATTTCTGCTTTTCATTCTGCTGCATACCTCCTTTGAGGCAATGATCACAGAGCTACATGCTTGAATCGGAGGTACGCAGAGGGAAAATACAGAGATGAAAACTGCATAGATTCATATCTCAAAATAGCTTCCAGCCACACAGATATGATCATGAGCTGAATAAGGGTGAAGCCATGAAAATTAATGAAATATTTTTTATTCTATTACATCAAAATCCATTGGTCTATCTTGCACTTTAAATCACACTTCTGCCATTAAATTTGTCAAATGGTTTCAAACTGTGGTGAATTCATTTTCTTCTGAACTCACAGAAATAATTGTCACTATATTCATTTTTTGGTAATTATCATGTACTGTCTTGTGACTTACCTTGCTCTTCAAATAGCCTGAGGTTTTGCCCACCATTTTTTTAAATCGCAAAACTAATACATGTTCATTATAAAGAATTTGTTTGGAGACTTAATTTTGTGTCATGGCAGGTAAGTATTTGAACTAATGTTCTTACTGAAAACACAAAAAATGCTGACTGAAATGTACATGTTTTAATTTAGAACACTGAAGAACTGACAAGATCATAAAGAACTATCAGGCCAAAATCCAAGGGAAAGCTGAAATCCGGAGAGAGAAGTCACAAAGCCAAAGCCACTTTTAGCCTGAGGGTTTTTGTCATTCCTGGAAAACTCGAATTTGGCTTTGGTAGACTTGCAGGGTAGTGGGGACAGATGTCAAATCCCAAGCTGGTGGTGAGTCTAGGACAAGATTTACCCAAATTAAACTGAGGCCCTATACTCTCAGGGTACAGATAAAATAAGTAAATCTGCTCTAATTCCCACTTCCAGGGGACTACAAAGAACATTGCTTTGGTGCTAAAAAGAAAAAGAAAAGAAGAATAAAGGATTAAAACCTTCTCTGAGAATTTGTGGCTCTACAGTGTTTCCTTCCACAGATGTGTAGCCTGGATTTATATCACCTAGTAGTCCAGAAAACCTCAAGCCATGAACTTGTTTTGAGGTAATTATGGACTGGGGCCTGGCAGAAGCAAACACATATACTCTCTGGAGAAGGTACTGTGGTGGGCTGAATAATGCCCCCTCCCCCCAAAACAAAAGGTGTCCATATTCTAATCCCTGGCATCTGTGAATATGTTACCTTACTTGGCAAAAGGGACATTACAGATGCGCTTAAGTTAAGAATCTTGAGATGGGACATTATCCTGGATTATTCCAGATGGGCCCAATGTAATCACAAAGGTCCTTATAAATAGGAGGCAGGAGGATCAGAGTCAGAAGTAGGAGATGTGATGATAGAAGCAGAGGCTGAAGTGATTCAAAGAAAGGGCCGTGAGCCAAAGAATGCAGGTGGGCTCTAGAAGCTAAAAAAGGCAAGGAAATGGATTCTTCCCTAGAGTCCCCGGAAGGACTGCAGCCCTGCTGACACCTGATTTTAGACTTCAGAACTGTAAGAGAATAAAATGTATAGTTTAAGCCATTGAATTTGTGGTTATTTGTGACAGCAGCAATAGGAAATTTATATAGGTGCCTCCATTACAGGCCTCAAAGAATCCCCACCAATAATTTTCAAGAACAATGAGCCACACACAGTCAAAATACCAAGCATAGAAAATGCAAAGTACAATGAATGAGAACCAGCAGAAACAACTGGATAGATGCACAAAGTATTCAAATATAAGAATTATTGGACATAAATTTAAAAACCTTTTATGCCTACTATGTTCAAAGAAATGAAAGATAATTTGAAATTTTCTATAGAGAATAGGTATAAAACAGACCCAAAATGACCAATTACAAACCTCCATGAACAAAAAATAAAATATATAATAACCACAATTAGAAATGTAATGGATGTGTTTATCAACAGATTATAGTCAGCTGAAGAAAGAAGAAACGACTCAAAAAATAATTTAGAAGAAATTATCCAGAATACAGCATATAAAGTACAAAAGAAATGTTAAAAACATGAGGATAGAGTGACAGGGTCTAATACACATTAATCAGAATTCCAGAAGGAAAGGAAAGAGAGAATGGACAAAGGCAATATTTTAAAAGATCATGGCTAAGAATTTTCCAGAACCAATGAAAGACAACAATCCACAGATTCAAATAAAATAAATAAGATAAGTAAAAAGAAATCACAGTCTAGGTACATCATAGTGAAAATGCAAAACACCAAAGATAGAGTCTTAAAGGAAGCCAGATGTAAAAGATCACCTTCAAAAGAGGAACTATTACACTTATGACTTATTTTTCAATAGTAACAGTGGGAGCCAGAAGACAGTAGAATATCTTCAACTGTTCTTAAAGGAAATAATTGTCAACCTAGAATTCTATATACCAAGAGAAAAAAAAATTGTTTTTCGGCTTCCCAACTCTTTTTTTTTTTTTTTGCCTTGAGGAAGATTAGCCCTGAGCTAACATCTGTGCCAATCCTCCTCCACTTTATGTGTGGGTCACCGCCACATCATGGCTGATGAGTGGTGTAGGTCTGTGCCTGGGATCTGAACCTGCAAACCTGGGCTGCCAAAGCAGAGTGCATGGAACTCAACCACTACTCTATGGGGCCAGCCGCACCAACTTTTTATATATATGTATATATTTTTCAATTATTCTACTGAGGTTACACTGTCTTATAACATTGTGTAAATTTTAGGCGTACATTATTGAATCTCAGTTTCTGTGTAGACTGCATCATTTGACCACCAATAGTCTAGTTTTTATCTGTCACCATACATATGTGTCCCTTTACTCCTTTCACTCTCCCCCCACCCCATTCCCCTCTGGTAACCACCAATCTCTTCTCCTTATCTATGTGTTTGTTTGTTTATCTTCTACATATGAGTGAAATAATACAGTATTTGTCTTTCTCAAAAAAACATTTTTGAGACTGAAGGCAAATTCTAAAGGACGCACTTCAGGCAAAAGGAAAGTAATCTCAAATAGAAGATCTGAAATACAAGAAGAAATAAAGAACTAAAAAGGTGTACATACATGGGTAAATCTAGATGACAAATGACTTCATAAAAGAGAAATGTCTTGTGAGATAAAAGAAAATTACAACAGAATTTTTAAAGTCACAACATATAAATGGATATGGGGAAATGAAGTTACTGTGTTCTAAGAAACTTGCATTGTGCTGGAGGAGAGTAAAAGTATGGATTAACTTTACACTTTGATAAGTTAGGTAGAAATTTTTAAATTTCTAGTGTCACCATTAAGAGAAGAGAAGCCTAATGTATAACTTCCAAACTGGAAAAGATGTAATATAAAAAGCTATTTTTAAGCAGTCAAAAAGAAGGTAAGAAAGGATAGAAAAAGAAACAGAAAAGGTGAGAAGTAGAAATCACAGGATGAGATGAACAATTTAAACCCAAATATGTCAGGAATTTCCGGACATAGACTTAATGCTCTAGGAAAAAGACATAGCTTCAGGCTGGGTAAACACAATATAACTATACGATGTTTGTAGGAAACACATCTAAAACAATAAGATTCAAATAAAAGAATGGAAAAAGATATACCATTCAAATACTACACTCCTCCCTAAAAAACTAGTGTAGCTGTTGCTATATTAATATCAAACAAATAAATGCAAATACAGAAAGCATTATTAGATATAAAGAAGATCATTTTATAATGAAAAAGGTATAGTTGGCAAGGAAGATATAAGTATTTTAAATTTGTATAATCCTAATAATATAGTCTCAAAATGTTTAAAGCAAAATTTGGCCAAATTCACAAACATAGTGGGACATATCACCTCTCTGAATGATTTATAGAACAGGCAGACGAAAAATCAGTATACAGAAGACCTGAATAAAATTAACAAAATTGACCTAAATAAAAGATTACTGTAAAACACACACATTTTTTTCATGCACACATGAAACATTATAAAAAATTGGGCTATAAAGCAAGTCTCAACAAATCTAACATGATCAAAATCATGTAAAGAATTTTTTAAATTAATAGACTTTATTCTTTTGAGCAGTTTTAGGTTTACAGAAAAATCGAGTGTAAAGTACAGAAACTTCCCATATGTCCCCTCAACCTCCTCTCTCCCCACCCAGTTTCTGCTATTATTAACACTTTTTTTTTTTGAGTTAACACATCCATCACTTCACACAGTTGCCTTTTTTTCTTTTTTTGATGGTGAGAATATTTAAGATCTACTTCCTTAGCAACTTTCAAGAATACAATACAGTATTTTGAACTATAGTAACCATACTATATATTAGATTCCTAGAACTTATTCATCTTATAACTGAAAGTTTGTACCGTTTAACTAACATCTCCCTCTTTCCCCCATCCCCCAGCCCCTGGTAACCACCAATCTGCTCTCCTTTTCTAGAAATTCAACTTTTTTAGATTCTACGTATAAGTGAGATCCTACAGTATTTATCTTTCTCTGTCCAACTTACTTTACTTAGCATAATCCGCTCAATATTGTCACAAATGGCAGGATTTACTACTTTTTTATGGCTGAATAATAATCCATTGTATATGTGCGTATATACATACATACATATATACATACATACATATATACATATATATATATAAAACGTTTTCTTTATCCATTCCTCTGTCAACAGACACTTAGGTTGTTTCTATGTCTTGACTATTGTGAATAATGCTGAAATGAACACGGGAGTGAAGACATCTCTGAAATAGTGATTTCGTTTGCTTTGGATGTACACCCAGAAGTCAGATTATTGGATCATATGGTAGTTATGTTTTTAATGTTTTGAGGAATCTTCATGGCTGTACCAATTTACATTCCCATCAAGAGTGCACAAGGGTTCCCTTTTCTCCATATCCTTCCCAGAACTTGTTCTCTCTTGGGGGTTTTGGATAATGGCCATCCTAGCAGATGTGAGGTGGTTTTGATTTGCATTTCCCTGATGATTACTGATGCTGAGCACCTTTAGCCATTTGTATGTCTATTCAGGTCCTTTGCCCATTTTTTAAATGGGATTATTTGGTTTTTTGCTTTTGAGTTATATGGGTTCCTTATATATTTTGGATATATGGTTTGCAAATGTTTTCTCCCGTTCTATAGGTTTCCTTTTCATTTTGTTGATTGTTTCTTTTGCTGTACATAAGCTTTTTAGTTTAGTGTAGTCCCACTTGTTTATTTTTATTTTGTGGCCTATGCTTTTGGTGTCATATCCAAAAAATCATTGCCAAGACTGACATCAAGGAGCTTTTTCACTATTTTTTCCCCAAGTGTTTTATGGTTTCAGATCTTACATTAAAGTCTTTAATCCATTTTGAGTTAATTTTTGTGAGTGGTGTAAGATTGGGGTCCAATTTCATTCCTTTGCATGTGAATGTCCAGTTTTCCAAAACCATTTATTGAAAAGGCTAACCATTTCCCATTGAATATTCTTGGCTCCCTTGTCAAATATTAGTTGACCGTATATGCATGAGTCTGTTTCTGGGCTCTTGATTCTGTTCCATTGGTCTGTGTGTCTGTTTTTACGCCAGTACCATACTGTTTAGATTACTATAGCTTTGTAACATAGTTTGAAATCAGGACATATGATGCCTCCAACTTTGCTCTTCTTTCTCAAGATTGCTTTGGCTATTCGGGGTCTTTTGTGGTTTCATATGAATTTTAGGATTGTGTTTTTCTATTTCTGTGAAAATATGCCATTGGAATTTTGATAGGGATTGTATTGAATCTGTAGATTTCTCTGAGTAGTACAGACATTTTTAACAGTATTAATTCTTCCAATTTATGTACACTGGATGTCTTTCCATTTATGTATATCTTCAATTTCTTTCATCAATGTCTTATATCTATCTGTGTTCAAATCTTCCACCTTCTTAGTTAAATTTATTCCTAAGTATTTTATTGTTTTTGATGCTATTGTAAATGGGATTATTGTCTTTATTGCTTTTTCAAATAGTTTGTTGTTGGTGTATAGAAACACAATTGATTTTTGTATGTTGATTTTTTTTTATCCTCAACTTTACTGAATTTGTTGATTAGATCTGACAGTTTCTTGATGGCATCGTTAGGGTTTTCTATATGGAAGATTATATCATCTGCAAACAGAGACAATTTCATTTCTTCCTTTCTGAATTGGATGCTTTATTTCTTTTTCTTGTCTAATTGCTCTATGACTTCCAGTACTATGTCGAATAGGAGTGGTGACAGTGAGCATCCTTGTCTTGTTCCTGATCTTAGAGGAAAAGCCTTCAAACTTTCCCCATTGAGTATGAAGTTAGCTGTGGGCTTGCCAGATATGGTATTTATTATGTAAAGGTTTATTCATTCTATACCCAATTTATTAAGAGTTTTTTCATGAAAGGATGTTGAATTCTGTCAAATTCTTCTTCTGTATCTATTGAGATGATCATATGATTTTTATCCTTCATTTTATTACTGTGATATATCACATTTATTGATTTGTGTATGTTGAACCATTCTTGCATCACAGGGAAAAATCCCACTTGATCATAGTGTGTGATCCTTTTAATGTGCTGCTGAATTCAGTTTGCTAGTATTTTTTTGAGAATTTATGCATCTATATTCATCAGGTGTATTGGCCTGTAATTTTCTTTTCTTGTAGTGTCCTTATCTGGCTTTGGTATCAGGGTAATGCTGGCCTTGTAAAATAAGGTAGGGAATGTTCCCTCCTCTTCAATATTTTGGAAGAGTTTAAGGACTGGCATTAATTCTTCTTTAACTGTTTCATAGAACTCACCAGTGAAGCCGTCTGCTCCTGGATTTTCTTTGTTGAAAGGTTTTTTATTACTGATTTAGTCTCCTTACTCATTATTGATCTGTTCAGATTTTCTATTTCATCATGATTCAGTCTTGGTAGGTTGTGTTTCTAAGAATTTATCTATTTCTTCTAGGTTAATTTTTTTGGTGTATATTGTTCATGATAGTCTCTTATGATCCTTTGTATTTCTGTGGTATCAGTTGTTACATCTCTTTCATTTCTGATTTTTATTTATTTGAGTTCTTTCTCTTTTTTTCCTTAGTCAGTCTAGTTAAAGGTTTGTCAATTCTGTTTATCCTTTCCAAAAACCAACTCTTAGTTTTATTGATCTTTTCTGTTGTTTTTCTGTTCTCTGTGTCATTTATTTCTGCTCTAATCTTTATTATTTCCTTCTTTCTGCTAATTTTGGGCTTAGTTTGTTCTTCTTTTTCTAGTTCCTTGGGGTTTAATGTTAGGTTGTTTATGTGAGATTTTTCTTTTTTCTTAATTATTAATATAGGCATTAATAGTTATAAACTTCCACCATAGAACTGCTTTTGCTGCATCCCATAGTTTTGCTATGCTGTGTTTCCATTTTTATTTGTCTCAGATTTTTGATTTCCCTTTTTATTCTTGGAGAATGTTCTCTTGTCACAAAAAAATTAAGCCAGAAGTTGATAACAAAAATTAGTTAGAGCAGGGAGGCCAAATGGGAGTGTTGCTTAAGACCTGTGAAAGAAGATCAGAACTTGAAAAAATCAAGCCAATAGCAGTGAGGATAGAGGAAAAAAATGGAAATATGTAATCAGAAAGTGAAATAACTATAAGA
Source organism: Diceros bicornis minor (assembly GCF_020826845.1). Taxonomy (NCBI): domain Eukaryota; kingdom Metazoa; phylum Chordata; class Mammalia; order Perissodactyla; family Rhinocerotidae; genus Diceros; species Diceros bicornis. The sequence continues at coordinate 51,650,413 of NC_080744.1, read as the reverse complement.
ATGTTGACTTAGGATATATAGTGTACGGTGGGACCATCAAGTAGGACTGGCATATTGGTAGAGAAGTATGTTTAGGGAGAAAATGGGTTTGTTCTACCTGCAGGACCAATCAACAATTGTCCATAAGTCAGTTGGAAATATGTATCTTGAATTCAGAGGAAATGTAAGGCCTAGAGTTATTAGAGTCATTAATGTATGAAGTCATGGATGTGACTTCCTGGATGTAAAAAGTCATGGATATAAAAAGCAAGAAAGAGGCCAAGGACTGAACTCTGGAACCCCCCAAAATTTTTCCATGTTTTTATCATTCTTTTCTATTTTTAATATTTCTTAATAGGAAAGAAATATACCAATTAAACAAAATTTTATTTTAAATTAAATTATTTTAAATTAAAATAAAATTTAGGAAAAAAGATAAGTAGAACTTTGTGGGGAGTATGAGCATTTAAATTTTTTATTTTGTTATATTTTTTCATTTAAAAAGGAAAACATTATCTTTAGAGAAAATTAGACAAACAAACAAAACATCACCCACAGTCTCTCACTCAAACACAGCCATTATTATACTCCATTGTATTTTCTTCCCATCTTTTTTCCATATATTTTTATTTAACACAATAATAATCATCCAATAAATATAATTTTATCTTCCTTCTTTCTACTTAATATTGTAGTACACAGGCATTTTTACATTCCATCCACATACACTAGAATATAGTATTCTGTCTACATGATGCCATAACTTAGCCATTCTTTTATTGCTGGACACCATTTTAAATAATATTTAGATGAAATTTTTATGCATAAAGTTTTTTTTCATACTTAGGATTATTTTCTCAGGATAGATTCAAGAAGTATAATTACTAGGACAAAAAGATAAACATTTTTAGGCCTTTAACACATATTGTCAAAATGCTTTCTAAAATATTTGTACCAATTTACGTTTCCATTAGCAATTAATGTATACACCTTACTAATATTAGAAATTGCACTATCAATCTTTAAAAATTTGTTAAACTTACAGGTGCAAAATGTAATTTTAATTTGTATTTTTCTGATTACTAGTAAGGTTGGATATTCCCCATGTTTACTGAAGACATATTTCCTCTTTTATGAATTCATTTTCTTTGTATATCAATTAAGTATTAGTATTTTACCAAATTTGTACCAGCATTATCAAATTAATTGTGATTTTTTTCTCCAGGTTTATGTTTGTCTCTTAATTTTAGTTGTGGCTTTCCTTTGGGGATAAATAGAAATTTTAAATGTTCACATAGTTAAATATTTCCTTATTTTTTTCAATTGCTTTTTAACTGTCTTCTTTCAAAAGTCTGATAAACAGTCACTTCTATTTTTTTCCTGTTTTGATGTGTTTTTATATATTTAACTCAAACCGTCTGGAATTTATTCTGATGTTTGATGTGAGGTGAGAATCTACGTGAATTTTTTTTTCCAAATTGCTAAACAATTGCTCCAACGTAATTTATCAAATAACTCTTTTCCCCATTGATTAGCGATATATCCTTTATCTATATTGATTTCATATTACATTCAAGTTTATTTCTGGGATATCTTGTGTTGCTGATGGCCTCTTCTTGCTCCAGTATTTAAAGGTGTTTATAATTGTATGTTATAATATGCTTTAATACTAGTAGGACCAATACTTATCAGATGGTTTTCAAAGATATTTTTGTTGTTTTCTTCCAGAAATATTTTCAGTAAGGATTATTTGCTGATTGTCTGTTTTTTAAATACTGATATTAAGAACTTTAAAAAATTATAACAGTATAACATGGTCATAGAAATAATGCAAATGATATTGAAGGGTATAAAACCCCCCTTGTCCCCTTCAAACTCTCATTTCTGATCCTTGGGGGCCACTGTTAACATTTTTTTGTATTGTTCCAGAAATTGTCCATGTATATATTTATAAGAACACATATAAAGGGACAGCCCTGTGGCGTAGTGGTTAAGTTTGTCACACTCTGCTTCAGTGGCCCAGGTTCGCAGGTTCAGATCCTGGGCACGGACCCACATCACTCATCAGCCATGCTGTGGCAGTGACCCACATATAAAGTGGAGGAAGATTGGCACAGATGTTAGCTCAGGGCTAATATTCCTCAAGCAAAAAAAAAAAAAATTTTAAACAAAGAACATTTATAATGTCTATTCCCCCACCCCCAATTTTTACATAAACTGGTTCACACTACACATTCAGTTCTCAAACTTGTTTTTTCCCTTCACTTTTCATAATAGTAGTACATTTCTTATCCAGAAAGAACTTTAAAATAACTTGTGAAGTTCCAAAATATTCCATTGAAGTTTTTGTCTGGAACTGCATCAAATCTTACACACACTAACAGACATATTGAACTTCCCTCACTTCTTCAGCCATCAAGTGCTTCCTCTTGCCCCTAAGTCTTGCTTAGGAATTTCCCTTAGATAGGAACAATACCCTCATCTGCTTCAGTCCCTTTTTCCCCTCTTCATCTCGGTAACTCGTAACCACTCTTCATGTGCTAGCTTGTGATATTTTCTCCCGCAAACCTTCCTTTATGCATTTTTCTTGTATCCAGTGCTTTTATAAAATCACATTAATTCTAATGGTTTTTGGAAATTCTAATGAAATTTCTTGATGTCTAATAATAAAATTTGTAAGTAATGAGAGTTTATATATTTCTGGTTCATCTTTATTGCACTAACCAGAACTTCCAATGTGATATTAAGTAACAATAGTGATGGTGGACACCCTAATATTGTGTCTACTTTTAACAGATATGCCTTTTCTGTTTTAGTTTAAAATATGCTATCTACTAGTGGTTTGTAATATGTACTCTCTACCATGTTAAGGAAGTGACTATCTAGTCCTATTATTTTAAAGAATATGAATGATTTTTATTTTATTAAACGCCCTTTTGGCATCTGTTGAGATGATTGTGATTTTTTGTATGACTTATTTATATAATATATACAGAAAAAGCTTCCTAATGTTGAATCTTGATTGCTTTCCTAGGATAAAATCCCTTTGGTTCCAGTCAATTAAAAATACACATTGTTGCTTTCTCTTTCTCACATTTTGTTTAGCATTGTTTGCACCTATATTAATAAGAAGGGTTAGTAGGATCTTTTTATGATTTGAGAGAAGTATCTTAGAATGAGAGAAAATCAACGTTTAAAGGTAGGTAGTCTCTACTTAGAAATGAAAAACAATTGATATTCTGATATATAAAAACAGTATCCTGTGATTTTGATTAGCATGACCCCATATCATCTCATAATTCCTGGATGAATCAAATTCCTCAACCCATAATTCTTAGGAGTGGATACTGTTTTGGGGCAGAGGTATAAAGTATAATACCCATGAGAACTAACTGCAAGCAGTCAGCCACACCAATTCTCATTACAAGTTCCTAGGTCAAAGACCTTATTTTCAAAGTGCAAAAATATTACAAAATTACTTCATTATATGGATATCATAGATTTCTTTTGCTTTTCAGTTATTTGGACTGTCTGAGGGTTTCAACCTATATGCTAACGTCTGTTAACCAATATCTTTTTGGGAATTTTCTTTTCACTTGCCTTAAAAGGATTCTATTTTTCCCTTTCGCATTCTGTGACACAAATATCTTTTAAGGCATACGAAGCACTTATGAGCCCTTATATTCAGAAATACCAGCACCTTTATAACGCTGAAGGTAATATGCAAGTAACTCATGTCATTCAACCTCTTCAATGCAAGGTTTCTATCACACGCACAATAACTTTCTTACCAATCATTGAAAAAAAAAATCCCTGGAGTACCTCTGAATTTGAAAGAAAGAATCTTGAACTCATTAACTCCCTCTGAAGCTATAAAGGCCAACTTTGCTTTGGCTTCTGGTTTAATTCATTTACTGATACCCCAACACAAATCTTTGGTTGAAATTACTTTAGCAGATCTATACCAGGGATTAGTTATTCATTTGGCTTTGCAATAACATTGGTTTTTCTAATTAATGCTCACTCTTAGGCATAAAATCTGGGTTGAGAACTTAAATGATTCAGCGAGGGACTGACAGATGTAGAAATCATTCCCAGCTCCAATGATTCTGTTATGTCCCTCTTCAGATAACTTTCTTCAGGACATCAATTCTCTGAAAATTAAAATTATCCTGATGGAGTTACATTCTTGTGTATCTTTCTTGTAGATGAAATTTCTTTTTCTTATAAATCTGTTGGAAAATGGCTAGAATAGGCATAACCTTGCCTTTATTTGTAGCAACCACATTCATACATTATTTAACTTAGCTTGTGTAATTTATTCCTTATGCACAGAAATTACATCTATCATTACCCCTCCAAACTTTGCCTTTGGGTGGAATGTTCAGAAGAGAGGAGGAGGGTTATCCTCCTGGTAAAATTATTCCTGCATAGGAACATATATATTTTTCAACAAGAAAATATTTTAACAAGTTTAACAATAAACTAAATAGTGAGAGTGTAACAATAAAATAAATAACATCCTTCCTTTCCCTAATTCCAAAGGCACTTCCCACAAGGCCAGCTAAAGTTGTTAGCAAGGATCCTAGAGGAAAAAAAGTCTCCAAATTATCTCTCTGTCCTTACAGTCATACCACATCTTTTGCTTTTCTGTACACAAACTTAACATTTCTGAGAATTTTGCTTCATGTTAATATAATTCTGTTAAGAAAAATGATCTGATATTTGGAAATAAGGCAAAAGGATGAGTGCATACCTTTTTTTTATTTTAATTTTTATTCATTTATTTTTTTATTGTGGTAACATTGGTTTATAACGTAGAAATTTTAAGTGTACATCATTATACTTCTATTTCTGCATAGATTACATCATGTTCTGATGTTCACCACCCAAATACTAATTACAATCCATTGCCACACGCATGTGCCTAATCATCCCTTTCGCCCTCGTTCCTCCCCCTTTCCCCTCTAGTAACCACCAATCCAATCTCTGTCTCTATGTGTTTGTTTGTTGTTTTTATCTTCTACTTATGAGTGAGAGCATACTGTATTTGACCTTCTCCCTCTGACTTATTTCGCTTAGCATAATACCCTCAATGTCCATCCATGTTGTCACAAATGGCTGGATTTCATCGTTTATTATGGCTGAGGAGTATTTTATTGTGTATATATACCACGTCTTCTTCATCCATTCATCCCTTGATAGGCACTTAGGTTGCTTCCAAGTCTTGGCTATGCGTAAAGATACATGAACCCCTGTGTTCACTGCAGCATTATTCACAATAGCCAAGACTTGGAAGTGCATAACTTTTTAGTGTCACCCAAAGCGCTAATGGCTCTGTCCAAGGATTATTTAACTAAGTAGGGAATTTTACTTTTGCTTGACTTACTTTTTACTCTTTTTTTTTTTTCCCCCAAAGCCCCAGTAGACAGTTGTATGTCATAGCTGCACATCCCTCCAGTTGCTGTATGTGGGACACGGCCTCAGCATGGCCGGAGAAGCAGTGCGTCCGCGCGCGTCCAGGATCCCAACCAGGCCACCAGCAGCGGAGCGCGCGCACTTAACCGCTAAGCCATGGGGCCGGCCCTGACTTACTTTTTACTCTTGATTAGGGACTAGATTTTGTAAAATTAGGTTTTAATTTTAGATTTCTCTGTGGAAGTAAAGGTAACCCCAACTGTTATGTTTCTCTTGCCCTGTAGGATATTAACTAGTTTGTATCTGTTAGCAAATTCATTTCAGCTTCCCTTTCACTGGATAACAATATATCTTGAGTTCCTCAAATTCTCCCTTGCTTCAGCTTTACCATTGCACGGTTCCCCTCAAGAATGAGTTAAAAAATCCTTGACACATGGTCACTATAATATTTGCATAAGAAACAAGTCTTAATTTTTTAAAAATTATACAGTGACAATTCTTATGTTTAACACATAGTTCACTTTTGAGGCCACAGCCTCCTATGTGTTATTCTCCTCTCAAGCTCTTCTCAACAAAATATGAAGGCAGGTGGTTATAAATACTGTAAAACATGAGAAAACTATAAACCCCTGAGGCATATTTCTGAATGCAAACATCAGTTAAGGCATTTTTAAAAAATTCCTTTCACTGATAAGTACATGCATAGAGATTTTTCCTTAAATTAAAAAAAAATTATACAAGTTATGGGTCGAACTTAATAGCTTTCACTAGGCCAATATTCCAAGTGCAACAATTAGGAAAAAATGGATAAATGACAAAAGTCACACTTTTAAAGACATCAGAATGAAGTGGAAGCAAAAAACACTGGATAATATTCCAGAGAGGGGAGAAACCTCTCTAATAAACTTATGCTGGCAAGTAATTTTCTTCCCTGGAGGAATTGGCTAATTCCGCGCTTGGATTAAGTATTGGACTTGGGGCAGGTAGAGGAACTAAAGTGGGTGAAAGAAAAACCAGTGGATCTTTTGGTGGTAGCAGCTGCTGGCATGACAGATTAGAAATTTGAGGAGCCCATACAAATACTAGTCAAGATGTCCATGCTTCCTAAAGCCATCTATAGATTCAATGCAATTCCTATCAAAGTTCCAACAACATTTTTCACAGAAATAGAACAAAGAATCCTAAAATTTATTTGGAAAAACAAAAGACCCCGAATAAGTAAAGGAATCCTGAGAAAAAAGAACAAAGCTGGAGGTATCACACTCTCTGATTTCAAAATATACTACAAAGCTATAGTAACCAAAACAGCATGGTACTGGCACAAAAACAGACACACAGATCAATGGAATAGAATCGAAAGCCCAGAAATAAACCCACACATCTATGGACAGCTAATCTTTGACAAAGGAGCCAAGAACATGCAATGGAGAAAAGAAAGTCTCTTCAACAAATGGTGTTGGGAAAACTGGATAGCCACATGCAAAAAAATGAAAGCAGACCCTTACCTTACACCATACACAAAAATTAACTCCAAATGGATTAAAGATTTGAACGTAAGACCGGAAACTATGAAACTTCTAGAAGAAAACATAGGCAGTATGTTCTTCGACATCGGTCTTAGCAACATATTTTCAAGCACCATGTCTGACCGGGCAAGAGAAACAATAGAAAAAATAAACAAATGGGACTACATCAAACTAAAAAGCTTCTGCACAGCAAAGGAAACCATCAACAAAACGAAAAGACAACCTAACAATTGGAAGAAGATATTTGCAAACCATACATCTGATAAGGGCTTAATTTCCAAAATATACAAAGAACTGATGCATCTCAACAACAAAAAAACTAACAACCCAATTAAAAAATGGGCAAAAGACCTGAACAGACATTTCTCCAAAGAAGATATACAGATGGCCAACGGGCACATGAAAAAATGTTCAAAATCATTAAGTATCAGGGAAATGCAAATCAAAACTACAATGAGATATCACCTCATGCCCGTCAGAATGGCTATAATTAAAAAGACAGGAAACAGCATGTGTTGGAGAGGATGTGGAGAGAAGGGAACTCTCATACACTGCTGGTGGGAGTGCAAACTGGTGTAGCCACTATGGAAAACAGTATGGAGATTCCTCAAAAAATTAAGGATAGAACTACCATATGATCCAGCTATTCCACTGCTGGGTATTTATCCAAAGAACTTGAAAACACCAATGCATAAAGATACATGCACCCCTGTGTTCATTGCAGCGTTATTCACAATAGCCAAGACTTGGAAGCAACCTAAGTGCCCATCAAGGGACGAATGGATAAAGAAGATGTCGTATATATACACAATGGAATACTACTCAGCCATAAGAAACGATGAAATCCAGCCATTTGTGACAACATGGATGGACATTGAGGGTGTTATGCAGAGTGAAATAGGTCAGAGGGAGAAGGTCAAATACCGTATGATTTCCTTCATTAAGTAGTAGATAACAACAACAATAAACAAACACATAGAGACAGAGATTGGATTGGTGGTTACCAGAGGGGAAGCGGGGAGGGAGGAGGTTGAAAGGGATAATTCGGCACATGTGTGTGGTGATGGGTTGTAATTGGTATTTGGGTGGTGAACATGATGTAATCTATGCAGAAATAGAAGTATAATGATGTACACCTGAAATTTATACAATGTTATAAACCAATGTTACTGCAATAAACAAAAAATTAAAAAATAAAAAAATAATTAAAAAAATAAAATAAAATAAGAAAAAACAAATACTAGTCAAAAGAAAGCTGGAGTGGCAATATTAATACCAGAAAACTGGACTTCAGAACAGGAATATTTCTTGGGATAAAAAGGAAAATTATATAATAAAGGGATCAATTCACCAATAATGCACAAAAAATGCTAAGTGCACATGCACCTAACAAAAGATCTTCAGAATACAGGAAGCAAAACCTGGCAGAACTGAAAAAATATAGACAAATCCAAAATTATGGTTGGCGATTTCAACATTTTTCTCCCTGTAATCAATAAAACAATAAGACCAATAATCAATAAGAACAACTGAACAACATTATAAATCAACTTGACAATTAATATTCATAGAATGCTCCATCCACCACAGCAGATTAGTCATCCTTTTCAAGAAAATATGAAACATTAACCAAGATAGATGATATCCTGGGCCATAAAACAAACAACAACACATTTAAAAGAATTAAAGTCATACAAAGTATGTTTTCTGGTCATAACAGAATTAAAGCACAAAGAAAGATTTCTGAAAAATCTTCTATTTGGAAGTTTAAGAAAAAACTTCTAAGTAACCAACGAGTCGAAGAAGATCTTGCAAAGAAAATTAGAAAATATTTGGAATTGAATAAAAATGAAAATATAACATATCAAAACTACTGAGATGCAGATAAAGCTGCCCTCAGAGGGAAATTTTTAGTATTAATGCTTTTACAGATCTTCCTCGACTTACAATGGGGTTATGCACTGATAAACCCATCGTAAGTTGAAAATATCATAAGTCAAAAATGCATTTAATACACCTAACCTACCAAACATCATAGCTTAGCCTAGCCTACCTTAAATGTGCTCAGAACACTTATACTAGCCTACAGTTGGGCAAAACCATCTAACACAAAAACCTACTTTATAATAAATTGTTGAATATCTCATGTAATTTATTGAATACTATACTGAAAGTGAAAGACAGAAATGTTGTATGGGTATAGAATGGTTATAAGTGTATCAGTTGTTTACCCTTGTGATCACGTGGCTGACAGGGAGCGGCGGCTTGCTGCCGCTGCCCAGCATTATCAGAGAGTATCATACTACATATCACTATCCTGGGAAAAGATCAAAATTCAAAATTCAAAGTATGATTTCTACTAACTGCATATCGCTTTTGCACCATGGTAAAGTTGAAAAATTGTTAAGTCGGGGACCATCTGTACTAGAAAATTGGAAAAGTCTCAAATCAATGATCTAAGCTTTTATATTAAGAAAGAAAATTTATATGAAAAAGCAAAGGAGCTAGTAAAACAAAAACAAAATTGGAAAGAAGAACAAAGTTGGAGAACTCTTCTTACATAATTTCAAGATTTACTACAAATAATCAAATAATAAAGACTGTATGATATTGGTGAAAGGTAGACACTTAGATCAATGGAACCATGTAGTCCAAAAATAGACCCTCATATACACAGCCAATTTGTTTTCAACAAAATTGCAAAAGCAATTCAATAAAGAAAGGATCAGTCATCTTTTCAACAAATAGTATGAAAAAGTTAGACATCCACTTGAAAAACAAAACAAAACCTCAACCCATAACACAGACTGTACACAAAAAAATTAAGTCGAATTATAGAGATATAAAAAATCTAAAGCTATACAACTATTACAATAAAATACAGGATAAAGTCTTTGTGTCCTTAGGTCATGCAAATATGGGAGATTTCTTAGTGAATACTTACATGAACCATAAAAGAACTAATTAAAAATTTTTTCCATCAAAACTAAAAACTACAGCTCTTCAAAAGACCATGATAATAAAATAAAAAGATAAGCGACAAACTGGGAGAAAATATTTGAAAAACACATATCAGTTAAAGGTCTCATGTCCCGAATATATAAAGAATTCCAGAAACTCATTAAGAAGATAACAAACAATACAGGAAAAAGAAGTTGGTGAAAGATTTGATTGAGCAGATATTTTATCAAAAAAGACATATGGAGGGCCAGCTCCGTGGCTTAGCGGTTAAGTGTGCGCACTCCACTACTGGCGGCCCGGGTTCGGATCCCCGGTGCGCACCTACGCACCCCTTCTCCGGCCATGCTGTGGCCGCATCCCACATACAGCAACTAGAAGGATGTGCAACTATGACATACAACTATCTACTGGGGCTTTGGGGAAAAAAAAGGAGGAGGATTGGCAATAGAAGTTAGCTCAGAGCCAGTCTTCCTCAGCAAAAAGAGGAGGATTAGCATGGATGTTAGCTCAGGGCTGATCTTCCTCACAAAAAAAAAAAAAGACATATGGATGACAAATAAGCACATAAAAAGATGTTTTACATCAGTAATCATTAGGAAAATGCAAATTAAAACCTCATCAAGATTCCACTACATACCTATTAGAATGGCAAACAAAACCTTGACAATACCAAGGGCTGATGAAGATGTGGAATCTTATTTATTATTGGTAGGAATTAAAAAAATGTATGACTACTTTGGAAATGAGTTTTCAGTTTTTTACTTGTCAATTTAAACGTGTACTTATCATATGACACAGCAATCCAGCTCCTAGAAATTTACCAAGTAAAAGAAAACATGTTCATACAAAAACCTGCACATGAATGTTCACAGCAACTCTATTCAAAATCGCCAAAAACTGGTAACAAGTTAAATGCATTATTCATAATAGTCAAAAAGTGGAAAAAATCAAATGTCTTTCAACTGGTAAATGGATCAACAAACTGGCATATTCATGCAATGAAACACTACTCAGCAATAAAAAAGAACAAAGAACTTATACAACAACATAAATGAATCTGAAAGGCATAATGCTAAATAATAGAAGCCAAACTCAAAATGCTATACACTATATGATTCCACTTATATGACATTCTATAACAGGCAAAACTATAGGGACAGAAAAGAAGTCAGTGGTTGCCAGGGTCTAAAGGTATGGCGAAGGGTTGGCTGCAAAGGGGCACAAGCAAATTTTTGGGAATGATGGATCTGCAACATATCCTGATTGTGATGGTGGTTACATAACTTTATTCATTTGTCAAAACCCATAGAACTACATAGTCAAAATGGTGAATTTTACTATACAGAAATTATACCTCAATAAACCTGAAATTAAGAAAAACTAATAAAGGAAGTAATATAGAATAATAAAATAATCCTAAAAAAAAGTAAGAAAGAAGGAGAAAAGAAAGAACAGAGGAGAGAAATAAAAATAACGTTAAGCAAGATGGTAACCTTACAGTCAATTATATAGGAAGTAATTATATGAGGTGCAAATGGACTAACATTCCAATTAAAAGGCAAAAGTTTTCAGACTAGATTTAAAAAACAACTCAACTGTGTGCTGTTATGCTTTAAACATAAGTAAACAGATTGAAAGCAAAAGAATGGAAAGATATATCATGAAAATAGTAGCCTAAAGAAAGCTTGTGTAGTTATATCAATATCAGTCAAGGTAAAAGTTAAGGCAAGAAGTGTACTAGAGATAAAGCGTGGCATTTCCTAAAGATAAAAGGATCAATTCACAGGAAGACAGCAATCCTAAATGTTTACGTCCATAATAACGCAGTTTCAAGTGGTGTCTGCAAATATTATTAGAAGTAATGGAGAAATAAACAAACCCCAATCATAGTTTAATCTCCTATCTCTGGTGTGTTAGACTACAAAAAACAACTAGATAACAAAAATCATAAATTACACAGAATATTTGAATCAAATTATTAACAAATTTGACCTACTGGATATGTGTATATAGGACACTACACCAAGCAATTGAGAATACACATTCTTTTCACATACACATAAAATATTTACCAAAATATACCATGCATAAAACATGTCTGAACAAACTTCAAAAAATTCAAAATCACATAGGGCATGTTCTCAGGCCATGGTGGAATGCAACCAGAAATCAAATAATAGAAAGATAACTAGAAAACCTGAAAATGTTTGGAAATTAACTAACGCTCTTCTAAATAACCCAGTAGTCAAGAAAGCACAGTGAAAATTAGTTATTGAAAATGCAACACACCAAAATTTATTGGATGGAGCTAAAGCAGTGTGTGCTGGTTATTATTCCCTTTGAGTTCCAAATTCTGCCTGTTTGCTTGTTTTGTGAAAATAGGTTTGGGCCCTGTAAATATTTTTCCTTGCCAGCTGGGACTCTGTCATTAGAGGGCACTGGAAATATGTTGCAGGAGGAAAAAGTTTTTGCTTCCTGGTTCCGTGTGCTTGCTGGGCAAGCTTCTCCAGGACGCATTGCTTTCCCCAGCACTAGGCACCCAGTGGCCAGCAGCTTCCCCTGCCACCTCCCTCAGGCCATTTTGTAGCAAAGAATCTCCAGTGAGGCATCTCCCTGTGAAGGGTTTTCCCTCGAACCTCAGAGGGTCAATTTCCAGCAGGTTGCAGAGGGTGGATTTCCAGCATATTTTAGCAGGATAGACCCACTGCAACTTCTCTGCCCTCCATTGAGCCACAGCGGTGCCTTCTACAGCAAAGTCTGGATCTCAGGCCTGGGGGGGCCTCTTTCTTGGGTGTGCTATCTCAGCTCTGGGAGTACCGGCTAACGCTTAGAGCTACTATTCCTATATTCTCTAGAATCCTCTTTACTTCTTGCTAACCAATCCCTTATTACTGCAATCCCTTGGTATGGTTAATAATTCTTTATGTAAAACTTTTTCTGTCCATGTTACTGTGTGATTTCTCTGTCCTGATTAGATCTTATTGATTCACAGCGCTTAAAGGAAATTGACTTTAAACACATATATAAGAAAAGACAAAAATTAAAAATCAATTTCTAAGTTACCATCTCAAGAAGTTTGAAAAGAATAGAAAATAGAAGAAAATTAATAAAAATGAAAATAGAAATTGATAAAAGAGAAAGCTGACATAAAATGGAAAAAAATCAACAGAGTCAAAGTTTGTTCTTTTAGAATATCAATAAATTTGATAAACTCTTAGCAAAACCAACCAAGAAAAAGAGAGAAAGTGTAAATTACTAATATCAGAAAGAAAGGGGGAAATCACTGCAGATCCTACAGACATGAAAAGATAACACAGGGTTATTATGAACAGGTTTATACAAATAAATTTAACAAACTAAACAAAATGGATAATTTTCTTTAAAATCACAAGTTATCTAAATTGACACAGGAAAAATAGAAAAATCTGAATAGTTGTTAAATATGTTAAATCTATAATTAAAAGCCTATCCCCAAAGAAAATTTCAAATCTAGATGTCTTTACTAGTGAACTCTCCCAAACATTTAAGAAAGAAATAATACCAATCTTACACAACCTCGTTTAAGGAATAAAGAGAGAACATTGCTTCCTAACTCATTTTATGAGGCCAGCATAACCCCGATACAAAAATATGACAAGGAAATTACAAGAGGAGAAAATTATAGAACAATACTTCTTATTAACAGATACCCAAATTAGAACACAAGATTAGAAAATCAAATCCAGAGAATATATAAAAAGGATACTATGTCATGACCAAATTGGCTTATTCTATGAATAAAAATGGTTTAAATTTTGAAAGTTAATCAATATAATTCACCTCATTAACATAATGAAAGTGAAAGTCATATGATTACCTCAACAGATGCAAAAAGGCATCCAATTAAATTAACCACTAGTTCATGATAAAAACTCTCAGTAAACTAGGAATAGAAGAGAACTTCTTTAATATGATTAAGATTATACACAAAACGCCTACTGCTAGCATATTTAATGGTGAAATGTTGAGTGCTTCCTCCCTGAGTTCAGCAACAACTCAAATGCATTTGTCTTCATTACTTCTATTAATCACTGCACTGTTGGTCCTGATTAGTGCAACAAGGCACGAAATAAGAATTATGAGGTGTAAATATTGGAAAGGAATAAGTAAAACTGTTATTCCAAGTGACATGGTTGTAAATATAGAAAAACTCAAAAGAATACACACACTATTAGAATTAATAGGTGAATTTAGCTAGGCCACTAGATACAAAGTCAATTTATAAAAACCTATTGTACTTCCATGTATTTGCAAAATCAATTAGTAAATAAAATTTTAGAAACAATACTATTAACAATAGCTTTGGAAACCTCAGATATCTAGGAATAAGTCTGATGAAAGAATGCAAGATCACTAAACTGAAAACTATAAAACATTGCAGAGAAAAATTAAAGACGACCAAACCAAGCCAGCCCTGATGGCCTTGTGGTTAAAGTTCAGCGCTTCAGCAGCCCGGGTTCATTTCCTGGTTGCAGAACCAAACCACCCATCTGTCAGTAGCCATGCTGTGGCAGCAGCTCACATAGAAGAACTAGAAGGATGTACAACTAGGATGTACAACCAGGCAACGGGGTTTTGGGGAGGGAAAAAAAAAGAGGATGATGGGCAACAGATGTTAGCTCAGGGCAAATCTTTCAAGAAAAATAAAGAAAACCTAAACAAATAGATATACTTAAGCCATGCATGTACCATGTTCATGGATTTGGAGACTCAAATTGTAAGGATGTCAATTCTTCCAAAATTAATTTATTGATTCAATGCAATATCAATCAAGATCCCGACAGGTTTTTCTGTGGAAATCTACTAGGGAATTCTAAAATGTATATGGAAATGCAAAAAAATTATAATAACCAAGAAAACAGGAAGAAGAAATGGTTGGAGGACTTACAATTTCAGATAATCAAGACTGAGTAAAAAGCTACAATATTTAAGACAGTGTGGTATTGATGCAATGATAGATAAATAGATTAGTGGAACAGGAGAGTCCAGAAATAGGCCCACACTTGCCTACTGTAACCTGATGTACAACAAAGGTGCTACTGCAACTTTGTGGTAAATATTTTTTTTCAATAAATGATGCAATTGGATAATTCATATAGAACAAACAGGCTTTAGCCCTATTTTACACCATTTACAAAAATTAATTCCAATGGGTTATAGACCTAATATAAAAGGAAATCAGCAATTTTCTAGAACAGGAGTTGGTAAATTTTTTCCAGATAGTCAATGTTTTCAAATTTATGGGCCACATGGACTCTGTTGCAACTACTCAGCTGTTGTAGCACAAAAGCAGCCATAGACAATACATAAATGAATGGGAATGGCTATGTGCCAATAAAAATTTATTTACAGAAACAGGTGGCAGACCACATAGGCCATAGTTTGCTGACCCCTGTTGTAGAAGATAACATACAATAATTTCATGACCTTGGGGTAGGCAATGATTTCTTAAATAAGATCCCTAAAAACAAACCATAAAAAAAATAAAGTTCTGAAATTCTATTTATCAAAAAATCTGATTAAGAGAGTGAAACAGCAAGACACAGCCTAAGAGAAGATATTTGCAATATATATACATATGTATCTATGTATGTATATATACACATATCATACATATAGCATATACATCCAACAAATAACTCATCCACAATATCTAAAGAATGCCAACAAATTAATAAGAAAAAGATAATAAACAGCTCAAACAAAATGAGCAAAATACTTGAGTAGGCATTTTACAAAAGACAACATAGATATGAACATAAGTATATGAAAAGATGTTCCACATGATCAGTTATCAGGGAAATGCAAATAAAAATAAAACCATAACGATATGTTGGTACACACACATCAGAATGGCTAAACTGAAAAAGACTGACAATAGAAAGTGGTAGCCAGGATACAGAGCAACTAGAACAGGCACTTTCATACATTACTAATGAGAGTATAAAACAGCACAACCACTTTGAATCAGTGGGGTCTACTAAAGCCTCTCCTATGACCCAGCAGTTCCAATACTGGGTATACAAGAGAAACACTTGAATATGTCACACAAAAGGCATGTACAAGGCTGTTCGTAGCAGTTTTCTTCATAATAGCCGCAAACTGGAAATAACACAAATGTCTATCAAAGCAGAATGGATAAACAAATTGTGGTATATTCATACAGTGGAATACTACAAGCAATAAAAAAGAACTGATAACATGGATGAGTATAGCAGACATGATACTAAACAAAAAAAGCCAGATGCAAAACTAGAACAAGCTGTATGATTCTATTTCTGTGAATTACATGGACAGACAAAATAATTTATGGTGATTAAAGTAAAGATAGTTATTACTTCTGGTGGTGGGTACAGGGGAGGAGCACAGTGGAGAATTCTAGGGAGCAGAAATGTTTTACATCTTGATCTGGCTAGTGATTACAGGAGTAACACATACGTAAAAATTCACTGGGAAGTATACTTATAATTTGTGCATGTTAATCTCAGTATGTTAAAACTCAAAAAATGTTTTAAAAATCATAGTTTACATGAGTATATTTTCACTGAAAGATTCAAACAACGCTGAAATATATAGAGTAAAACATTAATCCTGCCTTCGTTTCTTGCCTCCCATTTCTGCTGCCCTCTCTAGAGAAGACCGTTGTGAGCTTACTTTCAAATTGTTTTTTATACATCTTGCAGCTCTATGTCTAAGGCAGATTGGCCTCACATTTTTTTTTTTTTGGAGGTATAATTGACATACAACATTATATTAGTTTCAGGTGTAAAACATAATTACTGTATATTTGTATATATTGTGAAATGATCACCACAATAAGTCTAGTTAACATCTGTCACCATACATAGTTACAGAATTTTTTCTTCTTGTGATGAGAACTTTTAAGATCTACTCTCTTAGGGCTTTCAAATACACAATACAGTTTTTTTTTTTTTTTGAGGAAGATTGGCCCTGAGCTAATATCTGCTGCCAATCTTCCTCTCTTTCTTTTTTCTCCCCAAAGCCCCAGTATATAGTTGTATATCCTAGTTGTAGGTCCTTCTAGTTCTTCTATGTGGGACACCGCCTCAGCATGGCTTGATGAGCCATGAGTAGGTCTGCACCCAGGATCCAAACCGGCAAACCCCGGGTTGCAGAAGTGGAACGTGCGAACTTAAGGACTGCACCACTGGGCTGGCCCCCAGAACTATTAATTATAGTCGCCATGCTCTACATTACATCCCTATAACTTATTTTATAACCAGAAGTTTGTACCTTTTGACCCCCTTCACCCATTTTGCCCTCCCCGTAACCCCAGTCTGTGGCAACCGCCAATCTGTTCTCTGTATCTGTGAACTTAATTTTGCTTTTTTTTAGATTCCACATAAGTGAGACCATATAGTATTTATCTTTCTCTGTCTTATTTCATTTGGCATAATGCCCTCAAGTTCCCTCCATGTTGCTGCAAATGGCAAGATTTCGTTCTTTTTTATGAATGAATGATATTCCATTGCATAGTTATACTACATTTTGTTTATCCGTTCATCCATCAATGGACACTTAGGTTGTTTCCATGTCTTGGCTATTGTAAATTATGCTGCAATGAACACGATGGGGGCACATATCTTTTCGAGTTAGTGTTTTTGTTTTCTTTGGATAAATACCCAGAAGTGGAATTGCTAGATCATGTGGCAGTTCTATTTTTAATTTTTCAAGGAGCCTCCATACTGTTTCCCATAGTGGCTACACCAATTTACATTCCCACCAACAGTGCACAAGGGTTCCCTTTTCTCCATATCCTTGCCAACACTTGTTCTTTCTTGTCTTTTTGATAATAGCCATTCTAACAGGTGTGAGGTGAGTGGCCTCATTTTTAACAGCTTCATAATGTTCCATAGTACCAATGTAACATAATTAATTCAATTATTTCCCTACTAGTGGATATTTAGATTATTCCTAATTTTTCACTATTTGAAATAACGCTGCAACAAATATCCTTGAATTTTCTTTGTGCACACAAACAAATATTCTGTTGTGCATTATGAACAATTAATTTCTTTGGGCTAAAATTGTAGAAACAAAATTGCTGAGTAAAGAAAACTGTAGAGTAAAAATGTTGGTAAATTTTGCCAAATTACTGTCTAAGAAAGCCTTTCAAATTACATTCTGGCCAACTGTATGTGGAAACATCTGATTCCTAATCTTTATAAACACTAGATACTATTAATCTTTTAAAATTGTGCCAGTTATAAGGGCAAAAAAATGCAATTCACTGTTATTTTAAGTTATATTTCTATTCATCATTTGTATTTCTTCTTATTGAAGTGATTATTTATATCCTTTGCACATCTTTCTATTAGGTTGTTTATATTTTTCTTGCTGATTTGTTGGTCTTTATTACATATAATAAAATGTAACATATTTTAAAATATATGTTGAAAATATTTTCTCCTGGCTTGCCACCTTTAAATTTGTTTTTCTTATCACATGACATTGGGTAGGACTCTGAAAACAATATTGAAAAAACTTCAATGGGAGAGCCTCTAATACTTCATCATTAGATATGATGCTTGTGTATACAGATATCTTTCATTAATTTAGAGAAGTTTCTTTCACTGGCTTGCTAAAGTGGTATTCTTTCTAATCAAAAATGGTTTCAAATTGTATTAAATGCTTTTTTTGCATCTAAGATAATTATATAATTTTTATTTAATTTGAATATAATGATTCACATTACTATATTCTGAATTTTGAATCAGCCTTGAATACATTGGATAAATCCTACTTAGTTATAACATTTTTAAAAATACACTTCTGGATTCGTTTTGCTAATACTTAACTTAGGATTTCTGTACCTGTGTTCATAAACAAGTGTATGCTTTCCTTGTGCATTTTTAACATCCAGGCCATGTCAGCCCAAATGTAAATGAATTAGAAAATTTCGTATTTTTCCCATGCTTTGGGCTAATTAATTAATAGAACATGGGCATTATTTGTTCCTTACTTGTAGAACCATCTGTGTTTGGTGACTTTTTATAAGAAAGAGAGCTGTCAGGGGCTGGTCCCGTGGCATAGTGGTTAAGTTCACGTGCTCCCCTTTGGCAGCCCAGGGTTCACAGCTTCAGATCCCAGATGCTGACCTACATACTGCTCATCAAGCCAGGCTGTGGTGGCATCCATATACAAAATAGAGGAAGATAGGCACAGATGCTAGCTCAGGGCTGATCTTCCTCAGCAAAAAGTGGAAGATGATTGGCAACGGATGTTAGCTCAGGGCCAATCTTTCTCACCAAAAAAAAAAAAAAAGGAAAGAGAGCTTTGACTATCTTTTCAATGTCCTCAGTGTTCTTTGCTGTTGTTTGTTCTTTTAAGGTGAGTATCTTGTCTTAGATAATTTGGTGATTTATATTTTCTAGAAATCATTTTAATCTAAATTTTTCTAATTTATCAGCTTAAATTTAGTATTTATCTCAGACTTTTTAGAATCTACTCCATGCCTATTGTTATGTCCTCTCCTCATTTCTAATGTTGATAATTCTCTCTCTCTCTTTTTTTTTTTACTTTGATCAGACATTCTAGACTTTTGACATTTTTGGTTCTTTTCAAAGAATCAGCTTTCAGTTTTATTCAAATTTACTCTCTATTTCATTCATTTCTGTTTTTTCCTTTAGTAATACTTTCCTTATATATTTTTTATTTTTCTTCCACTAGCTCCTTGAGCTGCATGCACGCTTTACTTCTAGTCAATCTTCTTGTTTTCTAATGTACGCATTCAAGGCTATACATTTTCTCATCTCATTGTCCTTCTTGCTGTAGCAGTTAAATATCCTGACTCTGCACCATATTATCTAGGTTCAAATCCCAACTCTGTCATTTATGGACTATGTGCCCTTGGGCAGGTTATTTAACAGAGCCTTGTGTTTCAGTTGCTCATCTGTGAAATGAGATGATAATGGAATCAACCTCTTAGGATTATCATGATAACAAAACGAGACAATCCATATAGGCCACTTAGCACAATGTTGGTTGTATAGTAACGTTTAATAAGTTTAAGGTATTGTTATTTCTAAATAATTGATAACTTCATTTTAAATTTCTTTTTACTAAAGTTATTCAAAGTTAAAGTTATTTGCAGCAGTGGTATTTTTATTTCCAAGTTTATAAAAATTATACCCCTTTGTTTATTAATTTCGAATTTAATTGAAGTGTGATCAAAGAATGTGACTTGAAGGATTTCTTATCTGGGAATTTATTAACATTTTCTTTGTGTTTTAGCAGCTAGTTAATGTTGCATGTGTGTTTGAAGAGATTGTGTGTTCATCATTTACTGCATACAAAGCCCTTTATACCTATTCAATCAAGTTTCTTTACTGTGTTATTCAAATCCTCTCTATCCTTACTTTTTCTCTCCTTGATCTGTCAATTTCTGAGATATGTGTTGAAGTCTTCCAAAATAGAATACACAGACTGTGTATTTTTTATTCCTACTTGTATTTCTATCAGTTTTTACTTTAAGCATTATATTATAAACATGACTTTTGATATTATATTGTTAGGTTTGTAAAGTCTCATTATTAATACAGCTTCCTATGGAATTGTATCTTTTGTTAACATGAGTGTTCTTTATCTTGTCAAAGCTTCACATTAAATTCTTTTTCGTCTAACATTAATGTTACCACACTTATCTATTTTTAGTATTTGCCTGATATATCTTTGTAGACGCTGCATTTTCAATCTTCTTTTTAGATGTATTTCTTCTAAATAGCTTATAACTAGATATGTTGCTGTCGTCGTAGTTTTACCAAATTTGAGATTCTCTGTCTTTGTTGAAGAAATTGTATCCATTTGTCATGTATTGTGACTATCGATGGTTTGGCTTTTTTCCTGCCATCTGATTGTGTGTGTATGTGTGTTTTATCATGCTTTTAGAACTTCCCTCTTATCTCTCCATCATGCCTTTTCTCTGACATCTTTATGTTGCAATCATCTAGAACAGGGTTTGGCCTTCAGGCCAAATCTGTCCTGCTGCCTGTTTTGTAAGTAAAGCTTTATTGGAACACAGTCATGCCCATTTGATTACATATTATCTATGGCTGCTTTCACGTCACAGCAGCAGAGCTGAGTAGTTGCCATAGAGACTGTATGGATCACAAAGCCGAAAAAGTCTACTCTCTGGCCTTTTCCAGAAAAAGTTTGCCAACTTCTAATCTAGATTTTAATTTTATGTTATTAATTTTTAAACATATGCCATATTTATATAGCTACAAGTTAACGAGTTTCTTTCCACTGTTTCTTGAAATCTTCGTCTTTCTTGGATTCATTATTTATTTTGTTAAAGTTCATCCTATAGTCATCCTTTAAAGGATATTCTATTGGTGATTCACATCTGTAGAGTTTTTTTATTTTGAAAATCATGTTTTTAATCTAAGATCAGTTTGCTTCATTTTCATGGATGTAATAACATCCTCAATCTCTTTGAGGATAATTGTTATATTCATAATACTTATAATAATTATATTTACTTTTACTTATAATTTACTTAAATTATATTTTTCTTAAAATTATAAGATAAAATTCATAAAATAAATTTATACTTATCTTTTGATTTTATTTATTAACTCTCTTTCCGCAGGTATTATTTCAGAATTTACTGTGTTTGGTGCCTCTACAAACTTGTATTACTCTAGTACTTTATAAATAAGAATCTCGGTTAGTGTTCTACTTCTGCTTAACGTGGGTTCGCTCTGGTGATTATAGGGGAAGGGAAGGACATATGTTCATGCTGAGCAGAGTGTTTATTTTCAGAACGAGTCTCCCTATCACTCCTGGAGTCCACTGCCACTGTTCTGTTCCTTGGCTCCCAGGACCCACGGGCTCACTGCTTTAATCTGTGGACAATTATAAGCAGGAAAAGGGAAGGGGATCAGTAGTCCAGCTGCTCCAAATGCAGCATCTCCATTCATCACTCTGGTCATTACCTTAGCACCCTATTCACTGAATCTGTTCTCTCTGAGCTGGGAGCTCCCCCAATATTGCTTCTACACCCTTAGCAGTCTTGAGCTTAGAGGTATTTAAGGTTCAGTTGCTCTAGTTTGTCTTTCCAAAGTCTGATACCATCTCCTAAAAATTTCTGATACATTGGTGGCATCTTTTTGTCCCCAGTCCTGTTACCAATTATTCCCCTCCCTCTTCCCCTCCCCCTCATCTCTCAACCTTTTCTGTCATTTCATAAGATTTGGTAGAGGTAAGTTTCCTTCAGGTTGACATCTTGATTTAATCTTCATACACAGGATTTTTAAATTAACTCTTTCAAAACACCATTAAATGTAATTTATTATTTGTAGGTGGTAATTTATGGTCTTACCATTTTTATTTCAAAACATTTAAAAAGATACTCAGAGTATCTGTGACACAGAAAGAAAATTGAAGCCCTACTCCAACAGCATCTCTGAGGGGATTCGAAATGATAAAATGACTTTCACCAACGATAGTGGAAAGGAGTTTCTAGCCTTGAGTCACTTGCCTTTAAAAATAGATGGGCTAGGGGCCGCCCCCATGGCTTAGTGGTTAAGTGCGTGCGCTCCGCTACTGGCGGCCCATGCTCACATCCCGGGCGCACACCAATGCACCGCTTCTCTGGCCATGCTGAGGCCACGTCCCACATACAGCAACTGGAAGGATGTGCAACTATGACATATAACTATCCACTGGGGCTTTGGGGGGAAAAAAAAAAGGAGGAGGATTGGCAATAGATGTTAGCTCAGAGCTGGTCTTTCTCAGCAAAAAAAAAAAAAAAAAAAAATAGATGGGCTAGTCTATTCAACTAACAAGAGCTCTTTCGTGGGAGTAGGAGACACTGGTTGCTGCAGAGCTGTAATCATTTAGCAACTTTTTCTACCTGATAACAAACTTGACACATTAGTCAGCAATCAGTGACGTTTGTGACATTTTCGGTCAGAAAAATTTGGCTAACAAGGTCATCCTGTTTGGAGATTCTACCCACATCCTGCCACACCTCAATCCCTGCCTGCCAAGTAGCCTGTTCAGAGTGCAGCATGGGCTAACTTCAATAGTTTTTAACACTGATTTAAGGGAACTCTTCCTAGAGTAGCTAGAAAGCATAAACCCTGACACCCCTCCCCCCCCATATTACCTGGGCTTTTAAGTCCCAGAAAAGAATAGCTGGCCTCATTGGGCTTTCTTAGGAACCTCAGAAGGAATGGATATGTGTGAGATTCCAATGAATACTCTGAGATTTCTCAACTGATTATTACCACCTCCCCCTCTTTCTCTCTTTTCAGTCCTGGGGTTTGCTGTCAGACACCTCTGTACACTCCCAGAATTCTCTGAGACAGCATTTGAGGAATCTCTAAATTTTCTTTGCTTGGTGTAGGCAAAAACTTTCTTCCTGGCCATCAATGGTAACTATCTCACTATCTGCTGTGCCCCCATTTCAGCCTGGCAGGGTTTGAATGTCCTTCCATGCTCTGATCCAGGAGTCTCCTGCAGCAGCTGCCTCAGGTGCAGCGTGGTTTGGGGTGACTACGACCTGGGCTTTATCAGATTTTAAAGTGGCGGCACATGGTCCTGAGGCTGCTGGCACTTTTGATTTTCAGGGCTCCTGTCACTGTCAGGGCCCTTATCCTCTACCATCATCCTATTCCTTCCCTTCCCGTCTCCACCTCCTCAGGAATAAAAAGGAAAGGAAATTCACATTATTTGGCTCTTACTACATGTAAAGCATTGTGCTGGGTATTTTCACAAATATTTTTCATCAACCCCTTAGCATAACTGTGTGAGGGAGTTGTTATTATCCCCATTTTTACCAGTTAGGAAACTGAGGCTCAGAGAGGTGAAGGACTTACCCGAGATGACAAAAGGGCAAGTGGTAGGGCTGGGATTTGGATCTTGAACTCGAAGCTCTGAAGCCCAGGGGCTCTCCCAGAGAGTGAGCCTAAAGCCTGGCCCGCCCAAGACTGTGGATCTGAATTCAGATGAGAAACTGGAGGCTGAAGGCAGAACGTAGCTGACTCTCCTACCTAAAAGGAACAGGGCTGGCCAAAGTACCTTTAAAACTGGAGAATCATAGCACCAGATGTCAAGCTGAACAGACAAAATTTGCTGCTTGGGAAATTTTTGTGGAGTCACGGAGATATGAATTTTAAGTATGAATTAACCAAGTTCTCAGCTCCTGCACGATTATTATGGATAAGCTATTGGGTTTTCTTATTTGCTCATTCTGCCTTTTCTGGCATTCTGCTTTTTTTTTTTCTTGGCCTAAACAAAAGGAGCTCTCTCTAATTCAATAACTCAATTCAACTAACATTTACATTTTGCTTGGCTATTTTATGGTAGGGACTATGCTATATGTTGGAGATATAGAGAAGAATAAAAACCTGATATAGCTCACAGTACTAGGAGCCAGGGGTGGTGAAAGTAGATACAAGAAATCGACAAGTGAACCTACAATTACCATATAATGAGATAGTGTCTCTGACATAAGGCTGTGCAAGGGACTATGGGACCGCAGAAAAGAGACAGCTAACTCAACCAGGATGGGAGTGGGATGGGGAATGGATAAGGGAAGACTTCCGAGAGGATGCAATTCTTGACATGTGATTGAGCCCGTCAGATGCTCAGGACCATAACTATATGTGTAAGACTCTTTTGGAGGAAGAGAGGTTCACACCAAAGTAAGGGAGCAATGGAAACTTTCTCCTGGGGGTCTGAGGAAATAAATCAGTTGCTAGAATTGCACTGGAACCTAAAGGAACTTTTAGTTTCCTAGCTCTCTTCAAGTCTCTGTGAGGTCACTTGTATGTCTGTTCCTGGGTTTCTGGGTGGTTATTCTGGATTTCCCAGGGCCTGGACAATAATCTGTTCTTCCTCATTTGTGCCACCTACTCTGGAGCTCCATCAGAAAATCTACTCAGTTCCTATCAACCCCTGGGCTGATTGTTGCTGCTATCTCTAAGCAACTATTTTATCTTCTGGAAGCCTTTCAGCTTGTCTTCTCAGTTTCTGCTTACTTATTGCCTCTGCTGATTACTATTGAATAATGGTTTCTGAAGTCAGCCTTCTTTTGTGTGTCTTTCAGCTACTGTTTTACTGCCACTGCCGAACCTTCTCTCTTTATTATATTCATATTTTCCAAGAAAGGAATCAATTTGTTAATGAATTAATTACTAACCTCTTTCTTAGGCAAGTCTCTTCTACTCAGCCAAACCATGAGTCCCTATCTAGCCAGGGGAGCGATTGCCCTTGTGTTGGATGCTGAGTCCTGTTCCAACAAGAGGCCCAGGGTTACAAATGACAAGGATGGAGGCTTACATCAATAGATCCCTTTATAAGGCAGCTAGAGAAGGCAGCCTTCGAAGGGACCCATGGATATGGCAGACAGCCTGAGGCTTGGCTGACTGAGGAGAATGATGCTACAGACACAATAGAGGCACTCTAAATGGAAAAAAACAAAAACATAAAAACCATACTAACATCAAACACAATACTCCCTTGGCATAACTTCAGGTGATGGTAGAAGGAAAAAAACGATGAAGAAAAATAGAAAGTTCCTGGGAATAAGTATATTTATATACAAGAAAGAGCACAGAAAATAAATATATCCAAGGAAAGGAGACAGGGTGATCTACTTCATAGGAAATGATCTTCCCTGAGGTCCATAAGAAAAAGTCCAAAGATTTCTTTCTCTTCTCAATACAGGAGCGATGACACAAAGAATGTAGTGAATGTTATGGTTAGTTTTATGTGTTAACTTGGCTAGGCTAATGTACCCAGTTATTCAATTAAACACTAATCTAGGTATTGCTGTAAAGGTATTCTGTAAATGTGGTTAACTTCTGCCATCAGTTGACTTTAAGTAAAGGAGATTATCCTCGATAATCTGTTCCTCTGACTGGTCTCCACTCGTTCTTCCACCTTTATAAACTCCTTCCCTTTCCTTACTCACTAGCTCTGTCCCGAGTCCTCCATGAAGCCACTACTACTTTAGCTCCTTGTGCTCTTTTCTTTCTCTAAACTCCCTCAGTAATTATTAGTTATGCCATTCGCTGTGATTCCTAATCTTACATACCTCACATAACACTGTTATGTACACAGTATCCACCACCAGTAGGTATAAATTTGAGTATGCAAGAAATGTCACATTTCTTTATTTTGTTTAAATCAAATTTAATTCACCCCAGACTTAAGTGATCCCAGCCTTAATTCTGCTGGAGTAGAAGGAAATCCAATCCTAGTTATTACTAGGTCTCCCTCCCTAGGAGTGCACTAGACTGGAAGATTTATGTTGAGCCTAGAAAATAGTGGAAGAGGAGCTTTGACATCCTCATTTTTCAAGGGTATATGGTCCCTAGAAGCCAGGCAACTCCTCTGCTCATGGAGCAAGAGTGGCAGGGGGATCAGCCTCCCTAGGGTCATCATGCATCCATCCGAGGTTTGGATATCTCTAGGGCTGCTTCTAGGAAGCAAGGCTCGTGTCCCCACTACCGGAACCCTGACCTTTGACTCCTTTCCAGTTTGGGGGAATTTTTTCTTTTTCTACAATTCCACCTGCTCACAACCCCTCCTTCCTTCTCTCTCTTTCTTTCCCTTGCTGTCCAGATGCCCTCACCTTTGTAAGCCCCTAGCAAAATCTCCTCAAGGAGCAGGAACCTAGAAGGCAGATTCCTGGGCACAACTCCAGGGATAACATTGACGGTGCATTCTAAGGAGTTGTAGTCCAGCAGGCTTCATTTACAATGTCAGTGCTGCCCCCTGAATTTGTCTAACAGAGAATTCGTGTCAGACAACTTTCTGCCTAGGAATACACAACTCCCTTGAAGCCTGTTTGGAATGGAGGGGAGGGAAAATATAAGGAGAACATAAACCAAATTAATAGCTTAATAAATTATCCTGTCACACACTTATTTTTTTGTTTGTCCCCTGTCTTTTTACTTCACTTTTAAAAATATGTGTGGGCTGACACATCTAGTGTTTCAATTAGATTATGAACTTGAAGATTAGAACAATACTGTATTTACCACTTATTTTTAAATCTTTCTGAGATTCCAGCATAATGATTTGTACATAATAGGTACTTAAAGGTGCCTTGAAATGAACTGAGAAATGATAGAGTTTGTGGGTTACTGATGAGGCTTCACCAGTTCAGACTGCACCAGCGCTGACTTCCTCATTGTAGGATTGGCTCTAGTATCTTTTTGTTGTCACTTTTAGGGTTAGGTAAATATGCTTTTTCTTTATCGGCTTCTGTTCACAACTGCTGCTGGCCTGAATTTCCAAGATATCAAATTTCTACTTGGGATCTTTCCAGCCCCATGTAAGAGTAAACACTCTCTTTAAAATTCAGACAGATATTAACTTGAACCTTCTTTAATACAAAGAGAATTGCAGGTTACAACATAAACATGCATATGGTAACAACAGTGGAAAATTTCTAAGTGAAATCAAAGCAGTACCTGGCATTCATTTTCATAATACCTTCACTTGAAGAGCCAAGTACATTATGAGAACTTTATCCCATTAATCCTTAGAGATAAGTAAAGGGACTTGAAAGAATGGCTTGTATAGATAGAGTCACATAGCCAGGTAGTGACAGTGTTGGTAACAGCCTGCTGCCTTGCCCAGTATTTGAATACTTAGGTTATTTTGCCTTAACAAACCATTGTTTCAATGACATAACAGAATATTCATGCTCTAATGGGAGAATTCACATGTTCACACCATACGTTAGTAAGTATGGCATTGAGAAGATATATACAGATTTGCCGATATGTACTTGGTTTTGAACCCTCCAACCTCCCTCTTCTGTAATCTTGCTTCTTCTTTATTGCCCCCCTCCCCACGCCCCCCACCTCCTTCCCTCTAATGCTGTGAAAAGAGTGAACACTCAATTATCTTGCAGCATTGGAACTTAATATGTCAGCTCCTCTAGGACTACATGCATTTGAAAGACAACAGCTTAGCCCAAAGAAATTAACCATCACTTTCTGATATGGAGAAAGATTTTTTGGAAATGGAAAGCCTTCCTTCCCTGTTCTGTTAAATAATAACACGTAGGTGATTACATACTCTACTTTCAGCTCCCAGAGGGCAAAGTTTGCAAGGGAAGAAGGCAGAGAAAGTAATGATGAAAGGAAAAGAGGATGAGGGAATACTTTGTTTTTATTTTTAAGGGGGGAAAAAAGGAGAATAGGATAGAACCTTATCTTTTCCATATCTGTAAACTACCGTAATTTGTGGAAATAAAACGTACCCTCTAAGCACTTAACCAATATTTACCACTGATGAAACCTATTTTAGGCCTCATCTTTTGTCCAAACAGTCATAACTAATAACATAGAGTAACATTTTGTAAAACGGGCTTGTGTCTCCCTCCCCTTCCTTTCCCTTCGCTATATACTCCATTAAGGATCTGAGCACAGAGCTAACACTGGGCTATGCATTCTTCTCTCACCCTATGTGCCCTTTCATGGCCTCACACCAATGCTCATGCTGTTCCTTAACCTAAAATCCTCTTCCCTCACTGCTCTGTCTACTGAAATTCTATTCATTCAATGAAACTCAATTTAAATGCTAGCCAAGAGGCTTTCTCCAAACAGCTCTTTTACCCTGAGCAGAACCAATCTCTCCCTCCACTATGTCTCCATAGCATTAGTAGACATGATTCTATTTTAGAACTCATCATCTTGTATAATTAATATACATTAATATGTGTCTCTGCTCCCCAGAATGTAAACTACTTCAAGCTGGGACCAGGTCTTTCTTTCTTCCTTCCTTCCGTCCTTCCTTTATTTATTTATTTATATTTTCTGTGCCCAATACTATTATGTATCAGGCATGATAAATATATGATAAATGTATATGCTACAGTCTGGACAGTATAAAAAGTTTACAGTTTTGTAAAGGAGACAAGGTTTACAGACATAAGAGAGCAAGATGGTATAATGTACTGGGCTAAGAAATTTAAGGTTAGGTAACTACTGAATTCAAAAAATATTTACTAAACACCTAGGAGTAAGGAATTGTGTCCCAGGACCATCGGATAAATAAAACATAGTCACTACCTTAGACGTGCTCATGATCCGCCTTGTAGATTGTCTTTAAACGCGTATAGCACTTCCATGGTTTAGATATCACTTTACCTGTTGTTTCTTCAACAACTCTGTGAGGTAGCTCATTATCTTCATTTTTATAGAGATGGAAACAGAGGGTTGGAATTCCCAGGTCTTCCGGTTCCAAGACCAGTCTTTCTTCCCCACTACATCAGTGTTTCTCAAAATTTTCCACTGGAGTACACTTTCATGGGGAGAATAGACTTATACTCCTCAGGTTTGGGAAATATCAGCTCAAAATCTAGTGTGTTTTGTCTTAAAAATTCATGTTTAGTTTAATGTTTTCCACTACTTCTCACTAAATTAAACTGAAGTTCTGAGAAAATGAGCCACATTGATTCTGGGTTCTTAGTACCAGGTTTCATAACAGAGGGTACACATGCAATTTGGGAAGCACATGGCTACACTGCAGCCTTTACTCAGGGTGTCCGGGTTTGACTTGAGTCCCCACCCAAGATTTTGGGTAAGTTCATCAGGTTTCTTTTAGGTTTCTAGTGACATAATTTTATTCACAGCCCTCTCTGACGACTGTAATAAAAGACACACTCTTGGGCCGGCCCGGTGGCGCAAGCGGTTAAGTGCGCGCGCTCCGCTGCGGCGGCCCGGGGTTCGCTGGTTCGGATCCCGGGCGCGCACCGACGCACTGCTTGGTAAGCCATGCTCTGGCGGCGTCCCATATAAAGTGGAGGAAGATAGGCACCGATGTTAGCCCAGGGCCGTCTTCCTCAGCAAAAAAAGAGGAGGATTGGCGGATGTTAGCTCAGGGCTGATCTCCTCACAAATAAAAAAAAAAATAAAAAAAATAAAAAAAGACACACTCTACTCCCAGATGTTCAGTGAGCAGTGGTGGCTGATCCTTTCTTCCTTGCAAGGATGTCTCATTCCGGCAATAAGGTCTCTTCAGTCTGAGACTATCTGCCACCGCTCTCACTGCTGGTTGAACCTACGAGTTCCAGATGACTCCTCCAATCGCCTGTTGGTCTTCCAAGGCCCCAAAGGCTCAACAATGCCCTCTCTCAGCACCGCCTCTAGAGGGCAGCTCAGGGTTGCAGCTCTGCTGAGCCCTCTAGTGGCTACTGGGGTAACATGGCTGCTCTTGTATGGAACCTATAAAAAACTCCGAAAAGTTGCACTCGGGAAGCCAGGCTGTGTGACACCCGGTAGCGAACTTTTTAAGAAACGTCTTGGTTCTCAGCTTCCTTTTCTTAAGGACTTTGGCAGGTCTCTGATACATTACCTTTCTTGGATGAATCTCCACTCCCTAGGATCTCCCCTTCCCAGGGTGTGACACGTGGAGCTATCATTCTTTCTTGGCAAGGTAAAAAATTAGAAACTGGAGGACTTGGCAACTTTCCCCAATGCCTTTACTTCCTCCATCTTCCCCATGGATAAAGAGCTTATACATACATTCAAGATTTTTTAGTATTACGTCATTTTCAGCATGGCTTGCAGGCTCTGAAATTAGACTTCCAGGATTCAAATCCTGGCTCCCTCATGTACTAATTGGGTAACTTTAGGAATGTTATTTAACCTCTCTAAGCTTCTGTTTCATCTGTAAAATAGGGAGAATAATAGTACCTACATTATACAATTTGGGGAGGAACAACTATGATAATGTATGGAAAGTGCTATGGAAAGTGTTCAACAAACATTAGCTCTTTTCATTCTTCAAAGCTTCTATTTAGTGCACACCATGTCTATTAATTTGGTACAGAAAAATACTGTCTATACATAGGACAGACACAAGGGTAAATATGCAAAATGAATTCATAAACAACCTATATTTTCCTAAAGTGGCTAAGCTAATAGTGACCTTAGATTCTAGAAAAGGGGGCTAGTTTGTGTGATACAATCAGTGCAATGGGTGTTCAGAGCACAAAGGAGTGCACGAGGCCGGGCATCCTCATGGAGGAGCTTCTGTTTTGCACACAGGTGCCCTTCCTCCCGCCCTCGCCCCCTCCCCCCACCATGTGCAAGCGTTCAGGGTGACTCTGGGAGTGGATTCTGTGGGCCAAGCCTGAGGGCACAGTGGTCAAAACCAAGCGAGTTCCTGGCCAAGGCAGGGAACTGAGCACTCCAAAGGCCAGCAAGCCCAAGCCAATCAGATTCCCCACCCACGAGGAGTCTGAAAGGTGGCAGAGCCTCACGGCCCAAAGTCCAAGTACAGCAGGCAAGTGGCCAGGGAGTCGGACAGGTAGAAACCTGATAGAAACTGTCAGAAAAGTTAAAACCGAAGAGCTCCTAACACCCACAGGCCCAGAGAAAGGTCAGTGTGAGCTGAGCAGCTGTTCCATCTGGTGCCAGAGGCCTTGGCTGTTGTCTTCTACACCCAGGCAACTTAGGCCTCCCTGATCAGCCCCACCTAGAAAAGCCAATTCTTCTGCTCTTAAAGGAGACTTGCTTGTTTGTGGCAGGGAGTCTTACTTTTAGTGAGCAAAGCTATGTCTTAAGTAAGCATGGGGGGAGGGGGCAAAGAGTGCGTCCTGGGCTTCAACTGGCTCCAAAGTAAGGAGCTTGTGGCTGGAGCCTGAGCCTCCACGTTGAGAGAACCACACGCGTTTCTTTCAGAGGCAGGCAGGGGCCTTGGCTGCCAGGGACCCTGACAAGCCGCGACTTGAGCTGTGCCTTAGAGCCTGGGTTGGCTTGAGAGCGGTATAGAAGAGGAGGGAGGGCATTCCTGGAAAGGGGGTGGGGTGGGGAGGTGAGGGGAACAGCATGAGCAAATGCACGAAGGAAGAATGAATCTGCTGCGCGTTGAGAATGGCATGGAGACTTCACTGATTGGAGCCGGGAGTTCTTGCAGGGGATGGAGGCAGCTATGATTGGATAGCTAAAGTGGGGCCAGATTTGGAGGGCTTTGAATGCCCGACTGAGGAGCACTCAACCCAGCTCCTGACTTGCAATTTCCGTTCAAGACTGAATTACCTAAAGGGTGGTTAATTCCAACGGGTGTTCTTCTTTGGGGGCTTCTGAAAAGTCTGCTTATCCTCTTACCTGCTTCAGTTCTCTTCATTTACCCAGGGAGAAAGTAATCCTCACTTGTCGAGGGGAGGGGGAATAATGTTGATTAATCTCACTTTCCTTGCATTGAAGATGCAAAAAAAAAAAATCCCATTTCCACGCCAGATATTAAATTTGGTTTCTCCTCCTCCTCCTCCTCCTCACGCAAGTTCTCTTTCTCTCGCCAGCACCTCCCCCACGTTTTCCTGCTCTGCTCCACCAGCTGGGCCAGTCCCCTGCTCAGCCCTGGCGGCGCGCGTTCCGCGTCCGGCTGGCCCGCGCCCGCCCTCCGCACCCGTGCGCCCCCCTCCCGGCCCCCCGCGCCCGCGCCGGTAACCCTCACACACGGGTCCACGCCCCCCCCCCCCCCCGCCCCGGCGGAGCGGTAGGTGTTTTGCCGTCTGCGCCGGGCCGCAGTGCGGCTGCGCGCACTGGGCTGCCTCCGGGGCTGGCAGGGCAGCGGTGGCCGCGGCGGCGGCGGCGTGGGGAGTGGCGTGGAGCCGAGCCTGGGGCTGCAGCAGCGCGGGGGCCCCCGGAGTAGAAAGCCCCGGGGGCAAGAAAGGAAGGCCGGGCCGCGAAGTCCCTGAGCAAGCGTACTCCCTGGATTTGGGGGGGAGCCTTCCCCTCGCACCTCGTCTTCAGACGCCCCCTCCTCACCCCCCAGCCCCGGCCGCTGACGGGAGGAGGCGGCGACGGCGGCGGGGGGCTGAGGGGCGCCGCCATGCCTCTCCCGCGGTGAAGCGCCCCGGCCGTGAGGAGCCGCTCGGTTTCCCCGGTGATGTCCCCCAGGCGGCAGGCGAAAGCGACTCACTCGAGCCCTGGGGTAAAGGCCTAGCTTATCCAGCTTCCTTCCTCCTCCTCCTCCTCCTCTTCCCCTCCCCCCCTCCTCTCCCCCTTCGTCCTCCCCTCCCCGGCTCTTCCCTCACCCTTCCCCGCGCCCCCATCTTCCCTCCCTCCCTCCCACCCCTCCAGCAGCGATGGCAGAGGAACAACAACAGCCGCCACCACAGCAGCCTGATGCCCATCAGCAGCTTCCCCCCAGCGCCCCCAACTCGGGGGTGGCTCTGCCAGCCCTTGTGCCTGGGCTGCCAGGGACAGAGGCCAGCGCGCTGCAACACGAGATCAAGAACTCCATCTGGTAAGAGGATCCTCCATCGCTGGGGTAAAAAAGCCCAGGCACATTTCTGCTGCAAAGGGGGTGGGGGCGGCGGGCGGGGGAGCGGAGGAGGAGGCTGATGCGTTCATTGAATGTGGGTATCGAGAGTCGGGCGCATATTTGTAGGACCTCTGGAGGTGCGCGGAATTCGCATCAGCCCCTGGTCTCCATGCTAAAAAATGCTTTTACCCCCTCCTCAACTGTGAGTGCAGATAAACAAGATATTTGTGTTTTTCACTTATGTGCAAGAGGAATACGGGTCGAAATTAAGTCATATTGCATGATGGTGGCATGAATTTGGGACTGAGGAATGTGAAGTGTGTTTACTCCTTTTTGCAGTCATACGGGGAGGAAGAAGTGTATTGTGAATTTTCACCAAACAGACACTGTGCGTAAGAATATTAATATGCAGCACAAAACCTAATGTGTCTCTTCCTTTCACTTGGTTTAGCTGCTGTTTCTGGATGTTTTTGCCTTTATTCTGAGATCGAATTTCTCTTCCGGGGAGTTTATGCTTTGCATTGATTGTGAAGAAAGGGTTTCTTTAGTATAAGATATTTTATTTTAAGGTGATAGTTTACACTGTAAAATGACTTTTTAATTTAAAAAGATATCTCTAATTTAAAGTAAATGTTTTGCCATTTCGTGTGTCTTTTTTTTAGAAACCATAGATGAAATATCTTTTGCTATTCCTGTACTTTCTTGTATGAGAATTTCCAATATTTCAGCATTAGATTAAACTCTGAAAGACTGGTGGCAGTCTTTTAATAATTAAATACACTGAGTTAAGTCTATCCTCTGTTAGAACCGTTCCAAATATTCTTTGAACATGAACTTGCATTATTTTTGTAGGAGTCTTCATTAAGTGACATTTTTTAAAAAGTGTAGTGCTCTTTTAAAAATGGAAAGCAATATTTGGAATTTGGTCTAAGAGACTGCTTTTAATAGAAGTTTAAAAATAGAATTAAATGTGGTGTAAAAAAAGCTCTGATTTTAAAAATGAAATCTTTTATGTCCCTCATTGAATATGACTACTAGAATAGCAAAACACCTTACTTTTATATTACAATTTAAAAATAAATGTATCGTAAAACAACTGGCATTGCAGTATAATATTTACACATTTAAAAACAGTGACAATTTTTAAATACAAAATTAAGGTTTGTTATATAGTAATTTTCATTATTTTCTTGGCGTACATCCATATTGTCATGATGCTAATATGAAGTAGGGCAGTGCAGGCTTTAATAGTTTCTTACTACATAGTAGTTAGCAGCTGAGTGTTTTAATTTTAAAATGAAGTTTAAATATTTTAAAGGAGAATTTTTTTGGCTTTGACAGTGGTTATGTTGTGGCAGCTTGAATAGGTCAGATAAATAGGATTGTCCTGTGTGTGTGTGTGTGTGTGTGTGTGTGTGTGTGTGTGTGTGTGAGAGAGAGAGAGAGAGAGGGAGGGAGGGAGGGAGGGAGGGAGAGCGAGAGGGAGAGGGAGAGAGAGAAAGAGAAGGCTTTATTTTTTGATGGATACCCTCACCCCCTTTGTAAAGCTGTAATTTAAAGGAAGAGATGGTTCATCTCCAGCTTGCCATCAAGGTTTCCAGAAACCCGGAGTGGGTTTTTTCCCCCTATTAACTTGATGTAACTTAGTGTCTCTGAAACCATCATTAAATTGAATTAAGCACCTTGGTTTTTACATTCAGGTAAGGTTCATTCCAAGTTAAAGGGCTAAAATCTTTTAAGAAAGGCAAATTGAGAAAGTTGAATTAGTGATGTATTTATTACTAATTTATTATGAGAACAGTAGGGGAAAGGAACCTTCACTTTGTATGTTAAAAATAAGAGTAAGTTGTATAGCCAACTGTCTCAAGTGTTTGAATGATAATGGTTGTGGAGTGTTTTTTTTGGTAAATCATGTGATTTAATTATTCTTTCATTGATAATTTATATTTACACATCCATTACAACTTAACTGCGCTGACTTGAATGTGAGAAAAACTTATCCTGAAGTAGAGTGCACTTCAGTTTTTGGTACTTGCTCTAAAAAATAATGGGCAACAAACACCTTAATCCCCAAATGTACAATTTTATATCTTTATTTTAAAATTGTAATGGCACACTTACTGGCATTTAATTTTCAACCTTAGAAATCCTATTTGCAGAAATGATTTCTTCATATTATATTTAAAACTTTAGAATAAACAACACTAGTGGGGATATTTAATATATAGTTTCATACCCCTGCTCCACAAGACTGGATTTATATTATTCATCAAGTGACTATATGAAATAAAGACATTAAAAAGTGAAAGCTTCTTCAGTACCATCTCCTCCTAAGAAATAGCATGTATATATATGTTAAAATCATTTTTAATACAAAAAATTGCAATTCTTTAGATATCTCATTTCACATTTTTTGAGGCAGCAATATCTTTTTACCAATTATTTTATCACCTGATAATGTTCTGAGAGATTATCAGTTTTGTACTACTTCCTATATCAACCTTTGGTATCATTACTAATGAGAATTAAAATTACATTAAACAGAAGTGTGGCATTTAAAAATTATCAAATGGGTTTTGCATTTAGGTTGACCATAGTGTCTAAATTATTGGACTTGCAGATCTCAAACAAGTTTGTACTTGTCCTTCTATTCTACAAATGTAAATACAGTATGTGATGTAGGCCTTTAGCTGAACAATGAGTTATTTATTATCTCAGTTCATAATTTATTCTGTTTATTAAGCTGAAATGCTGTTTGATAAAAGTATGTTCATGGTAATTTCAAGCATTAAATTAGTCTTTGAAAAAAGATTTAAATGTTCAAAGTTGAAATCATGGTACTTAATGAGATCAGAAACTATATTTCTTAAGAATTGGAAATATAATGTATTTTTAAGATAGTTCTAGAAAATAAAGATACTGCTAACTTGATAGCGTTGTAATATTTGTGTAATATATTTGTGAGTGTCTTCACCTTAAGTTCAAGTTAACAAGCCTGCACGTTTCTTGACCTTCCTCATTCCCACTCCATAGACACCTGTCTGAATCACTTCACACTACTCACTTGAAAGGAGATTTATTTGCAGAGATGTGTTTTAATACTGAATATGCTGTAAGAATGTTATTTATATTGTCTAAAAAATAGACCTCTAATATAAACTTTGCATCAAAAAAAAGCAAACTAGTAACCTATGTCTTTTTTCTAAATGGAGTCTCATACTCAAACCTAAAAAAAAAAGCCACAACCTAACCTCACTGCAAACTCCTTTAACTTACATTGCACCCCTCTTTGGTTACCTAAAAAAAGAATACCAAAGCAAGTTTTTCCTTCCTCTTACCTCCCAGTGTCTTCATAGTTTAAAAAAAAAAAATGAAAATTTGTATGTAATTTAGACAAAAAATTTACATGCTTTTCTTTTCCTTTTTAAAGCAGTTTTACCTGAAACCCTGATAGAATAAAATTGCTCTGGAAAAAATAGGGTAGAAAAATTACATTTAAGATTTCTTTGGCCTGTTTGTGATTAGTTATGTTTAAGAATAATCATGCCTACGTGGGTGGGAGTGATTAACAATTAGGCTGTCACATAGACAACAAACCTTTACCTGGAAATTCAAAAGAAACTCTGTTTTATTGTAGAAAATGTTCTAATACTGTATTTACTCAATAAATTCAGGGATTCTTAAAAGAATTAATCAATTGTTATTTTTATTTATGTAACTTTTTATTTGCAAGTAAGATCTTATAAATCATTTTTTACAACAGTCCTATAAGACATGTCCTTGTTGTACCCACTTTATGGAAACAGATAAATTGAATGACAGGGAAACTATCAGATTCCTCTGATTCATTATCAGACCCTGGGAGCAGTGCTGGAGCCACAGTTCCTTGACTTGATATAATCCTGTAAGTCATACAGACTTCTGAATCTGGTACATTTTAGACTTAGAATTATAATCAAGTAGAATTATATACGTGGGCCATTTTGGATGTTTTCTCAATTCTTATTTAAACCCAAATTGAGCAATTTTTTTAACTTTCTTATTTCTTAGTTACAATGAGCAAAGTATGGTGATCCATAACATTTACGTAGTGATGTCGTATTAGTCCTGATTTCTGTCCCCTATCCTAGAACTCAGTAGTTCAGTTTTGTCCTTGGTTCCGGGTCAGGCAGTTTATTAGCTCTGTCTGAGAAATAGTTATTGGTCTTTCAACTGTAGTGGGAAACATTTACTATAAAGCTCATAACTTTGGAGTTTACTTTAACCATAAGCCCATGATCTTCATTTTGCTTTAATGTTAGAGAGTGACTAGTACATTAGCTGGCTTTTGTACATTTTTGGTTGCTTGGTTGATGTGCTACCTGCCCTAAGTTCAGTCTGTCTTCTGTACCAAACACCCCGAAGACTTAGGGTGCTTTTTGCGTGTGTATATTGAGGCCAGCTGTGATGGTTGCATCGCAACACTAACTTCTGATTCTGGAAAGAAGGCAATTCCTTGCTCTCTATAGTTAGAAACTGATGAAATCGTCTTCTCTATTGACTAGAGAGGCAAGTTAAGCAATTTCAAGCCCCTCGACTTTCCCGCCTTGTGTAGCCTAGGTAATGGATATGTGTGTATAAATAATTGACCAATTTGCTCTCTCCGTTGAGAGGTGTCTTGGATGGTGTTATGTGCAGAACTGATTTGGTTTCTATGTTACTATAAGTTTTTGGTATTATTGGGGGAAATGAGCTTCACAGTGCTAGAAAAGACAGAAGTGACTTATTTTTTATGAAAGATGTGCTTTGAATAAAAACATATCAAATCAAATCACCTTTTATATTAGAAAAATGTTACACGCTAAAATTGTACAAATGAACATAATTAAAATGAGCATTGTCATTTACTCAAATTTGAACACTTTAAGCAAGAGCAGTGTGTAAGTTGTCACCTGGGTGCCTGTTATATACAAAGTACTAAGGTAGAGACTGGCATTTGAGGAATGCCCATTCACTTGTAATATTAACCTAAGCAAAAATGTGCAATAAAACTTCTCTTTTATTTAGTTAGGGAACCAGGGAAAGAGGTGGCAAGTGCCAAGGTGTTAATTATGGGAAAAGTAGACCTTAGTTTGCTTGTCTATAAAATGAAAAGTTTATACTAGATGACCTTGCAACTTCCTTTAGGTTAAATTTCTATGACTCTATTACTAAATTAATATTGGCAGCAATAATAAAACATACCTTGATCACAGTGAAAGACTAACAGAATTAACTAATCACAGGCAATTACAACATTTTCAGTGGACGATTATTAGAATTCGTCAATGTTCCTTTGGGTGTTACCCCAGGAGGGCTATCTGAAGGTGTTATTCACTTACTATTACCTTGTGCAAGAGTTCTGTTATATTTATTGAGTTCTGCAAATATTTATTGAGCATATATTACATTGAAAATATTCTAAGAGCTGTTGATTATGCAAAATATGTAAGGCTATGCAGTAATCCCTGCTATTGGAGAGTTTACTAGTTGAGAGATTGCAGTAGGGGGGCTATTTGTGTGCTTGTTTATAAATAGGTGCTCAATACTTGTAAGCACTTCATATAGGAACTTTTTCCTGTAGTAATAGTGTTTTAAGGCAGTAGTGAATGTTATATTGTAAATTTGGTGATGTAATTAGGAAAGGTGTGTATTCTTTTCAGAATAATTTAGTGTAGTGTTGCGCTTCACAACTTTTTGTCTTCATCTAGGATAGACATTTTAATGCGTAATTGTGACAGGGTGTTAAGAACAAGACAGTAAGATGGTTACTCCATATCGCTGACCAAACCAGACCACTGCTATCCAGACCACTCTGCCTCCTTTTCCACCAGTCTCCCTATATTTAGTTGCTTTCTCTTCTGCTGTCTTGAGGGTTCTTTGCATTCAGGTTCAAGATGAGTAGCATGGACCAATAGGAAGAAGAATCTTCCTGCCCTGGGCAGGATAATAAATAAGAAACAGTAAGCTCTGAGGCTTTAATGTACTTGACTTGAGATTAAGACAGTTAACACTTAACCTTAATCCACAAGAATAAATACTTTAAAACATGATTTAATTTTTCTTTCTTGAGACTTTTTTTTTTTCCATTTCATTGACTCTATACCTCCTATTTGCAAGAGGAAATAGAAAACAATGAGGTTTGGTTAATTATGCACAATACCTCTATCAGGCATCTATTACAGTAGCTCCTATATATATTACAAAAAAAAAATTGTGTGAGAGGAGAGGTTTTATATACCTCATATCTTAGAACAAACTGAAAACATACAGATGTTCCTTGTTATTTGAATTTCTATTTGGTTTTTGAATTCAGAGAGTGAGAGGTCAGAGTGACAGATTCCAATCTGTTATGTCTTGGAATTTCACACACATATGGTGTGAAATACCATCTCCTCTAAATAGCCTTATCTAAAAAAAATTTACGTGAACCCGTTTGTAGTCTGAGTTGGAATAGCAAGGGTTCAGATAGCAAAGGGTACACTCATTCCAGCACAGGATTAGCAAATTGATTTGAACTTGCTTGCTAAGTCTGATTGATTAGTGATGCCTACCAAGGACATGGGGATAGGAAGTGATGGTACATATGCCCCATAATTACCTCCCCTTTTCTTTCTGAAATCTGTAAGTTTTAGAATTTGAGCTCTATTGTCGGTAAAGCATCAGAACTATTGGTTATCTTGGAGGGTATGAGTCCATAGGGCTATGGTATTGCCATTTATGATGCCTACTTTTAAGATACAGATCAAGCATGGAGAGCACTTGGGTTTGTGTTTTTCTTTCTCTACTTGTATTCTTGTTATTTTTCTGTGGCTTTCCTACTTTGATCACCTTGTACCAAGTAGCTACAAGATGAGAACAGGAGATTACTGTATTGAGTGGCTGCTTCAGTTTGCACTATCCGTAACCCTTTTTCTTTGCTTTCATTATCTTGTTTCTCTGCTTATGCCTGTGCTGGTCACTTTACCTGCTACCTTAAAAACCTTTCTCTTTTCTTTTTTTGCTGATGTAAATGTCTAGCGTTAAGATCCAACTCATGTGCCTTTGCTTCCATGAAACTTCCCAACTCCCAGGGAACAGTGATCTGAGTTGTGTAAATTAGTTTTTTTCAGTAATTTAGACTGGCCTTACCTGAGATGAGTTTGTTTTAGTGCATTTTTACTGAATTTAAAGGAAGCATTCTCATTTTCTAATATGTAAAGTTCTTAGGAATTCAGAGGCTGAATATACCTGAAACAAAGGAATCACTGCATAATAAGTAAGTTACAATATGACGATAAAATATCATTTGTATATGGGGTATTCAAGAAGTTGCCATTGTTTTTGCAGTATATATGAAATTTAAAAAATTTAATTGGATAAGAGTGTCATTTCTTTGACATATTGCTTGGAGTAAAGTTGGTGCTTCTGGGAGCCTGGGAACGTGTATTTGAACAAGATGCTTCAGTTAATGTCACTGAATCACTTCCCTGCTTTGATTGCAGTCATTAGATCTATTCATTGTCTGTGTATATAAGCAATCTGTGATCTAAAATTTATCTGTCAGATTATTAAATGCATGAACGCTTTTTCTGAAGCAGGAGACGCTAGCAAGCAATGTTTGGCCAAATTCTGTATATACAAGTTTCAAAGAAGTGAGGAGGTCAAAGACTAATTCTGATTTTACAGAATCAAGTGGTCAAGGAAAATCGAATTCGGTACACATTTATTTTAATGTCTACTACATACAGGCATAGGAGGATTAAAAAGTAATAAGACACTATGTCTACCTTTAAAACATTCATTCACTGCTTGTGTGGTAGTTGTATGCATCGTCAATTGAATTTAACAAAACTAAGATTTTGTTAAGTGCAGTGATGGTGTAATCAATGGTGTAAACAAATATAGAATTAGATGAGAGAGGGGTTCAGTGAGGACATACTATTTTTGTTGGCACAATTCAGGATGGTGGCCTTAAAAAAATCAAGGGTTGGGCTGTTGATCCAAATATGTTTAACAGTACACTTACTAGGAAATCTTTATTCCCACTAGCAGGGAATTCAGAGTTGTTGATGCCAGAAAGCCTTGCCAGTAATGAGAATAATTAAAGGAAAATAGCTTAGAACAAAATTTGCCTGACTGAGGAGTTGGGTTTCCACCAATCACAATTCTCTCATCTAAATTTTAATGTACAAACGTAGAAGAAATAATATAAAGTAATAATAGAGAAGGATCTCTATTATTAGAGATAATAGAAATAATAGAAAAGGATCTGGGGCTGCTGGGGCAGAGGACCAGGAACTGCACCAATAGCAGTCTTGAAAGAGGACTGTGTACCCTGAATTGACTCTCAGTGAATGTGGGGTCCCTCATATACCCAATTCAGCCCATGTCTCGGATCTTGTATCTTGGCACCTGTTTCTATGCACTTTTCCATTATTGGAGGCAGTTTGTTTTTTCCTTTGGATTCATCCCTTTCCATATATTTAGGGAATTTGTTCTAACACACACCCCGTTTCTGTCAGCATTATCACACTGTTTTTTCTACAGGCTGCTTTTCCTGTGACTTTATACATGCTTATGACTTCCTTAAAGCAGCAGCCAACAACCTTGGAGAAAAAGCTTGCAGTAAAACAGAGTTGATCTCTCAATGACCTAAAGAGCTCATTCATAACCATAAGAAAAAAGTCATTAGATAAGTGAATGAAGAATATAAATACTCATTTTGTAAGAGTAACAATCTTAATAATATAAACAGTTAACAAGTATGTAAAAGTCTTTACTCTCAATGATAAAAAATGATTAAAGCAGAAAAGTACTTTTTTTGACCACTAATAAAGGATTTAAGAAATATACATTGCTAGCTAATCTCACTACTGGTTTTGCTATTTTCCTTATCCCTTTCTCTCTCCTCCAGTCCCTCAGTTATTTTCCTGTTGTATGACATGTAAGCCCACTCATATTTTTGGTGGGATAAATTTGAACATACATTTTAAAAGGGTTACCTGTGTTTGCACTTAAGTGGTGGAACAGTGTGCTTTTCCCCCCTACTTTATTAATAATCTCCAAATTTTCTTGAATGAACAGGTATTATTTTTTGTTGGAAAAATACCCACACAAATAAAATAATGCCTTTTGTCTCTACCCTGCTGCTTTTCCTTTTAACTGCTGCCTGTCCATCAGCTTACCATCCCCACTGGGCTAGCTCTTCTCTCTGCTCTTGTCTTTTTTAACTCTTGCAGTCTAGCTTCCTGCTCTTCTTGCCGACTCTGTGGCCTTTTTTCAGTCTTCATCTTTCATTATGTCTGTAACTTTTCTTCTTGTTATTATGATCCCTTCCCACCTTGGAAATTCTCATTCATTCCTTTTTTTTTTTTTTTTTTTTTTTTGTGAGGAGATCAGCCCTGAGCTAACATCCACCAATCCTCCTCTTTTTTTGCTGAGGAAGACGGCCCGGGGCTAACATCTGTGCCTATCTTCCTCCACTTTATATGGGACGCTGCCACAGCATGGCTTACCAAGCAGTGCGTCGGTGCGCGCCCGGTGCGCGCCCGGGATCCGAACCAGCAAACCCCGAACCAGCAAACCCCGAACCAGCAAACCCCGGGCCGCCGCAGCGGAGCGCGCGCACCTAACCGCTTGTGCCACCGGGCCGGCCCCTCTCATTCATTCCTTTTTGAGAGCCATCTTTGTGTCAGCTACTTTGCCACACATTGGGGATTCCGTGAGCAAGGATGCAAGATCCCTGTTTTCATGGACCTTACCTCTGTTTAACGTTTTATTTTTCCTGCTCCCTTCCTCTACATGCTCTTTAATTGTGACTATACAGACATTTATGTCTTAGCCATCCATTCTTTTTCTCTTTTCACTTCTTTGCTAAAGTCGAGAAATAGATAGGCTGAACAGACAACTCTGGCCACATCTGCTCCTTCATTTGCGAGAGTACACTGTCACCTTAGACTTGGCATTTTCACAGTAACCTGTCTTCTATGCCATGGTGCCTTGCTACTTCAATTTGCTTTCATTTCCTATTATTCTTCTTTTGGTAGTAGATACCAGCATTCCTTCATTCTGTCAGGCTAACAGTATTGGTTTCATATTTGATCTTTCTCTTATCCTCATGACCAATATTTTAACAAGTTGCCAAGTTTGGGGTGTCACTTAAGCTTCTCCCTTTCTTCCTGTTTCCACTGCGAGAACCATAGTTCAGTGCTTTACCATCTCATTCCTGGATTATTATAGCAGCAACATAGCTTTCTGCCCCCAGCCTTTCTCCGTACTGAACTAGGCTGTATATTGCTGCCAAAATAAGTCTTCTAAAACATCCTTTTTCATGCAGTCCCCTTCTAAAAACCTACAGTAATTTCATCTTGCCCACCATATCATGTCTAAAGCTTTTTGTCAGGTTTCCACAGCCTGTGTAGCCCCATACAATCAATCCAAACCTATTTCTTGCTGTTCATCAGTAGTCAACTCCACTTAAGTCCAGCAGGCCTTAATTCTCTTCTTAATTCACTGTCTGCCTTGTATTTTGTGGTCCTGCTTTCATTCCTGCTTTGTATCTTTTCTGGAATCTCCACTCCCCCGTCTCCAAATCCTATTTAATCACATTTTAAGCTTTTTTGAAGTCATAGCTAAAATCATTGTGCTATGAAACATTCTTTAGCTACTCTAGTCCCCATTGACCTTTTCTTGACCTCATATTGTGTAGTGGGTTCTGTGCAATTAAGCGCTTAATCACTCAATTTTTTTCCTATGCCGTTTTAATAAGCAAGTTCATTGAATCTAGGGGCAGCACCTTTTGTATCTTCTTTTTCTCATCTAGCAGTAGGTACTAGTGAATACCATTTTTGTCTACTACATTCTTAGAGGCACTGTGATTTTAAGAAATAAATTTGGTTTTCATCCATCCACAGTTCCTGGCTCATACCTCCCAAAACCCTTGGAATTTTTTGTTATGCCAATGAAGATGACCTCTGGACCCCACCCAAAGATGGGGGCTGGTTGCCGGGAGAACCAGCCATCTGATCAGAGGATTGAATTCAGTCCCTTCTTCTGATTTCCAGGGAGAGGAGGGTGGCTTGAGGTTGAATCAGTTGCCAATGGCCAGTGACTTAGTCAGTCGTGCCTATGTAATGAAATCTCCAGAAAAACTCAAGAGGACAGCTCCTCAGCCCTTTTTCTGAGCTTCCAGGTTGTTGAACACATGGAGGTGCAGGCAGAGTGGCGTGCTCGGAGAGGGCGTGGAAGCTCTGTGCCCATTCCCTCATACCTTGCCCTACTCATCTCTTCCATCTGGGTGTTCATCTGTATCCTTTATCATATTCTTTAATAAACTGGTAAATGTAAGTAAGTGTTCCCCTGAGTTCTGTGAGCCGTTCTAACAAATTAATTGAACCTGAAGAATGGGTTGTGGGAGCCTCTGATTTATAGCCAATCAGTGAGAAGTACAGGTAACAACCTTTGCATGCAGCTGGTATCTAAAGTGGGGGGTGGTCTTGTGGGACTGAGCCCT
This sequence comes from Diceros bicornis minor, assembly GCF_020826845.1. Lineage (NCBI taxonomy): Eukaryota > Metazoa > Chordata > Mammalia > Perissodactyla > Rhinocerotidae > Diceros > Diceros bicornis. The sequence continues at coordinate 51,605,716 of NC_080744.1, read as the reverse complement.
TTACCTGTGGAATCTGATTCTATCTCCAGGTAGACAGTGTCAAAATTGAGTTGAATTCTTGGACACCACTAGGGTATCTGAGAACTGCTTGTTGGTGTTGGGAAGCCTCCACACACACGAGTTGAAATTGGGTCCAGAAACCCTTTGCAGGCACTTTATTTTTTTTCTACGTATTAATGTTTTTGTATTTGATATATTTAATACGGTAATTTCCTCCCCAAACAAGTTGTTAAACTTATGCTGCATTTTATAGAATAGAGGACTTATAGCAATTGATTTTTTTAAAAATAGCATTGTTGAAACTGAAGAAATCATTTATTTAGAGGTTCAGTTCTAATTATTTTATTAGTTTATATAATTTATATTAACCAGTTACTGGTTAAATATCTTTCACTATATATCTAGATTTAAAAATAATGTGTGTCCCAAGTGAGAGCCGTTGTGTCCTTCATTTATAAATACTGAGCAAATGACTACTACATAGTTCAGTAACCATTCATGAATGACTATACAGTAGTATTTAGTTAGGGTTTTGTGATCTGAGCAGCAATCTGTGTCCCAGCCTAGTTCCCAAGAGATATTGAAATTTTGAAGACCCCCTTAACATTGAATTGGAGATAGCTTCTGGCAAGTTTGGTCCTGATGGAGGGTTTGATCTTCTTATTTTAGGAGCTTAAGACCCAAGGCTAAGGTAACTTGTTAAGTCCTGGCCAAAGCCTGGAGATGGCAAAGGAAACCTGTGAGTTAGGGCAAATAACTGAGGGAAGGTGGATTTATTTGGGAAGTGAGGAGGGAATGACTAAAATAGGTAAACAATTCTGAGGTCCTGAAGTGTTTCAGATTCATATAACAGGCTAGTCTGCTCTCCCTGACATAGAGCCTTTTTTGTTTGTTTGTTTTTCTGGTATGATATTCTTTCTTTCAGAAAGGTACAACAACTAGATTATCTTTAAAAGACCTATTCAGCTTTAAAATTGTATTTATATGATGGTACTTGATTTATTAGAACAGTGGTTCTCAAATTGTGGTCATGTTAGCATCACCTGGGAACTTGTTAGAAACGTGAATTTGGGGGCTCCACCTCAGATTTACTGTAACAGAAACTCTGGGGTTGTGACCAGCAGTCTTTGTTTTACTAGCTCTCCAAGTGGTTCTGATAGATGCTGAAGTTTGAGAACCACTGGCTTGGAGGATATATCTTCTAATAAACAAATATTAAGCCAAAGTCCTCTGTGGCAAAATTTTAGTATTGTCAAGTACCCCAGGTAGAGTTAATAACTCTTTTATTTTAATTTTCATAGTAGTTGAATATAATTCTGTTACAGCATCATTTACACTATTGTAAAAGATTTCCACTAAACTTTTCAGTAATTGTATGTTAAATGAATTGATGGGTAAATTGATGAATAAAAATTAAACAGTACCTAGTCATCATTATACTCAGCCCTGGTCAACAATTAAAAGACAGACACACACACACACACACACAAAGTACCGGTGATCACATGTGCAAGAAAGTGTGGGATATATAACCCAGGAGTAAGCAAGCTCTTTCTTCAAAGGGCCAGATAGTAAGTATTTTTGATTTTGTAAGACATAGAATCTCTATTGCAACTACTTTATTCTGTCATTGTATCAGGAAAGTAGCCACAGACCATATATAAATGAATGGGTATGGCCAGATTTGTTTCATTACTGGCAGAATTTGGCCCTTGGGCAGCAGTTTGTGAACTCCTGTATCCCACTGCCATGCTGGAAAAACTACTCAAAGAATAGAGATCTCAGTCTTCACTTCAATACACTTCTCAATCTTCATTCCCTTTTATTGACAAACAATGGATGACAGTCACCTGCTTGATATTGTCTTGTAGTTCTCCCTTGAGTAAACCCAGGATTATGTGTAAAGCATATTAGAATGCAACCAAGTGAGAGTTATATTTCAGGGATAGTCTTAACTCAGCTCCAAATGATAATAAAGTATATTGACTTCTGGTTTCTGGTTGGACACATAAAGAGCTTGGAAGTCTTCACTCCTGTCATCACAACAAGAAAAAAAAGCTGAACAAACTGAAAGTTAGCTCTTCTTGGATCCGTCAGAGAATTGAGATCCCAGGGCAAATTGCTGCCTGGAAAACTGGAGACAGGTGGATACAGAGAGTCACAGCTTACAGGTTGCAGAACCCCAGGAGTAGATTCCCATAGCTGAAGCCACTATAGGTAGGAGCACTTTAAACTATAATTGATGAATTGCTGGAGGCTCAGTGTGGGATAGCTTGAGAGTTAAAAACTGAGGAGGCCCAGTCTTGAAGGGGGATCCCCACACTTCCCTGAGTTTTACCTCCAGGAGCCGTACTGGGTCTCCCTGTGAAGATCAGAGAAAAATCTCCTTTTACTTCCTGCATGGGTGTAGGGAGAGGTGAGGAGAGGAGGAGGAGAAAAATAACCATTCTGAAATATGCCCAGAGCTCTCTGTTCTCTTTAACAAGGCCTGCCTCACGGGAAACTGTTTTATCAGAGCTCAACCACTGGGGCTTGACCAAAGCCTAATTGATCAGCGGGAAAGGAAATACCCAACTCCAGCCCCATGTCTTCCATGTGGGAGAAGGGAAGTACCCAACTCATGTTCACTAAAAGATTGAGATCTAATCATAGGACAATAGAACGCCCCCCCCCCTCCTTTTACCACCGCATCAGTAGGACTCCTGTATAATAACAAGATTACAGCTAAAATAACTGTAAGCCTCAGACCTTATTTAAGGAGTCTCTAGAGACTCCTGAAGACAACATGGGAGACAAAAACAAGGACATTAGAGACAATTTTAGCCTCAGACATCATAGCTATGGCCTACAGTAAACACAGCCTAACTCCTAGCCAGATAAATGTAAAACTTGACACTAAAGACCTGTCTACCTCAGTTCCTTTTACCCAACATTATGTCTGGCTTTCAACAAAAAATTACAAGGCATGCTAAAAGGCAAAAACACAATCGGAAGAAGTAAACCAAGCATCAGAACCAGACCCAGATATGACACCAATTTTGGAATTATCAGACTGTGAATTTAAAATCACTATGATTAATATGCTAATGGCTCTAATGGAAAAAATGGACAACATGCAAGAACAGGTGGATAATATAAGCAGAGAGATGGAAACTCTAAGAATCCAAAGGAAATGCTAGAAATCAAAAACACTAACAGAAATGAAGAATGCCTTTTATGGGCCCATCAGTAGACTGGACATTACTGAGGGAAGGAATCAGTGAACGTGAAGATATATCAATAGAAACGTGTAAAACTAAAATGCAAAGAGTGAAAAAGGTGGAACAGAATATCCAAGAAGTATGGGACAATTAAAAAAGGTGTAACATGTTTAATTGGAATACCAGAACAAGAGAAAGGAACAAAAGAAGTGTTTGAAGTATATTGGCTGAGAATGTTTCAAAATTAATGACAGACATCAAACCATGGATCCAGGAAGCTCGGAAAATACCAAGCAGGATAAATAACAACAACAACAAAACATCTACACCTAGGCATATTATGTTCAAACTGCAGAAAATTAAAAACAAAGAAGAATCTTGAAAGAAGCCAGAGGAAAATAACTGCCTTACCTATAGAGGAACAAGGATAAGAATTACATCAGACTTCTCTTCAGAAACCAAGCAAACAAGGAGAGAATAGAGTGAAATATTTTAGCATTGAAAGAAGAAAACCACTAACCCAGAATTCTCTATCTGGCGAAATTATCCTTCAAAAGTGAAGGAGAGAGAAAGACTTTCTCAAACAAAAATTGAGGGAATTTGTTACTAGTAGACCTATTTTGCAAGAAACGTTAGCAGAAATTCTTCAAAGAGAAGGAAAATGGTATAGGTTGGAAGCTCAGATCTACATAAAGGAAGAAAGAATGAGAAGGAATAAATGAAGATAAAATCTTTTATTTTTCTTATATTTAATTGATCTAACAGATAATAGTTTGTTCAAAATAATGTATTTGATAATTGTAGCTTATGGAGAAGTGAATGAATGATGACAATGTTAAAAGGGATGGGAGGGAGGAAATGATAATACTCTTAAAAGGTACCTACACTAACTGAAGTGGTATAGTGTCATTTGAAAGTGGACTTGGATTAGTCATAAAAGTATATTGCAAACCCTAGGGTAACCACTAAAAAGATTTTAAAAGAAAGTATAATTGATATGCTACGGGAATAGAGAAAATGGAATCATATAAAATGCTCAAATAAAACCAGAAAAGGCAGAAATAGGGTAGAAGACAAAAAAATAGAAATGAAGAAAAAGGGCAATGAATACTAAACAGTTACAAATATGGTACATATTAATCCAACTATATCAGTAATTACTTTAAATATGCATGTTCTAAATACCCAAATTAAAAGACAGAGATCGTCAGTAGGTTAAAAAAACAAGACCTAACTATATGTTGTCTACAAGCATATCATTCACAGACTTTGGTACTGTATCATTCAGTAACCAATTACTTATAACATACTTCATGAATGTATTATAACACTGAATTTGAGAACTTTGGCTATAAAAGTTGGAAGCAAATGGTGAGGTACTTAAATTATAAAGAACTCAAGAGAAAACTCATATTTTGTGCCCAGTTTTGTGTATAAACTATTTCATTTCCTCCATTTAGAATTAATTTTACAAATAATTATTGAGCATTTGTTATGTAGATTCTGATTTTATTAAAAAACAGGTTTGTTTTTTAATAGCTTTGAGGTAGTTTACATACCATTAAATTCACCTGTTTTAAGTATACAATTCAGTCGTTTTTAGTATATTTACAAAGTTGTGCAGTCATCACTAGGATCTAATTTTAGAATGTTTTGATTTTTTTTTTTTTTTTTTTTTTTTGGTGAGGAAGATTAGCCATGAGCTAACATCTGTGCCCATCTTCCTCTATTTTGTATGTGGGACGCCACCACAGCATGGCTTGATGAGCCGTGCATAGGTCCTCACCCGGGATCTGAACCCATGAACCCTGGGCTGCCAAAGTGGAGAGTGCGAACTTAACCACTACTCCACTGGGCCTGCCCCCAGAATGTTTTGATTTTTTTAAAAAAGCAGTTAAAAAGTGAATTATATTGTCTGGATTGACTAGAAGTAGAAAGGTTATTTATCTAATTATAATTCTGGAGGTTCAAAGTCATTGGGAACATTTGGGGTAGTGTTTTGTTGTTTTTTTTTTACATGTTAATGAGACTTAACAAGAGGACATGAGTTTCTAGAAACGCAAAAGATGAAGTTGCACTTGCCTCTGTTTTGTTTCTCTGCCGTCTTTATCCTCTGTGGACCAGTCTTTCATTACTTTAGATATGCTAAAAAGCTTTCTTCTATTTACATGCTTACTGCTAAAAAAATTAATTGTGTAAGTGTTGCCTTGAGCTTCATAACTGGTCAAACACTCATGTGAGTTTTCCTATGGCACAAGTTATTTTCATCCATTTCTGCTTTATGTATTTGTAACTATAGAGCGTAATATATCAGCTCTCCCTTTTTTCTGTAACATGTTTTGAACCAATGAGGTAATTTTACTTTCCTAAATTAATTTTCTCTTTAAGATGGTTAGAAAATTTCTCTGCCAAGCATAAAAACTTCCAAAATAGAGTAACTTTTATTTTTAAGATCTTACATATTTAACAGTTTTAAAGGAAAAAAATCAGAATCACAAAGAGGCAGTCCAGTGTAGTGGTATAAATCATTATAATGGATTCTGAAATTAGTTGTCTGAGTTTGCCACCCATCAGATAACATTTTGAAGTTGTTTCCTTTATCAGTAAAACGGAAATAGTAGTAGTGCTGACCTCATAAGGTTGTAGTGAAGGTTAAATGAGATAATTCATATAAAACAGTATAGAATCTGGCACATGGTAAGTGATGAATGTTGGCTGTTATTTTTTAACTGCAATAAAATCCAAAGAACTTTTCCACTTGAACACACCATCTATTTACAAGATTATATGATTACTTCTGATTCTTATTACTGAATTATTGTATTGTGATAGAGGGAACCATGATATTTGAAGGAAGAGTCTTCCAGGCAGAGGGAACAGCAAATGCAAAGGTCGTGAGAAGGCTGCCCCGAGGAGGCCAAGTGGCGAGAGTGCCATGATTGCGGTGCAGTGTAGCAGTGAGGTCAGAGGTAAGGGAGGGGCAGATTTGTGTAGGGCCTTGCAGGTTTAGTAAGCACTAAGACTTTTAGGCTTTCATTCGAGTGAGATGGGAGCCATTAGAAGGCTCTGAGCAGAGGAGTGACATGACCCAACTGGTGTTTTAAAAGGCTTACTGGACTGCTGTGTTGAGAAGAGACTGTAGACGGGCAAGGGCAGAAACAGGGAGACCAGGCTGTGCTGGGTGACTGATGTTTTACATGAGGGGTGTGTGTATAAAAGATAAAGTAAAGACTTCTAACTATTAATAAGTGGGGGTCTCAGGGTGTTGCAGTTAGCTATGAGTGATTTCATTTTCTTTATACTTTTCTCTATTTTCCAAAAATTTTAAAGAAGAGTATTTTTGTAATCATAAATAACTGTTACCATTTTCTTTAAATAGAGCGATGATAACAAAATTATGCAACATATTAGGCTCTTTGATTAGAGGGACATACTTGTATATTAAGTACAGTATCATAGGTGCTATTACTAAATGTGAAAGATTTGCCATCAAAAAGACTAAATGTTCATAATCTGTCCGTTGGAGTGTAATGAAACATCAGCAATTTGGAAAAATGACCTAAGTTAATTAGTAAAAAGTGAGAATTACAGTATAAAGCATTTTACATATATTTCAATTATTTAAAATAACTAGAATGAAACTGTATTAACAATAGAGGTACTATTTTAAAGAACATGCAAATGATTATCATTGTAACAATCCAGTAGCCTCACTACTCTTAGTTTCCTCTTGCAGGGGAGTTTTTTTTTTTTTTTTTTTAAGATTTTATTTATTTATTTTTTTCCCCCAAAGCCCCAGTAGATAGTTGTATGTCATAGCTGCACATTCTTCTAGTTGCTGTATGTGGGACGCGGCCTCAGCATGGCCAGAGAAGGGGTGTGTCGGTGCGCGCCCGGGACCGAACCCCGGGCCGCCAGCAGCAGAGCGCACGCACTTAACCGTTAAGCCATGGGGCCGGCCCGAGGGGAGTTTTGTAAATTACTATTTTTGAAGTCTCAAACTTTTGTTTAAGTAATTGCATTTAGGTAGTGGTTTTAATAGACTAGAAGCCATTCTGTGATCTCTGCTTGGTCTTGTTCCTGCCTTCCTTTACCTGCTGTCCTTTGGCTGGACTGCGCTTTCCTAACCCTAACTAACCCCCCGCTTAGCAAATCTCTATTTATCCTTCAGAGCTCAACTCAGTTAACTAAAAAAGGAGTCTTTCCTGAATCTTTATGGCAAGTTAGGTCCTTAATCACTCTCCCCCTGGGTTCTAATTCTTGTTACCACACGTTACAATTGTAATAAAATAATTGTTTGTATAATGTCATAGACTCCTCTCCTAGAATATCAGTACCATAGAGACAGGGCTTATATCTCTCTCACTTACAGATATTTCCCCAGTGCAGAATGAATGCAAGCATCAATGCATGAGCTAACTCAGTAACTACCAAACTTCTTTTAGACTTGAATTGGGAGTTGGGTGCAGTTTTCCTGCCATTCCTCCTCCCACCTTCCACCCCCTCATGCAGTGTTTTAAATTATGTGACTAAGTATGGTAGAAGTTATAAATAAAAATAGCAAACTTTAATATTTTTACCAGTAAAAATCTTAAGTTTTCTTGATACACCATTTTCAACAGTATAAAAGTATAGCTTATTGTAAGTTTCTGTTACAGGTGACCTTTTTGAGTGTTTATTGTTAATATAAACAGCATTATCAAAAAGAAATCATTTTATCAGTATTCAAATTAGTATGTATAATCTCAAGTTGTTTTTTTAGTTTGACGTGTGAAACATTTTTCTGAAACTCACCTATATATTCCCTTTTCCCCCAGTGTGGTGGATTTTACTGGTATATGTTGTATACTACCTTATAATACAATGTTTTATTGTAAAGAAGTGTTCAGTGCTCTTACTAGAGATTTGTTAAATTTCTTTTTAATTTCTCATTGGGGATGTAGGGGATGAGAAAAACAGCTTTGTGCTGTCATTGCCACACTTCTTTATTTTTAACCTTTGGAAATTATGACATATCAGATTAGTATAGCCTGACTTGTTGAAAACAAAGTATGAGGGAAGTCTAGCATATTGACAACCTGTGCACTTAGCTGTGATCCTTAAGGCTTACTTTTGGGGTGATGTGACTTCTTTCTTGAAGGCCATTTCCAGAGAATTCAAAAATAACTAAACACATGTTTTTTGTCTATCTCAATTCTCTAAAACATCTTTCTGATCACTTTGTTTTCTTGGAGAGTAATAAAGTTTTTATTCACTATCTTTTGCTCCTAGGGGGTTTTTAGAGTTTTTTAAAAACAAAACACAGGGAAGTCCAAAAAGCTTCTGCTATGTAAAACGCATCTGAGGAACCTCCAAACAGAAAGAAAGCTCCCTTTTGGCCACTAGTGGGTGGTTTACCACTCTTACTCCCGTCCCTGTGTTGGGTGCTACTTTTCTTTGAGGCTACACTTTTGTTCTTATGCTCTTCCTCTCTGGAGAGTTTCATACAGTTTATGCACAACTATTTATAACATTCTATATGTCATATATATCATGACGATAAGGAAATCTTTGGATAGAGACTTGAATACTAGTGGATAGTTCACATCAGGGTCACACTTCTGTTGTGTTAAATATGTTAAATGGCAGATCTTAGCACAGTGCTTAAGTATTTACAGTTTTCTCTCTATATGACTTTTCTTGTTCCATCTTTGCTTCTAGCCCATTTAAGTCCGGGTTTTCTTTCTCAGTTCTTTTCCTCACTTTCTGTCTGTTTTCCTCCAGGTCTGTCTCTGCAGTTGGCACGTAGCATCTGTTTGTCACCCTTCCCAAAGCTGTTGCTTGCTTTCTATTTTCTAGGTAACTTCCCTCTGGATAACTAATATTGGATGCCTATACCTGTACTTCCTCTTAATCTTTATTGTTAATCACCAGTTCCTCACCTTTCCTTCTAGTTGTTAGTTTAGGCAGACTCTCTGTGGCCCCAGAATATCTGCTTTGGTCTTTTACATCTACTTCTTTAAACTTGTGTTTTATAAATGTGGATCATCCAGTATAAAACAAGACACGCAATAATTTCAGTAAATTGTGAAGAGAAGTATTTCCTCACAGCACTCATGTTGATATAGTACAAGATGTTTATAGCGGATAATTCAGAACCTCCTGGTTTGTCTCCCTGAATTTTTTCTCTATCCCTTTTTCGTTCTGTTGTCTTGTCCTCTCTTATTCTTATCCTTTCCCCCATCTTTTACCTTTTTTTCTGTCTCCTACCTTCCTCTCCCCATCATAAAAGAAAAAACAACTATATAATTTATTAAAATTTTATGTCTGCTTTTCTTACGTTTAGAATCTGAGATGTTGACAGCTTTATATTTCTTTATCAGGTTGTTTTGAAGGCTAATCAGGTTAAGAAAAGATATGATGACCCTTTGATTTGAAAAAGATTATGCAAAATCATTTGATAATGTACTGTAGAAGTGTGAGTCAGCAGGCAAGTTTAACAGAAGGAAAGGGTATGCTAGGCTGATTGCTTGCTTGCTTTAGTCTCCAGATATAAGACTACCAAATTCTAACCAGTTGAAAGCAGAGAGGAATCAAGCTTAAAAGGACACTTTGGGATTCCTAACTCCTGAAGTGAGATGTGAAATGTTGTGAATTCTCTAAAGTTTCAAACCTGTTTGAATAGAAGTACAACTTATGTCTTGCTTTATTTAAATAATAAATTCTCTGTAGTTGTTTATAATCAGTTTTTTTTTAAAGTAAGTTGGAATGTGTATTCTAGCATTGACAGTACAGTGTGAAGAATTTAGAGGTTACTCAGACAATTGCTGTCCTGGATAAAGACAATGAACGATAAGGGTCTGTAACCGAAACCCAGCCAGAGAAATTCAATTTTATAGGAAATTGTTCTGGGATGTCAGTGCTACATTGTGTTTGCTTCTTGATTATATAGCTGAGGTTACATGTGTTTAATCATTGTGATGACTTGAAGAGTGGGGCTTTGGAATAATTGTGGCAGATTAAAAAACAAAACTTTATATTTTGGACCTGCATGTGTTGGGTGTTTTGGATTGCACTTGTTCCTCCCTTGAGTTCCAAATATAAAACTGTTAAATTCAGCAGTATTTAATGATGAAATCTTGTTACTGTTATTCATGTTGTTTTTTAAAATTTAGAATCATACTCAAGTTGTATTTCAGTTATGATACAAATATATGATAAAAGGGGCATCACAAATCAGCAGGAGAATTATTTAAGAAATGGTATTAATGCAATTGGTAGCTCTTTGGAGGACAGAAGGAATAAATTTAGAGCCTCGACTCACAGGAGTCATCAACACAATTCCAATAAATAAATGGTTAAATGAAAACAAAGTGGGATGATTGAAAAGAAAACTAGAACAAAATAGAAAAGAACTGCTGGTGGAGTGAAACATTTCTGTTAGAAGTAGTAGAATACATCTCTGAACAAACCAAAAAAAAAAGAATTTTACTGCTTAATGAAAAACAAAGAAACTTAGGTATTAAATTTTTTCACCTATACTTAGTCCAAATTAAAAGACAAATCAGAACAGAATAAAATTTGGATGTTATGCTGCCATTGAAAATATTTAAGGGCCAGCCCCGTGGCTTAGCGGTTAAGTGCGTGCGCTCTGCTGCTGGCGGCCCGGGTTCGGATCCCGGGTGCCCACCGATGCACCGCTTCTCCGGCCATGCTGAGGCTGCGTCCCACATACAGCAACTAGAAGGATGTGCAGCTATGACATACAAGTATCTACTGGGGCTTTGGGGGGAAAAAATAAGTAAAATTAAAAAAAAAAAGAAACTATTTAAGGAGAAACCCCCTGCCAGTGGGCAGAGACATGTGATTGGTTGGGCATATAAAAAAAATATATATGTATATATTTATGTTTAAGGAGAGTATGTCACACATGAATAAATTGTTTTTTTTTTTTTTTTGAGGAAGATTAGCCCTGAGCTAACATCTGTTGCCAATCCTCCTCTTTTTGCTGAGGAAGATTGGCCCTGGGCTAACATCCGTGCCCATCTTCCTCTACTTTATATGTGGAACTCCTGCCACAGCATGGCTTGATAAGCGGTGTGTAGGTCTGCGCCCGGGATCCAAACCTGCAAACCCCAGGCCGCTGAAGCGGAGCGCGTGAAGTTAACCACTATGCCACCAGGCTGGCCCCTTGATAAATTCTTGTGATAGAATATTAGTGGGATAAAAAAATGCACTATAGTTACACAATTTTATACATACAATCAAACATACACACGCATGTGCATACGCACACACACATACACAACCCTAATCTTAGAAAAAGAATGGAAGAAGAACACACCAAAATATTGCCCTTCAATAATGTTGGAAATGGTGATAGGGATGATTTTCAAAATAACTTTTTAATTTATTTTTGAGCCTTTCTGAAATAGGCAATTTACTTTAAAAAATATTTCTTTTAAAATCATAGGATGAATTCCAAAGACTTCCTAATTTGTTTCCAGTTTGACTTTCCAGCTTATCTTCTCTGTCCTCCTTTATCTTACATACTATGTCTCGACCAGGGACTAGCACAGTGCTTTTTACAAAATTTTACAAAAATTTTAATGTGAACACCTTCAATGTGTTCCATTTCACTACACGGCCCACTAAATCTTATTTGTGTTAGGTCCAGGTTATTTGCCCATCCCTGAAGGATAGCTTGCCTTGCACCTCTTGCTTGATAGGTTTTTTGGAGTATTTGCTGTTCTCTTAAAGTTCTGTCATATAGTCCTCCATCTCTTTTCCTTGGCTTTGGCTTTGCCCTTTAGCAGTAATGCTTCCCTTTTCTCTCTGCATATTCAGAGACAGCTTTCAAGACCATAATTAGGCCACCCCAGTTTACTGTATTCTTTCCAGGTTTTTTTGGAAAGAAGTTGATTCAAAAGTTGATTCAAAAGATGAAAGTTGATTCAAAAAATGATTTGTCACAGTTTGAATCACTAGTCAGAAAGATGTTTTAGTCCATTTTTACCTATATGCATTTCTTTCATATGTAATCTCAATGCACAGTCATTTTTAAAAGACCATACTTTTTACTTCTTAAGAGCAAAGCATATTAATTATAGAAAACTTAAAAAACAAAAAAGAATTTATTTCCACTATCTATATAAAACATAAGTGTTTCTTTTTTCCTGTAAATAATTTTTTGCTTTGGCCTAGTTTAAATCATGTTGCATAGTGCATCCTACCTTAATATTCATGTAATCATTCGTTCAGCAAACATTAACTAAGTACCTGCTATTAGGCAGATATTCTTTTAGAACTCTGGGGCTATAGCAGTAAACAAAATAGTCAAAAATATCTGCTTTCATCAAGTTTGAATTGTAGTGGAGGGAGACATAATAATAAAAAATATATATGTTATGTGATATGATGATAAATTCTCTGAAGAAAAGCAAAACAGGAAAAGAGGGAGTATGTATGTCAGGGAGAGAACTACAGTTTTAAATAAGTTGGTCAGGGAACCCTCACCAGGGTAGCATGTGAATAAAGACCTGAATTAAGGAGCAAGCCATGTGGGGATCTGAAGACAAAACATTTATTTATAATGGTGGGACCTAAATGTCCAACAAAAAGAGAATGCTTATAATTATTTTAAAATTACTATCAAGATTTTATTGTATAGCCATAAAAAGATCCTGTTGTCAGTTAATGTATAATGACTTGGGAAAAAGCCCACCATGCAGTGTTAAATGAGAAAGGCAAAATATAAAACTAATTTTACTCTAATTTTTAAAAAGATTTTATACACATGTATATATACAGATATATGAATATAAGAAGAAGAAGCAAATACACCAGAATTTAGCAAAAATTCTTTGTGGAATGTGGTCTTGGTTTAAAAAAAATTTTTTTTTCATTTTTATATTTCTCAGTTTTCTTAATGAGTATATATTAAGATAATCTTTAAAAAGTACTTAAAAATTAATTTTGATACATCTTAACTTCCAGGTCCTGCCATAATGGAGTAACGGGTATTGAACTTATCCTCTCTCCATAATCAACTATAAAACTGAATAAACTATATCAAGCAACTGGGAGTTTTCTTAGCATTAGATGGCAAAGCATAGAGCTGTGATCCTTAAAAGAAGGAAAACCCAAGCGATAAGCTTACTCGGCTTTCCAAACTGCAGCTCAGGGAAGTAGAGCCCAAACAGAGACCCAGAGATTTAGTAGGATGGAAGAAACAGTGATAGTACTGCATGGCTGCTAAGCAGCTGGAATTTGTGAGGTTGGGTACTGGAAAGGAGGGAGCCGCATGGAGAAGGAGCTTCAGAAATCTCCACAGGGGTCCTTGGATTCTTTGGCTGAATACTGAACTCCACATATGCAGGGCAGGTCACTTTTCAGAGAACAACTCCTGGGGCCTGTAAGTCAAGAGGAGATTCTAGAGGTCACACAGTGCCGAGATAAAATTTCAACCTGCCAGGTTGGAAAGAGCTTGCTGAGCACCTTGCGCATTAGTTGAGACCCCAGAAAGTCTTATATTTTAGGACTAATGCTACTCTACCTATAGAGATAGAGCTATTCCAGACCCATTCTAACAAAGCCTAAAACCAACCTTCAAAAGTATCAGGTTGAGCTGCTGGTAAATTAACTTCATGCCAGAACAAAACACACTTTAGAGGAACTCCAGACACTCAACAGCATAGTACCCATAATATCCAGCTAATAAAAAATTACTAGACATATGAAGAAACGAGAAAATGCTACTCATCTCTGGAGGGGGAAAAAAAACAATAGGAACAGACCCAGAGATGATAAAGATGTAAAATTAGTAAGCAGATATTTTAAACAGTCTCTGTTAAATATGTTCAAGGATTTAAAGGAAAAAATGAGCATGGTCTGTGCACAAAAAAGGAATCTCAACAGAAGTCGAAATGTAAATAAGAATCGAATGGAAAATGTAGAACAGAAAAATTCAATATCTGAAATGAAAAATTCACTGGGTGTGTTTAATGGCAAATTGGAAACTGCAGAAGAAAACTTCAGTGAACTGAACCACAAACAGAAAAAGGAGAGGAGAAAAAAAAAAAAAATGAACAAGCCTCATTGTGACCCATGGGTCAGTACTGAGTGGTAGAACCTATGTGTAAATGGAGTTCCAGAAAGAGAAGAGAGATTGGAGCAGAAAAACAGTGGAAGATATAGTTGAAAGATTTCCGAATTTGTTGAAAACACAGACATGTGGAGGTCAACAAACTCCAAGCACAGTAAACACTAAGAAAACCATACTAACACATCGAGTCAAATTGCTGAAAACCAAACATAAAGAGAACATCTTAAAAGCAGCCAGAGCAGGGGGAAAACAGACACATTGCACTATACATAGGGGAAAGGTAGTAGGAATGGACGCTGACTTCTCATCGGAAATTATAATAGAGACTAGAAGACAATGGAATATCTTCTTTAAAGTGCTGAAAGAAAAAAATTATCAACCTGAAATTATAAATCCAGTGAAAATATCTTTCAGCAATGTGGACAAAAATAAAAGCATTTTCAGATGAGGAAAAGCTAACAGAATTCATCACCATCAGACTTCATTACAAATAATATTAAAGTAAGTCCTTCAGGCTAAAGGAAACGTACCAGTCAGTAACTCAGCTCAAAATGAAGGAATGAAGAGGGCCAGAATTGGTCTTTATGTACGTAAATATAAATGACATTTTTTCTTGTTTCTTGTTTTCTATAAAAACTCTATAAAAAGTTGCCCTTTAAAACAAAAATATTAACAATATATTTTGGGTTTATAACACAACTGAAAATTATGGCACAATAGCATAGAGGATAGTAGGAAGGTAGATTGAATTGCATTGGTATAAGATGATGAAATGATATTAATTGAAGATAAACTGTGATAGGTTAGGATATACATTGCAAATCCCTAAAGCAATCACTAAACAAAGTGGTATGGGCAAAAAGCCAATAGAGGCAATAAAATGGAATAGTAGAAAATACCAGATGAAGCAAAGCCAACCATATTAATATTTATCTTAAATGTAGATGGACTAAAACTACAAGTTACAAGGCAGAGATTTTCAGACTGGATAAAAATCCAAGACCCAACTATATGCTGTCCGCAGGAGATGCACTTTAAAGTTACAGACTAGATGTAAAAGGAAGGAAAAAAAGACTTACTACCAAACACTAATCATGAGAAAGCTGGACTGGCTCTATTAGTATCAGACAAAATAGTCTTCAAGACAAAGTATTACCCATGATAAAGAGGGACATTTCATGATGATAAAAGAGCCAATTCGTCAAAAAGACATAAAATTCTAAATTGTATTTGTGCCATATAATGGAGCTTCAATATACATGACACAAGAACTGATTAAAGAAATAAAAGTAAATATAATTTTTCCAGTTAATAACTGAGGAATTATTACACTTTAGCTTTTTATAATAAACTTCAGAAGGGTATTAATGCTAGTGTATGTTGTCAACCTCTTTTTCTCCCAGTGTCATCCTGCTCACTAATTTTTTATCTGAACTGAGTTCCTGTGCTCATTTATATTTACTTATTCACTGTTTTAATATACATTAACTCTCTAATGGTGCAATTAAGTCTTGCTGTTATCTGGTACCAGTAAACAGAATATAGATTTGTAATAAGACAGACCTAGATTTGAATTCTGGTTCCTCTTATCTTCTAGATTTGTATTTCTTTATCCCTCATTTTATAAGTAACGTATATAAAATACTATTAATTGACACTCAATACATGATAGCATTATTATCTGGGAGAGTTTTTTTTTATTTTGTTTTAGTATTTTTTTGGTTTGTTTGTTTTGGATGGAAGTGATTAGAGCTTTCTTGTTGCTCACTGCACATGCTATAAAGTTAGGTCTCTACTTCCTTCCCAAATAGAGAATAACTGTACTTTACGTTGTCGTCCCGCCTTGCCCCTTTAGAGGCCCAGATGCTATAGATCCATAAACCAGGCTCACTCTGTTTTCTTCAGTCTCCCAGGTCATCAGCCTGGCAGTGCATTGCTCCAGCTGTGGTTTTCCAAATGGGCTATTCACAGCCTAGGGACACTATGTTTCTTCTGTTTTGAATTTAAGGCTGAAGAGACTAATGATGTGGAATAGTCAGTAGTCAGTGAATTGTTGAAGGACTCCTTAAGACTCCTCTTTAGGGAAGGTAAGGGAAAGATTAGCTTAAGTCTCAGTCATAACTACAAGGGAGGAAGGCAGGAACAAGGGGTATTGAATCTCTTTTAATATGTGAGTAACTGAATCTGCAGATTAAACTATGCTTTGTTTGTATGTAATAGATGGTGGTGCTGCCTCGTTACTGGGGAAATAATAAAAATGAAAGAATAACTGTGACTGATTTCATTGAGTAAAAGAATATTGATTACTATCATTTACATAAGCTATTTAGCATTTGTGCCTGAATACTTTGCTGCAAAAAAACAATTATGCATATTGTTAAATTTGTGTCAAATTAAAGCTATAATCAAATCTTACATATTGTGCAGTTCGGTTAATGTGTACTCAGACATCCTAACTGGTGCTCAAGTTATGTGGACATTAACTCATAACTTAAAATGTTTAGTGGAAGAGATAAAGTATTTGCTTTAGAAGGGTCCATACATTCATTTATGCCATCAAGAGGAAGCAATCACACAAATCCAGAGTATGTGACATTCTGAAGTGAACTCTCCTGGACTCTTCAAAAAGTGAATATCATAGAGAATAAAGGTGGAAGGACTGTTCTAGACGAAAGATACAAGAGCCACTTACAATGTGTGAACCTGGATTTGATCTGGTTCTGGGGTAAAAGCTCTATAAGACATTCTTAAGATAATGAGGGAAAATATGAATGTGGGCTATATGCTATATTGTGGAATTATTAATTTTTCCAGGTGACATAATGGAATGGTGGTTATTTAGGAGATTTTGCTTATTCTTAGGAGACGCCAAACTATTTAGGGATCAAGTGTCTTAACTTCTACAACTTACTTTTAAATGGTACAGCAAAATACATGTTATATACACTATATATGTGTGTGTGTAGAAAGAGGAAATAAATTTGGCAAATAATTATTATTGAATCTAGATGAAGTGTATACAATTGTTTATTGTACTGTTCTTTCAAATTTTCTTTGCTTTGAAAACTATTTTTGTAATAAAAAGTTGGAGAACACATCCACACATTTGGCAATTTAAAAAATACCTTCAAAAAAGAAATCATGATGAAAATTAGGCAATACTGAGAATTAGATGATAATGAAAAGATTCCCTATCAGAATTTGTATATGTATTTAACTGGTACTTAATAGAGAAGTCTGTAGCTTTACTGGCTTATACTAGGAAAAAAGAAAAATTGAAAATCAACAATCTAAGCTTTCAACTTAAGATGAAAAATTAACAACAGAATTAACCCAAAGAAAATAGAAGGAAGTAGTAAAAGTAAGAATAGAAATTGATTGAATAAAAAACTAAGATATGCTAAGATCAACCACATCTGAGTTGGTTTCTTTGCAAAATCCCGTTAAATAGTCAAGACTTAGGAATGAGGGATCAAGAAAAAAGTAGATGCAAATAATATTCGGATTGAAAAATGAGACGTAACTATGATGCAGCAGAGATTAAAATAAGGGAATTGGTAAGCAACCTTGATGTGAGTAAATTTTTAAAGTTGAATGCAATGGATAAATTCCAAGAAAACTGCCTGAATAATAGAAAACATTGATTGCCCTTTAACTGTTAAGGAAGTTGAATCAGTTCTTTAAAAACTGCCTACTAAGCAAATACCAAGTCCCAATAGTTTTGTAAGTGAAATCTACCAAATATTCAAGTAATAATTTCCATCTTAGACAAATTCAGAAATTAGAAAAAGAGAGAATACTTCATGATCATTAAAAAATATGTTAAACTCTTGTGATACTCTTCCTTTCAAGAAGTGGAAGCCTAATTCACCCCTTGAGTGTGGGCTGGACCTAATGATGCAATTCTAAGAGGAAGGAAAAACAGAAGTGACAGTGTGAGATTTTAGAGAATAGTAGAGAATAGTTCATATAAGGCACTGCAGCTTCTTCTCACACTCTCTGTTGGATTACTCATTCTTGGAGAAGCCAGCTACTTAAATTGAGGACACTCAAGCCTATGGAGAGACCTGTGTGGTGAGGAACTAAGGCCGCCTGCCAACAGCATGTGAGTGGGCTATCCTGGAAGTGAATACTGCAGCCCTTGCTGACATCCTGACTGAAACCTCACAAGAAACCCTTTGAGAGAACCCACCCAGCTAAGCCACTCCCATGTTCCTGAAACTCAGAAGCTGTTAGATAGCAAGTGTTTATTGGTTTAAACCCCTAAGTTTTGGGGTAATTTATTACACAGCAGTAACTAATATACACTCCTATTTGTTTTGTGAAGCTAGATCATCTTGGCACCCAAACAAGATAGAATATAAAAATGGCCTTTAGTTTTACTATCCCACTCAGACATAGGAACAGAAAGTCCAAAACAGAAATTAGAAAATTGAAGCCAAAATTTATAAAAGAGGTAATTCATCTTAGCCAGCTTGAGTTTATTACAGAGTGCAAAGTCCATTAGAAAATCTATTCATGTAATTTATCACTTTAACAGATGAAGACAAAATATTTGATTATCTGAATTGATGCAGGAAAATAATAACATTCCATATCTGTTTATGATAAAACTTAGCAAACTAAGAGTAGAAGAGAACTTAACTTGATAAAGGGTATTCACAAAGACACTACAAAAAACATACCTACTAGTGAAAAAGATTTGGAACACCCTTTTTAACATTAGAACCAATATGGGGGTGCTTATTATCACCTTTATCTACATTGTACAGAGTTCTTAGCACATTCAGAAATAAAAAAATAAATTGAATAAAAGGAATAATTAGAAGGAAGAAACAAACTTATAGGTCAATCTATATAGAAAACTCAATCTACATAAAAATTATTGAAATTATTAAGATAGTCTAGCAAGTCATTTGCATTTGTATATACAATAAAAATTTATATAAAAATATAAAATTTAATTTAAAAGCACATTCAATAACAAAAATAAATAGGTTCTTATAAATCTAACTGGAAATATGCAAGCCTTTATTTTAGAAGATTTAAAAACCTTATTGAAAGATTTTAAATAATTTAGAGCTAAATAAGCAGAGAAACATATCATGTTCGCTGAAATAAAGACTACCATAAAGATTTTTACCAGATAGGTCAACAGATTCAGTTCAATTTTAATCAAAATAGTGTTTTTCAAAAAACCACACAATCTAATTTTAAAGTTTGTGTGGAAGAGAAAATGACCTACAATAGCCAAGATGCTCCTAAAGGAGAAAGACAAAGTTAGCAATGGTGAATTCCAAGACTAATTATGACTACAGTATTTATGGCACAAGGATTCCAATTTCTCCATATCCTTGCCAATATTTATTTTGTTTTTGTTTTGATTTTTATGGCTATGAGGTGATATCTCCTTTTTTTTTAACCTGTGGATGTCCAGTTGCTTCAGAATCATCTGTTGAAAATATGTCTTTCCTCTGAATTGCTTTTGCACCTTTGTCAAAAGTCAATTGAGCATATTTGAATGGGTCTGCTTCTAGGTGGTCTCTTCTGTTTCATTATCTGTCTGTCTATCACTGTCATTATGGTGGTAATATCAGTTTCATAAAATGAATTGGAAAGTTTTCCCTTCTATTTTCTGGAAAAGATTATGTAGAATTGGCGTTCTTAAACATTTAGTAGAATTCTCTAGCATTTTTGAGCATTTATATTTAATTCTAAAGTTTTTTTGGTCAATCTGGTGTCAACCTAATACAAGTGAAAGCATGAATCACAAACTGAGAGAAGATAGTTGCAATACCACTGAAAGAAGATTAGTATTTGAAATATATAAAGAAGTCCTACAGATTACTAAGAAAGAGAAACAAGCAAATAGAAATTTGGGCAAAAAGAGTAATCAGGCATTTCATAAAAGGGAAACATTTAAAAAAAAAAACCATCACTAAAACGTGCTCAGACTTGTTAGTTCTCAGAGAAAGGCAGATCAAGACAACCTTTTTTTACCCACCAGATTGGCCAAAATTAAATGCCTCCTGCTACTGCCTGTTATAACTATCTACCCTGAATACTTTGTCACCTTCATTTTATGTTTTCTCTCCTTTGATCCTGTAGGAGGAGCATTTAATCCAGATTAGGGTTTTGGAGAGATCACAACTATTTTTTGAAGTGTGTTCTTTGTTTTACCAATTACACCCTCCACAAGCTATGGAAAAATCTCCCTCCTTAGAGGAAATAACTCTCTTTTTGCTTTTATTGTCTTAATTGGCACCCATGTATGTTTTTAGATCCCTTTTGGTTCTAGACAGTGTGGTTATTTTAGATGTTTCTATGTACAGTAATTATTCTAGTTGCTTGGTTACTTCTTTCAACTTGGTGCTGTGAAGTTCACAAAGTTCTTCAACATGCTTAGTTTCAACTGCAGCAGCTTTAGAATCAGATGAGTTTTTTCCCCTCACTCCCATTTGATTTCATTAAAGTTTCTTTTTTGGTCTACAGGAGCATAAGACCAAAATAAGATGTTTTTTGTAGGATTTTAATTAAATCTTGTATTTCATAGCTATTATTACTTGAATGTGGGAATAGAGAGGTATTATAGCTCTACAGACAGGCCAGTGCCTTTTATACTTGACCAAATCAAAATAGTGTTCCTGATAATTTAGCCCTTAGAGTTTATGTTAGAATTACTTTTAGGAACTAGACCTTCAAGGCCTAGCCCAGCAATATACTCTTTTCTTAAAGCCCTTACCAGTACTTTAGCATTGATTTTCCCTGGGGTTGTGGAAGTAGTCTCACCTGTGTATCTAGATGATCATTTTCCAACTTGGGATCCTAGTTCCTCAAGATAATCCATGAAAATAAAGTTTCTCATTACATTAGTTGGTGCTGCATACTATAGCCCTCTTTCTAACCCTCTCTCAAGTGGACGCAGTGCACATTAGCATATTAAGGTCCATGAACAGCCGTGTATTATAGGGATGGAGGAACCTAGAATATGTTTAATTTTATTTAACTCAGGAATTCCTAAATTTACTTGAATATTGGCCACTTTTTCCATGGCATACTTATTTATATTGGGAGTAACATTCCTCACAAAATGCAACTCTAGAATGTTAGCAGTATGTCACTAATGAGTACTGACCTTGCAGTTCTCTGTTCCAGATGGTCGTATGGGTGGCCTCTAACATATTCATACTTCTTTATGCTTGACAACTATCTTCTGCCTATGTTATGTTACAATCTCTTAGTGACTACAACACATAAATGCTTTATCTTCTGTTCCTGCGATTCTTGGTTTTAAGTGAAAGACAATGGGATATTAGCTTAGTGACTTCTTTTTGGAGGACAGATATTGGGATACTGATTACTATCCTAGTAAAATCTAGAAAGGAATTATTCTGCATGTATCATGATTGAAGGCAGTCTATTCAAGAGATTTGCAGTTTTATATACTTTTAAAGGAGTGAATCCTACAATTAAAGTGTAACAGATGACTATTTTGTTTCTGCCTGTTCACCTCTGAAGCAATCGTCAAACTTTCTTATATTCTTTTATATATAGCGCGTGAGATGTACTGTGCCATAGAGCTACACTGTCCAGTATACTAGTCACTAGCTACATGTGGCTATTGAGCACTTGAAATGTGGCTAAATCATATTGAGATGTATTGTTAAGTATAAAATACATACTGGATTTCAAAGACAGTATGAAAAAAAGGATCTAAAATATTTCATTAATTTTTACACTGATTACATATTGAAGTAATATTTTTGATGTGTTAGTAAAATATTTAAAGTTAATTTCATCTATTTTTTAGTACTTAATGTGACTACTAGATAATTTAAGATTACTTATGTAGCTTGTATTATTATATTTCTATTGGACAATGAGACTATAGACACTTTTCCCATGAACCAACAAGTCTCGGAGACTCAACCTCATTATTTAGGTTTTTATAAAGCTTTCTGGCCCGGGGAGGAATTCTGGGGTTTTTTTCTGTGTGTGTGGAAAACTTTTGGCCTAAGATCAAATGATCCTTCACCCATAAGTCTCTTTGAAATATCCCAAGAAGAGATTACTACTACACCTTCCTAAATGGAATCATGCTTCAGGCACAGGAAGAAAGATGAAAAAATCTAGACCTTTCTAACTATATCATTAATAAATTATTTTACCTATTTTCATTGATAACTATTCTACCTTTAAAATATATCAGTCTTGGTATCTTCCTCTCTAAAGCATCGTTTGAACATTGAGTATTCATTGGTCTGCTTAGGTAGATAGCCTTCTACTGTATAGATTGGAATTTTTTTTAGGTCAGGCTCCCTACTTTTGGTTCTTTTATTGCTTTTTTGGGAGAGTGTTTTAGTATTAACTATCAAATTGGCTTTCATGTTTTTTGCCTTTCGTTATGACAAAAGTTCTATGATTTGTGGGAGTTAAAAATGGTGGATGATAGGATAATGAACTTGATGGCTTCATTTTTTGAATCAGATATTGGAACACTGAACCTTTTGCTGCCCTAATAAAAGCTAGAAAAGAGTAGTAAGTCATGTCTCAAGAGTGAAGGCAGTATATACGAGAGTCATTTCAACTACAGTTTTAAGAAGTATTCTTGTAGCAGGTTATATGAGACATTAACATAGTTTCTGATCTGCACATCAAACATCATTGCCTGAGTCTGCTATCTTAGAGGAAATCTTATTTTAACTTTGGTCTTCCACAGCCCTTCCCCTTTGGTATCCTTCTTTTAGAGTCTCAGTTAAGCATCTAATAATGAATACCATAGGTTGGTTTAATGCTTTTTAGTTTAAAAATACTTACACATATGTCACCTATTGGTGACACCTAAGGTACATCCAAATAAAATGAGGTCACTTACCTTTATCTTCATGTTTTTTTCAATTTAAAAATCTGCCTTATCTCTGATCCGGCATTCTTATAATGTAACATAAGAAGATACTAAGCTGCATGGCTGTATAACTCTTTTTCTGAAGCTATGCAGTATGGGAAGAAGAGTAATATTCCCCACTGGGCTATCCACATGGTTCTGTGCTGCCCCATGTTTTATTTTGTTTTTTAAAGTTTATATGTTTCTTATAAAAATTCAAACAAGAACAAAAAGTGTAAAGAGCTTTTTTAAACTTTGAAAAGAAAGTAAAACTTCTCTAAATCTCATTTCTCAAAGAAAACAGAGTCATTCTTATAGATGGGCCTTTGTGTGCATGCACCGGCCTCATGTTTCATTTCATTATTTTTATGAGCATCGTTACCTGTTCTGTAGACTAGGTTAATTTGCCTGTATTCAGAACCTGAGGCTGCCTCTGCAAGTCAGCACTAGAGGGCATTGAAGCCCAGCAAAGAGTGTATGACTTGGGAATTAGCCAAAACCTTCATCCAGCTCACTTACTGGCAATGCCTAATGTTTTTTGGAGAAGGAAGTTCCAAAATGATGCGACTAGGGCACAATTGTTCTTCTTAATTAAAATCCTAGTGTAAAATAGAGGCATGATTATCAGGTATAATATTAATATTTTTACTGGATAATGTGGCCAAATAAAAATCAATGTGTAACCTTTGCACAAGTCATTTAACCTTTTTGATCCCTTAGTTTCTTTACTGTAAATGAAAAGGTTAGGCTAGATTTAGTTTCATTTAACATTTACTAAGAATCTATTACTTGCTTGTTATTGCCATATGGCTTTTATATAAATCATCTTGTTTAATCTTCACAAAAAATTTTGGTGGATGTGTTATATACCTCAAGAAAAAAATAGTTCATCTAAGTAAAGGTAGATAGCCAGTAGCGGCAGAATTGGAATTCTTTCTTTCAAACACCATGGTCTTTCCTGCTACATATACCATACTGTTTCTTTACTAGATAAATTTATTTGAAGGGTTCTTTTAACTTTAAAAAGTATATTCTATGAGCAATTGCTTTCCTATTATTTGACTGCACATTTGAATCCTGTCGACTCTTTTAACTTTTATTATCAACCTGAAAATCTGTATGCATGGAAAAAAATTGAGCAAGTAAGTAGATTGAGACTAAAGAGAACAGCAAAATTTGTTCAGTACCCTGCCTTCCCAAAGTATTTTCACAGTCCATTTAGAGTAAATTTTAATGATAAAATTCAATATTTGGAGCAACCAGCAATCATATAATGAAAAATGCCTATGTATGGAAGAACAGCAAAAAAAGGAAAATAACTCATTAGAAAGTTTTTATAAAAATGAGTCACTATAGGCTAAACTTTCGAATACCACTAGCATACTCTTTCGTATTGCTCAATGGCTGTTTAGTAAACTGATTAACAGTAACTCAGTAGACATTGGTTATAGTGGATGAATCTGTGATTCCTAGTTTTCTGTATAGCCTTCTCTTACAGAGTTTAAGTCCTTCATAGTTTTAATCAACATCAGAAGGTTTTTAGGTCTCAAAGTAGTCTCTTAGCGTAGGACCTGCATGGTTGATATGCTTTTCTTTTGAAAAGGATCTGCTAGGCACTGCACCTTTCCAAACTTTTTATGTTGAAAAATTTCAATTGTATACAAAAGAAGAGAAAATACAGTGAACCCTCATGTCATTATTCAGCTTCAACAACTAGTCTCATAGCTAATCTTATTTCTATATAACCCCCTCCATAGATTATTTGAAGGAAATCCCAGACATCCTATGATTTCATCTATAAATAAATACAGCTATGTGTTTAACCCACACACACACAAAAATAGAAATTCCTTAATATCTGCAAGCATAGAGTCAGTGTTCGAATTTTGATGTCTCATTTTTTTTCCTTTGCAGTTTGTTTGAGTCAGTATCCATACATTGCTATTGGTTGATGTCTCTTAATCTGCAAGTCTTCTTTTAAAATTTTTATTGTAATTTTTTTTTTCTGAGGAATATTCGCCCTGAGCTAACATCTATGCCAGTCTTCCTCTGTTTTGTTTGTGGGTCACTGCCACAGCATGGCCACCAATGGGTGGTGTAGGTCGGTGCCCGGGAACCAAACGTGGGCCGCCAAAGTAGAGCACATTGAAATTAAATGATAGGCCACAGGGCCAGCCACTCTTGTAGTTTTTTATTTGTTGAAGAAACTGAATTATTTGTCCTCTGGAGTTTCCCACAGTTTGGGTTTTGCTGATTTCATTCCTGTGCTGCTATTTAGCGTATTTCTCTTCCCCTCTATTTCTCTATTTAGCATATTTCTCTTCCCCTCTATTTCTTAAATATTGGAAGTTAGATGTAGATATGGTTCAATATGTAGACATGGTTCAATATTTTGGCAAGAATACTTCATAGGTGGTGTCATGTACCTCCATTAGGAGGCTAAGCTCCTTTTTACTCTTGCGGAACATACTTCCTTGACTATTTCTTTCTTTTTTTTTTTTTTTTAAGATTTTTATTTTATTTATTTTTCCCCCAAAGCCCCAGTAGATAGTTGTCTGTCATAGCTGCACATCCTTCTAGTTGCTGTATGTGGGACGCGGCCTCAGCATGGCCAGAGGAGCGGTGCATCGGTGCGCGCCCGGGATCCAAACCCGGGCCGCCGGCAGTGGAGTGCATGCACACAACTGCTAAGCCACGGGGCCGGCCCTTCCTCGACTATTTCTGAGCTAGACATCATAATGTTGCTCTAGGGAGTTATTTTTCTGTTGAGGGCCACTGAGGCAAAAGTCATTCTAGGTCCCATTCTTCTCTTCCTTTGTTTTCAATTGTGCCCTGTGTCCCGTTCCCCCACCCCCACCATTAGACCTTCAGGTTAGGGATTGTTGGGAAGAGACTATCCACCCACCTATTCTATATGTTCCTGGATTATTTAGTTAAGGATATAGAAGCCAAATGACTATTCTTAATAGTAGTAAATACAGAGTACCTTTAAATAGCTTTTCCGATCTCTCTGGGTTTCCTATGGTGCATATAGACAGCTTTCCTGAAGGAAAAATTCATATAGAGTTCCTATTTCAAATTCTTGGTGTCTTTGTCCTTTATACTCAGGCTTTCAGGAACATTCTGCGAAGACTTATAATAATCAAGTGATATTTACAAAACATCCCAGTTTTCTGGATTTCGAACAAATTCAGTACCAGCAAGGCCATATTCTTATTTTGGGAGAGAGAAGGCAGAGTCTGTACCCAGTTACACATGAGCAATATCTGCCTCCAGCATTCCAGAGTTCTGGAAAGCCCATCTTCTTGCAGTCCACCCCTGAATCTGTTTTAATACCCTTTGACTTGTATGGTTCTGATACTTAGTTTGCACCAAGGACCATGATCCGAGTACTTTTTCCTGCAATCCCATCCCTTCCTCACTTCCCTTTCTCTCTCTTCATCCCTCCTTTTATCAGTCACACAGTTATAATTGCCTAATGTGTAGCGGAAAAGTGCTAGACTTAGGAAACAGATTAACAAGACATAGGGCTTGTCTACAAGGGAAAGGATGGACCACTGGGACCTTTAATTGTCTACATGAAAAAAATAAAACCCTCAGATAACACAGAATCCAGGGAAACTCAACCCCTAAATGTGACAAGCAAACATTTAGAAGAAAATAAGGGGCCGGCTCGGTGGCGCAAGCAGTTAAGTGCGTGCGCACCGCTCCGGTGGCCCGGGGTTCGCCGGTTCAGATCCCGGGCGCGCACCAACGCACAGCTTGGCAAGCCATGCTGTGGCGGCGTCCCATATAAAGTGGAGGAAGATGGGCACAGATGTTAGCCCAGGGCCAGTCTTCCTCAGCAAAAAAAAGAGCAGGATTTTGGCAGATGTTGGCACAGGGCTGATCTCACAAAAAAAAAAAAAATAGAAGAAAATAAATCTCTTTGTGACACATGATAAGGAAGAATTTTTAAAAACAAGACACCAAAAGCACTTGCATGAAGAAAAATATTAATTTGACTGTATTAAAATAAAAGCTTTCTGTAAAACAGTGAACACCATAAAAAAAACAAGCTGCAGGTGGGGAGGAGATATTTGTAATTCAAATAATTGGCAAAGGATTAATATCCAAAGTATAAAGAGGACTCCTATAAGAAAATAATAATAATAAAGGCAAACAACCAAGTATAAAAATGGGTAAAGGATATGAGTAGGCAGTTAACAGAAGAAAGCTTAGTGGTCAATAAACACGTAAATATATTCAACTTCACTAATAGAGGAATCCATATTAAAACAAAATATTTCACATACAGCAGATTGGCAAAAGTCTTTCCTTACCAGATTCTGGAGAGTATAGAAAGAAATCATTCTCATGCACAGCTGATGGAATATACTTTGAAAGGCAGTTTAGCAATCATTAGAAAGTTGAAGATCAGCATACGAGAAGTCTCCTGCAAGGTTTGTGTGTGTCTTTCTGTCTGAGAAAAAGTCTTACAATGTGTTTAGCAAGATCTATGTGACAAATGTTTGTTGCAATATTGTGGGTTACAGTATAGCACTGGAAACACCTTACCTTGAGAGTCCTTTGGTGAAAGAATGTATAAAAAAAAAATGGTGTGTTCAAATAATGGGATACTATGTGTATTAGTTTGCTTCTGTAACAAAGTACCATAGAGTAGGTGACATAAACAACAGAAATTTATTTTCTCACAGTTCTGGAGGTAAGGTGTATGAAGGAAGGATCTCTTCAGGTCGTTCTCCTAGACTTGTAGATGTCCTTCTCCCTGTCTCTCTTCACAACGTCTTCCCTCTATGTCTGTCTCTGTGTCCACATTTCTCCTTTTTATAAGCACGTCAGTCATATGGATTAAAGCCCACCCAAATGACTGGTTCATTCATTTTAACTTGATTGCCTCTGTAAAGACCCTGTCCCCAAACAAGGTCACATTCTGAAGTACTGAGGATTAGGACCTCACCATGTGAATTTTGGGGTGGACGGGACACAATTCAACCCATAACACTATGTAACAGTTAAAATGTATAGACTAGAATGAATCAAAGTAGATAAACAACTTCTAAGCCTGTTAAGTAAAAGAAAAAAAAAGGTGGAATGGTATATGCATCATAACTCCATGTCTATAAAATAAACAAAACTGCTTTATATTGTTTATGGATATACTCAGCTATTGTAGTAAAAATATAAACATTCCTGGGAATGGTAAACAGCAAATTCTGGTAGTGGTCACCACTGAGAAAAGAATGGTGAAATGAGATTGGAAAAGAGCCCATAGGGGCTTCAGTTTTATCTGTAAAATTTTCTGAAGGGAAAAAAAAGAAAAATGTTCAGATTTGTTCAAATTGGCAGGCTAGCACACGAGTGTTATATTATTCTTTATAACTTT
The DNA here is from genome assembly GCF_020826845.1 of Diceros bicornis minor. Lineage (NCBI taxonomy): Eukaryota > Metazoa > Chordata > Mammalia > Perissodactyla > Rhinocerotidae > Diceros > Diceros bicornis. Next base: position 51,577,163 of record NC_080744.1, on the reverse strand, counting down.
CCTGTATACTTGCAACTTGGTAATTTAAAAAATAATAAGAGAAAAAATATTAACTCAGTGAATGGAATAATGTCACTAAGAAGTTGAAAGTTTAATTTTAATAACATGATCAATAATTTAGTAGTAGGCAAAAGTTACCTTGTGATAGAGTTAATTCTTCTGGTTGAAATTAGGTTTAATGTTTAGAACAACAAAAATGAGTTTTATGATAAAATTAACAAACTCTTATAATATCCTGTGTGAAAAACAAGAAATTCCTTTTTCGTACCTAAAGAAGTTTGAACTTTTGAAATGACTCATTTATGGAGCATTGTGTTGGGTATATTAGGGAACTTCTCATGTGTGACTCAACACATAACACATGAATGACTTTGTTCTCTACAGTCCAGAGCAGTGGCTCTCAACTAGGGACATATGGTAATGGGGGGGGGGGGCATTTTGGTTGTCAGAATGTCTGCTGACATTTAGAGGGCAGCATCTGGTAATGCCAAACATCCTATAATGCATAGGACAAACTTGTGCAGTAAAGGAGGATGCCCGTGAATGTCAGTGCCTCATCCAGAAACATTGGTCTACAGGCTAATTTCCTTTCAAAGCAGATTCCCCACAGGTGCATAAGATCAGGCAAGAACTGTGAACAATGACTATTTTAAAAGCGTTTGGGGTTATAAAAAGAAACAGGATTGGTATTTTGTTGATTAGGTGCTGGTAGTATCAAAATGAATTTTTCTTAGTTTTATGATCACAATTCTTTGTTTTTCGTTGAGATAAAATTTACATAACATAAAAATAACCACTTAAAGTGTACAATTCAGTGGCGTTTAGCACATTCACAATGTTGTATAACCATTACCTCTATCTAGTTCCAGAACATTTTCATCATCCCAAAATGAAACGCCATATGCATTAAGCAGTCATTCCTCAATCTCTTGTACCCTCAGCTTCTGGTAACCACCAATCTGCTTTCTATCTCTGTGGATATAGATATTCTGGATATTTCATATAAATGGAATCATATAATACATGATCTTTTGTGTCTGCCTTCTCTTAGCATAAAATTTTGAGATTCACCCATGTTTTAGCATGTATCAGTACTTCATTCCTTTTTGTGGCTGAATAATATTCCCTTGTGTGGCTATACCATGTTATCGATTCATCCATTGATGAAATACCTATTTTCATTTCTTTGGGTGTATACCTAGGAGTAGAATTGCTGGGTCATATGGCAATTCACATTTAACTTTTTAAGGAAATGCAAAACTGTTTTCCACAGCAGCTATACCATCTTATATTCCTACCAGCAGGGTGCAGTGGTTTCAATTTCTCCACATCCTCACCAACAGATCCCGGTTATTTTTAAGAAGACATATTAAGTAAATGAATCAACATGTCTGGATAGTGGGATTCAGGGTAGTTTCTGTTTCGTTTTTTGTTTTTCTAGCTATACCTTCCAACCTTTATAGAATTAGCCACTACTACTATGGTAATTTTTTTAAAATGTAAAATTTTGTTTGTTCTCACTTAAGCAAACTAAAAATAAATGCTTCACATTCATTATGGACAAGTGTAAGGTAAAAATGTTTTACTATTATGGACTGTGAACTGAGTCATAATCCACAAAAAGAATCTGAAGTCAGTCTTTTTCTTTTTTTTTTCTTTTGGTGAGAAAGATTAGCTCTGAGCTAACATCTGTTGCCAGTCCTCCTCTTTTTTTGCTGAGGAAGATTGGCCCTGGGCTAACATCCATGTCCATCTTCCTCTACTTTATATGTGGAATGCCTGCCACAGCACAACACTTGATTAGCAGTGTGTAGGTCCACGCCCAGAATTTGAACCCTGGAACCCTGGGCGGCTGACCCAGAGTGCGCGAACTTCACCACTACGCCACCAGGCCAGCCCCTATTCCATTTTTAACAGAATTAATTATTTTACAGGTGAGAAAGCTAAGAGTTAGATTTGTCTTGGCAAGGCTAGAATGCAAGAGCTTCTTGCAGTTGATATATTACACTGTACCTCGCCTACCTCAGATTTTCTGTGGGTGAAGTCTAGTATCTAGTATTCACAGATCTCTATTTCTGCAGCTTGAGAATTTTGAATCAAGTATATAGGAATTGTGAGTCATTCTGAATTCAGACTTGGAGACTCCAAATAAATGCAGAAACAGTACTGAACTTTTGGATGGAGGCCAAACCTGGTGTTGGAAGGGCTGAGTAGGAGTCTTTTAGAATGTTATCTGCGATAAACAAATAGTGTGTAAACATTTGTGGAAACTGGGGAAACAGAGGTTCTGAAATGTTTCTAGCAAGCGAAGTCTCTAAATGTTCTTTCAGGCATACTCTTAGAATATGTTATATTCTGTGCATGTTTGGCCCATGATTGCTAATTTATTTATTGTATCATATTTAAGTCTGAAGAAAGAGAAGTATTGCATGGTATTTTTGTGAAGTGTTTCTGTGAGGTAAAGTAGGCTTAGACTAAGTTTTTTGTTTTAAACACATGCTTCCTAAATTTACTGTGTCTCTTTTGTGTAGCCTCACTAGGTAAGAAAGCTTCCCCAGCTTTACTCTGTAATTTGATTTAGGGAAAACAAAATACATTTTCTCAGACTGTCTCTCTCTCCCTTAAATTTGCATATCTCTCCTTGCTGGTGTGTTTTCTCCCTTTCCCCTACTCCATTGGTCTAGGATTAAGGTTTGCTTTATAATGTTTTGGTGTTCTGACTTGACATGCAAAGCTCTTGAACTGAAAGATTTAGGAGGTGAATGATTGGCATGTTCATAAACTTAGTAGTTATAATACCACAGCAAAATTATGATATTGATATTTTGTTATTTTTATCTAGTACCAAAATACCAGATTGATACTATTTAATTAAAATTTTTACAAAAGTAATAATTTTTTTAAAAACCAGTGAGACCAGAATTTTAATGTATATGAAATATAATCAATTATCAACAATTTAGAAAATGTCAAAAAACAAAAATATTAATGTTAAGTATACATTATCATTTGAACTTAAGTTATTTGCAGATAAAATTAACAAAATAGTTTTATTCAAAAATATCAAACATTTAAACATTGACATATTAAAAAGTCAGATATTATCTACCTTTTTAAAAGTGCAGGCTCAATTATGCATGAGTGGTTCATTATTGAGTGCTGAGTGTATTTTTGTGTATATTTTTCCTGTTGCTGAAAAAGTTTTGTTAAACTTAACTAGTTGGAGTAATGGTGAAAAAATAATTATAAGTTAATTCCAAATATATCCATAGATAATCCCATTTCTTGTTTCATAACTTTGAGATTTTTTAATTTAAATTATTTAATTTAATTTTCATTTTTGATCGAAGTTTTAGATGCTCATAGTTTAATGAGTCAAAAAAGATCTTACAAAACTTGCTAAGAAGAACCACAGTTTCCCAACCACTAACTCATTGCCTGTTAGAGAGAAAGCCAAGTGGAATAAATACCTACTCTCTCTCCTTTTGCTCTCTTTATCTCTTTCCAGTGACTAATATCGGCCCACTGGAAACCAGAGGGAAAGGGAGCCATATAGATGGAATGCATAAAGCCAGCCTCTTAGGTTATTGCAAAGGTTGGGAAATGGATCTGGAAGGGCAAACAGAAAATATCCAGCCCAATAGTTTTAATTTCTAAGATATTACTTTTTAGCTGTCTGAATGTTTTTAAAAATATGTATAGTATCCAATTTTTGTTTTTTCCCTTTGTGAGGATTTAAATTTTTTTTTCTTCTTCTTGCATGGTCTTATTTCTTCCACGTAGGGTTTCATGCCCCTTTTTTAAGGGGAATGTTCTATCTTTGACATTAGAGATATATACCCCATCTGAGTATATTTGAGAGTGACACACAAAAACCTGTTAGGAAGCTCTTTGCAGGTGGATAGTGCTTCTGCTTTCTGACTGAGTAGGTCTGGGGTGGGGCCCACAAATTTGCGTTTTTAACTAGTTCCAGGTTATACTAGGTCAGGAATCATATTTTAAGAACCACTTTTTTGGGGAATGCTCTTGTGATTCACATCTATGGAAGGAATGGACAGAAAGGAAGCAGAGGGAAAGTTAAGCTATAATGCTGGAGAGTTCTGAAGCTGGAATAACCCATCAGAATTGTCCCAAGTTGAGGCAAGGACCTGGGCCTTTATACTCCTGTGTTGATCACCCTCTGGATGTGGACTGTCCTGGGAAGATGTAACCTTGGGGAGTGAAGTTTTCATCAGCATAGGCAGTCCCCACAAGGGGCTGACAACTGAGGGCTTTCTGCTGGAAGCCCTCCCAGCAGCTGGGGGATAAAGTCCTTCTTTCCTGAAAAGGGGAAGTGGAGCAGTGTATTATGGAGTCCATACATGCTCCTTCCCAGTCAACTCCCCACCCCCATCCTAAGACAACCACTTTTTCTAATTTTTCTTTCATCATAGATTAATTTTGCCTATTGTAGAACTTCATGTAAATGGAATCATAAAGAAGGAACTTTTCTGGATGGTGTCTTTGGCTCAGTATAGTGACCATTAGGTTCATCCGTGTTCCTTTATTTATCAGAAGTTTATTGTTGTTGTTTTTATTGCTGAGTACTATTCCATTCTGTGAATAGATCACGTTTTTATCCATTCTTATATTGACTGCCATTTGGGTTGTTTCCTGTTTGGGGCTATTGTGACTAAAGATTCTGTGAACATTCTTATACATACTTGTTTTGTGGACCCACAGTTTCATTTCTTCTGGATAAATACCTGGGAGTAGAATTGCTGTGTTATAGGATAGGTTTATATTTAACTACTGAATTTTTCCAAAGTGGTTTTACGTTTTATATTTCTACCAGAAATGTATGCCAGTTGTGGTTGCTCCAAATGCTTGCCAACTTTTGGTGTTTTCGGTGTTTTTAATTTTAGCCATTCCTAGTGAGTATATAATAGGATATTGTTGTGATTTTGATTTACATATCTTTGATGACTAATGACGTTAAACGTATTTTCATGTGCTTATTGGACATTTGTTTATCCTTTCTTTGTCAACTATCTATTCCACTTGTTTGCTCGTTTATTAAATGGGTTACCTGTCTTTATTACTGAGTTGTAGGAATTCATTATATATTCTGGGCATAAATCTTTTGTCAGATATATGTTTTGCAAATATTTTCTTTTGGTTGGTGGCTTGTTTATTTTCTTAATTGATGTCTTCTGATGAACAGAAGTTGATTTCTATTTTGATGGAATCTAATTTATTTATTTTTTTAAAAATGATCATTGCTTCTGTACCCTAAGACATCTTTGTTTAGTCTCAGGTCATGATATTCTCCCATGATTTCTTCTAGGCACTTTATAGTTTAAGCTTTTATGATTAATTTTATGATCCAACTCAAATTTTGCCATAGAATGGGGTATGTTCATTTGCTAATAGATATATCCGGTTATTCCATCAGCCTTTGTTTAAAGGATCTCCCTTTATCCCTTGAATTGCTTTGGTACCTCGGTTGCAAATCAATTGCCTATATAGAAGTAATTATCATTCATAGCACTTTTTTACTGCATATAAAGTTATGTTACTCTGGCTGCCTTCAAGATTTTGCTTTTCATCTTAATGTTTTCATCCCTTTGACTGTGATACATCTACTATGTGTGACTTTCTTTAAAATTGTCCTGATTGGAGTTGGTTGAGCTTCTTGGATATGTAAGTTTGTGTTTTTCACAAAATCTGGGGAAATTTTGGCCATTTGTCAGATATTTTTCTTTCATTTTTTCCTTTTCAATTGTGCGTAGACTGCTTGATATTATACTACAAATCTCTGAAGCTCTGTTTATTATTTTGAAAATCTTTTTATTTCTCCTTTAGATTCAGTAAGATGTATTGACTTATTTTCCATTTTAGTGACCTTTTTCTGCTATATCTGGTCTCCTGTTAAAGTAATCCAATGAATTTTTCATTTCAGATATTGTACTTTTCAATTCAAGAATTCCCATTTGGTTCTTTTTCATAGCTTCCATTTCTCAAATTAGATTCCCTCCATGTGTATGTTTATTATGACCATATTTACCTTTAAATACTTGAACATATTTATAATACTTACTTTAAAGTCCTTGTCTGCTGATTCTGACATCTAGATCTTTCAGGATTTGGTTTATATAAGCTGCTTTTTTTTCTTGATTCTGAGTATCTTTTTCCTGTTTCTTCGTTATGGTGAATTTTGCTTGTGTAATGGGCATTGTGGGTGATATGTTGTAGACGTTGGATTCTGTTATTTTTCTCTGATGAGTGTTGATTTTTTTTTTTGTCCTGGTAGACAGTTAACGTGGCTAGATTCAAACTCCAACATTATCTCTCCTGTAATAGGCAGCAGCAGAAGTCTCAACTCAGATCTTTCCACTTTCCAGCTGTTGCTTTTTGCTGGAAACCTTGGAGTCTTCCCCAAACAAAGGTCATCCAAATATTTGGGCATGGTTTGTACAGAAATTTTGCAGCACCTTCCTCTCTGGGATTTCATCTTCACTTTACAGTGACTCTGGCAGCCTAGACTTTGTCCTCTTGCTCCTCAGCTGGCAAGATGGCAGATTTCTGCCTCAGTCCTGAGTGATCATTGCTGTGTGGGGAGATAGTACCCTCAGGCAACAGCCTTATAAGTACAGATCCTACCCAGCACCATTCCATTTTAAGGATGACTTCCCTCCAGTTGCTACCTGCTTTTAGTCACTGTCTTTTACCTTAATGTTTGTTTTTATGTTTTGTCCACAGTTTATAATTGTTGTGTGTGGAAGGATTACTCTAAAATTAAAGTTACCTTGTCATTATTGGAAACAGAACATTACAATATTGAAGCATTATTTTATTTTAATTGAGTCAATCAAAACATTCAATATTCAAGGAATATTTTAGGAAATTATAAAACACCCACTAAATGGAATATTATAATACATCATATTAAAATTTTGAAACAAAACTTGGAAACGGAACCAGGATGTCTGCTATCACTGCTACTTTTCACCATTAGACTAGAGATTTTGGCTAAAGTAATTAGATAAGAAAGGGGTATGGGAGGCATAAAGATTGGATAGGAAGAAAAGATATTTTCGTTAATCGTAAGTGAAATTATTATCTACAAGAGACTCTACATGCTATTAGAACTAATAAGAGTTCAGGAAGGCTGCTGGATATAAGGTCAGCTTAGAAAACCAGTAGTTTTTCTGCACGTCTGCAAAAACAATTAGAAAACAATAAGAAAAAAAGATAGGATTCATAATACCATCCGTGAGCTACCTAGGACTCTTTCTAACAAAAGATAGAAAATTTTAAGACATTTTTAAGAACAGACAAAAATAAATCCAAATTATTGGTCAGCTCCCTCAGTTCAATCTGTAACATCAGTACAGTTCAATATAAATCTTAGCAGGACTTTTGTGGAATTGAAAAAACTGAAAAATTCACCTGGAAAATTAAAGGTCCAAGAGTTATCAAGACTGTTCTGAAATGGTCAAGGAAGGTCATGCAATCAAATAACCAGACCTAATTTTTAAAGCACTAATAAATTCGAAGTGTGGTCTTGGCTCAGGGATAGATAAGTTGATTAATAATAAAACAGAAAAAAGCTGGAAACAGACTCAAGCATATATGGAAACATGGCATAATAAAATAAGGAACTGTTTGCTTACCAGATAGAAAAAATATATATATTACGCCATAGCCATACACACGAATAAATTCTAATTAGAATAAAGATCAAAATTGTAAAAGCTAACTTCAAAAATTTTAGAATGAAATATAGAATGTCTTTAAAACCTTAGCTAGATAGGATTTCTTAAGACAAAAAACACAAGTCATAAAGGAAAAAAAGTTAATAAATTTTAACTAAATCAAAAATTTAAACTTTAGTAAGCTATCATTAAAATACATCATTAACAAAGTTAAGTATATGTAACAAAGAATTAGTATCCAGAATATATAAAGAACAAATTACAGCAATTTAGTAAAAAGTAGTCAACTCCACTTAAAAATAGGTAAAGAATGTGAACCAGCAGTTTACAGAGGAGAAAACCCATATGGCCGATAAGAAGGTGAAAAGGTACACAACATTGCTAGTAACTGGGAAAAAGACAAATTAAAAACAACATTTTATATCCATTAGAATGACAAGTTTTTAATATACGTATTGGGCCAGCACCAGTGGCCTAGTGGTTAAGTTCAGTATGCTTAGCTTCGGCGGCCTGGGTTTGGTTCCACTCCACCACTTGTCTTTCAGTGGCCACGCTGTGGTGGCGGCTCACATACAAAAAGAGGAAGATTGGCAACAGATGTTAGCTCAGGTCGACTCTTCCTCAGCAAAAAAAAAAGTATATATATATATATATGTATTATATATATCATGTATAAAAGGCATATATATATATATTTGTTCAAGGTAATTGGAAAATAGGGACTATCATATACTGCTGATGGGAGTGTAAATGGATACAAGTGCTTGGAAGAGGAATTTGGTAATATATAATAAAATTGAAAAGATACCTTTATGAGCCCCAGAAAATGGACTTCTAGATTTATGACAGAAATTTTTGCATGTGTATATCAGGAGACATGTACAAAGACATTTACTGCAACATTGTTTAAAAACTGGAAAGTACATAATTAACTTTTGGTAGAGGAATAGATGAGTAAATTTGATATATTCATCCAATGGAATACTTTTCAGCAGTTAAAATGAATAAACTTCATCTAAGTGTATCAACATGGATAGATCTCAAAAACAATGTTGAGTGAGAAAAGACAATTTCAGAAATAAACAGTGTAATGGCATTTATATAAACGTTTAAAAGCTTCACCAAACAGTTAGGTTGCGTATAGATGCTTGTATATCTAAAACAAGTATTGGAATATCAACTGGGAAGGTTACACAACAGATTAATGATGGTTGTCTTTGGGAAGGGAGGGGAATGAGACTGGACAGAAGAGCGAAAGGGACTTAAACTTCATTTATATCCTTCTATTATGTTTGTGTTAAGTATGAAGTAAAAAAATCAAAGGGTTAGATTAAGTGATTGCCAACGTTCATATCTAACTCAGAAGTGCTTTCATTTTACCTTTATTCTTTAAAAGGCTGTCTTTTACATACGCTTTTTAAAGATTTACCAAGTTGTTTATAATAGGAAGACATAGTCATCCTCTTTAGATATCCCATAGAGCAGTCAGTTTCTGGTAGAAGGGCAATATTTTTAGGTCTATGGTTTAAAAAGTAATCATATTTTTCAATTTCATATTAATTTCTCTAAACTCTTTCTTAAGTGGTCCCAGTCTTTCCAAAGAGTTTTTCTTCCTATGGGGGACTAAATGTGTTTTTTGTCATTTATTCATTCAACAGATTTTATTAAACACCTAACATGTGCCAGATGATAATACAGCAGTGAGCAAAAGAGACAAAGCCTGCTCTCTTGGAGTTTAAATTTTAGTCAAGGAAGATAGCTGGTAAACAAATAAATTAATAAAAATATAAAATGACTGGTGGTAAGCGAAATAATGAAAAGTAAAGCAGGGTAAGAAGGATAGAGAGTGATGGAGAGTGTTTTATATGGGGAAGTCAAGGAAGAACTGTCTGTGAAAGGCAAGCAAAGTCACTAAGACAGTCAACAGGTAAGTTATATGGGAGAAGAGTCTTAGGTGCTGACAGAAAAAGCCAGTGTGCCAGGAGCTGAATGAATGGGGAGTAGACTAGTAGGAGATGAGATTAGAAAGATAGCAGAGGGCTGGATCATGCCGGGTTTTGTTGACCATGATAAAGACTGTGGAGCACAGGATTAATGTGGTTTGGACAAAGACTCTGGCCACTTTGTTGAGAATAGTCCACAGGGTTTGTGGTGGTCGGGGAAAGACAGAAGCAGGGAGACCAGTTAGAAAGTTATTATAACACTTTAGACAAGAAATGAAGGTGGTTTAGACCGAGGTGGTGAGAAATGGTTGGCTTCTTGATATATTACTTTTTAGCAGCAATCTTAATTTATAGATTACTTTTTTATCTCAGGGAAACTGTGGGAGTTATTAAGAAGAGAGAAAAATAGCACACTTCAGCTGTTTGTGAGTGATAAGCTGTACAAACAATCCCTAAAAGATTTAAAAACCTCAAAAAAATCTTATGTGGAATTGTGGGAAGGGAATTTCAGTTCCTCTTACCTAGAGGTATCATTTACTTTTGTTGTTCCTTTTAGTCATTCCGAACTTTGCAATTGAATTAACACTTTAATTTAACTAACACTTGAATGTGTTATAACAAAATTCAAATGACAATTCAATTATTTTATACTGGCTTCATTTGTATCATATATTAATAGTTCACTTATATTCAGTAGTTCAGTTAAATTGATATATAGTGGCTTTATTTGTGTTATTTCTAAATATATTCCTCCCCTCCAATTTATTACCATATTAGTTCATCTTTATTGTTAATTTTATGTCTAGGGATTCCTTTCCTGGGGAGGGGGTGCATATGTGTACATGAGAGAGAGGGAAGGAGAGAGAGGAGGGGAAGAGAATCTACTTTATAACAAGCCTTTAAAACTACAGATAACATTACACCATTATGGCTTTTAAATGCTAAACAAATTGTTGTTCAGAGTTGTAGGCATACAGTAAAAATTATAATTTATTGTAAACTCTGTATCCTATTTCTAAGTATAATAATACATCTGCACTTTTATATAGTATCTTTAAAAACTTGTTTATTCAAAACATCTGTGATGATACAGTGTAACAATAGGTTTATGGTAGCAGTGAACTCAGAAAATATTCTAATCATGCTTTGGGATTGAATTTAGTACAGTGAATGGGAAATAAATTTTTGTTTTGCTTTTTGAAAAGTGCAGTTTTAGGGTATGATGCCTAACCTTTTTAATGTTAAATAATTTTTTTAAATTATTTTATTGAGGTCATACAGATTTATAATGTTGTGTGATTTCAGGTGTACCTTATTATCTATCAGTTTCTGTATAGGCTGCATCATGCTCACCACCAATAGTCTAGTTTTTATCTGTCACCATACATATGTGCCCCTTTACCCCTTTCACCAACCCCTCCACCCCCTTCCCGCCTGGTAACTACTAATCTATTCTCTTTATCCATGTGTGTGTTTATCTTCCACATATGAGTGAAATGATACGGTGTTTGTCTTTCTCTGTCTGGCTTGTTTTGCTTAACGTAATACCATCCAGGTCTATCCATGTTGTTGCAGATAGGGCAATTTTGTCTTTTTTATGGCTGAGTACTATTCCATTGTATATATACACCACATATGATGCCTAATCTTGATAAGGAGTTTTACTTATTTTTTTCATAGTAGGGAAGACTAATTACCATATTTGTTTGAGAATACTTCAAATATTTAATAAATTTATCACTCTTATTAACCTAATTTTCTTTTTCTTTTAGCAAAACTATACAATCTAAAGTGGACTACATTTTGGTAAGTAAAATAATTAATCTTAAAGTTCTTTTGCAATAAGGCTTTTACCACCATGTAAAATATATTATTCTTGAGTAAATATTTATTTTAAACATAACTCAATTTTAGTGAATAAAACTTGACATTTAATTACAACCCTAGGGGTGAACTGGCTATAAGCTGTCTAGATACTTTCCTATATCTCATCAATAATAAAATCACAATCTGAGGTAATGGCTTGTTTTTGAAACTTAACTGGGTTTTACTAAAGATGACTTGAACATTTAATAAAGTGGATTTTTTTTGTGTGTTCTAATAATACTAAAACAATTTGTTTAAAGAAAAGATTTAAGATGTTTGGCTTATTTTTATTATTATTGTGTTGCGATAGCATATTTTTCATATTTGGGTTGCTAGACATTAGGAATTAAAGCCACAATAATAGTTTAAATTATGATAGTTCTTATAGAACTCTAAGAATTGGTTTAAATGAAAGCTTTTTAAAATGCTTCATGGGTTAGTTTCTGTTGCTATAATATACTTTTCATGTTTGGGTTGCTGGCCTTCAGGAATTAAAGCCACAACAATAGTTTAAATTTAAATTGTATTTGTAGTTCCTTAGGTCTTCTATTAAACATTTGAGGGAAGAAGCATGTAGCTCTGGGGCTACTAGAATAGTACTGACTTCTTTCATGAAATCTCTGCTGATAGAGTACTCCCTAGGCTCTAGAACATTCAGTGGCTCTGCACTGTTAGATTCCCCTAAGTGTCATTATAGTTAGTCCTCTTTCTCTACTTGCAACATCAGAACTTTCTTATTCAGGTTTGGGTCTTCCTTATAAGCTAACTTTTGGGGGCGGGGGAGGGAGGGTCCTTAGTGTCTAGTGCTGAAATAGTATGTGATATGTTATTAGTTTATCATATTATTATTAACTTATTACCTTATTAGCTTATTAGCTTCTAGGTGGGTGAATAAATAGGAGTAGTTCATAGGAGAAGGGATAATTTGATCAGTTCTCTTATGCTTTTCTAAACTAATAGTTGAGAAAGAGAATTTTGGAGTGATGTTTTCCTCTTTTCCTTTCACTTACTCTTTATCTTTTTTTTTTTTTTTGCCTCACACAATAACCCTGTGAAGTAGGTAATTTTGATACTTCCCTTTTACAAATGAAGAAGCTGATGGTTTTGCGTTTACTGCAAAAAACTAATTATTGAACACCTGTCTGCCAGTGCTAAATATAAGGGATACAAAATAAAAAGGACATACTTCTTGCCCTGAAGAAATTCAATCTGTTGTCAAAATATATTCAAGAGTGCTCTTAGTCCTAGGAAGGTGGTGATTGGGAATGGAGGGGTGACCTTGCCCCCAACCCCCAGAGCTTTTCCTATCTCTCCCAACTCTCAAGAGTCTCATTGTTTGTCACTCAGTAATTATTGCATAATTACTATGTGCTAGACTCTGTTCTGAGTATCAGAATACAGTGGTAAACAAGACAGATACAATTCCTATCTGAGACCACCTGTTTTCTTTTCAGTACCTGAGATAATGTTGGATTATTCAATTTTTTCTTTTCATTGAGAAAATTGAAGCAGAAGACTGGTATAATTTATAAAAGATAGCTTTTATAAAATACTAAATAAGAACAAAAAGGTTTTTAAAAAACCTCTCAAGAGTTCAGAAGTGTTTATATTTTAGCATAAGGCTTAAAGTTATGTATATTTGCTAAACAACATAGTAAGATCTCTATCCTCGTGAACCCTACATTTTATTGAGTGAAGTAGACGTTAAATGAATGGTCAAATAAATAAGCATTATAACTTCAGATAATGATAAATGCTATTCAAAATTTTGAAGAGGCAAAAGACAGCAAGTGATGGCAGGTAGCATAACCTAGATTGGGTGATCAGGAAAAGCCTCTTTGAGGAAATAACATTTGAGGGGAGACCTGAATAATAAGCCAGCCTTGTGCGATGTTCTGCCTGCGACATATACTAGGCAGAGGGAACAGTAGGTACAAAAATTCTGAAGCAGGTATGAGTTTGGGATGTTTGAAGAGTGCAAAGAACTCAGTGTGCTGGAACTTACGGAGGGAGGAGAGAATGATAGGAGAAAAGTTCAGGTAGGGCATATTTAGCCATGGAAAATAGCATGAATTTCATTGTAAGTGCATGGAAAGCTAATTAAAGGGTTTTAAGTAGGAGAATAGTATGATCTAGTTTTTAAAAAATACCCTGGCTGTTGTTGGAAAATGGGGTAGGCGGCAAGAGTAGAAGCAGGAAAACCAGTTATGCTAGTGCAGAAATCCAAATGAGAGAGTTCAGGGCTCTCGCTCAGATGATGGCAGTGGAAGATGGAAAAAAGATGGATTTAAGGCATATTTTGGATATAAAGCCAGTAGGCCTTGCTTGCTGATGTATTGAATATAGAGGGAGAAACAAAGAGGGATCAAGGATAATTCCTTTTGGTCTAAAGGATTTCCTTAATATTTCTTTATTTTTTTATTTTTTTTATTTTTTGTTGTTGTGAGGAAGATCAACCCTGAGCTAACATCTGCCAATCCTCCTCTTTTTGCTGAGGAAGACTGGCCCTGGGCTAACATCCATGCCCATCTTCCTCCACTTTATATGGGACGCTGCCACAGCATGGCTTGACAAGCAGTGCACTGGTGCATGCCTGGGATCCGAACTGGCGAACTCCGGGCCGCCGCAGCAGAGCATGCGCACTTAACCACTTGCGCCACAGGGCCAGCCCCTCCTTAATATTTCTTATAAGGCAGGTTTTCTTGTAATGAATTCCATCTGCATTTGTCTGTGAATGTCTTTATTTTGCCTTCAGTTTTGAAGGATAGTTTTGCTGGATATAGAATTCTTAGTTAACAGGTTTTTTTTCTTTCATTGCTTCAAATATGTTATTCCACTGCCTTCAGCCTTCATTGTTTCTGATGAGAAGTCAGTTGTTAATCATGTTGTTTTCCTGCACATGATGAGTTTGTTGTTTTTCTCTTGTTGCTATCAAGATTCATTTATAAATTCATTCACTTGCTTGTTCATTCACTTGTTTACTCTTGCTTTCAGCAGTTTGACTATTATATGTGTAGGTATGGATCACTTGGGATTTGCTGAGCTTACATCTGTAGATTTATCCTATTAGGGAAGTTTTCAGCCGTCATTTCTTCAAATACTTTTTCTGTCCCTTGGATTTCCCTCTCCTTCTAAAGCTTCCATTATACATATGTTGAAATGATTGATGTTATTCCTCTAGTCTATGAGGCTTTGTTCATTTGTCTCTGATTATCTTTCCCTGTGTTCTAATTTCTCTATCTTTAAGATTCCCTATTATTTGATTCATTATCGTTATGTTTTCCTTTGTATCTTTAAACACAGGCAGCCTCATCCTGGCAGCACTACTGTCCAAACCATGTGAGCAGCCCCAGGCAAGAGTGACACAGACTCTCACAGTTATTACCTAAAGTTTAGCAATTTTTAATGACCAAACACCTCTCAAAATTTTGTTTGCCTTTAGTCAGTTTCCAAAGCCCTAAAATTGTTCTTTTTGACCATTTTGCATCATTTTCTGGTTATTTTGAGGGGAGGATTTGCTAACCTATACGCTCCACCTGTTCTAGATATCTTGACCTTCTCACAAAGATTTTATCATATGTTTTCTTCCAGAAGTTTTATAGTTTAGTTTTTTCTATTAGGTCTGTGAACCATTTTGGTTTAAATTTGTGTTTGGTATAAGGTGAACCACAGTGTTTATTTCTTACCATATGAATGGTTCAATCATTTTATTGATCTTTCCATATAAATCAAGTTTTGGCTTCATTAATTTTCTCTCATTTGTCAGTTTTCCAGTTTGTTTTTTTCTCCCCTAGTATGTATTATTTCTTTGCTTCTGCTTACCTTGGTTTTAATTTACTCTTATTTATCTGGCTCCTTTATATTTTTTTTTTTCTTTTCTATTGTAAGCATTTAATGCTATAAATTTTCCTCTAAGCACTGGTTTAGCTGGATCCCATAAATTTTATGTTGTGTTTTCATTATCATTTGATTTAATTTTTTTTAATTTTCCACTCTGATTTATTCCTGTACCCATCAAACACTTAGATGTATATTGAGCAATTTCCAAATAGTTGAGTATTGAAACTTGTTTATGGTATATCTTAGTGAATGTTTCATATGTACTTGGAAAAAAATATATATTCTACTGTCATTGGATGGAATATTTTTTATGTATCATTTAGGTCCAATTGGTTATTACTTTTCAAGACATATTTATCCTTACCGATTTCCTTTTTACTTGTTATTTCCGTTACTGAGAGGGGTGCTAAAATCTTGTGGTTGTGAATTTTTTTTTTCTTTCTGATCTTGTCAGCTTTTGCTTCATGTATTGAAGATGTTATTAGGAGCATAAATATTTAGGATCGTTATGTCTTCTTCATCAATAGATTCTTTTATTATTATATTTCCATTTTTGTCTCTGGTCATATTCCTTGCTTTGAAGTTTCCTTTGTCTGATACTATCATAGCCCCTCCATCTTTCTTATAATTAGTGTTTTTTTGCATGGTATCTCTTTTTTCATTCTTCTGCTTTTAAGCAGTCTGCTTCTTTATAGTTAAAGTGTTTTATTGTTGTTGTTGATGACATCATATACTGTGTCTTATCCATGCTGACAAGCTTTTTCTTGTGATTACCTGTATAAGATTGAGTGTATGTCTACCATTTTGCTATTTATCTTCTTGTAGCGTACGTCTACTATTGATTAATTCTCCCAGTTTTAGTGTATCTGAAAATGATCTTGAATTTCCCTTCATTTACAAAGGGTGTTTTCACTGGGTATAAAAATCTAGATAGTTTTTCTTTCAGCATTTTAGCAACGGTGATCCATTTTCTTCTGGTTTGGGTAGTCACCATTGAGAAGTTTGTAGTCGTTCTTATCTTGTTTGCCTCTGTGCAACGTGTTCTTTTTTCTCCTCTGGCTTCTTTTAAGATTATTTATTGGTGGTTTTCAACAATTTTACTATAATAGCCTTAGTATGATTTTCTTTGTTTTTGTCCTGCTTGTGATTCATTGAACTTCCTCAGGCCTGTGGGTTTATATTTTTTCATCAATTTTCAAGAATTTCTAGCCATTCAAATACTCTTCTTCACCTCTCTCCATCCTAGGACTCAAACTATGCATATGTTACACTCCTCAGTGTTTTCTCCCAGGTCACGAAGGCTATGTTATTTTTTTCTGTTTTTGCTTCATTTTGGATAGTTATATTGCTTTATTATGTTTTTTAGTCTTTTCCACTAAAGTGTCTAATCTGCTATAAATCTCATTCAGTGAATTATCCATTTTAGATCTTGTATTTTTTTAGTTCTAGAAATTCTACTTGATTCTTTTTTATATTCTCCATTTTTTTTCTTGTTAAATCCTTGGGCATGTTTACAATACCTGTTTTAAAGTACTTGTTTGCTAATTATATTATCTCTGAGTCTGTTTTATTTACTGATTTTTTGTTGCAATTATGGGTCATATTTTTCTGCTTCTTTGCATATCTAGTAATTTTTAATTTAGTATTGATTTATTTGTTTATTTACTTACTTAAGCTTACTTAACTTACTATGTCTAGATTTTGTTCTCTTCCTTGAAAGTGTATTACAGTTTTCTTTGGCCAGCAGCTAAACTACTTGTAGATTAGTTTGATTTTTTTGAGGCTGTATTTAGTCTTTGTTGGGGCAAGTCTAGAATGGCATTTCTCTAGAGTTAGTTTAGCTTTTATACTAAAGTATTACCTCTCTGGTGTCCATACTGCATTCCTTGGGTGTTTGCTGAGATCTCTTAATTCTGTCTGATTAGAACCTGAATGTATCAAAGCCAGTTATAGTTCCCTGGTTGTTCTTTGTCTGGCCTCATGGAGTTTTCCTCTGTCCACACACAGTTTAATATTCAGTGATAGATTCCAAATGTACATCGGGATTTGCGTGGATTTTGAAGATATTTCTTTATCTTCCTTCCTTTTGTTACTTTGCCTTCTCAAACACTGAACTCTGTCTCTTTACCTCATCAATACTGCCATGCTCTGCTTGAGTTCCCCCACCCTGTACCATAGTTCAGAAGTTGCCTTCAGATGGAACCATCTCATTTGTTTCTTTAAGATATAAGAGTTCTGTGCTCTCTGTTGTCCAATTTCTGAAAAGAGTTATTGCATGTATTTTGTTTGAGTGTTTAATTGGTGAAGCTGGGAGAGTTGCTTCAGTATTAGGTACTCTAATGTGGCCACATGCAAAGGTTCATTAATAGCTTTTTTAAGGATTCAGTAAAATGTATAGGCCCTTTCAACCTTCTTTGTTTCTTGGTGAGTTATTTTCCACTATTCTCTACCAAAACTGTTTAAAACTTCTTTAACTAAAGCTTCTAAACCCACTTCTTCTTCTCCCACTATCTGCAGAGGTTCTCACCTCCTACTTCTCTGAGAAAATAGGAAGATACAATGTAGGTATTCCACAAAATTAACACCACTTCTTATCCCCAACTCAGTAGTTTCTCACTTCTGTACCATTCTTGTCTTCCTTCTCTTTTCTCCTAACAGAAGAAATATCTTTCTGCCTGTCTGAAGGTTGATCTCTCTCTTTATAGGCTCTGGATCTCATCTCTTCCTATCTCAGAATTCACCTCATTTATTCTCTTTTCTCTTGTTTTTTTAATTCTGTTATTTTCTACTGGCCTTTTCCCATTAATAGTTAAATGCTTAATTTTTTCTCCTCTATAAAAAAAAAAATCCTTCTTAAAACCCACAACCCTTCTCTAGCTACCACCCTGTCTTCCTTCTTTCTTTTGAAAGAAGAAAGTCAAAGTTTAGTCAAAGTGTTGATTTAACTCAGTCTCATGCCTTACCTTCCATTCAATCTTCAACCCCAGTAACAAGTCTTCTCCTAATAATCACTCCTCTGAAACTTGTATTTATCAAGGGTACCATGACCTCTTATTGCTAAGTATAATAGACAGTCTCAGTCCCTAGCTTGACAACCCTTTTTCAATTAATTGTATTGATCATCCCCTTCTCCCCTTGTTTAGTACATTCTCATTCTTTTACTCCCTTAGATGCCACACTATCCTGGGTTTTCTGTTACATCTTAGGCTGTTCCTTCCCAGTTTCCTTCAGGGGCTTCTGTTCCTCTACCTAAGGTCTCTGCATTCTGTCTGTATTTGCCCATGGTGATCTCATTTACTTTGATGGTTTCAATTAATTTCAGTATATGACTCCTAATTATACATCCGCAACTCAAGCTCCAGACCCATATATCCAACTGTTTATGAATTGACTAATTTTAGCAGGATGTCCCATAGGCACTTCAAACTCAGCTTTTCCAGAACCAATCTCATTGTATCAGACCCCAAATTCTAAATTGTAAATTCTATCTGTATTAGTTTCTTATTGCTGCTATAACAAATTACCGTAAACTTAGTGGCTTAAAACAACACAAATTTATTATCTTATAGTTCTGTACGTCAGCGGTCTGACACAGGTCTCATTAGGATAAAATGAAAGCTTCAGCAGGGCTGTGTTCCTCTTTGGAGGCTCTAGGAGAGAATCTCTTTCTCTGGCTTTTCTAGCTTTTAGTGGCTGCACCTTCAAAGCCAGCAGTGACTGCTTGAGTCTTTCTTACACCAAATCACCCTGACACTTTTCTTTTTTTGGAGTCATATCTCCTTCAGCCTTTCTGTTATCAGGACACTTGTGATTACATCTGGCCTACTAGATAATCCTGGATAATCTCCCCATCTCAAGGTCCTTAATTTAATCACATCTGCGCACTCTCTTTTGCCATATAAGGTAACAGATTCACAGGTTCTGGGGATTAGAGGATTAGGACACAAACATCTTGGAGGGCCATAATTCTTTCTACCATTCTATCTTGATGAATGCATTCACTCATCCAACCTAAAAACCTGTAATCATTCTTGACTTCATCCTCTTCCTCAACCTACCTCACATCTAGTCAATTACCAAGTCCTATCAGTTCTGCCTCCTCAATTGCTCCATTTTTGTCCATCCCTACTGCTACTGCATTAATCCAGATCACCATACTTGTTGGAAATGCTGCGACTGTTTTTCTGCTTCTAGTCTGTCCACTTTCATTCCATTCTCCACAACACCATCACAGTCATCTTTATAAAATATAAACCTGTTTATTTTACACCCTTGCTTAAAACCTTTCACTGGCTCCCCATTATTCTATTTTAAGGCATTGAAGAGCCTTCATACTCAGGTCTTACTTTTCTTGTTTAACCTCATCTTTCTCCACTCCCTCCACAGGCTATCATCAAGCTGTAATGAACAGTTGTGGGGTGAAAGAAGAGAATACATACTCTCTCAGTCTAGAACAGCATTGTCCATTAGAACATTCTGTGGTGGTAGCAATGTTCTGCATATGCACTCTTCAGTATGGTACCCACTAGCCACATGTAGCTATTGAGCACTTGAAATGTGGCTATGTGACTGAGGAACTGAACTTTTAATTTTATTTAATTTTAATTAATTTCAAGTTAGATAGCCACATGTGGCTAGTGGAAACCATTTTGGATAGTGCAGGTCTAGAACATTGGTTCTCAACCGGAGGCAGTTTTGCCCCCAGGGGACATTTGACATTATCTGGAGGCATTTTTGGTTTCCACACTCAGCATATGTTACCAGCATCAAGTGGATAGAGGACGAGGATGCTATTTAAACATCCTACAAGATGCAGGACATTACCCCATAACAAACTCATCTACCCAAAGTTGTCAATAGTGTTGAAGTTGAGAAACTCTGGTCTAGACTATCCCTTTTTTTGTTGTTTGCTTTTTGCTATACCTGCTTATATTTAAAGATTCGTCTTAGATATCACCCCTTCTGGAAAGTCATCTATATGATTTCTCAGGTCTGTGTTTGATCATCTTCTGTCCCATAATATCCTGTGCTTACCTTATCTGTATTATGTAGTCACCTCTGTGATAATTATAATTAACATTTTTATTTGTTCTTGGCTTCTTGAGTATAGGAACATATTCATTGGAATCTGCCCAGAGGCACATGAGGATGATCAATAAATATTTGTTAAATGTATGAAGGAGTATAAACTAATGAATCAATAATTAAACATTGCAAGTTAAAATATAAAGAAGTGTTGCCACCTTCAGTTTAGGTATTTTAGAGACCATACACTTGTTAAAATATTTAAATTTATTTTTTGGGAATTATTTCACAGTTGCCAGTAAGAACAAAAACTTGTCTCATTCCTTTAGAGGGAAAGAACATTTTTTCTTTTGCTGACATTCTCCCCCTTTCCCCTATTCTACTCAGCTTAGGTATGCCTCTTCCTTCCGTACTTTCCTGTTAAAAGATAACCAGCTTGAACCACCCCAACTTGCATCCCCGGAATACAGATGGGGAACTAAAACTTTATTGCATTCAGGAAGGATTTAATCAAGTAAAGTGGAACAAACAGGCCAGAAACTAAGGGAAACCAATTAGCAGTATAGCAGAATGGCTCAGAGCTGAGGCTAAAAGATGAGACAGACCAGAGTTTGATTCTTTGCCTCTGCCATTATTGCCATCATTGTCATTTTGATAATTTTAACCTAATTTAGTTCTGTAAAAAAGGAGATAATAATAGTACCTAACCCACTGAGTTGCTGTGAATATTAAATGAGATAATTAGTGTAAATACAGTACCTAGCACATAGTAAGCACAACATGGCAGCTTCAGTTAAAGGTGTTAGATGTGTAGACTGATAATGTGGATCTAATTGATCTAATTGCCATAAATTTTTGTTTCTAAAAGTCTTAATATTAGTCAAGGATCACATTTTTTATGCTCATCATCACAGAACTTACCATTTAAGAATGAATGCTCACCATATGGAGTCACTGAGGGGAGAGGATTGAATCCTTCAAATACAGGGAGTGGAGGATGGTGGGGGTTGGGAATCACCTGGCTAAAGCCATTTAAGAAGCCAGAAGGTACATATTGTAGAACAGATGCCAGTATCAACACTCCATGCCCCCTCCCCCTCCAGGCCTTTGTAGATGCTGGTTCCTCTGCCAGCTGTGCCCTTCTTAGATTTCTTCACTTGGATGACTCCTACTCCTTCTTTTGTACTCAACTCAGAAACACTTTCAGAAAGCTTCATTTATCTACTAGGAATGCATTCAGCTGCAGATAACAGAAAACCTCAACTATTGGTGGGTTAAAGAAATAAGAGTTTGTGTCATCTAAGAAGTCCAAAGTTAGGCATTCAAGAGTGGCACAGTAACTCAGCAATGCCACCAGTCTTGTGCTCTTTCTTTTTTGGTGTGTCATCTTTTGTCCTGTCACATCATTATGGCTGCTGCACTTCCATGCCTTGTCCAAATGCTAAGGCAGGAAGAAGGGAGGAAAGGCAAAAGGGCTTTATTTTAGGGAAGCTCTGTCTTTATTTTCAGGACACCTACTTTCATTCTGAAAACCTACTTCAGAAACTTCGCCCTCCAGAGTCATGTCACTTGGGTACTCCTAGCTGCAGTGGAAGCTAGGACATAGAGTGTTTTGTTTTCTAGCCTCTACACCAGAGGAAGACAAAGAAGGTGGTTAGCAATACATATGTGTATACACAAGTTCAACCTATCTGTCATACCTTCTCATCTTAACGTCCCCTGCTCTCGTGTACCCTGTAAAAAGCTCTTTACCCTTATTAAAGCTTTTACCATATAGTATGCTAATCACCAGATTAATTTGTTTTCTTCTCCAAAAATAAGCTTTTGGAAGTAAGGACTGTGTCTTATGGGCTTTGTATCCCCAGTGCTTAGCACAGTGTCTAGCACATGGAAGACACTCAGTATTTGCTGAATGATTATTCACAAGCAGTAATTATCAGAAAGAATGTAGAATATGCACATTATATCCCCTAAACAGAGAGCTTTTTGTATCTGTTGTTGTTATTCATTATTAGCATTTAGTGAGTATTTATTACCATGTGCCAGACAAGTGTTTTACATATTTTATCATTCAGTCCTCGTAATTTGCCTATGAGGTTAATCTGTTATCATCCTCATTTTACAGATGAAAAAACAGGCTCAGACAGGTTAAGTAACTTACCCAAAGTCATAAAACTTGCTAATTGGTAGAATTAGGCTTCCAGTCCAGATAGTCTGACTCTAGAGCCCAGGCTTTTAAAAGCTGTGATATACTATATCATTTCTTTAAAAGTGTCTGAAATATGACCTTATATATGAATTTTTTGAAATTCTACTCTTCTTCTTCTTATAATCAAGAAAATGTTCCTGAAAGTAATTTTCCACCTTGAAAATAAATGTGAAAAGAAAGAAATTAAAAGCTGGCCTCATTATCGTACTGAATTTTAGTAGTCAGTAATTCTAAATGCCTGTTTTTTTGCAGTTTGTTTGAATGCCATTTAAAAAACTCATGCTCGCTAAAACAAAATAACTAAAATGATTTTAGTTATTTAAATTGATTACAATTGTAAAGACTATGGCACTATGAAATATACTAGAAGTGAAAAATATAAAATTTGTATCTATGCTGTTTTTAAAGCCTAGCATTTTGCTTGCTTATTGGTAAAGACAAATGAAAATATTTGTAGTAGCATAATTGTGAATAAAGTTTTTTATTAATGTTTTAATGCTTTTGCGGTAGAAACAGTTGATTTTTTAACTTAATTTTAATAATAACCAACGTCTTAAACTAAATTTCTCATGAGTTGTAACAATTTTAGATCTATAATGTTATTATACATTTATAAAGCTGATCCAATTATATGTTTCATAACCAGTTTACTAGTCAAGGCAAATCTTACCCTCGATATATCCAGCACCAGAGGATTAGCTAGATCGCAGAGTTTGGAAGCTGCTCAGTCTGTATTACCTAGTTCACTTACCTTCGTTCAGTTAAATTGGACTGCCTGACAGCTATAGCAAAGCCTAAAATGTGAGAGAAATAATCCTGAATGTTTGGTGCAGAAGAGGAAGGCCTGGTGCGGTAAGTCAACCACAGGAGGGTGGGAAGTAATAGTTCATGTTTCCCAAAATATGATCCTTGGAAGAGTAATTCCATAGGATGTTAATATGTTATGCAAAAAGGTTCCAGAAGTCACATATGTTTTATGAACTCTGGATTAAGAGGTGTCTTAAGAGCTGTTGTTAATATGCTGCTGAATCTCATGAATCTTAACAAGTATTCAGTGTGTTTGAAACCTTTTTCCCCTCATAAAACTTCTCATGAAACTGGTATTCTGGGTCACACTATTTGGGAAATGATTGGTAAAATCTATAGGACAATTTTCTAGAATAGAGACAGAAATTATTTCCCACATGTTACCATTCAGAACTATCAGATATTGAGAACTTCCTTTTTATATTACTTTGTTTTAAGTGTGTATACCACCAGGAAGCAGTATTCCCACCAGTTCTAATGTTCAGGTCCCTTAAATTGATTAATTCTGCTTTAGAGTTACTAGAACTAATAACAGTTAAAAAAGGGGGGGAAAAGACCATATATTTTGGTTCCCGTTAGGAAAGGCTAATGTAAATATTAAAACAAATAACATTCAGCTTGTCAGGAAATCAGCTGAAAGCAAGAAGGAACATATTTCTGTCTCATGGGCTAGGCAATTCAACAGCAGTCCTAATAAGATTATAGAGGTAAGAGTAGACAGTCTTTGTTTACTTTTTTCCCATCAGCTGGAGAGATAAAAGGCTTAAAACCAGGAATAAGGGAGGCTGAGTATTTTAGGTCTATATTAAACCTCCCAGGAAATGTATACTGCCTTACATCTGGGGCTGTCTAACTGACCAGTGTTCTAAGAGAGCACTCTTATCTATTGCCAGCTACTTCTAAGGTTTTAAAATGTTTCTTCTAGGTTTTAAAAATGTAGTATTAGCCTTTTTTGGTGACTTAGCATAGCCTAATAAAGCATCTGCTTTAGAGAGCATGCTGTGCTTTGTACCTAGAAGGCCAAGTAAACTCACCCGGACAAAAATTGAACATGCCTAGTGAGTTCCTTGTCACAGATGAGTCTATAGGCTTTCTGACCTACGTCAGCTCTACTGGGATAGGGTTTATTCATGAGAGTTGACCAAAGGAGAGCTTTCTAGGATTACCATTGGGAGAGAGAAGTTCTAAGTGCTATGAGGTTGCCAGAATGCCTATTCCTTCTGGAGGACTAGAGAAACCTAGGTGACAGATGCCATCATTCAGATTATTTAGTAGTGAGGCAACTTCCCTCCAGGAGAGAACTCTTGGTAGCGTCTTCTTGTAAGGGAATACAGTATAAAACTTGAAAGGGTGAAATTGTGTTCAATCTGTAGTCAGCGTATCTTAGGTTGTGACTACTGATTAAGTAATCCTTTGGAGACTGCTCACTCCCCCCACATTCCACTCCCCACTGGAATAGAGAATCACAACAGAAGCACTAACTGCCCATTTGAAAAATCCTATTCAGCATACTAATAAGTTGGTTAGAACACGCAAGGGGAAAGCAGGGCAAGCAGTCTGTCTATAGGAAAGTCTGTTTATTTATCATGGATATCTATGTGGAAGTTCAACAGTACCTGGATTCTCACCAGGGCCGTATCTGGAACACTGCAATAGAGAATATTTTCCTGGGTGTAACCTTTCTAGTATCATTTCATTTTGGCTTATGACATCTTATTCATATGGCTTGCTCTGAATCTTAAGTACTGTACATTCCAGAGATCCTAGATTCTAAAACGTATGATTGCTCAGATATGGACTGCATGGTAATAACAAGCAGACCTGGTCCAGCAAATCAAGCATCCCGTGCTTTTATGGCCCTGGAAGGAATCAGCCCATGACCCTGTAGACCAGAAGAGCTAAACTGGAGACCCACAGGAGTTCCAAAGAGGTGTTTTGTTTGGCCCATACTGACATTTTTAAAATTTCAAATTGGTTGCCATATTTCAAAATTGAAATTTCAAAATTGGGAGAGTTCACAGAACAAATTAGCTGTCTAGTTTCTCTTGAAAACTAAGGACATTGAGTCCTTACTTCCACATAACTGTTGGTTGGACCTAGGTAACAGTTATCCCTTTCAAACCTGACATGTGCTCTCCAATCTTCTGAGTCCCTGCCATATGTTTAGCTCCTCAACATAGATATTTTTCCTACCTATAGTCTACTTTAATCATTTGTATTGCCTGCCTGGCATTTGAGTTTGTGACCTCTGTGTTAGATTCTTTTCGGGCAAGGTTCTTCCGAGAGCCATTCTTTACAGGGTTAGGGGAGCCATAATAGTATGTATGAGGACAGATAGTGAGAAGACAGCCTCTATTTTTGTCTCTTAGTAACATAGGCTGTCTTTACTGTCAGTTCTTGCCCTGGCTGGCCATTGCAACAGCCAGTCTATAGAAAGCAACAGTAGGATATAACTCTTTTGAGAATATTTCTTATTGGTAGCTACTGTGCAAAACATTTTATCTTCTTACTTCCCAGTGAAACCTTCCCTGACCATTCTAGTTTAAATTGTACCCCCTCCCAACACTTTTTCTTCCTAGCATTTATCATCATCATGTAACATATGTTTTACTTTTAAATTTTGTTTAGTGTCTGTCTCCCTGGTACTAAAATGTAAGATCATGCCTAAAGCATAGTAGGCACTCAATGCTGGATGAATGAATGAATGATCTCATTTAATTTTTAAACTTTTCAAGTCTATCCCATGGTTAGTGTTTTCAGTTAGAGGCCAATTCTTTTGACGTGCCTAGTGCTGAAGTGATTGGATGAGAACTAAAAGATATGTGTGATATTAGGGTATAGGATACCTGCTTCCTGAGAATCAGACTAATATTATTAAGTGGGACTTTCTAAGATAGATGACACACTCCTAGAAATAAATTCGAGTAACTTGGTCAAGGAATAATTCTTAACAAAAGGCACATCTCCTCTCCTGCTCTTCAGTGATACATAGTATGTCATTGAGGGGCATGTATGAGGTATATCCAATTTGAAAAGACTTCCTTCCTCCGTTTCCTCATTTATGGGAGAAAGCATGCTTTCTCACCTCAAATCCTTGCTGTAATGAATGCTAAATGATGATCAAGGTCAACTTACTGACCCAGACTTGATTAAAACTAAAAATTTTGTTTGGAATGTCTAATTAAAATGCATTGTGGCTTGAAAAAGGCTCATTGTTAGAATAGAAGATAGGGTTTATCTTGTGACGTGGCACTGGGGTTACTGTTAGTTTAGGCATATCTTAGAATTGGACTTTTTCCTTTCAGTCACTCAGTGGAGAAGAATTGGGTAACTTTCAAAAGAAAGAGCATTTTTATGTAGAATTTACTTGGTGGAAAAAAATCTTGACAAAAGGGCCCGATTTAGCTGATTTTGTTTTGTTTTTTTGAGTATCAAAAAAAGAAATAATCTGTATAAGGCCATGCTGTTTAGAGGATTTTGAGCCTTTTATTTTTTATTATTATTTTTTTTTTTACATTAAGTACATAAGTTATTTTATCCTCTCTTAATATGGGAGGACAATGTAGTTATAACGTTTTTTGGGTTTTTTCTCCTGTTAGGGACTCAAGTGGACTAAATTGCCAGCAAGGCTCAACTCATGAGTTCTGGCAACTTTTCTCTTTCATAATCATAAAGAATGCCCCAACCATTGTCAGCTAGCTTTCAAATTCATTTTATTGTCACAAAGAGGAATAGGAAAGAATATGATGGCAGTCTCTCACCATTACCTGAAATTAATTCAATTTTTATTAATATATTCAAAGAATGACATAAAACAGAAAAATGTGCTCAGATACAAAACAAATGAATTCTCTTAGCATTCTAGTTTTTCTATCTTCACATTTTAAGTCATTTCAAACTTACAGAAAAGTAAACTAAGGAAGAAAGAAGCAACAATTACTAGGAGCAGAGACAGGAATTAAAGAAGTAACTTTTTCTCTCCATGGCCTACACTTTTGTTGAGGCTGTAGCTTTGTAATCTTGAAAAATCAATTAGAAATCTAGTTTTTTGGAAACATAATAGTAGCTGGGCTCTCAGGGACCATCCTTTCTTTCTATGCTAGAAAAAGTAAAAAACACAGTGACTAGAAAGATCTACACCTTATCCTTTTTGCTAGTGCCCCCACCGCTGATAGAACCCTAGGGTCTTTTCAAACAGCATATAGAAACATTAATGATAACCTTTGCCCCACCTGAGTGATCCAGAGACCTATTACATGATCATCCCATGATGGTCACTTTTTGTAGAATTCAACTATATAAATTAACTCTAGAGTTCTCCCTAGAGATGGCTGTCATTTGAATCCTATTTCAAAGGGAGTCAAGTCTATCAGATTATGTACCCTCTGCCTATTTGAACCCTACTACCTGCTACATGAGTATTTTAGCAACATGCTCTGTCTCAGCATTTCATTTGGTCTTTAGACATTTGGGCACTTTTGTAGCCTTGATACTTGCTACCATGTTATTCATTATTTGAGTTTCAGAGATTCACCTTCCTTTTATTAAGCCCTAAAAAAAAAATCAAAGAATATATTTTAGAGCACGTTCATAAAAATGACTTCTGTTGAGATACAATTAATGTCCTTGGCAATCTCTCTAACTTTTTCTTTCATAATTTAATCTATTCCCGGTTTTATGCACATTACCTTCCTAATATATGCAGAATCTGCTCAGAAATATCTTACATATCTGCCTTGGAGTGTGAATTTTCCAGTGCTTACATTGCAGCCCCTCAGGCCTCTTGATGTTAGAATTTCTTTAGGCTTGATTGTAGTTCAGGCAAATTGAAAGGGGTTTTTTATTAGTTTGTTTTCAGATGGTCATGAATTCTCTAGGTCACTCAGCAGAATAAGTAAGAAGAAAGTGAGACACACATTTTGGGGTTCGCTGAAGTTTGCTTGTCAGCCTTGCTTCACTTTCCTTAGCTGTCCCCTAGTAACTGATGTTTTTCAAATGAACTCAGATCACATTCCTTATCTCAGAGCAGAACATTTTGAACAGAAAATTAAACCATTTTCATTTTACATCTAACTCAGTAGGTTTATAGATAGAGTAAATCCTCACAATAATACAAGTACAATAAAAATTACTCTCCCCATTTGATTTAGATTTTCTAGAACTAAAAATAGAAAAACAATTTCCTCTGAGATTGTTTATAGTAGGTAGCTCTCAAAAGAAAATCACACATACCCCCACCAATGTTCTCATAGCAACTTAGGAAACTGAAAATTGCTGAAAAATTAAGAATTCTAAGCAACAAGCATTGAAAAATAGAGTCCTCATACCTTCACCTTTTTCTCTATCTTCCTTATTCCATCCTTTGGAAGGACAGCTTTCACAACTGCTGGGGCCTGAGAGAATATAGGATCAGGTGTGTTGATTGTTTCCATAAATTAAAGGCTATGTAATAAGGTTCTACTTTTCCCCTTTTGGTCCTTCTGTGATGCAGTGAAGAAAGAGGTCTTTTAGTAACTATACTGCTAGATCAGTGTCACCTGACAGGAAAAAAATTAGAATTTTTTTCACGTTTTGTTTTTTGTTTTGCTTTTGTAATTTACAAAATCAAGGGCAGACAAATTCAAGTATGATTGTTGTATCAGTATATATATTTTCTCTCTATACATGGTAACTTAACTGAGGAAACTGTCAAACTGGAGAATTTATGTTTCTGGATTTTAAGCTGACTGTTCTAAATACAAATATAAATTAAAACTTTTCAAAAATCCTTTTTCTGGTACCAGTTTGAAAAGTAAAGTTTAAAGAACTAATTATGGACATGATACCCTGATTGCTCATCTTCTGTCAGAATTCAGTCATTATCAGCCTGTTCAGTTCTTTGAAAGGTGTTTATACATTTCAACAGGAGAGTTTCTGCTTTTTCTGGAAATAACGGTAATGATCCTCAGATGCAATTTCACCATCAAGGATTTGCATCAAAGCTCCTTAATTAAGTCTTTAATTGTTATGGTCTTTATAAGCATCAGCCCTTCCCCAGTTTTGTAACCTTGTGAAAAAAACCTGAATAATACCTGAAAGGGAAGTCTCATAACAGGAAAAACATGTCACTGCAGAGAAATTTATTTCAAACAGGAGAAATCCTTTTTTATTAACATTTGAGAAATTGTAGAGTAAACCTGATTCAAGATGGCCCCTAAAAACAGGAGCACATCTCATTACTCAGACCACCTTGTACCTGTATTCTATGCCAATAAATAGTAGGAACATATTTCCTTACCATCTGCTTGAAGGTCTTCAAGTTCTAGTAATAAGACATTCAAAATTCTACGTGGTTCTCTGCATTCCATCTGGTGTGTATTGACAGTTCAGAGGCAGATGTCCTGAGCAGACAAGCAGAGACATTAAAAATTGCCTCTTTGAAATATAGAATATTGTTTCAGGTATTTTTTTTAAGACAGAAGGTAAGTGGAAAGTTACACATTTTGTTCCAAGTCCAACCTGGGAAAAGCTTTTATTTCTGACCTATTCTACTTAGATTGATTCCTTTCTCTCTGGTAGCACAATTGTCAGAAATATTTTCTAACTTTGATTTCATCGTGATGGCCCAGAAGGGAGTAGTATCTGCCCTTTTCTGCGCTCACCCTGAGGAAGGTCAGTGCCACTGGAGCATTATCTTCAGTACCTTATGGCCAAGTCTAATGCTCACAGGTAAAATCTAGGAGCCTTGCTCTCACAGTGTACCGCCAAAGTTAGTGGAAGTCACCAGGCTAAGTATTTCCTGAATTTCTTAAGATAAAGA
Organism: Diceros bicornis minor; assembly: GCF_020826845.1. NCBI lineage: Eukaryota > Metazoa > Chordata > Mammalia > Perissodactyla > Rhinocerotidae > Diceros > Diceros bicornis. Next base: position 51,546,977 of record NC_080744.1, on the reverse strand, counting down.
TTCCTTACTTTTTCAATTAAAATATTTCCTAAATTTCTTAAGATACCTTGCTTTTTTCATATAAAAGATCCTATATTTAGTGATAAAATTTGAATTATAAAATTTCTGCCAAAATCTGATTTTTGGCAATTATAAATTTCAGAATGATATTTATGTAATAATACCTATCATAAATATATTTTATAAATTGCTTTTAATCCTCACAAAAATTTTATGAGCATTTTATCACTGTTTTACAGATCTGAAAATTAATACTCAACTTGAACGGCTTGCCTGATATCACAAAGCAAATGAGTGGCAAATCTGGAGCTCAGATCTAGGCCTTCTGATTCTATATCCTAGACCTTACCGCTATATCCTACTGCTTTAGATAGATTAGATTTGAAGAGTCAGTCAATCAAACTCAAATAGCAGCTGCTTCATTCATGGATAATATATAATATAGGTCCTATATCCTTATTAGGTATTAATTTATCAATAGGAGATCTGCCTGCTGACCTCAGATTTATAAAAGCTTCTATACTAATCAGTTATTGGGTGATATATGAAAAGTCTCTATAACACAAATTCAAGAAGGTTCAGTGAATCATACATTTTGCTATATGGTATATGACCCTCTCAAGGATAAATTGTTGACTTTTTTCTTATTAAATTCTAACTCAGAGAAAGATGTTTTTAAATACTGAAAGGAAAAATGAGATTTTTTTTTTTTGATGAGGAAGATTAGCCCTGAGCTGACATCCAATGCCAATCTTCCTCTTTTTGCTGAGGAAGATTGGCCCTGAGCTAACATCCGTGCCCATCTTCCTTTACTTTATATGGGACGCCGCCACAGCATGGCTTGACAAGCGATGCATTGGTGTGTGCCTGGGATCCGAACCCGTGAACCCTGGGCTGCCCAAGCGGAGCGTGTGAACTTAACCGCTGTGCCACCGGGCCAGCCCCCAAAATGAAATTTTTTTAACCTGTAATAAACAAGAATCCCGTAATAGATGTGATGTGAAAAATTAGAAGGGAATTGGTAAATTATTCAATAAATTATACTGGGACAAGTAGCTAACCTTGTGGAAAATTTTTAATTAGATCCCTACTTTATATCTTATAGAAAAATAAATTCCAGGGGAATTAAAGACCTAAAGACTTAAATGTGAAAAAAAAACTTTAAAAAGAAAACATAGGATATCCTTATGACATTGAGATAGGGAAGCATTTCAAAGTAAGACACAAAAGGCACAGATTATAAACGAAAAGATTGGTATATTTGACTGCCTGGAAATTAAAATCTGCATTACAAGACTTTTAAAAACAAAATGAAAAGACTGGCTACAACTAGGAGAAGATATTAGCAGCGCTTATAATGAGTAGAGGATTAGTTTACGGGACTGCATGATAAATATCCCCATTTTTAAATGGACAGTTCCTTGAGCAGCGGTTCTTCAGATGTGATCCTCTGACTTGCAGTGTCAACATCACTGGGAACTTCTTAGAAATCCAGATTCTCAGGCCCTCATTCCAGACCTACTGAATCAGAAAGTGGGTCCTGCAGTCTTTAACAAGCTTTCTAGGTGATTCTGATGCATGCTGAAATTTGATAGCCATTGTATTAGAGTAAACTCAAACAAATAATATGAAAAGATAGTCTCATCACCAATCAAAAAATGTAAAATAAAACAAGATACTTTTTCATACCCATAGGATTAGCTAAAATAACAGTTTGGGGGAGCAATTTGGAAATACTCAATAAAGTTGAAGATGTGCATCTTTTATGACCAGGTACTCCTACTTTTAGGTACATACCATAGAAAAAACTCACACAAGGACACAGCAGTCACAAATCAGGATTTTCATAGCAGCAATAATGAAATTTTATAATAACTTATTGTCTTCCAGTAGAGAAATGGATAAACTGGTTTTAATCCTACAGCACTATTGTATAAGCTGTTTAAAAGTCAAAGAATTCTGAAGCAAATATGCCAAAAAGTTAGTACGTTTTAAATATGGGTAGTGATACGTATGTACCTATTTTCTATACTTTATTTGAAATACTTTATGATTTTAAATTTAAAAAATTTTATGGGGTATTAAAATATTAAAGAGATTCCCATTGGACTCTGTCTTATCTTTCAGGATTCTACCTCAAAGGATGAGTGAGTTTGGACAAACCAGGATCTTCAGTCTAGTTGAGGGGGGAAGATATAACCAGACATTGAGAAACATTTTTTAAAACAATCAGTAAATGCAAAGTAATTGAGTATAAATTCCTGAGTAATTGCTGTGGCCCAAAGTGGAAGAACAGACAGGCATATTATAGGATCATGTGTGCAAAACTTATTAGAGTTTGATTAGGTTTTTTTCCTAAAAAGTAAAAGTTAAGTGGAAGAGAGCATGGCTGTATATTCTAACCTGGTGCTTCTCAACCTTTTTTTAGCCCATGCTCCCTTTTGATAAACGTAAGTAAATATCTTATATTCTTGGTTAAGATAGTTTGGAATTTTGAAATAAGTTAAATACTAGTCTAAAAATGAGTGAATGGAAGCTTTTGTAATTATAGAGAAGGATCCCTTTTCCTCTCCCCACATTTTTATCAACATAAATAAAAGGGATCTTCCGTTCTCTCAGAAGTGCTAGAAGGAAAAGTCTAACTTTCTGTATTAATCAGGATGGGCAAGGCTATGCTGCCATAACAAAGTACACCTGAAATATCAGTGGTCTAACCACAAGAATTTATTTTCATTCACATTGCAGTCACGCGTCTCTTAATGACAGGGATACGTTCTGAGAAATGTGTTGATAGACAATTTCATCATTATGCCAACATCATAGAGTGTACTTACACAAACCTAGATGGTATAGCCTACTACACATCTATGCTATATGGTACTAATCTTATGGGACCACTGTCATATAGGCGGTTTGTCATTGACTGAAACGTCATTATGCAGCGCATGACTGTGTACGTACAGCACAAATCATTCGAGGCCCCTGCTCCACATATTTCCTCCAGAACCCACATTGACAGGCACTGCCATGTTCTAACCTCACCAGTGAAACAGATGGCTTCCAAGGTGCCACAAAGGAGGAAAAGGATAGAGATGATACACTGATTCTTAACTACATCAGCTGAGAAATGAAATACATCACTTGTGCTCAGTTCATGGTCCTAAGCTAACTGCAGAGGAGGCTGAGAAATGTAGGTGAGCAGATGAAATGTTTGATGAGCTGTCTCTGTCCCATGTTCTCTTCACCACTTTACTTGCACCTCATAGAAGGAATTAGATAGCTCCATGCTATCAGTTCCTTGTGTAAATATTCTTTTTCAACCAAAGCTTAAGAAGGAAAGAGATTGATTAGTGAGATTCAAACACCAAACTCCACCTTGAACCTCCAAAGGTAACTTGATTTTGCATATCTTGAATTACACCTTTATTTCCCCTGGATCACATGATATCAAAGTGAATGTTGAATCCTTATTTGCTACAAGGTTTTCTGTCCAGGATGTGAAAGATCAAAGTACCATCCAGGTTATTTACAACATTGTCTGTAGCATTGCTTTGTTTTCATAGCCAAAGGTTAGAAAAAACCGGCTTCATAAATGCATGCTTATGTAAATGGGATGATGGTACACAAGGTCTGCTCACTTAATTGGGAGTAAACAGAGATTTTTACCAAAATTTCTCCAAAGTGGGTTCCTGGAATGCCTTTGACATCTAAATCAAACTTTAGTTCAAAGATTCCTTTTGGATATCTTCTTGGAAAGATTGAAATGTGTGAGAGTGGTCCTCGTAAGCTTTCAGGCAGGATCTTCAACAACAATACTAGGAAATTGTCACCTGAGTTCATTCAACAGACTAGGTAATATTTGAGGTTCCCTCTAAACTTGAAACCATTTTCAGTAACTTTGCTTTGAGAACTTAACTTCTTCAGCTCATGATAAGCCTAATGAATAGGGATGATGATGTTTGTCATTTAAAGTTTCAAGTCAGATATTCAGATATGTCTGCCAAATAAGCCAAGCTGTATTAAAAATTGAAATTTTTTATTGTTGTAAAATACATAGCTTAAAATTTACTGTTAGTGATATTTACTATATTCACAATGTTGTGTAACCACCACCTCTTTCTACTTCCAAAACATTTCCATCACCCCGAAAGGAAACCCTTTAGGCAGCCTCATACTCCCCTCCCCCCCAGTCCTTGGCAACCACTTATCTTTCTCTATTTCTAAAATTTGCCTATTCTAGATATTTCTTAGAAATGGAATCACACAGCGTGTGGCCTTTTGTGTCTGGCTTCTTTCACTTAGCGTAGTGTTTTCAGGGTTCATCCATGTTGTAGCATGTATCAGTACTTGATTCCTTTTTATGGCTGAATTTAAAAATTATAATTTTTAAAAGTTTATGCAGTTGATCTTTTTTCTAATGCTCTAAAAATAGAGCAACTTTGTCCTTCATTTCATAAATCCAGCCAAACATATTTTGTTTAACAACCAATGAATCTCAACATGGAACAAAAAACTTTTATTCTTGACATTTAAATCTTTACAAAGCATATCAAATAATCTGATGTTTAACATATGTGCCACATGATATTCTTGCCTTGATAATCAAGCCAAGTTAAGGTCTTCTCCTACACCACTGATTATTGTTTTGGAAGCCAATTATTAGCCATAAATGACACGATATATCCAAAACCAGAAATCTTCATGGTGAACTCAGCCTTGCTGGACTAGAATGCCATTACTACACGCTTGAGTCGTTTTGTTCCTATTTGCTCCAGAGAATTTTGATATTACCAGTTTTAGTAAACTCTCCAAATCTTTTCTTCTATGTGTTAAGTCCCACATAACAAATGAAATAGTAATTAACAGTAGTAGGTTTTCATTGTTTGAAAGACGAAAAACAAAAATAAAACCGGACTACAAGTTTGATCTTTTTCAAAATTACTCTTTTGACATCATCTTTAAATCATCTCTGTCTCTTTATCCTAATTTGGATTATCTTCTGAATTCCTTCTGGAATTTCTTCTCTGTTCTGGAATTTCTCTATCCTTGTCTCTAGTGTATGTAAAATTTGAAAACTATATACAATCCAAGGTTTCTCCAACCCTATGAAGTTTTTTAAATTCTTAATCATCAAAAATGATGTTTTATATTGCATTTTCTCACACTTTGTCCATAATGGTACTTGTGGAGGTTTTTGGTTACATAACCTACTTTGGATTTAATATGATAGACACTGTTGGGATTAAGTGGGTGATGCTAATAATATTCAACAGAAAGCATTTTAGGAACTATATTTACTATATTTAAGAGAGATTAAAATGGGAAGAGGTTGGATGCAGGGAAACCTGCTAGTTAGACATTTCACTAACTTAGGAACCATTATAAGTTCCTTAAGGACTATTGTGTTGTTCATCTGTGTATTTCCAGTCTTTGTATAGGTTGTAACACACAGTATATAAATTCATAGTTACCATAAATCATGTGTGGAACATGGCAGAAAATAAAATTACTGCATGAATAAATGAGTAAATGAATTCTCCTTTATTGTTAAAAGAAAGACAGCTAAAGACCTAGACTAGTATGGTGGCAGGGAAAATAAAGACACTGGAAGAATACGTGGGGAAGAGTTAAGAGGGCTAAATAAAGGATTCAAGTGGAATGCACCAAGAGGAACAAAATTAAGCAGAATCCAAAACTGAATACGGGGGAACTGGAGAAAAGAAGGTGTTAAGTAACAGCTGAGAAAGGAAATGTCTGTGTGTTTTGTTGTTGTTTTTCTTTGAGAGTAGAGTTATATAGGATATTGCTGGTAAATCTATTAGACATTAGAGTGAGAGCTAATTGGAAAATACCCACATAGACAGTGGAATGAAAAAAATGTGGATTGGGGAGTTATTTGCATGTAATTGATAGATTAAATCATTCTATGGTTGAATTTTAAGGTTAAACTGTTTTGTGGATTAATTCTGGTGAGAATAAGAATAAGCTAAGTTATATCACTTTAAGCTTTTTTAAAAAATTGGATCTGTTTAAGCTGTGCTTTATTATGTAAGAATAAATTCTGCCACCAAGAATGCCAGTAACCTGTCCGCATTTTCAACTGCACTGGAGTTTTGCTTGGATTAGGCTACCAAAATTTTACTCTGATATTTTTATTGTAATAGGATTTGTGGCCTTTTTAAAACTATTCTGTGGCAAACTCAGCTGGAAAGAAAGCTATATATCTCTGTATAGCAGAAATTATTTTTCTCATTTAGTTCAAAATTAAGTTGCTCATATTATATCCCTTTACCCCCAAATATTTCAGTTTGTACTTCCTAAGAATGAGAACGTTTTCTTAGATAACAGCCCAGTATAGGTATCAAACTCAGAAAATTTTAACACTGATACGATGTTATTATCTAATTATCTATAGTCTATATTCCAGTTTTGCCAATTGTCCCATTAATGTGCTTTAGAGGAAAATTTTTCCTTCCAGGATTCAATTAAAGTTCAGCATTGCATTTAGTTGGCATGCCTCTTTAGTCTCCTTTAATCTGGAACAATTCCTCTGCTCCTTTGTGTTTTATGACATTGACATTTGTTCTTAAATTTTTATTCAATTTATTTAAACTAAAAAAAACCCCAAAAAGCAGTTCACCCATTACTCTCAGCCCCAAGACCCTGCCTCTTGCAAGCACCAATCTGTTCTCTGTATCTATGAGCTTATTTTTATTTGTTTTAGATTCCACATGTAAATGAGATCATATGATGTTTGTCTTACTTTATGTGTCTTATTCCATTTATCATAATGCCCTCGAGGTCCATCCATGTTGTTGCAATGGTAAGATTTCATTCTTTTTTTTTATTTTTTTTGTGGCTGAATATCCCATTGTTGTTATTTTTTTAATCCGTTCATCCATCAATGGATGCTTAGGTTGTTTCCATATCTTAACTATTGTAAATAACACTGCAGTGAACATAGGAGTGCAGATATCTTTTTGAATTAGTGTTTTCATTTTCTTTAGATAAATACCCAGAAGTGGAATTGCTAGATCATGTGGTGGTTCTAGTTTTAATTTTTTGAGGAACCTCTATCCTGTGTTCCATAATGGTTGTACCAGTTTACATTCCCACAAACAGTGCACCAAGGGTTCCCCTTTCTCCACATTCTCGCCAACACTTGTTATTTCTTGTCTTTTTGATAATAGCCATTTTATTAGGTGTGAGGTAATATCTCATTGCAGTTGTTGATTTGCATTTCCCTGATGATTAAGGATGTTGAGCATCTTTTCATATACCTGTTGGCCATTCTGTATGTCTTCTTTGGAAAAATGTCTATTCAGATTCCCTGCCCATTTTTTAATCAGATTATTTGGTTTTTTGAGTTGTATGAGTTCTTTATATATTTTGGATATTAGCTGCTTATCAGATATATGATTCACAATTATTTTCTCCCATTCAGTATGTTGCCTTTTCATCTTGTTGATGATTTCCTATGCTGTGCAGAAGCTTTTTAGTTTGATGTAGTCCCACTTGTTTATTTTAATCATCTCCAAGACCTACGTTGAGGAGCTTGCCACCTATGTTTTCTTCTAAGAGTTTTGTGGTTTCAGGTCTTACATTCACGTCTTAATCCATTTTGAGTTAATTTTTGTGTGTGGTGTAATATAGTGGTCATTTCATTCTTTTGCATGTGGCTGCTCAGTTTTCCCAGCAATATTTATTGAAGAGACCGTCCTTTCCTCAGTGTGTATTCTTGGCTGCTTTGTCATAAATTAATTGACCATATATGTATGGGTTTGTTTCTAAGCTCTCTATTCTGTTCCATTGATCTATGTGTCTGTTTTTATGCCAATACCATACTATTTTGATTATTATAGCTTTGTAATATAGTTTGAAATCAGGGAGCGTGATGCTCCCAGCTTTGTTCTTCTTTCTCATGATTACTTTGGCTATGCAGGGTCTTTTATGGTTCCATACAAATTTTAGGATTGTTTCTTCTATTTCTGTGAAAAATACCATTGGAATTTTTATAGGGATTGCTTTGAATTCATATATTGCTTTGGGTAGTATGGACATTTTATCAGTATTAATCCTTCCAACTCATGAACATGAAATATATTTCTGTTTGTGTCTTCCTTGATTTCTTTCATTAATGTCTTGTAGTTTTCAATATACAGCTCTTTCACTCCTTGGTTACATTTATTCCTAGGTATTTTATTCTTTTTGATGCAATTGTAAGTGGGATTGTTTTCTTAATTTCTCTTTCTGATAGTTCATTATTAATGTAAAGAAATGCAACAAATTTTTGTGTATTGCTTTTGTATCCTGTGGCTTTACTTAATTCATTTATTAATTCTAACAGTTTTTTGGTGGAGTCTTTAGGGTTTGCTATATATAGTATTATGTCATTTGCAAATAGTGACAGTTTTACTTCTTCCTTTCCAATATGGATGCCTTTTATTTCTTTTTCTTGCCTAATTGCTCTGTCTAGGACTTCCAATACTATGTTTAATAAAAATAGTGACAGTGGACATCCTTGTCATGTTCCTGATCTTAGAGGAAAAGCTTGCAGCTTTTCACCATTGAGTATGATGTTAGCTGTTGGCTTGTCATATATGGCCTTTATTATGTTGAGGTACATTCCCTCTGTAACTGCTTTCTTGAGAGTTTTTATCATAAATGGGTGTTGAATTTTGTCAAATGCTTTTTCTGCATCTATTGAAATGATCATATGATTTTTATCCTTCATTTTGTTAATATGTGTTGTATCACATTGATTTGCAAATGTTGAACATAGGTGCAAAAAATTCTCAACAAATATTAGGAAACCAAACTTTAACACTACGTTAAAAGGATCATACACCATGATCAAGTGGGATTTATTCCAGGGATGCAAGAATGGTTCATCAGGGATACTGGCCTATAATTTTCATTTTGGTGGCATCCTTGTCTGATTTTAGTATTAGGGTAATGCTGGCCTCATAAAATGTGTTTGGAAGAAATCTCCCCTCTTCTGTTTTTTGGAAGAATTTGAGAAGGAGTGGCATTAATTATTCTTTGAATGTTTGGTAGAATTCACCAGTGAAGCCATCTGGTCCTGGACTTTTGTTTGTTGGGAGGTTTTTGATTACTGTGATTCAGTCTCCTTACTAGTAATCAGTCTGTTGAGATTTTCTATTTCATCATGATTCAGTCTTGGTAAGTTGTATGTTTCTAGGAATTTATCCATTTTACTATATTGTCTAGTTTGTTGACATGTAATTGTTCATAATAGTCTCTTAAGATCCCTTGTGTTTCTGTGCATCGGTTGTAACATCTCTTTCATTTATGATTTTTTTATTTGAGTTCTTTCTCTCCTTTTCTTGGTGAGTCTAGCTAAAGGTTTCTCAGTTTTGTTTATCTTTTCAAAGAACCAGCTCTTAATTTCATTGATCTTTTTGATTGTCTTTGTAGTCTCTATTTTATTTATTTCTGCTTTCATCTTTATTTTATTCCTTCTACCAACTTTGGGCTTCATATGTTCCTTTTTTTCTGGTTCCTTGAGTTGTAAAGTTAGGTTGTTTATTTGAGACTTTTCTTGTTTCTCGAGGTAAGCATTTATCGCTTGGAACTCCCCTCTTAGAACTGCTTTTGCTGCATCCTATGTTTTGATATGTTATATTTCCTTTTTTTTTTTTTTGATGAGGAAGATTGGCCCTGAGCTAACGTCTATTGCCAGTCTTTCCTCTTTTTGCTAAGGAAGATTGGCCCAGAGCTAACATCCATACCCATCCTCCTCTATTTTATATGTGGGATGCTGCCACAGCATGGCTTGATGAGCGGTGCGTAGGTCCACATCTGGGATCTGAACCTGCTAACCCTAGGCCGCCGAAGCAGAGTGCACGAATTTAACCACTGTGCCACTGGGCCAGTCCCTACATTTCCATTTTTGTTTGTCTCAAGATATTTTTGGATTTCTCTTTTGATATTTTCTTTGACCCATTGATTCAGTAGCATGTTGTTTAATCTCCACATATTTGTGAATTTTTCAGTGTTATTGGATAATTAATTTTTGGTTTCATACCACTGTGGTTGGAAAAGATACTTGATATGAGTCAGTCCTCTTAAATTTATTAAGACTTGTTTAGTGGCCTAACATAAGATCTATCTTGGGAAATGTTCCATGTGCAGAATGTATATTCTGTTGCTTTTAGATGGAATGTTCTGTAAATATTTATTAAGTCCCTCTGGTCTAGCATGTCATTTAAGGCCACTGTTTTCTTATTGATTTTCTGTCTGGATGATCTATCCATTGATGTAAGTGGGTTATTAAAGTCTTCTACTATTATTGTGTTGCTGTCTATTTCTCCCTTTGGGTCTGTTAATATAGCTTTTTATATTTATATATATTTATATATATTTAATTTATAAATATTTATTTATATATTTATATTTATAGCTTTCTTTTGGTTTCCATGTACATGGAATATCCTTTTCCATCCCTTCACTTTCAGTCTATTTGTCTCCTTACACCTGAAGTGTGCCTCTTGTAGGCAGCACATAGATGGGTCGTGTTTTTTTATCCTTTCAGCCTCTGTGTGTCTTTTGATTGGAGAATTTAGTTCATTTACATTTAATGTTATTATTGATAGGTATGTGCTTGTTGTCATTTTTTTAAGTGTTTTCTAGCTGTTTTTGTAGTCTTCTCTTGTTCCTTTCTTTTTCTCTTGCTCTCTTCCTTTGTTTGATGACTTTCTTTAGTTGTATGCATATATTCCTTTCTCTTTGTCTTTTGTGTATTTACTATAGGTTTTTGCTTTGTGGTTACCATGAGTCTTACATATAACAACTTATATCTGTAGCAGTCTATTTTAAGTTGATAATAAGTTTGATCCTATTTTAAAGCTCAACATTTTTACTCTCCCTCCACATTTTATATTTTTGATGTCACATTTTACATTTTTTTCTTATGTATCCCTTAACTAATTGTTGTAATCATAGTTATTTCTAATACTTTTGTCTTTTAACCTTTATACTAGCTTTATAAGTAACTAATCCCCTATGTTTACTATATATTTACTTTTCCAGTGAGATATATTCTTTTATATGTGTTCTTATTAATAATTAGCACCCTTTTCAGCTTAAAGTCCCTTTAACATTTCTTGTAAGACAGGTTTAGTAGTGATGAGCTCCTTTAGCTTTTGCTTATCTGAAAAACCCTTTATCTCTCCTGCAGTTGTGAATAACTTTGCCAGGTAGAGTTGAAAGTTTTTTTCTTTTAGCACTTTGAATATATTTTTCCACTCCTTTCTGGCCTGCAAGGTTTGTGCTAAAAAATCTGCTGATGGTTTCATGAGGATTCCCTTGTATGTAACAAGTTGTTTTTATCTTGCTGCTTTTAAGATTCTCTCCTTGTCTTTAACTTTTGACATTTTAATTATGATGTGTCTTGGCTTGAGTCTCTTTGGATTCATGTTTTTTGGATTCTCTGGGCTTCCTGGATCTAGATGTCTGTTTCCTTCCCCAGGTTAGGGAAGTTTCAGCCATTACTTCTTCAAATAAGATTTCTTCCCCTTTCTCTCTCTCTTCTCCTTCTGGGAGCCTTATGATTGGAATGTTAGTCCGTTTGATGTTGTCCCATAGAATTCCCTTAAGGTATTTTCACTTGTTTCCGCACTTTTTCTTTTTGCTCCTCTGATTGGTTGAGTTCCTCTGCCTTGTCTTCGAGTTCACCAATCCTTTCTTCTGCTTCACCTTGTCTGCTGTTGAACCCCTGTAGTGTATTTTTCAGTTCAGTTATTGTATTCTTCAACTCTCTGACTTCTATTTGGTATTTTCTTATGTTTTCCATCTCTTTGTTGAAGTTCTCATTCTGTTCATCCAGTCTTCTCCCCTGTTTGGTGAACATCTTTATGATCATTACTTTGAACTCTTTATCAGGTAAATTACTTATCTCCATTTCATTAAAGATTTTTTCCTGAAGTTTTATCTTATTCTTTCATTTGGAACATATTCCTTTCTTTATTTTGCTTGGCTCTCTTTGTTGGTTTCTACACAATAGATGAAACAACCACCTCTCCCAGTCTTGGAGGAGTGGCCTTGTGTAGGAGATGAACCTTTTCGTTCAGCCCTGCCCCAGTACTTGGTCCTCTCTCAAACTTCTGTCCTTGTCCAATCAGCCATATATATATAAATATATATATTTATATAAATATATATATAAATATATATTTATAAATATATATATATAAATATATATAAATATATATTTATGTAAATATATATATAAAAATATATATATATATATTTTTTTTGGTGAAGAAAATTGGCCCTGAGCTAACTTCTGCCAATCTTCCTCTTTTTGCTTGAGGGAGGTTGTCCCTGAACTAACATCTGTGCCAATCTTCCTCTATTTTGTATATGGGCTGTTGCCAAAGCATGGCTTGACAGGCAGTCCATAGGTCTGTGCCTGGGATCCAAACCAGCGAACCCCAGGACGCTGAAGCAGAGCACACGAACTTAGCCACTACACCACCGGGCCGGCACCTAATATATTTTTTAATAGCTCCCAGTAGTTGAGGATGTGCTGAGACCTCTCAGTGTCCCAAAGAGGAGGATCTCAGCACCTTCATTCAGGCTTACTTCCTGGAAGCCAGACCCTCAGGAAATGTCTTTTAAAAGTATACAGGATATATACAGTCCTGAGGCACTGAAAGTGTACACCGCGCTGGCCACCAGAGCCAGGTGATCTGGAGGTGTCCCCTGCTTGGCAGTTGCAAAAGTCAGGCTCCAGACAAATGTATAAACTCCTTTCTGGGAGATGCTGGTGAGCTGGAGCAAGGCAGAGGGGTAGTCCCATGATGGCATCCATAGCCTACATTCCTTTAGAGCAACTCCATGGGCCACTAAATGTGTGCCAAATCTGAAGCCTGCCCCTCAGTTTGAAGTTTCAGGACAAGCAAAGTGGCCTCCTTCACAGAAAGACTGAGGGGTGGTGTGCCTCAGTCTGCTGTCTGTGCAGTGCCCTGAGGGTGGTAGCCTGCCAAGAACTGTCCCTCAAATTGCCACAGTCCTGTGAGGCTTAGGAATGCAAGCCCCTCTGGCCACTAGAGCCAGACAATCAAGAGGCATCCCCTGGGCAACAACTGCAAAAACTGGCCACTAGACGACAAAGCTCCCCTCCAGGAGACGCTCTGGAGCATGGCAGAGGGTGAGTGCAAAGATAGCACTTGCCCTCCAAGGTGTCTGGAAAAGACTACAATCAGCCTCTAGATGTGTGTTTAATTAGAAGCCTGCCTCTCAGGCCACAGTCATGGTGATTAGCTAAAAAGGCCTCCTTCACAAAAAGACCAAGCTCCTGGATCTATTGCTTCTTGCCTTGCCCTGGGGATGGTAGCTGTTTAAGAACTCTTTCTTCATTGGTTACAATCCTGTGGGACCCATGAACATAAGCCCCACTTGCCACCAGAGTCAGATGATACAGAGGTGTCCCCTGGCAGCAGTCACAAAAATCGAGGGCCAGATGGGGGTGAGCTTTCTTGGTGACACTGGTTATTACAGTCTCATGTGACCAGGAACACAAGCTCCCCTGGCCTCCAGTCCCAGGCAATCAAGAGGCATCCTCTGGGCAGCAGCCACAAAAATCAGGGCACCAAACCTGTGTAAGGACTTCCTTCCAGGAGATAATGGTGCTCGGGAGCGTGGCAAAGGAAGAATGCAAAGATGGCACCCACCAGTCTCCCTCCCTGGAGAGTGTTCTGGTGGGCTTCCAGATGGGTGTGTTAAATTAGATGCCCTCCCCTCAGGCTGAAGTTTTAATATAAACAGGTGAGGCTTCTTCACTTTAAGTCTGGGCTTGATTGGCTGCCTCTGAGCTGGGCCCTGGGGCGGGTGAGTCTGAGTACACTGGCCCTTTAAGAGGTGTCTCCCAGATCTCGACCTCTTGTGGGTCTTGGGACTCCATTGGTTTTTAAAATTAGATGTTTTGGGGGATGTCTCTCAGGTGCATATCTTAAAAGTTGGGGTTCCAAACGTGGGGTTTGAACCTTTGCTCCTCAGCGAGAAGCTCTAGGTTTTGAATTCCCTTCTGGTTGTAGGTCACTCACACTGGGGGTGGAGTTTATGGCGAGTTTGTGTCCCAGACTTTCCGATCTGTTTTGATATGGTTTTCTCCTCGTTTACTGGATGTGTAGTCATCACTCAGCCAGCCTTTAGGTTTTTTTAAGAGAAAATTGTTCCATATATAGCTGTAGACTCAGTGTGGGTCTGTGGGAGGAGGAGAGTTCAGGATCTTCCTGTGTTGTCGTTGGTATCCTAAACTGGAACCTCCAACCAGCAGAAATTATTTTAAAGGGTGCATTTATAGACAAAATGACATAGTTGCAGAAAAATAGCAATAGAGCATGTTACAAGTAGGTTCTCCAAATAGCAGCCACTGTTGCAAGTTAAAGAATAATTACATCTGCATGGTGCAGAAAGAGATGTTGGTTGGTTGTACTTCAGTTTTTTAAACCTCAGTTCCATCCACAGGTGATAGCATCATCAGTCTCGTGTTCTGGGTTTTTGAGCATTAGAAAAGGATCTTAGAAATCACCTCATCCATTTTACAGTTGTAAGGAAAATTTGCCAGAGCACCAAAGCCTCATAGCCAGTTAAGTGGTTGGCTAAGACTAAGTAATAAATATTCTCTTGACTCCCGGTCTAGTACTTTTCCTGTAATACTGTACATCCCCTCTTCTTTAAATGTCATTAAAAATGAGAAACTTTTGTCTAAGCATTGATCTATGATTTTATTTATACCTAGAATATAAGAATTAATAGGAAAGTACTATTTTTGCTTGTTAAGTTTTTATATATAACAAATTTATCAAACAATTTCACTGTATTATTTCAGTAATGAGAAAAAAGCCTAGATTTTGTTTTCTTTGGCAGGTGATTCATTCCATGTGGTTTAAATTTAGGCAGTCAATATTTTTTAGGGCGTAAATTTTGTTGAGGGAGAAACTAGTCTTTTTAAGATGATCTTTCTTTTTATTCCTTTGTAACCAGCAAGAAGTTGAGAAGTTTACAGACCTAGAGAAACTCTACCTCTACCTTCAGCTGCCTTCTGGTCTCAGCAATGGAGAGAAAAGGTATATGTCTTCTTGGTTTTGCCTTAATTACGGTGTTTATAGGACACCCTGAGGATGTGTGTGTGGTGTGTGTGTTGTGGTGGTTAGTTGTTTTATACTTTTCCTAAAATCAGCAGAAAACAGAATGGCAAAACAGTAGATCTTTTTAGTCTTTGATCATATTTGGTTAAGTGTTCACCTACAGTTTGGCTAGTTCATTTTGTGCACCTGGGTAAATGCTATGAAATGTGATTTGGGTTATGTTTTATAAACAAATCAATATGTTTATGCTGTGAGGGGGATTGTGAAAATGACAGAAAACCCAAAAATAAACAGATGAGTATTGTGAGCGATAAAGTACAAAAGAGTTTTTCTAGGTACTGTCAGGTGAACAGATCACAGAATATTAAAAAGAAAAAAAAGTGAAATTGCCTGTATGGAACATGAATTTATGATAAATGTAACATGTTTTAGGTGCTTGGGTATTACTATATTTTTATTATTAATAATATAGAGGGAAGTTCTTAGTTTATATATTCTATTCTTAAAGATGTTTCTTCACCCGTTTAGGTATTTCTCAGAATTCATTTCATTCATATAAGTTATACTTCACATTCCATTGCTTTAAAATTGTGTATAAAAAGAAATGGAATGAAAATTGTGTTGCTTTTACCTTTTCTCCCTCAGACCAAATTTTGTAACTATTTTAATCATTTTCTGTCCTAGAAACTTGCTCAGTATCTTCTTTGGAATTAAATAAGTTGTTATTATAGTTAGCTGAGATGAATGTCAGAATCAATAGAGGATTTCCCTCATGCTATCTGGGGTGTCCATTTCATGGTATTAGTTTATAAATGACACTACTATATAATAAAAACTTATGATCTTTTTGGCCTGGGGAGAGGACTCAGTTACAGGAAGGACTGTAGGGGGAGATGTGTCCTCTCAAGATCTTTCTACTGTGAATTCCATTCTGGAGCATAGATTGCTTTGGTAAGGTTTCAGGATAGTTACTTGAGGGTGCTAAGGAAATAGAAAATAAACAAATTTTTTGATAACTTTTATTTTAAATGTTTGATGATTTGCTAAGTTCAGGCAAATAAACAAGCAAGTGAGTGAGCAAATATCCACTTAGAGGTAATTTCTGCTAAAACAAATACCTTATGTTTTCAGTGCTCCATCGCCTGTGCCACTTTAGAGACCATGGGGAGGGATAGAATGGGGGAGGGATATAACTTCAGTCGGACACTAGCTGTAGAAAATGGCTCACAACCACAGTTAGACAATTTGTATGGCGATAACTGGGCATCTGCTATATGTACTAAGTTTAGTTTAGTCATTTATAGTGTGTTCACATACAGTTCTTTAGTGGAACATTTAGGCCTGGCTCAAAAATTATCAATGAATTGCTGTCTAGTTCTGCTAAAACATGTTTTTATTTTATGATTAGTGATCAGAATGCCATGTCATCTAGTCGGGCACAGCAAATGCATGCCTTTTCCTGGATTCGAAATACCCTAGAGGAACATCCTGAGACTTCACTGCCCAAACAGGAAGTCTATGATGAGTACAAGTAAGTATTATGTGTATACATCAAGCATGCTGATGTATTAAACAGGTTAAGTACTATACTTGGCTATACTTGTTTTATCATTGGTGAGCATCACACTAGTATATGGAAGTTTAACTTGGAAATGTCTAAGATTCCTTCCATCTCTAAACTTCTCTGGTAGCATATGTAGTAAAGGACAGGATTACTGAATAAAAGAATTTCTCTAAGGATCTGCTGGATGACAGGAGGGATCTCTGAGGGTGGAGAGACAGTGGCATAGGATTGCTAAATAAAAGGATTTCGGTGGAGTTCTTAAAGATGATAGGAAGGGTGTGTCTGGGGTTAGGACAGTGAAAGGCAATAAATAAGTCAATGCATAAGGAAAAACTGAAACATGTTTTTTATTTATACTTCTTAAAGGCCTTTTTCATGAATCCAAAACTTTTCTAATCCTTCTCCGTACCAACCAAAGAAAAAGATAAGTTTCTGGAATGTTGTGAATTACTCATGAGGGAGTTCACTGGCTTGCACATATTAGACACTGAAATAATTTTGATTATACAGATAATTTATTTAAACACAGGAAGTGAAAGTGTAGAGGCTAATGAACCTTTCTGGATAGAGAAAATTTAATAGGTGCTAAATCTAGTCTTGCTTAACATTTTTTAATTGATATGGAAGAGGGATTTTATTCTGGCAGAGTAAATAAAACCAAATTTTCTGGGTATTGAAATGTCAGTCCAACAAACATTAATATGTGGTATTTATACAATTTGGAAGAAAAGTATCAAATAAGTGCTGTTGTTAACCAGAATAAGATGATGCAAACGAACTACACTTACTGAGAAGATTATTGGTATCTAGAAAGAAAACTTTCTACCCTCATTCAAAATTCTGATTTCCTCATCTTAAGGAAACATAATGGATCTGAAGAAAGTCTAGAGAAAAATGATCAAGGGAACAAAGTTGAACTGAAGAGCTTTAGGTTTTGTCTCTTTAGGAAAATTGAAGCCTGAGTACATGGGAGCCACGTCTATAAACTTCATTCTCTCAGTCTACAACAGTCTGTTGAATACCTGCTATATGCCAGACCCTGTAAATAAATTCTGAGGATTCAGTGAATAAAACACAGCTCCTGCCCCGTCAAGAATATATATATTTACAGTAAGCATGAATTCTTCACTAAATTCAAGTTAATTAAAATAGAGATAACCTTATTGAAACGGCGAAGAAGCAAATTTGAATTCATTCAAAGGTTATTAATAGCAGGCAGATATGTGATATATTGAAGAAACCCTGGATTGAGGATCAAGAGAATAGATTCTGTCAACTCGTGTGATCTGAAGAAGTGTTTTAACCACTCTTTTTATCAGTTGTGTCATCTATAAAATGAGGCAATTAAAGTGGTGTGAGGTTGCTTTTAGCCCTAAAATTCTAAAAGTTGTCTGAAGTAGGAAATGTTGAGGAACTAGTTATCCAAAGATGTCTTGCTAGTTTCCCAAAAGGCAAATAGGACAAATTAATGTATGATATTTCCATAATAAATTAATAAGGTAACTCAGGATATTCATATATTTTTGAAGTGGTGTCCTTCCACTGCACAACTCTTTGTAGCACCATTAGAGACCACACCCTCTGTTTGCGGAAGTGTGACTCTGGCCCATTAAAGCAGTCCTTATGTTTTTAAAAGTTTTTTGCCTTGGGCAAGACAAGGTTATATTTTTCTATAATATTTTTCTGAATTTTTTATTAAATCATTTTCTAAGGTTCCCATAGTCCTTATAATTTTTTTCACTAAGAAAAGTTAAAGGTTTTTCCTGAACAAAAGAGAACCAAAATATAACATTGTTTTGGGACTAGGAGTGAGTGGGAGCTCCAGATTTGAACAATTAATTTGCGGTTCATCGGAGAGCAACAAACACAAAAGGAAGTGACTTAGACTAGAATTTAAAAAGGAAGTAGTAGGTAAGGGAAATGTTTGATAACATGGCTAGGAAAGAAATATCAGTTCTGTTCATGGAATTTGAAAGAATTATGCTAATAATTATATCTGTTTATAATCAGTATAGTACTACAGTATAAGTATACCTAAGTCTGGGTATTTTGCTTCAAAAAACATTTCACTAAGAATATACTTTATTTACTATTGTATTCCCCACAGTGTTTCCACAAGTAAGCACTAATTTAATATTGAGAGATTAGAATGGATCATGATCCGTGGCATTGATAATAAAATTTCCGTGTTGTAAAAGACTTTTGTAGTCTTCTAGTACAGTTCCGTCCCCATTTTATAGAGGAAAACATTGAAACCCAGAGAAGTTAGGTGACTCTTCCAGTATTACAAAACTAGTTAGGGGTGTATATAAGGCTAGAACTCAGGTGCCATGAGTGGTTCATAACAGGTGAGAAGGCAAACTTGTTAAATTTGAGTGATGTCAAACTGATTGGGTGGAAAAGGTTGGACAAGTAGTTAGAAATAAAGTTGGCTAGGACTTCCACTTAGTGTGAATAAATAAGCTGCTCAAAGTATAAATTAGTTTATATACGATTAGTATACATGCATACAAATAATATGAGTGTGGTAAGAGACACAGCACGGTAACATGTATTAGCAGTACAACATGTGCTAAGAAGAAAGTATCTTTGTGTTTCTACAGAATTATACATGTGGGAGCCCTAAGCTATTCTCTCATTTGATTGTACATTGCCTAAAACCTTAATTTGCCATGTGGGTTTAAATATCTTGAGAGATAAGAAAAATGTTAAAAAACGACAGACAAGTAGATCAAAGTATTAGGAAATAGCTAGCTTAATAGTTTTTAAATTATGTCGTCTAAAGAAAGCAAAACACGAGAGATCACAGGAGAGATTTCAGTTAGACACAAAATAATGCTTCCTGTCAGTAAAGATTTTTAAAGAATTTTTTGATTTTTATAAAGGCCTTTTAGACTAGTCATCTTCCTATTTGGAGTGCCTTAAAGAGGTTTCCTGAATAAAAACTTAATATAGAATGACCAATCTTAAATTGATTGATTAATTTTTTTTATTTTTTTTATTTATCAATTAATTAAATTGATTCTGTTCTAAATATTCACTGAAAAAAATGTTAGTAATATGAAATAAACCTTTATTTTAAGCTGTTCTATTGCATATCTACCCTTTTATAATTCATTGCAGTGATGTTTAGGTGTATTTGTGTGAAACTCAATCCCTTTAATAGTCATTAAAATCAAAATCCCTTTGAGAGAGAAAATGAAAATGTAATCTAAGACAATATGGCTTCTTTTAACTGTATTTTCATGCTAAATTAAGATTAATAGAACCAGAAAGGTTTAAGAGGCTTTCAGCATGCAAAGATAGTTTAATTTACAAATGATTGTGAACTTTTACATTTGTTGAAACATTTGAATTCTGATAATCACGTGTTTATGAAAATGATCATTAATGTGTTTTTTTATATTTTTCTAATTATTAAAGTAATATGTACTCGTCATGAGTACATGACGAATTGACAGATGGAAATGTATAAAAAAGAAAAACAGCACCAGTAATCTTGCTACCTAAAAATAACCACTTTAGTTTATTTCTTTTTATTTTCTCTAATGCCTTTTTTTCCCGTGTATATTCTTGTTATTGTTTATCAAATTTGGCCCCACTGTTTACACAGTTCTTGAATGGGGGTACAGTTGCAAATAACACTGCAGTGAACGTTCTTGGCTGTATAATTTAGTGTAGATTATCAGAATTGGGATTGCTGGTTTATGAACTTTTATATATAATGGATATTAACTCTATTAAAATGTAAAATTTTTTTCAGGATTGCTGTTTACTATTTAATTTTAGTTAATTTTTTATAAGTAGTCTGATCTATCCACTTTCTTTGCAGCTTGTAACATTGCTATTACGCTTAGAAAGAACTTCCCCATGCCACTAGCAGCTAAATACTCACGTGTATTTTTTCTAGATATTTCTTGTTTTCTTTTTTTTTTCACATATAACCCTTTAGTCCATCCAGTATTTCTTTGGTAAATGCCTTAATATAAGGCACTGATTTTAATTTTTTCTGAATGGTTAACTAATTATTCCTGCCTTCTTTATTCAATAGTTTTTTTCTCTTAACACTAATCTATAATGTAACTTTTGTCTTACTAAAGACTTTTGGACTCAATTTTCTTCCTTTGTATTTTCTGTTCTTATTCTAGTACCATACCGTTTTTAAGTATTTTAGCTGTCAAATGTTTTAAAAGCTAGTAGGACCAGTCTTCCCTTGTTATTCCTCTTTTTCAAAATTTCCCTTGGTTTTATTTTCAGACCAACTAATTTTTTTCATATGAATTTTGGAATCACTTTTCTAGCTTTAAAAAAGGAAACCTCAAAGGAATTTTGATTCAGAATGCATTAAATGTGACAATTTATTTTATTTATAAATTTATTGCACATTTTATATTTACTGAATTTTGTTTAATCCAATTTTCCAGTTGTACTTTTGACTCTTCTGGGTAAAGTTTATCCTGTATATCTTCCTCATTCTCTTTATTTTATTACATTTAATAGATTTTCCTTCTGATTTTAAATAATAGCAATGATAAGTGTCATTTCTTCTTATAGTTTTTTGATGTTAAGGGTGTATTGTTTATAGTTGACCAAGACTGTATTTGATGTTTTATGAGAAATGGATATTGAAATTCATCACATGCTTTTTGGGCATCTATTGAGATTATTATGCAGTGCTTCTTCTTTGAGCTATTGATGTGAAAATAAAGATATTATCTAATATAAACCCTTCTTTTATTCCTAGAATGAATGTCCTCTTCATGTCAAGATGTGTAATTCCGTTGATTTCTATTTTCAAGTATATTATTTAGGATCTTTACATCTATATTCATAAGTGAATTTGGTCTGTAATTTTCTTTTTTTGTGCTATTTTTGTCAGGTTTTGATATCAGGGTTAGGCCAGCTTCGTAAATGAATTGGAACTCTTTCCCTAATTTTCTGTGCTCTGGAACAGTTTATATAGCATGGGACTTATTTGTTCTTGAAAGTTTTAAAGAACTCAACTATAAAACCATCTAGGCCTGGAGCCTTTGTTGGAGGTAATTCTTTGACAATTTTTTGTAATTTTTTTCTGGTTAGGTTTTTATTTCATTAGTCACTTTTGGTAATTTGTTTTTCCTGGAATTTATTCAGTTTTTCAAATGTATGAGCATAGCATTACATAGACTATTCTCTCATAAATTGAATGTCTTCTCTATTTGTTATAGCCTTTTTCATATTTCTAGTTTTATACATTTGAATAGTCCTCTTTTTTTCAAATTATACTTAGCCGTAGTTTATTTTTATTGGTTTTCTTTTAAAAAAAACTGAAACTGATTTTTTTTTTATCTGTTTTCTCATTTATTAGATACCTTTATTTTTGTTCTCTTGATTTCCTTGGGTTTTTTTTCTCTTTAAATGGAATGCCTCCTTTGTTTTCATTCTTTTCATATTTAAGATATGAATATTTATGTCTGTGAATTTGCCTCTTATTATAGTTGTGGCTATGTCCCTTAGGTATGGATATAATTTGTTGCAATTACCATTATTTTCTAATAGTATGGAATTATAGCTTTGATTTCTTCTTTGATCCAAAATAGTTAAAAGTGTTTTCTGTTTTTCTTTTTAATTTTCATGTGCTGGAGGGAGGTTTTTTTTTTCATTTTGTTTTGTTTTGCACTTTATTAATTTCTAGTTTTATTATATTGTGGTCAAAGAATGTGGCTCATTCAATCTCTGATTTTTTATATTTGTTGAGGTTTACTTTCAGCCTAACAAATGGTCAGTTTTTATAAATATTTATGGATATTCTGTTTATATCACACTGTATATTCACTGTATGTTGCTATGCACTAAATCCACTTTCCTATATTTTTTAAATCCTTCAAATTCTGCAAAAAATCCTTACTTTCTTTTTGTTTGTTTAATCAGTTAAAGATGGGTGGTGGTAATCTCTTACAAAAGTGATGTTTCTCACAATTCCTCGTAGTATTTTTAATGGGTTTTGTTTTACATGTCTTGGGGACGTTTGACACGAAAACGGTTCATGATTATATAGCTTTATTATAGTTTTTCCTATTGTCAATAAAAAGTGATCCTGTGTCATATTTAATGTATTTTGTCTTAAATTCCTCTTTGATATCAATATTTGCAACACATTCTAGATATCTGTCTAATATATGTATACACATACACACACACACACACACATACATATTTGTCCACCCTTTTATTTTTACCATTTATGTCATTTTGTTTTGAGTGGTTTACATATTTTTAATCTAAAATTGTCCCTGGTCTTAAAATCTAGCCAATAGAGAAGCTGGTGAAATAAACCAATCCAGAAATTCTTCTGTATGCAAACACTTAGCAACAGAGGCAGTAGCAACCACAGCTCCTGCTGCTTTTTCCTCCTGCATGATGGAGAAACACAAGCATTAATCTTGAATGAATTTCTTGCTAAATAATATATAGCCTGTTTTAGCATTCCTGAAAATCTGTTTCCTTTCATTCTACGTAGAATCACAAATATTCAGATTTGTAAACTTGACAACCTTTGACTGCTGTGTTTCCTGGTACACGAATGTTCTCTCCAAATCCTTTTTTTCCCTTCTTAAATCTGTTTACTATTTTAAAGAATATGATTGTTTTAATTTTTTAGTTGGTATATAATCATTAAATTTGTACGTGTGATACTTTCGTGCTTACCACCTAAGCTTGGAATTTTGGTTGTATTAATTAGTGTAAATTAAACTCTTAGGACAACCTTGAGGGTAGAAGTAGAGTCTAGTAACATATTGGTGCTAAGAGCTTTAAAATAGTCAACATTTCATGACTTAAATAACATATAAATGTTTTACACCTATCTAAAATCTAGGTCAGGCCTAAGCATATGTGCATAATTTATAAGTTCCTTTAAAGTATAATATATTGTTTAATGTTATATAGCATCTGTATGAAATAAATGGAAGCAGATATTATCCCTGCTTTATGGATGAGGTCCTTATGACTCAGAGAAGGGAATTGCCCTCAACAAATCTGAACCCAGGTTTTCTGACTTCAAGGCTGGGCTCTTTTTGAATTAATCTCTATTACCACTAGAAACTCGTTCCAAATGCTATTCTTTTTAAAGTTAAAATTTTAATTTATTTGTGTGTGTGAGAGGAAGATTAGCCCTGAGCAAACAGCTGTTGCCAGTCCTCCTCTTTTTGCTGAGGAAGATTGGCTCTGGGCTAACATCTTTGCCCATCTTCCTCTACTTTATATGGGATGCCTGCCACAGCATGGCTTGATAAGTGGTTTGTAGATCCGCGCCCAGGATCCAAACCTGCGAACCCCAGGCTGCCGAAGCGAAACGAGCAAACTTAACCGCTACGCCACCATGCCAGCCCATAAATTAAAATTTTTGAAGTAGCATTTGCCAGGCCTTGTTCATATTTTAAATATTTTTAACTGATTGGAAATAGTAAACTAAAGCATAAAAGTGATCAATTTTAGCATTACAGACTTTTTGTTCATATTTCAGGTAAGTGTAGATATTAAATATGCTGTAAGATATAAATTGGTTTAAGATTTTTATTTAAGTTTATATTAATAGTTGTAATGTCTGAGTTGTTACCCTAAATACATTATCTAGCATGTTTGTTATTACTTTTCAAGTGAGATTTTTTTCACACTTCTTTGATGTGGCCTGTCTTGTAGAAGTTCTTACCCCAGTTTTCTCTTTTCCTTGTGTTTCCAAAGACTTGACTCTGAAGGACATAGTTGATAATCTATCTTTCCCTCACCTTCTATATGTTTCTGATGACTTGTACTTTCACAGATTCCTCATTTACTCTCATCTTTCCCTCCTCAGCTCTTTAAAAAACAGTAGAAAGGGCAGTAGAGTAGTGGCAGAATAGAGCTAGAATAGTGAATATTACATCAGGAAAGGAACTAATTCTCTAATTTGACACATTTGTAGAGAGGGTTGACTGACTTGTTCAAAATCATGCTAACTGTACTAAACACGTGTGATAGTCATAATTGGAACTACAAACCAAGTCTCATAATGTAAAATCCAAGTCCTTTCCAGTACCCCACACATGTAAACTTCATGTCCATGAGCCCAGTTATTCCATATCATGAATCTTTCAGTTATCAGTTCATCACTGCTCTTAGTACCTTGACTTTTTTATCTGCCCCTGACACGGTATATGGCACTTGATAGGCACTGCATACTTTTCTTCTAACTAAGGCAATTAAGACTTTAACATTACCACTCCTAAGGACAAAGGCGAGGGCAGAATTAGTAGTTGCTTTATTGCAATCAACAAATTAAAATATATTATTTTAAAATAAATTAATTTGAATGCATTAATTTATCAAGCATTATATATACTCATTCCCTACTCTCAAGAAGGAGAAACAGATCCGTAAATAAATGGGACGCAAAGAGAGAATTAGCAGCTCAATTTGGTGGAGTGAGGGCAGGCATCACAGAAGAGGCGATGTGTGTAAAACTGTAAAAACTGAGAGGTTTACCAAGCAAACTAGGGATTCAGAAGGGCATTCTAGGTAGAAGGTGCAATACTAAATGCATGGGAGCTTATAATCAGAGTTCAGGAGATGTCAGAGACCAGGCCAGACCAGAGACCGTGTGTAGGTCATGGAGAGTCACTGAAAACTTAAGCAATAGAACAATATCTCAGAAAGTGAGAAGTGATAATGTTAAGGAGAGAATTAGTACTTAAGGGTTAGGCAGAGGAACAAGAGCACTCCAAAAATGAGGAGGAGTTTAAAAGAGAAACAAGAAAGCATGATATGTTATGATCTGAGAAAAGAGATTATTTTGAGAGGGGAGTTCACTCCAGTCTCCTGTGCCTCAGATAGCTCAAGTAAAAGGAAAATAAAAACGTCCATGTTATTTGTCAGTTAATAGGCCACTGGGATCTATTGCCAGAGCAGTTTCCATATTGTATTGGGGAATGAAGCCTGATTGCAATACTCTGAAAGGTAAATAGGTGGTAAGTAAAGATCTTGAGTAGAGTTTTTAAAGGGATAGAGAAAGAAAAAGTCATTAGAAGTAGAGGGATGAGGTAGTGAGAACAGATTTTTTTTTTTAGCCTCATCCAATAGGGATCAAGTCTATTTGCATATAACAGAATATCCAATGAGCAGTAGTTTAAACAAGAAAAATTCAGTTTTCCTTTCAGCAGCTCTGTGATATCAGCAGGGACCCAGGCTCCTTCTAAATACCCATTTCACCACCCATAATCCTTAGCCTGGTTTAACTTGTTGCCTTCTGAAATGAGCTACTGTGGCTGATGGGAGAAGTGACTTGGAATTCAGGTGCATTAAGGGAGGGAGAAGAAGGTTGAAAATCACTGATTTATGTTACTTATTTAAAATTAATCATCCTGTTGTCTTCCACTGTTTTTCTAAGTTGTCATTTAAAGATAATATTTATTTCACCTTCCCAGGTAGATAAGATGCTTTTTTTAAAACCTTGCACTAAGACTTGCATATAATAAAACTACAATATTTCTATTATTTTTTTTATTTATTGTAAAATACACACATAAAATTTACCATCTTAACCATTTTTAAGTGTATGGTTCAGTAGGATTAAGTACATTCACATTGTTGTGCTGTCATACCACCATGTATCCACAGAACTGTGTTCTTCTTGCACAACTGAAACTTGGTACCCATTAAACAATAACTTCTTGTACCCTCCTCTTCCATCCGCTAGCAACCACCATTCTACTTTTCTGTCTCTATGAATTTTGACTGCTCTAGGTACCTCGTATAAGCGGAATCATACAATGTGTGTCCTTTTGTGACTAGTTTATTTCACTCAGCATGATGTCCTCAGTGTTCATCCACATTGTAGCATGTGTCAGAATATTCCATTGTGTGTATATAACACATTTTGTTTATCAGTTCTTCCACTGACGGATACTTAGGTTGCTTCTACCTTTTGCCTGTTGTGAATAATGCTGTTATAAACATGGGTGTACACATATCTCTTCAAGACCTTGCTTTCAATTATTTTGAGTATATGCCCAGAAGTGGAATTGCTGAATCATATGGTAATTCTATTTTTAATTTTTTGAGGAACCACCATACTGTTTTTCATAACAGAAACACTATTTTACGTCCTCAGCAGCAGTGCACAAGGTTCTCCATATCCTCATTATCACTTGTTATTTTCTGGTTTTTTTGATAGTTGCCATTTTAATGGGTGTGAAGTGGTATCTCATTGTGGTTTTCATTTGCATTTCCTGAATGGTTAGTGTTGAGCATGTCATCATATGTTTATTAGCCATTTGTATATCTTCTTTGAAGAAACATATTCAGGTTCTTTTGCCCATTTATTCCTTGGGTGGTTTTTATATTGTTGAGTTGTAGGAGTTGTTTATATATCCTGGATATTAACCCCTTATCAGATATTCAAATTAATTTGTTTTTAATTCTATAAATACTATAGAAATGTATGTTCCTTATAACAAATTAAAACTTTATAAAAGTATGGCATCAAATTAAAATCATTCTTGACTCTCCCCTTCATCCCACTACCCTCCCGAGACTTAAATATTCCTGACAGCTTTATGTTTCTATACTTTTTTCTATGCATATGACTTATGTCATTCATAAATTTCATTTTATTATAATTCAAATGAAACTATACTGTACATATTGTTCTGACTTATATCACTAAGCAGTATGAACTAGGCAGTTTTTTTGGTCCATATATGTAGAGTTATTGCATTCTTTTTTTACTACTCACAGTATTTCTTAATAAATCTTCTGTGCTGTGGGTGTTTTTTTTAAGCCCTCTACTCACATTTAGGTAGTTCCTGATTTTTCTACTATTAAAATAATACTGTACTCAACAACCTTAAATTATATATCTTCGTGCTCGTATGAAGGTAACACTGAAGTATAAAGTACTTAGAAGTAGAATTGTTCCATCAAAAACTACAGTTTTATTAATTTTAATTTAATTTTTGAATGATTACATTCATGTGATTGTAAATTAAAAAGTATAAAAGATACACAGGGAAGAAATTTCACCTCACCTTTACTTTTCAGCCACCCATATTCCGTCCCCATAGGTAACCACTCCTATTAGGTTGTTTCATATCATTCCAGTAATATTTTTTAATAGTTTACAAGTAAGCACTATTAGATATTTTTGTTCCCCCTTTCTTTACACAAATGGTAGCACACTGTCTACATGGATTTGTCCTTTGTATTTGTTCACCCAACAGCATATCCTGAGATCTTTCCATAACAACATAAATTATTACTTTAATATATAATTATTATAACTAAATAATTATAATTAATCATAATTATTATTAATTATGAATGGCTGCATCTCATTTTATCATGAATCATAATGTATTTAGACATCTAAGTTGTTTCTAGTCTTTTGGTAATGCTAACAATGCTGCTATGAATAAACTTGCATGTATTATCAGTAAGATAAATTCAATAGTACGTGAAATTACTAAGGATTTGTGCATTTGTAATTTGGGTAGAAGTTTCCCAACACATAGAGATGTGAATTTTTTTGCCTTTATTTCATTTCCTGCATTATCTCTGCTGCTTCTGAGTTTTTATTGTTGTCGTTAGTTTATTTTTTTTTTTTATCTTCCTTCGTGTTGGAGATTTTCTTCAACATGTCTGGTGATCTTTTTGTTATCTGTTCATATTTTTAAATGGCCAACAAAAAAAAAAACCTTAGGAAGTTCCATGTATAGCCAGAGCTTGTTTGCTGTTGGACTTCACTCTTAGGTGATCAAGCTTTATATTCAGAGATTTCGAATGTCTGTATGTTCTCCAGGGGTCATTCAGTTCTTCAGAAGGATTCCTCTAAAATTCTGTTTGGGGAGCACATACTGGCTGCTGGTAGCAGTTCTAGACCCTGGACTCTGGGCAGGGAAGTGAGAAATGAACTGTTCTGTTAGCAGACTTTTATCAAATCTGCACACCTACTGCGTCCCCCTTGCCTCTCCCGACTACCACCCAAACTGGCTTTAGTTCTCACCTCACCTTTTGCTGTCTCTGACTCCCACTCACTTCTTTTAAATTTTTCCAAAGGGTTAAGTTATCCTGCCTGGGGAGATGATTCCTGACTGCTATTGCTTATTCTGTGCCTTGGGAATAAGGGATGGTATTTATTCCTTATATTAACTTTGTTTTTTTTTAAAGTATGTGATCTGTCCATCACATTTAACCAAAATCCTTCTTCATTTATTTTGGCATTTGGCAGTGTAACACAGCATACGATTATATAACTATCTTAAGTTTTCAGGTCTTCCAGACTAATCTCAAGTCCTTATAGGAACCTAGCACCTAGTAGACTCTTAAACAGTTTAAATGAATATCCTGACAGCGTAAGGCAGAGTAACTTTTAGATCTCTGAACCGTTTCTGTCAACAGAGGCAAGCCGCGTGCTGAAGCTCTGTTAACTTCCTCACCTCTCATTCACTCTGCAACTAACCATACTATGTCTTCACTGAAATTTTTTAGGCAGAGGTCATTACGTTTTCTAGTAATTCAAGTCAGTGAATTTGATGGCATAATATAGTAAAAATATTTAAAATGTATGCTTAAGAATCTTAAATTAACTTTATTAATTGTATTGTTTGTGTGCATTTCAGTCTCTCCCACAACTCTCTGGAAGAAAGTCATCGACCAGTCAAGATATAAAATCCCTACATGTCTTTGGGAACACACACCTTATTGAATTTACCTCCACGCCCCACCCCCCCTTCTCCTCTCCTCCATGGCAGTCTGCCACCTATCAGCAGCAATATCATTGAATTTCTAAATACTTGGTTAAAAATTGAGTTAGGTGTGTTGGTTTAAAATTTGTTTACTGAAAGTAAATGAGTTTTTAACAAGTCTCTTCATACTCAGCTCTTAGAAGCTATTCCCTGAGTGTACTGCTTCATCTAGTAGGCAGATTAGAGATGACCAAGGTATACCTAAAATGTACGTGTCCTCTCTTTCTGAGGGTTCATAGATATCCTGGAAAGGAGAGAGAAATTGTATAAATAAACTTGTCGGTTTACAGTAGTTGGTCTCAACCTTGGCTAAAAATTGGAATTACCCAGGGAGCTTTTAGACCAAGTGTGATTCCCATCCCTCTCCGCCCAGATATTCTAATTTAATTCGTGTAGCATGCAGCTAGGCATTGGGAATTTTAAAAGCTCACCTAGTTTTTCTGCTGTGAGGCCAAGTTTGATGTCTACTGCCTTAGAGTACTGGTTCTCAACTGAAGGTGGTTTTGCCCCCCAAGGAACATTTGGCAATGTCTGGAGACATTTTTGATTGTCACAACTGGAGTGTATTACAGGCACCTATTACAGAGTGGAGGCTAGGTGTGCTACATAACATCCTCCAAAGCACAGGCCAGCCCTACACAGCAAAGAATTATCCAGCCCAAAATGTCAGTAGTGTTGCTGTTGAGAAACCCTGCTTTATAGAATGTTGTAGCTAATTACCATTTCATTGGATCTCTTACTGCATCTCTGAAATTTTTTGATCTTTCAAACAGATATTCTGTATTCTCTAGTACCTCTAGCCTAGCCTCTTGGAGACATTTTTTTTTTTAGCATAGAAGATATAAATATATATATCAATAATGGCAATATCATTGATATTTTAAGTCTCTTTAAAACCTTAAATGTCCTTAGTTTTTCTTTGTTATTTATTAGTTGTGTGACTGATAGACTAGCAGCAAAGAAGTACTTAATGTACTAATACACTAGATCCTTTTTTATAAAGCCATTTAACTAAATTAGCCATGTGATTGTAACAAAATGCTAATAATCAAGACCCTTCATATTTATTTCATTGCATGTTAGATGGCCTCTTTTATCAAATATCTGTTTTGATGGTTGGAAATGAAGTAGTTTGAAAAAATATACAAAATTATTCAAAATTTAATTAATGTGTTAAAGTGTCTATAAATTTTTATTTATTGCTGCCTAACTTCAGAAAATGTGGTGAGAAGGAATGCTGATAGTAAATTATAACAGTTTGAAGAATATGCCCTCTATTGTTTTTACTGTGTTTAATTAAGCTCTGTAATTATACTTGTGGATAAGAGGAAGAAAGATACCTATAAGGTCCAACTCATTCAACTGGACAGCTCTAACTTGGGCTATCCTGACTTGGAGTTTCTCTTCCCTGCCCTACTATATGCTATATCCCTAGTGTGTTTTTGCAGTTAAAATAAAATTACTCTAAGAAATTACATAGGAGCTATTTAAGCATTATAATTTTACTCTGTTAGTTTTGCCTTTATGTTTCGGTTGTGTTATTATGTTTAGATTGAAGAGTACAGGATACTTCAGCTTTTCAAAAGCCTGTAACAAGGTAGTGTGCCTGGATGTTTTTGTTTTTATTTTTTACTGGATCACTTTGCTAAAGGATAGTGAGGTAAAAATGAGGATAAACAAATACACCTTTAAAGGAGAAGTGCAAACAGCAGAGTAATCCTCAGTGGGCCATGTAAGAGGAGAAGCAGATTACACTGAGCTCTATCAAGTCAAGAACGCCAACAGTGAATTAACTCTAGGAACAGTCCTAAGCCACTTAGGTTGGCAGAAAAATCCACATAAGCATTTTTAATCAGGAAACTTCATCGTGGGCAAATATAAGTGTATTTAAGAAAATAAGCATATTACAGGATAAAGGGTTTCCAGCTACCATTTATAAATGGCTCAGGAAGAGCTTTATAAATTATGACCTGGGAAGAGCAGCCCAATGTTGTTCCATGGCGAAAAAGATCAACCATAATGGGCACCATCAGAAAAAGAACAAAACTAGAAAACAAACATTTCACCCTTTTACAAAACCATGATGCTGCCAGATAATGCACCCTGGACTTTGCCCAGTAGACACTGCAAGACCTTCATGAATTCCTAGTTTTGGAAATACCATTTCTCTTAGATCTCTTCACTTTCTATTCATTGCCATCATCATCTACCCTGAAGAATCACTTTGTCTTCAGGGCAGTTTCTGCTCCAATTTCCTATTATAAAAATTTTCAAACCTAACACATGTTGAAAGAATAATATAAGATATATTCTTCACCTAGATTTAACAGTTTTTTTCCCATACCTTATGAAAGTAAGTTGTGGATATGATACTTCTAAGAATAAGGACAGTCACTTTTTTACCCATAATACCTTTATCACATCTAAGAAAATTAAGAATTCTGTAATCCATCTATTATCTGATTTGGAGCTGCTTTTAACATAGAAAAAACATTTTTATCATTTTTAGAGACTGCATAAGTCTTAATGACATAAGAACACTGAAGCCTTACTGAGATGCAAATGGGATTGGCTAGCTCACGTCCCAGCAAATGCGTAATTTCCACTCCCCAGTCTTAGAGCATATAATTCAGATTCATGCAGCAGTAAAAAAATCTCAATTCACTGCATGTCAGAGGGTTAAAACAATATCTAAGACAATATCATATATCAGTACTCCATTCCTTTTTATCGCCAAGTAATATTCTGTTTTATGAATATACTACATGTTGTTTATCCACTTTTCAGTTGATGAACATTTGAGTTGTTTCCACTTTTTGGTATTATAAATAATGCTGCTCTGAACATTTGTCTCTAAGTTTTTGTATGGGCACATGTTTTCAGCTTTCTTGGGCATATTCCAAGGAGTAGAATTGCTGGATCATATGGTAATTCTATGTTTAACTTGTTGAGGAATTACCAAACTGTTTTCCAAAATGGCTGCACCATTTTACATTCCCACCAACAATGTATGAGGGTTGGCATTTCTCCACATCGTCACCACCACTTGTCCATCTTTTTTATTGTAGCCATTCTAGTACATGTGAAGTAGTAGCTCATGGTTTTGATTTGCATTTCCCTAGTGAGTGGTGATGCTGAGCATCCTTTCATGTGCTTATTGGACATTTGTATATTTTCTTTGGAGAAATATTTGTTCAAATTCTTTTCCCATTTTTAATTATTTGTCTTTTTATTGTTTAGTTATAAATGTTCTATATGTATTCGGGACACTAGATCCTTACTAGCTATATTACAGTTTGCAAATATTTCCCCCACTCTGGGCTGTCTTTATTTTTTGGATTGTGTCCTCTGATAAACAAAAGTTTTTAATTTTGATGAAATTTAATTTATTTTTTCTTTGGTTGCTTGTGCTTTTAGGGTATCATATTTAAGAAACTGTTGCCTAATCAAAGGTCATGCAGATTTAGACTATGTTTCCTTCTAAGAGTTTTATAGTTTTAGCTCATACATTTAGATCTTTGCATTTTGAGTTAATTTTTATGCATGGTGTGAGGTAGGTACCCAGATTTATTCTTTTGTGTATGGATATCCAATTGTCCCAGCATCATTTGTTGAAGAGACTTTATTTCTTCCCCACTGAATGGTCATGGCACCCTTGTGGAAAATTAATTGACCATAGATGTATGGGCTCACTTCTGGACTCTAAATTCTGTTCCGTTGCTCTATACATCTTTCTTTATGCCAGTATTAAACTGTCTTGTTTACGTTAGCCTTGTAGTAAGTTTTGAAATTGGGAAGTGTGAGTCGTCTAAATTCATTCTTTTTCAAGATTAGTTTGACTCTTCTGGGTCCCTTGAATTTCCATATGCATTTTAGCATCAGCTTGTCAATGTCTGAAAGGAAAGCAGTTGAAATTTTCATAAAGATTGCATTTAATCTGTAGATCAATTCAGGGGTATTGCCATCTTAACAGTATTACTTCTTCCAATCCATGAACATGGGACATATTTCCATTTACATAGATCTTTAATTTTTTTCAAGGATGTTTTGTAGTCTTCACGTATACATCTTGTACTTCTTTTAAGTTTATTCCTAGGTTTTTTTTGGTTTCTGGTTTGTTTGGGTTTTTTTTTTTTTTTTGATATTGTAAGTGGAATTACTTTCTTAATTTTACTTTTGTTGTTAGTGTATAAAAATAAGACTGATTTTTATATATTGATCTTGTATCCTGCAACATTGCTGAACTAGTTTTTGCTCTAATGATAGGTTTTTAGTACATTCCTTAGAATTTTCTATATATAGTATCTTGTCATCTGAAAATAGAAGTACTTTTACCTCTCCTCTTTAATCTGGCTTTTATTTTGTTTTCTTGCCTAATTGCCCTGGTTGGAATCTCCTGTACCATGTTGCATAGAGAAGGTGAAAGCAGACATCTTTGTCTTTTGCCTGATTTGAAGGGAGAAGCTTTCATTGTTTCACTGTTAAGTGTGATGTTAGCTGTGGGTTTTCCATAGATTACCTTAATCAGGTTGAGGAACTTGCATTCTGTTACCAGATTGTTGGATGTTGAAGTTTGTCAAATGCCTTTTCTGCATCTATTGAAATGATCATATCAGATTTTTTCCTTATGGAGTTATTGTGGTATATTACATTATTGATTAATTTTTGTATATTGAACCCATCTTGTATTGCTGGAATAAATGACACTTGGTCATGATGTATAATCCTTGATATATGCTGATAGATTCAGTTTGCTAGTACTTTGTAAGGATTTTTACACCTATATTCATAAGGGATAGTGAGCTGTATTTTTCTTTCTTGTGATATCTTTGTCTGGTTTTGGAATCAGGGTAATGTGGGCCTTACAGAATGAGTTTAGAAATATTCCCTCTTCTATGTTTATGAAAGAGTTTATAACTGTTTGATAGAATTCACCATTGAAGCCATCTAGGCGTGAGCTTTTCTTTGTGGGTACTTTTAAATTATTAAATCAATCTCTTTTTAGAGGTCAGATTATCTTAATGTTTTAGTCCATTTCGGGGTTTGTGTCTTTCTAGGAATTTGTCTATTTCATGTAGGTTATCCAATTTGTTGGTATACAGCTTTTCATAGTATTCTTTTATAGTCCTTTTTATTTCTAAAAGGTTGGTAGTAATATTCCCTCTTTCATTCCTGATTTTAGTCATTTGAGTCTTCTCTTTTTTTATCTTGATCAGTTTAGCTAAAGGTTTATTGGTTTTGTTGATCTTTTCAAAGAGTCAACTTTTGGGTTTGTTAAATTTTTTCTATTTTTCTATTTCCTGTTTTATTTATTTCCACTCTAATTCTTATTATTTCCTCTCTTCTGCCTGTTTTGGGTTTGGTTTTCTCTTACTTTTGTAGTTTCTTCACATGGAAAATTAGGTTATTCATTTGAGAACTTTCTTCCTTTTTTTCTTTTCTTTTTTTTTTCCTGAGGAAGATTAACCCTGAGCTAACATCTATTGCCAATCTTCCTCTTTTTGTTTGAGAAAGATTCACCCTGAGCTAACATCCGTGCCATTCTTCCTCTAGTTTGTATGTGTGTCACGGCCACAGCATGGCCACTGATGAGTCGTGTAGGTCCATGCCCAGGAACTGAACCTGGGCCACCAAAGTGGAGCATGCAGAATTCAACCACCAGGCCACAGGGCTGGCCCTCTTCCTTTTTAATATAGGTATATGCAGCCATTAATTTCCCTTTAAGCACATAAGTTTTGGTATGTTGTGCTTTCATTTTTATTCATCTCAAAGTATTTTCTAATTTCTCTTGTGAATTCTTCTTTGTCCCATTTATAATTTCCACATATTGTTGAATTTCTCATTTCCTTCAGTTACTGATTTCTAATTCCATTCCATTATAGTTGGAGAAAATACTTTGTATTATTTTATTCCTTTTAAATGTATTGAGACTTGTTTTATAACCCAGTATATGATCTACCATCATATGTTCTATGAGTGTATGTTCTATGAGGTATGAGTGTTCTGTAGGTGTCTTTTAGGTCAAGTTGGTTTATATTGTTGTTTATGTCTTCTGTTTCCTTGTTTACCGTATGCTTAGTTCTATCCGTTATTGAAAGTGGAGTATTGAAATCTCCAATTATTATTGTTGAATTATCTATTTCTCCTTTCAATTCTGTCCATTTTTATTTTATGTATTTTGGAGCTCTGTTGTTAGGTGCAATATAGGTTATTATATCTTCTTGATGGATTGACCCTTTTTTCATGAAATAATGTCTGTCTTTGTCACTAGTAACAATTTTTATCTTAAAGTGTTTTTCTCTGATGTTAGTATAGGCACTCCAGTTCTCTTCCTGTTGCTTTTGGCATGCTATATCTTTTTCCCAACTTTTACTTTCAACCTATTTGTGTCTTTGAATCTAAAATATATATGTAGTATATAGATGACATATAGTTTGATAATATTTTATTCTAAATCCATTCTGCCTATTCCTGCCTTTTAATTGGGGAGTTTAATCCATTTACATTTAATGTAATTACTGATAAGATAGAATTAACATTTGCCATTTTGCTGTTTTTTTCTGTATGTCTTATGCCTGTTTTTGTTTCTCAATTCCCCTATTACTGACTTCTTTTTTGTTAAATAGATATTTTCTAGCAAACCATTTCAATTCCCTTGTTCTTTCTTTTAATATGTAGATATTTTTTAATTATTTTCTTCTGTGGTTGTCCTGGAGATTACAGTTAACACTTTAATTTATAAAAATAAACTATTTTGGATTAATACCAATTGAATTTCAAAAGTATGCAAAAACTTTTGTTCCTATATATATATCTCTGTTCTCTCCCAACCCCCATTCATCTTTATGCATTGTATACCCATTGACACAGATTTATATTTGGTACTTTATATAGTTGTCTTTTAGATCAGATAGGAGAATAAAGGAGTTACAAGCAAAAAATACATTTAGACTATATTTTATATTTATGTAATGTTACCTTTAGTGGTGCTCTTTATTTCTTCGTGTGAATTTGAGTTACTCTTTTCATTTAAGCCTGAATGATTCTCTTTGATATTTCTTGTAGGACCAGTGTGCTAGTGATGAACATTGAAGTTTCCACGCAGTTAGCTCAGTGGTCAGCTATTGCTTGGACAGAGATTTCCTTAAACACCTTGAATCAATAAATTTCCCAGTCTTTGCCAAAGGGCTGTGTGTGTGTTGGGATATATCATAAACACTCAGTCAAGCAATTGACAGCCCTTGCGTAGCCTTCACTAGGGCCTTAACTTTAGCCAGAGGTGAGAGCTTAAGGCCTTCTCAGGTCTTGAAATGCACACAGCTCTTTGCCATGTGCATGGCCTTGTCAATAACCAGGACTATGTCAGAGCTTTTCAAAGCTTCTGTGGACATCTTATTTCCCAGCTTTTCCTTTTAAGCTTTTTGATTAGTCTATCGTTGGTCATTATCCACTGTCTCAGGCAGCCACAAAATTAAGAGACTTGCCTATAATTCTTTTTAACAACTTCCGTTTCCCACCCTTCCACTCCTGCAAGAGAGAAAGCTTTTCGCAAGTGGGCAAGCTTCAAGACAGGTCAGATACAGCCTGCAGGTGGGGTCCTCCATAGAATATACCACACAAGACAAATAATAACAGTTCTTTGGGATGAGGCTTTGAGAGAGCTCCAGTTGTGTTATGTTTATTCTGGTGACCACCAAGCTGAATTGGAAATGTGGGCTGTTACTTTTCAATGCTACTGATGGAGAATTGGAGATTAGACTAGGGCAAGTTAAAATGGTACGAAGCTGTTCTTACTGAAAATCAGTTGTTTTTCTTGGATAAAGGATCTCCAGTTTGCTGCAAGCTTTGAGTTAATTTCCAGGGTTCTGAAAAGTTGATATTGACCAGCTTTGCCAGTTTTTCCATTGTTTTATGGAGAAATGAATTTCATTGGTCCTTACTATGCAGTTTTCATTGATGTCACCAAAACTGTAAAATTGAAATCCATAAATAGTGAAGGACCAGAAATGTTATGTGCAGTTCTAACTGCCACACTTCATTGAGAAGTTCACTGAAAGGATACAGCAAATGGAATAGCCATTTTAATCATAAGAAATAACTGTTCAGCCTAGAAGATTAAAACTCCTTTAAGAATTTCTTTAAAAGTTATGAAGAAGACTCCTTCCAAATTGTATTTGGTATTTCCCATTTCCCATCTGGTACTTCCCAGAATGAAGTACAAAACCTTTTATTTGTCAGAGGAAGGCAGAATTATACGGTAGAGAAAGATTGGACTTGGGAACTAGCCGTATCTAAGTTTGAGTCCTAATTTAATATGTACTGGAGTTTGTAGCCCTGGGCAAGTCCTTAACATTTAGTGTCAGTTTGTTTTCTGTCCCTTTGTAAAATGTAAAAATACCACACTATTTTTATTAAGGTTTAAAACTAAATACGAAAAATGTCTATCACAATGCCTGGTACGTAGTGATCTCTCAATATGTGGCAGCAATTGTTATTATTCAGACTCTTCCACAGTCCAACATTTTGACCTTACCTGGTATAAACCTTATTTTGTATAAAACTTTCTTCTCCCTCCTTCCTTGTTCCCACCATTCATGCTATACCTTAGCTATTTGGAACTTCTTGAGATTTCAGAAACACAACCTGCTCTTCTCAGTTTTTGTTCACACTCTTGCCTCCAGATGAAATAGATCTGCCTCAGCCCCCTCCACAGCACCCATATGATTAAATCTACTTGTTTTCTAAGGCCCAGTTTAAATATACTTTCTCCATATACCATTGTGCCCTTAATGATCTAAGTTAAAATTACTCCCTTGTCTATGATCATATGGCACCTCATTTGTATCTCTGTCATAGCATTTTATTTACGGTACTTTATGTAACTTTTTTTGAGGTGTAACATACACACAGAAAAGTGCACAAATTTTAAGTGTACAACTTGGTAAATTTTCACAAAGTGAGTACACTTATATTACTAGCATCCAGATCAAGAAACTGAGCATCACCATCATCCCACAAGGCCCCTTGTGTCCTTTTCTAGTCACTACCCTTCCCACCACCATCACCCCACCCCTGCCAAGAGGAACTGCTATCCTGGATTCTAACGCCACACCTTGGCTTTGCTTGTTTTTGAACATTATATGAATGAAATTATAAAATAATTTTGTATCTAGGTTCTTTTTTGCTCAACATGTGTTTGAAAGATTCATGCATTTTGTGTAGTTTTGGTTCATTCATTCTAATTGCTGTTTAGTATTCTGTTTACAAATATATACCATGATTTCTTTGTCCAATCTGCTATGTATGGACATTAGGTTATTTTCCATTTGAGTTTTAATTTCCATTTCCTTGATAACTAATAAAATTGAGTGCCTTTTTATATGTTCTCTTGGCCAATTGGATATCCTCTTTTGTGAAGAACCTATTTAGGTCTTTGTCCATTTTTCTCTCCTCTTCCATATAATTATTAAAGGCAGGTAAATATATCTCACTTGTGATTTTCTGCTGACATAGTTTCTAGAAGAATGCCATCCTGTATGTTATTTATTGATTTGAGATTTTATGCATCAAATCAAATTGGGGACTGATCAGTGTTCTTCAGAAGGAAACTTTTTTCTTTTCTTTCTTTTTTTTTTTCTTTTTGGTGGTAAAAATTGGCCATAAGCTCACGTCTGTTGCCAGTCTTCCTCTTTTTGCTGAGAAAGATTGGCCCGGAATTAACATCTCTGCCCATCTTCCTCTATTTGGTGTGTGGCTTGCCACCATAGCATGGCTTGATGAGAGGTGCATAGGTCCGTGCCTGGGATCCAAACCTGCAAACCTTGGGCTGCCAAAGTGGAGCATGCAAACTTAACCACTACGCCACTGGGCTGGCCCCCCAGAAGGAGCCTTTTGAAAATGTTGCAGTGCCACCAGTCAGCAAATATGTACTGAATACCCATTGTACAAAACTCTGCTTGGCTCATCAATAATATAAAGAACCACTCACTAGTTAACTACCCTTGCAAATCATCTTTACCCCTCTGTTCCTTAGTTTCCTCATCTATAAAATATGATTACACAAGATGATGATGGAGTTTGTTGGGGTTTTTTTTTAATGTAGAGAACCTTGTTCCTATCCGAATTTATCCTTATACTAACATGATTTCAGAAGTGTTTGAAACTATTGAAGAACCATTAGTGTAGTAAAATTGGATTTGGGTGGAAATTCAGAAAAGAGATGGTTAATCAGGAATTCATTGGGTGAAGACCCACTGCTTCATTGTTGTTATTCATTCTTAATCTATAGGCAGTTACTATATATATTCATATAATCTGAACATTTTATGTGAGGTTAATTTAAAACAAAGAACTGAGACAGTCCACAAATGAAAGTAAGTGTACCAATAAAGCTTGCACTACAGAGTGTGATATATATATATATATAGTCTGTGTATATAGTCTTTATTTTAAAGAATAATACAATCCAAACTGACCAAAGGAATAGCCATTTTAAATGGCTTTTTCTTAGGCGATAGTGAGAAATCAAGACTTTCTTAAGAAATAATAAAAGCAGAAATATATACTTTTTACTATGTTTAAATAAAGACACAGATTTCTTTTTAAAATGTTGAGGATTTATCAGATGACCACCCCTAAAGTTTGTTCTTTTATTAGTAGTTTATGAACTTCAGGATAAGATCCTTGACATGTTAATCATGATTCACCATGACTGAATCTTTTTCATGGAATTATTAATTAAAATCACTTTAGTTAATAATCCCATGAAAAAAGAAAGGCAAGCTGGAAAGGGAAGACCTGGTTAATAAGGTCATACATGATCATTTGTTTATATATACGTGATAATTTAACTCTTCTTTAATTTTGTTGACTTCAAGCAAAGTAATCTTTCAGATATATTATTATGTAGTTACTTCCTACAAAAAATTTATCACCTGAATTTCAAAGGTGATATTTGACCTTAGTCTAAGCTGGGCTTAATAGTACTTACTGCTAACAACTCTAAATTTCTCTCTAGGGCCTAGGCTAGAAGACACAATAACCCACAGACTAATGCAGTGCTTTTCCTCTGGGACACCAAGCCATCATGTACATACGTTACACTGTCACTTCTGCAGTGTTCTCTGAGTGTTCCTGCCAAATGCTAGAGCCCAGTAGACTTAGCCCTGTGCTTCAGAGTCAGCTGTGTATCATTGTTCTGCCCAAAACATGGAACGATAGGAAAAATCAAATCTGTTATGATCAAAGTCAGGCACTTTCAAAGAATTTTCTCTCCAGAGTCTCAGGATCTAATGTGCAATTAGATCTTAAAAATATTGGAGGATTTCAACAACTGTTTCACTTTCAAAGCTCAAGCAGATTAACTAATTTGACCATATTACTTTTACCTTGTTTGTCTTCCAGATTATCTAGCAAATATATTGTGTGATTAATACTTTTAAGGGAATGTAATTCTACCGTGTCTTTGAGACCTCCCTGAGTTCCCATATTTTTTATTGTCATCTGTGATACTTGAATGTTAAGACTCTCCAAAATAATAGTGTGAGTCTTGGTAAGAAAAGGGCTTTTAATAGAAAATGAATAATTCTTAATAAATTCGTCTCTTTATAAATATTAGAAAATTTTTTAGTAATATAATTTTGGTTGCCTTCCAAGCATTCAGTTGGCTTACAGTCACTAATTAGCAATAAAAGTTTCTCATCTGCAAGATGAGTGGGTTAGGTTGGATGACCAAATCATTTCTAGATTCACCTCTCTGTGCAAGTTCCTCATCTATAAAATGTGTATAATATAAATACCTGCCTCAAGGTGTTGGGAGGATTAAATGATGTAACGCATACAAAGCACTAAAAAAATGTACGGGTATGGTTGGGTATCCTATAACTATATTTTGCCACTAGTTTTATGATTTTTTTGTTTATATTTTTGTACCTTTAAACAATGTTTACCTTTAACTTATATAGTTAATTTGTAAATGGTATGAATAAACATTCAAGATTGACTTGCTACCAAGGATTTTGAACAATGTGTTGATGGTCATATTGAACGTTAGGCTTAATTTCAAAGTCTTAAAAGCATACTTTTAAAAAAAGAGTGAGACAAAAAAAAAAAGATCTCATTTTAAGAATGACATTAGAATGTTAGTTATCCTGTGAACAGAACATTGTCTATTTCTTCCCCTTTTTGTGTCTTGCATAAATATAATCTGATGCTGAGTTAGGTGTTAATTGCCACCACATCTTGCTTGATCAACCTGCACTTAAAGTTGTGAAGCAGGAAAATGAGATGTAAACTAATCAAGATCTCCACATGACCGGGACTGACCTGTGGCTTGTTGTATAGCACTGGTTTCAAAATTATGAATAGATAGCCTATAAATATTTACTTAATTAGATTAAAACAGAATCATTAAATATTTAGATCTTCCCAATGGGGAAAGGACTCTAATAATGAAATTCTTTTTCTTTGAAAATGAAAACTGCTGGAAATTGGATGGACCACCTCACAATATAGAGCCCTCGCCATCAGGGGAAGTGTTCACATTGAGGTAACCCATCATTTAAGAGTATGGCCATTTCCACATTTGGCAGGAAGTTGAACTATAAAACTTCTAAACTCATTTCTAGTTCTAAGAGTTCACAGAATTAAGGACCCGTTCTGTTACTGTTATTGTTGCTTTTAAATTGAGGCTCTCTTTGTTTTCTCTTTGACATGTAAGATGTCAAAGTATAGAATTTTGAATCATAAGCAGTTTTATTCTTAACATTGCCTACTGTTTGAGGAGGAATAATTTAGCTGTTTATATGTGTACAAGGTACTATTTATATTTATCCACTGAAGAGTATTTTAAAGATAAGGGCATTGTAAAAAAAAAAAAATTAATTGTTCCAAAAGGTGAATTCCTTTTTTATAGTAGAATAAGTAACAATTAAAAACCAGATGACATCAGATAGTCACATTCTGAAATCACACTCCAAGTAGTTCTATTTCACAAGCAAATTTTGCATTGATCATCTTGATACTTAACTTGGCCAATCTTTGACATACCCCTTCTGCCAGAGTAAAAAATTTTGGTATACTAATATACTGAAAAAACCCCAAAACCTAAATCACAGAGGGAGAATAGAATGGATATTATATCTCTCGTTAAACTCATTGCCCTGCTTTTCTTATTTGGTTTCAGTTTTTTTAGGCCCATCTGCCAGTGCTGTCATAGGAGCCAGTGGGCAGTGTTTTCTTTTTTACTTTTTTTTTTTTTTGTCTTTTTATGTGTTTCTTTAACGTTTTTTGTCATTTGAAATATGACATACTTAATGTCATATTAAGGCTTAATGTGACAGGTGAGCTTAACGTAACTCTTAAATCTTGTTCCTGGTGCTGAGAATACATTGGTGAACCAGTTAGATATGGTCACTGCCCTGGTTGAACTTACAGTCTGTTGGAGGAGATAGCACGTAAATTGGCTGTTACATAACTGTGAGTCATGAGAAGAAAAGAAACAGAGTACACTGATAGGGAATATGGTGAGGGTGTGGCAGGAGGGCACTGCTTTAGACAGGGTATTCAGAAGAGACCCTTTCAAAATCGTAACATTCAAGCTAGGACTTGAAGGATAAGAAAAGTAACGTTCCATGTAGAAGAAACGTGTGTCAAGTTCCTGAGGTGCAAAAGAGCTTCATTCACATTTTTTTTCTGTGCTGGTTTAAACTGTAAAGATGACTGATTTAACCTGTTACTGAAATGGTTATGATTTGATGCAATTCATTTAAATTGTCAGCACCCAGAAAGTCACCCCTTCACTTTGTACCTTAAACCTTGAGCCCTGAACCACTCAGAGTATCACATTTAGTCTCAATTTAAATATGATGTATCTAATCTAATACTTCCTCTAGAGGGAATTCTCAATACACATGTTAGCTCCTTTGCCTTTAACCTACTCTCCAGCATTGTTGGGAATGTGTTTGCTGGGCAACTCCTCTCTTCCCCCACGCCCCACCAGAGGTATGTGGGATTTGGTGTGGGGTAGGGAGGACCACAATCAAGAAAAAGACCATTA
Source organism: Diceros bicornis minor (assembly GCF_020826845.1). Taxonomy (NCBI): domain Eukaryota; kingdom Metazoa; phylum Chordata; class Mammalia; order Perissodactyla; family Rhinocerotidae; genus Diceros; species Diceros bicornis. Next base: position 51,503,483 of record NC_080744.1, on the reverse strand, counting down.
TCTCCAAACTTACCCCTGTTCTCTCTATTAAGGTTCACAGGGATCCCTGCCTCCTCTTGAGTCTCTCCCAGTTCGACTTCTTGAGTTCAGGTCTCTTTGGGAATGTTGCCGGGATATTCAGCAGAGTACAAGAACTCAAGTCCTGGTTACCATTATACCCTGCCCACCATGCCATTCTGTTGTTTTCTTTTCTTTCTTCATCCTAAATCTCTTACTTTAGCTCTCTGCCGCATCACTTCTTCATCAAGAAGCTGCTCTGGTTGATGCAGAAATGGGGGATGAGGTGGGGAGATTTGATTGAATTACTTTGGAATTCCTCTGACTTCCTCTTTGCTATTTCTCAGCTAGTGGTTCTCCCAAAGGCCAAAAGTTATGAGGAAGGCCTTGGCAGCCAGAACAAGATGTAGCCTTTGGCTGCTGTTTCTGGTAGAGGAAGGATTGGCCTTTTACCTACAACTGGCAGCTCTAGAGAAAAATAGAACACCTGATTCCAGTAGTTGTTAAGATTTGGCTTGTTTCCCTGGTCCCACTTGAAGTTACTGCCTTACAGAGTACTTTACTCCTAGCAATAATAGGGATGAGGGGGTTGAGGAGAGAACACTGGACCTTCCGGACCTCTCTCTGTGCCTTCATTTTTTCCCTTATTGGTAAAATGAGAGTGTTGGTATAGATGATCCCTAAGATCCCTTTTAGTTCTAATATATCATGTTTCTATTTTAAACCATGTAGTGGTTTTGTCACTAATGTATGACATACGTAATGTTTATATTGGAAATTATGCCAGTATGTGAGCTTGATACATATGTGGAAACTTAGAACCCTACTGATGGAGCTGGATATACTCATTTCAGAGTGCAGGGTTGGATTGTATTTGGAAAACTTTGTGCCACCAATAACTCTTAACTGCAAGTTTCTTGAATGCTGTCTAAAGCAGCGGTACGGTATACCTTGAGGATGAAACAAGGTAACTAAACCTGAGTTAGTCCCCAAAGAATGATGATCATGTAACAATGAGAATTGTGGTGAATGACTTGAAGATGTGTTTTTTCATTTTGTCAAAGGGATCAAATTTTATTGAAATAGCGCTGTGCTGTGTAATTCAAAGTTCTGTTGCTCTCTAAATTGGTCCCTCCTTCTTTTGCAGGAGCTATTGTGACAATCTTGGTTACCATCCATTAAGTGCTGCTGACTTTGGAAAGATCATGAAAAATGTCTTTCCAAACATGAAGGCACGTCGTCTGGGCACGAGAGGCAAATCTAAATATCCTTTACCAAAATGGTTTTTAGTAATCTCTTTATATTCACTTATTATAGAACATTTGCTATTATAGTTCAGCTAGCAATTGTAGTTCAATTAAATTTACTTAGAAATAAATTTAAATCAACAAATATAAACAACTCAAAAGTACTTAGTAGAATAATTGTAAAAGTTATTTTCCCAGCTACTTATCAAACTGCAAGAGAAATAATAAATAGTAGTTATTATAAGGATTGTGATAGATTTCACATTACTCTGTCTCTGTAATGTGTTCTTAGTGGTCTGATCTCCTTTTCTTATTCAATAAGAATTATTGAGGCATGCCACAGTATAGCAATTGTAAGTTATATCAATAAAAGTGGAAAAAGATGTTAGCTTTTCTTTTCTTCCTCTTAGAAACATAGGGATCTCCTTGGCAAAAGATAGAACATTCAAAAAAATTTCTTGTGGAACTTGTACTGGAAGATAAGTGTTCTCTTTAAGGTATTTTTCAGCCAACCATTTAAAGCCTGTATTAAAATTAAAGCCATGGCATAGAAATGGTCCCTTTTGTGATGGAGCAATGCTTAGGAGCAGACAGAGTAAAAAAAAAAAAAAATGAAAATTAAGAATTTATTAAGGTTCTTCCTACTCTTGGTAGAAGATTGTAAAATAGAGGATCTCTGTATCATATTAGAAATACATCATTTCTCTCTGCTTAGCTCTTGGCATTTTTCAAAGCGTAAAAATTCGCTACTATGGAGGAAATGAGAGGAAAGGGAAGGGGGAAGGCTGCTTTTCTAAAATGGTTCCAGGTGATTATTAACCACTTGTTGCATGACCTAGCCTTGTTTCCTGAGTACAAAAAGAAATGTCTTGATGTGTCTTTGGCATGTTATAGGTGATAATCCTGTGTGTTTCAATGGAAAAAGAGAAGTGAAAAGGTTAAAACCCTTGTGATACTCTTAAAAGTTGTTTTTGTCCCAGTGCCCTGGGCTAAAGTTTCCCTTCTCTGTGCCAGGTTTCCATCTGAATATTCCTTTCCTTCTGACCTGTTTGTTACTGGTGGCTGGCACAGCTTATTAGGAACATTTATTGGTAAAATTTATAACAGATGAAAATCATTTTGTTTCATTTAAGACACTAACATTCTACAAGGACTGTTCCAGTTTCAAAAGAGGAAAAGTGTCCTGAGTTTATAATGTTAAGGTTTTTCTTACTGAAGAACTCAGAAAGTAGATGTTATCTCATGCTGATTTTATTCTCGTTTCATATGTGGTTACTTCTCAAGTGCTAACTATGTAAGCAGTTTATTTAATTTAGAGTACTTTAGACCTTAACCATTTATTACATATTGCTATAGTGGACTAAGAAAAAAAGCTTTTGTTCATATGCCAACACTGCCCAATCTTGACTTTCACAAAACTGGAGATGGGGTAAGAATTTTGCCTTTTCTTTTTAATATGTAGAATTGTACCTTAATATCAACATTGAAATGCATACTGCATATTCTCATTTGGATGAAACCAGGGACCAAGAACTGTGTCTTTTTACAAAATAAATGAGCCAAAAATTTCAACAGTGGCTGAAAAATGTTAGCGTATATGACTTATACCAACATGGCTCATGAAATTACAGAGAACAAAGATGTATCTAAAGTTACTGATCTGTAGACATATCCATTATATATTGACAATATTTATATTGTCAAGAGGAAATTTTAAGTTGTAGAGTAATATGTTTAGTATGAATGTTTTCAGAAGAGAAAATATAGCTAGTGGCATAGTTTGTTTTTTTTGATGTTAGAAAAGGCTTTTAGAAGGATTCATATATGTTTAACAACCATTTAAATGTTACATTCACAATGCTGCTGATGGCTGGCACCAGTGGATATAGGCAAAGGCATCTTATTTGTAAGGCTCTTCTTATATGCATGCCAACCGGTCACTTCATACTACTTTGACCCAGCAGATTTAGATTATATCTTCTAATTAAGAATATGTATCTTGAATGTGTCTCTACTTAATTTCTCTGAACTTTCTTTTAAAAGTTAACTTTTCCTTTTTCCTTTGTTTAGTTGGAAGGAGCTGAACCTTCTGGGCAGCTTCAAAATATTGATGAGGAAGTTATCTCTTCTGCTTGCCGTCTTGTGTGTGAGTGGGCCCAGAAAGTGTTAAGCCAGCCATTTGACACAGTCTTGGAATTAGCCCGCTTCCTCGTAAAAAGTCACTATATAGGCACCAAGTCGATGGCAGCTCTAACTGTAATGGCAGCAGCACCACCAGGTACAAAATTACTAACAAGCTAAAACTGACAGGGTGTTACTATACTTAGAGTTGGTAGCAAAAGAAGAGTTTAGCCAAAGAACTTCTTTGTCTTTTTAGTATTTGTATGAATTCACTCTTACTTCATTTAACACTGAATTCAGATGGATTTTTTGAGCCAACAAAAATAATAATAGTAGTCCTTTCATTATAAAGCTTAAAGCTGTAGTTTTGTATGTTGCTCTGCTAAAATATCAAACTTTAAAGATTTCCCAGTTGATGTAATTTTTTTGTTGCTATTTTAAAATTTAAAGAATACGTGTATATGTACTTTTAAGTATACATATGTATCTAAATTAATAAACTAAATATTAGAGGTAAAAGTAAGATTGTCTTTTAAAATTACTTGCTAGACTCCTATCCCAGAAACTAATGCTTACAAATAAAATGATCTTTGGACAATGTAAAAGATACCTTAGTCTCCCAAAAAATAAACTATATGAAGCATTACTATAAAATAGCAAGAGTGATTTTTTTGTATGCATATTATGCATTCAATTGAGTATTTTCATTCAAATAGGAATTTTAGAGTTGACAGTTTTAGGAATTGACAGAATTGTTGGAATAAATGACTCCTTTCTAAATTAGTAGCTGTCAAGTATCTGTTCTGATGAAATTTTTGAGATGTCTTATTTCAGTCATACCTTATAAACCTAAAATAGAGTAAATAAGTTATGTTATTACTGTAGGAAATTATAATTTCTATGAAAAATGTATTAACATGAAACGTGTTTTCTAGAGATGATTCTTCTGGTTGTTAAATGTAAATATTTTAAAATCGACAATACATTTACCCCAGCCAGAATTATAGTCTCTTAAATAACTTCACTTTTTTTTATCTTAACTTCATCATTTTAGTAAGGAATCCTTTTTCTTTCAGTTTGTATTCACCACAAGCTTTAAGTATTTGTGGTGTGTGTGTGAGATTGTTCTGTCCTCTCATTTTATGGTGAGTTGAGGACCCACTTCAGAAAAATAATCTCTTACAAGAGCCTCATCATAAGTTTTCCTGTCTAGATGTAAACTGTATGACCTAAATCTGTTCAGTTACACTTAGACGGGAGCAGGAGAGTGCTTGAGCAGCCTTCTCTAGTTGGATAGGTCACATTTATTACCTCATCTACTCCCCCAGCAGTCCTGTAAGATAGATGACATTTATTCCCATTTTACAGATCAGGAAACAGACTCTCAGGGAGGTTAAGTATTTGTCACGGGCGGGTAAATAGTGAGGCCAGAATTTGAATCCTGATTTGTCTGTCTCCAAAGCCCAAGTTAACTCCATTATAATATACTGTCTTTTATCTTCCGGCAAAATGACGTTTTAAAAGATACAGGCCCTTCAACTTTCTGTGTTCTCTTTCTCCCACTCTTGCTGACACCTAGAAGAGTACTTTAACAAGTTGAGGACATAGGCGGTATCATGGGGAAAAGAAACTTCTCTTTCTTCCTTATTCACAAAGTCTGACTGAAAAAAATGCTGAATGAATCAATTTTTAAGGCATAAGTGTAAAGAAAGGTGTGTTTTTTAAACAAAAATACTAAAAATTACATGTATAAACAGGTATTTTCCCTTTTTGAAAGTAGTCAGCTTGGGAGGCTGTTACTTTAACAGTTATATCATTATTCAAAACATTTTTAGAATCTCTTGAAATTTTGTTCTCAGCCATTGCCACATTTTTTTGAATACCTTTGTTAGTGATTAATCTTCATCCTTTGAAGGTGAATTCGGTTTTTTATAAATATAGTCTCCATATTAAGAACAGGTTGTGTTACAAATGTTCTTTTGTAAGTCAGCTGCTTGGAACTCATTCCTGTCCAGAATCCCTGGCAGGAGGGGTAAGACAGCCAGGCTTTGAGCCGTTGGCAGAGGCTCTCAGGGGTGCAGGTGCTGAGAAGCCAGAGCAGAGGCTAGGGGCCAGGAGGGAGCGGTGCAATTCGAGCTGCATTTGAAAAGAAGAAAATAGTACTTTGGTGATAAATAGAGGATCAGAAGATGGGGGATTATTGAGGAGTGAGGGTGTGAAAGAGAATTTACAGTCACTTCCTTTTCTCCTTCCCATCTCCCCCTCCCGAAAGTTGTTACTGTTAACAGAACCATGAAAAGTAGAAATTGGGCTGGGGAAAGGAGGGGCAAGGTGTACCAGCAGGATGGTGATGTCCTCCCCTTTCCTCTCTCCACTGTTTTTACCGACCACAGCTTATTTTCTGATGATCTTAATGCTATACCCTAAATGTGAAATGAGCTTTTTAAAAAATTAGTTGTATTATGTAATCAATTTTTCTTAAATTAAACTTTATCTCCTGCCTCTTTTATTCCTTTTTCTCAGTGTTGATCTTGCTACTGCTTTAAAAAGTTTTCTCAGTGAGACTTTTTCAAAATATCTTAACCTCAATGTTATTAAGAAACTGCTTAATTTCTCCTAGATGATACTGGAATGATTGTATAGTAGCAGTTAAAATAGTTGTATCTATTTTCATGAATTTCTGGTAGGATTAAAGACTTGTTTTCCCCATACAAATTTTTTCTAATATATGGATGGTTTCAGCAAGTATTTATTGAGTGCACCTTGTGGACTGAATATTAAAATCATGAAAATGCTTGAATTTCTAATTAGAGAAGGGGGGGATTTCTGACATCTACTGATAAAATGTAAAACATGCTCTCTCTGCATTTATTTATCTTAGCTTCTGCATATTTATGACGTAGCTACTACTCTTTTCAAAATCTTCATCTGTTATTGTTGATTTAACTGAAACTGTCACCTGAGTTGAACCATATTTTAAGGTGTCAATTAAAACCATATTGACAAATGTTTATAAATTGGAAGTCTAATACTTAAACTTTATAAAGAAATTGTGTGTTAAAATTTGCTGGATTTGGTTGCCTTGTGCAGTAGATAGCTACATATTCAAAGAAATTGAGTTGTAACTGCCTTCTGTAAAGGAGAGTATTTATTTTAGCTTTCCATTCTGTTTATTTTCAGGAATTAAAGGAATTACCCAGCCTTCTGCTTTTATACCTACAGCTGAAAGTAATTCGTTTCAGCCTCAAGTGAAGACTTTGCCATCTCCTATTGATGCTAAACAGCAATTGCAACGGAAAATTCAGAAGAAGCAGCAAGAACAGAAACTACAATCCCCTTTGCCAGGAGAATCCTCAGCAAAAAAATCAGAAGGCGCTACAACCAATGGAGTGGCTAATCTTTCTAATGGAAATCCAGCAATCCTTTCTCCTCAGCCTATTGGTATCGTTGTGGCAGCTGTCCCTAGTCCCATTCCGGTAACATCATCAAATAGTGTTTGGCTTTACTGGGGTGGTGGGAAATCAATCATTTAATTAAAAGTGGCACATGAGAAGGAGACAAGTATAGGTGTAGATTCAGTAGATTTTGATTTTGTGACCACAGATAGATTCAGCTTCAGTCGGTTGTCTTTTATTCAGGATATATGTTATTGATTACAAAGCGAGCTATAAAATGAACATAAGTAAAAATACAGAGATCCAAGACATACAAAGTATGCACATAACCAGTTGGAGCTTTATGTAAGAGATGAGTCGTTCTCAGAGTTGTTTCATCTCTAGCTAAGCCAAGATGACACAATTTAAACATTTTTTTGGTTTAAACTCTTTTTAACATTCAGATGGAACAAAATCATAGTGTGTATTGATAATGCTTTAACGTAGGCCTATCTCTGTGGCTTTTTGGCCATAGGACCTTGGGCAAGTCCCTTAGCTCCTCTGAGTCTGTTTCCTTATCATCAAATAGAGGTGATGTTCTTCTCCTTGCCTGTCCTACACAACTGAGATTGTGATGAAGGGGCTTCTGAAATGAAAGTGCGTCATGCTAAAACAAGGCGATGTTTTATGTTGTTATTGATGATATTATTAAGGAGATAAAAGTTTTATCTTGTTTTTCTTGTTTTTATCATCATCATGTCATGAAAACATGGAATACCTGGTGACCACACTCTTATACTGTTCACATTAGGGCAAACTTGGGGAGACAGTTGTTTCATCTGAGACCCTTATCCACAGTGGTTTAGTTACTAATGTTCAAGTTAGAACCATTTATAAAACAGTCTCCGCTGTGAGTAAGTTATCTTCTTGGCACAGACTCCAGTAGATACCTTTGTAGTGGCATGTTTCTTCAAGATTTTTCCTCCTCTTCCTATAACCTCCTTAAAAATCATTATTTTGGCAAGTATGAAGTTTTAGTCTTGTTAATTGAAAAGCATCTTAATGTTCTTCTTATATATTATTGTATTTTGCAACTATACTGCACTATTTGCACTTATTTTAATATTTATGTGTCTGATTGTATAGAACCTATTTAGAAGAACTCTCGTCTAACATAGGGACTGTTTTTTTTTTTTCCCTCTTTTTAGCATTACATTTATTAAATGCCTTGTTACTGTACAGATGTATGAATTACTATTTGTATCCTAGACTTGTTAAAGCTGATTTTTTTGTTTTCCACCTTTTAACAGGTCCAGCGGACCAGGCAGTTGGTAACTTCACCAAGTCCAATGAGTTCTTCTGACGGCAAAGTTCTTCCCCTCAATGTACAGGTGGTCACGCAGCACATGCAGTCTGTGAAACAGGCACCAAAGACTCCTCAGAACGTTCCAGCCAGTCCTGGTGGGGATCGTTCTGCCCGGCACCGCTACCCTCAGATCTTACCCAAACCACCCAACACCAGTGCGCTCACCATCCGCTCTCCAACTACTGTCCTCTTTACTAGCAGTCCCATCAAAACTGCTGTTGTACCCACTTCACACATGAGTTCTCTAAATGTGGTGAAAATGACAGCAATATCCCTCACACCCAGCAACAGCAGTGCCCCTCTTAAACATTCTGCCTCAGTAAACAGTGCTACAGGAACAACAGAGGAATCAAGGACCTTTCCACAAATCAAGAATGGTTCTGTTGTTTCACTTCAGTCTCCTGGATCCAGGACCAGCAGCACCGGGGGAACATCTGCTGTGGAAGTCAAAATAGAACCTGAAACGCCATCAGATGAGCATCCTGTACAGTGCCAAGAGAACTCGGATGGGACGAAAGCTCCCAAAACAACACCTAGTGCCCTTTTGGGGCAGAAAAGTAATACAGATGGAGTAATGCAAAAACCTTCTAATGAAGGTGTCATTGAAATAAAAGCAGCTAAAGTCTGTGACCAGAGGACCAAATGTAAAAATCGCTGTAATGAAGTTCTGCCGGTCACTTCAACAGGCAATAATCAAAGCACTATCACTCTCTCAGTTGCCACTCAGAACTTAACTTTCACCAGCACCAGCTCACCATCTAATGGTGACTCAATAAATAAAGACCCTAAATTATGCACTAAAAGTCCAAGAAAGCGACTGTCTTCTACATTGCAAGAGTCCCAGGTGCCTCCTGTAAAGAAGCCAATAGTGGAACAGCTTTCTGCAGTTAACGTAGAAGGTCAGAAACTGGGCAGTGTTAAGAAGGACCAAAAGGTTCCACATTCAGGGAAAACAGAAAGTTCAACAGCAGGTGCTCCGTTTCCTAGCAAGGTATCAATAAATGTCAGTTCACACACAGTGGCAAATCGACCCTTGAATTCTGCTCTTATTACCAGTGATTCAGCTTCAGAACAGCAAACACCATCATCATCTCCAGATATAAAAGTAAAACTTGAAGGGAGTGTCTTTCTCTTAGAGAGTGATTCAAAACCAGATGGCAGCTTTAATCCAAATGAATGGCAGCAAGTCACTAAGAATTCTGAGTTTGTATCTGCCGGCTGTGAACAACAGCAAGATATCAGTGTTATGACAATTCCTGAGCACTCTGATATCAATGACTTAGAGAAATCTGTTTGGGAATTAGAAAGAATGCCCCAGGACACATATACCCAGCAGCTACATAGCCAGATACAAGAATCTTCTTTGAATCAAATACAAGCACAGTCTTCAGATCAGTTACCTCTACAGTCTGAACTAAAGGAGTTTGAGCCTTCTGTTTCCCAAACAAATGAAAGCTACTTTCCTTTTGATGATGAACTTACACAAGATAGTATTGTGGAAGAGCTGGTGCTTATGGAGCAGCAAATGTCAATGAACAATTCTCATTCTTACGGTAACTGTTTAGGAATGACCCTTCAGAGTCAGTCAGTAACTCCAGGAGCTCCAATGTCATCTCACACCTCCAGCACCCACTTCTATCATCCAATCCATAGCAATGGCACTCCAATCCACACACCCACACCCACCCCAACCCCAACCCCAACCCCAACCCCAACCCCAACTCCAACATCTGAAATGATTGCTGGGTCTCAGAGTCTGTCACGGGAGAGCCCTTGCTCCAGGCTAGCCCAGACCACACCTGTGGATAGTGCTTTAGGAAGTAGCCGACATACACCCATTGGTACTCCACATTCTAACTGCAGCAGTAGTGTCCCTCCCAGCCCTGTTGAATGCAGGAATCCATTTGCATTTACCCCAATAAGCTCCAGTATGGCATATCATGATGCCAGCATTGTCTCAAGTAGTCCTGTGAAACCGATGCAAAGACCCATGGCCACACACCCTGACAAAACCAAGCTAGAATGGATGAATAATGGGTACAGTGGGGTTGGTAATTCATCAGTTTCTGGCCATGGCATTCTCCCAAGCTATCAGGAACTAGTGGAAGACCGCTTCAGGAAACCTCATGCTTTTGCTGTGCCTGGACAGTCTTACCAGTCTCAATCCAGACATCATGACACTCATTTTGGTCGTTTGACTCCTGTCTCTCCTGTGCAGCATCAAGGTGCCAGTGTAAATAACACCAACAAACAGGAGGGTTTTGCAGTCCCTGCCCCTCTTGATAATAAAGGAACTAATTCGTCTGCCAGCAGCAATTTCAGATGCCGGAGTGTGAGCCCTGCTGTTCATCGCCAACGTAACCTTAGTGGAAGCACCCTCTATCCAGTATCTAACATCCCCCGATCTAATGTGACCCCCTTTGGAAGTCCAGTAACCCCAGACGTTCACGTTTTCACAAACGTTCACACAGACGCATGTGCCAACAACATAGCTCAACGAAGTCAGTCAGTTCCGTTGACAGTCATGATGCAGACAGCCTTCCCGAATGCTCTTCAGAAGCAAACAAACAGTAAAAAAATAACCAATGTTTTGTTGAGTAAACTTGATTCTGACAATGATGATGCAGTGAGAGGTTTGGGCATGAACAACTTGCCCTCCAATTACACAGCCCGGATGAATCTCACTCAGATTTTGGAAACTTCCACTGTTTTCCCTAGTGCCAATCCACAGAATATGATCGATTCCAGCACTTCTGTTTATGAATTCCCAACACCATCTTACCTCACCAAAAGTAATAGCACCGATCAGATCAGTTTTTCTCCTGGAGATAATCAAGCACAATCAGAAATTGGAGAGCAGCAATTAGATTTCAATAGCACTGTTAAAGACCTGTTGAGTGGAGACAGCTTGCAAACCAACCAGCAGCTAGTAGGTCAGGTAGCCTCTGATCTCACTAATACTGCGTCTGATTTCTCTAGCGATATCAGGTTGTCTTCTGAGCTCTCAGGCAGCATCAATGATTTGAACACTTTAGACCCAAATCTACTGTTTGATCCAGGTCGTCAGCAGGGACAAGATGATGAAGCTACACTGGAAGAATTAAAGAATGACCCATTATTTCAACAAATTTGCAGTGAATCCATGAGCTCTATGACTTCATCAGGTTTTGAATGGATAGAAAGCAAGGACCATGCTACTGTTGAAATGTTGGGTTAAATTGTGTTTTATAATATGTAGCACACTGTATCTAAAGACATATGTATTGTATTTGTCTTAATGGAAGTGCCTCCCGCAGCAGAAACACTTACTATTAATTGTGACATTTTAAAAGAGTTTGCTGCAGAAGTGGTTTCTTCTTCAGTAGGAAATGGTTAGACTCGCCTCAGTTCTTAACAAGTTTCTGATGACAGTAGGCTGTAGAAGAACAAGTATTAGGTTTTAAATTTTATAATGTTGCCCATTTAATCACATTGTTTGCTAGTAAACAATCGACTAACCAGCTTTTACAAGAGCAGTCTAGATCTTTATTTTGTGTAAGTTCATTTTAATTCATTGGTTGATCTGCACAGAATTTAGTGGAAACCATTGATTTTAGGTATAGGCTATTTTTTGTTGTTGGCATTATCTTTTAGATATGAAATCATAGCTAAGGTGAACTGTAGACAAGAAGGTCTTCCTTGAAACAGGGATAATATTCAGGTTATTATAACTATTTAGGCTTGAAGCATAGAGCTACTGTAGAATGAAAAATCTCTGTAGGACTTTCTGGGACTTCAGTACCATTTGCACCTGCAATGAAGGGCTTAAATAGGAGAAAATAATGGAAAATTAAATATTAATTTAAGGAAAGCAAAAGCTGCACTAAAATTTTTAAAAGGAAAACCTAGTAGCCATTTATATTTGTGACCTTGCATTAGCCTTATTTTAAAATATTGGTTTTAATATGGGGCTAACACACACACAGAGACATGCACACACACACACAAAACAAGTAAATAACTCCAAACATTGTAATCTAATAGAGTAAATACAAGCATGTTAGAAAAATATTTTGTGTTTTATTATTTGGTAGTTGAGATACAGGAATTTAGAAGAAAAATAAAAACATTTTCTTAGTTTCATCACAATGGCTACATGCACATATTAAAATTCTATTGAAGATTTATTTTGAAGTTTTTTAATTATAATAATCTTAAGTTCTCAATTTAGTGACTGACTCCTTTGCTCCTCCTGAATATAGTAATAGAATGTGATCATGAGATCCCTTTGAAAAACAAGCGGGAAGGAGATAAGATAAAAAACTGAGCAAAAAACATTTCACCACCTAAGGTCTGAAGCCTCAAATCTTTATATCTCTGATAAAACAGAGGGGATATCAATAGTACTTGAAGAAGAGGAGCATTTTATTACATGCTTAATTTATTTATTGTGATAACCACAATTGCAAAAGAAGCACTCAGGATTTGTTTTAAAATGTTTCTCTCTATGGCTCCCATTTTGTTTTATGAATAATTATTTATGAATTTCCTGTTGACAAATCTGCTCACTAGTTGACAGCTCCATTTAAGTGAGTTTCCAGATGACTTTCGAATAGATTTAAAAATTGTTATTAAGTTTTTAAAGCTAACGTTAAACCATTGCTATGCTACCTTGAACCTAGATAAACTTTCCTTTATTAATTAGTAAGCCAATCAGAAGACTACAATCAATGAATATTTAACAAATGTGATGAAGGGTTTAATTTAATAAGGCTTCATTGTTCCATAAATTTGCAAGGTAGGGTATTAACGTATTTTGATAAATAAATGGTGCTAGGGTTGGCTCAGAGGTTTATATATTGATATGTCCTAGTTATTGGCATTTGCGTGTGTTTGCTGTTATCTTGATTTAATGATCTGTTAGATGTTTTTTCTTGATGCTAGTTATTTCTTCACTGTACATTGAGACACAGCACTACTGCACACCAAAGTATGCAATACCCAAAGGAAACTGTGTGATTTCTTTTAACAAATGATGGGAGCCTTTCTATATGAGATACTCTGAAAAGGAGATTTTGAGGCCATTCTAATCCCTTGTTTACATTATTAGCTTCCTACTAATATAAAAATAATGGAAATCTTTTTTGATAAATATATTAAGACTGGAGGATTTTTAACCCCCTGTACAGTATTGCAGCAAACACTTTAAATTTGGTTGAATTCGTCCAGCAAACTTTCTGGGGTTCATATATTGCACTAAATTTGTTGAACCTGTGGTAGGCACATCTCTTAGGATAAATGCAACCAATACAGTCCACAGATTAAACTTTTTAAATGTGTTTCATTATGAAAAGACAAAATGTCATCAAAGTGACAGATAAAATTGTCTTATGTAGCAATGTGCATTGATCTCAATGAGATATTTCTATTTCTTATTCTCTTACATGAGAATATTACAGCAGGAAGAATTAAGTTTAGTTTGCTTCACCATGTTAATACATGATCACAAAATGTGCATGAGTGTTATTGACTTATCTTGTACAGTACTAGGTATTCCTGTAACCACTTTTTTTTTTTTCTCGGCTGTATTGAGACTGGTTCAGTGTTAACCAGGCAAGCATAGTTATTCACAAGTTATTTACTTTTTTATGTTTACTAATTCTGCTTAGTTATTGTTGAATATGTTCTTTTCTCGAATTATTTTCATTGTTTTGATGTTTAAAACATTTTGCATACTGTTTATCATGATAAGACTTCATGAAGTAAATAATTTTGCATATAATTGCAATAAGCACTGACTTTTGAACTGAAAAGAAGGAAAGTGTTTTTTGTGCAGTGCATCTGAGGTTCATATAATAGTCTTGTACTATATAATGTGCTTTACTACACCATAAATGACAAAAACAAGCCCTGTTTCATGTTTTCATTTAGTGCAAAAAGTCAGATTTCCCCAGTGTTTTGTTGTCTGTTGTACCTGCTGAAACTACAGTAGTTGAATATTGCAGTAGCATTTCAGTTCTCTTTTTTTATTGAAAGTGCTCAAAAATTGTTTTTTAAATGTTTTCAAAAACAATTAAAAACATTTTATATTAAACTGACTGGATCTTAAGGTGATTTATGGGATCTATTTTATATAGGCAGCATGCCATTTTGTAAACAGATCTTATTTCATTTGTCAGAACTCTGCTATTCACTTAGGATTTACTGCCAATGAATGGTACATGGCATAGAGCTTTATGTTGCCCAAAATAACATCTTTTATTTTGCTCATTCACATAATGTTTGCTTTAGAATGTTAGCCTATGGAGTACCTAGATATGTATATTTTTGGATCTTTGAATAGAACAATAAATGGAGAAAATTTTAAAGCACAGCTGTGTCCAAAAGCAACATAGGTATTTTGGTGAACCAGAAATACAAAGCGATAAGTGTGCTGAACTTGTAAACCAGAACCTGAGCTAGGAACAGGAAAGAGAGCCAGAAATTTCAACTCCTACAGAGGAATGAAACCATGGTCTGAGATGGAGTTTCCTCACTCTTGAGAGGAAACTGAGATGCAGCAACAGCCAGTGCCTGAGAGTATAATTTGCCTTGTAGCCAGGCCTGAGCCAAACAGCCTACTCTTCTGTGTATACAGATCTGTGCAGATCTATGATAGCCCCACTTTCACCACAGGACTGAGCCCTGAGTGTGAGCACGTGGTGGAAGCAATTATAGAAGGAAAAAAGAGTAAAGTTTGGGAAGTGGGGAGATGAAGAGAAGGAAGACTCCCACACAAGGTGAGCCTGCAAACCAAACCTGATGATGAGCCTGTAAACCAAAATTCTAAAGTAGTTGAAGAAAATGAAACTAACCCTAAGAAGGACAATCAGCAATCTCGCAAGATAAAATAAAAGTAATGAACTACCTGGATGATATGTAAAATAAGGACATCAGGATTCTCAATGATAGAAGGAAAAAAAATGTAAATAATGAAGAGCAGGCAAACAAAGCGAGAGACCAGTAGATATAATGAACCAGTAAGAAAATCTGGGGGAAAAAATACCGTGTAGTACCTGAGGTGCTTTTTGTTGCAAGTAAGAGAAAACCTAACACTGGCATAAGCTGTAAGGACTTGATTTTTAGCTTAATAATTTTGGAGACAGGAGGTTCAAGAGTTCATTGAATGGCTCAATCTTACTAAGAACCAGATTCTGTCTTTCTGTTCCGTCTTCAGCTTTGCTTTTCTGTGTCTGTTGCCTCATGGTCACAAGATGGCTGCTACAGCTCCAAATATTATATCTTCATACATCTCAAACAAGGTGATAAGGGCAGTTCTCAGCCTTTTATGAGAAAGGAAAAAAGCTTCCCCAGAATCTCCCACTAGGCACTCACTTCCCACCCTCCACCCCCCATTTAGTCTCATTGGATAAAACAAGGTCAAAGGCCCACCCTAAAGGCAATTACCTTAAATTCTTGATTTATCCTTTACAGCTAGGGAAAGGGTCCATTTCCTGGAGCATGTGGTTATCCACCTAAAATGAGTTCCACAACCTAGAGAAGATGCAAGGGACTTAAGATCTTGTGCCCACCTTTGAGGGGCTTACAGTCTTATAAAGAACTAATTACATGTTCTTTGAGAAGTGCCAATTAGAGATATATATAATAAGCTATATAGAAGAAAAGAGGTGAGAATTCACACTGAGGAGCCAAGAACAGGGCAAAAGAAGGTTCTTAGTAGGGATTACATTTAGAACTAGACTGTTTACTGGTGTAAACTGTTGACTGGTATCCTGCCTTCCCTTTCTGAGTTGAAAAATCAGATATTATTGAGTATCATAAATGCAGATTGCCTCAGCACCTATTACCATAATAGAAGACCAAAATTTTGATAAGTCTATAGAGATTGATTTTGATGTACATTGCTATAAATGAACTTTTAAATAATTAGAATTACAAATGTGTGGATTATATAATCTGAAATAAAATATATATATATATACACATATATATATGACCAGTACTGGAGCTATAATCTGCTTATAAGGGTGGAAAGGGAAAAACAGACTACAGTTTTCAAGATAGATTTTATTTGTAGGAAGTACTTAATTTTGGAGAGGATAAAATTTTATAATTAAAATGTATCATGAGAGTGGTATTACTACCATACATAGAATATTTCCTTGCACTAAACCCTGTATGAAATACTTTGTATATATTCTCATTTCCTCATTGTAACAATTCTGAAAAAATATTTTTCAAGTGAGAAAATTCTAGCTCAGAGATTAACTGGTAGGGGTAACAGCTAATGACAGGAAGGGCCAGAATTAACTTGGTCCCAAAGCCTAGTTCTTAACCGTTAGGCTACACTTAAGATACCTGTTCAGGCTACCTACAAGGAGTTTGATTTGGTGGCTGCTTTGAAATTTCATTCTGGCTTAAAATTTAGAATTAAGTTTGATTTTTGTGAGGATTTTATTTCCCTTTAACCTCCAATCCTTATATCTCTTAACACTTTCTTTTCATTTTTGTTGCTTTTGAATTTTACTTGTATTTTGTAACTTTCCTCTAAATTATTTGAGTCCCTTTCTCTCTCCTTCCCCCATGGAAATACATGCCCTAATATATTGGAGACAAGGGAGAAATAAGATTTAAATACAAAATTTTGTTTTACTCACAGCTGTTCAGGCACATTTCTTAGAGGTGTACCTAATCATATTTATTTTTAAACCACTTTAAAAGTCTCATCAGGAAATAAAAAATAGGCTGTTTGTTCAACAAATGATGAAGTACCTAGAATATGTCAGTCTCTGTGCCAGGTGCTAGAGCAGACACCTGCCATTTAGAAATTTTACAATATAATGAGGAAGACGCACAGGGAGCAGGATTGCAGGATGCGACGAGGTCACTGGAGCAGAGACTGCTGTTTGCCACTAATAGGATTCTCCTAGCCACCTGCATGATAGACTACATTTGCCAGCTTCCCTTGTAGTTAAGTAGAGCCACTTACCAAGTGCTCAACCAAAAGGATATAATCGAAAGGTTTGTGTGCAACTTGGTGTTCTTGCCCTTCTTCCTCCCTGCTGGTTGGAATGCACATGTGATGACTAGAACTCGAGTAGCTCCCTTGTTCTTTGAGGTAAAGCCATGTGCTGAGGATGATGGAGTAAGAATATGGAAGGAGCTTGAGGACCTGGTGACTGAGGGAAGCTGCCCTACTAGTCCTGATTGCTTGCTTCTGAATGTATTTTACATGAGAGAAATTTCTGGTTTAGGTCATAGTTATTTTGAGTTTTCTGTCACTCAGCGCAAATCCAAATTCTAACCCATTGTGGCTACCAAAAGGTTTTAAGTGGGAGTAGGGAGTGTTAGATTAGCCTGAGGATCACTAAACCCCTCCCAGATTCCCCTGAAGAATGACAAATTGCCTCTCTTTTTCAGTGGAATTGATAAATCAATAGAGAATCTTAGAAAGAATACCCTGATTTTAGCACAGCATTTGAAAACTGTTCCATAGCTGTCCAAAAGAAGAAAGATAAAATTAGGTGGATTATAAGCTGCTTAAGCAACTAAAGAGAATTAATCAAATTGAAGGGCAATATAGCATTCTGGTCGCTGGTGTCAGACCTGGGCTTAAATCTCAGTGTTGCCAATTATAACCATGACCCTGGGCAAGTTATTTGAATACTAGTAATGATAACCATCTGGAGAACATTTTCTAGTGGTGGGCCACAATGGTTCTGGCCTGTTCATAGTTTTTGCCAAAATCTTGAATGAAGATACAAAAAGTTTGCTGTGGCAAATATTGTGGATTGGCTTGCTCAATTTCTGTTCCAGCCTCTTCCTGGTATGCAGATCCTGGGAAGTCAAAAACTGCATTTTCTAGACTTCTTCACTGCTTGGGTTCTGGATATGAATTGCATTCCATTTATTAGATGCATTCTTGAAATATTTGGAGGATGAAAATAAAGCAGAAGCTATTCTCCTACCCCCTTTTGGTGACTTTTTCTTGCAAGCAAGCTCATAGTGACAAAGTTTTTCAGTAGCAGTGTTCTGGAGTGCATTCTTGAGATTCTTAGGTATCAAAGGTCCATGTTGCAGTGCC
This sequence comes from Diceros bicornis minor, assembly GCF_020826845.1. Classification (NCBI taxonomy): domain Eukaryota; kingdom Metazoa; phylum Chordata; class Mammalia; order Perissodactyla; family Rhinocerotidae; genus Diceros; species Diceros bicornis. Next base: position 51,485,315 of record NC_080744.1, on the reverse strand, counting down.
AAGTCATCAGGTCTGTGCATGTCAAGATGCAGTCAAGTAGTGGCAGTGATGGTAGCAGCAGCAGTATCAGCAACTTCCTGGTCTGGCTTCCTGATCTCTGGAGTGATTCCAGATATGGACTCACTCCCCTGATGGTCAACTACAGTGCTGTTCTGGGAGTCATTTCTGGAGGCACAGTCTAAAGCTTGCTCTTCCGTTTCTGTGCATATAAGCCCTTAATTACCCACGTGAAGTCCTTTTCTGCTTAAAATACCTAGAATAAGCATTTCCTACACTTAACTCTGTTATTAACTCCTATAGGCTAGGAGTCAAGAACATCTGAGAGCTAGACCTCGTTCTGTCATTCCTTTCCCCTTTCTGCACTTTATTAAGAATAATGATTCCTGTCCTGGTTACTTCCCAGAATCTTTTGTGAAGTTCAGTGAGATATAACAATATTAGTAAGCCCTAAGTATAAGCTATTATGGTTGTTATAAATGCCTACATAAAAGGACAGACGTTTATCTAGGAGTGGGAAAAAATCTTGTCCTTTTTAGCACTTAAATGTGTTTTACTTGAAGCCAGACACACACACACACCCTCTGTCAGGAGGTAAAGTAAGAATGTAGATTCAGGCAAAGGGCTGAACTTTGCATTTGAGTTATGTGGCCATAAACAAGAAATAACTTAATAAAATTTAATTTAGGCCAAGCTATTGTCATCTAAGCATGTTTGTTTAAGTGATACCTACATAGATTATACCTATATGGTCAATAGCATCTCTTTACTTAATCTTTCACAATCTTACCTCACCCTCATAGCGGTTCTGAAATGGCTGTCTTGAAAATTACTGGTGACTTCATAATTGGTAAACCCAGTGACACTGTTGCTTTGGTTTCTGTGACTTCATATTCTGATTCACTTCCTACCTCAGACCCCTCATTCTTGGTATCTTTCAGGGATCAGCTTCCTCTGCCTATTATTTAAATATAGAAATCCTTTGACATTCTACATTTGGCTTTTCTCTTCTTATTGTACTTTTTCTCCATAGTCGTTTCAAACACTCCTACAGCTCTACTTGATGGCTTCCAAATCTAAATTTTCAGATTTGACTTCTTTCTGACTTTCAGTCTCAAAATCTGAATGCCCTAAATTGAAATTCCTTCTCTCTTCCCCCAGCCTTCTCCTCTTCCTATTATCTGATAACAACATTATCATCATTGCAGTCACCCAGTTGAAAGCTCATCTGCCCTTTCCTTCATCCTCTCTTCAACATCAGATTAGTTCCCAAGTCCTTTATCTTTGAGGTACATATCTCTTTCCCTCCTGATTCTGCCTTGGTACATGTATTTATTTCTCGCTTGAAATACTGAATTATCTCTTACTTCTCTAATAATTTCCATACGGTGTCACCATAGAAACCCTTAAAAGCCTTTGATATTCAGAAGTCAATATTCTTCATACATATAAACAATAACCAGCTAGAAGATATAACGCAAGAGAAGACCCTTTTTATGCTAGCAACAGAAAATAAAACATCCAGGCATGAACTTAATGAGAAACATGCAAAACTTATATAAGGAAAACTTTTCAAACACTTTTAGTGAAAGACACGTGGTAGACCAGAGCAAATGGAATAAGAAACCATTTCTTAGATGACAAGACTCAACATCATGAAGATATCAATTCTCCCTAAGTTAATGGATAAATTTAACACGATCCCAACGAAAATGTCAATGATTTTTTTCTAGAGCCAGACAAGTTGAATACACATTTAAAATGAGAACATAAACAATTATAACCCCCCAAAAACCTGAAAAACAGTGTTTGAGGAGCTAACCCTGCAAGATATTAGACATATATCTTGTCATATACCAAAATCTCTATAAGTCAAGTGAAGCAACAAATAACAAAGTAGGGAGAAATATTTGTAACCCATATCACATATGAAGGGGTGATAACCCTAATAGGGAAAGAGCTCCTAAAGATAGGGGTGGGGGGAAGCCAACAACCCAGTAGAAAAACGGACAAAAGATATGAACAGATGGTTCAAAGAAAAAGGAATGATCCTTAAACATGAAAAAAAAAAGCTCAACCTGACTCATAAGAGAAATACAAATTAAAACTATACCAAGTTAACCACTTCTCACCTATCAGGTTGGCAAAAAATCTAAGTTTGACAGCATCCTCTGTTGGAAACATTGTGGGGGCACAGGCATTCGATACTGTATCCTTGCACATATCCTAAAGAATCTATTAAGAGAACAAACTTCACACGTCCAATTGACTAGAGAGACATCGACCTAAGGACTGGTGGGGAGCATTAAATACCTACTTGTAAAACCAAGACTACATGAGGGTTAAAGAGGAGAGAGTATACTATGTATTGAATATATGCTCTGAAAATGTAGATAAATACAACTATAGAAAATGAAGAGAGTATATGCAAAAACTTTTTAACTTTTTCAATAATATTGGCAGCGGTAGAATGGGTGATTTTGCTGAGACTGTTGTGTGTGTAATGCAAGACAATGCAAATGGTAACTGTGTGGTACTCTATCGTTCTCTGGTCCCTGAGAACCTGGCTACTCAGAAGAAAGTGGATACTGATGAAAGATATATGTTAAGTAAAAACAATGCAGTCCCAACTTTGAATTGGAAGTATCAGTAGGAACTCATGGAATATCTTGCCATAGAATAGCAAGGAAGCTATCAAACACTGCTGAGGTCGTGTCAAAAGGACTCAGGAGCCAACTTGAAGAAGCTGCCACTGGCCAAAGATGGGAAAATTTAAGTTCAATAAGGGTGATAACTTCAGTGGATTGAAATACTTAAAATATGTTTAAATCCATGAGTTTTAATGATCCTAAAAAATTAATTGGTCACCTTTTGAGGATTCTGTAGAGGTATAATCTATGTAGGTATCAGTTAAACATGCTCAGATGAAAATAGCTTGGCTTAAATTAAGGCAACCAATCACAATTTTTAAAATTGGGTCAAGGGAAAGAATCAAATATTTGTCCTGTGTTTCCTTTGTGAGCTGTACCACTGGATAACCAATAATAGATGAAGGGGAGCTGCTCTGCATAGAAAATGTTCTAGCTAAAAAATGAGGAAGGAGTGATAAAATTGGAATATCATTTTGCAACCCCTGATGAATTGAATTGATCCAGACAATAGGCATCAATTGCTACTAACATCACTAAAAGAGAGGGAAACAGACATTATGTGCCTCATAACAGAACACAACCCACCATGAAGTCTTGCCTCTAAAATTGTAACTGAAATTTAATCAAGTCTCTATATCCAATTACCAATTTACAGGAAGTACATAGATTATGAAACACTGTATCATGGGGATGCAATCAGTAAGATCCAGTCTGGGAAACTCTACAGATCAAACAGTCAAGTTTCTTTAACAAATTTCAAGGGAAAAAAAAGCAATGGAATGGGAACCTATAGATTAAAAGAGACTTTTTAAAAAAGTCGTATTAAAGTTCACACTAAATAGAAAACAAATGAAACTAAAGTTAGTCTTTAGGGATGCATACTTGTGTGATAAAATGTAAAGAAAATCAAGGAAATGATTACCATAAAAATCAGAATAGGGCCGGCCCTGTGGCTTAGTGGTTAAGTGCGCACGCTCTGCTACTGGTGGCCTGGGTTTGGATCCTGGGCGCGCACCAACCCACCACTTGTCGGGCCATGCTGAGGCGGCGTCCCACATACAGCAACTAGAAGGATGTGCAATTATAACATACAGCTATTCTACTGGGGCTTTGGGGAGACAAAGGGAGGAAAAAAAAAAAAGGAGAAGGATTGGCAATAGATGTTAGCTCAGGGCCGGTCTTCCTCAGCAAAAAGAGGAGAATTGGCGTGGATGTTAGCTCAGGGCTGATCTTCCTCACCAAAAAAATAAAATAAAATAATCAGAATAAGTGGACACACAGAGGGCTTCTGGGATGGCTGCCAAAGTTCTATTTCCTCCCCTAGATGGTGGTTACAAGGGTGTTTGCTTACAGTAATTTATTAAGGTATTAATTTAGTTCAGGTGGCTTTCTGTATCTGTTATATTTTACAGTTTTAAAGGTAATGTTTTAAAGTAGTATGTTGAAAATTGACAATTCTGAGGAAATTTGTCTTTCTTATATCAACCGTATTTAGGATAACCAAATAGCCCTACTTGATACAGAAGTAATTTTTCTTTAGTAAAAAGTTCCAGGTAATAAGTATAGAAGAGTGATAAACTTAGAAAATCGCCCACTTTGCAACTCCTAATGAAATAGAAGTTTCAGGCAAAGATCATCAAAGGATGAAACCAATAGGTAGTAGATGGATAAGAAATTTTATAATGGAAGGAACAGGCTGTCACTACCTGAACTCAGTGATCAGTCTTAGCATTACTACTAATAAATGTGGGACAAACAAACATTGGGTAATTTCCATTTATAAGAAATACAGGAGATAGAGTACCAAGTTAACACCACAGGGAAGCAACCAGATCAATCCAGAAGAGGGAGCATTCTAGGGGACAATGATATGGTTTCCTCAACAAGTCAATGGCATAAAGAAAAAAAAATGAGGTGAGGAGATTAAAATAGACTGAAGAGCTATAAAAACCACTTGCCATGTATGGACCTCGTTTAGAACATGATTCAAACAAATTAGCTTAAAAAGACATTTTTGAGATAATCGGGAATTTGAACACGGACTAGGTATTAGTCCATCCCAAGGAATCATTAGGTGTGATAATGGCATTTTGTTTTTAAGAAAATTTCCATACTTTTTAGAGATGCATACTAAGATATGTAGAAGTAAAAACACAGGATATCCAGGATTTACTTAGAAATACTTTGGTAAAAGACAGAGAGAGGAGGATAGAGGAAGAATGATAAAATCTTGATATGTTTAGCCTGGGTGTGGGTTTATAGAGATTCATGGTTTTGTTTTTTTACTTCTGTATATGTTTGAACATTTTTCATTTAAAATGGTTTTTATGATTCTCCATTCTATTAAATGAGATTTTATAGCTCAAAGTCCAAGCTCCTTCGGCATTGCACAATCAGCTCCTTCTGCATTGCACAATCAGCTCCTTCAAGTCGCATGAGCTGAAAAGAGGAAGGCGTAGTTTCTCTAAAGGAAAATCAGGGTGCCGTTTCCAGAAGAAGGGGAATCAAAGCCAGGCAAAAAACGTAAGAGATGCCCACTATTGTTCTCACACAACTTTTTGAGCTTTGTCTTACAAAATGTATCTAGCCAAACAGAACCTCTAGCCAAACAGAACCACTTGCTATTTCTTGAATCGAGCACACACCCCTATGCCTCTAAGTCTTGCTCAGGCTGTTCTCTGTGTTTTGTTTTGTTTTTTATAAGGGTCATACTTTCCTTCAAAATCCACCTCAGCTGCCATCTGAGGGGAGGCCTTTGCCACCTTGCCTGTAAAATAAGCAGACTCCTGTGGCATTGAATTCAGGCCTCTGTGATGGTATTCTGCCTTGTACAGGCAAACATGTATGTAGCCATAGCCTCCACTAAGTTGGAAGCTCATTAAAGGCCCCTTTCGTTGTACGCCTCAAAGCACAGATCCCAGCGACTACAGCAGGGGCACTATTCTTGTTTGCTGAATTGAATTGCCACTAACGATTTTCAGATAGAGTTTCTCAAGAAGGCACAAAGTATTAAGCTAAGAAATTGTCATCCTTCATAATAGCAAATAAATAGAACATTGATTATCTAATATCTCTTGCCTATTTAAAGACATTGGATATCATTTTAGTTGAAGTACTAAATATTAGAGCCAAATTGTCTATAGCCAAGATGCCTGCTTTGAGATCTGTAGGGAGAGACTGAGATGTGTTTGCATTTTGAAATATGTTAATTTCTTTGCCAACCACAGCAGATGGTCACCCTTACTGCTTGTAACAGAAATTTAACTGATTTGACAATAGCCTTATGGTCTTTCTGGTAGGATGCCAAATATTTGCATTAAACAAATCTTTGATTAAGCTACTATTTTATTGTGTGAGTCTGTAAATGGGAACATCCTCAAATCCAACTGAAATAAGATTTTTATTTTGGTGACTGGAGTCTACTGTAGTCTGTGAAATTATGCTGTGCAAATATATATTTTAAAATTTTTAATTGGCTCTTTTTTAAAGGAATTCTTGATGTAGGCCTGTGTTACATTTGAAAATCAGAAGTGCTTCTCTCTCTTGTCTGGGGGAGGTGGTCATATGTAGGGAAGGTGGGCTTTACCTATAGGAAGGGAGCAGGAGAGTATCATTCATTGAGCACTGTGGTAGTACCTTAATTTAACTTATTCCAAAAAGCCAAGGTCCATTTGGGGCTTTGAACATAATCGCAAAGTAAAGAACTATTTCCTCCCACTTCTCAAAGATCTGCTACCACCCACAGGAAGCCCCGTCCTCCAGCGGCCCTAACGACAGACCCCTCCTAAGTTTGCCCCTCTCCAGTAGTCTACAAGTTTTTATCTCATCACTTGTTTATTGATTTCTGGGCCTTTAGAACCCAATATCTCAGAGAAGTTAGACCACCTTCCTCCTTGTTCAGATGGGAAAATGAGGTTTAGAAAGGTGAGGAAAATGATGAGTCCAGACCAGTACTCAGGCCATGCGGGCCCTGGCCCAGTGCTTTTTTCACTACATATTCAGGGCCTCCTGGAGACTAGATGAAGCAACCACACAGACAGTTCACTGTTACTTGCAGCTGAAAGCACACTAAACTGATATGCCAGGTTTCTGCCCTCGACACACCTCCATTTCTGTGTCTTGGCCTTTCTCCAACCACCTTTGTAATGGGACAGCAATATATGAAGGGTGTCTGTGAGTTGTGGGTGAGGACAAATCCCAGCAAAGAGACTTCCATTAAAACAAATTCCCATTTGGTTCCTTATCTCTATTCCAGGGGCAGGGATGCCCAGCAGAACAGTCTTCCTGAATGGATTTGCCTGGTTATAAATCTGGGGTTCTTAGGAATGGAAGCACAGCATCCTGCTCTGGAAACCAGCCAGCTGGTCTTCTACCCACACAACTGCATCATCAATTCCATTGCTCACTCACGAGTAAGCTTTGTCACTGGATGATTTTGGCCTCAGTGTCCTGATTCCTTAAATGAATGGCCAGGATATGGCGGCCCTCAACCTTATAGTAGTTTTCTTCTAGTTCTGGGTGGAAAATATCTGATGCTTTAAGGTTGGACTTGTTCCTGAGCTCTTTAAGTCTCCACGCTCCTTGATACCAGGGACAAAGCCATATTTCTTTTATATTCTCCCAAATTAAGACTCATATGGAAGATATATAATAATTAAAAGTCCCTTGTTAATTGAATTCTGCCAACAGATGAGCAACTCCCTAGACTGATATCAGAGCCAGGCAAAGTGGCTGTCAGCTTGAGGATGGCATCTGTTGGAGCAAACTCCTGCTCTCCCTGGCTTCTTCTTGATCCAGGAAGAGAACATAAAAATTTGTTGCATCAGATACCTGCTTTGAGCCCCAGATCAAGGCAAAATGCCAGTGCTTACATGAGCTTCTGCACTTCCCATCTCCTGCCTTGAGCTATAATTAGCAGACAGGGAAATCAACAGGAGGTATGAGAGCATGTCTTCAAAACTGAATGGAAATCAATGGGGAAATGATTTGCTTTACAGAAATCTGTTCTGTGTGCCAAGTTACAGGAATATCTTAAAATGAGGTCTATTGCAGATTAAATGCAACATATAAATAAGCCTCAGATCATCTAGCCCATGATGTTTCTAGATGATCTTTAAAAGTGCCTCTCTTCCATCACATGAAGATAGAAATCTCTTTCTAAAAGAAGTAGGAAAAGTAGGAATATTAATAAATTAGTTCATAGATGTGAAAATTTTTCACAATCTTTCTAATGCTCTTCAGTCCCTTAATAATCTACATAGAATTTTTAAACCTTTTCTTATGGAAATTTCAAACAACTGCATAAAAGAACAGTATAATGAACCTTCATGTACCCTTAACCCAATTTAAATAAGTATCAATTCACAGTCAGTCTCATTTCATCTGTACCCCAGCCCATTTCCCTGTGTTCTCCAGATTATTTTGAAGCAAATCCCAAATATATCATTTCTTTTAAATATTTCAGCAAGCTATAAGGAATGTTAAGTCCAGTTCTCAAAAAAATTTTTTTTGGATCACTCCTGGTTTTTAGTAGTCAACACTTAGTTGAAACTTTGATAGAGTTTCTGTAAAAATAAATATATTTATTTAGAAATTCCTTTACACTAAGATTTAGTTACTTCATTCATCTAGCTATTCGTTCATTTATCATGCATTCAGAAACATGTATTAAGTACTTATAATGTGCTGGGCCTATTTAGAGTGCTGGGAATACAGCTGTGAACAAAGTGATCTTATATTTTGGTAGAGAGAGGAAAAAAATAAACGTTAGAAAATTCATAAACCAGATAATTTCAGATGGCAAGAAAGACAGGAACAAGGTAGTGTGATAGTAACTGGGAGTTAGAGAGCAGGTGTGACATTTCAGCTGATACTAGAGGAATATAAAGAAACCAGCAATTTGAAGATTAGAGATGGAGCGATCCAGGTAGAGAACATCAAAAACAGACACTGAGGCAAGGAAGAGATTTCTGTGTAAGGGAACAGCAAGAACATGGTGTAAGTTCAGCATAGTGAACAAGGGAGAAACTGCTAGGTCAAAGTTGGAGAATGTGGTAGACAGTGACCCCCAATAAATCATGCCTTCCAGTATCCATGCCCTTGGTACCCCCTCTCACATTGACTCTGGACTTTATCCTGTGACTTGCTTTGGCCAATGGGACATTAACAAGCGTGTTGGAAGGAGACTTGATAAGCACTTGTGCATTGGGCTTTATCCTCTTGGAATGTTCTCTCTGGAAGCTAGGCACCATGCTGAAAGGTGACTTAGGCTAGACTACTGAGTGATGAGAGGCCACATGGAGACACACTCTGGAGGATGAGACCATCTTGGACAGTCCAGTCCAAGCAAGCCCCTAGATGAAGGTATCATATCACTGCAGTCAACCCACACAATCATGAGAAATGATAAATCATTGTTTTTAGCCATTATATTTTGGGGTGGTTTATTCCATGGCAATAGATAACTGAGACAGAAAGTAGTACCTGGAAGTGGGGTGCTGCAGTAACAGAAACCTAAAAGAGGTGATTATGAGCTTAAGCCATGGAGGGAGGCTAGAAGGGTGGCAAAGGCAGTGAGGAAATTTTTATTGGAGGCTGGAAAGAGGGTCATCTGTGTTTTGTGGTAGGAGAACAATTAGTGAAGTTGATGACTGCGGTAACATGCAAGATAGAAAGTGTACTTTACGAACTTGTGGATCTAGCCAAAGGAAATTTCCAAGTAGAATGCTGATGAGGCTAATTTGCTTCTTTTAGCTGCCTATGATAAAATATGGGAAGGGACATGAACCAAAGAAGGAGCAGTTCAGTTTCCAAGCAGAATTTAGAGAATATATTTGCAACCTCGGGCTTGCTGGGTTGGAAAATATAACGTTTTCTCTTTCCCAGACCATCCTGCCGCCAAGGGTTCTCAAAGTGAGAAATGGCCTCAGGATATTGCCAGCAAAATGTGACCTTAGTCAAGATCTAATTGTGGGTGTGGGTGTAAGACCTGTCTTAAGACCTCACAGCCCAAAGTAGGGGGCCTGTCTCCAGGAGATGTGTGGATGGGGTGTGATTTTTGTCTAATGGAGTAGATTATAATTTAATATATAGAAAATCCACAATATTTTTAAAAGAATTGTACATGCTTAGACTAAAGAAACAAAGACAATTCAAAATGAAAAGAGACCTCTAGGCCCCCAACTTTCCATGAGGAAGAAGCAGACTGAGAAATGACTCAGCTTCAAACATGAATCATTTCTCATGGAAAAGGAAAAAGATGTCAGAGGACAGAGCCAACAGCCAAGAACAGTGGATTAAGGAATCATTTTCAGGGAGCTGAAACAGGCCCTAATCACATAACAGTCCCTTCCTCTGGATCAGGCAGCATGTGCATGGCTGGATTTCAGAATTGTTAAGGACCTCCGCCTGCAATGTGCCTGCAGTTTCCTCTCCCTGGGAATGGGGGCATCCGTTGTCATTGTCTTGTCCCTCTCTCACCATTGTATGTGGGGTTGTCAGGGGAGAGTGGTGATGGAGGCAGATAACTTGAACTTTTAGTTCACAGGTTTCCAGATTGAGACTAGCCGCACCCGAGCAACGTCATCCACGTGCATTCTTGATCCAGATGATGAAATTCTCAACACTGAGCTGCCATATTGTATGAGACTTGGGGAGGTCTTGGGAAGAGATTAATGTATTTTGCATGTGGGAGAAATGCAAATAATTTATGGCCAGAGGATGGACTGTAATAGATTAAAGATGGCCAAAAAATCTTTTCTGTCCTCGCCTGGAGTCTATTTTCCCTCCCCTTGGATCTCAGCTGGCTTTGTGACTTGTTTTGACAAATAGAATACAGCAGAAGAGACATTGTGCCAGGCCTTACGAGACTGTGCTGCTTCCACTTTTGCCCTCTTGGAGCTCTGAACCACATGGAAAGGGGTTCAGCAACCTAGATAGAGAGATGGAATCTATCTGGCTAAAGGAAAGCTGTTTCTCTACTCACAGCACTTCTGATACCAAATGTGTAGGTTTTCCACACTAAGCCATTCTCCAATTCTCTGTGGACACCAACCAGATGTCCCACAATTTAATTCAATTCTGACACTAGGTACCCAGAGTTAGCACAGACCCAGCAGGGGTTAAGGGCTCAGTTCCTGGAGTTTGGGGGGTGGAGCTGCAAGTTCCAACCCTTTAATCACATGGTTGGTTCCTCTGGTGACTAGCCCCTAGTCTAAACTCATCTAGGAGAGTTTGGCCACCAGTCGTCTCATTAACATAAACTCAGGTGTGGTTGAAAGGGGCTTATTATGAATAATAGACGATGTTCCTTTCACCCCAACACTCAGGGAAATCATGAGAGTTTTAGGGGCTCCATGACAGGAACTGGAAATGAAGACCAAATATACACGTCTTACTATATTACAGTGTCACACTGGCCAAGACCCAGATGATCCAGCCATCACAGTGAGACACTAGACATGTGAGGAAACCTATCTTGAATTCCCAGCCACAGGCAAAGAACTGTCCTGGTAAGTCTAGCAAACCCAAATTGCAGAATTGTGCGTAAATACATGCGAGTTGTTTAAAACCACTAAGTTACTAAGTTTTGGCATAGCTAGTTACAAACCAATAGATAAATGAAACAGAAATACTGTGATGGACAAAAGATAGCTGCAAGTTCTTTGGGGTTCAACCTATCAGAAGGTAGAGACAATTTCCCCTTCCCCTGAATCTGGGCTGGCCTTGTAATTTGCTTTGACTAATGTGCTACTTCCCAGGCTCTGTGGACTCGCTGGACAGTTCCTCTGCTGCTTTTGCCGGGGCCCACTCATAGGGCTGCATTCAGTGGAGGGTTAGCTGGGCTGGAAGGTCCAAGATGGCCTCACTTACAGGGCTGGCAGTTGGCACTAGCTGTCGGCTGGGGCATCTTGGTTCTTCTCTACATGTCCTCTCATCTTCAGTAGGCTAGACCAGTTTCCTCACATAGTGGTCTTGGGGCAGTGTTCACAGAAGGAAAAGGCAGGAGTTGCAAGGTTCCTTGAAGCTGAGTCTCTGGAACTTGTATAGTATCACTTCCACCACATTCTGCTGGTCAAAGCAAGTCAGACAGCTTGGATTCAAGAGATGGGAAACTAGCAGAGAACTGAATAGTTTCTCTTCTCATCTTATTGATGAGAAAAGCTGCAAAATATTGTGGCCATGTTTTTCAATCTGTCACTGTACCACAAAAATTGTAGTCAAATGCCAGACATTTTTGCTTAGGAATATAAGTGATAAATAGAGGAGAACTAGAATGACTGTCTACATAATAAAATATATGGCATTTAAAAATTAATCTCATGAGGGCATTATATGATCACTTTACTTTAGCCTTAATGTGAAAACTATCTTCACTTTCTTTTTTCTTTATTTTTAGAAAGCCAATTTTAAAAGAAAGATACAAAATGCTAAAGCAGGGTCTCCAAACCATCTTATGAGTTACCAAACTTTCCCTCAGGTCTTGAGATCAGCCCATGTGGATGCCATTGCTGATGAGAGCTATTCCCCCATGAAATCCTGTTAAATCTGGGGAAAGAGGAAGAAGAAAGTGACATATGACAGCAGTAAGTGGCTTGAAACTGTAAGGTAAGAAAGACCTCAGGTAGATTATTGGGTAGATCCCAATCTACTAGAAATCCTGCTCTAAAAACTTCTGTAAAAACCTACATTTCAGAGTGTTAGCCTTAACTTTTCCAGACTTATTTGTATCATCTTTTACCATCTAGAGAAATTTCTTGGACAAAGTGTTTTGACAAAAACTGTTATAAGAGATATTTCCATCTGCCTGCAAAGTAACATAGTGCATTCCTCAACATAGATTAAGGTTGAAGCAATACGTAGTATCAGTGAGGCACTCTTTATTTTCATATCATAATTGTGTTCAAGGCAAAAGTTGCATGCAGTTTTCAGTTTTACCACTAGATGGAGAAATCATCTTCTCACCAATACAAGACAGACCGGACGTCTCGAGAGCCTACTTTGTGCAAAGCTTAATGCTAGGCCCTGCAAATGATCAATAATAAGATGCAGGTGATGCCCTAAATGTTCTTGTAGTCTAGTGGGGATAAGATAAGAACTCAAGAATCTGTGTTTCAAAGCAGAATATAAATGTCAAAATGCATACAAGAAGTTCTATGGAAACTCAAAAGAAAGAATAACTCCAAAAAGTTAGCAGAAGATTTTTAGATGGGTAGCATTTGTGCTTTGAAGTTCAGGTAGCATTTCAACAGGCTGAGGTGGAGAGTGCTGCATAAACAAACACAGAGGCAGAAAAGCATGATAATGTGTTCATGGAACATCACATAGTACAGTTTTCTTGGCAGAGATAAGACTTGAGATACAGTGCAGGGCTATATTGTTTTAAATGCGGAGATGAAGAGATTATAACTACTTTGATTAGTGATGGTGGGAGGGCTGGTTTCTTTGAGGCTCCAATCAATGAACCAGGCTCTGTTTCTCCACATTCCCTTTTCCAGGCAGAGTTAGGACTCCTTCCTCCCCACAGCCACAGCCCTCGTACCTACTAGAATGTGTAGAATGTAAAATTCTTGAGGGCAGAAATTTTTTCCAGTTTATCTTTGAGTTCCCAGCATTGTGCTAGGTCTATGTTAGCTGCTCCATATTAAGGTGCAGAAAAAGAATAGACCACGTTATGGAGGTAACTCGAAAACATCCATAAATGTTATGAGTTGAGGCAGCATTATTCGAACACATAATGTATATTGCTCCAATGTATAATGTCCAATTCGAACAGAGATTGCAAACTGATGATTTGGAGTCCTGTACAGCTTGAGACATATTTTGTTAAATTTGCACGTTTTTAAATTTTTTGAGTTAGTTGATGTTACTTTACAAATCATGAGATTTTCACATGCAATCTAGATTTCTGGCTTCTCTTCAAATATTGTAAAATTGCTTATGCCCCATTCTCACATGACATAATCAGCTGGAAATGGGTAAAGACTGCCTCCCCATTCAATAACACACCTCTTCTCTAGTTTCCACGGTCCCACTGCTCCCTTTTGTAATACACAGGATCTACTTTCCCCTTTACGATACCTGTCTTGCCCCACAGATATTTGATTTGTGTGATCTCTGTGTCCACTCATTTGGATCTGCGGATTTTAGTGTCTTTGTTGGACTCGTCATGACTCATCATTACACACTGATGTTCTGAAACTGTTTCTTGCATCCACATTTTGGTCAGTGTGTAAAATTGATTTTGTTACAACTGAGCATTTATGCCATTACTTCATTAAGGTGAGTGGGTTGTGTGACTTGCTATCAAATGGGATATAATCTTCTATAAGTAAGAAGAAAGAGACATAGTGTAGGACCCAAGAAAGATCATATGATTACTGGAATACATGAGAACTTTGCCCCATGAGTATATAGGGAGCACAGTCAGGGCAGCAAAAAAGTCTATTCAAGTAACTGTGGATGCTTTGGTAGTGAGATATTTTGAAATATATTAATGTGTTTTTTATTTTGGTGCTTCTCTGACTATGACTTTCCCCCTAATTTAGCCTCATTACCTTAGGAAGGAATTAGGACTTTTACAGCAGGAATGCAAAGAGTCGTTGTTTAACTCTTGAAGCCCATTTCAGAAGCAAGAGTCTTGAAAGCCAGCTGTGCAGTCAGGGTTGAATCAGGAAGACAGAAACCACTTTAAGAACTTACAGCAGAGGAAAATTAATGTAGGTGATTGGGTTCACAGGAGATGGAGGAGATGAGAAAACAAAGAGTAGATGGTGAGTTCACCCAGAGATGAACATCAACAAGACTAGAGAGACAAATGGAATAAGGCATCTTCTGCCCGAGATTCCGCTGAGGCAGAGAGAAATACACCGACTTCTCCCTTGCCTGCTAGTGTGGCCCAGTGGCTGAACCCGGCCAGAGCCAGCTGCCATGGGACCCTGCAGGCATTGGGCCCCCAGACCGGAGAACTGGATAAGGGCAAGACAGGAAAGGGCTGGAGGGCAAACAGGCCAGGATCTGCACACCAATTACAAAGGCCAGCCATTTGAGAGAGAACAGGGTTTTGTTCTGTTTTGTTTTGTTTCAACTTCTAAAGCATTCTCTTTAAATCTCTAGATCCAAAGCATGAGGGCTAAGTTTAGAGTTTTTAATATAAACCATGGGATATAGGACATGAGGTCATGGCAATTTCCTGTCACACAAAAAGGCAATAAAAACCCTTCCTGGCTCGGGAGGAGGAGCTTGGAGAAAAGGCTGAGGAGGGCAGGGTTCTCGAGTTCAGTGCCTGGGGACAGGTGGGGATAAAGAACCTCACACTTCAGATTCCTAGAGCAGGGGAGCTCATGCACCATTTTCTGTGTGAAAATCTGGAAGGACACCGCCTTAAAGAACGCCCCACGCCAACACAGGAATGACAGTAGACAATAAAATGACAATAGCAATGGTGGGGTGGGGTGTTTAGAAACAGTCTGTGATTGTGGTTTTCCATGGGTTTTCTGGGGTTATGTGTACCTGGGACAAGATCCAGAGGTCACATGCTTCCCTGCAGGCTGCACAACTGCCGAGAGGATGTTACTGGGGAATGACTGGATTCCGGCTGAGGAGAGCATGCACCTCGAACAGGGAGGCCAATGCAATCACCATAGGCTTCCAAGGGTGGATGGCAGGATCACACCGCAGATGATCCTAGCAAGTGATGGCCAGTGGTGCACACAGCAGAGAGTAAGACACCTTAGCTGAGCAAAGTGTCTCCTTCGGCCAGCAAGATGCAGAGGTCGCAGATCCGCAGATGGGCAAGACACTCCTCACCGCGGCGCAATGCTGGCTGCGTGCCACCCGCCGCCTGCACTTAGCACAGCCCTGGGAGCAAAGGGTAGGGAGATTTAGAAAAGCCTAAACATGGAGTTTGACTTTGAATTAACTCAATTTGAATCCTGAATTGGCTATATAGGGGAGGAAAAAGTACTTTTCCTTCCGCCCTTCTCAGTTCTCAGCTGGGGCCCTTGTAACACAAAACAGGTTATCAACAGAAAACCAATAGAAGTTTATTAACGTGTCTCAGGCATGTAACACATGGGAGACCCCAGAGATGAGTAACTCAAAGGTTTGGTTAGAACTTGAGTTCATATAGTATCTTAGCAAAGGAACAATAAATTTTACAGAAGTGACAAGACAAAGGAAAAGGACCTTGAGTCTCCAGGGGCAGCGAATTGTGGGAAGGCAAATATATAGGAAACAAAAGGTAGAGAAAGGCTAGGCAAGAAAATTTGTTATGTAGATTCCTCTGGTGCCATCTCCAAGCTGATAGGGTCTAAAGTCTCCCATGTTAACTTTTGTCCTTCCTGGTAGAGACACGAGGGACACCTTTGTAAATATATGTCCTGGTTTTAGGCAAATGGAGGGAGGGCAGGGAGCTTTTCTTGAATCTGCTTCTTCTCAATTGCCTTCAGCTCAAAATAATCCTTATGCCAAAGCGGCATATTTGGAGTGCCAGATTCTGCCACCCTTCAGTTAAAAGAGATGAGGTTTTAAACTGGAGACATCTGCGTTACCTTAAAGGGGCAGGATGAACTGTTTCCCACCATTCCCACCAAAGGAGCTTTTTCTATTTCTATTGACAAAGAGACTTACATTTCTTTGCATCTGAGTCATTATGACCGTAAACCTCAAACCTATTGCATGTGCAGGGTTTCAGGCAATTTTGGCTGCTCTGAGTTTAAACACAGAGACTCCACACAGACACAAACACACACCACATACGCACATGCACACACACTACTTTTCAACCCTTCAATGGCCTGCTTTGTTCTAGGCTGAACTGGCCTTTCCCTAAAGCAATGAGTGCCATTCTAATGGGCGAAGAATCATTGGGCAAGCATCATTTTTGGAAAGAAAACAAATCTTGGTTTAAAATTTCCAAATATCACCCCAAATTCCAAATTCATTTTTTCTCCTAGTGAATTATCCAGAGTCGCCACAAAGACATTTACTCTCATCTAAATGTTCCCACTTCCAAAAGGTGTCTGCGTAGAATCTGTTTTGTATTGCAAACCCTCTAGGTTTACCTAGGTGGCCTTGGTCTTAAGTAAAATCCTCACATCTCTTCATCAATGGTTTTCCTTCATTCTCCCACTGACCCCACCTCTTAGGAAGCTTCAGCCATGATGTAGACAGAGCTTCCCTTGATGGGGGATAATCTTCAGGCAGGTGTTAGACAGGGCCCCCAGGTAGAGGAGGGCAGGATGTGCGTTGCACAGCTCTGGGACACCATTTTTATCCTAGTCTGTACGTATGACACCACAGCCACCCCCCACCCCCTGTAGGGTTATACGTGGTGACCCCTCGCTTCACATCAACAAGGTAAGCTGCTGTCTTTCCTTAAGAGCAACAGAAAGTGTGGGCTGATTCCTCAACTCAAATCTCCTCTTTCTCCCTGCTAGAGGCAGTATCCTCCTTGGCTTGTGGCTAAGAAAGGGCTGTGGGCACCTCCTGAGCCGAGGCTCTCTCCAGAGCAGCGTGGCCCTCCTCTCTGCCTCCCCATCTCCTCCCAGGTCTGCTCGGCTTCTGCATCACTTGAGCAATGGGCTCTCTTTCAAGCCTAGCTATAAAATCTTGTCTCTTTCTCTGGAGACTAATCTTTCCAAATATTCCCTAAACCTCTACACTTAGGGCCTGAGTTTCTTTATGATTTTGCTTGATGCTTCATGTCTTTATCTGTCTGAAAAGAGGTTCAGTTCTTTGAACTATTCAGAGTCCAAGAAAGAAGCTTTATCTGTAGCATCCGATGTTCTTTCATTTCTTCTTCCACCAGCTGTCCTGTGTCTACCTCCACTTAGTGCACCTGGTCTGTGCACCCTGGGCTCCAATCGCACCTGACTCAGGAACTCAGGATCTTGTCCAGGTCAGGGGGGGAACCAATGCGGCACCGACTCAGGCTCCCTTCATCTACCAAACACATCATGGTACCATTTCTACTCTACTGAGGCTGCCCATGGGAGCATGAGGCACTCTGCAGAGGTGTCCTCCCAGCGCCCCATGTGGGAAGTGGGGCATAGGCTCCTTCTGCTCTGATTACTGAACCAAGCTCCATCAACCTGTCCCCCACTGCTGGTCCAACTGCTCCCAGAAGGGGTCTGGGAGCAGTCCCCATTCAGGCACTTCAGCTGTCTTGCTCTCCTCTCCCTCTTTCTCTGATTCCTCTCCCAGCCCTGGAAAAGTTTCTTTGATTTTCCTGCCTCGAGGGTGGGGAACTGCCCATGAGTCATAGAATGTATTGTTCCCTACTCTACGGTGACTTTCTGTAAAGCCTCAACTCTGATCCTCCAATCTGGTTCAGACTTTGGAACCAAGCCCTCTTTTAATTCAAAACAAAACCATTTCTCTCAAAGGCTTGACTCATACAAATCCAGAATGTTGTGATTTCAGACTCTTTTGCCAGGTGTGAATTTAAAAATCCATTCAGCCCATCAATTAAATTATTTGCATTATTTCTTTGTAGGCAGTGTC
Source organism: Diceros bicornis minor (assembly GCF_020826845.1). Lineage (NCBI taxonomy): Eukaryota > Metazoa > Chordata > Mammalia > Perissodactyla > Rhinocerotidae > Diceros > Diceros bicornis. Next base: position 51,467,163 of record NC_080744.1, on the reverse strand, counting down.
TGCCCTCATCAAACAGTGAATGCTGTTATCCAGCTGGTGGAGAACTGCAGAATAATTTCAGGAGACAAAAATTCCAAGGTTAAAATTTCCAAATACTATCTCAGTACACCTTTAGAAATTACACTTTTTTAGAAGTTACACTTTGAAATTATTGTTGATTGTAGAGTTTTGTTTTGACTCTATTTCTTCTATTTTATCAAAATTTCTGGACTTAGAGATTTCCTCATCACATTTGGTTATTTCTTCTGACTTATTTAAGATCTCTTTATAGTCTGGTACTCAGTGGAGAGAATCCGTACTTAAAGTGGGAGATCATTTGTATAGGGAAAGACATCAATTGGTTAGTTATTGAATTAAAACTTGTTTTGGTAAATTTATGAGGAAATGGAATCAATTTAAGACAATTTATTTAGCAGCCTGTTTCTTTGGATCTCCACTTTGGTCATAATATTTAGTCACTCCTTGAGAAGAAGATTAGAAAGAACTGTCAGTTTTTCTTCAAAGGGATCTTTAAATAATCCGTATGACCATTGGTACTGAATAATCAGATAACTTAGCCCTGACCTATGTTTCCTGACCTTGTAGATTTTCTTCATTTAGCAACTGCGACTGGTCTTGACTTCCACCTGGGGCATAACCTAATATTGATAAAGAGATATGTGTTTTTAAAATACTTTTTAAAGAATCTTTTCATTTTCTACAATTAATGAAGAAATGATGTATTTATCAAAGGTTGCAAATATTTTTTTGTTTGCACAGTATTCCACAGCTTTCAAGTTATCTCCTCAGACTGAGCTCAACAACATTCTTAAATAATGAAGCATTTGAATTTCTAGGTAGGTAGTAGTCTGCAAAACTATCCAGGCTAATTTAGAAAGAATGATGCATCTACTCCCCACCTCCCTTCTCCAGGTTCTAATGTCTTCATGGAATTACCTTACTGGGAAAATCTCTTTGTCTTTCATTAAAGAGTTAGGTCCTGTATGGGAAGTACCCTTAAAAAGGGAAATCTAGTTCCTTCTGGAAGGAAACAGGGTATTTTTGTTTTTGATTTTACTTATAACGTGTTTAGTTAAATTAAGGTATCCACTCTCAAAATTATTCATTGAAAAGAAAAATCTAATTTACTGCTAACTGTATATTATATCTCTTTCATCAAAGTAATATTAGTCCATAGTTTTAAAATATCATATAATTATTGAAGGCATGTAACAAAACACAGCAATCCCCTGCCCTCTTCATCTTCTTGTTCTGCTCCTTAGATATAACTACTTAATTCTTTTATGTTTCTTCTAGCATTTACTTTCATATTTCTAAATAATATGCAAACTCTGCTATTTATCTATTCATCAATTTTAGAGATTATCTAAATTATGTATTATTATAGTAGAAGAGGAATTACACTCCTTCAACCTCTCCTAATCCATCCTTCCAATACAGTTTTTTCACAAATTTTGGTTAAATCCATTTTCAGTGTTTTCCATTACCGTGAATGTGATACTGTTATACACACACATGCACGCACACACATTTTTTTCACATCTAATTCAAGTAGTATGAATGAATAGTGCCTGTTGGTTGGTAGTCTTTACTTTAGGGCAGCCAAGAGGCCAGCTGCCTTTTTCCTCGTGTAACCCCAAAGGTTAGCATCCATAGACACTTTTTTCCAAGGTTGTCCATCTTTCCATCTCCTGTCAGTTTTTTTAAGATTGGTTATTTTTATTCTGAAACTCAGTAGGGGGAAGAGAAAGAGGTTTTACCTTTCAATATGCAGAATATCAGTTACCTCGTTTTATCCTCACTCTCCTCTATTTCTGGCATCCTCAGGTCCAGAGCCTGTGGTCCAATTTCTCCAAAGCATCCACTCTGCTGCCAGTGTTGGGGAGGGGTGGGAGCCTGACTACTGCTTGCAGTGCAGATGGCAACTTGGGAATCTGATTGTTGTTTATATAAACTTTCAAACAATCCCCCTGCTTTTGCTCCTTACACACACACACACACACACACACACACACACACACACTCACACACCTCACCCTCTGTCTTCGGAAGTACTCGGCACTTCAATTCCTGAGCATTTCCAGGGTTCTGTGGAGCAAATCAGCTCACTTCCCATCAGTATCCCCCTCTGCAGGCCCTCCCCCATCTTAAAATCGTAAGTCTCCTGACTACATTTAACATGTCACAGGGTGAGGAGAGGGGGGAGGGATAGGAATTGGTCTTCAAATAAGCAATAATCAAAGTATCAGTTGTGTTGGGTTCTTTGTATATATGTCTTTATAAATCATACTTGTCATTTAATTAGAATTTATATTCTAATAGAAGAGTTCTGTCTATCCTCCGTTAGTGAGGTATGACATGTTTCCTTTTAAACTGAGGTAAGTCTTGATGGATAAGAAAGGAACCTTGAAGTAGCACTTGCCAGAGGCCCTAACAAGACAGTGACCCTGCACTATAGGTGAGGTCAAAGAACCTTGACTTTAACCTTTGAAACATTCTAATAACTCCAGAACCACATGAAAGCAAGAGTCGAACTCTGTCTCAAGAGTAAACTGAGGTAGTAAAAGAGCCTCAGGCCGGGATTAACTCTGAATATCTTATTCCATCCCTGGCTAGGAGGTGTTAGAGATGCCTGTCCTGGGCACCTAGGTAGTAAGTTTGGGCAATCAATCTATACTTGCTCTGCACTTCTTGCCTTCCTAGCAAATTGCCAGTAGGCATATGTAGTTTGGATTGGTGTAGCCACCAAGTGGAACTGTTATACCAAAATATCCAAAGCTGAATGGAATCCATCATTAATGTGGCCTCCAGGATTACTACATGTTTACAGTTTCCTCTATTCCTACATGATGATAAGACATGAAGGACATATGGATTTTTAATTGTGTGGCCGCTGAGGATAATCATCAAACCAACATATTCCTTGCCTGTTTTTTTTTTCCTGATCTCTTAGTTATATAAATATTGGTATTAAATCCAGAACAATAAGCTATAAAAGATTATTAAGACTTGATCATTCGCTTTTATCTGAAAATATTCTTAAAACCCCAAATAAATAAGTAAATAAATCTCATGCTTTAAATCTAAAAAGGTAAGGAGAGATCTTAGGTGGTGACCCTTTTCTGGTAAAACATTAAAGACAATCTTAAAATACCAAGAGCAATCTGAAGCAATTGTAGAAGAGTAAAATCCTAATATAATTAAAAGAAAGCTCTGATTTTGAGGTTAAAAGTGGATGACCAGAGCACTGAGTTTACCGAGGTGGCAACGTCCTCTGTGTCACAGCTCACAGTGGGCATGGTCTTTCCAAGAGTGGGGTTTGCTGGAGAACTTAGACACAATCTGAGCACTGAAGGCAAAGATGCCCAGATGTAAGTCTTAAAGATAAGAGTCTTATATTTTCTTTTGCGTGACCTAAAGCAATTACATAGGATTCTTGCATCTCAGCTGCCTTATCTGTAAAATGGGATGCCCACCTCATAGATGTGTTGTGAAGGTTAAAAGTGTGCAATGTTTAGATGAGTGTCTGGCACAGTGTAATGTTAGCAATTATCACCTCATACATAAGAAGGAAACAGACAAATGTTAAAAGGTGGGGGTAGGATGGGGGGCGGTGGGCAGAAGTAGCTAAAGGCCAAACAGCCCAGGGCCTCTCCCTCTGGTTCTAAATTGTATTTCTGTTCAGGAAATTCCAGGATTGCATCAGCCCAATGAAATAACCGGCCTGTCAGCTCACACTGTCTGCCAGCGCGTGATGCTCTTATCGTATTCGCCCACTGTTCCAGTGTGAGTCACGCGTGTGAGCTACAGCTACTTTGGCAGATGGGATGAAGTGTTTCATCAAGCGGCAGGAGCTACCCTCTCTCCTTTTTTCTCACCTTGAACATGAAAATCATGTGGGATTTATCTCCTAAGTATTAACTCTACAGTTAACTCCAAATTATCCATGCTAGTAAAGGGAAAGAAAGATACAGATGGTTATGAAGAATGACTGCTTCAAAAATCCCTTATAATTTACGACTTTTGTATTTAGAATTTTATATTTGAGAACTGGTGTCTAAATGTTCTGGAAACAAAACTTTAAGCAAAATAACTCTTGTTGGAAGACCGACCTCAGAGAAGCCAGAAAATTTATTCCATTCTCCATCCCATAATCTATGCTGTTTTCCTCCTCTGAGCTAGAATGCACTGCAGTATCTGAATGGGGGAAACCACCGGCCTAATTTTGCACAATTGTTCTCTGTTTGGTGTACACCCTTCCTGGGCATAAGGAAGGTGTTTAATCATTCCTGACAGCCGAACCTAACTGTGAATAGAGCCTCAATCTCTTTATCATTCTAGGAGATTATACATGATAGAAAGAACTAACAAAGAAAATAAGGATACCACCTGGGAGTTTAAATTGTTTCTTTTTTTTTTTAATGCACAGTATAGTTAATGCGATATGTAAAAATCAGCTCTTTGGCAAACTAGCCCTATGCAAACTGCCTGATGAGTTTAAAAAAAAAAAAAAGGGAAATGGAAGCAACCTAAACATTCATCAATGGATAAATGGATAAATAATGGATATATACATATACACACAATGGAACATTATTCAGCCATAAAAAGAAGGAAATCTTGCCATTTGCAGTAACATGGATGGAACTTGAGATCATTATGCTAAGTGAAATAAGTGAGAGAAAGACAAATACCATATGATCTCACTTATATGTGTAATCTAAAAAACAAACAAACGTAAAAACCTAACTCGGGGCCAGCCTGGTGGCGTAGCAGTTAAGTTTGCTCACTCCGCTTTGCTGGCTGGGTGTTCACAGGTTTGGATCCCGGGCACGTACCTACACACTGCTTATCAAGTCATGCTGTGGCAGTGTCCCATATAAAGTAGAGGAAGATGGGCGCAGATGTTAGCCCGGGGCCAATCTTCCTCACTTCCTCAGCAAAAAGAGGAGGATTGGCATCGGATGTTAGCTCAGGGCTGACCTTCCTCACAAAAAAAAAAAAAAAAAGTAGGGATGTAATGTACAATGGTGACTGTAGTTAATAATACTGTACTGTATATTTGAAAGTTGCTAAGACAGTAGATCTTAAAAGTTCTCATCACAAGGAAATAAATTGTATCTATGTATTGTGATGGATGTTAATTAGACATTGTGGTGATCATTTTGCAATATATACAAATATTGAATCATTATTTTGTACACCTGAAACTAGTACAGTGTTATGTGTCAATTATGTCTTAATTTAAAAAAAAAAGAAAAAAAAGAGAGGGAGGGAGGAAGGAAGGAAGGAAGAAAGAATTATAAACAAACAAACACATAGATACAGAGAACAGATTGGTGGTTACCAGAGGAAAAGAGGGGGTGGGAGGACGACAAAAGTGGTAAAGGGGCCCATGTGTACAGTGACAGATAAAAACTAGACTACAGGTGGTGAACACAATGTAGTCTATACAGAAATTGAAATATAATGATGCACACCTGAAATTTATATAGTGTTATAAACCAATGAAATCTCAATAAAAAAAAGATAAGCTATTCTTAATCAAGTTAAAGAAAAGAATAAAACTTTAAATCAATGGTATTAAAAAATATTGATTAGGGGGCCGGCCCAGTGGCATAGTGGCTAAGTTTGCACGCTCCACTTTGGCGGCCCGGGGTTCGCAGGTTCGGACCCCATGCACGGACCGACACACCGCTTGTCAAGCCATGCTGTGGCAGCATCCCATATAAAGTGGAGGAAGATGGGCACGGATGTTAGACCAGGGCCAATCTTTCTCAGCAAAAAAAGAGGAGGATTGGCATTGGATGTTAGCTCAGGGCTAATGTTCCTCACACAACACACTCACATACATACTATATATATACATTATATATATATGTAAACATACAGTTTTATATATATTATACAATATATAATATTTCAGTAATGTTTTTTAATGATCTCTACTGTGTGGTAAAACCCTGAATCATGATTTTCAGTAAATTCCACCACCAGTTCTCATAGAAGTTCTACATGTGAGCTATAACAAAGTTTAACTCTCCAGTCTCAAGTGTGAACTTTTTTTAATGTATGAATTTATAAATGCTTGCCTGAACATGTGGTTTCTAAAATAGAAGATGATATATCCTTCCTTCTATAAAATAGAAGATATGATATATCTGCGATGTATCACGGGCACCTGTCCTGGTAGGGTTGATTCAGAAACTTCAAATGACTGTAAGAGTTAAGTGGTTCTCAAACCTGCCTGCACATTAGAATTACCTGGGACACTTTTAAAAATACAAATGCTGAGCCTCACTCCACACCAAACAGTCAGAACCTCTTGGGGTGGTCCTGGAATCATGTTTTTTCTCAAAGCGCTTCTGGTGACTCAAATGTGCAGCCAGGGTTGAGAATCACTGGTCAATCTTATTAAAAACAAAAACCAAAAGAAATCTGCATAGTATTATACATACAACATATTAACCCTCTCCTATTGATGGACACTTAGGTGGTTTTGAATGTTTTTCTACTATATGCAGTGCTGCAACTAACATTATTTTATTTACATCTTTGCTTATTTGTCCTTAGGATAAATTCCTAAATGTGGACTATGCACATTTAAAGTATTAAAACATGTTACCAGAATCTTTTCCAGAAAGATTTACCAAAGTACTATCCCACCAATTTTGTCTACCTTGGGATTTATTGGTATTTTTAATCTTGGTCAGTTTGATCGAATGAAAACAATCTTTGAGACTGATACTCACGTTCTCAGATAGAGGAGGTACAAGACAGCAGACCACGGTTACTAAAAAAAAAATGGAATCCAACTGATACCGCTAGGTTTGGGCTGACAGTTTTTGGTGGGCATGTATTTGAGGCCAGAGAGAGACGTTGACCTCACGGCTCCTCAAGTTGATTCCCAAGGAGGCCTGGCATAGCCTGACTTGTTTTTTTTTTTAAGATTCTTTATCATATCTGGGTGGTGAGAGTTCTAGAGTTTGGTGGGTGTTTGAAGCTGCTCGTTTCAGCTTCATATGCTAGATAGGGACTCCTTCCTCTGGAACTTTGATAATAGAGACACTCCTGTAACAACTTTGAGTTGATCATATGCTGAGCCTAATGTTCTTGCTCTTTGACCACTGACAGAGAAGTGAGTGCTTTTCTCACTTTGTCAGAGATCATCAATCTTTGAAAAGACCGTTGTTTTAGGGTGCGAGGACAGAGCTATAAAACCACAGTTCTTCAATGAGATGGCTAATGGCCCAGGGGGCATAGTTCTTCTAGATTTTATTTGCTTCACCCAATCATAGGGAAACCAGCAGTGTTGAGAATGGGGCTACGCCCCAACAGCCTGGTGGTCCTGGGTGAGAGGTAAGGGGATGGTGTCTTCCGTGCTGGCCTCTGATAGGTGGGCAGACACTGCAGCTCGCCTCTCAGCCCTGCTGTAAGCCTTGCCTGGTGAGGCAGGAGCCAGAGATAAGGGCATCTGTAGGGAACACAACACGGTTTAGGTCTTGACAAAAGTTTACATCATGCTGCTTTGTGCCCTATCCTGGGAGTGGCCTTGAAGACTGTTGATGCTGAATCATGAGTTGCAGAGAGTTGTCAATGCTGTCCAGCTAAAGACCATCAGGAACACCCCTGCAGTCAAACAATGGGTTTCTTGCTCCTAGCAATGGGGGAGGCAGCATACTATGGCGTGCATCTCAGTAACCGTGTGTGTTTCAAAAGACTTACTGTAGGATTTGGGCTTTTGTTAGGTAATTTTAGGGAGAGTTTAAGGAAGCAGGAGTTTGCTCTGGATTAGAGTCTGTCTGTCTGGAAGCAGGGTAATTCTGTGACTGGGTATCTCATTGACCCTTATCTAGAAGGAGGAAAGAGTGGAGGAAAGCTAAAGCTGTCGTGAATAAAGCAGCAGCTGTCACTCCCATTAGCCAGGAGACGGCGTGTTTGCTTGGTCCTTTTTGTGATTTAGACAATGTTCACGTTTTTGTCTGTGTTCAGACAGGATTGCAGAGTGGCCTTGTCTGGTCGTGGTGTTCCGTGAAATTACCTATGTTCAACAGGAGAACGCCAAGCCTAGCTGTGAGTGCCAGGCCAGCTCCTGGGGGGTCAGGGGCTTCTTGTTTCCTTCTCACAGTCAGTCTGCAGCAAGGAGGAGAGTTCTCGGAGATCACGTGGGGCAATATAGGAATGGAACAGTGGCTGGAAGGAGTGTGAGAGTGCTGTGCAGTGGGAGGGGATGGCAGGAAGCCACAGAGAGGCAGGAGCCCACCCTGAGGAGTCAGATGAGCCGGTGGGGAACACGCAGGAGGCACAGTTCCATGAGCAAGCTTGAGCCAGCATGGAGATCTCAAGCTAGCCAGGCAGGCACAGGTAAGGAAGATTCTGAAAGAGCTGGGAGGAAATGGAGAAGGAATGAATTCCTAGGCAGGTATACTGAGGATCAGGCTTCTTAGTACAGCGGAACGGGAGCAATCAGTTCAGCAGGATTGTACCACTGATGTGAAGATGGGGACCCGTGCCTTCTGGCCTGATCTTTTATACCCTAGAAAGTGTGAACTGCAAGCCACTGAATGCTCCAAAGATGTAGTTTTCATTACTTGACCAGTCTCAAAAGGTTCATTTCCACTAACCAGCACATTAATTGTGAAGTAGGTATATCACTCAGACTGGAAAATAAAACTAGTTGGTAATATCTAGAGTAGGGGGTAGGATTGCCAGATTTAGGAAAATATTAGGAAAAAATATATATATACACACACACATTATGTATATCTGTCCAGTTAAAATTTGTATTTCAGATAAACAATGAAATGTACAATGCTTGGGAATACTTATACTAAAATAAAATATTTGTTTATCTGAAATGCAAATTTAACTGTCCTATATTTTTATCTGGCAACCCCAACCTAGGGAGGTTTGAAGCACAAACAGCTTAGCTTAGAGGAGAATTGGCTAGTCCACATGGAACAAGTTGTACAGTGCACGGAGATACCTGAGTGAGAGACAAGGGCTGCCATGGTGCCAGTCACTGGACTGACAGAATGTGTCACCTTAGGATGCAGGAATTTTTAATTCAGTAAAGCTAATTAAAAATGTTAGCATTATTATTCAGACTCTTTTGATGTTTAAAACTTTCCATCAGTATGTTATTCTGATTTTTTTCCTTAGTTTATTATCAAAATTCTTTTTGAACAATCTAGTATACGTTAGCCATGTTAAAGTGCTAAGGCATTTATAGAATTAACCTAACAAGGTCCCAGCTAGAACTAATAAAATTGCGTGGATCTAATCCAAAAGATCTAATAAAAAAGTCAATTTGAATAGAAGCAGCAATGTGTTACACTCAGGGTTAAAAATAATATAGTAAGGAACACAATATCCTTCCAAATTTAGTCATAGATTTAATGTGGTACAATTTAAATATCGATGGAAACCTCTATAGAAAATAGCAAACATTTATAGAAAAATAAATACTAAGAATTCCAGAATGTATTTTTAGTGGAAAAGCAGTAGCCTTTTAAAATATAAAACAATTATATGTTTAAGAGAAATTTCATACACAGAAATAGAGGTTAATGATAGAAATAATGTAAAAATAGAACCAAACATTTCAAAGTTTTAAATGAGTGGCTGGATTTGACTTTCTTTCTTCCTTTCTTTCTTCTTTATATTCCCATTCCCATTTCACCCTCCCTCCCCACCCCAAATGGAAAGAAATCCTTGGTAAGACTTTGCACCAAAGATTGGCAATGAGAAGTGGTCACCATCTGAAAGGAAAGCTTCATCTCATAGAAGCTTCACTCCCAAAGACCTGAAAGAATGAAAACTCCTCCTGAGATGCAAAAGCCCTACAGCGGCCACTGCTGCTCTAGGGGACACGCAGGACTTTAGGGATCCAACTCCAGCCCTCCAGGACAGAGCCTGGACCTGAGAAGCAGGAAGGAGGAAAAGAGCAGGGACTCTGGGTAGAGGAGAAGGAGGCCAGAGGGAGAAGAAGGAAAGTCCTACATGTCCATCTGAGGTAGACTCTGGACTAAAAGATGACTAGTATGAAAAGCAAAGAAGTGTTTTACATGATCCTTTGCACCACAGACTTGTACCTCACACACAGCATATTAACACACACTGTTAACATAATAAAAACAAATCACATAAGTGTGTATGAGGTGTGCGATGACCTTGTGTGTAAAAAAGGAAGGCAGAGAATATACATTCATTCTTACTTGTATCTGCACTGAAAGGATACACAAGAAACTAATAAAAGTGATTACTTTTAGAGGACGGAGCAATGAGGTGGACGGGGCAAGGGTGCAAGAAAGACTTCACTGCACACTTCTTTAGCATTTTGTTATGGAAAAATTTCAAATATATATCAAAGTCAAAAGAATAGTATAATCCACCTGCAGGGACTCATTTTGTAGCTTCAACAATTATCAATGTTTTGTCAACCTTATTTCACTATTTCTCTACCTATTTTGAAATTTTAATTATTTATTATTTTAATTTTTGTTCCATAGTATATATAACATTTGAAATAAATTCATAACTTTAGTTTTTGTTTTTGTTTTTGTGAGGAAGATCAGCCCTGTGCTAACATCTGCCAATCTTCCTCTTTTTTTGCTGAGGAAGACTGGCCCTGGGCTAACATCCGTGCCTATCTTCCTCCACTTTATGTGGGACACCGCCACAGCATGGCCTGCCAAGCAGTGCGTCGGTGCACACCCGGGATCCGAACCAGTGAACCCCGGGCTGCCGCAGCAGAGTGCGCGCACTTAACTGCTTGCGCCACCGGGCTGGCCCCTAAATTCATAACTTTAAAAAGAGATTTGGAAAAAAAGAAGATGAGAGGAGATATGTTTAGACAACTTTTTTTTAGTTTACTGTAAAGGGAAAGTGAGAATTCAGGAGACTGAAATGTGATCAAGAGCATTTTGTTCTTGTGTTTTTTTAAAGATAGGAGAGGTTAATGGAATTTTGTATGCTGATGGGGAAAAATCCAGTAGAGAGGGAAATCGAAGAATGCAGGAGAGAGAGGTGAGATTAGCTGAAACAATATTCTAGAGAAGGTGAGAGGGGATGGGATCTAAATATTGATGGAGGGGTTGCCCTTAGCTAAGAAAATATTTACAAAAGACATATCTGATAACAAACTGTTATCCAAAATATACAAAGAACTCTTTAAAAACTCAGCAATAAGAAAACAAATAACCTAACTAAAAAATAGGCCAAAGACCTTAACCAACACCTCACCAAAAAAATATACAGATGGCGTATAAGCATATGAAAACATACTCCATATCATATGCCATCAGGGAAATGCAGATTAAAACAACAATGAGATACTACTACACACCTATTAGAATGCCCAAAATCCAGAACACTGACAACAGCTAATGCTGAGGAGGATGTGGAGCAACAGGAACTCTCATTCATTGCTGGTAGGAATGCAAAATGGTACAGCCACTTTGGAAGACAGTTTGGCGGTTTCTTACAAAACTATTGGATCCAGCAATCATGTTCCTCGGTAACTACCCAAAGGAGCTAAGAACTCATGTCCACAGAAAAACCTATACACAGATGTTTATGGCAACTTTATTCACAATTGCCGAAACTTAGAAGCAACCAAGATGTCCTTCAGAAGGTGAATTGATAAATAAACGGTGGTACGTCCAGACAATGGAATATTATTCATTGCTAAAAAGAAATGAGCCATCATGCCATGAAAGGACATGGAGGAACCTTAAATGCATATTCCTAAGTGAAAGAAGCCAATCTAGAAAGGCTGCATACTGTATGATTCCAACTATATGACATTCTGGAAAAGGCAAAACTATAGAGACAGTAAAAAGATCAGTGCTTGTCAGGGCTTAGGGAGGAGGGAGAGATGAAAAGGCAGAGCACAGAGGATTTTTAGGGCAATAAAACTACCCTGTATGATACCATAATGGTGGATATATGTCACTATACATTTGTCAACACTCACTGAATGTACAACACCAAAAATGAACCCTATTGTAAACTATGGACTTTGCCTGATACTGATGCATCACTGTGGGTTCATCAATTGTAACAAATATACCGCTCTTGTGGGGGAATATTGATAATGGGAGAGGCTATGCATGTGTGGGGGCAGGAGGTAGGTGGGAAATCTCTGTACCTTCTGCTTAATTTTGCTATGAACCTAAAATTGCTCAAAAACATAAAGTCTATTAAAAATAAATAGAGAAAGAAGGAATTTAGTATAAATCCATGGGCTAAATCCAGCCTCTTCAGGTCCAGGGATGATCATAGTAACAACAAAAAGAATAAAATATTTTAACAACAATAAGAAGAAGAACAAGTAACATTTATTTAGAACTTACTATATGCCAGGTTCTAGTCCAAGCATTCTTCATGTATTAACTTATTTTTAAGGTTATTAACTATCAGCTCGTTACAAAGACAAACAAAAAGAGCAAACCAAGAAAATATTCACATTTTTAGTAAGTACATAATGTAAATTAAAACAACATTGTGTATTTCTTTACACTTAATAATTTATCAAAAGTAAATAAAATACTAAAACTCTATTTTGAAGGAGATATGGGGAAATAGGCATTGATAACAGTAAATGGTGCAGCCTTTCTGGAACTATGTAAAAAAGCAAGGCAGCCCTGTTGGAGGACTCCAGGGAGCACCATCCTTATTACATCCTTGGGAATGGTGCCTCCTGGAATTGGGCATCAAAGCAGTCCCCAGAAAACTCATATAACCATTCAGACCTCTTATTCTGGCAGTCTTCCTTTCAGGAATATGTTCAAGGGAAATAATTTAATAGAGGACAAATAGTTAACCGTGCAAAGAAATTTATTCATAATGGAGGAAACATAGAAACAATACAAGGATAAAAAAACCTGAGAAATACCAAATGAACTATTGTAAATTAATACTAGGGTGATCAATAGATGAATTATGTTACTAAGTGGAAAAGTATATGTGAATTAATACTAATTTTCATTGTTAATTTAGGTAGTTGGTTTTAGGCATTTTGTCATTTTGCTCTAAAAATATTAAAGTAAGTAATGTTTCAAAAATCACGAACTTAGATATTTAAATGTATCCCACAAAAATTAAGCATCTGATGCTGCTAAGCTGTTTAGAATTTTTAAAAATATTTACATGCTTAACACAACTTATATCAACATTAATAAACTAAGAAAACAAGATATACTGGTTTCATGTTTTATTAAAAATGCAGACAATAAAGAATATTTTGAATGCTGGCAAAAGTTGCAGAGAATATTACTGATAGAGGCAGTGAGGAGTAAGAAGTAATGAAGAAAGAAAAACAATTTGAGATGATCAAATCCGCTTTCGATAATTCTTATTGACAGGACAAAAGCAATGAGTAAAAGAAGTTAGCAACACATACTACATATTTTTAGGAGTAACAAGGGAGCCCCTTGACCAGGTAAATAACTATTCTATTTAAATTTCCCCATTTGTGATATATTGATATCTTCTTTTCTTTTATGTTGAAATGTAATTGCTTCCAGGTAGTGTAACACTCGAAATCTTATTGGTTATTGTGACTAAGTTAATAAGATCCTTTCATGACAGTAGGTATTGATAGACAGTAGATATTAATAGGAAAGAGTATAAAGGTATTAAAGTCAGAATGTATAGGTTCAGATAAAACTCTGCCCAGGTGGAGAAATTATGCAAGAAGCAGAAAGGAGAGGAGGAGCCAAGGACTGTGTCCACTTCATAATTTTTCTAGAACATACCATGGATGTAAGCTACATTGACAACCTGTAAGGTGGAACCCAAGTTACTAGCAACCAGAAGATGTGAGTTGAGAGAGTCTGATCAGGGTCCTTGTATTATACTGGAGGAGAGTAGATATACTGTTATTTTCATGGTTTAAGTATATAATGCTTGTTAACATTTTAAGGTTAATTATCAAGAAAATAAAAATAGGATATATAACTTCCTAAAAAGTTGAAGGGGGAAAAAGGAACAAAGAAAGTACAATCAATCCAATAGATTGTAAGCCAGTGACATTATGAAACATGGCTCCCCAAATCCTAAATAAAATATTAATAAACTGAATACAAAAATGAAGGGAGATGGAGGCAGATTTTGAGGCAAACAAAGAGTAAAACAATAGTTCATTCATTTAATATTTGCTGAGTGACTGGTGTGTGCCAGGCACTGTTATAAGCACTGGGGATATAACAGGGAACAAAACAGGCAAACATCTCTGCCATCGTGAGGCTAATGTTCTAATGGGGGAGAAACAAATAAGCAAATACACAGAATGTCAGATCGCAATCGCCGCTGTGGAGAAAAATAAAGCAGGGACGGAGGTAAAGGAACAGAGGCATATGACTGCAGTTTTCCATAGTGCTATCAGAAACATCACACTCCAAAGGTGTCATTTGGGCAAACACCTGCGAGCTGAGGGATATATGTAGACATGTATATAGGTAGGCCCATACATAGACATATATATACATAGACATCTATGTATATATGTAGACAAACGTGTATCTAGACACAGCAATATATGTGCACATCTGTGGGAGAGAATTACCCAGGCAGAGGCAGAGGAATCAGCAAGTGCCCGGGCCCTGAGGTGGGAGTGCACCTGGTGTGCTCAAGGAACAGCAAGGAGGCCAGTGGGGCTAATCAGAGTGGACAGGAGCAGGGGAGAGCAGCAGGAGATGTGGGCCATTGAAAGGACAGTAGTGTTCACTCTGAGGAAGATGGGAAGTCTTCTGAAGTGTCGGGCAGAGGAGGGGCATAATCTGACTTACATTTTAAAAGGATCGTTACAGTTGCAATTTGAGAATCAACTAGAGAGAGGCAAGTGTGGAGGCAGAGAGATAAGGAATGCATCAATGATTCAATCCAGGCAATAGATAATGCTGACTTGAATTCAGATGGCAGAGGTAGTAAGAAGTGGTCAAATTCAGGGTATATTTTGAAGGAGGGGCCAAGTGGGTCCGCTAATGGATTTTATATATTAGATGTGAGTTAAGAAAGAAAGTGTGGTTAAGGATGACTACAAGTTACTCTAGATCAAATAGAATTTGTCCTAGAAATGCAAGGAAAACATATTAATGTTATTCACCAAATTCGTAGATTAAATATGATCCTCTTATAGGTGCAGGAAAAAAGGAGTTTTTCTCCAAGTGAGATATGATGTAGTACTGTGGTCATCAGCCATCCAAACAGTCTGTGACTTGGTTGGTAGCGTAGGGGAGGAAGAATATTCCTCTACCCTCCTGGTTCTTCTGGCTGGTCTAGGAATTAAATTGACAAGAGACAGAATAACAGGAGAAAATCAAACAAATTAAATAACATGTATACACGGGAGAAACCCAGGAAAACGGAACAACTTGCCTAAATGGCCAAAGCCACCACCTTAAATACTATCTTCAGCTAAAGACAAAGGAGGATGTTGGTTGTAGTGGTTTGGGACTTCAAAGGGGAGGAAGGCAATTCACATGGAAAAGCAAATGTTTGGTAAACAAATGTTTACCAAGGCATGCAAAGACACTGAGAGATGGAGAGGACTTTGACCAAATGGACTTTGCTAGGTTCCTCCCTGTTTATCACACTTAGTTTCTATTATACTATAATTATCTCATGGTATTAGCTCCTTCCTGCAACAGACCTTCTATCTTAAATTCTTTTAGGCAGTTAGGGGGAAGGTCAAAGTTTCTTTCTGAGTTCTTTGTTCTTAAAAATAATCATGCCAAAGAGACACATTTTGGGGCGGCAAATTCTGATCCCCCACTATAGAAAATAAGCAAATGGTGAGGAAAAAATCTCAAGGGTATTTAAAAAATATATTTTTAAATTCAATTATTAAATTAAAAAATGGTAAGTTAGGTAAAATTTTAAAAAACCTCATTAGGCAAACTTGGAATAGGAAACTTACCTTTATAAAATATAGCTATAAAAAATGTACAGAAGACACTATATTTCATGGTAAAATATTATAAATAATATTTTCAAAGTCAATAAAAAGACTGATGCCCCATCGCTGCTCCTATTCAAAATTATCTTGACAAACTCAGCCAATGTAGTAAGAAGACAAGAAAAAATAGATAGGTGGATTAGAAGGAAAGAGCAAGGTAATTATTCATAGATGATATGATTATCTATTCTGAAAATTAAAGATACATACACACTATTGTAACTAATGAGAGAGTACAACAAGGTTGATTTAAGCTCATTATACAAAATCCATTGCATTCCTATACAGCAGCAACAAACAATCTGAAAATGGTATCAAAGAGAAGTGACGCCATTCACCGAATCAACCAAATTGGTTAGATAGCTATAAATAAATCCAACAAAAGATGTTCAAGACCTTTGTTCATACAATTTTTTTTTATATAATTTTATTTATTTATTTTTCCCCCAAAGCCCCAGTAGATAGTTGTATGTCACAGTTGCACATCCTTATAGCTGCTGTACGTGGGACGCAGCTTCAGCATGGCCGGAGAAGCGGTGCATGGGTGCGCGCCCGGGATCCGAACCCAGGCCGCCAGCAGCGGAGCGCGCGCACTTAACCACCAAGCCACGGGGCCAGCCCTGTTCATACAATTTAAAAACTTCATTGAAGTTTAGAGAAGTTCTAAGTGAATGCAAAGGTTTGCCATGTTCCTAAGTAGGAATACTTAACCCTCTCAAGATGTCAGTTCATCACAGATTAACCTATACATTCAATACAATTCCAATCAAAATCAAACACATGGCTGGGTTTGTGAAGTAATCTGAGAAGGCAATCCTGAGAGTCACATGGAAGCATTAAGGCCTACGAACAGTACAGATATTCTGAGGGGGATTTGCACTACATCCAGTAGTCAAGATATACTATAAAATTATAGTAATTAAAAAAGTAGATTAATAAAAACTGGCAGAATCACTCTAACCCTCCCGTGGGAGGGGAATGGTTAAACTCTCATTTATCCCTACAACGGAATAATAAACAACAGATGAAATGAATAAACCTGATTTACATGTATCAACTTGTATACTTTTAAAAAAAAGCATAATGTTGAGTTAAAAAGCAAGTTGCAAAAGAATTTGTAAACTATGCTATTATGTATATGATATATATTATATATGTATATTATGTATATGCATATCATATATGTATATGATACTATTTATGTGTAATTTAGAAATACATAGAATAATTGATATATTCTTTATGGATACATGCATATGTAGTAAAAGCAGAAAACATCCACAGGTAGTGGTTGCCTCTGGAAGGGGAGAAGGGAAAGAAATAGGGCCAGAGCAGAGCAATGTGCTTTGGCTTTATTTATAACATTTTTAAGAGAGTGCTCTCAAGTAAAAGTGGCAAAATATCAAGAAATCCTTGATCTGGATGCATGGCTGTCTCTGTATTATTTTCTGACTTTTACTAGAGAGATGGCATGGCATGGTGGATGAGACTGCCTAGGTTTGAATCTTGGCTTCACCACTTACTAGTCACATAGCCTTGAGAATGCTTCAGTTCACCTTTCTGTGCCTCAGTTTCCTCCTATATAAAATGGAATGATAATAAGACCTACCTCATGGGTTAATAATGGAGTGCTTGGAACACTACCTGCCTCATGTGAAGCATGTGCACACTTGTCAAGTGGTGTGCCAAGTGAATATATCTATTATTATTTTTTAATTATACTATTTTTTTTTTTTTGGTGAGGAAGAGTAGTCCTGAGCTAACATCTGTTGCCAATCTTCCTCTTTTTTGCTGAGGAAGATTGGCCCTGGGCTAACATCCGTGCCCATCTTCCTCTACTTTATATGTGGGACACTTGCCACAGCGTGGCTTGATAAGTTGTGCATAGGTCTGCACCGGGATGCAAACCTCGGAACCCTGGGCCACCGAAGTGGGACGCACAAACCTAACCACTATGCTACCAGGCTGGCCCATAATTATACATTTTAAGCCTGTCCACATGGGTCAAGTAGGACTGACACACTCCCTCCTGCCAGAGAGGGGAGAGGAGGGTGCAAGAAGGGCCAATCAGGTCTTCTCTTAGATTAAACACACAGAGCTTGCGAGATAAAAGGGTTTCTTTTCCTTTTGGATTTGTAAACTAAGAATACGTCGACTTGGGACTACTAGCAGCTGTTGTCCTGACGGGTGGAGAGAGCCTTTTCAAGAATGAAGCCAAGAAAAGGCAGGAGATGGTTGGAGAAAGAAAGCCAGAGACCTAGAACTCATAGATCCAGTCATGCCTGGCATCAGATCGACCTTCTTGGACTTCCCAGGTGTATGAAACAATATACGGTTGATCCTCATTATTCACAGATTCTGTATTTGCAAATTTGCCTATTTGCTAAAATTTATTTGTAACGCAAAATCAATACTTGTGGTACTTTTGCAGTCATTGGGTCATTCACAGACACATACATGTACAGAGTGGTGAAAATTTTGAGTTACCTGATGTGCGTCTTCCCAGCTGAGGTGGAACAAGGCCACATTCTGCCTTCTCATTTCAGCTCTCAGACTGTAAACACGTATCCTTTTTGTGGTCTATTTAGTGCCACATTTTTCTAATTTTTCTGCTTTTTTTTTTGGGTGATCTTGCTGTTTATAATGGCTCCCAAGGGGAGTGCTGAAGTGTTGTCTAGTGTCCCTAAGTGCCACAAGGTGTGATGTGCCTTAAGGAGAAAATACGTGTGTTAGGTAAGCTTAGTTCAGGCGTGAGTTATAGTGCTGTTGGCTGTGAGCTCCGTGTTAATGAATCAGCAATATATATTAAGTCAAGTGTCTTTAAACAGAAATATACATAAAACAAGTTTGGTTAATAAAAATGTGACCAGAGACTCCCTGGAAGCTAAATCTGTACATCCCCCAGGAGCAGTGGTTCAGTATTCACTAACGCAGCGTTTGTGGCAACTTAACAGAACAGAACTACTGCAAATCATGAGAACCAACCGTATTCTCTTTTTGCTTAAGTTAGTTTGAGTTGGAAGAAGCATGGGAGCCCGTGTGGCGCTGAGGGAAGGCTTTACCAAAGGAGTGACTTTTAAGTGGAACGTAGACAGGTGAGTAGCATTTAACCAGGAAAGGGGGCGGGAGAAGAGAATTCTAGGCTAAGGGAATAGCCTGAGCAAAGACCTTCGAGTGAGAAAGAGCAAACCATGTTGAAGATTTGCTAGATTTTAGCAAATAGACAAATTTGCAAATACAGAATCTGTGGGATTACAAAAGGCAAGGGGAAGAGTGGTGCAAGAATTTGAGGAAGGCAGAAAACGTAAACAGTGGATTTTCTTAGTGCCTACCGATGATCCATCTGCCAAACCTCCTTTCTCATTGATCTCCAGTTTGGTTTGGGTACCAGTCTTTATCACACATAGCCTTTGTGACTCAGGGCAAGCTAACTCCATCCTTGGCTCACAAAGTGAGGACTGGTTAAGGTAAGCTAATCATGGTAATCCTGCCCCTGGCCAGCAAATGGTTTAGGAATGAGAATGTGCCCTGCTACTGGCAAATAAAATTTGAGTTATTGAAAGCCTTCAGGGGAGTTCTTCCTTTTATTTAAGTGATAGTGATGGAAAGTCAATCTCACTTATCCATATTGAATGTGGTAAAGAAACCTGTTGCCTCCTCTGCTGCTGGCAGCCATTTTGTGACCTTGAGGGAAGTTGGCCTGAGAAAAAATCCTACACATGAAGGAGAATGGAGATAACAGAACTGCAAGAAAATAGGGCAAGAGCCTTGATCATATTGTACCTGAAGCCTGCATATGTCTAGATTTCTGGTTATGTGAGCCAGCTTCATTGTTTAAATCTTGGATTGCTGAGAGTGCCTTGAACCCATTATTCTAGGCTCTGTAGGAATACAAACATTCCAATGCACTCAGTTAGGCTTCTAGCATTTATAAGAAGAATTTTTTTTTGCCTCTTTACCTATAAGGTACTTGTCTTTTTTGTGTGTGTGTGTGAGGAAGATTAGCCCTGAGCTAACATCTGTTGCCAATCCTCCTCTTTTTGCTGAGGAAGATTGGCCCTGGGCTAACATCCATGCCCATCTTCCTTTATTTTATATGAGTCATGGCCACAGTATGGCTTGACAAGCAGTGTGTCGGTGTGCGTCCGGGATCCGAACCTGCAAACCCTGGGCCGCCGAAGTGGAATGCGTGCACTTAACTGCTACACCACCAGACCAGCCCCATTTTTTTTTTTTTAACATTACTATTTACCTCAAGAATAATACCAACATTTCTCCTGGAAACTCAAGTTGGGCCTTAGCAAGAAACCAACTCTTACTGTGTTATGGGAAGAAGGGAAAGGAATTTATTGTAGAGATCCAGAGAATCAAAAAAATAATTTCTTTTTTTTGGTGAGGAAGATTGGCCCTGAGCATTAGTAACATCTGTGCCAATCTTCCTCCATTTTGTATGTGGGTTGCCGCCACAGCATGGCTTGATGAATGGTGTAGGTCTGCGCCTGGGATCTGAACCTGCGAACCTCAGGCTGCTGAAGTGTAGCACGCTGAACCTAACTACTACACTACCGGGCCAGCCTCTCAAAAAAGTAATTTAACAACCAGTTCTTGGGAAGCAGAGAAACTAGAACAACTTTGGAGCTCTGAGGACCTCAGAGGTGGGAACTCATGAACAATCTTTTAGAGACCAGCCTTGGGATAATTTGGCTCTGCCTTGCATCTCTACTGTGTGTCTCTGCTAGAGATTTTATTTTGTAAACATTTTAAATTGAAGTATAACATATATAAAGTGCACAGATCTTAAGTGTATAGCTCAGTGAATTTTTACCAATTGAACACTCACGTTAACTAGCACACAGGTCAAGATACAGGACATTATCAGTGCCCTAGAAATCTCCCTCATGCCCTATCCTAGTCATTACCTCTCAAGGTTATCCACCATTCTGACTTCTGTATCACTTAAATTTGTTTCGCCTATTTTTGAACTTTATTTAAATGGAATCATACAGTATGCTTTAATGTCTGGCTTCTTTTGCTCAAGATTATGCCTATGAGATGTACCCTTACCGTTGCACGTAACAGTAGCTTGTTCTGATTGCTACGTAGTATTCCACTCTGTGAATACTGTGCTCTAGAAGGACATTTGGGTTGTTTCCTATTTGGTGATACTGTAAACAAAGCCACAAATGAATGTTTTTGCACATGTCTTTTGGTTCACAGAAGTTTTCATTCTGAGTGGAACTGTGGGGTGATAAAGTAAGCACATATTCAGATTTAGTAGATATTGCCAAATAGCTTTCCAAAGAGGTTGTGCCAATTTGCATTCTCACCAGCAGAGGATCAGAGTTCCAGTTGCTCCACATTCTTGCCAACACTTGGTAGTGTCATTTAAGAACTTTTACCCTTTCTGGTGAGTGAGCAGTGTTATCTCATTGTGTGCGTTTCCTTGATGACTAATGATGTGGAGCACCTTTTCATATGCTCGTTGAATAATTAGATATCTTCCTTTATGAAGTGCCTCTTTAAGTATTTTAAATATGTACTTTGCGAAGTAGTTAGGTATTTTATTGAGTTGTCTGTCTTTTTCTTATTGAATCCTTTGTTGGATTCCACACCTAAAACTTTAATTTCCAGGAGAGAGTTTGATTGGCCCAGTTTGGACCACATTCTCATCCCTGTGGTCAGGGGTGTGGGAGCTTGTGACTGGCATTCTTTCAGAATCGTATGAAGTGAAGTAATGGAAGTTTTCCAAAGGAAGATCCACTGGGCAGTCAGAGGCAAACGGTACAGATTTTACAATAGTTTCCATTTAAATAATCTCTTGCTCCTCCTTTTTAAGTGACAGTGTCCTGGAGCCATCATGAACCAGTATTTGGTTCCTCGTTTGAATAGAAATCTTAAGCTCTCCTAGAAAGGGTTCTGGTTCTTAGTAATTCTAAAATTATTTCATTGCAATGTTACCATCAAATAAGAATCAGGAGTAATTTTGGTTAAATGCTTTACCTTTTTCTCTTTAAACCAAATCTTATCTAATATTTTTGTATTTCTTATTAAAACCTTGTATTAATGTAGCACTGTATAGTTAATATTATTTTTCATTTATGGACTCAATCATGTTTTAACTAATTCTTTTTTTAAAATTTAAAAAAAAATTTTTTTTTGTGAGGAAGATCAGCCCTGAGCTAACATCCGTGCTAATCCTCCTCCTTTTGCTGAGGAAGACCAGCTCTGAGCTAACATCTATTGCCAATCCTCCTCCTTTTTTTTTTCCCCAAAGCCCCAGTAGATAGTTGTATGTCATAGCTGCACATCCTTCTAGTTGCTGTATGTGGGACTTGGCCTCAGCACGGCCGGAGAAGTGGTGCGTTGGTGTGGGCCCGGGATCCGAACCCAGGCCGCCAGCAGTGGAGCGCGTGCACTTAACCGCTAAGCCACAGGGCTGGCCCTTAAAATTCTTAATAATATAAAAAGTAGATTAAAAATTCTTTTTCAAAAAAATTAATACATTATAGATAAGGCTAAAGTCCCCCTTTTGACCAAATCCCCAAATCCCGATACCCTCCCCTTGTGCACAGTTCCACTTAGATAGTAAACAGTATACACTGTTCTGCAACTTTTTTTTCCTTCAACACTTTGTCTTGTAATCTAAAGTGTTATACACTCCTTTAATTTATACATTTATATTTATGGAAATATAGAGTATCAATATACCACAATTTATTTAAGCTACTCCTCTAGTAATATTAATTTCGTTGTTTAGATTTCACATTGTTTCCTATGAATTTTTCACATAATAGGGAAAATATTTTTATACGTAAGACTGACCCAAAAAGCTCAATGTGGAACACAGAGAAAAAAAGAACTTTACTTTTGCAGTCAGTATTTTTGTATTTATTCTGCAATAAGCACGCTTTTGGCCTTCAGCATCAGCTGGCACATACAACGAGGGACGCACCCTCCTGTCTTAAGTTCTGCAATTCTGTAAGTATTCCCAGTAAGAGATGCCAAGTTATTTTTTGTACTTTCACTGCACACTAGACAGGTATAATTTTTAAACTCAAAAACACTTCCTTAGAAGAAATGACTTTATTTTTGGCTCAAAAATGAGTCAAGAGAAGGAGGAAGAATTCAAATGCAACAAATTTATTTAATAAATTGCCTGCATATTATTTATCTGCGCTTGAGTTTTTAATCGAAAGTTAAACAAGTTTGTGCAGGTAGATAAGACCTTTAGCTTAATTTACAAGTGGTTTCCTACAAAACCCTCAAGCCATTTCTCTCTCATCATCTCTTAATAACAAAACTGGAATGGTAATCTCTATTTGGTAAGTTTTCTTACCAAATCTCTATTTGGTAATCTCTATTTGGTAAGACAGTTTTCTCAATGGTTTAGATATGTGAGGCCATGTGTAGTTTAGAAATGACTTTGCCTCAGAAATGTGGCATGTAGGAAAAAAGACAAAATTACACACACACAGGCACACACACACAAACCTCACATGCCATAGTACCTATAGGATAATTTTCTCTTTTTAAATAAAATATTGAGCTTCTAATTGCTTGCCAACTAGTCATCTTAGTCTTATATGGAGGTAATGTTATTTTTATTCACATATTTGAGTCATTTCAAATAATAGTATAGAAATCTTCATTTATAATACTTTTATTCTACATATTACAATAAAACAGAAGCAATTTCTTAAATGTTTAACTCAAAATCACTTTAATGGATATATTCTCTAATTCAGACTTAGGAATAGTCAGGGTAAAAGAATCACAAACAGGGGGCAGCCCTGGTGGCATAGCAGTTAAGTTCACGCCCTCTGCTTCGGTGGCCTGGGGTTCATGGGTTCGGATCCTGGGCACAGACCTATGCACTGCTCATCAAGCCATGCTGTGGCGGTGTCCCATACACAAAATGGAGTAAGATGGGCATGGATATTAGCTCAGGGCTAATCTCCCTCAGCAAAAAGAGGAAGATTGGCAATGGATGTTAGCTTAGGGCCAATCTTCCTCACCCAAAAAAAAAAAAAAGAACCATAAACACAGTGTCTTTTTTTTCTTCCAGGGAACAATATAAAACATTTTGCAATTCAAATTGTTACCTTTCTATCTTTTTAGTAATTCAGGCAAATATTTAAAATCCTAAATGCTACTCATTTTTGTGTGTGTGTGTGAGGAAGATTAGCCCTGAGATAACATCTGTTGCCAATTCTCCTCTTTTTGCTGAGGAAGGTTGGCCCTGGGCTAACATCCATGCCCATCTTTCTTTGCTTTACATGTGGGACGCCTGCTACAGCATGGCTTAATAAGTGGTGTGTAGGCCCGCACCCGAGATCCGAACCTGCGAACCCCAGGCCGCCAAAGCAGAGTACACGAACTTAACCACTACACCACCGGCTGGCCCCATAAATGCTACTCATTTTAAGGAAAATCTCAACAAGACATTGTAGAAAGACCATACTTTTAGAGTAATTATTGATATTTTTTCTAACCCCCCTTTTTCATTTTATCACTCAAAAAATGGTTAATAACTAAAATTGAATGTTCTTTGTCAGTTTATTTTATATTTGAGAGTGAAAACAAACAACAGCATTTGCTCCAAGGTTTTGAGCTACAGAATATTAATAGTATAGATATGGCTTATCTCTTGTAGAATTGAGTCACATGCAGTAAGAAAACAACATAAATCATAAAAGTAAAAATTTAATGAGGTAAAAATATGAGTGTTACATATGCATTTCCCCCCATTGCTGGGAAATATCATCTTTCGTTCATTTAATACATAACTGTTGACTGGCTACTGTGTGTCCAGTGGTAAGATAATACACACAATTCCTATATTCAGGGAACTCCCAGACTAATTAAGGGAGAGCTATAAGATAATTTATAAGACAGCGCGTTAGGTCCTGTAAAAGAGATATGAATAATTTTTTAAAAGAGTGAAAGCAGATTAAAGTAAAAAAAAAAAACAAACAGATAAGAGTAGAGGGCTGTGATTACACACAAAACAGAGCAACTAAGTCTGCCTGGGGGAATTGTGAGAGCCTTCAGGGAGCAGATGACATTTGAGCTGGATCTTAAAAAATGAGTAACTGCCTTCCAGTTTAAGAAAGATGAGGCAGAAAGGCACTGCAGGCAGAAAGACAGCATGGGCAAAATTATAGAATAGTGAAAGTCAGAAATCTTCCATGGCAGCATTTAAAGAGATCTGTATCTTCTGTGCTCTAAGGCAGATTGTGATGAAAACAAGGCCCAAGATTTAGTGATAAGGGCAGCAAAGCTACACAAGAGACTGAATATGTGGCCTCAACAGGTTGGTCACATCAAAGTCCGGGCTCTGATGGGGAAAATACTGGGCCCATTGCTGTAAACCACAGATGGGGGCTTTGGTTGAAAGAGCCTGAGAATCTTGAAACCCCATTGTATTAAACTGAATAATGGCCACCCAAACATATCAAGTCCTAATCCTCGGAACTTGTAAATATTACCTTATTTGGAAAAAGGATCTTTGCAGATGTGATTAAGTTAAGGATCTTGAGATAAGGAGAATGCTCTGGATTATCCACGGTGGCCCTAAATGCCGTCACAGGTGTTTTTATAAGAGAGAGGCAGAGGGAGCTAACACAGATGCACAAAGGAGAAGGCAATATGAAGACGAGCGGAGAGAGATGCCGGCACAAGCCAAGGAATGCCAACAGCTGCCAGCAGCTGGAAGAGGCAAGGAACAGATTCTCCTCTAGAACCAGGGAGTGCAGCCCTGTCAACACCTAGATTTTGGACTTCTGGCCTCCAGAACTGTGAGAGAATAATTTTCTGTTGTTTAAGCCACCCAGTTTGTGGTAATTTGTTATGGTAGCCCTAGGAAACTAATACACCCAGATTTCCCAGAACTCTCTGGACTGGCAGAAGCAGTTCCCTTGCCCTTGCTAGAGCTGAGCAGCCTCCCTCACCTAGACACCCTGCAAAGACGTTACATGAGGCAGGTGCCCTCAAGATGCTTGTCTTCTTCAAGACCCTGTCCCATCAATTCCTCCAGATATATAATGGATGCATCTTTGGGTCAGGTCACAGCACAGCCGAGATAAGGAAATACAATCCCTGCTCTGTGAGGACATACTATACACACCTAAGAATTACCATGAAAGAAACCAAGAGAGTATAAGCAAGAGTAGATCTTGAAGGTGTTGATACAAAGGGCAGACTATCCAGGCTGGATGGGGAGACTTTATTAACATGGGAACATTCTCCCTGACTCAGAGTTTAAAGTCCTGCCACGGATACCTGGGTCCAGTCTTAATATGCTGTTAGGATTGTTCCTTGAGGTTGGGACATGACTGGGGCATACAGAAATGAGGTAGAGGTGCACAAACAGTCTTGGCAGAATCACTGGGGTAAAAATCAGAAGGCTCAGGGAGAGCGGAATATTAGAATTGATGTACAATGTGGGGCCAGAGAACTCATCACCCAACTCTGCTCCCTAAAAGGACGCAGAGGACACTTCACTGAGGCCATTAAGGAATGCACTGGTGAGGGGATGACTGACAACTCTGAGTTCATTGGCTATCCTCTGTAGGGCAGGGATGGCATTAGTAGATATTATCACGAAACTGTATTTGTAAGGATATGGTTCTGGAAGAGCAGAGGCCTGCAGACATTACTACAATGGACAGTAAAGTAGCTGACATATAGTATTGTGTCTCTAATAGCTAGACCCTCAGATCTGTGACCCAAAGGGTGGAAGGAGACTAGACTCTTCTCACAATCATCTCAGTGACTCATTTGTGGAATTTCTGCTTCCTGCTCCCACAATCTAGGCTCTGCTGGATTAGAAGTCCTAGTTCCTGAGGTGGGGTGGAGCGATGCTTCTTCTAGGAGACACAGTAAGGGTCCCGCTATACCTGAAGCTTTGACTAGCACTTGGTCTTTGAGCTTCTCATGCTAGTGGACCCATAAACAAATAAAGGAGTTACCATATTGGTAGGGGGTAAAGGGATGGACTCCTTTTCACGAAGAGCTAGTTTTGGGTTACACAAGAAAAACATTAAAGAGTAAGTGTGGAACTCAGGGGATTCACTGGGGCATATCTTAGTACTTGCATGTCCAGTGATAACTGTAAATGGGCTACTACAGGGACCACGGCCCAATAAGGTTAACACAAGTGATGGTTCATAACCCGTGGGGATAAAAATCTGAGTCACCACGCAACAACTCAGACTTGCTGGAGTGCTGGCCAAGGGTGGGGGAAATCTCGACTGGGTGGTTTAGGAGAGAGAAGATGAATATTAATTACTCCCCTGAGGCCAGTTACTGCAGTGGGTGCTGCAGCTTATCCTGTTAACCCTTGTATCAGATTCCTCTTGCACTCTGCCCCACATCCTCTCAACCAACCTTTATTTCAGTCCTTGCCGCAGCCAGCAGCTGTGTAGAGATGTAATCAGACAGAGACTCACTTCAGTTGTGTAGCATCTCTCTCACTTTCTGTGCCTGGGTGCCACTGCCACTGCTGCTTGAGATGCCTGCAGGAACCTACTCAGCCACTCTACACGCCAGCCCATGTGGAAATGTGAGAGAGTTAACACCCTGAGGCAACCCCTGTCCAATGTGGAATGGAAGCCAGTGGATAAATATTTCTTTCTTGGGAGGATAATTCTGAGGTGCATTCTACATGGCTCTTCAGGGGTCCTTAGTGAGACTAAACCCCAAATCAACTCAATAATATTGATCAAACACCGTAACTCAAAAACCATTGCATTGGTCTTACCTCCTTTCCTGCTTTACTCTTCTCAGGCCATTACTCAAGTTCCCTAGGATCAGTAGTATGCTGGTAATTGCCAATTTCTGTGGTGTAAATACTCACCCTGTTAATTTGAAGCTACCAACATGACATCAGCAAATCTGCAGTTGGATAAAGATGTGCACAATTGGTCCTTGGGGGCCAGTAGGAGCTTAGTCCAGGACACTACTGCTTGGGAGCATATCCCAAAATAAACTACCTGCAATCAAACCTTTGCCTAAGAAGATACAGGGTGGCTCAAGAAAGACAAAGAGTTATCTACCTCTCTGGGCCAACAACTAGAGAATGGTAGGTGCACTGACATTAGCCATAGGTATCAATAAGATGAAGGAAAAAAACATTATGAGGTTGGAGGGAGAGGAATTTCTATTGTATAAGAAATTGGCGATGGGAAAAGTGGTGGGGGTAAGAATTTGAGGATAATCAGAAGTTCCTAACCTTTGAGACTGGATAGATAGTAATGCCATTTGCAGAGACAGAGAATATGGGACAATGGTGAGTTCAGTTTTGGATCTATTACGTTTGAAGTTTCTTCATGATATTCAGGCAGAGTTAGCTAGTGAGAAATCCATATGTGAAGCTTACAAAAGAGCTAAGGGCGTGGAAGCTGTGGCACCGTATTATTGTGAAATTTTAT
Organism: Diceros bicornis minor; assembly: GCF_020826845.1. Taxonomy (NCBI): domain Eukaryota; kingdom Metazoa; phylum Chordata; class Mammalia; order Perissodactyla; family Rhinocerotidae; genus Diceros; species Diceros bicornis. The sequence goes on along the minus strand of NC_080744.1, from coordinate 51,438,771 downwards.
TGTTGATAACTGCCTATTATTTCTGGAATATCCTGCCTCTCTTCCTCTCCCCCCACCCAGGCAGCAGTGAGCGCTTTCTATATATACTGCCCTCAAGGGAGGGCTGTTACTACAGAAATGAAAAGAGCAAGCTGAGTCAATGCTCAGTTTATAAGTTTCAAAATAGAGCTTTGAATCCCTAGTAGAGAAAATAGGTTAACAAAAAAGGTTTTTTGAGTTTCAAAAGCCTGGATTTTGAGTACTAAGAGCCAAAGTTGATGCTATTAGCATCAGATTTAGATAGAATGAATGATTATGAAAGAGGCAGTTTTCCTACCCTGAAGAGAGTGGAGGGTGAAAACAAGATACAGATGAGTGTTCCTGAGAAAGGACCCTAGTCCCTGCCTACATCCTCACTGCTGAGCTATCAGTGGGAGGCAATTCTAGAATTCCCTAATAACGATGGAGATCTAAGAGAAAATGTGCTATGTCCCACTTCCTGTCAGGAGCCCTGTGAGATGGTAAACCCCAGACAGTTCTCCCTCTGCTGGCATAGCCTAGTGGCAACAGCTGTAGTAAAAATGACAATATGGTGTGCTGGAGCCCAGCCCCTAAGATTCTGTCTCCAAAGTCATAGCGAATAGCATGTGAAAGTGTCCACAATCCTAAAAGAGGGCGGAAAAGAGAGAGTTTGTGAACCAGAAGAGCTCTTAGAGATGGGACAACAACCAGAGAATGATGGGTAAACTGACAACAGCTGTGTATTCCAATACAGAGGGACAACAGGAAAAAACTAGAGACCCTCCTCTGTTGCCAGGACCATACATAAGCTCCTGGTGCTCAGATTCACTCATGAGAGAATGGGAAGAAAAGAAAAATCATCATTCGATTAAGTTAAAACCTGAAAAGACTGGGGAAATCTGAAATGACATCATTACAACTAAAATTTACCATAACTTACCAAAATTTACCGCACTAAAAAATTCAAAGAAAAAAGGTCATCTCGGGGCAAGCGCCACGGCGTAGTGGTTAAGTTCCACGCGTGCCACTTCGGCGGCCCGGTTCGAGGGTTTGGAACCGGGGTGCGGACCTACACTACTTGTCAGCCACCGTCGTGGTGGCAACCCGCAGATAAAGTAGAGGAAGAATGGCACAGATGTTAGCTCAGGGCTAATCTTCCTCAGCAAAATAATAAATAAATAAATTCCTTAAAAAATAAGATCATCTCAAGAGACACAGACACATTGTTAAATAAAATCCAACATCCATTTATGACCAGTAATCTTAGTGAACTAGGAATAGAAATGAACTTCTTAACCAAACAAAGGATAGCAAAACAAACAAACCCCAAAAATGAAAACAAAACCCTACAGCAAATATCATTCCTTTAAAACCAGGAACATAACAATTATACCTGTTATCATCATGTCTATTCAAGTATTAGAGAGGACACTAAGATAAGAAAAAGAAATGCAAGTGGATTAGAACAGAAGAAACAAAATATCAACATAAATTATCATGTTAATGAATGTCTACATGAAAGGGAAAAGAAGTACTTTAGACATAATGAAGTTCAGGAAGTTTGTTGAATAACAAAATAAGTGTACAAAACTCAGTTGTATTTCTGTACATCAGCAATAAACTGTTACAATATGTATTTTAAAAAAAGGTACTACATCTACAATAGCAAGGAAAAATATAAAGTCTGTTGGAATAAATATAGCAAAATATATGCAAGACCACATTGGAGAAAACTGTAAAACTTTTTGAAAGATATTAAGATCTATTTATTTATTTATTCATATGTTTATTTTTTAAATAAACTACTTTTTAGAACAGTTTAGATTTACAGAAAAATTGTGAAGATAGTACAGAGAGTTCTTATATACCCCACACCTAGTTTCCCCTGTTATTAATATCTTATGTTAGTAATGGTACGTTGGGCACAATTATTAAATGAATATTGATACATTATTATTAATTAAAATCCATACTTTATTCAGATTTTCTTAGTTTTGACCTAACATCCTTCTTCTGTTCCAGGATCCCATTCAGGACATCACATAGTCCTCACATCTGTTTAGGCTCCCCATGGCTGTGACTTTCCTTGTTTTTGATGGACCTTGACAGTTTTGAGGAATACCAATCAGGTCTTTTGTAGACTGTCTCTCTGTTGGGATTTGTCTGATGGTTTTCTCATGTCTAGACTGGGGTTATAGGTTTTTGGTCTCACAGAGGTATAGTGCCATTCTCATCACATGATATTAAGGGTACATTCTATCAACATGGCTTATCACTGTTGATGTTGACATTGGTCACCTGGCTGAGACAGGGCTTGTCAGGTTTCTCTACTGTCAAGTTTCTCTTTTTTCCCCCCTTCACGCTGTCTTCTTTGGGAGAAAGTCACTGCAGCAGTGGGGAGTAATGCTCCTCCTCCTTGAGGGCAGACAATCTACATAAATTATTTGGAATTCTACACAAAACTCATCTCTTCTCCCTCATTTATTTACTTAATCATTTATTTATATCAGTGCAGACTTATGTATATTTATTTTATACTTTGGGTTATATCCAATACTACTTTATTTTGTTGCTCAAATTGTTCCAGCTTTGGCCATTGGGACATCTTTCTTTTGAGCATTTCTTTACTTCCTGGCACTAAGAGATACTCCAGGCTCACCTTGTGCATTTCTTGCCCCAGTCCTAGAATCAGTCACTTCTCCAAGGAGCCCTGATTCCTTTTATTAGAGACCTTTATTTATTTTTAACCACCACAATTTCATTTTTCTTTAATTTGAAACAATCTCAGAAAACTATACTTTCAACTTACAGAAAAGTTGAAAGTATAGTTTAAAGAGATTTTTTTCTTGTACCATTTAAGAGTACTTCGCTGATTGCTGCCCCATCACCTCCTAATACTTTAGTATGTACATCTTACAAACAAGGTCATTCTCATCTACATACCCACAATACAATTACCAAAATCTGCAACTAACATTCATATATTACAACCATCTAATCCCCAGATACATTCATCAGGTTTAAGATTTTGATTTGTCCCATTTCTGATCTTCATTTTGATCACTTGATTATGGTGGTGTCTTTCAGTCTTTCTCCCTATGAAATTAATAAGTATTTTGCAGAAAGATACATCAAACGCTATAAAAATCTCACTTGTCAAACTTTGAATTTACTCATTTAATATGATTTACATCAGCACGGATTCATAGTATCAGATTTATTCATTGGATTATAATCTGTTGCTATCATAATTTATTTTGGTGCCCAAGTTAGCCCATTGTTGGCCAGTGGGAGCCTCTTCCAGCTGGCTGCCTTGTCCTTTCAACATGTTCTCATCATTACTTTCATTACTTTCTGGAATACTAAGACATTTCATAAAAAGACTTTATATACAAGATGTTATAGCAGCATTATTTGTAATAGCAAAACAAGACAAAATAACAATAGAAAAAAATCATCCAAAGGAAAAAAAAGGAAGCATTGCCTTTCATTGCTGAAGCATAAAGTCCAAACTTCTTGAAACGGCATGGAAGAAAAAGTTAAAACAAGAAGCACTGTGCTGTATTTGGGTTTCAGTAGGGGAAAACTTTTAGAATCTACTTCATAAAAAAGTATAATGGCATCAGTCTTTTGATCGATATATTTTTTTTTTTTTGTGAGAAAGATCAGCCCTGAGCTAACATCTGCCAATCCTCCTCTTTTTTTTTTTTTTTTTGCTGAGGAAGACAGGCCCTGGGCTAACATCCATGCCCATCTTCCTCCACTTTATTTGGGATGCTCCACAGCATAAAAATTGATATTTTTGTCTTTGAATATAATGTACCTTTGGGAAAAGCTTAGTAATCTCACTGATGCCTCATTTATCTTAACTGATACAAATTTTGAACCATCATTAAATTTCAGAGACACCATTGTAATTTATCTAAACAATGTGCTAAAAACATTGAAGCAGCTAAATCATATAATAAAAGGTACTTACAAATTAAAAACCAAATAAAACCCTGGAAACACCCCAATGTCCAACAAAAGAGGAGTCATTCAATGGACTATTACACAGCAGTGAAAATAAATTAACTACTACAACCACATTAACATGAACTAATCTCACAAATAGAATGGCTAGTAAAAAAAATGCAAGTCATTTTATGATTCCATTTTATATAAAGTTCAAAGAAGAAAAATGAACAATGTACCACTTAGGAATATAGACACATCTGGTGAAACAATAAAAAAATCCAAGAAAATGGTAAACATAGAATTCAGAATAATAGTTGTCTCTTGGCGGGAAGAGGAAAGGGGGTGGAATAGGAGGGCATAAAAGAGGCAAAAAAGTTGTTGGAAATATTCTTTTTCTTATAGTGGGTGATGGGTACATTAGTGTTCATTTCATTGTTATTCTTTATACCTTACATATTTTTATAATCTTTTGTATGTACTCAAAATTTAATTTAAAAAAAAGTTTCTACAATTTGGGATATGTTAGACAGAGTCCCTGTGATGTCCAATGTGGCAGTCACTAACCACAGGTGACTATTTAAATTTAAATTTATTATAAAATTAAACCTTAGTTGCACTAGCCACATTTTAAGTGTTCAATAGCCACGTGACCTAGTGGCTATCATATTGGCAGTGTGGATGTAGAAGATTTCTTTCATGGCAGAAAGTTTCATTGGACAGTACTGGACATGGTGACTATCTCCGACAAGAGGCTCTGGAAATTCCCTTCCAGCACTTGGGTTTTTTCCCAAAAATGGGAGAATGACAGAACCCCCACTTAGATCTGTGGAATCCAAAAGCGGAGGTGACCTATGCCCTGGGTACAGTCTTACATGGAAAGCTTTACAGAAGTGCCCACCATCCCCACCACATACCTTAGTGGAACGGCAGCAAATACTGTAGAAGTGACGCCAAGCTGCAGCACCCAGAGCAGCTGGAGACAGGCCTCAAGTCTCTGCAGTGACAGAATGATGCAGAAGGACCAGAAGCAGATGAGAGAGGTCACAGGACCTAAAGGGGTTTCATATTTGAGCCTAAGATTCTATGGCCTAAAGACCAGAAACAGATGGGAGTGCTGATTTCTCCGTGGATATCTGTTCTCTCTTTCCTCCCTAGTACTAGAACCCCAACAAGGCTTCCCAGAAAAGAGTCAGTATTTGCCAGCCTACCCTGTATTCAGATACAGCCATGTGACTCAATTCTGTTCTATGAGTTTAAGTAGGAGGCTCTGTAGGCCTTTCTTAAAAGACAGCATGACACCTGAACTTTCTTCTTTATTCCCACCTCTGTCTTGTTGCCTGGAACAGTGACATAATGGTTGGAGCTTGAGCCACTCCTTGGACTGTGAGGATAAGGGCCACACCTACAACTGGCAAAGCAGCCAGCTGTAAAGTGCCTGAATTTCTGATGTCTTTGTGGAGGCAAAGCAGCCAAATTTACCATGGACTACCTACCTCTGGACTTTTATGAGAGAGAACAATATAACATCTATCTTTAAATTCTATTAGTTGGGGTTACTATCTGTATCAACTGTATCAGTTACAACTGATACAGATGTCCACAACTAGAGACCAGTGGGAACAAGGATGCTTCTACTAGTGCCAGCATGGAGCGGATGAGGACCATGCCGTGCCCTCCATCCCTGAGATGATGCAGCACTATAACAGCCTGCTAGAAATTAGAATCAACCATAGCAAAAAGAGGGTTGAGAGAGAATAGTGAATTGATTAGGAATAAGTTTTCTACCACTGGGCAGACAGGAAGCTTGAGGGAGGAACTAAGTTCACTTACAGAAAATTAAATGGTAACATTTCTTGCACTACTGAGCTCTGAGACTGAGATGGGCTCTACAAAGATTGTAGCTGAAACCATGGCAATGGCAAGGGATGAGGTCCAGGGAGTTTAGAGTGGAAGAAGGAGAAGAAAAAATGAGCCTTAAAGATCTCAAACATCTAGTGTTAGAGAGAAGAGAGGCAGCCAGTAGATTTTAAGAGTGAGCGAGAATTAAAGGAGAACTTTCAACAAGACTTTCTGTATTCCTTAGAATTCAATTAATTCTCTCTAGAGAATTAATAATCAACAAAGTACCTTTCATATTGTTATCTTTATTAGATCAGTTATTCAACACCAAAATTTTTATCCCAAGAGCTTATATTTAAAAAATGAAAACAACTTCAACTTCTGCATGACAAGTAATACTATAGGCAGAGATAAAGAGGTTTAGGAACATAGACTACTAGAACGCCGTGGCCAGGTTTATTGATTTTCATTCTTTTACTGCTCCTTTATCAATCTGGAGCTGATATAAAGGGAGATTTGAAGGAGGATAAGTTCAAGAACAAGGGATAGCATGGTGATGCCACTGGAGGTTGCTAGAATTGCCTAGGATTTTACTTTGGGCAATCTGTAGCGGGGGTATGAGGTTTGGAACAAATTATTATGCACAATATCACATTCTTTATGCATGCCTTTTACATGGTTATACATAGTTATTCAAATCGAATCGACATGAACTTAATTGAAGGCAGCCTAGGTGGGCAAAAAACCTTCATGAGCTTACCATGCAGTTGAGTGATATGTCGAAGAGAAGAGGGGTTTCTCATTCCACACAGCTTTCTTGATGGTAGGCGTGGTTATTGGACCACCAGTGGATACCACCTTCTCTATCTGAACTTCCTCTTAATTCCAGGTACAAGTTGCACAGGGACTCACCTAGCTTTCACCTGGGAAAGAATAGTTATTTTAGTTCATCATGTATCAGCAGCTGCCTGCTTAATTCTTCATTATGATTTCAGATCCAGACAGAAAGAATAAGAAATCATGTGTTAAATCAGTGGTATTTGGAATTATCTTCAGTATTGCCTATCAGCTATATCAGCTGATGCTTTACTTTATAAACCACTGGGATTTCTGGCGGATGTTATTACCAGTTTTAGGTTGTATGTATACTTCTTATCCATTCATTAAATTTTAGTAGGAGTATTGGAAGCCATTTTCTATACCTATTTCTAACTATGCCCTGAAATGACATGAATGTCCTACTTAAAATTAAATATAAAAATGTGTAGCAGAAGGAGATTAGGGAAAAGTATTATTTCCAAAATAAAAGGGCATACTGAATATTTTCAGATTATTTTACTCCTAACCCACTAAAAAACACAGGTATGTGACAGTTTATAAAACAAAGAAATTAATGCTATTATGGCTTTTTAAATTTAGTTAAGCCAATAATTCTTGACCATTCTGGAATTTTGCACTCATATTTACTTAAATGCCACCTCTTTCCCTCTAATACAGATGATAAAATTTGGATTATATATTAATAGAATTCTGATACATAATATGAAGGAAATGGACCCTGCCAGATATAATTCAAGTACATCAAATCTTACATAACTAACCAATAATGTGGGCTATAGTCTTGTTCCCACTTTTCAGCACTTTATTTTTTTATTTTTATTTTTTTTGTGAGGAAGATTAGCCCTGAGCTAACATCCAATGCCAATCCTCCTCTTTTTGCTGAGGAAGACTGGCCCTGGGCTAACATCCGTGCCCATCGTCCTCTACTTTATGGGACGCCGCCACAGCGTGGGTTGACAAGCGGTGCATAGGTCCGCGCCTGGGATCCAAACCCACGAATGCAGGGCCACCGAAGCGGAGCGCGTGAACTTAACTGCTATGCCATCAGGCAGGCCCATCTTTCAGCACTTTAAACTGTTCATTCTGGATTCCTTGAGGAAAATTTAAATTAGTTAGATTTTGAGATTCTAGAGTTATGCAAATTTCTGCAACTGTAGGAAAAAGGACAAGGTATTAATTCTGACTTAGACAATGAGTGCTTATAATCTTCCTCATTCTCTTTTATAGGTGCTTTATTTGGTGGGATCTTTCTGTGACTATGGAACTATAAAACCCATCAGACGTGACTATAAAATATGCATGATTAGGACATTGCTCCGAGGCTGGACATTATTGGTAGGCTTTAAAGAAGGACAGACTATATAACTGGAAACAGCTTATGAAATGGCACGGTGTTTACAAATCACAGGGAGGAAATTTCAGATCCTCAGTCCAAGATAGATGAGATCCCTTCAGGATTCCCCATTTGCTGCCACCTATACGCTGGGCTCTTCCCAGAGGTCCCAAGGTCCAGCTTCTATTGGTATCAGCAACCTTAACCAACAAGAAAGCACTCTGATTTTTAGCTTGTTGTGAGGCTAGGATTAAGCTCTTCTGATCCAATGTCTAGTGTGAGGCCAAGTTCTGGGGCATGTGGAAATTAATAAACAGAAACCTCATTAATTTGAGGTTTGAGGGGGACCCCTCACACCCTACTGTGAAAGCAGATCCCAACAGGAAGAAGAAAGACTTTCTCTTCTTGACTGGCAAGAAGCTCAGCCAATGAGAGACTGTCACAACTCAACCAATGAAAAGCCACTACACCTGAACTCTGTTTACAACAGCCCTCCCAACTTCCTCTTTCCCTCTATAAAAGAGTTTCTCTTCTCTTGCTGCTGAGGGATTTGCATATGGCTCGCCATGGTTGCAGATCCTGAATTGCAATTCTTTGCTGATCCAAATAAACCCATTTTTGCTGGAGAAATAACTGGCTATCTATTTGCTTAAGGTCAACACTTTGGTGGCCCATATGGGGATCCAGAGAAGGACACCTCCCCACTACCAACAACTCTGAGGCTGGTGAGCAAATAGGTGTGGTACCCACAACAGAGTCCCTTGAGCTTGCTGCTTTTCTCACTGACCTGGAGTTTGAGGGTAAGTCTTCCTCCTGGATCTGAGCTTCCATTCTCTTTGCATTTGAGGCTCTCCAGGCTCTATTCAGGATCTATTTTAAGGCTTCATCCTTTTCTAGTTAAGGCCTTGTTTGTCTGCAAGTACTGGTGGCACTTCAGCCTGACTCTTTGAATCAGGCTATTTCTTCGAACTGTGCTAGCCTTTGGTCTAATTCCTTTTGGACCTGGACTGTTCTCATACTTTGAATTGGTTAGCCTTCAGTCCAACTTTTGGACTGTTCACTGGAACTGTGCCATCCAGCCTTCGGCCTGACTCCCTTGGGAGCAGACTGTCCCTTAGAACTGTGTTGATCAAACTTCGGTCCAATTCTGTTGAGAACTGAACTGTTCTTTGGAATTACATTGTTGCTTGGAACTGCACTGATTCAACCTTTGGTCCATCTTAATGGAATTGGACTGTTCTATTGGGACTGGCTGGTATTAAGCCTGCAGGCTGTTTGAGCTGTTCAGGCTGTTTGAGTTGCAAGCTGTCTGAGCTGTTTAGGGTGTTTAAGAATTATTCTTTTGCTCTAGAAAAAAAGCTCTGAGAAATGGGATCTCAGTTAACTAAATATTTTGAGGATGCTCCTCACCCCATTACAGGGACCCCAGCTGATTTTATGTTTAAAAACCGTAGTCATTCTTCATGCACATTTTTAACTAAATGGAATGATTTAACCAAAATTAATTTAGAATATCAATGTCCATTATGGAGAACTTCTGAACTCCCAAACTTACTTTTCTTAAAACTGAATTGGACAACCATAGCTCTGTAATTTCCAAAGCTGAATGGAACACCTATTTCGTTTGGTATTTTGAGACTTCCAAACGTTATTAGGAGTCTAAAATTGCCTCTTTGCAAAATAAAATTTTAAGATTAACTGAGGCAAACAAACGAGTAAAGAAAGAAAAAATGACTTCTGAAGCCTGATGTCCTTCTCCTCCAGCGTCATCTTGTTCTTCTTCCCTGGCTTCTTTGTCTCAGGCCCACCTCTGATGCCGTCTTCCTCCTTCCCTTCTACACAGTCTACACCTCTTCTATATCCTCAGTTACCCCATACTAACTCTTTCACTGAACTTCCCCTTTCCCCTGAACCTCTCGCACTCCCTCTTCCTCTGAATCTATCAGAACCTGTCCCTTTAAAATTAAGCCTTCTGAGGATGCAAAGGGTAAACCCTTTATTTCTTATATTCCCTAGTTAAAGCTGAAGTGCGAGGCATAGTCAAAGATTTTCCCAAAGAAACTGAAGATCTTCACAGATTTGATGAGGAATTTAATACAGTATCAACCTGGTTTCTCTGGCTTATATCAGCTAGTTCATATGCTCGTCGGTGAAGGCCAGGCCCAGCATCGGATGAAAACGGCTAATTGGGAAAACCCTGAAAGGTCTCTGGAATTACAACCAGGAGACCAACCCACTGACCTGCTGTACGATCAGGATCAGGCAATCACTACACAACTTCATCAGGCAATTCCTAGGGCTTTCTCGAAGCCTGTTGATTGGAAGAAAATTCCGTCTTGTGCACAAAAACCTGATCAACCTGTTCATGACTATTACAATCAACTTCAGATAGTTTTTAAAGAAAATTCTGGTCTTTCTTCAGATGTTGATTCCACCTGGGTAGCTTTTAACTCTGTTTATTAATCAGCTAAACGAGGACCTTTCCCTTCTTGTAAAAAGGAGCAGGGTAGAATGGGAGACTGTGTGCACTCCACCTTTAGTTAATCTGGTGAACCAACTCTCTCACACTCTAGATGAGTCACCTAAAAGAAAGACCGCTAAAATTCTTAATCTTCAACTCCAGCAAATGAAGGCCCCTAAATGAAACCAAAACCCCCCTAGTTTCTGCTATTGTTGCAAAAAAACAGGACATTGGAAAAGAGATTGTTACAAATTTAAGCACTTCAAGCTCCTGCAGCCCTCTAACCAGCCTTTCCAATGTCCTCCAAAGTCCCAGTGATGGGGCTCTGAGGAACTACAGGGGTTCTCCCCAATCTTCCCTCTTAATCGGCTTGGAGAAACATTTCTCAGGATTGGAGATGAATCTCTTTTTGTCCTGACAGTGGAGCCACACTCTCAGTGCTTAACTCCACTACTGTAAAGCAGCCTCTGCGTCGGGGTACTAAAATAGTTCAAATAGTGGGGATCTCTAATAAACCTCAATGGGCTCCTGTCTCTGATCCTAGTCCCTTTTCTTAGGCCCTTTAAGAGACACACACCATTTTATCCTTAGTTCCTCCACTCCTATTCATTTATTAGGCTGAGACTTCTTGGAAAAATATCATGCTGGAATTTCTTCCTCCCAAAAGGGAAAAATAATTCTAGAATTTGACAATAGTCATCAAAACAGCCAACCAGGTGAATTAAATGACACTTTGACATTTTTTATTTTCTCCGTCTCTGATGGTACTAGAGCCGATTCTGGAAACAGTGACCATTTATCCCTAGTAAATCAGCTACCACCATTCTTATGGGCAAAATCTTCAACTGACATTGGTAAAATTTATAGCACACCTCCCATCAAGATTCAAATAGATCCCTCAAAACCTCTCTCCAGAATTAATCAATACCTTATAAGTAAAGAAGCCCTTCAAGGTATAAAGCCCACAGCAGAGGACTGCAAGGCTCAAGGCCTCATTATCCCTTCACTAGTCCCTGTAATACTCCTATTTTACCTGTGAGAAAACCCAAGGGCCAATGGTGGAGGTTTGTCCAGGAACTCTGAGCAATAAACAACATTGTTATCCCTTGACACCCTGTTGCTCCTAACCCTCATATGCTACTAACATCCATTCCCACTGAGAGCATATTCTTTATGGTAATTGATTTATGTAGCGCATTCTTCAGCATTCCAGTTGATGAAGCTAGCCAGTACCTTTTTGCCTTCACTTTGGAGGGAAAACAATTCACCTGGACAGTAATGCCTCAGAGATTTACTGAGAGTCCTTCTTATTTCTCACAAATCCTGAAGGCTGATCTGGATGTTATCAAGTTCCCCAAGGGTTCTACTTTGTTGCAATATATGGACCATTTGCTTCTTTGCTCTCCTTCCCAAGCCTCCTCGCAAGACAGCATCCACTTGCTAAAGCTTTTACTCTTAAAGGGACATAAAATCACCAAGGAGAAATGTGCCCAAACCCAGGTTTGATATTCAGGGCATCTTTTATCAGAATAAGAGCTACACCTAGATCCAGATAGGCTTCATGGTGTCCTAAGTTTCCCAAAACCAAAAACTAAGCACCAACTGTGAGGTTTTCTCAGGCTAGTTGGTTATTGCCAAAATTGGATTCCAAATTTCTCTCATTGCCAAACCTCTGTATGTTTTATTAATGAACAACCCGGACCCAATTTTATGGGAAGAATAGGATAACACAGCCTTTAAAGCCTTAAAGGAGAGTTTGATGAACTCACCTGCCCTTGGACATCCCAATAATCAGATTCCCTTTTTCCTTTTCCTATGAAATGGAAAAGAATGCCCTTGGGGTACTCACCATCACGGGCCACCAGCAACATATAGGGTATTATATCCAGCAACTGGACCCTTTGGCATGGGGATAGCTTCCTTGCCTTATAGCCATTACTGCCACTGCCCTTTTGGTTAAGGCTACTTAGAAAATCATTGTTGGATCCCTTTTAACCATTTTTGTACCTCATGCTGTGTAAACCCTCCTGAATTCTCATCAAACTCAACATTTTTCAGTCAGCAGCCTCACCTCCTATGAAATCCTTTTGTTAACTCTCCCTCACATAACTCTTTTATGTTGTCATAACCTTAACCCTGCTACTCTTCTCCCCTCCATTACTGATGAAGTCCCTCCCCACAGCTAAATGCTGATGGATCACCTCCTGACTCCTCATGACGATCTGCAGGAAACTCCTTTGGGTAATGATGACTTCTCATGGTTTGCTGATGGTTCTTATTTAAAGGGTGACAATGGCAAATACTATGCTGGATGTGCTATTGCTACTCATTTTGATATCATTGAGGCAGCACCTTTACCAATGGCTACATCAGCCCAACAGGCTGAATTATATGCCCTTAAGTGGGCTTGTATTTTAGCCAAGGGCAAAACTACCAACATTTATACTGACAGTAGATATGCTTTTGGAGTAGCCCATGATTTGGGGATGTTGTGGAAGCAATGTGGCTTCCTTACTTCCAGCAGAAATAAAATTAAAAATGGCCCCTATGTTCAGGAATTATCAGATGCTACCCTTTTACCTGCTGATTTAGCTATTATTAAGACACCAGGGCATTCTAAACTTGACTCTCTGGAAGCCAAAGGAAATCACCTTGCTAATATTTTCACAAGGAATGCAGCCTTTAAAGAACCAACAATAGCCAAGCATCTGTCATGGTCCAAAGGCATATTTCCCCAAATGATAACTTAGAAAAACTGGCTACAAAAGCCCGACAATTGGCCTCAGAAAAAGAAAAACAAGATCGAAAATTCAACAATTGCTGGTTTGATAAAAAGAGAAAGCTCTAGTTCCGACCAAATTAACAACCTAGTCCTACTGAAGACTCTAAAATTCCCACTCCTAACCACCGTGCATGCATTAAATCATTGGTCTACTGACAAAATGGTAACATTCATGAATCAATATTAGTGGGGAAATATTAACAAGGCTGCAAAATTGCCTACCTCACTTGTCCCACGTGTCCAAAATACAACCCAGGGAAGTCTATTTGTACTGCTCTGGGACATTTTAAACTGCCTAATGGACCATTTGAGGTTTGGCAAATGGATTTCATACAACTTTCCCTGTCTCATGGATATAAATATGTTTTAGTCATAGTTTGCATATTTTCTCACTGGACTGAAGCCTTCCCTTGCAGACAGGCTACTGCCTCTTCTGTGGCTAAAGTCCTTTTGGAAACGATTATCCCTACCTGGGGAACTCTACTCAAGTTTCATAGTGATCGAGGAACCCATTTTACTGGTCAGGTACTTCAACAAGTCTGCACTGTTTGGCTGGTTTTACAACACTTTCACTGCGCTTACCACCCCCAATCCTCTGGTTTAGTGGAACGAACTAACAGCATTATTAAAACTCAACTGGCAAAATTTATAGACCTTCCAAATACCTTGGCCGAAAGAATTGCCATTGGTCCTTTTAAATCTCAGACCCACCCCCTTTAGAACTCATAAACTCTCACCCTTTGAGATAGTCACAGGACATCAATGCATTTGGCTCCTGCTTCTTTTGACCCACAGCTGATAAAAGGAGATATACTCCAATATTGCAAAAGCCTAATTGCTTCTATTAAAAATAACCATGTTTTAGTAGAGGAATCTTTTCACAGTGTGCTCCTGAGATGAGGACCTTAGGCATCACACCTTGCAACCTGGAGATTTTGTCTATTGGAAAAGATGCCTCCAGAAGGACTCTCTTCATCTTTGTTGGAAAGGCCCCTATCAGGTACTGCTCACTAACCCTTGTAGCACAAAACTCCAGGGAATAGACTCTTGGATTTATGTGACACACCTAAAGAAAGCACCAAACCTTAACTAGATCTGCACATGCTCTGGTGACCTGAAAGTAAAGATTTCTCGAAGTGAAGCCAATGATGAAGTAAAGATTTCTCGAAGTGAAGCCAATGATGTCTGATGAGACAGCTTTCCCATGATGTCCAATCCAAGCCTGTTGGAAGTTTGCCAAACCTTGTTGATGACATAATGCTTCAGATGATCTCCAATGCTTATGATCTTGATAGCATATAGACCTTAGGGGGAAGAAAACGCCTGAGAGTTCTCTCTTCTACCCCTACTCGTTACTCAAATGTGGCCTCAATAGGTTCCCAATCCACACATTTTCCTTCCAACATGTGACACAACACCGAGGAAAAGTCCTTCCAGGCATCGAGAGGCAAAAAGCTGCTGAAACCAGAAAAACCTGACTCTTGATCAGTGATGCTGTTAGCGAGAGATCCTGACCAAAAGTGGAAAATTTGGAAATATAAACCTCATTAACTTGGAGCCAGGAGGCCAAGGGGGCGCTCTCACGCCCTTACTGTGACAGCAGAGCCCAACGGAGAGAAGAAAGACTTCCTCTTCTTGACCCGGCAAGAAGCTCAGCCAATGAGAGACTGTCACAACTCAGCCAATGAACGGCCGCTACACCTGAGCTCTTTGTTTACAAGAGCCCTCCCAACGTTCTCCTCTCTGGCTGGCAGGGACTTGAAAAAGGCTCACCGTGGTTGCAGACTCTGAATTGCAATTCTTTGCTGATCGCGAATAAGCCCATTTTTGCTAGAGAAATAATTGGCTATCTATTTGTTTAAGGTCAACAGACAGATCTCAGTGCGACTGGTTGCTGAGGAAAACCACAGCTTTGTTTCCCAGGGGAAGTGCTGACGTTCTCCAGGCCTCCACCGCCCGCTCAGCGCAGTGCCGGAGGCTGCGCAACTCCGGAGGCGGGCTTCTCAGCCGCCAACCTCAGGCGCTCGCCGGGCGGAGGGCGCGCCCCCGCCACGCTCGCCCCTCCTGCCTGACCCCCCCCATGCACGCTCTCCCCGCCGGGGGCGCGCGCGCGCTCCCCACTCCCTGAGCCCCACAACGCGCGCCGCCTGCCGAGGTGCAGCCCGCCCTTTCCCGCCGCGCTTCCTCGTGCCGCTAGTGCCCGCTGGCCGGGGGAGGCGCTGCTGCCGCCGGGGGAGCGCCGCCTCCTAGTCCTCCAACTCCTCCCGCCTCATCCCACTTCTCCTCACTACAGTTCCCACTCCCTGGGCGGGGGAGAGCGCGTCCGGTTTGCTGGAACCGTGCGGAAATGGCAACTTGCGCGGTGGAGGTGTTCGGGCTCCCGGAGGACGAGGTGCGGGGGCAGCGGGGCTGCGGGGCGGGCTTCCCATCGAACTGCCCATCAGGCCGACCGGAGGAGGCGGCAGCGGCCAGGGGGTCTGCTGTCAGCCCCCTCCTCCCTCTGCGCGAGCCCCGGGGGCCCGCAAGGCGCCGTGCGGACCGTGGGGGCGGCCCGGCGCGCGCGTGGTGGGGGTGGAGGGCTTGCTTTTAGGGAGCCGCATTTTTGTCGCAAGTCTAGACTCCACACCCCACTCCTCCCTGGAGCCGCCGCCTTCCTTGTCAGTTTCCGTCAGGAAGCATTGAGGAGGGGGGCTAGGCTGCGAGCGGATTGAGTGCGCGGGGATGGGGACCCCGCCAGCCCCTTCCTGCCACCCCCGCCAAGTGTGCGTGAGCTCCCGGGGGCTGGGGCGAGTTTCCCGGGAGCTTAGCATCCCGACTGTTGATTAGCCTGCTCTCGCGGAGGCCCACCGGACTTAACTTTATGTACTTGGACCTGAAGACTTCCAGTGAATTGTCATTAGCGGTTTGGGTTTTTTCCTTCTTTATCTGAAATCGTTTTTAACCGCTAACTGGAGACGGGTATGGGAAAGCAGGTAGGTCAATTTTCCTTAGCAACAAGTGTCAAATGTGGAAAGTTCACGATATGTTTCACTGGTCTTCATTGATATTAAAAAAATAAAAGCCGAAAAAGTATAAATAGTTTAAAGAACTTCCCACAGCTGTTCACTTTGAAAATTCGGTTCTGTGATTTGAGACGGCAAAGCTAACTCTTCTCAGCTAAATAGCTTATGCTGGTTATGCCTGACAGTTATTCAAAAGAAGGCTATTTGGAAAGAATTCTGTTTTAAATGAGATGTGGCTTCCCTGTGTTCTTGGTGATTGTCTCAAAGATGGGAGTGGGTGGGAGATGAAAAGGCTATGTAGTCTAATAGTGACTAGTTCAGTTTGGGGGAAAAAATAAAATTTAAGCATTCTTGTTGATTGACTAAGCTGTTACATGTACCTGTTATCAAGATTGGACCCAATTAACCGTAAAATCCTTCAGCCTACTTTAGATTGATTGCCTAGGTATCTTGTAAGTGTTGTAATAGTGCCTTCTCTTAGTAACTTGGTATCTTCAACATCTTTTACAAAACGTCTCTTACATTTCTCTTGAAAGTTCTTTGTTTATAAACAGGCAATTTCTTGATGCAAACAAGTTATCAGAGTATTTTGAGAATGATTTATGTGATGCAATTAGAATCTAATTTCTTAGTTATTGTTACCGGAAGAGAAGCAAAGTGGTGGCAGACAAATGGTGGCAGCTTGGTGATCCTTCAGAAACAACAGTCAGTATGCTATGGCTACAGATAATATCTCAGCTAATGTGCCATTACTGTTCTGTAGAAGAGATGAGAGGAAAATAGAGCAGTGTTGAACCTATGATAGCTTTCTTCTTATCAGTCAGATCTCCCTACTTGCTGCAATAAGCTGTCCAATGCGGATAACCTCAGGCTGGCGTCCAGTCCAGTCAGGCTGGCCTTGGACTTGCTTTCCTTGTTGTTGTGGTGGTGGTTGTTACTCAGAGGTAGGTACTGCTGTTCCAGATTGCTCATTTGACTCCCTTCCAGCAGAGCCAATTGATCATAGAGTATTGCCGAGTTATTCACTGTCTGTTCTCTCCCTCTTGGTACAGGATCTGTGTTTTCAGTGATCTGCTTCTCACATCATCCCTCTGCCCAGCTGAAATAGAACGAATTGTGGCAGTTAGTGGCTGGTCAGTAAGCCACTGGGGCTAAAGGCCAGAAACTCCAGCGTTTCCAAGGAGGTTTTCCTGAACTTGCTGTAGGTTTTGTACCTCTGGGAAGTTTCATGGTGTGAGGCCCACTCTGGTATTCGCATGATGGAGGTCTGGTTGTCAGACCCGTGACTCAAATGCCGTCCAGCTCCCTCGCTCAACATTGAGGAAGAGAGGGAGATAGGAAGATAAGAGTCGTGATGATGAAGTGCTGTCTTCCACTGTAATTTGGGTTATTCATTCAACAGACATTTATTAACTGTCTGTTCTGTATCATGCAGTGTGCTAGGCACCAGGGATACAGAGAGAAAAAATAGTCTCTGCCTGTTTTGTCAGGAGCTCACAGTCTGGTGGGAGAGACGAAAATCGCTTGTTTTCTGGTGCAGGTTGCCATCTCAACACTGTCATTTGCCATTTATTTTCTGGTCCATCACAAAAGTGAAAAAAGGCTTAGAAAAGCCTTCCCCCACTTTTTTAAGAAGAAAAACATTGCAGCTATGTCATTTTCTAAAACTCACAGACTAGTCAGGGAATAGGCAGCCCTCTGCTGTTGATTAAAAGTAAGGTAGCTTTTCTATTACAGCAAAAAGAGATGATTCTTATTTTAAATTTGAAACTGAAACATGGAGAAAAATGAATAGACATGGGAGAGAAGACAGTGAGGGATTATAATTTAACAAGTATGTATTGACTAGCCGCTGAGTCACACTGCATGAGCGTATTAGTTTCGAAGTATGCTGGAGTTTCGATCATAATACTCCCTCTACTTTTCAGTGAGTTTAGCTTCAGTAAGAGGTGGTCCTTGCTCCATGTGCAGTATTTTCCACTAAAGCATATCAAACTAAAGAAGTAGCGTAATATAATTTATACCAAGTTTGCTCTGTCTCTTGGGATTAACAGTAGAGGGTGACTCCCACTAATCCTTGGTGAGAAGCAGTGGAGTAGACATGGGGACTAGAATTCAGCATTCCTTCCACCCTCATTTCAGTAGACTTCCCTGTTGTGGAAAGCTAAACACTGTCTTTCCCAGATCTGCTTGCACTTAGCATTCTGGAAATAGGTTGTGAAGTAGGTTTCTCAATTAGGTGTAGTTGAGATTTGGAAGGTGGAAATGAAGTGGAGCATAACTTCTTGTTTCTTTGACTTTTTCTGACAAGCATAGTCATGTAGACGTTGAGTTTTTCTGCACAAAGTGTTCCAGTATCTGGTAACTTGTTTTGTGGGTATTGACAGGAAGTTGCAGAAGTAGTGGTGGTGGCAGCTTCCACTACTAGATTGGGTATGTTCAGATCTGGTGGTGGCTCCTGATCACCTACCTTTCTGACAAGGGTGGAGGTAGCTTCCTGAGTGGGCCAGTGCTGAGGTGTTTTTGGGTCCTCGGGAGGCCCAGCCTACAGCCTGCCCCTCCAGCTCTTCCAGCGATTTTGGAAGCACCTAATTCCCTGTATTAATTTTTTTCTTCTTAAAACATCTAGAGTGATTTCCATTTCCCACAACTGAAACGCTGAAAAGAAGGAAGGAAATAAAGAGGAAAGAGTTGAGAGTCTCCACTGGCAGTTTGGGAGTTTGCACGTAGAGAAGAATGGATGCCTCTGATGATGAGCCGCACCAATGCATAAGCGACAGGGTAACTGAGAAGTGCATATTCTGACACTTCTAGACCCACTAATGCCGAGCAGAAGCAGACCCTGCCTGCCTTGGCATCCTACTGAGCCTGGGAGCAAAGTTCCCAAACCTTTGTTCACTGCGCACAGAGAGGGAGAAGCACAGTTTAAGCAGCAGCTGCGTTAGTGTCTCTCCCGGTCTTGCATGTATTGTTTTTGCCATTACTGCTTTTTTTGCAACTCTTTTATTCCAGCATCATTTTAAAGTATTTTTCCTGGATTTTCATGGGACCAAGGAAGTGGCTAAATATAGTTTATTTTTTAATAACTTGCTTTTAATTAATTTAAACCAACAGAAAAGTTGGAAGTACGGTATGGAGAACTCCAAATCCTCCTCAAGCAGATTCTCCAACTGTTGACATTTCACCACAGTTGCTCCATAACCCTTTTTTGCCAATTTCATTAGTGTTTTTCTGAACCCTTTGAAAGCGAGCTGCAGACACAATGCCCCATCGCCTCCAAATACTCTAGTGTATTCTTTCCTAAAACAAGAACACTTTCCTACGTAAGAGCCAACCAGCCTTCAAGCCAGGAACTTAACATTTATACAACACTACCATGTAATCCACAGATCTCATTCAGTCTTTGAAAAATGTTCTAATAATTTGTCTTTTTCCTTGTGGTCCAAGAGCCCATCTGAGAGCATATGTTGCATGTAGTGGTCATGTCTTTGCAGTCTCTTCTAATCTGTAATAGGTCCTCAGTCTTTCTTGTGCTTGACTGTTTTAAGGAGTTACAGGCTGTACAACCTGCAGGATGTTCCTCAACCTGGTTCTGTTTACTGTTTCCTCATGACCATGTCAAAGTCATGCTTTTTTGACAGGAATCACAGAGATGATAATCTTGATCACTTGGTTATTTTGGTGTCTGCCAAGTTTCTTGTTTGTAATGTCACCATTTTCCCCTTTATAATTGAGTTAGTACCTTGTGGGGACATATTCAGAGATTATGCCAGTATCCTATCCCTCATTCCTCAGATCTCCATCCACTAGTTTTAGCATCCGTTGATAACTTCCACCTGAATCAAACACCACTATTTTTTATTTCCGTCTTTTTTAGTTGGCATTCTATGTAAGAAGAGCTTTCCCTTTCTCTTCCATTTGTTTATTATCAGCATGGGCTTGTAGAATCCCACTTTATTCAATGGGTTGTAGTTAATTTGTTAGTGCCACCCAGTCCATTCTGACTCCTAACGACCCTGTGTACAGCAGAACAGAACCCTGCCTGGTCTTTTTTGCAATACTCCACCGTTCTTCATAGGGTTTTCATGGCCAATTTTTTTGAAAGTGAGTGGCCAGGTCCTTCTCCCTAGTCTGTCTAGTCTGGAAGCTCTGCTGAAACCCGTCCACATGGATGACCAGCATGGATGACCCTGCTGGTATTTGAAATACTGGTGGCATAGCTTTCAGCATCACAGCAACACGCAGCCGCCACAGTATGACAACTGACAGACACTGATGTGGTTCCCTGATGGTAAAGGAACCCGAGTTGTAGTGGTGAGAGCACCGAATCTTAAGTACTAGACCACTAGGAATGGCTTGTAATGAATTACTATCATTAAATATTTTGTTGCTCAAATTATCTCAGGTTGGCCCATGGAAGGCCTTTCAAGGAGGTTCCTAGGTCCTTTTGACAAGTCCTCATCATTCTTTGAACACTTCATTACTTTCTGGCTGACGATGTTCTAGTCTCCTCTTGTATTTTTCCTGGCCTAGCGCTGTCTGGAGTCAGCCATTTCTCCTAGGAACACTGGTTTCATTTAGTAGAAAATGGTTTTTAGAAACCAAAATCTGGGTGCTCACTGAGCTCGTTGCTGCTGGATGTCATTGCTCTTCAGCCATCTCAGCAAACAGTTAAGAAATGTGTGTGTGTGTGTACTGCACAAATATACATATGTAAGTACACATAAATCTGTAGCCATTTCTATACTAATCTGTATACATATATTTAAAAATCATTAATTCATACCAATTTCTCCAATTCAAATATAATACCTCAGGGTTATTTCTACCTGTAAGTACCTTCTCTAACAGGGAAAATTCTGATTTTCATTACCCTCATTATATTTACTTATTTGCTCAATCCATTTACTTATGTTTTTGGTATAACTAATTTCCCAACCTTGCAGGTATCTCCTCTGCCTGCGTCTTCTACACCCCACTTTCAGCCCCCTGCATCCTTGGGTGCCAGTGAGAGTACTGCTATTGCATCTCTGTGCAACACTCTCCTCTCCTCTGTGTCCCATGCCAGTGGGCACACTACTGAAGCATCTCTGTATGGCACCTCGCTCTTCCTCTCATTGTCCCATGCTGGTGAACATGCTGACCATGCACCTCCATGAAACCCCCTTCCCCCCAAACTCTGCCTAAGGTAGGCCTGCCATTAACTCTTCTGCACCAGGAAGAGAAGAGAAGGGACTGTAATTTTTTTGTTTTATGGTTAACTGTTAGCAATTGATATATTTATGTAGGAAAAGAATCTTAGAGGCACCTCATAAATAAACCATTTAAGCTGAGCAGGGATATAGAAAATGGAATTTGACTAGGTTGGAATTCTGGACCTGTCACTTACTTGGTCATCTGGCATAGGTATTTGACATCTCTCAGAGCAGGATATTTAAATCAGCTGATTCTCCCATCCCCTAGCTATATCTGGTGTTACGAATATTCTGCAGCACCTGGGGACATGTAAGATTGCTGATTTGAATTGCTAAACCCACTATTCTACTGAATTCTGTGGCAATTGATGTTTCTGACCTCTCCCTTCTTGAAGCTTTTATTTAGTCTGGCTCCCTTGCCAGTCCTATCAGTTTTAAGAGGATAAATGAATGGAGAGGGTAGGAGAAGTCTGGAGATAAATGCAGAAAGACACATCACAAACAAATGAAAAAAGGTTTTGATAAGACTTTTCTGAAAGTCTTGAGGAATAACTGTATCTGTAGCCCAACATTATAACCTCATGGCCTGACCCAAATGTCTGGCTTCCACCAATGTGAGACATGTTGGGGCAATGAAGAGAGAAGTGTGAACATTCATGTCAGTGCATAAAGATGCTTACATGAAAACATTCTCCCTCAGGGTAAAAGAGTCAACCTAAATATAATCATAGCTGCTTTTAATTGAACACCTACTGTATACCAGGCATGAGGCTGTGTGTTCTCATACTTTAGCCGTAACCATCACAATGGTCTTGCAAAAGTAGATAGTGTTATCCCATATCCTTTCAGGTAGGGAATCTGAGATGGTGATTTGCTCAAGGACTCACTCCTAGTAGGCAGTGGATCTGGGACTGAAACCTAGAACTCTTACATACCAAAGACTTGGTCTTCCCACTGTCCTACTGCAATTAACTGCCCAAATAAAAGAATTTAACAGAAGAGATTCTTTCTCAGAAAGATGATGAATGTGCAAAATTAACTTAAAACTGTTCTTATGTTCTTACTTCCGTATCTTGTCTTTTTTTGTTATAGCTTTTAGATACACCTCTGAAGTAATTGAATTCTGTATTTGCTTAACAGATATTTGTTGCACATTTACTGTGTGTAAGGCATTTGGGTCAGGCCATGAGATTATAATGATGGATGACAGACTTTACTGAATTTATAGTCTAGAGGGAGAGAGGGATGTTAAATATATAATCACACATCAATGTTTTATAAATGTTATTAAGGAAAAGGAGTGTAAGGTGAAAGTATATAACAGAAAAAATAGTTAATCTTGTATGGTATGGAGGAGGGGAGAGAGTATGAGGAAATGCTGAGGAGGTTACCTTTGAACTGAAACTGAGGGTGAATAGGAGTTAGCCAGGTGAAGAGGGGGGCAAAAAGCCTTCCAGGTAAATAAAACTGTGTGTGCAAAAGATGAGATGGAGAGAAACATAAAGAAGGCTAGAGTGGGGGAGCCAGAGGAACGATGTCAGGAGATGAGTCTGGAGAGGAGAGCAGAGCCTGGTCTGGCAGGGCCTGAAGGCCATTCATTAAGAATTTTGAATTGGATCCCAAGCAGAATGGAATCTTACAAAACATGTGTGCGGGCATATTCACACACACACACCCCACCATCATCATTAACATTGTTTTTTTAATAATGTTTGTTCTTCATGTGTTTAACATTTTCTTTGCTTATTATTTCTTCATTTCTTCTCACGTCTCTGGCTTTCCATCTGAGATCACTTTTTTCTGCCTGAAGTATATCCTCTAGAATTTCTTTTGGTGAATGTTTGCTGGTAATGAACTTTCTCAGTTCTTGTTTTTGTCTGAAAATGTCTTTATTTTGCTTTCTTTCTTTCTTCAGGGGGAGGGGAAAGGAGTAAAATTTACAAATAGTGAAATGCACAGCTCTTAAATGTACTATTTGATGTACAACATCAACATGATGTTGATTTTCAACAACATGTATGAAACAACCTAGTTCAACAACCAACAACCCAATTAAGATATAGAATATTCCATCACTCCGGAATGTCCCCTTGGGCCCTCTTCCAGTCAGCTCCCCCCCTTCACTCTCCATAGGCAACCTTTTATCACCATGAGTTAGTTTTGCCTGTCCTATAACTTCATATAAATGGAATCATACAGTATGTACTCTTTTGTATCTGGCTTCTTTTGTTCAGTGTAATGTTTTTGGAAGTCGCTCATGTGGTGGTTTGTGTAAGCGGCTCATTCTTTTTATTGCTGAGTACTATTCCATTGTATGAATATGCCAGATGTTTATCCATTCTCCTTTTGATGGATGCTTTGTTTCCAGCTTTTGGCTATTATGAATAAACCTACTGTGAACGTTCATCTACAAATCTTGTGCAAATATATTTTCCACAAATATAGGTTACCAGCTGATGTGTATCCTTCCAGAGCTATTTTATGTATAAATAAGTAGATATGGTGCTATCACATTTGAAAGTGGTGTTAAAGATGTAAAGTAATGATGAGCTGTTCTTTTTTGGAAATTACGTAGTACTGATTGAATAAATAAGGTTATAGTTTCCTAAGTGAGGAATACTCCTGCAACTGCATTAATGACAGCACTTCCTTTTCTTACCCTCATGCTCTTTACCTGTGGTTCTCAACTTTAGTGCCCGTCAGAATCACCTGGAGAGTTTGTTAAAACACAGGCTACTGGCCCCACAACAGAGTGATTCAGTAGGTGTGGGGCCTGAAAATTTGTGTTTCTAATAAAGTCCCATGTCATGCTCATACTACTGGTCCGGGGAATACACTTTGAGAACCACTGCTCTCTCCTAAACCTAAGGATTCTGAGTATTTTAGTTTATTGTGATTATTACTGCCAAAAAACTCTGAAGAGTTTTGACCGTTCATGGAAAATATGTAGCTATCATATACTCCACCTTTACCAGGACAGTCCTGACTTCATGTGTTTTCCAGTAAGGGTGATCTAGCATTTATATTTTTATAAAATGTTTCAAGTAAATTTACACACCAGAGGAAGAAAACTGCTGTCAACCCATAGGTTCCAATTTTCAGTTTGGAAAATATGGTCACCATAAATTATATAGAATCTTGCCAAAAAAAAAAAGTTAAAAAATATACATCTGTCCCTCCCCCTTAGCAATTTTTTTGTTAAATAAATGTTCAGTGTTTATGTTATTGCACTATGTAAATATAGTATATTCACATCTGAACCATTGTACCATGTTTATTGTTATTTATTGAGTATTTTTTTGTTTAGTTTTTTATACACCTATCAAAAATTAAATTGCAGACTACCTGAGAGAGCTTTGACAGAGCTTTAAAACCACTCAATGTAGTAAAAAACAAATATATGTATATATATCTGGATATAATGAATGCTGTCCATTCCCTTTTCTTCATCCTTGTTGGGGACAGCCTCTTGCTATGTTGCCTTCCATCTGAACTGCTTGCACTTTACACCTGTTACATAGCCATCATCTGCAGGCTTACCTTTGCCATCATGGTGAGAATTCTCTTAATCTCTTTCTGTATTGGATCCCCTGTTTCCTTGATCTCTCTTGCCTTACTCTGTTTTTTTTTGTTGTTGTTTTTTGGGTTTTTTTGTGAGGAGGACTAGCCCTGAGCTAACATCCGATGCTAATCCTCCCCTTTTTTCTTGAGGAAGATTGGCCCTGGGCTAACATCCGTGCCCATCTTCCTCTACTCTGTATGGGACGCCGCTACAGCATGGCTTGACAAGCGGTGCGTCAGTGCGCGCCCGGGATCCCAACCTGCGAACCCCGGGCCGCCGTAGCGGAGCGCACACTTAACCGCTGCGCCACTGGGCCGGCCCCTCTCTTGTCTTACTCTTTCCTAATTCATTCCCTCATTTGCTGACATACATCCTCTGTATGAGCGGGCAGGTAGTGTTAACTGGAGTATTTTGCAAAAGGGTTATCTGAACCTACCATTTCTTTGTGGGACTCTCACATATCACCACCCCTTCCTCCCACCCGCCGCTTGGGTCACTCAGTTTCCTCAGAGAAATCTTCCAATCTTCTCGTTGGTGTGTGTGGGTCTGGCAGCCAGCGTTCTAGGCTCACTGTTTGTGCAAACTTTTCCTTGCTTTTGTAAGGTGCCTTATTCCTACTTTCAGCTACGTCAGAAAGCTTCGTGGTTAATCAAGAATTTGTCAGTCCCTGCTATGTGCCAAGTATTCTGCTGGGTTGTGTAGAGAATACAGAGATAACGAAAAGATAAGTTTCTTGGACTTCAAAATGTCACAATTTAATAGTGGAGAAAGACAGAGTTTATTGCCTCAGATACAGGTCCGTATATGATAGGTGCTTTGTAAATGAGCCTCTTAACAGTGAGAAGGGAAGATTCGACTATGAAGGCTTTTAGAAAGATGGCATTTGGACCTTGAAGAAAGGACAGAACTTTTTATTTTTAAGAAAAAATATAATTTAAAATTTATAAAAATTTTAAGATGAAAAACAAAAACCATCATCTCATTATTTTAATAGCTATTTTCATTGTTACATATTTCCTTCTAATCTTTATCCATCTGCAAACATGTTTTTACAGAGTTATCATAGAATAGATATCATTCTGCATCCTGATTTTTCCAGTTAACCTTCTAATTATTTTCTGATAATAAATAATATTAATAATTACATTTTAAATGGCTTCAAAGGAATCTGCTCAGATGATATAGGACTTGAACGATGAAGGGGTAGAGGAGGGGAAAGAATATCCCAGGTAGAGGGAACCCGGCCTGTATAAAAACTCAGAGATAAGTAAACCCGGGGTGTATCTTTTAAAAAGTAGACTGATGTGTGAGGGGGGCAAGAGAGGGGTTGGAGAAGGATGAAGAAAGTAACAAAAATTCTCGCAAAACCTTGTGCGAGATGGAAAGACCTAAAGCTCTGCGTTTCCTATTCCTGGTTTTTAGGGGGTTGACAGAAGATTAAGGAGCAGTTAGTAGCTATTTTCATGAATTGTGGAGAAAATCTCAGCCCTGGAAAGCTGCTTTTAATTACTGAAGCTGCCTGCATAGATAACACATTACCATATTTTTGCTCCCTGTCTTTGAGAAAAGCCACCTATTTGCCTACAACTTGCAGCTTTTCCGTTTCGCTTTCAAAAATCAATAAAGCTCTCTTCTGAGCGGAAGGAAAAATTGAAGCTTTAGTGAAGAGCTGTGATCTGTTTGAGGATAACGTCCCCGTTTTGATTAAGGAAGAGATGTTTAATTTTTGTTTCTTTTTTACTCGTTTGTGCACTATCCAGATTTCTGTTAATACTAATTTTAGTATCATGATTCTGAAATTATTGAAGAGTTTGGTCTCTAGTTGCAGCATGTATGCTCTTCTCCTTCATTTTCAAAGATAGTGTGAGATATTATGATCTCTGCGTATGGATGTGATGGAAAAAAGACCAGTTTTGACAATTTCCTAGCATAAATTTATAAAATGAAGTTACATGGGGCCGGCCCCCTGGCGTAGTGGTTAAGTGCGTGGGCTCCGCTGCTGGTGGCCCAGGTTCGGATCCGGGGCGCGCACTGATGCACCACTTGTCAGGCCATGCTGTGGCGGCGTCCCATATAAAGTGGAGGAAGATGTGCACAGATGTTAGCCCAGGGCCAGTCTTCCTCGCCAAAAAGGAGGAAAATTGCCATGGATGTTAGCTCAGGGCTGATCTTCCTCACACACACACAAAAAAAGTTACATGAATGCAAATATGAAAATAAATGTCATTTCTTATTTAATTTTATGAAAGAATCTTAAATCAATAAAGCTTCACATCAATTTTTTTAATTATTTATTTTTTTGGTGAGGAAGATCAGCTCTGAGCTAACATCCATTGCCAATCCTCCTCTTTTTGCTGAGGAAGATTGGCCCTGGGCTAACATCTGTGCCCATCTTCCTCTACTTTATATTTGGGATGCCTGCCACAGCATGGCTTGATAAATGGAGTGCAGGTCCATGCCCAGGATCCAAACCTGCAGTGAATCCTGGGCTGCCGAAGTGGAGCGCTCGAACCCAACCACTGTGCCACCAGGCTGGCCCCAAGCTTCGCATCAATTAACCACAGCATCTGAAATAACTAGTTCTGATTTTTGTGGTGGGAAATGCAAGGAGAAAGTTTAAAAGTTAAATGTATCTGTGACTGTAATTTATCATTCCCTGGAATTGTTTTTAATTAATTCTTGTTACATTTTCTCCAGGAGACTTCTGGGGGATAGTTTCAGTAGAGGTTCCACAACTATGGATTAACTTTTTTAGAGGGGTATGATAATCTCTTTCCTTGATTAAGTTTATATATAAATTATAAACACTTGTCTGTGCTTAGAAAAGATAAGATTATCAAATAACATTATTTGCTGATGGCACTTTTGATTATACTTTACCATTTCAAAAAGTTTGTATTTATTAATTCAGTTACCACAGGAAAGATTTCTAATTTTCAGAATTCAGTCTTGGAGATTAGTACCTATCTAATAAAGTATAGCCATTTCCTAGTCAACTGGTATAGTGAGAATTTGGCTGTTAGGGCCAATGAAATTAACCTGTTTATTCAGTGACTTTCCAGGAGAAAAGGGTAATCTGTACGTCTCTTCAGATTTTTGGGAATCCATCTCCACAGAAAATTGAAATTTCAGTTTACATGTTTTCCTCTCTGGTTTTCAATTCTATCTTTATTTCTGATACCTGAGGATTTCTCCTCTTTCTTGCAAGACCAGGTACGTATTTAGTTTTATTTGGGGGTGGAAAGTTATATTTTAGCTAGCATCTCTAGTCAAGGATTTCTGTGTTATCCGAGTTCATCATCTGAGTTGTGGAGCTAATAGAATATTTCAGTTATTATATTTATTCAGTGAAACTTCCAGAAATGAGGATGGTCATAAGTATTTAGAAATGGAAGAAGGTTGAAATAAATACTCTATCATATGTATATTTTCTCCCACCCAGACCTCTCCTCAGAAGGGAATATGACCTACTACTTGCAGATGGAATAATTTTAGAATGGAATCAGTTAGGTTGCTATCTGTTGGGCAGCATTTATTTTATATTTGTTGATCTTGTAAATGCTTCTGTGAATACTGAATGCTGTGAATTCTTGTGTACTTGTGTACACGAGTTGAGAGTTTATCTAGGTGATATATCTCAAATTGGAAGTCCTGGGTTATTGATTTAGAATTTTAGTAGATATTGCCAAATATCTTCAGAAAGATTCTTCAGTTTACACTCCCACCAGCAGTGTATTCGAGTTCTCTGTGATTGCTGGCGAGATTGAGGATCTTTTCATGTGTTTATTGGCCATTCTCTGTGATTTCTCTATGTATTAGGTTATTTATATTTCACTTATTGGTTTTTAAGAGTTCTTTATATATTCTGGATAATCATAATTTTTCTGTGGTACGTACTTTACATACTTCCTGCCTGTCTGTCCCCTTCTCTTTTCATTTTGCTCATGGCATCTTTTCTCATATGAAAGATATATAATTTTAATGTCAAATCTAACAACTTTTCCCATCAGGGTTTGTATTTTTTTTGAATCCTTTTCTACCCCAATGTCATAGAAATATTCTAAAATATGTTATAAAATTTTTTAAGTTTTCTTTTTCACTTTTAGACCTTAGTGTATCTGGAATTTGTTTTTTTTGTGTGTGTGTGTGTGTGAGGAG
Source organism: Diceros bicornis minor (assembly GCF_020826845.1). NCBI lineage: Eukaryota > Metazoa > Chordata > Mammalia > Perissodactyla > Rhinocerotidae > Diceros > Diceros bicornis. The sequence continues at coordinate 51,409,642 of NC_080744.1, read as the reverse complement.
ACCAGCCCTGTGCTAACATCTGCCAGTCCTCCTCTTTTTCTGCTGAGGAAGACTGGCCCTGGGCTAACATCCGTGCCCATCTTCCTCCACTTTATATGGGACACTGCCACAGCATGGCTTGCCAAGCAGTGCGTCGGTGCGCGCCCGGGATCCGAACCAGCGAACCCCGGGCCGCTGCAGCAGAGCTCGCGCACTTAACTGCTTGCACCACCGGGCTGGCCCCCGGAATTTGTTTTTATATATAGTATAAGATAGTGATCAATGTTATTGTTTACTTCTTTACTCATTTTTGCTCTTCCCTATGAATTTTAGAATCGTTCGTTAGGCTCTATGAAAAATTTAGAGGAGAGGAGTTGGAATTATATTAAATTTATAGGTTACTTTGGAGAATCAGACAATAATATTAAATATTTCCATCCATGAACACAGTGAATTTCTTCAGGTGTTCCTTATTTTCTTCAATAACTTTTAAATTTTATCCATAAAGATTTTTGACATTTGTTATAAATTTTGTTTCTCTAACAGTTTTGCTTACTTGTGAATTTTTTAAAAATGCATTCTGTTTTATAATATTTTCTTACCCCTCTTTTTATTTTGAGCACTTTCAAATCTACAGGACAGTAAGAAGAGTAGTATAAAAAACACATAGTTACTCATCAGCTAGATCCACCGATTGGTAACATTTTGCTTATTCCCTTTATTTCCATACACACACACAGACACTCACGTTTAACTTTTTATTTGCTGAGCCATTTAAGAGTAAGTTGCAGACTTTATCATACTTTATTCCTAAATACTTAGATTTGTATCTCTTAAAACTAAGATGTTCTTAGATAAAACCTCGTAATACTATTATGATACCCAAGAAATTTATATTTTATGTATTACAGTGTCAATACATTATACTTTTATTTAACATATAGTCTATTGAATGGAATTTTTAAAATAACTACCTTTCTGAATAGTTATTACAAATGATTATGAACTCTTGATTTTGTGTTATGTACATAGCAACAATGATAAATTTATATTAGTTCCAATAATTTGGCTTTAGATTTTCTTGGAAGTAATGATAAATTCCTACTCAGTGTAATAATTTGACTCTGGTTTTTTTGGCTTTTCTTTATAGATAATCAAGTTACTATAAGTAACAATATAGTTTTCATTTTCTTTTATATAGTTTTTAATCAGATTATTTTCTGAAAAAGATTCTTCCAATTTTAATATCCTGATTATTTGATGTATACATATAAAGATACATAAGTTATAAAATACATGAAAGTAAAATATAAATTTTTGTATTTTAGGAAAATTCCCGAATTGTGAGAGTGAAAGTTATAGCTGGAATAGGCCTTGCCAAGAAGGATATCTTGGGATCTAGGTAAGTATATCAAGTTGGGTTGTAATTTTAAAACTTTGCACTTGGTAATTAATTTTTTCTAAACTTTGGTTAGATGAAAAATTGAATAATATTATTAGTAAACTGTTGTGTGAGGTGAAATAATATTTCCAATTGGTGGTTTACTAAGTTCTTTGATATCTGAATTACTCAATATGTGAAATTCAGCAAAGGTACAACTCAGAGTGGCAGTTATAAGATACATTATTGAGTTCTGCTTCTGGGAGTTGGTAAAATTCTAACAGACTAATCCTTGAGCAGATAACAACCATAAACTCTGAACGTAATACAACAAGCAGCAACTTGAAGGAAGCAGAGAGTGAACAGAGCAGGCAGAGTCTACTGGGGAGTCCATATTTGGAGGTGGGGAGTTGCACTGAGTGAGTTTCCTATTTTATGAATTAGCCTGAAGCCATGTGGAGTCAGAACATGGAGAAATTCTAGTATTCATGGCTTGGGAATCCATGAAGAAGATTTCTTAATCTGAAGAAAACATGGCAATGGAAGGGACTCTGGAAGGGAGAGAACTGGATGGAAGATTCCCAAACTACGTCTACTGACATCTCTTGCTGACCCTGACTCACACATATGATAGCAGAGTCAGAGCAACTCAGCTAAAGCCAAAAGAGCTGAACAGAGATCAAAGTTGCTGCCCAAGAAGTAGGGTTTGTGATTCTTGTCCTAATAAGATAGTCAATTGCATGATAAAATAAAACAAACACTCATCAGAGAAAAATTGCAGAATCCAGAGTTTCCACAACTTAACGTTTATAATTTCCAGGATATAACCTAAAATTATATGATCTATAAAGAACCAGGAAAATGGAACACATTCTCAGTAGAGAAAAGAAAATATGTTCCTAGTAAATCAAAAGATTGGAAATCTCAGGAATGAAATAGAAACCATAAAAAATGAAAATTCTAGAACTGAAAAATACAATATTTGAAATTAAAATTCTTGGATAGAATTAACAGTAGAATGAAAATGAAGAGGAAAAATTAATTGAACTTAAAGATAGAGCGATAGAAATTGTTTTCCAATTGGAAGAGGAGAGAGACAAAGATTGAAAAATTTTGAAAAGGAACAGGGCCTTCGGGGACTTGTTCGATAATATCAGTCTAACATACATGTAATTGGAGTCCTAATAATAGAGGAGAGAGAAAGAATGAGGCAAAACATTTTTTGAAGAAATAATAGCCAGATTTTTTCCAAATTTGGTGAAAGACACAAATTTATAGTATCAAAATACACCAAGCAGGATAAAAACTAAGAACGTACTAAGGCACATAGTAGTCAGACTGTTGAAAGCCAAGTAGAAAGAAAAATCCTGACAGAACAAAGAGAAGAAAATGACATATTACATACAAGGGAACTACAATTAAGGACTGACTTCTCACCAGAAACTATGGAGGCCAGAAGAAAATGGAACGATAGAATAAATAACTGTCAACCCAGAATGCTATATTCAGTGAAAAAAATCCTTTGAGATCCTGATAAAATAACGACATTTTCAGATAAAAGAAAACTATGAGACTTTGTCATTGGCCGACCTGCACTGTAGGAAAAGCTAAAGGAAGTTCTTCTAGCTAAAGAGGATAGATACCACGTGGAAACTCAGGTCCTCAGAAAGGAATAAAGAGCATCAGAAATGGTGACTATCTGGGAACATACAAAAGGCTGCTGTTTTCATCATAACTTTTTAAATATATGCCTGTTGAAATCACAACTTATAACATTGTCTTGTAGGATTCATATTATATGCAGATGGAACACGTATCACAACTATAGCATAAAGGACTGGGATGGGTGTGGGTTACTCTATTTAATAGAGTGGAACAATATTAAATGTAAGTGGAATAAAAAATTAAAGGTCTAATGCTTAGATAAACCACTAAAAAATAATGTAAAGAATTGTCTAAAAAAATAGAAATTTTAAAATTCTTGAAAAAATAAAATAATTAAACAAAAGGCCAGGAAAGGAAGAACGGGTGATCAAAAAAAGAAAGGGGAGAGGGAAGAATAGAAAACAATTAATAAATTGGTAGGCCTAAATCCAATCATATCAATAATTAGATTAAACATTAATGGACTAATGTGAATATGAGGCAGAGGTTATTAGAATGGACTGAAAAACAAGATCCAACTACATGCTGTCATAAGAGATGCACTTAAAGTATAGAGACACAGCTAAGTTGAAAGAAAATGGACGCAAAGAAATATGGTATGCAAAGCGTAAGCATAAAAAGACTGAAGTGGTTATATTAATATCTGATAAAATAGATTTCAACACAAGAAGTATTTCCAGATATTTCATAACAATAAAAGAATAAATTCATTAGCAAGATAATAACAATCATGAATTTATATGTGCCTGCTAATAGAACTTGAAAATATATGAAGCAAAACTTGACAGAATTAAAGAGAGAAATTAAAAAATTCCACAGTCATAGTTGGAGTTGTTAACACTTCTCTCTCAACAATTGAGAAAACAGCTAGGTAAAAAAATCAACAAAAACATAAAGCTGAACAATATTATGAACTTTGACGTAAAGAACACTATTCCTAACAACTGCCAAATGTGCACTTATTTTCAAGTGCACATGGTACATTCACCAGTGTAGCCCATACATCTGTTGCAGCACAACTATAATTACCACAAACTTAACAGCTTAAAAGAACACACGTTTATTATCTCATGGTTTCTGTGGGTCAGAAGTCCCTGCATGGTTTAATGGGGCCATCTGCTTCAGGTCTTGAAAAGCTGCAGTCAGGTATTGGCCAGGGCTGTCGTCTCATCTGAGGCTTATTTGGGGAAGGATCCGCTTCCAAGCTTATGTCCTTGTTGGCAGCATTCAGTTCCTTGCAGGCTGCCGGACTGAGTGCTTCAGTTTCTTGCTGACTGTCAGCCAGAGACCACCCCAAGCTTGCCACTTGGCCTACTTCATGTGGCAGCTCACAAGCTAGCAGCTTGCTTCTTCAAAGCTAGCAAAGGAGGGAGAGTCTCCTGGCAAGATGAGTTATAATCTTTTGTAGTGTAACAACATATATTTTGTCACTTTTGCCATAATATATTTGTTGGAACACATAGTCCTTTCCACATTTAAGAGGAGGGGAACACAAAGGGCATGAACATTAGGAGCTGGGGATAAGAGGAGCTATCTTTTGGTCTGTCCACCATAATATACTGGGCCATAAAACAATAAATCAAACAACTGCCAAATATATGTTCTTTTCAAGTGCACGTGGTATATTCACCAACATAGACCATGTGTAGGGCCACAGGACAAGTCTCAAGAATTGTGAAAAGATTGAAATTATGTAGAGGATGTTCTCTAATTACAGTGGAATTAAGTTAGAAACCAGTAACATTAAGATATGTAGAAAAACCTCAAATATTTGGAAATAAAACAATACAGTTCTAAATAATCTATAGGTCAAAAAAGAAATCAGAAGAGAAATTAGAAAACATTTTGAACTGAATGAAAATTAAAATACAGCAATATCAAAATTTGTGAGATGCATCTAAAGTAATATTTAGAGGAAAATTTATAGTTTTAAAATACTTAACTAGAAAAGGAGCAAGATCTAAATGAATGATTTGGGTTTTAATCTTAAGAAATTAGAAAGAGAGGGCTGGCTTGGTGGCGTATTGGTTAGGTTCGTGTGCTCAGCGTCGGTGGCCCAGGGTTCACGGGTTCGGATCCCGGGCACTGACCTACACACTGCTCATCAAGCCATGCTGTGGCAACATCCCACATACAAAATAGAGGAAGATTGGCACAGATGTTAGCTCAGTGACAATATTCCTCACCAAAAAAAAAAAAAAAAGAAAGGAATTAGAAGAGCAAATTAATTCTAAAGAAGGAAAAGGAAGAAAATAATAAAGGGCAGAAATGAATGAAATAGAAAATGAACAATGATAGAAAAAATCACTGAAATCAAAAGCTTGTTCCTTGAAAGTATCAATAAAATTTTTAAACTTCAGCTAGACTGATCAAGAGCAAAAGAGCAAAGGCACCAATTACCATAATGGGAATAAAAACAGGGGCATTGCTATAGAGTGTATGGGAATGAAAAAGACAAAAAGGGAACGTTGTGCACAACTTCATGCCAGTAAAGAATTGTGCACAACTTAGATGAAGTAGGCAAAATCTGTGAAAGACAGAAATTACCAAAATTAATCACAGAAGAAAGAGAAAACTTGAATGGCCCTATATTGAACAATATATAGCAATATATGACCAGGCGAGATTTTTCCTGTGAATGCAAGGTTTGTTCAACATTTAAAAATAAAATTCATTGGGGCTGGCTGGATAGTAGTTCGCTGGTAGTGGTTGAGTTTGCACACTCTGCTTCAGCAGCCCAGCGTTCGCAGGTTCGGATTCCAGGCACAGACCTATGCACTGCTCATCAAGCCATGCCGTGGTGGCATCCCATAAACAAAATAGAGGAGGATGGGAACAGATATTAGCCAGGGCTAATCTTCCTCAGCAAAAAGAGGAAGATTGGCAATGGATGTTAGCTCGAGCTGATCTTCCTCACCAAAAAAAAAAAAAAAAAATCAGTGTAATTCATCATGTTAATATAGTACAGAAGGAAAAAATGCACGATCATTTCAATAGGTATAGAAAGTGCATTTGACAAAATCCAACACACATTTATGATAAAAACTCTCGGCACACTAAGAATAAAATGCAAGATTGGTTTAACGTCTGAAAATTAATCAATATAATTCACCATATTAATAGAATAAAAGAAAAAGACATGATCATTTCAGTAGAAGTAGAAAAAGCATCTGACAAAATTCAACACCCATTCATGATAAAAGCTCTTAGCAAACTAGGGACAGATGGGAGTGTTCTAAACCTAAAGTCATCTGTGAAAAAACCAATAGCTAACATCATACTCAGTGGTGACAGTCTGAATGCTTTCTGCTTAAACTCAGGAACAATACAAGGTTATCTGCTCTAACATTCAATTCAACACTGTACTGAATGTCCTTGCCATGTAATATGGCAAGGAAAAGAAATAAAAGTAATACAGACTGAAAAGGAAGAAAACTGTCTATCTGCAGACAGAATGGTCATGTACGTAGAAAACCCTAACGAATCTACAAAAATGCTGCTAAAACTAAGATACAAGGCCAACAGATACAAAGTCAGTGTACTAAAATCAGTTATTTTTTTACATCCCATCAATGAGCACTTGGAAAATAAATTTTAAAAATCTTCATTCACAATAGCATAAAAGTAAAAACTTAGAAATAAATTTAACAAAAGATTTGCAAGAACTGCACACTGAAAACTGCAAAACTGCTGAGGGAAATTGAAGATCTAAATCAATGGATAAATATACCATGTTCATGGATTAGAAGATTCAGTATTGTTAGAGTGGTATTTCTCTCTAACTTGATTCTATTTGGCACAGTCCTTATCAAAATCCCAGCATGCTTTTTTGGAGAAATTGATAAGCTGAGTCCAACATTTTTATGAAAAATCAAAGGACTTAGAATAGCCAAAACAATTTAGAAAAAGAACAAAATTGGAGAACTTATGCTACCTAATTTCAAGACTTACTACATAGCTACAGTAATCCAGACAGAGTTGCATTGGCATAAGGATAGATACATTGTTCAATGAAATAGAATAAAGAGTGTAGAAATACACACACACACACACACACACACACACTCACACACATATACACATATATGTGATCAGTTGCTTTTTGACAAAAAGTGTTAAGGTAATGTAACAAGCAAGGGCTCATTCTGCTTGCTGCAACCTGATGCCAAGCAATTGCAAGACGAGTTGGTGGTTGAGAAAGGGATTTATTCAGATAGCTAGCAAAACCAGAACATGGTGGACTCATGTCCCAAAGACCATGTTAAGCAAACACAAAATCTTGAGGCAGTTATATGAGGAGGAGGGAAGAATAGGGAGGGGGTCAGGCTATTTCTGGCATTCATTCTCCAGACTTCTCGTCTGCTGTTGTGCCCACAGGGTCTGACGTTATTTCCTTCCTTAACAATGGGTTTCAGTCTTGGGTGGCCTCCTCATCCTTTTTTGTTCCTGAAAAATAACTCATTCCAACATCAGTGAAGTTTCATGTCAGATTTGAGAACCTGCTCAAACCTGTTAAAACATGTCCCTGTGGCCTTTGTACAAATAGCCCGGTTACGTTATAGGTTAAGGATCAACAATATGTGATTAGCTGCTACAGTAATTCAAGAGAAAGGATGGTCTTTTCAGTACATTTGTAGAGAACAAAATGAATCTCATTCCTTATCACACATCATATAAAAAATTAATAAGAGCTAAAATTATAAAAATTTCTAGAAGAACACATAGGAGAAAGTCCTTGCTCTACTGGGTTACACAAAGATTTCTTGACTGAGACTCAAAAGTAGAACCATGAAAGAAAGAGAAATGTTGAAGTGAACATCAGAATTAAAAACATTTGTTGTTTGAAAAACACAGTTAAGAAAAGGAAAAGGCAAATCATGGATTGGGAGAAAATATTTTCAAAACATATCTGACCAAGGCCTTTAATCCACAATATATAAAGACCTCTTACAACTCAATAATAATATAATAAAAAGACCAATTAAAAATGGACAAAACTCTTGAACAGATGTTGTCTGTGGACTATCCAGGTGGAAATGTCTAGCTGGGTGGTAAGACCAGGGATATATATTTACATTTACATTTACATTTTATATTTCTATTCTAGAGTATATAGTTGTTGATAAGCCGTAGATGAGATTGTGAAAGGAAAAGGTAGAGAGAACAAAAGACCAGGGGCAATATTTTAGGAAATATCAGTATTTAACTGGCAGATAGAAGAAGAGGAGCCTAAGAGAGAGACTGAGAGGGAACAGTTAGAATAGTATGAGGAGAACCAAAAGGGAGTTGTGTCATAAAAGCTAAATGAGATGTGTTTCAAAGAGAAAATGGTCAGTAGTATCAAATACAGAGAGAACCAAAAAAATAAGTGCCTGGAAAGTGTTGAGCCTGGTGACTTTTCGAGAGCATTTTCAGAAGAACAGGTCTGAAGGGAGGAGGTGGAAACCAGATGTAAGGTTTTGAAGAGCAGTGGGAGTTGAGGAAATGAAGCAGGAGGTGGTGTGCTGTGGTGGTGAAGAGCATGGCCTCTGGAGCCAGGTGCTAGAGTTTCAGTCCTGGCTATGCCACTTACTAGCTGTGTGAGTTGACATCTCGCTGTACAAAATAGAGATAACAGTACCTACCTCTTTTTTATACCTCGGGATTCAGAGAGTTAATGTATGTAAACTGCTTAGAACAGTGCCTGGCACAGAATCATTGGTATATGAGCATTAATCGTTGTTGTTGTTGTTATCATTGTCATTATGGATTATTCTCCTGAAAACTTTGAGACAGGAAGAAAAAGTCTAGTTTGCTTTGATGGAGGCAGGAGGGAGAATCAAGGAGGGAGGAGTTCAAAAAAATATATCTATATGACTAGAAAAACCTAGGTCAAACGCGAAGCTGAAGGTATAAAAGAGAGAAGTGAAAACAGATGATCGTAAGGTTCCAGAGGAGACGCGAGGAAACTGGGGAGGAGCATTGGCCTCAAACAAGGGGTGCAACACCTGACTCACTGAGGTTAGGGGGAAGGATGGGTTCTGATAAATACCAGTATGTTGGGAATGGTCTGATGGCTTTGATTTTTGTCACAGTAAGCAGTAAGGTTGTATGAGGAAATGGGAGGGAGGGAGTTGGTGGTGGAGAATGGTGAGAACTTGGGATACCCACGGGAAATGGGAGAAATGTGACCATGGACTAGGAAATTGTCAGAAGTCTTTTGCTTTGCAAACCTAAATATCACAAGATTTTCCTTCTCCATGTCTCTTTGTAGAAGAGGTTACATGATACATAATAATTTTGAACTGGAAGCACTTTGCCTTTATTTTGTAAAAAGAGTTTACACCCATGAGATAGCTTGGAACAACCTGAGGTCTTGCGAAGCTAGTGTGGAGAGTCATTGAATTAACCATCTTAACTCAGAAAAAGAAAGACTGTAATGAAAATCAAACAAAATTTCAAAAATCTAAAAAGATTGGAAATCATTAAATTGTGAAAAAAGGTTTTTTTCCTAATTCTTTGCCTATTTCACTAACATGGTACTTTAGCTTTTTAATAAAATGCAAAAATTACTATAATTAGTTTCCCTACCTAAGGAACCCTTACTTTTCTTCTATTTTTTTGTGAGGAAGATCGGCCCTGAGCTAATATCCATGTTAATCCTCCTCTTTTTGCTGAGGAAGACTGGCTCTGGGCTGACATCTGTGCCTATCTTCCTCCACTTTATATGGCACGCCACCACAGCATGGCCTGACAAGCGGTGCCCAGGTGCGTGCCCGAGATCTGAACCCAGGCTGCCAACAGTGGAGCACACGCACTTAACCACAACGGCCTCGGGCCGGCCCCAAGGAACCCTTACTTTTAAGTGTAGGAAATAATTGTAGAAATTGTTAACAAGGAAAATTCTGTGATTTTTATAGTTTGAGTAAGCGAAGTTTGGTTTTAATAAGCAACAATTAAAAAATTTTTTTTTAATTTTAACAGTGATCCTTATGTGAGAGTGACGTTATATGACCCAATGAATGGAATTTTTACAAGTGTGCAGACGAAAACCATGAAAAAGGTTAGACTTAGCATTATTAAAAAATTTTTTAAATACACTTTGTTTTATTTTTATATGACAAAATGTTACAAAATTAGTTATACTATGTTTATTGTCTTTTAGAGTTTGAATCCAAAATGGAATGAAGAAATATTATTCAGAGTAAGTATGCATTTTGTTTCATTAAACAGCAAAAATAAATTTTTTCTCAATAGGTTAGAATTAAAAGTTCTCACTTATAATATTCTAAAATGTATCTTATAAGAATTTGCCTAGATTTTTAAAACTTTCGAAAGAGTTAAGTCTAGGTATCCCGATGGTGACGTGGTCCTGGGACCATTTATCTTGTTATGAAAAACATAAATGTAGAGTAATGAAGAGGTAAAAGATGATTGTAAACCTGGAATTATCCTATTCTAATAAGCAAAACTGGTTTAGAGACTATATGATAGTCTTATTCTAATTTATCAGATTTTGGTGTTTTCCCTGAAAGATAATGCAATATTTGTGTCTCCCCAATCATTTATTAAATAGACGGATCCAGGCAAGAGATGATGAGGTCCTATGATAAGTGGATATATTTCTTCTCGTACACCCTTCATTCACATTCCTGCCTTTCCCCTCAGCCCACCTCACTCTGCCATAAGAGCACTCCAATCAGCAGTTATTTCAGGCTTCTCGGGAGGGCCATCAGACTGACAACATGTCCTTGTACCTGTCTGTCAGAGTCCTAACTGATGTCAGAATCAACACCTTACCAACAGTGGTAGAGATACATATCAATAATCTCCCCTTCTCTGCTGGATTGTTCCCATTTGTACGTTCCGTCTTGAAAACATTCTTCCTTGACATCATATTCCACTTTAGCTGTTGACTCATTTCTCTGTTTACCTGAATAACCAGCATCCTGCCCCTGTCATTTCTCCTCCTCTAATACCTTCCTTAACCCACTCTAATCAAAGTCACAATAGCATCACTCAAATGAAACTGCTCTTATTAAGGTCACCAGTGACCTGCATGTTGCTACGTTCATCTAATCTCATCTTATTCTTGCTCTTAGCAGCATTTGACGTAGCTGACCATTCCTGAAACACCAGCCTCTCTGGAGGCTTCTGTGGTGCCACACTTGATTTCAGTCAGGAAAACAGAAGCCACTCCTCTGTATTTCACATTTGAAGGTTTTTTGTTTGTTTTGTTTTATTTTAATAAGGTAAATTGGAAGGAAAGAAATTGTTGAAGCAAATGTCTAAGAATCTGTTACTGAAGATCCAGCCCACAGCCCAACTAGAGTGCTTCTGGTTTTTCTTGTTTAGAGAAGGATCTCCACCACTGTATTTAATATGGCATAGAAACAGCATTTTAAATCAGTTTGGAAATTTTGGATTCTTGAGGAAATGGTATTGAGTCGACTGGCTAGTCATATGGAGAAAAGTGAAGCTAAATTTCTGGTTTAATTTCTCTAGAATAAATTCCAGATTTGGTAACCTCTGGTTTTGATTGCTTCTTTGGCACAAGTATTGCTTAGAGTTTTAAAATTCCCAAGTGGTTGATTTTTTTATTTATTTATACTTTTATTATTATTTTACTAATTTTATTGCATTTTTCTTAGAAATATGTGTCCAATATATTGAAGTTTTCTTTGTACCTCTTTTTTCTCTTTTCTAATATCATTGGCTTGCACATGTCAAATAATGTTTAGTCATAAGAAGAATGAATGTTTATTTGTCATGTTCCCAATTGTAATGTGAATGCATCTAGTCTTTCTCCATTAAACGTAACTTTTTATTATTTATCATATTAAAGAGGTATTTAGCTGTTTATATTATTGTTATTTTTTTCAAGAGTTAAGAAAAAAAATCAACGCTTCTAACTTTAGACACGATGCAGTAATATGGCATTGAAGTTAACCTGATGCTATAAACAACTGTAAAGCTGAAACAAATATATTCAGGATTTTAGCAGGACCCAGACCCAGATCCAGATTTTGGCAGACCACCACATAATATTCAAAATGTATGCAAAATTATTTTACATACAACAAACCATGAAAAGATGACCAATTCTCAGAAGAAAAGACAGTCAACAGATGCCAATCCCAGGATGATCGAGACATTGAAATTATTACTAAAACCTTTTAAAGCAGCTATTATAACCATGCTGTGTGACATAAAGGTAAACACTCTTGAAACAAATGGGAAGGTAAACATTCTCAGCAGAGAAACAGAACATATAAAAAGGAATGAAATAGAAATAGAACTTAAGAATACAATATCTGAAATTTTAAAAATCACTGGATGAGCTCAATAACAGGATAGAGATAATAGTGAAAAGAATCAGTGAACTTAAAGATAAGTCAGTAGAAACTGTCTAATCTGAAGAACAGAAAATAAAGATTGAAAAATAATTAGTAGAGCCTGAGGGACCTGGACAATGTTAAAAGAGTCTAATATTTGGGTCATTGAAGTCTCAGAGAGGAAAAAGACATTAGTGGAGAAAAATATTTGAAGAAATAATGGCCAAAAATTTTGCAAATTTGGTGAAAAATATTTGTTTACAGATTAAAGAAATTCAGTGAAACCCAAACAGAGTGCATGCAAAGAAAACTGTGCCCAGACACATCATAATCAAATTGCTGAAACCAAAGATAAAAAAGAAACCTTCAAAGCAGCCAGGGAAAACAACACATTATGTATAGGGGAACAATGTTTCAAATAACTATGGATTTCTCATCAGAAACTCTAATGAAACAGCATAATTAAGGTACCAAAAAGAAAGAACTTTCAACTTAGAATTCTATATCTAACAAAAATATCTTTCAGGAATGACAGTGTGATAAAGGTGTTCTAAGCTGAGAAAAAATAAGAAAATTTTTTGCATGCCAACCTGTATGGGGACCCACTTCACAGAGAAGGAGGTGGAGGAATGAGCCCATGACTGTGGGATCCATTGGTCACATCACCTGCCACACCTTCCCGAAGGAGGCAACTTCATAGAAGACTGGGATGGCCTACTGAAGGCACGACTGAAGCACCAATATGGAGGCATTACTCTGCAAAGATGGGGTGCCAGTTTATTCATTAAGTCAGAGACCTCAGTTATGAGGCTGTGTTCGCAACAGGTCCAAGAACAAAGGAGTAGATGTAGGAGTGGCCCCACTTCCCATCATTGTCAAAGACCCACTGGAGGACTGTGTGCTGCCCATTCCAGCACCTCTGGGCTCTGCTGAGTTAGAGGTCCAAGTCCCCAAAGGGAGCACACTCTTTCCAGGGGACATAGCAAGGGTCCTATCGAACCACAGTCTACTGAGAGAGAGCCAGGGCACTCTGGACTCCTTGTATCCAGGAGCCAACAGGCGACTGTGGCTATTACTTGGGCGAGCTTGCATGTATAGTCGTTCTCCGGGGTCTGTCTGGTTTCTGCAGGGACAGACTGGAGAATTAAATGAACATATTATAGGAACCACCCTTGTATCCTTTAGGTCTTTAGTGGTGGTACTAATCTCAGACATTCCTGTGGGTTGCAATATTTTTGTTTGTTTTTTAAACAGCTTTATTGGGATAATTCACCTAACATAGAATTCGCCCACTCAAAGTGTACAATTCAGTGGTTTTTAGTATGTTTACAGAGTTGTGCAACCATCACCAAAATCAATTTTAGAACATTTTCATCACTCCAAAAAGAAACGTTATACCCACTAGCTGTCACTCCCCATTTTCCCCCACAACACCTGCCCCCCTCCCCAGGCAACCACCAATCTACTTTCTGTCTCTTAGATTTGCCTGTTTTGGACATTTTGTATAAATGGTATCATACAATATGTGGTCCTTTGTGTCTGGCTTCTTTCACTTAGCATAATGTTTCCAAAGTTCAATCGTGTTGTAGTAGGTATCAGTACTTCGTTTCTTTTTATTGCCAAATAATATTCCATTGTATGGATGACCACATTTTATTTATCCATGCATCAGTTGATGGACATCTGGGTTGTTTCCACTTTTTAACTATTATGAATAATTGTGCTATGAACATTTGTGTACAAGTTTTTGTGTGAACATATATTTTCATTTTTCTTGGTTATATGCCTAGGAGTGGAATTGCTGGATCATATGAAGAACTGCCAGACTGTTTTCCAAAGTGGCTGTACTGTTTTACATTCCCTCCAACAGTGTATGAGGGTCCTGATTTCTCTACATCCTCGCCAGTGCTAGTTATTTTCTCTCTTTTTTATTATAGCCCTACTAGTGGATGTGAAGTGGTATCTCATTGGGGTTTTTATTTGCATTTCCCTGATGGCTAACAATGTTGAGCATCTTTTCGTGTGCTCATTGGCCCGTTGTATATTTTTTTTGGAGAATGTCTATTCAGATCCTTAGCCCATTTTATAACTGTCTTTTTATTATTGAGTTGTCATAGTTCTTTATATTTGTAGATACAAGTCCCTTGTCAGATATGTCATTTGCAAAATTTTTCTTCCATTCTGTGGGTTGACTTTTGGCTTTATTGATGGTGTCCTTTGAAGCACAAAAATTTTTAATTTGGATGGTATTCAGTTTATTTTTTCTTTTGTTCCTTGCGCTTTTGTTGTCATATCTAATCAATATTGTTTTTGATGTACTATCTTGACCAGAGGGAGGATAGTGTCAGAAGCTTCCACTTGGCTTTCTCACTGTGATAGCTCTTGTCCCGAAGGTCATGGATTCAGTGTGGTGGGGGGAGACTCAACTTCTGGTATGTCAATCCCAATTTTACCCTTGAGAACCAGGGAAATGACTACTGGGTGGATCTGCAGAACCAGTGGACTCAGTACAAGCTGAACTTCAGCCAGGACATCTTTTATTATCTGGTCTGTGTAAGTCCTTGCCCTAATAGGGAAGCTCGATGATGCTTTGGGTTTCTGGGGACCAACACAGATCCTGTTTCCAACAGTCCTCAATATGTCTGAGTATTCATTTTCTCTAATATACAATCACCCAAATAATTGGCCATAGTCCCTTTGGAGGATGAAGGGGAGGATTCATTACGATATACACTTCCTGCAGTGATGCAGAGTCCTTCCTCCTGGGGCCTAAGTCACTTCTTTAGTCAATGGGCTTTGGATCCAAAAATTGGCACATGTTGGGGAGCTGGACAAGGGATTGTGATTTTTTTTTAATTGTGGCAACTGTCCTTAGTCTCCTGCTTCTCCATTCTTGCCTTCTTATGATTGTAGATGTTAAGCAGCACCTTCATTGGCCAGCTACCTGTTTTTCCCTAGGGACGGCATGCTCTGTTCCCTGCAGGTAAAGTCTGCTTCATGGCCCCTCCAACCTGGCCAGTCATTACAATAATTGTAGGCCCCTTTATTCTGGCAATTAAATACTACCAGCTGGCCTCTATTACTGGAGAAGGAAAGGATCATCCCCTTGCATGGCTATTAAGGAGCCCTGCTCTGTGACCACTTCTCCTGCCGTCAGTTCTGCCATGCAGAAGAGAGCCACCGCTGCACTTCTTGGTGATGCTTCTGCCCCTCTCACCAACACACACCTGATGACTGTGGTTAATGATGGGTCCTCTAGGCCCTCCCATGGAACATTAGCATCTGGTAGGTCTTTGGGCTTAATATAATATATACACACTAGGACATTTCCCCAGACACCACTGGAGAAATCTTTAGGAATTGGGCCACCACCTTGTGCCAGGAACTATATGTGCCCCACATCTGCTCAGGAAGGGCAGCTCCTTGCCAGCCAGATGAGTGTGGGCTGGTCCCCAAACCCCACTACCCCACTATTCAGGCCATCTAAGAAACAGACACCAAGATGGGATTAGATATGCAAGAGGTTTATTGGGGAGCACCTGTGAAGGTCAAATGGGGAGGGTGCACAGATGGGGAGAACCTCCTCATCATGATGCATGCCTAACTCCTGTGCAAGGATTGGGGAGAAAGGTTCGGGTAGGAAGAGCCTCACACTGCAGCACAGTTCCAAGAAAGTCCCATCCAGGCTGATGGGGAGTCTCCCAGCAAAGGTCGTCTGGGAGGTTGTTAGGAAAGTCCAGTGTTGAGCTTCCAGGTTGGTGAATGCATCCACTTGCCGCTTCCATGGGGACAGAAGCTCCTGCACTCAGGACCCTTCTGGGCTCTGCCCTATATAACTCTCCATCTGGCTCTTCATTTGTATCCTTTATAATATTCTTATTAATAAATTGGTAAGCATAAAGAAAAGAAGGAAAGTCCAGTGTTGGACAAGAATGGCCGAGCTCTGGAATCCTTGTTGTGCCCAGTCTTTACTGGGAGCAAGCAAGGAGAACACAATGGGTAGGTTCATAGGTGCATGGTCAGCTGGGGTCTATCAGTCAGCTATGCTCCTACAGCAGGTTCTCTTGAAAGAGATCCAAGTACCTCATGTTGTAATCCTTGGAGCAGCCACTAAGAATTAAAACAGAAAATTACAGGTAAACATCCGATAAAGGAAATAAAATAGAATACCAAGAAATTAATAACTTCTGGAAGACAAAAGGGAAGAAAAGAGGAATAAAAACAAATCAAAAAGAAATAGAAAGATGTTAAGTTATAAAGCCAACCATCTCGATAATTACCAAGAAAAAAGCAAAATTCAACTACTATGTGCTATTTACAAGAGACACTCTTTGAGTGTAATGACATAGACAGGTTAGAAGTAAAAGTGCAGAAAAAGATATACCATGAAAGCAACGAACCAAGCCAAGCCACACAAAACAAAACCCAGACAGGCTGTATTAACATTAGGTGAAGTAGACTTCAGGACAAAGAGTATTACTAGAAATAAGGAGGGACATTTCATGATCATAGAAGGGCTTATTCATCAAGAAGACATACAATCTTGAATGTGTATACACTTAATAATAGAGCTTCAAAATTACAAAGCAAAAATTGACAGAACTAAATAGAGAAATAAATCCAGAATAGTTGAAGATTTTATCACTATCTCAAAATTGATAAAACAACTAGATGAAAAAAGTCAGTTAAGTACATAAAAGATTTAAACAACACTCTTGATCAACTTAACCTATTTGGCATGTGTAGAACACTATGTCTAATACCTGAAGAATATACATTCTTTTTGTATGCCCATGGAACATTCACCAAGGTAGACCATATACTGGGCCATAAAACAAGTCTGAATACGTTTAAAAGGCTTGAGATTCAACAGAATATGTTCTCTGACTACAACAAACTTAAAAGAGAATTCAGTAATAACAAATAAGTTTGGAAAAATCCACAAATATTTGGAAATTAAGCAGCATACTTGAAAATAAGCCATGGATCAAAAAAGAAATCATGAGGAAAATTAGAAGACATTTTAACTGATCATAACATATTAAAATATAGGGTGAGCTAATTCAGTGCTTAGAGAGAAATTTACACCTTTAAATTCTTGTATATAAAAGAAAAAAGATTTAAAAATCAGTGATCTAAGTTTCTAAAGCAAAAGAAAAAAGTAGAGGGAAGGAAGTAAGAGTAGAAATCAATGAAATAGAATATAGATAAAAAGTAGAGAAAATAAATGAAACCAAAGGTGGTTCTTTGAAAAGATTAATAAAATTGATATACCATAGCTAGCCCAAATAAGAGAGAGAGGAAGATAACTCAAATGCCCAATATCAGGAATGAAAGGAACATCATACAGACATTAAAAAATAATAAGATATTATTATGGACAAATCCCTTAAAAGCCTAAAATATATCAAAAGCAGTCTGAGTAGGAATAGAAAATGTGGACATCTGTTAGAGGAATTAAAATTGTAATTAAAATTTAAAATTGTAATTAAAAATCTTCCCATTATTTTTTATAATCTTGATTTCCTATTAGAAAGTATGCTTGAAATTTGGGACTAATTTTGGATTAAAGATGTTACCACAAAAATAAGAAAGACAGCCATTTGTAAACGATAAACCAGGTTCAGGACTTTACTGCCTTTCCCTCATTATCTCTTTTACCATAATTTCACGATTACCAAATATTCTAGCCAGCATTACTTTATTCTGGGATCATAGGCTACACATTTATTTCAGTCAGAAATTTTGCAAATATATTGCAAGGATAACTAGATAAATTTGTGTGGATCAATGCTAATTCATCACAGCTAGAAAAAGAATGGAAAACGTGGTGATTTAGTACTTTCTGTACAAAGGACATGATTATGTGTGGTCCCCTGTTTTCCTCTTTGTCGCGTTGTGTTATTAAACATAGCATAAAATGTTTTCAACTGAGTATATTCACATAAAAATGTCTATTGAACAATATACTACAGTAAAAATGGGGTTATTGGGCATACAGTCAAATGGAAATTGTGGTCAGAAGTTGAAGGGAGCCTTTATATCTTTGAGAAAACATGAAGTTCAAAGAAAGTTTTTGCAGAGAACTGTTATTGGTAGATTAACAAACAGAGGAAACTCCAAATTGAAGTTAGGGCTCAATAGCAAATTATAGTAAAATCTACACTTATAGTTGCTCAGATGAGACCAAGGAAGGCAAGTTACAGGAGGGAAGAAAGTCTGACACATTAGGTGCAATGTACACATTATGTATTCTGTACATAAGCATAGTGCATGAGCATCTGAAGAAAACAGCCCCCTCTCTATATTCCTGTCATGCTCAGTTTGTATCTTTAATATTCATATTCATCATATTATATTTACATAGCATGTATATGTTCATGTATATATTTGTATTGTGTTACAGAAGTAATGTAACTTGTACATGATATATTTATAAAGAGAAATAATCAGCCAGAATTTAATTTCCGTAAAACTGTTACTGATTGCATGATCTTCTAGTATTTTTTCCTATGTATTTTTATCCATATGTTTATGCTTCTCCACCTCCACATGCACACAAAAGATTGTTGTGGTATTTTTCTATACTTGTTTCCCAGACACTTTGCTAATGCTTGTTAATGAGATGGCCACAGTCCCTACCCTCATCGAAGCTTATGACTACTGTGGACCCCTCTGAACAAATTTCTCAAAATAATTACCGCTCTGCTGAGCGTTATGAAAGGGAAAACACCGGGTGCTGGGGAGTGAATATCGGGGGGGTATTAGGGAATTTAGGGGATTCCCTGAATCTGGGGGATTTAGGGAAGGCCCCTCCTAGGAAGTGTATCATTTAGGATGCTTTCAGCTTCAAGTAACAGACTTGAAGTAACAACTAATCTTGGCTTAAACAGTGAGCACACTTGTTCTCTCTAACCACAAGCAGCATACGTAGAGGAAGGGTGGTGACTGCAGCAGCTGAACAGGGTCATGTCTGACCCAGCCTCTCTGGGATTCTCTTGGCTTTCTGTCCATGGTCACAAGATGCTTGCAGCAGTTCCAAACATCACAGCCTCACAGGGTGATGTCCAGAGCGGAAAAGGGAGAGTGTTCCCGCACCTGTCTCTTTTAAAAAGTGAAGGACTCTTTTCCAAAAGTTCCCCCGGGAGACTTTGATTCATATCTCTTGGGCCAGAATTGTGTCGTGTGCATATTTATCATCTAGTCATTGGTAAAGCAAATGGAATTACCGTGAGGCTTAGAGGAATCAGGTTGCAGCCCCTGGGGGTGCGGAGTGGCCATCTATCCCTGACACACATTGTCATCCAATATTTGAATAGATCTGGATTTCTGTTAGCTAGGAAGAAAGGGGGGCACCCCGTTAATAAAGCACTAAGTGAATTATGTACATCCATACGATGAAATCCTCATCAGCTGTTTAGAAAGAGACAGATGTATATGTATTGATAGAGCACTAGCTTCAAAATATATTAAATGAAGGAACAAAGGTGCAGAACACTGTGTATATGATGCACCTATTTGAGTAAAAACAGAAACAAAAATATGCTCTCTCATATGCTGATAGTTGCAGAAAATACTTCTGGAAGGACTTAAGAAACTGTTTACAGTACTTTCTCGGAGGGTGGGATAAAGATGAGAGAGATTTATAGTTCACTATATATCTTTTTTACTGTTTGGGGTTTTCCCCCATGGCAGTGTATCTGTAATTTATTTTTATATTTGTTGATTAGAAATTACTAACTGTATAGAGAAACAAAGTAGAAAGACATAAAACATGTAAATAAAAATGCCAAGGTACTTTATATAATGCTTAATGCTTGTAAAAATACTTATCTAATTCATTTAACTTTTTATAGTTTTCATTTTAAAATGTACTTACAACATATGTCCACACAAAAACTTGCACATGAATGTTCACGGCATCATTATTCATTATAGTCAGAAAGTAGAAACAACCTAAATGTCCATCCATCAACAGAAGAATGGATAAACAAAATTAGGTATATACATACAATGGGATATTATTGATCTATAAAAGAAATGAAGTACTAGTACACACTACAACATGGGTGAACCTCAAAAACATTATGCTAAGTTAAAGAAGCCAATTACAAAAGACCCACATATTGCGTGATTCCACTTACATTAAATGTGTAGAATAGGCAAAATGTATAGAGACAGAAAGTATAGTAGAGGTTGCCTGAGACTGGGAAAGTTGAGGGGAAATTAGGAGTGACTGCTAAAGGCCGTGGGGTTTCTTTTTGAGGTGATGAAAATGTTCTAAAATTGTGATGGTGGTTGCAGCCTCTATGAATATACTAAAAACCATCGAATTGTACACTTTCAGTGAGTCTATTGTATGGTATGTATTATATCTCAATAAAGCTATTTTTTTTTAATGTGCCTACATTCTTTTTTCCTGCATCCACCAGCAAAATTTTCGGGAACGTTACTTCAGGTTCTTTATGAACGCTGTAGAATAAATTGACACTTATCAATACCTTTGTTCTTTGAAAATTTGGTTACTCCTCTGGCAAGTTTTTTTTCCTCTACTCTTTTATGCATTTATAAACTTACATACTTATCCTTTTTTCGAAAAACCTGTCACCAGTATTTTTATTTTTGTTTCTTCTGCTTTCACCTTTCCTATAAATATGACCCTGTAAGCTTTATTTTTTTGTGACCATAGCTTTACCCCTATTTTTAATAAATTAAAAAAAAAAATCATCTCATCAAAATATTCACACATAGCTTAAAAATGAGATAGTATATGGGGCCGGCCTGGTGGCATAGTGGTTAAGTTTGCATGCTCCGCTTCAGCGGCCCTGGGTTTGGAGGTTCGGATCCCGGCGTGGACCGCTCATCAAGCCATGCTGTGGGGGCATCCCACATACAAAATAGAGGAAGATGGGCACAGACGTTAGCTCATGGACGGTCTTCCTCAAGCAAAAAGAGGAAGATTGGCAAGAGATGTTAGCTCAGGGCCAATCTTCCTCACCAAAAATTAAAAAGATAAAACAATAAATGAGAGAGTGTAAAGGGGCTTATAATGAAAAGCAACAGACGCTGGTGCTGCACCCTCTCTCCTATTCCTGCTTCTCAGAAGGAACCACTTTTTAACTTTTTCTCTTTGTTATTCTGGTCATTATTCCCATATTGCTGAATAGCTCATATATCTATGTCCCAAACTGACTTCCAGCTATGATAGATCAGTAAATAGCCAACTTATGTTTGGCCTCTCATAATTCTAGGTTGAAGATAATTTTTCCTCAGAAGCTTAAAGGCATTGCTTTATCATTGTTGAGCATTGCATTGCTGTTGAAAAGTCTGAGTCTTGTTTCTTTAGGGATAATCTTTCTCTCTGTGTCTGAAAAATTTGATAATTATCTTTATTCCAGTGTTTTAAAACTTCACAGTGATATGCTTTGTGTGTACAGTTTTAAAAATTCATTGTATTGGGCCTTTGGTAAGCATTTCAATTTAAAGACTACTGTTTCCCTTCAGCTCTGAAAATTTTTGTGTGAATAATTTCTTTAATAAGTTTCTTCCCTCTGTTTGTGTTGTCATTTGGGATTCCAACTAGTTGGATGTAGGGTCGCCTAGACAGATTCTTCTCAACCGAATTCCTCATGTGAACCACAGAACACAGAAAATGGTTTGAGTGACTGTTTTCTCACATCTTCCAAGGATAGTCTTATCCAGTACCATTCTAGATACATAGGAGAGAGATTAATAGATATCATACAGTGAATGTCTTAGGATGGAGGACAGCAAATTTTTTCTTAAAGGGCCAGATAGAAAATATTTTAGGTGGCACAGGCCAGGAGGCAAAAAATCGAAGCTATTATGTAGGTACTTATATATCCATTTAAACATGTAACCATTTAAAAATATAAAAATATTTTTATCTCATGGACTGTTAAAAAAAAAAAAAAAAAAAGCAGTGGCTGGCTGGATTTGGCCCACGAGCCATAGTTTGCTTAACTTCTGTTTTAGGGCATTAGGGCTTAATTCTTTCACTAAATCTATTCAGAAAATCATCTCTTTTTATAGCTTTTTGTTCAGACATTTTGGGAGATTTCTGCCAATTTACTTTAAATTGTTTATATTTGAATTCAACAGTCATTTTTAGTTCCAGCATTCCTCCTTTGTTCTCCAATTGTTCCCTTTTTATAGTATCCTATTTTTGCTTTATGGATGCAAGACTTTCCCACATATTTCCAAGGATACTACTTACAGTTTTTTAAAGTATTTTCTTTTGTTTCCTAAATTGTTTCTTTTTCCTTTGGGGACAGTTTTTCTGTTTATACGTCTGTGATCTCTGGTAATCTAGCCATACTTAACAGTAGTACAATACAAAAATCGTCTGTTGCTTCTATACATAAAAAGGCATAAACATTCAACAATTACATGTTTATATTTTATATGTTAAAACTGGTAGTTGCAGGCCAGCCCGGTGCCGTAGCGGTTAAGTGCTAGTGCTCCGCCTCTGTGGCCCGGGGTTCCCAGGTTCGGATCCCAGGTGCGCACCGATGCACCGCTTGTAGAGCCATGCTGTGGCGGCGTCCCGTATAAAATAGAGGAAGATGGGCACGGATGTCAGCCCAGGGCCAATCTTCCTCAGCAAAAAGAGGAAGATTGGCATCGGATGTTAGCTCAGGGCTGATCTTCCTCACACACACACACACACACACACACACACAAAACACAAAACGGGTAGTTGCATTTTTGTTAAATCTCTACCTGAACTCAAATGCAAAGAGAAACTCTCTAATAATGTGTATGTGTCTGTGTGTGTGTACCATCCAGAGGTTTGGGTGCTGTATGAACATTCTCTCATTGAGGACAGTTGCCCCCTTTGCTTTGCACTCTATGTTTTTTTAGTAGTTTTCAGCGTCCTCTGCCCTGCTTCATTGCTTTTTTCCTTCCTTTAGCTATCTACTAGAGAGTTGTTGAAATTGCTCACCTGCTGGTGGCCCTCACATATGATCTTTGCTGGGATGGTTTTATACCTTTTACAAACTCCTTTACTATTACTTAAATAAGATCTCAGGAGGGAGAGAGTAAATGTTTGTGTTCAGGCTGCCCTTTTGAATAGCATTCTTATCACACAATTTTATTGTATTTTTGCATTTATTGTGTGCCTCTGATGTAAAAAAACAAAAAGTAAACAAATCTTTTATGGTGTTTATAATTGAGTAGGGAGATATCACATATAGACAATTAAGTTTAATAAAAGGAAGAATGTAGTCAGTGTTGTAATAAACTGAAAACAGAGGAGGAGGAGTGACTGGGGAGATAAGGCTTTAGGGAGGAGTTGACATTTGAGCTGAGGCTTGAAGAGTGGGTGGTTTTTAGAAAGGTAAAGAGGAGAAGGTATTTCAAGTGGAGAGACCTTAGCATGTACAGAAGTCAGGTCAGAAAGCGCAGTAAGCAATGTGTGGTCTGTTTCTAGTATGATTGGAGTATAGGGGATATGTGTATTTGGGTGGGCAGGGGGACAACTGTAGAAGACAAGGCTGGAAAGGCAAACTGGACTCAGATCGTGAAGTGTCATTCCATGCTCAGGCATTTGAATTCTATTCTTTAGGTCATTGGGAACAACTTTTGAGTGGGACCATAAAGATGGCCTAAACTGTCTTTAGGAGAAGTCACTCCAGTTATGGTAAGAAAGATAGATTAAAAAGATAAGATAGCTGAGGTAGAGACTCTTGTTAGGAAGCTATTAATAGTAGCCTGAAACAGGACAGCAGAGGCCTGATTAGATCAGATATCTTATACCTATTTTCTTTGCAGTATTCATTGAATGTCTACAGTGTCTGCCAGGTACTTTGATAGACTCTGAGACTTTTGATTTTTTCTCTCAAATATTTTTCATGGCCTTGTCTGCCTCCCTATTCTCCCAGGCAGAGCTCTCAGCACTGCATGCCTGAGTTGCTAGGGCCACAGTCCCTATGGACTCCAGGGTCTCTCTCTAGTCCAATCCATTCCAATTCATGAAAGCTTCATTTTCTTCCCTACCAATCAAGTCTTAATTGCTTTTCTGGATTTCCATGCCCTCCACCTGGCTCTACCCTAACTAACCAGATTTTTCTTGCCTCTTTCCAATGCAAAAATGTTCTTATCAGCTTGATCTCCATAGAGCATGCTCATTCTGCCCCATTCCTCATGTGGTCTCCTTGCTGTAAATGTTCTCTATACTTTCTTATTCAAATCTTCCCATCTTTTGAGTCTCAGCTCAACTTTATCTCCTCCCCAAAACTTCCTCTACATCTTAGAAAAGACTATTGTCTTGCACTATTTTTCTATCCCCATGGTGTCTATCCCTTGGCTGGGGCTGCCATTCTCCTAGTTGCTCCATGGCTACAATATGACTGTAGGAGTGCCAGCTGTCCTAACCAAGTTTCAGGCAGGAAAGAGAAATGCAAAGGGCAAAAAGGACATCTCTTCCAGCTGAGTCAGCCCCATCTAAAGAGCTCTCCCAGAAGTCCCACCCAATGACTGCAGCTAGGTTGGCCTCATTGGTCACCTCTAGTTGCAAGGGAACCATTTTGAGATAGATATATTCAGTCTCAAAGTCCAGGGGGCACTATTCACACATGAAACAATATATAAAAGAGAATGGAGTGTTCGGTATTTTGATTTGGATAGTGATGACACAGTGTACATATATAAGAAAGTCATCAAGCTGTATATTTAAGATGAGTAAAATTTGTACTTTACTGAATGTATGTTATACTTCAATTTAAAAAAATTAATGCCCCCTCCCCCAGAATTATGCAGTGTGGTGACCATGGACGCATTGCTGGAGGTAAAATTAGGATTATGTTCTCAGAAGGACATAAAGGAGAGTGAACATTGGGTTAAGTATCTAAATATCTTTGTCCCACTCATAGGACTTTTTTCTGAAGGCTCTCAATATTTTTAACATATACACCAACATTTTAAAATATTGCTGTTTAATGTAATATATTTATCATAGGGGAAAAATCAATCTAAATGTGAGAATGTTTTATACATCGTCTTCTTTTTTATTTTATTTATTTATTTATTTATTTATTTATTTGTGAGGAAGATCAGCCCTGAGCTAACATCCATGCCAATCCTCCTCTTTTTGCTGAGGAAGACCAGCTCTGAGCTAACGTCTGTTGCCAATCCTCCTCCTTTTTTTCCCCAAAGCCCCAGTAGATAGTTGTGTGTCATAGTTGCACATCCTTCTAGTTGCTGTATGTGGGACGCGGCCTCAGCATGGCCAGAGAAGCAGTGAGTCAGTGCACGCCCAGGATCCGAACCCGGGCCGCCAGTAGCGGAGCGCGCCCACTTAACTGCTAAGCCACGGGGCCGGCCCCCATCTTAACTTCTGATATAAAAAATTATTAAAGATTTTCTGTGGTATTTAGTAGATATTAACTTGATGTTGAAACATTAAAGCAAAAATAAGAGCATCAGCTTGAAAAATAAAATACTGCATATTAGTTTTTACTCATGCTGTAAAATATAAACAGTAAGTGAAAACTTAGTGTGTACTTTTTGACTGCTTGTGTACTTTATGTAGTAGAAGCAGCAAATGGTTTTATCAAGTCAGTATTAAAAGGATTCAGAACACTGGTTTCCATAAAATCAACTTTTACTTTGGGTAGTTCTAACCAGATAAATAAAAACTAAGTAAATAAAATTGATAATAAGCTAAAATCTAGTCTATATTTTTAAGTGCTTGCAAACGTTTACATAATTTTTTGAAATTTTATTTTACTTCCTTTCATTTGATTTTACAAAAATTGGAAAAATAAGCAACCAAATCCATTTTGTTGTTATGATAAAACTCTTAGAAAGTGGATGACATGTGACTGATGTGCTTTTGTATCATCTCATGTAATTTAAAATATATTGTAAACAACAAGAATTAGGAAATGGCAACATTTTCAAGCATTTATTTCTCAGTATCTGTGGGTTGATGTACAGTTGTTTTTAAAGAAATGTTGTGTTTTTCTCACTTAGGTCCATCCTCAGCAGCACAGGCTTCTTTTTGAAGTATTTGATGAAAATCGATTGGTAAGTTGTATTGTACCAGTGTGAAATATGAAGCAAGGGTGTATTGCAGTACAGCAGCAAGGAAAAGTGGGTTGGGAATCTGTGATGTAAGAGATGATCTGGGGTGGTTATGGAGACTCTAGGCAAAATGGTGAGGAAGATGAGATTTTTTTTTTCTCCTTCCTAGTGCTGCTCTCTACCCTTCCACTCTCCTCCCGCACACCTCTCCTGGTTGTCAGTTCTCAACAGATTCTGAGGTCTTACTCAAGCTGGTTGTGACAGGAGATGGCAGGAAAGCCAGCCTCTTGGTCTTGCCTCACCTCACACTCTCCAGGTACTCTGGTCAGTGTCCCAGGCTCAGGGAGCCTTCTCCATGGTGTCTTCAGTTGTGCCTCCTCACTCCAGTGGATTTCTTGGGGTTACCTGTATCCACTTACGACATCCCATCCCCTATTGTCCTTACTCTTCTATCAAGGAAAACTGTCCTCCTTACACCAATAAAATCAAGTCCTCTAAAGGATTGCCAGCTCTTACAGACGCAAAAAGCAAAGTTAAACCTGATTTTATTTTTATAAAATGATAGTTCTAATTCCTGGTTTTCTAAAGACTATCTTGAAGTCCTGTCTTTTTCCTAATTTTGTCTCCTTGGAATCCTATTTCAAACCTTCTTTTTAGCATCTTATATTTATATTTTAAACCTGTAAGATTTGAACATGAAGCTATAAGAACAGTGTGATGTATTCAGAGCTTATGGGTGATTAAACAGAAGCACCAAAAAAGAAATTAAAGTCTTATTCATTTTTTAGCTAATAAATTGGATTTTTTTAAGAATCTGTTTTTAGTGTGGGACTACATTAACATGTTTTTTTCTCTCAAGAAATGATAACTGTGGGGCCAGCCCTGTGGCATGGCGGTTAGGTGCTCACACTCTGCTGCTGGCGGCCTGGGTTCAGATCCCGGACGTGCACCGACACACCGCTTGTCAGGCCATGCTGTGGCAGCATCCCGTATAAAGAGGAGGAAGTTGGGCACAGATGTTAGCTCAGGGCTGGTCTTCCTCAGCAAAAAGAAGAGGATTGGCATGGATGTTAGCTCAGGGCTGATCTTCCTCAGACACACACAAACACAATAAATAAATAAATAAATAAATAAATAAATAAATAAATAAATAAATAAATAAATAAATAAATTTTCAAAAAAAAAAAGAAATGATAACTGTACTAGTAACTGAAAATAATGCAAACGAAGTCTATTAATTAGCATCATAATAAGCAAAGGTGCTTTCTTGCTGCCAAAGGAGACTTCATTGCTACATGGCAATCTGATTTTTTAAGGCTGAGTAGCAGGTGTTGCTGATTTGGTTATCAGATATGGTCATTTGCAGAGCTTTTTGTTTTCAGTTTGTATTTTTGCTTTTTATATAAAATAGGGAATATTTTCTTTTTTTTCCCCTCTGTCTCTACAGATCTGTTTTCCTTCTAGATGGGAGCAGATGAAATTTAGTTTTTTAATATCATGAAATATACATACAAAAAAAAGTGTATATAATGTAAATCTTTATTTTAAATAATAAGACAAATATCTGTACACTTATTACTCAACTGCAGAACATTACTAGAATCTTCAAAACCTCCCGTACCCCTCCTCAATAGCATCTCCCTTCCTTCCCCCACAAGTAGTAGCCACTGTCTTGAATATTGTGTTGATCATTTCTTTGCTTTTTAAAATATTTTTATCATGTGTATATGTATCTCTAAAAAAACGTAGTTTCCTTTTGCATGTTTTTGAATTTATTAAAATAGTATCACCCTGAATACATTCTTCTGTGACATGCTTTTCACTGTTATATTTGTGAGATTGATCCATGATAACACATTTTCACTGATGCACAATTTTCCTTCATGTTCAAATGCCATAATATCATAATTTATGTGTTTATCATCCTCAATAGATAATAGTGTTGTTTCCCGCTTTTTGCTATTACCAGTTGATAAACATTCTTGCTGTGTTTCCTGACGTACGTGTTATGAGTGTATCTCTAAGATTCATATTTTAAGGTTGAATTGCTGGGTCATGGTATTACCAGTATTACTGGCATTACATGGTATTTTTCCTATTGTTACTGACACTGATGTGAATTTCTCCCTGATTCTTGGGTGCATCGTTGGTAAACTATTTTGTTTGAGTTATTCGCATGTTGTTCAAAAAGAAAGATAGCTCTTGTTTGTGCTTTCTACCCTGCTTAGTTGTCTAGTCTTTTTTGCCAGTAACTTTAGTATGGTGTGACTATTTCTTCAGTGCCAAAATTGATATTTGTCGTACACTGATTGGTCCGTTAACACTCCTTGAGGATTTACTATGTATAGCATACCAAACAGGGTGTCATATGTCAAAAGAAAAAAACATTGCCTGTGATATTGACAATGGGCTATTTCTAGAGTTATAACCGTGGTATAGAAAAATTTTTAAAACTTTTAAAGCTAAAAGCAAAAAGAAAATAATGCGTTGATCAGGATATTATAGATCCCTACCCCAAGGAGTCAGAAGTCTTATTGTAGTCCTGCCTATGATTTGATACATTGGCTTATAACCCTGGACAAATTATTCAATCCTTCTGAAAATATTTTCTTATGTTTAAAAAATAGGAGGCCCAGCCCAGTGGCATAGTGGTTAAGTTTGCATGCTCTGCTTCAGCAGCCTAGGGTTCACAGGTTCGGATCCCAGGCACGGACCTATGCACTGCTCGCCAAGCCATGCTGTGGCAGGCGTCCCACCTGTAAAATAGAGGAAGATGGGCACAGATGTTAGCTCAGGGCCAATCTTCCTCAGCAAAAAGAGGAGGATTGGCAACAGATGTTAGCTCTGGGTTAATCTTCCTCACCAAAAAAAAAAAAGGGATAATAATATTTGCTGATAAATGTATTGTGAGGATATAGCAAGATAACGGCTATCAAAGCACTCCAAAAATATTTCATCGTGATACAAATATAAAGCGTTATTTAACATTCATGGACTCATGCGTTTATGGCTTTCTGATACTGTATTTTTTGTGTTAACTGAGGTATGCTATTTAGGGTATCTGCTATGTTAGATACTTTCCTGTGCATTAGCACTATAGCTTTTCTCAAGAAGCTCACTTTACTAGCAAAAGGGAGCAAGAAATGATTAGAACAGGGCAGTGTGTGTCACTCTAATCCTCTGATTTGTTGCTAGTTCTAGCAGGTGATTGAAGTGTACAGATCACCTGAGATGTGATAGAAACTATAGCCATTGGTGGAGTAACAGGCTTGATTGTATAGCAATAAATGGCCTATGCCACTGTAAATGTCATTTTATCTTTATTCTCCTGTAGCATTCACAACTGAATTAAGAATGTCTCCTTTTCCTAGAAAATTCTCTTTGGAAATGTACAGTGAAGAGCACAGATATAATTTTAAGCAGAAGCAATTTCTAGTCATCTGGAAAACATTTGCAATGTAAGTGGTATTTGTTTCGAGAAAGAGTAGGCTTAAATTCCTTTTTTTCAGCCAATTTTAAGAACCTGAGAGTTAGAAACTATAGTAGTTTGGTTATGGTGATAGTGGTGGTAGTGGTGTTGATAGTGATGCTGTGCCTTTAAATGAGTTCTGCTCATTAATGCAAAAGTTAGTGCTTCTGTGTCACTACCTAAGAGCTGCACCTGCACACATCTAGCCTCTGAAGTTTGGGAGATGCCTGTATTCTTTATCCCGAGTGGAGATGCTATGCTTCTCAGGTTTAGTGGTTGTATTTGGGTTCTGGAGAGAAACAGAACCAATGGGATATACATATACACAGAGAGAGAGAGAGAGAGATTTATTTTAAGGCATTGCTTCACATGATTCTGGAAGCTAGTGAGTCTGAAATCTGTGAGGCAGAGCTGGCAGGTTGAAGATTCAGGTGAGAGTTGATGTTACAGTCTTGCGTCTGAAATCTGCAGGGCAGGCCAGCAAGCTGGAAACTCAGGCGGGGTTTCATTATTGTACTCTTGAGGCAGAGTTGCTTCTTTGGAAAACCTGTCTTTGCTCTTAAGGCCTTTATGTGAGTGGATGAGGCCTACCACATTATGGAGAGCAGTCTGCTTTACTCATAATTTACTGAATTAAGTGTTAATCACATCTAAAAAATAGCTTCATAGCAACATTTAGACTGGTGTTTGACCAAATAACTGGCAAAATAGCCTAGGCAAGTTGACACATAGAATTAATCATCACAGTGGACTTTGGCCTTCAAAGATCTAGTCAATGATTAGGGTTATCCAGAGCCTATCCATAGCATGTAGATAATCACATTATTTTCTGTGTAGATAATCAGTAACCAAACGTCTCAGAATGTGGGGTCCTGAGCTTCAATCTAATCCTAAGACATTATGCATTCATTCCTCCCACATAAGGGCTGCCAGCAGTCTCCAGCTCTTCTCCTCTTGAAGTTAGGGTTGATGTTCCTCTTTTGGCATCTTTTTGGCCAAGGGGCTACATTTTACCCCAGGTTCTACACATAACTGCTGTAATGGTGGTACAGATCCTGTGCAATCCCAGACCAGAGCCAGCAAAGCAAACTGCTCAGCCTCTAGAATTTAAACTCAGCCTGGAGTGCTAGGAAGTGCATATGATTCTTACCTCACTTTTCCTTGGCTGAAGCCCTCTTTGCAAATTTTTCAAGCATCATTCCTTCTGGTCCAGCTGCAATGTTTTTTGATTTTTCTTTAGAAGTGGTAGCTGGATCAACTTTAAAAAAATTCTGAAAGCGTTAGGAGGTCAGAGTAACTGCAGTGACCATCCATCCGTTTATCCAACTTCTGCTCTGCTGTTACCTAGTGCTCACTGTGTTGCCAGCATGAGCTCAGCAGGATCAGAAGAAATGTTTAGTTATGGTCCTCCTACTCTGGAAGCTTAAAATCTAGTTAGGGGACATGAAACTGACGCTTATAGAGGAGCTTCCCAAAGAGAAAACTTTTATCTGGCCAAATACCTGGGGTTCATTATTTTATGTTAACAACCTGAGGAGCTTTGCTTATTAACTGAAAGTTTTAGGCCACAGGCGTGAGCAGTTAGACTAGCTCATTGATTAGCCTCTTAGAAATGATCCATTCTTTGAGTTATCAGACCCCTAACTTAATTCAAGAAGGAAAGTTGAAGTCATTTGAAGGTAAAATGAAAAGATTAGGACTCTTCCTTCTATAAGGAAAAAGGATGATAAGGGAATATTTACTGAAGTGTGTAAAATCATAAAAGAGAGAAATTATACAAAACCAAAATAACTAATAATTTTATTACTCAGTTTACAATTATACATTCAAAAACATACTACTATCATTCTAGTCGGAAATATAATTTAATAAATCCCATGTTTCTATTTGGCCATGTCTTAACTGATTAAAAATACTGTTTAGAAAATTGTGATTGAAAACAGATTTATCTTAAGGAGTTTTTTTTTTTTTAAACAAAGTGCAAGTATATGTTTTACATATTTGCTTTTACTTAGGAAAAAAAAACTTACCTAGAAAAATACAACTTGGGTGTAGTACCATGTGGTGTAAACAACTGAACTATTTTACTTTACTTTCCTATGAATGAGCCAGTATATATTTATTACTGGAGTTCCAGCTATAAAATTCAGGTAAGGGGTTTAAATATACCCTAGAGTATTATTTAAAAATAAATTTGTTTCTTTCAAATAGAATGCCAACCTTGGTCCATGACATGTGGGGGAGAAATTAAAATATTAAACTTTTATTACCTAGTAAACTGAAAATAAAGTAAAGGTTAAATAAATACAAAGCAGAAAATATATATATACAAAATCACAACCTCTAAAAAGACAAACAGTCTACTGTTCTCTGCTGTGGGAGCTTTATCAACAGTAGTAGTAAGGAATTCCACCTCTAGGGCAGTGCTAGTACTCAAAAATGTAAACAAGTGTGTACTTTGTTTATATAAAGAAATACGCAGCATGGTTTTTATTTCTTTGTAGATATCAAACAGCTAAATGGATTGTTTCAAAGCACCAGTAGGGGCCAGCAAAGAGCTCCTAGAGTTTTTCAGAACAGAATTGGCATTGAGATATGTTTATTTGATGTGTTAAATCCTTTTTAGACTTCTTTACTTACCACAACACTCTTAAGTGAATGAATTGCAGAGACAGTGGAATAAAATATCTTGTGTGCTCAAACTACATTGGGGTATAGTTTTTCTGTCTAATCTGCATATATTTTTAATGGAATGTTTGCTTAGGCTGTTTTTTGGCAGAGTTGTGATAGTCAAAATATAAATGGCATCATTTAAAGACTGTACTACTTGGCTGGAAAAGGCCTTAAAATTACAGGAGAAAATGCCTGGTGACAGCTTCTCTTTAACTTTTTTTTCTCAGACGTGTGCTCGATTTTTGCAATTGTATTACTAGGCTAATTTTGTATTTCTATCCTTAAGCGTTCACTTTTTATAAGTAGTGTTTTGGAAGCTAAAATATTTATCTTTATCTATTTGATTTAATGCTAAAGTTTTAATTCACTCCAAAGTTTTGGTATTTCCAAATTTATACAACTATTTGAACTTACTCATTTAAAAAAAATTTAAGTCTATATTCCTTTCTACATTAACTAACTTGACTAGATTCCTAGTGTGGCTACTATTTGGAAATTCAATCCTTTATTTGATACTCAATTACATGGGGTTTCGTTCCTACCAACTTCCTGTAATTCTATCCCTATGGGTAAAAATATTAGTGGTCAAACTCAGCTGGAGAAAGTATAGGCACCGTGATTCACATGGTTAAATGTTCATTTAGTAGAGCTGGAGTGAAAAAATACTGTTTCAACTTGAAATGCTAGAAGATTGTTGTTCTTGTGTTACTCATTCATGCAAATTGGAGAAGGTATAATTGAAACAAGGTTGGCAGTGTTTGAGGCAGTGTGCTGCAGCTGAGCTCAGCTTAAAGGTCGCTGGAAATCAAGTGCTTTGTAAGTGAAGGCATTTTGACTACAAGCGATTCAAGACATTTTGGAAACGTCAGTCTCAGGAATGGGTCGTCTTTTTCTTTCTGTGATATCTGGTATCTAATGTTTTACTTAGGATAAAGACTACTACTTAAGAGCTCTTTTAGGCACCACAAATGATTTTTTCTTTCAGTGCAGTGCAGCTGCTTCTAGCCTGTCTACAGACAGAGATCTTTGTTATGACTTTTAGCCCTTAACATGTTTGGAAATGAGAACAAATGGCACAAAGCTTACGATTGCACTTTGCAGCCAGAAGAAGCAATACTTATCCTTTGTCAGAAACCTCCGGAGATGATTTGGATAGCAGTGTTCACATGTGCTTCAAAAGACCAACACGGATTTCAACGTCTAACGTTGTTCAAATGAAGCTGACTCCCAGACAGACTGCGCTAGCTCCGTTCTTAAAGGAGAACGTTAAGTCTCGGGAAAGATCATCTGTTCCTTCACCTGAAAATGTTAATAAAAAGAGCAGCTGTCTACAGATTTCACTACAGCCAACAAGGTACAGTGGATGTCTTCAGTCTAGCAATGTCTTAGCTGATGGCGATGATGCTTCATTTGCTTGTGTCTTGAAGGAAGGCATTTACAGCATTGCTGAGGTTGATAATGAACTGAATGCTGTGAATGATGGTAACCTTTTAGGCAGTTCTGCCATTTGCAGTGGTAGCCTTAGTAACTTTTCAGCCAGTGAGAATGGGTCTTACAGCAGCAACGGTAGTGATTATGGGTCATGCACGAGTATCACAAGTGGAGGTTCATACACCAACAGTATCCTCAGTGACAGCAGTGGTTATACTTTTACACCAACTGATGATACTTTTTTTGGTGGAAATTTATCTGCGGACAGCACCTCCAATAGAAGTGTGCCAAACAGGAATATTACTCCATGTGAAATTTTTTCAAGAAGTACAAGTACAGTTCCGTTTGTCCAAGATGACTTGGAGCATGGACTAGAGATTATGAAATTGCCAGTGAGCAGGAACTCGAAAATTCCACTAAAACGTTGTTCATCCTTAGTCATTTTTCCTAGGAGTCCTTCAAATACTCCACCAACTTCTCCAACAAATACAGGTACTCTTCCAAGCAAAGGATCCTATCAAACCTCACACCAGTTTATTATTTCTCCTAGTGAAGTTGCCCACAATGAAGATGGTACTAGTGCAAAGGGATTTCTTTCAACAGCTGTCAACGGACTTCGGTTATCTAAAACAATCTGTGCTCCTGGAGAAGGAAGAGACATACGACCACTTCACGGGAAGGGCTCATTACAAAAGAAAATGGTTGTTGCAAATAATAGTCCAAATCAGACTGTCTGTGAAAAGTCATCTGAAGGATATTCTTGTGTTTCAGTGCATTTCACCCAACAAAAAGAAACTACATTAGATTGTGAAACAGCAAATGGTGATTATAAACCAGAGATGTCAGAAATTAAGCTTAATTCTGGTTCAGAGTATATTAAGCTTATGCATAGAACATCTGCATGTTTACCATCCTCCCAAAATGTAGATTATCAAATAAATATCAATGGACAGTTGGAAAGACCAAATTCACAGATAAACAAAAACCATGCTATCTTACAAAGAAGTATTTCATTGGGAGGAACTTATCCAAATGTTTCCTGTTTATCCAGCCTTAAGCACAATTGTTGTAAGGGGGGACCATCTCAATTACTTATAAAGTTTGCATCTGGAAGTGAAGGTAAAGTTAATAATTTATCGAGAGACAGCAACAGAGATTTCGCAAATGAACTGTCTAATTCTTTGAAGCATTCTTGTGAGGTAAGTTTCCTCTGGTCTCAGTAAATATTAATTTATACTAGAATAGCTTTATGAAATATTTGTTTAAAATTTATTATAACTTAGTAGTTTTATATACTTTTCTGGTCCTTAGCTAGCAAATATTCTGTAGTCATGAATTTTATATTTGTAAATCTGAAGAATCCCCAATAGTTTTTCACTCTGTTATTTTACCAATATAGAAAATATGCATTAAAAAAAATAACTTTCCAAAGTGATTTAAGCCATAAAACATTTCTGTAGCATAAAAATAAGCTTTAAATAATAATTTATTTTGTAACATTTTACCTTGGTATATTTTTTAAGTGGCATAGTATTTTAATGTCTAACTCCATATTTATTCCTACTTTCAAAAATGCTCATTTGGTGTTCTCCCCTCCTTAATCATTGTGAAATAAAGTGAAATATAGGATGCTAATTTAAAATATTAAACAATAAAAAGCCCATATAAAAATGGGAAAAACTTGTTATAAATGAACATAGAGAAAGTGTTTCTCTAAAATACACGTATTTATTAGATTATTGATAAAAGCTATTATGCTGTATGTTTAAAGCAGAGGAAAAATAAATGGTATTTGCATTTGTATATACCTTAACCACAGGAATTTTGTTTCCACCCTATTTTTCTTTAGCTACCCGTTAGGACTGCTATCTAAAATGTAACTCACTCTTTGAAGGATATTGAATTCTAAATTTTATATTTTTCAATTTGGTTTCAATTGCTACGCATTTCCCCTAATTTTCTAGCTACCTTATAAATTTATTTTGATAATTTTGCTTTATTATATTAGTAACTTGACTCTAATGACTCTTAACTAGAACAGCTCTTTATGTAATTTGGCCTTTCCAGAGTATTTTAAGCGTTTTGAATTTAAATAGATTTTTTAAATTTCTGTATTTGGAAAGTCTTGCCAGATTTCAGGAAATTAAGAAATTTTTCTGACTAAACCAGTACTAAATGACAGTACCTAATAGTTTGGGGGAAAAAAACTTATCTGTGTTTATGTAACACTTAATATCTATATTAAAGATTTTTTTAAAACTTCTGGACAAGTAGCTTTAAGTAAATAAAATATTAAGTAATTGCCAGTTTGTTTTCTCTCTTTTGAAATCTGATAAATATAATCATTGTTACCCAAGGCCCAGATGTTCATATAAACAGTTACTTTACTGAGGATGAACAAAGATCAGATTTCAAATTCTGCTCTGTGTTTTGGAATTATTAATTTCCATTTACAAAACTTTTTAAAAAGCAGCTTTTAAGAGATTATAATCCCTTCAGATGTTTTGCCCCCTAAAAGAAAGCAAGGTGATGCTATGAAGAAATGTATTAATAGTTTGCTAGTTGAATTACATTTACCTTGTAAATTTATTTTACATTTAGTGAGATAATCAATCTGAAAGGAATACTTAACCTAGAAATTTTTATATAAATATCCTTAAAATAGTTGATTTTGTTGTAATGTTATAGTTTCTTGTTGGTGCTTTTGAAAAATGGTATTTTTAATAAAGTGTGACTAAATGCCTTTTGCATGGCTAAAAATATACACTTTTGTTGATTTTATTGAAACTTAGGTAAGCTAACTTAAATATTTTTCTGTGGCAGCCAAATGCCTAGCTTTGTGCAGATTCTATTTTTTTGATAGATTATTGAATTATGAAATAGTTCAGAAGTGTGTAGTTTGCTGAAGAACTTTAAATTGTTTCTCCTTTTAATGTTTATTAAACAACTCTTTATTAAAATATTGTAAACAATATACTGACCATTAAATTCAACATATACTAGATCTAAATTGATCTAATTGATTAGTTGTAAATCAAGGGCTTGTTCTAAAAGGAAAATACTAATGTTGTTTTTTCTAAACATAGCAGTGGCAACAATAATGGGGTTTTAGAAATAATCCTGTGTTTATCAATAATTATATATTAATCTAATTATAGTGGTATATTGTAACTCATTTATAAATAAACAGCTCCCAAAATATTTCCCATGACTCCAGTTAGTCTGGGGTAGTATTCTGATATGCTGAGTCTGGATTCACATTTAACAAGTTGATATTAGAGTAGCATTTAGTAATGTCAGCTATCTGTACCGAGCAGCCGTGAAATGAAATCACTACCTTGGTCAGGGACCCTGGTTTCTAAAGCACGCAGAGGCCTACAGATTCTTTTCTTATGGGTTTAGCTACCAGTCTCTGGCAGCATAGTATCCAGTTTCTAGCTCTCTGTAATCAACAGCTCATTAATGGCTAATTTTTTAAATCTAGTGAGAACTTTTACCTGTATCTGCAACAGGCCTCTGTCCTGTGTTTACAACTTAGAATGAAGATGGGACTTTGTAGTCTGCATGATAGTGTTTCTTTTATTTGCTATCAAAGAACATAATAATAACTGGCATGTGTTTTTTATATATACTTTTTGAAATACAATATTACTTTTGTAAAGGCTGTATAAAGTCTTTTTATCAGAAAGTAAATATTTGATGTTTTAACATTGTGTGTACTATTTTATCAGCTCGAGCAAGAAATAGGTTTAGGGAAATAAGGTAGTTTTTATCCAGTTACAAAAATTACTATTTAGATTTCTAAAATCTGTATAATAGTTAGTTTTTTCTATTATTTTCCCTTATTTGTTGTCTTCTAAACCTCCTATCTTATGTTGTTAGGATGCTCAGAGATTTCATTACCCTATTATTTAAAATACCTTAGTATTTTGCCCAAGCGTGTACATGTCTTCCATTCTTTACATATATGCATGTTTTTATCAGAAAGTTTGGCTTTACATTTTTTCTTTTTATTATAAAAGTTTTTGTTTATTTCCTGTTACCTAATGCTGGGTGGGTAAATTACTTAAGCTTAGTATAGTAGAACTTGAGAAAACTGTGTCTCAATTATTTCAAAAGCCTTTAACACTAATCTGAAGATTATGCATTTCAATAATTTTGTTATTTAGTTGTTCTTCCTAAAATAAATGTTTTAAATATATACTTATTTTAGTGTTCCGTTATTTTCTCAGTCCTTATTTCATTAACTTTAGCAGCATATTTAGAGACATTTGGTTAAATTTATTTTGAACAACACTTAATATTTCCTATAAAAACCAATATAGTGGGGCTGGCCCAGTGGAGTAGTGGTTAAGTTCACGCACTCCGCTTTGGCAGCCCAGGATTGGCAGGTTCGGATCCTGGCCACGGATCTACGCACTGCTTATCAAGCCATGCTGTAGCAGGCGTCCCACGTATAAGTTAGAGGAAGATGGGCATGGATATTAGCCCAGGGCCAATCTTCCTCAGCAAAAAGATGAGGATTGGCAACAGATGTTAGCTCAGGGCTAATCTTCCTTACACACACACGAAAAACCAATATAGTTTATAAATATTGACTCTCAAACTGTGATATAACAATGTTAATGACCAGTTTTACAAATTTAGTGTGACATGTATGTTTGTGTATATATATTTCTTAGACCTAAGGAACTATAATGTTAATTTGAGAGTGGTTTGGGGAGCTGAATTGTTTGCTTCAGAAATACTTAGTATTTCTCTGTAGGTGTGTCTTCTTTAATTCATTCATCTAGCTCACATTTGAGTGCCTGCTATTTGCAAGCAGGCACTGACCCAAACACTGGAAACAAAAGATAATAAAGTACAGTCTCTAGTTGGGGAAGATCCCATTCTAGTAATAGAGACACACTGGTAAGCAAAAATCATTTCAGTCTAATATGTGATGTGCTAAAATAGAAGTGTGTATAAAAAATGGAAAAAGATGCAATAATTGTCTGAAGGAGAGGACCTTGTCAGTAGAGGAGGGCTTCACAGAGGAGGTGACATTTGAGCTAAGTCTTGGTAGTGAGTTGGAGTTCACCAGGCAGATAAATCAAGGAGGATATTCTAGGGTGGTGATTCTCAGTCTCGGCACTATTGACGTCTTGGGCTGGATACTTTTTGTTATGTGAGGCTGTCCTCTGTCTTGTAGGATGTTTAGCAGCATCTCTGGCCTCTACCCACTGGACACTAGTAGCACTCTTCTCCCCCAATTGTGACAATCAAAAACTGTCTCTAGACATTGCCAAATGTCCCCTAGGGGCAAAATTGACCCCTGTTGAGAATCATTTCTCTAGGCAGAAGCACATGCAAGGCTAGAGGTGTGAAAGAATCACACTGTAAATAGTTCAGAGTGACTCAAGCATAGGGACTTCGGGGACGTGGGAGGAGATGAGGCACTAGAAGTGGCTTGGAGTCCCTTTAGGCGTAGTACCTCATGCTGAAGAGAAAGCATTGTGTCTCTTGCTAACAGACGATAATTAGGCAATGGAAGTCTTTAATTTGCAAGTGTAATGTGCTCATTTTTATGTTTTTAGATGATAAATTTTTATGACACCATCGATTATAAATGAATCAAAGTTTTCTTGACTTGAATGACTGGGTGAATGATGATGTCATGAACTAAGATAGGGAATTCAGGAGAAGGGCCAGATTGGAGGGTGAAGAAGAAATCATGAGTTATTAAGTTTATGTACTGAGAAGCTGCCCTGGTGGTACTGCTGTCAAGTAGGGCAGTTGGAGATACAGGACCAGGGCTCAGGAGAGAAGTGAGAGCTGGAAACAGAGCTTGGGAGTTATGAGTGTAGTCGTAGGCTTATGTAAGGGTGAACTGAAATGCATGGAAGTGAGATGAGAGGTGAGGATAAATCAGAATTCTGGGACCGCCAGCTTTGGGGAGACGATGGAAGAAGAGATAAAGAAGAGAGCCACCGGGGAGGCCAGGAAAGCATGGAGGCACAGAAGTCAGGGGAAGGGAGAATTCAGGGGGGCAGCAAATAACGCCACAGAGTGTATGTATCCATTGAACATGGCAGTTAGGAGGTCCTTGGTGACTTTAGCAAGAGAAGTTTCAGGAGAGTAGTGTAAAAGTCTGGTTGAATTAAAAATGAAACAGGTAAGGAAGCAGAAACAGCAAGCAAAGGTTGCTTGCTAAATGTTATAAAATAGGCATGAGATAGTGTAAGCAAGGTCTGTATTTAATGGTTGCTATGTAGATGACAGTATTAGGGGGATATAAGATGCATAAGAAAAATTCTGTATGTATAAGAATATTGCAGTCTATTTTCTAGGGGAAATAAAAAGGCTGTACCTCTCTCTGTTCTTTCACCTTAGAACTATAGAATAAGTGAGTATAGGCAGTGAAAACTGAAATGGAGATTCAGCAGTATGAAATGAAGGAAACAGAAAATTACAAGTGAAAACTTGATATTGCCTATGAATAGTCACAACTCATTTTGAACAGCATTACTCTAACTCTCTCAGCCCCCTCCCTACCACCAAAAATAAAACAAAACAAAAACAGAGCTTCCATGTAGAAAACAAGTCAGGGTTTAAGGCCTATTCCTAGAAACCACTAGGAGAACAGGCATCTCTCTCTTTCTGTCACTAGCTTCTTCCAGGATATGGAGCCCACCATGTGCTAGCTGTTGTGAGGCCTCACCCTTCTAAATCCACTCTCCCTATACATTAGGGGTGAAAGTAGAACAAGATAGACCAGGAGAAGCCAGGACTAGGAGCCTATTTAGGCAGAAGAGGCTTGGCAGAGTCCCTGGGTGTGGCCAGCCAATGTGTTGAGGTCAGGCTGGTGGCTAGCAGAAGGGGCAAATGAGTATTAAGAAAGGGAACCAATGATGTTGTGTCAGCATATCCAGGAAATACCTGAAGTATTGGTCAAGTGTGTGGCTCAGTATTCTTTGTTTGCCCATGTGTGAGATTGGAAGACTATTATGGTTAGGTGAAGACAGACACTTAGAGATATAAGGAAGCATTTCAAAACAAGAAGTGAACAGATCTGTCCCAATTCAATGAGATATTTTGGGGGAAGCTCTTAACATAGGATAACTGTTGAAAAGCAATTTTACCTTCGCTGAGATTTAACTAAACTGCTTAGATATAACTAGAGCAGATCTGACAACTTGGAAGGGCAAGCAGCTAACGTGACTAGGTACCTTGTAGCTCAATTCGTGGGCTAGTCAAAACAAACAACACCTTGACCAAGCAAATCCATGACGTTTCTCTTTAGGCTCTAGGATATCTGGGGGGGGGGGGGGGGGAAGATCAGGTCTTCTCTTGATTTAGATGTATTATAAAGCCATAACATATGAAACATTTTGTGGTTTACCTTAATAGAAAAAAATACCAAGTAAAAAGAAATTTACATCAAGGATATTGGTAGTACAATGGACAATGTCTTTAAATTCAGTTTTTCAATAAGTATAAGAAACATTCTTAACAGAATTTTTGTCTTTTGTCTCCCTTACAAAAGCTGAGAGCATAACATTTTATGATAGCTAAAATAGTGTTATCTAGGACTACTTCCATTTTTATTTTTGCTTTTCTCTGAAATTTTTGTTGGTAGGTAGTGCCTTCTCATGCTTTAAGGATTACAATTGCAGAACAATTTAAGTTGTCAGTTGGGCCAGTGATTTGCAAATTTTCATGTGCATGTACATCACCTGGAGATCTTGTTAAAGGCAGAATCTGATTCAGTAGGTCTGGGGTGGGGCCCGAGAGTTCTGTATTTCTAGCAAGCTCCTGGGTCACACCAATGCTGTTAATTCCCCAAACACACTTTGAGA
The DNA here is from genome assembly GCF_020826845.1 of Diceros bicornis minor. Classification (NCBI taxonomy): domain Eukaryota; kingdom Metazoa; phylum Chordata; class Mammalia; order Perissodactyla; family Rhinocerotidae; genus Diceros; species Diceros bicornis. Next base: position 51,367,843 of record NC_080744.1, on the reverse strand, counting down.
AGCAAGGCTGAAGACCATTCTTTTATGAGAATGGTAATACAGTTCATAGTTGAAGTATCCAATGAATCCATCTCCCTCTTTTACATAAGAAAGAGCATGGGTATACTGTGGCCAGAGCCAAGCTAATTTGCTAAGAGTTTTAAATCCACTTAGGCATTTAGACTAGTTATTGATTGAGACCATGTAATTCATTGTCTGGACCAATTGTTTGGACCAAGAAACACTCAGCAGCAAGGTTGCCTACGTGCCTCAAAAAAGAACTTTAGTGTGACTCTTGCAGAATTCTAACTGGTATTAAATTTTCTAGGATTACATTTTAGTTTCATTTAAGAACTTAAAAATATTGGTCTATAAGGCATGTAGTTCTACTTAAAGAAATCTCTTGAATTCATTATGGCTGTAATTCTGATTTAGAGGGTGAGATTTGAAAACTACACAATTGAAATGTTATATTTTTCATAATTATTTTGGCTTATTCTGGCTTATTCTTCCTCTTTGTGAACAATTTTCAGTCTTTTCCATATACTTTCCAGAAGCAGTGCCAATTAGGGTACTACTAAGAATGTGTAAATCTTTCATTGGCTCATGTAATGAATTGAAATACCATATGTAATCAATGCTTAGTTATGAGCTGTCCTTTTGATGGCCCTACAAGGAGAAAGTTTAAAAATCCTTTATATATAACTTTGTAAGGCTACTTAAAATTTTATATTACTTCTAAAGTATAAATCAGTATTTGAAAATCTTAGCAACTGTTCTTCCATTGGACCAGTTTAAGAAATCGTATTGGTGCCTTGGTTTTTTTAGCCTTTGTGGCTGCTCATGGCTTAGCCTAATTTCCTGGAACCTCATAAGATACTAAACATTTCAGGTAAGAAATGAGAAAAAGGAAGGATAGCAAGAAAATCAGTTCAGGATGGGGAGACAGAAATAGATGGGCAGGTAAGCAGGTAGGCAAATGTAAATCTTTTAGAATTTATCAAAGAAGAATTCTAGAGAAAGGATTAAGGAAATGGATAATCTTTTCTGGGTTCTAATTTACTAGAATGTAATTCCCTACATTCAGGAACTTTTGGGACTTTTTGACTTATTCACTGCTGTATCCCCAGTACCTAGAACAGTGCCTAGCTCAAAACAGACACTCAATAAATATTTATTAAATTAATGAATGGAGCCAAGGGAACTTTTGGAATGGGGTAGAGATGACTGTAGCATCCTGAGAGATGAGGGTGACCAGACTGCCTTGCACAAACAGATAACCAAACTAGGATATTTAACTGATGACTGTAATGATGAGAGGGAGCTACTTGATGCTTCATCCTTTGCATGAAAGAGTGGCACTCTTAAATGAATACCTTGTCCCTGGGGTGGATGCCAATGGAATATTGTGATCGTGACTCAAGGGTTAGTTTCCACAGTGGAGTCTGATTCATAGCCTACATATTCCACTAACTGGTACCGTAGAATGATGTGTCTGGATAGAGGCTCAGATCAAATTTTCTAAAAAGATTGAATGGGCAAAAGCTTTTAAGGGTATTTAAACAAAGGCCATTTGATTAGCTTTAAATTTATCATTGTTTAGTAAAATGCCTTCACTCCAGCTTTATGTAAGAACTGCATTCTCAGAGTTGTTCCTGGAGTTGCAAGTAACTGTTTTAGCTAAGAATGACCTTTTGTACCTGAGGCTGAAAGACTGAACCCTCTTAAAGAGTCGCCGAGCTTAATGGAAACTCAAGTCATCTTCAAAGCAAATGAGTTGAACAAGTATTTATCAGAAATAGAATATGTGCCTGCTGTAAGTGGCAAACATTATTCCTGGCATTTGAAGAATTTATAATTTAGATGTGAAAGCAGCATAATCCATTAAAACAATTAACTAGAGTACAATACAGTATAATACATAATAATATCCATATACCTACTTCAGGTAGGTAAACACCTAAACTCTGAGAAATCGAATTGCCTATATAATTTTTAACTAATCTTAATTTTTATCAAGATAACACATGTGCCTGTTTTAAGAGTCAGATGTTATTTCTTTGGAGATTTCCTTTTTGCCTTTTTCTCAGAGTTCTCTCTTCCTAGAATTCCTGTTAGCCAAAGTTTGCACCTTTTGGATTGATCTCATAATTTGCTTTTCTCTCGTCTTTTCTGTTTCTCTGCCTCCTTTTTCTACTTTCTGGAAGATCTCCTCCAAGTTTCCCCTTCTCTTTAACTTTAAAATTTTGGTTATTTTAATTTCTAAAGTTCCGTCTTGTTTTCTGATGATTCCTTACTTTTATTCTTGTTTTATCAATACAGTCTCTTATCTCAGAATATTTTACGTCAGATTTTCTTTTTTTTTAAGTTGTGTTGTGTGTCCTACATTGTCTCTGGTTCCTGTGGGTCACATTGTTGTTATTGTTGTTTGTTTCTCTTTGTTATTGGACATTTTCCTCCAGATGTCTGGTGAACCTTGGCTGTCTGTTCATATTTGAGGGTGAGTCACCGTGAAGTTATCTGGAGGCTCTGAAATTGTGTGGGGCTTTTCATCTGGGCAGCTTCATTGTTGGGAGACCTTTAACTGTCAGTATCTGGACGTCTTTTCTCAGAGGTCGGTTTGTTTCTCCAGAGAAGAAACTTCCAATGATTGCCATTATGTTTTATAGCGTGGTTAGTGATAAACTAGGAATGAAGGTGATTTCTTTTTATAGGTTCTGAAACTGAGTTAATTCAGGGTAAACCACACCTTAAAAGTGATACTTACTTACCAAATTCTTAAGGTGCTGATGATAATTTAATTAATTTACAGTAAGTGAAGTGCCCGATTTTCATACCTGTTGTCTAAAATACATTGTGTATATTCTAGAAGTGACGATACTCCTACAAAGACTAAATTAGCATTCTTTATAATAGAATATGTGGTTTCCTTAACATATTTCCCAACTTTTTACATTCTTGGCAATACATTTTAATGTAAATGTGCATGCCTGTCTCTCTGAGAAAGAGAATAGGCCTATTAAAAATGTGTTTGGGTATAGGACAAGAAGGAAGAGGAGACCATAGTGGCCTCCTAATGGAGTGTAAGGTTGGATGCTCCCTGTCACTAGATCTTGAAACCTCAACTGTGATTTTTTTAACTTGGGGAAAATCCTGGTAAATTCTTTTTTGAACTCTTAACCCTATATCTGTAAAAGTTAGAATCAGTTAACATATCGTATTAGATACTACATTTTAGAAAACTCGCTGTGGTAGTGGTTATCTCCATATTAGAAATAAGGGAACAAGCTTAGAAAAGTTAAAATGACTTACTCAAGATCATAAACCTAATAAATGTCAGATTTGGAACAGAACTCAGCTCTATTATGTATTCTAAGCACTTTTCTTCTGTATCAGTAGGTGAGAGGACTTTCATCCTACCCTGCAGTAGGAGGAATCCAAAGGATAAAGCTGCTTGGGGAAAGTTATTCTAGTAAAAATAGCATCCAAAAGAAAAAAAAAAGAATTGTCCAAAGGAAAATTTCCACTTGGGCTGACTACAATCTGATGAATAACTTTTACACTCTGCAGAACACATAGACCAGATAAGTCCTTTCTTATTGCCATTGTTGAGTGAAAGCTGAGTTCAGGGATTATTATTTAAACACAGTAGTAGAGAACCAGTTTATCTTTCAGATATTTTTTTTCCTATTCCTCTGACTTGTGACCTGACATTTATAATTACTTTGTTCTTTCTAATTTATTTTATTGATCAAGTAACACAAACTATGTGTTTCTACCTCTTATAACACTATGAATTTGATTCTTACATTCTTTTCCTTCAAGCACTATGATACAAAAGTAGAAAGAATAATATAATAAGCCCCCATGTGTGCCTGCAGTGAACACTCAGTTTCAACAATTATCAACATTTTGTCAATCAGGTCATCCATCTCCTCCTCTCCTTTTTGTTCTGGAATTTTTTTTTTTTAAGTAAATCCCATACATCATATAATTTTACCCATAAATACTTCAGAGTACATCTGTAATGGATAAGGACTTTTTAAATATATAAAACTACCATGCAATTAACACACTTAACAAAATTAACAATAGTTCTAAGTGGTTTTAACTGGATCTCTGTCAAGTCATCTAGGTCGTTTTAGCGTTGACAAAGCTCAGGATGGATACCTCTCCTTTGACTTGTGTCTGTCTAATTCTTCCTCTATTTTATAATGTTCATCTTACTTTGGGGCTGAGCATGTTAATTTTTACCATAGGATTTTCTGTTTCTTTAATCAGATAATTTTTGGTAGTATATTTGTTACCAATTAATTGAGGTTTTCCTTTTGAACCTAAAACTAAGAGATTAGAAGTAGGACTTGGAATTTATCACCTAACTACACCTTACCTAAGCCTTAATCACCACAAATCTGCGTTTAGGGTTCAAACATCTGGGATACCTACCTTCCTCATTTCGGGGTAGAGTGAAAATGTACTCTGTGGTGAATTAACTATATTAATTCCTCTTATAGCTTCTCTGAATCTTAATTTCATGTTTATGAAATATGACATTTGTGAAACTTGGCAGAGTTGTTTTGAGGATTTGAAATTTTATATCTGTTTGGCAGGTAGTTGGTGCTCAATAAAAGGTAGCTATTATTATCTTCCTTATAATATTGTGTGAGAGTATATGAAAGCACATTGTAGACTGTAAAGTGCCATAATATGTAAAATAAGGATAATAATAATAACAGTTACTGTTTTATATGTGTACAAACTGAATCATATATAACTTTAAGAATCCACATTAATAGTTAAATATTAGGAAATACATGAAAAGAACACATTATTAAAAAGTAGTAAAAAAAATACACAGACTAGAAATCTGGGGAAGCACTTCTTCATAAGACTCTAAATCAAAGATCAAGATATATTTTCAAGGGAGGACAGTTTTCCCAAAGCCCTATTAAAAATTAAAGCACAGTTATTTTTATTTATGCTCAATTTTTATTATGTATATTCTTGGGGACAAAATTATGTCAAGATTATTATGTCCTACAAAAGAAGGACAAAAATAAATAAGAATTATACATCAAATTAACAGGAGGAGGAGAAAATTAGCAGCTAGAAAGTCCTGTATGCAGGCCACAAGCCATTCCTTATGCAATAATTGGTAGTCCTAAAGAAGGTGACCCTATCATTTTTTTTTTTTATCCCTCATTGAAAATATTGACTCATAGAGACACGGTATCTTATTGATCTTATGCCATTGATAGAGTCAGCTTCTAGCCATAAGATGGTAGGTTCTTTCTCTTCAGTTTGTAAACTAAAGAATTCCAGATCTCTCAATTGATGTGTTTTTTTTTTTTAATATACTATTTTTTAGAGCAGTTGTAGGTCCCCAGCAGTATTGAGCAGAAGGCAGAGATTTCCTTCGTACTTCCTACCCTAACACGTGCAGCCTTCTCCATTATCAACATCCCCCACCAGAGTGGTACATTTGTTACAATTAATGAACTTACGTTGATATATCATTATTACCCAGAGTCCAAATAGGGTTCACTCTTGGTGGTGTATATTCTGTGGGTTTGGACAAATTTATAATGACATATCTACCACTATACTACCATGCAGAGTAGTTTCACTGCCCTAAACATCCTTTGTGCTCCACCTATTCATCCTTCCCCTCCACTTACTCCTGGCAACTACCGATTTTTCTACTGTCTCCATAGTTTTGCATTTTCCAGAATGTCATATAATTGAAATCATATAGTATGTAGCCTTTTCAGATTGGCTTCTTTCACGTAGTAATATGCAGTTAAATTTCCTCCATATCTTTTCATGGCTTGATAACTCTTTTTTTTAAAGTGCTGAATAATATTTCATTATCTGGATGTACTACAGTTTATTTATCCATTCACCCACTGAAGGACATCTTGGTTGCTTCCAAGTTTTGACAGTTGTGAATAGAGCTGCCATAAATGTATGTTTGCCAGGTTTTGTGCAGACAGAAGTTTTCAACTCCTTTGCATAGATACCAAGGAATGCATTGCTGGATCATATGGTAAAAGTTTTGTAAGAAACCACCCAACTGTCTTCCAAAGCAGCTATACTATGTTGCAATTCCACGAGCAATGAAGGAGAGTTCCTGTTGCTCCACATCCTTGCCAGCATTTGGTGTTGTCAGTGTTCTGGATTTTGGTCATTCAAATGTGTGTAGTGGTATCTCATTTTAATTTGCATTTCTCTGATGACGTAAGATGTGGAACATCTTTTCATATGCTTATATGTCATCTGTATATCTTCTTAGGTTAAGTGTCCGAGGTCTTTGGCCCATTTTTTAGTTGGGTTATTTGTTTTCTTACTGTTGAGTTTAAAGAGTTCTTTGTATATTTTGGATAACTGTTCTTTCTCAGATATATCTTTTGTAAATATTTTCTCCCAATCTGTGGCCTGTGTTTGCATTCTCTTGACAGTGTCTTTTGCATTTATGTTCATTACAAAATGATCACGACAATAAGTGTAGTTACTAGCTGTTAGGAATTTTTTTAATCTTCTAAATTAAATTTTGATATTACCCTTGAGTATCATTTGTAAATTTTATCAGACAGGTGCTAAAACTGCTGAAATATATTATACTGATAGAAGCCAGTCAAATCTGTTTATTTAATACATGTAACCTAAGTTTTCCCAAGCATCACCAGACTGCAGGTACCACTGGAGACAAAATAAGTAAAAATTGTTAGAGAAAACATTTCATTCTACCCCTACATAAGTAGTCTTGTACCAAAGTTTACTAAAAAAAAAGAAAGAAAAAAAGAAGAAGAAAAACCACTTTGGGAATCTTTTGGTAGTTAATTATTTTGTTTGTTGTTTAGAGGTATTCTTTGGCTGGTCCCTTCAGGTCTTCTCCCAGTGTGTTCGTTGTACTGACAATAATGCTTTGAATGCATTCGTGAGTCGCCGTGCTCCACTTGTGCTTAATACTGTTTGTTGATGATTAGGGAAAATAGTACCAAAACTCCAACAGGCAGATTTTGCTTTTTAAATGTCATTTGTTGTGAAATACAAAAGAGTGGAAGACATCATCCCAACTTTTGATGGGGCAGACTAAGCAAGGAAGACAACGAACATATATAAAATGGTTTGAAATTGGTTAAAGAAGGATCAGCGAGTTGAAATGATTGGGCTTCAAGGCTGCTTGCCCATGAATGAAGGGAGTCTGCAGGAGGAACACCTCGTTAAAGTAGTCTGCACACTGAAAACTGAAAACTCCTGAATTCTCAACAGCGTTCTCCTGGCCCACTAACGCTAGCTGCTATTTCATACTCTGAAGAAACGTATTCAGTTTGAAGTCCAGTGGTTGATAAATTTCAGATTCAGTTACCTTTAAAGATGGTTAAACTGGAATCTGGAGCCATTAATCCACCAATTAACCTAAGAATGAGCTAAATAATGACTTCCTACTACGTGCAAGGCATTGCTAGGCCCTGCACAATGTGGTAAAACTTAGGAATTATTTTTAACCTTACCTTTAAACGTTGTGTAAACATTCTTAGATTATATTTAAACTAATAAATGGGGTGGTTTTATCTGAATCTAAGTTTACATGAGCTGTGGATTTCACCTCTCACAGATGTATTTTTTTAATTTGGGGGTAGTATCAGTAGCAAATCAGGGTTGTAATCTCATGTGATTTGAATAATAGAGATTCATGCAAAATATTCTGTCAGACTTTACCAAGTATGTGCAGATTCCAAGTGGTGGATTCCCTCTGCCAAGGATGGGAGGGTGGTTCGTGGTCACCAGAGGGCAGAAAAGGTCAGGAACAGATGGGGAAGGCTGGGGAGAAGTGTAGGGAAAGTGTTGTGCCCCCTTTTCATAAGGAAGACAACCTCTCACAGCTCAGGAAAATACAGTACAGTCTCCGGAGCAGGAAAGCCAGTAAATGATCTGGGAACATAGCCATAGTCAAAGCAGTGAGAAACATGGGAGGGAATCAATAAACCAGTCAGGAGCCCAAACATTACCAGGTTGTTACACTCGTGGCAGAAAACTCAATTCAAGTCCAGGTTGAAGAAGGCAGTCAGATTGCAGGGAGTCATTTAACCCTTTTGATTATTTAGCCGTTTTGATTATTGCTCCAGCTCTGTTCAACATACTGACCACCTTGAAATGGGCAAGCAGGACTTGTGTCTCCTGCCTGAATAGGCGAGGGAAGTCTGATACCCTCTTCTTTTGATTTTGTAGCATTTCCTGTCACATTGCTGATTTGGTTTCATAATGCTAGAACTGTTACTATTTTCTTCCTGGTCGATTCTCTCCACATCATAGATTACTTCTTCAGGTCTAAATAGCTAGTTTTTACAAAGGAGGAATTAATTGATAAAAAGATGATATAGTACAATTTTCTAGTGAGTCAGGCCATTTCAGTTTTAACACTACTTAATAAAGTAGAATTTATCTCTAGGTATTAAATACCTAAAAAGGCAAGGTACATTAGGATATAACAAAGAGTAAAAGTTTTCCTTAACCACTATCCTATATACATCCATAGAATTCTGTACTTTACAGTTTTTGCACACACTTTAATTATATGTACATGTTTGTCAACTGCGCAAGACTGTATGCTCCATGATATCAGGAACATTCTCCCACACTTAGCATGGAGCTCGGCTATAGAAGCCAATCGCTAACATTTGTTACCCTCATGGAATTTATAGTCTAGTTGGAGTAGAAGACAACTATAATACAGATGTTAAAACAGACACAAGGTGAAGTAGAATTACAGAGGAGGAAATTAGCAATTTAGTCTAATCAAGAAAATTTTCATTAAAATGGCGTTGAGTTGGACCTCGTAAGTAGACAGGCAGAGATGAAAAAGAAGCTTTCTAGGAAGCAGAAGTGAGTTTGAGAGGGCAAAATACAGGATTTGTTCAGTAGAAGCATAGTACTCTATTGGGGAGGCTTATATTAATAGATAAGGCTGCAAACTAGACTGGAAAAACAAATGTAGAGGGCTTAGAATCCCATGCTAAGGAATGTATAGTTGTTCCTCTGGATCAATATTTTTTTAAATTTGTTCCTCGATAGTCTGTAAGATGCATCATATAAAACCCATCCCACTGACAAGTTTGTATAATGCCACATGCTGTATTTTTTGGAACGTCACAATGCACACTAGTAAAGTTAAGTTCCTAAACTTTTCCTACTAGAAATAAACTTTTGAACTTCATTTAACCAAATGTTTCCCAATTATGGTGGCCACCTTTGAACTCTTAGTATCCAGTGGATCTATTATTCCTCAGAACACACTTGGGAAATGATGTTTATGCAATAGCAAGTCTTCAGAGGTTTTGAAAAGAAGATTGCCATAATTAGAAAATGTTTTTATTTTTACAATTTAAGCTAGAAAGAAATGCAAATACATAGATACCTGACTCCTTTTGCATCTTTTAGAGGGATTCTTTGTGGTGTTATGTTTAACTGTCTTAATTTACATTAAAAACTACCAAGTCCATTTGGAAGTAGGATAAAAATAGATAAATATAGATGTTATGCTCATTCATCTTCAGCTGGTTATCAATCATTGTCTACTATTCCTGGTTTTCTCCAAGAATTGAATAGAGATGTGGTTCTCCAGGTGTGACTACTGAATCAGCTGTGTATCAGTTGAGAACTGGTAAGAACTGCAGATTCTCAGGCCCCACCCTAGACCTAACTGAATCAGAAATTCTGGGAGTGGGGCCCAGTGATGTGTCTTAAAGAAGCCCTCCAGGCAATTCTGACGCGCACTGAAGTTTGAAAACCACTTGAATGGACTAATGACGTGAATCTTTCGAAACTCTAGATTAGATCAGGAGCAGAAGCCTATAGACTACTTCCTCAGCTGCCACAGCTTCCATTTGCCCATTTTAAAGTGATGATTTTAGTTCATCTTCTCACAGTTGTTTTTAAATTAAATATCTGAGATTTTACCCAGTTCTTTGGTTTCTTAGAATTAAGGTCACTATATCTTTCTCAACAGTGGCAGCCATTCCTAAATTAGTTTCTCATTTAGACTACAGATATAATTCTCCCAGAGAATATTAGCTTCATCTCTTCAAAAGTTTACCTTTTTCTTTCCCTGGTAGCTTGGCAGACATTCTTAGACAAAAAAAGTAGTATCATAATTTAGTGGTGCTCAGAAGAGTGAGTCTCTGTGTTGATTTATTTTTAATCAAGAATGAATACTTTCTCTCTGAAAGGAAGAGCCTTATATCCCTTTTATCAGTTATCTAGCTGTGGGTATTTCATGGGTAAGTTAGAACTTTATACATTTAGTCCTCTTGTTATTTCCCTTTGTTTAGAAATATAAATTTGAAACAGTCGGAAAAATTGATGAGGGTGGAGGAAAGTTGTAATAAATGCAAAACTTTCTTCTCACCTTTTCTAGTGCTCTGGTTTAGGGGCATACAATATAAATGGCTTCTAAAAGTGTATTGGATATATTAAATTTTAATTTTGGAAACAGTTATAAAATCCTATTCATGTTTGATACAACACAACCTATTCCTATTACGATTCCTATTATTCCTTGTTTACTTCAGATTCCTTCTCTTCTGTGGCATATTTAAAAAATGGTTTATATTTGAAAATCTTCACAGTACATTATAAAGTAAACTTTAAAGCATAGAAGAACTTGTCAAAGTAAATCTTCAGTTTTCACAAGTCTGTGATGATTATAAAGTGGAGACCTCCAAAGAAACTGAAATTCAGAGGAGGATAGCTCAAACTGAAACTGGCTTCAACAGGGATTTTTCCTGACTCCCTCCCCATCCTCGTCTATTAGGTAAAAATCCCTTTAAAAATGTGAGGCTGGCTAAGGGCTGTAGAACACATGTACCCGCATTTTCAAGCAGTACGAAAGAACAAGTACAGTTTGTGTCTCACAGTTAAATCTCCCAGACAGGCTGGCTGGCCGAGCAAGTCACAAGCTCAGGGCGTTGAATGTCTGCTTTAAGAGAGGACATCCAGTTTCCATAGCACTGTGATTTTACAGCATAGATCAGATTATACTGTTTGTTTAGCTAACACCATTTTTGCCTTTACATAGGAAAAAGATTGAATCAATAAATCTTGAACTTCTAGAAAAATGTTTAAAATCAGCAGGTCATGGTATAAAGTGAGTCAGTATGTAAGTAGGAAGGTAGAAGCTATGCAAATACAATTTTACTTAAGATTTGCATACGTTAGAAAATAGTTAAGCTAAATTTAGAGTAATTTTCATAATCCTTTTTTCTTATAATATCTAGGATGTAATATGGATTTTTGAGAGGAAGATGTTGATTAAAAATAAAAGTTTCTATGAAATTTTGGAAACAGAAAATATATGGTTCCTTAGTTTAAAAAATACTATAAATGGATCCATTCATGTAAGTTCTGCTTATTTTTCTCAGAGATCCACATGTGCTAATATCCTCTGTGTCAAAATATTGACTTTTCATGTGTTCCATTCAAGAAAACATTTAACTTCTTAACGTATAAATAGTAGAATGAGTTTAAATTCTACTTGATACAAACAGGTTTTTAGATAATTTCACTTTTAGTGCTCCAGCTTTGGAGCTTTTAACTCATTTTTTATGATCTCTGAAATATCTCTTAATCCCTTGACTTCATTTAAATAATACGATTAACAATGCCTTGAACATTTTTTATAGCTATGAATTTATTGTTTCTTTTTTTTACTGCTTGCCTCAATTCATTTTTTCAGAATTAGTGATCTATACAGAAGAATCATGACGTTTGCACATATGGTGCTGAGTAAGATATTAATTCAGCTGTAGACTTCTTGATCTTGAATTTTCGATCCTGATCTTATCTTTGAAAACTTTTTTGTGCTTTTTGGCACTATTTGTGCTTTTTAGGACACTATTTCCTTCTGTAACATTCAATCAGTCATTAAGACCTGTTTCCATTTCAGATTAGTTTAAATTATTTACAGTGGCCTTTATTATTACACAAAATAAAAATTATCTTGGATATATATGCAAAATGATAAATACAAGATTATTTATTGAGGCATTGTTTGTAATATCAGAAGACTGGGAACAATCTAAATGTCTGTCAATAGGGAACTAGTTGAATAAATTTCGGTATTCCATACACTGGCATACTATTCAGCTGTTAAAGAGGGAAGTCACCTCTTTGTGGACTGATACTAGACAACGTCCCAGAGATATTGTTGAAGGGGAAAAAGTGAGATGCATAACAGTATGTCAAAGAAAACTCTGAAGGAATACCCAAACGAAAAAATGACAGCTGTTGCCTCTGGGAAGGACAGGTGTGGAGTTACAGAGCTGGAGGCTAGGGACCTTTTTTTCCTTTTAATTTTGTGCCCTATGTATGAGTTACCTTTTTTTAAAATTACTTTAAAAAATCACCTTAATTAGAAAAGTGGTAATAGCTAAGTCTGAAAACTGAAACTATACTATAATCAATGTTCATGTATAAAATTCATTTTTACTAATTAAAAAGCTTGATTAAAATTAAAAATTGGATGTTACAGCAGAAAACTTTGCTATGTTGTTTGGCTCTGGTTATGAGGAAGTGATTCTTTCTTTAATAGTTTGCTTTATACAGTAGATTTACCCTGGGAAATTATTTGTAATTCAGATTTAATGGAAAATCTTTTTAAACCCAAGTATTCTTCAAAGCTATGACACTTGAACTTATCTGTTTTTGAAATTCTTATTTTTTGTAACATCGGATTCTCTTAAAGAAGAACATTCAGCCCCTGTTCACCCTAATCAAAGTTACTATTTGTCCTCCTAAACTTAGAGCCATCTATAGTTCTAATTGAAGTATTACAAACACAGCAATTTGGATTTTTCTCTTTTCATATTCTAAAAATTGTTTTAAGAAACTGAAATTCATATCTGTAAAATATTAGAGAAATTATTATTTACTGACTAAACTGTACCTGCTACTGATGATCCTGCTTAAAATCTCCTGCTGTTCTAAATTCTTTCTCAGATTTTCAGGCATTCTTAAATTACTTATATTCTACCAAATGCAAATTTGCTCTATGAACTAAGCTGCATGCAGTTCAAATATAGGAAATAACTCTTGCAAAGAAATGCTTGATATTCAGAATTTGGAACAATTGGTTGGCTAGGGAAACATTAATGAACATCACAGACTGACTTGCCTTCATAGGAATGAATTTAGACTATTACTTTTTCTTTGTAAGTGGAAAAAGAACCTCTAATTGTCCTATATTTATAGCAACCATATGTCCCAGACTTTCCAGGGTAGTTCCCAGTTTCATATTCTCCATCTCCTCAGACCATACATATTGATTTTTAGTTTGGAAAATTTGTTCGTTCTTATAATGTTAGAAGTATAGTTCTTTGAGATTGTTTCATTTTAAGTAGAAAATTTCAGATCACTTGTTTTAAAGAAGGAAGATGTAAGGAAGACGTATTACAAGAAAATTTTTAAATGCATTTTCCCTGGAGACAGGAAATTTTTATTATGTAGGAATTTTTGCTCTATGCTTTTGTTGACAAATTGCAATCAATGAAGAAGGAATATGGAGCAGTATATGAGATGCGATGTTTTCTTTCTGTGCCATAGTGACCAAGCACTGCCTCTGCGGTGGAGACTGAATCCCTAGGGAAGATTTATAAGTTAAGAGGTTTCAAAAAATAAGGAGCACAATCAGCAATTGAAAAGATGTTCAACATCATTGGCCATCAGGGAAAAGCAAACAAAATCACAATGAGATACCACTTCACACCCCCTAAGAGGGCTATATCAAAAAGATAGGTAATAATAAGTGTTGGCAAGGATATGGAGAAATTGAAACCCTCATACAGTGCTGGTGGGAATGTAAAATGGTACAGCCACTTTGCAAAGTCTGACAGTTCCTCTGAAGGTTAAACAGAGTTACCATGACCCAGCAATTCTACTCCTAAGTATATACCCTAGAGAAATGAAAACATATGTCAGCAGAAAAACTTGTACTTGAATGCTCATAGCAGCGTTATATATAACAGCCCAAAAATGAAAACAACCCCAATGTCAATCAGCTGATAAATGGACAAATAAAATGTGGTATATCCATACAATGTAATATTCAGTAATAAAAAAGGACTGAAGGGGCCAGCCCTGTGGCATAGTGGTTAAGTTCGGCGTGCTCCGCTTCAGCGGCCCGGGTTCTCGGGTTCAGATCCTGGGCAGGGACCTATACCACTTGTCAGCCATGCTGTGGTGGTGACCCACATACAAAATAGAGTAAGACTGGCACAGATGTTAGCTCAGGGCTAATCTTCTTCAAGCAAAAAAAGAGGAAGATTGGCAACAGGTGTTAGCTCAGGGCTAATCTTCCTCAGCAAAACAAAAAAAGGACTAAAGTACTGGTATTTACTACAACCTTGAATGAACCTTGAAAACATTATGGTAAGTGAAAGAAGCCACTCATAAAGAACCACATATTATATGATTGCATTTATATGAAATGTCCAGAATAGTTAAATCCATACAGATAGAAAATAGATTAGTGGTTGCCTAGGGCTGAGGAGAGGGGGAAAATGGGAAGTGACTGCTAATGAGTATGGGTTTTCTTTTTGGGGTGATGAAATGTTCTAAAATGGATTGTATACTTTAAGTGGGTGAATTGTATACTTTGTGAATTATATCTCAGTAAAGCTGTTATTTAAAAAAAGAGGATAGTCTTGCTCACTGTTTGAGACATTCTGTTGTATACCTTCTTTAGCAGTGGTTCTCAGCGAGGGTCAGTTTTGCCACCCAAGAGACATTTGGCAGTGCCAGGAGACATTTTGGGTTGTCACAACTGGAAGAGAAGTGCTACTGGCATCTAGTGGGTAGAGGCCAGGGATGTTGCCAAACATCCTTCAATGCTCTAGACAGCTCCCATAATAACAAAAAATTATCTGGCTCAGATTGTCAGTAGTGCCCAAGTTGAGAAACCCTGTTGTATACCTGTATTACTCTAGAGATAATTGACCACAGCCATGTTTTTGAAGCACTGCAAGGTCATGAATCATCAAACAGATATTCAGTGTATTCACTTGCCCTTTACTAAGGGCAAGGCTATTCAATAAGACTGAGCCAAAAGAAAATATTTTATTTCTCTATCTGGTTAAGCCCAAACCTAAATTAGATAATCCAGTTAACCAAAATATTTTATTCCTCTGTTGTTCTGGTTGAGATTTTACTATACTTTCTTGTATTTTACTTCCTTATAGCTTCTTAAAGATCATATTTATGGAGTATAAAATATACTTGTGATAAAAACCAGAATAAGGAAACATACCAAAGCACAGGCCTTGAAGGTATAATTAAAAACTAACTTGTCCATTTCAAAAATTATCACCAACTTATGTTCTAGAATAGGAGTATGGCCCTAAACTAAGGTGACTTGCTAGGTTTCAGTCTCCAGCCATACTCCCTTTATTGTATGTAACTGTTTGAAATGTCCACAGACTGGTCCAGAGGAAAGGGAGCAAGGGTTCTGTTATAGAATCTGGCATTTCAAATGTAGCAGTAGCTAACGTTTATTGAATGCTCACTGTATGCTGGGTATTATGCAAAGCACTTTATGTATATTATCTCATTTAATTCTCACAAAACCTTGTTATTCTTATTCTTCTGGACATATCCTCTTCTAGCTATCCATCTTCCTGCTCCAGTATGCACTATTTGTTCTGTAGGTCTTACATTACTGTTATTCTGAGTGTTCCCTTCCCCATCATTCTGGGAATCCTCTTGGCTTCTCTCCTGTCTTGAATCCTCTGCATCTTTTCTTACCATGGTGTTCTCCCTCATTTGGTGAAGTATGTCCTCCATTACCTTCCTAAGAACACCAATGTCTGAAAATGTCTTTATTCTACCTTCATTATTGAAAAAGATAGTTTGGCTGGGTATAGAATTCTATGTAGGAAGTATTTTTTGTCTCACGATTTTGGAGGCCATATTCTCTTGTCTTTCAGTTTTGTGTATGATCTGTTTTGTGTTTCTCACAGCTTTCAGAATTTATCTCTGCTGCTCTGAAATGCCACAGTGATGTACCTTGCTGTGACTCTTTTCTTCATGCCTGCTACTCAGTGGGGCCTTTCACTTTCAAAATTCATTTCTTTAAATTCAAGGAAAGTTTCTTAAAATGCTTCTTTGATAATTTCCTTTCTTTTCGTTTTTCTTTCTGGAATGCCTATTATTTAGATGTTGATTTTTAAAATTTATCCTGTAATTTCCTTATTTTGGGAATCCTATAGTCTTTTCTTTTGTCTTTTAGTTCTGCTTCCTGAGAAATTTCTTTAACTCTGTCTTCCAACTCTATCTTAAACTTTTTATTTCAGTTATATTTTTAATTTCCAAAAGCTCTTTCTTATTCTCTAATTGCTTCTTTTTTTATAGCCTCCTATTTTGTTTGACAGATGTTTCATCTCTTATCTCTAAGAATATTAATTATAGTTTTTCTGAAATATTTTTTCTGCAGTCTGACTTGATTCTTATTTATCCAACTCCCTTCTTGCTGTTTCTTGGGCTAGGTCTCTGTTTTTCATGTTATAGACTTTCCTCAAATATTTAGTGGTCCTTAACTGTCCATAATGTATAAGATTCTGGTGTTTATTGCCTCCTGATATCATGCACTGAGAAGAGCACCAACATTGCTTCTATAGTATTCTTGCAAAAAAAAGTGCATAACCTAAATTCAACCATGAAGAAACATTAGACAAACTCAAATTGAGGGATATTCCATACCTAGCCAGTATTCTTCAAAAATGTCAAGATTATGAAAGACAAAGACTGAGATACTTTCCAGATTAAAAGAAACGAGGGAGACATGACAACTAAATGCAACATGTGATGCTGAATTGGACCCTGAACCAAAATTAGTGGGACAGTTAGCAAAAGTTGAGTAAGGTCTGTTACTATTAGGTTAGCTAATAGTATTCCTGATTTTGATCATTGTGCTGTGTTTATGTAAGACGTTAATGTTTGGGGAAGATGGCTGCTTTTTCTGCAAATGTTTTTCTTCCCTATATTCATTCATTCCCTTTCTCTCTCTCTGTCCCTCCCTTCTCTCTTTCTGGGACTCCAGGTACACATGTATTAGACTGCTTGCTATTTTTCCACAAGTTCTCTTTATTTTTCATATTAGATAAATTCTATTGATATATCTTCAGGTTCACAGAGTATTTCTCCAGTCATCTTCAATCATATGTTAAGCCCCCCCACTGATCTTTAACTCAGATATTATATTTTTCAGTTCTAAAATACACATTTGATTCATTTTCAAAGTTTCCATTTCACTGCTGAGATTTGCCGTACATCATTCATTATGACCTTATTTTCCTTTTAAGACCTTAAACATCTTTATAATAGCTGCTTTAATTTCCCTGTTTGCTAATTCCAAGATCTAGCTCATCTTGGGGTCGGTTGCTATTAATTACATATATTTTGATACTGGGTCATATTTCTTCGCATGTTTAATAATTGTTTAGTGTATACTGGACAAATATGTGTTGTACATGATGGAGACAATGAATTTTATCTTTCACTCAAGAATATTGGTTTTTCTTTTTTGTTTTGGTGAAGGAGATTGGCCCTGAGCTAACATCATTGCCAGTCCTTCTCTTTTTGTTTGAGGAAGATTGGCCCTGAGCTAACATCTGTGCCAGTCTTCCTCTACTTTGTATGTGGGTCGCCATCACAGCATGGCTTGGTGAGTGGTATAGGTCTGTGCCCGGGATCTGAACCCGTGAACCCGGGCCACCGAAGCGGAGTGTGCCGAACTTAACCACTACGCCACTGGGCCAGCCCCTGAAGAGTACTGATTTTTGTTCTAGCAAGTTGTTAATTTAGCTGAACTCCAAATGCTATTTTCCCTTAGGTGGACATCAACTGAAATCTATGCTCAGTCTTTTCAGTCTTCCAACTGTTGCCTTTCACATATGCAGTTCAGGGATAAGCTAGGAATTTGGTTAGAGTTTATTTATAGATTTGGAGGGACTCTTGTGGCTTCTTCCTTTCAGGCATTGTCCCTCTCACTTTCTATTTATGCTGCTAACCTCAGACTAGGTCTTTTGACTCCTCAAACGAGTAAGATTTCAGATTTCTGCTTAAGTTCTATTCCTTCCACCATATAAATTGTGGAGTACTACCAGGTGAGAAGCCATATAAATATGAATCCTACCCAGTACACTTCCTTCTTTCAAGGATTGACTCCCCTCCAGTTTCTGCTTGCTTTTGGTCACTTTATGGTGCTTTCAAATAGTTGTTTTTACATATTTTTCAGAATTTATAATTATTTTCTGCAAAAGAATCAATCTAATATACTCTATTCTGCCATTACTAGAAGTTGTACCATGTTACCTTTTATTTTCCATTGATATCGCATAGGGTTAAACAAAAAAAAAACTTCTGCATTTTTTGTGAATGATGGCAATAGCTCATCAAAAACTTCTAAAAGGATGGAGCATATTACTAATCTTAATTTTTCTTCTTTCCCTTGTAGACAAGAGATGATTTCCTAGGTCAAGTGGATGTTCCTCTTTATCCGTTACCGGTTGGTATAGATGTCCATGATTTTACTTTTTGTGTTTATTCTTTTTAATTTAATAAATACCTTCAAATACACAGCATAGATAATGTAAATATCTGACTTATAAAATATATTCTGCTGTTATTTCTTGAGCATTTTTTTTTCTGACAACACATCTCAGTTTTCCATTTTAATTTTTTCTTCACAATTCCCTTCACGTGAACTCCAGTGAGAAACAGAGCCACTGAAGTTTATTGACATCATGAAAGCATTGTTTGAGGAAAATCAGTTGGGAAATATTCTACTGAATAACTAGAATGGGGAGAGCCTAGGTTTACCAAAGGAAACTAATATAGTTTATAACAATATAGGCATGAAACTGAAGCTGGACCAAGCATATAGCGGTGGAGGAAAACGGGCTCGGGAAGCATTTCATAATAAAACAGTATTGGACCACATTTCTGACATGGAGGTTGAAAAAAAAACTAAGCAGAAAGTAAGGATAATACAGGTTGAACTTGGGAGATAAGGGTGGACTCTCAAGTAGAAAAGTTGGAAGGAAAAGCGATTTTGTTTTGAAATATGATAAATTTATTTTTTGCCATGTTGAGTTTCAATAGAAAACAGGAAAAATGAAAGCCTCAGGTGGGCAGGTGACAGGGATATGAAAATATATTGTGGAGGAAAAGGGAATGAAAGGACTGAGAGTTATCTCTGTGAGGTAACAGCAGAATCTCTGAGAATGAAGGGCTGTCAAAATAAGGAAGATGAGAGCACTGAAGCCCAACATTGAGCTTAGTCAACATGGTCTGTCAGAGGAGAAAGAAGACAAACGAGGAGAGACAGGAAAAGAACCAAGTAAAATAACGTCATGAGAATTTAAGAAATGAGTTTTAAGACTGAATGGATAGTTAATGCAAAATGCAATACGGAGAAGTAAAAGATAATAAAAACAAAGGTCTGTTGAACTCGATAAGAAAGAGAAGTAATACGTCTTTACTATATCAGTCTTTTAAGATATTTATTGGTTCTCTACAGTCTTTAGAGATCTCAAGCTTTTAATAATTTATTTAATCTAGTCTTACTTTCTAGGCTGCTTACTTGATTGTTCTCCTAGAATTGTCTCTATGCTCTAACCAAGCCAACTTGCTGACATTGTACGTATTCCGTATACCTTTGGGGTGCCAACATACGACCGCTCTACTGTGTTCCCACTTCCTACCCTCCTTTTGGCTCCATGACGCACCTGCTCAGCTCGTTGTAGACTAAGTTGTGATGCCAGTTGCAATTCTCCTGGTGCAGGAAAGTGAAAGCACTGTCAAGTTACCAATTATAATCGTCTAATAAGCTAAAGCTACTTTTTTCTCACTTCTAACTTTAATTATGCCTTAGGTTGTAGTTCCTGAATATTCTTGAAAAGTACATATTTTTGGTGTTACAGATATTTCTTGAAAACCCCCTGTTTTATTCTAGACAGAAAATCCAAGAATGGAGAGACCATATACATTTAAGGATTTTGTTCTTCACCCAAGAAGGTCAGTACATACTAAGTTTTTTTTGTTTCTTCATTATACCTTATAGTAGCCTCTTTGGAAATTCAAGGTTTAAACCTTTGTAAATAAGCTACTTCTAAATATTATTTATATTATTTAGATAATATTATATATAAATATTATATACATATTATTACATTATTTTTTAAAAAGCTTTATTGTTACATCTGATTAAAAAAATAATATATACACAGTACAAAAAATTCTAGAAATACAGAATAGTGATCATACCCTTTTGGGAAAGATTTGTCCCTGTAATATTTATCAGACTAGAAGGCTGAAGTTTGTCATTATTTTATATTTATTTTATATCTTAAAGTATATGTAATATCGTCATACTATGCTTTAAAAAATCATGAACATCAATTCATCTAAAACCAGTAGCCAGCTTGACATGCACAAAGCTACTTTCAGAAAAACCTAACTACGTTTTGCATACTTTAATTTAAAAAGGTATTTCAGAAAACGCAAATACTTAGAGAAAATAATATGAGCAAAGACTGGAATTTAAACCCAAATAGCATGTTCATAATTCCATTTTCCTAAATTGAATTACTTGATTTTTGTCAAAATTTTTGTTTAAGCTGCAAATAAAGGTCTTTTTGATCTTCTGTACCACATAGTCAAGTAAAATCTAATCAAGACAGTAGATTTACTGTCAAAAAGGTCAGAATTAAGCAGAAGAAGGACATCTGTGAAAACAACAGTGTTTGTCTTGTTTTTAAAACTAGAAAATGTAGGGGCAGTCCCGGTGGTGTAGTGGTTGGGTTCGTGTGCTCCACTTCAGCGGCCCAGGGTTTGCAGGTTCGGATCCCGGGTGCGGACCTGCACACTGCTCATCAAGCCATGCTGTGGCAGCATCCCACATACAAAAAATACAGGAAGAAGGGAACAGATGTTAGTTCAGGGCTAATCTTCCTCAGCAAAAAGAGGACGATGGGCAACAGATGTTAGCTCAGGGAGCAATTTCCTCACCAAAAAAAAAAAAAAACTAGAAAATATATTTGAAAAATATACATGGGAACTTAGTAAAATTTTTCATCAAAAATTTTTTAATTACTCTGTAATATAAATATTAAAGCAAAATAAAAGGAACACTGCGTTCTGATTATGTTAATATTTACTTTCTGTAAGAGAAGTCACATATTTAATTTTGGTAGAAGTCTTGGGATATGAATCTCTTTTCTTCCTTTAGTTTTAGACTGATTGTAACGTCTACATACCAAGAATAACTAAATAAATACTTCTTCTCTTATTTGATGCCCTAATAGCCTGCCTTTCAATTTATCAAATGCTTTCTAATATCTTTATCTTTAGGAAATATAACAATTTACATATTCTCTCTGCACTGGATGTTACTACAAGTGCAGAAAGAACTTTATTCAAAGAGAAAAGGTACTACATTCCCAGATTTTTTTGAGCCCCTTAAGTCCAAACTCACAGATTTATTTTCTAGTTGGAAAGACATAAAACATATCATTGTAGAGAAACTCTTCTATATTTATCTGAGCAAGTTTTCTGTATCTATCTTTTATAGCAACAAGTCAGAGTGTTCACACCCCCTTAAACATGGAGACACAAGCCACATTAGTGACCTTAGAAATAAGCATCAGGGATTTTATTGACCACTCGGGAAGGGTACACTTTCCAAACCCATGAGCACGGTACAAAGAAGAACAACTAAAAAGATTAAGTGAGGCATGGGTGGGTAGAGTATCTCTTGAAGACAGAATGAAAGGATTAGGACTCTCTTGTCTAGAAAGACAAAGGGTAATTGGTTACATAACTGATATCTATAAAATCCTCAAAAAAATCTGCTAGAAAGCTAGGGCAAGCAAGGATTTCTTAAGTAAATAGGATACTAGAATTGGTGGCGGCAATAGACAGTATTAAGTCTTTAATTAAAAGCTTAAGAAAGACAGGTTTTAAAAACGTTTAAATATTAATACAGTGGGCAGCAACCGTTAGCTTCGATAACTCGTTATTCAAAGAGGTGATACAATATGAAAATAGATTAGGTAAATTAATATATGACAGATTCAAACAGCTAACAATGAAAGTAAGTTTCAGACAGTTATCAGGTCTTGCTCCCTTTTCTATTATCCTAGACAACATGGCTAGATTAGAATCCCTAAAGCATGTCTCTGAGGATGCCTTTCCCTATCCCCAAAACTCCCTGGCTTCACAGCATATGCAAAATAAAATCTAAAGTTCTCTTGTTTCACATGGACCCCATCATCTGGACCACCCCACATCCTTCATGTGTCCTGTCAACCAGCCAGACTACTGCCATTTCCTTAACTGCACCCAGGTTTCCCCTCTTTTTCCTTGTTCTTGCTCTTCTGTCCGCTTGTATGCCTTTCCCTCCGCTGCCACAGATCAAAATCCTCTCCGGTCTTCTAGCCCCAAATCAAATGCCAACTTCTCTTTCAAGTTCTCTCCAGTCATTCACTTAAACTTCCTTAGTATCTTATTTATCTCATAACAATTATTAACTGATATATGGTCCTTTTTCTCCACCGTCTATTCCTTTTCCTACATACTTCTACATTGGAACTTATCTTTGAGTCTCCTCTAGTAGCTAGTAGGTGTTCAATAAACTCTTATTAAATGAATGCTTTTCTTCCTAGTGTTAAAGTCGTGAATAATTATTTTCTTTTCTACAGTCACAAATCAAGAGTTAAAGGTTATCTGAGATTAAAAATGACTTATTTACCTAAAACCAATGGGTCAGAAGAAGATACCGCAGAACAGGCTGAGGAATTAGAGGTGAGATTTTATAAATATTTGGTTAAACTAAAAACACAATATCTAATTTCTTATTTTACTATACTCTGAAGAAAAAATAACTTTATTCAATGAAATTACTGTATATAATAAAGATTGTTTACCTGGACATTTGTTTATTTCACCCAAGCATTCATTAACCATTTCTTTCCTCTAAGGATATTTCTTTAGAATGAATGGCCATTATTGATGACTTGCTTAAAGGTTAGGGAATAGTGAATACAACGTTTAGAAATGAAAGCATTTGCTGTGATTAAGTCATTAACTGTTCCTAGTGTTTTAAAGTTTTCTAAGACCATGTCATGTTCCCCTCCATTAAATTTAGTATTTGTAAGCTAAATATGTGGAAATTTGAGGAGACTCTATTAATTAGGAACTCTTTTATGAAATGTAATTCCTGTTACTTTCCCTATCATGGCTGCGGGGACTGCTCATAAGAAAAGAGGGGAATGGGAGAGAGAGAGAATTCATGTGATCTAATAAAAAGCCACATTTATTTGGAGCCAATAGAATTTAACAATTTTCATGGATGACAGGCTAAGAGGAAGTCCAAGTCAAGTGTCTGGGTAGAGCTACACGCATCTGGGGTGAGTGAAGAAGAGGCAGAGAGGGGCCGGCCCAGTGGTATAGCGGTTAAGGTTGTGCGCTCCGCTTCGGCAGCCCGGGGTTCGCGGGTTCGGATCCCGGGTGTGGACCTACGCACTGCTTATCAAGCCATGCTGTGGCAGGTGTCCCACATATAAAGAAGAGGAAGATGGTCACGGATGTTAGCCCAGGGCCAATCTTCCTCAGCAAAAAGAGGAAGATTGGAAACAGATGTTAACTCAAGGCTAATCTTCCTCACCAAAAAAAAAAAAAAAAGAGCATGTATCTGGAGTAGAATTGGATGGAGATTTAGAGACTGGAATCCTAGTTGCAAGCTCTGCTACTAGCTAGCCAAGTGACTCTGACTCTGAACTTCTCTGGACCTCAGGTTCTTCATTTGCAAAGTAACAGGGTTGTACCAGATGGGCTCTAAGATTTCTGCCAGCAGAAAAATTCATGATTTGAAAAGGAGACAAAAACACCTGCTCCTTGAGGTACCCATTGAAGGAACATTATCATCAAAAGATAAAGTCTTGTTCTATAATATTTATTGAGAGCACACAGTGAATTGGCACCAAGGTGCTTTGGAGAGTTTTTGTGTGTATCCCTTCCTCAACAGTCATGCCTCTTTGACTGGTCTGCCTATGTCTCCAGAAGAACTGTAAAGCTGAGGCACCTCCCCAAGGGCTGGGCTCTACCTCACATACCCACATGGCCTTGACAAAGAAAGCTGGAGAACAAGCAGTGCATTTGCAACAAAGCTTGCTGGGAATTTTTTATATGCACTAATGAGATTTTACTTTGTGGGGGAATCTATAACAATAGAAAGAAAGAAGTTTTTTTCTTTAACTCAGAATATAGTTAGCCTGTAGTTTGGCAATCAAAAAACTTGGTATCCTCTCTTAAGTCTGTATTCCCTTATTTGACTACTTTTTTTTCTTTTTAGGTTTTCTCTGATTTATCATAAAATAATCATTTTTTTTTTAATTTTGAATATTTATTGGGTAGAAGTTTCTCTACCTGGCATTTTGGTGCACAGGGTATCCTGCATAATGGAATTCTGTTTGAAATGAAGGATGTCTGCTGTGAAGAAAGAAAATTCTTTATTTAGTAACTCAAAATTTAACAGCGTTTCATTATTTAGTAACCTCCAAGTTTTGCCCACATGCACGTATCACAGGTACCTTATTCACAGTTCAGTTTCTGTGGGTAGAGCTGCTTCGCTTCATTTTGTGGTCTCATGTCTCAGTGTTTGAATTCCCTCAGAATACACCTTATAATTTCAGTAGATGTAAGCATGTAGGAGTTTATTTATGAAAGGCCCTAAGAATTCAAACACATGAATCTGTGCTTATTTATCTTCTGTGTAGCTAATGACCAGAGAAGTCTTGCCTTTGACATCTAGTTTGTGACTGAATACATAAAATTCTGCTATTTAAAGAAAACAATTATAATTTTCAAAGGAGGCTCACTCTCAGGCAGTTTATATTCGTTAGTATGATAAAGTGTGGCTATGCTACATAATTACATAACATTTGATTTTTGTACCCTTTGCAACTTTAGATGTAGTTGTTTGTATTTTACAAGATGAACATATAACATTTGTTGTAGCTCTGAGTGCTTTTTTTCTGACCCACTTTGACTCTGTTAAATTTTGGGCAATTGCATATTAGCTTTGAGGTTAGTAATTAAGTAATATTCATTGACAGTGAAAAAATTATTTTGTTAAGAATATTAGCTGATACTTGTTTAATAGAGCAACATTCAATGCAAAAAATGAAAACTCATTCTTTCTAAACAATGTTCAAATGTACAAGTATACTTCCTTGAGCTTGAAACAGGTTTGTTTTTAAAGGCCCTTAATTAAATTAGTTTTTTCCCTCCCTTCTCGAATTTACTTGAATAACATAAATTCAGTAAGTAGACATTTAAGAGAGAAATCTTTAAGATTTTAAAGAAATATTCTTTTGGTACCATTTTCCTAGCTCCGAATATTTTTGCAATCCTTTACAGCAGTAATGAGGACCCTTTTATTAATAAATTCCATTAATCTGCAGAAAAATAATGACTATATTTTTTCAAAGCTTAATCATTTTTTTTCAACTCACATGCTTTTGAAATTGAGACCAGAGAAATGAAATCTGATTTAATATATACAAGACTAATTTTTAGGTATGTGATCCTATGTTAAAATCATTTAAAGGAATGGAAAAGAGAGAGAAGAAAGGTAAACATAGATGGAGAGAAAAAGTAAGAGGATAGGGGAAAGGAAGAGAATAGAGTTTGGGCAATAAAAAGAAAGAAACAAAATTAAAGAGATGTCCGTTCCCATAGAAGAGGTAAAAAGGAAAAAATAAGAGTAAGAAAGAAAGGGAGTCAGTTTTACTTCCCATCCACATCTCTTTTCCTGCAATAATTCTTTGTCTTCCTCTCTCCCTACCCTTCACCTTCTGTTATGCCTCAGTCCATAACCCTCCCACCAGAGCCAGCCAGAAGAGATCCGTCTGGCTGCAGAAACCCCTATCCTTTTCTCCCTGTTGCCAGAAGACATTCCTTTCCTTCCCAGCGCTTCTCCCTGACCCTTCATTTTCAGATCCAGCCTTCTAACATAGAAGAATTCCCTTTCATCTTCTAAGCCATCAACTAGCTGGCACACAACAGTCCTTCAGTGCCAGATCCCCAGTGCCCAGAAAAAAAAAGACTGTATATGTTAAAGAAATTATTGTTTGCCCATCATTATAGTACCAAATATGTTTCCCAGTTTGTCATTTGTCATTTGTTTTTTATTTTATTTTTTTTCACTTTGATTTAGTAGTTTTGGCCATGTACAGATTGGGGGGTTTGTAATCACATTTATCAATCTTCTCTTTTATGCCTTCTGGGTTGGCATCATATTAAACGGATTCCCAACTCTTAGAATATACTTTTAAAATCTCCCAAGGTTTGTTCTAATACATTTTGGTTTTACTTTTTAACATTTAAATATTCCTCAGTCTTCAACATCCTGGTATAAAGTATGAGGTAGCAATCCAGATTAAATTTTTTCCTTTTTTAAGTAATTTGCCTATTCTCCCAGAAATTTGAAATGTCTTTATCATATACTAAATTCCTGTAAAGGTGAGTCTCTTTCTGGGCTTTCTAATCCAGTTGATTGAGCTATCTGTCTATGCATGCACCAGTGTTATACAACTTTAATTATTGTGGTTTATAATATTTTATCTGGTAGAGTTAATCTTCACCCATTCTTTTTTAGAGTTGTGCTGGTTATTCTTGCTTGTTTGTGTTTCTGTTTGAACTTCAGAATTGCCTTGTCTCATTATTTTAAGAAATCCACAATGTAGTTTTATCGGAATCTTGGCAACTTTATAGATTAACTTGGGGAGAACTGACACCTTTGTGAGATGAGTCTTCCCAGCTGAGATCATATTGTGTCTTTCCATTCATTCAGGTCTTTTGTGTCCCTTTGGGAGAATTTTCAAGTTTTCTTCACTAGTTTGTTGATGCCTTTCTAACCATATCAGTATTTGGTAGAACCCTTTACCTATTGCCTTTTCTGTTATGAGGTTTCTTGTATAAAAGCATGTCATTAACTCTTGCTACCCTTTTCAATTAATTCCTTACTCTAACTACCCCAGCTAAGGCTTGATGGATATTTGCCCCTCACTAGTCTCAGAGGAAATTTCCAGTGCCTTCCTGGCATTTAAACAAAACAAAACAAAACTTTCTTTCTTTGGCTGTTTTATGACTTGACCAAAATGCCTTTCCATAATCCAGAGGAGAAAGAGACAAGTCAGACCAGGGGATCATAATGACTTTTCAATCACTAGAGAGTTCACTGTAGCAATTATTTCTAAATCTTTTGCCCTTCCCTATCATGCCTCTACATACTTGACCTTCATCTGATGACTTTTTTTCAGGGCTCAGATATTTATTGATTTCCCCCATAAACAAGGTGCTTTCTCTGTGGGAGAGATAATGCCCAGTAAGACACGATCCCTGCCCTTCTTTCATTTGCTTATAATTTAGAGAGTAGCCTAAGGTTACACTAATTTAAGCTATTTTCAGTTTCTCAGTGCTTTCCATCGTTTGTTTATTTAAAAGTTTTTTCTGTCCTTTTTTCTCTATTAGATATGTTTTAAAACTTGAAAAAATTTTAAAACTGTTTCAAGCAAAACATAAATATCATTTTGCAAAAAAAAGTCTTCATTATCATAAAATATTCATATTATGATCTTAAAAGTTCGTGATGTGCTAATTCTGTCTTTGCTTAATTTCTGGAACTGGATATGCTAAATCTCTTTTTAAAATTCTCTAGCATAATTTATAAGGTTAAAAACTCAAGCATAGGGGCCGGCCCGGTGGCGCAAGCGGTTAAGTGCGCGCGCTCCGCTGCGGCGGCCCGGGGTTCGCTGGTTTGGATCCCGGGCGCGCACCGACGCACTGCTTGGTAAGCCATGCTGTGGCGGCGTCCCATATAAAGTGGAGGAAGATAGGCACAGATGTTAGCCCAGGGCCGTCTTCCTCAGCAAAAAAAGAGGAGGATTGGCGGATGTTAGCTCAGGGCTGATCTCCTCACAAATAAAAAAAAAAAAAAAAAAAAAACTCAAGCATAAACTTAATTGTTAACGTTCTGTTTTTCAGCCTGGCTGGGTTGTTTTGGACCAACCAGATGCTGCTTGCCATTTGCAGCAGCAACAAGAACCTTCTCCTCTACCTCCAGGATGGGAAGAGAGGCAGGATATTCTTGGAAGGACCTACTATGTAAACCATGAATCTAGAAGAACACAGTGGAAAAGACCAACCCCTCAGTATGTGGTGATGGCTTTCACGTTTGTAATCTGAATGCATTTTGACCACTAATTTTCATTTTGAAGTCATGTCTCAGATGGATTCATAATAATATAGGGATCTATAAACTGTAAGAATACAAGAATTTTTATGGCCCAGGGCTTAAAATGTGCTATCTTCACTGTTTCTTTTTAAAAATGATTTGATAATATTCAAAATTATTTGTTACAAATATCACCCTTCTAGTTGCTTCATTTTAATACTTATATTAAATTAAATTATTTATTACTTATAAAAATAATTATATTTTTAATTATTATGTAGCCACAAAGGGTACATTTTTCTCTTTAGACTGATTTAGAACATCTTGGAGATTTTTTGTAGTTTGTTACTAAAGTATAATAAAATGTTAATTTCTACAGTACACTATTTTTTATTTTATTGTGTGTGTGAGGAAGATTAGCCCTGAGCTAGCATCCATTGCCAGTCCTCCTCTTTTTGCTGAGGAAGACTGGCCCTGGGCTAACATCCATGCCCATCTTCCTCTACTTTATGTGGGACGCTGCCACAGCATGGCTCGATAAACGGTGCATCCGTCTGTGCCCGGGATCTGAACCTGCAAACCCTGGGCCACCGAGGTGGAGCACACAAACTTAACTGCTGTGCCACTGGCCAGACCCCACTACAGCACACTATTTTTTAAATATAAATTATGTTTAAATATAAAGGACTCAATAACAAGAGTCTTTTTTTAGACACCCATTTGCCAATCTGGTCAATGTGTACATAATTTCCAATGTACACAGATCAAGGACAGAATGACCTTGGAGGTATTCTAATTTACGTCTCCTCGGTGACATTTTTCTTTTATTATTGTCTGTATATTTGTAAATATATACATTTACAAATTCTCCCATTATTCATATTTATTTTCAAATATTCTTCCACTTCTCCTTCCTTGTAGCCTCATGAAGTCTTTCTTTAGTCTTCTGCTTTTTGACACAGACTTAAAATTTTTCGTATTTGTCCATTAACCTTTTGATTTTTGGCTTTGGTATTTTGTGTCTGATATAGTTAAGTACTTTCATAGATATTTTCTGTTTTCAAATCCTTCCAAAGCAAATCAGTGATCCAAGTTCTTCATGGCACAGAAGCATTGATCTCTGTAGGATGACATACAGATTACAAAACTGAAGACACTATAAAATTCTGCAGAATTGTCCTGTTGCATACCTCAGTACTATGGCAAGCCAGACTTGAGCAGAATCATATTTCTTTCACTATCGTTGGTATTGTTTTCAGCTAGCCAAAATCAAGTTTTTAAGGGGAAAAAAAAATCTGAAGCATTCCTTTAGGACCATCTGTCAAGATTATGTTTTCTCCAGCAACAGTACAGTAAGAACTGGTCTTCTCACTATCCTGGGCTTATATGGCATTAAATAAGTTAACAATAATTTTGTTATTAAATATTTGCACAAAATTCTTGACCTGATGGTCTGGTTATATTAAATGCAAATAGCTAGAATAATATAACTAATAAATGACTGGGGTAGGGGTGTTCAGTCTGATTTACCATACCTTTCCTAAACTCAGATGTGCCTTTACTATTATCCTTTTTCAGATCAGGCTCATTACTGTATATGATCAAAAACAGACACCATTTAAGTTTTTAATTATAGTGTCCTTACCCTGTTTTTCATTCTGCTCTCTGCATTCATGCATGGAGAACTCTACTCTTGGCTTAAGATCAATTCTGGAAAATGTTACTGTCTGATTCATGAAGATGTATATATAACACTTAAAGCTTCCCTTTTATGAACTTTCTAGAGCTCCTTTAGATTTTGCTCTTGTAATAACGTGGCAATATAATGATATAACGAAATTATTTATGAAACTCAGATATTCATTCACTCAACAGATATTTTCGAGTGCTCATCCATGTCAGGCCTTTTCCTAGGCCCAGTGATGAACTAAAATATCAGAGTCAGACATGTCACACATTTTCACAAAAACTTTAACTTCATAAGGTACTCTGAAGGTGCCAACATGCCCGATTTACTATATGCATGTCGAACTGGCCTTTGGCCAAAAACAATAAATTCTAATCTATTATGGGTATTTTTTTAATATACAATCACAGAATCCTTGAGTATCATTTTAACTATCTATAGGTGTGGATGATGGCTTTTATGCTTCCAATACAGGGACAACCTAACAGATGCTGAGAACGGTAACATTCAACTGCAAGCACAACGTGCGTTTACCACCAGGCGTCAGATATCTGAGGAAACAGAAAGTGTTGACAACCGCGAGTCTTCCGAGGTAGAAATAATCTTCTAGTTATCATTGATAGGCACATGTTATAGCAATAGATTAAAGTGTGTGTGGCTGAAGCTTGTTCTGTTCATTTTAGAGCTGGGAAATTATAAGAGAAGAGGAAGCCACCATGTGTAGCAATCAGGCCTTCCCATCACTTCCACCATCAAATAACTTGGATGCTCAGACTCATCTTGCAGAAGATTTGAATGCCAGACTCACTCTTTGTGGAAATTCAGCCACCAGCCAGCCAGTGTCCAGCTCAGTAAGATGCTCTTAGATTTTGTTGTAGCTTCAGAATTTTATATTATGTATGTTATTCCATTCAATAACTAACTTTTTCATAAAATTTTGTCTTAAATGGCCTGTAATAAGGTGTTAGGGACTTTAGGACTTTACAGCATGTTCATTTATCAAATATTCCCACTGATAGTATGGAACAGGGTTATGGATAATCCAAATGGTCATTGGAATCTAATGTCCATTCTGTGAATGCTCTCCAGCCAAAGACTGCCAGGAACATACCTGTATTTGAACAAGTTGGGTTTATTATTTGTTTCAGCAAGGGAGAACGCACACCATGAGTGTCTTGGTAAGAGTATGTTAGGAAAGACTTAAAGGATTTGGGCTCATGTTAGATGATTTTGAGGAGAGTTTAAGGAAGCAGCACTTTGCTCTGCATTGGATGCTGTCAGGAAGCAGGAGTAATTCTGTGATTGGGTATCTCAAATCTTATCTGTAGTGAGGCTAAAGCTATAATTAGTAAAAAAGGAGCAGTCACTCACATTGGCCAGGATTGGGAGATATTTGGTATTTTGTGGCTTGGACAATGTTCACATTTTGTCTGTGTTCGGGCATGATTCCAGAGTGGTCTTGATTTGACTTGATCCCACCTATGGGTGCCAGGCCAGGTCCTGGATGACAGGGGTTGCCTTTCTCCTTCTCACTTATACCACACGTGTCACCAACACACATGTCTGAAAAAGAGCTGATGTACCTGGACGAAACAAGGAGATAGATGACATTCTCACCCCAGCAGCCACTATAAAATTGCTGTCCATGAGGTCCAGAAGCAAGTATTCCAACATACACTGCCATAATGAGATCTTTGTGGCTAGCTCTCTAATCTGTATCAAAGGAGATATTTTGATGGAAGGCAAAGATTATTCTCTGAGGTTGCTATGGTCATTTCCAGTTGGAGTTCCCCAGCTTTTCATTTAGTTAGTAAATATTTATGGAGGGCTGACTATAAGCCAGGCACTGTATCCTAGTTAAAGTATCGTTGGAATACAGCCACACCCATTTGTTGAAGTATTGTCTGTGGCCGTTTTCACACGACATTGACAGAGCTGAGTAGTTATAACAGAGGCTGTATAGCCCACAAAAAATATTTACTATCTAGACTTTAACAGAAAAACTTTGCTGACTTCTGTTCCAGCACCTTCTTCGAGAAGCTTCAATGTAGACAGTTCTATGTCAATACCTGTGTGGGTATCCAAGAGCAGATCTGCCTGCCGGCTCCCTTTCCCTCTTTCTTCCATCTGGCTATTCTGTCTTCCATTCATTTCATTTTATTTTTTGGTCGGAGGAGTAGGAAAGGTCAGTCAAAGACTTAAAGGATAAGCTATGTTGATTTGCTGGTGATAAATCACATAAGATCCTATTCCTTTTCCTCTTGTTATTTTTTTTTTAATTATAAAAGTAATACCTGACATCCATGCAATAAAATACTGTGCAGCCATTGAAAAGAATGAAGTGGCCTTGAATGTATATGTTGTATGGAACAATCCCTACAAGATATTGGTCAGTGAAAAACAGCACGGTACAGAACAGTGTGTTTGATATGCTACCATTTATGTAAATTATTTAAATGACAGAGAATAAATATGTGTATGATATTTTTTGAAGACTAAACAGGAAACTGGTAACATTGCTCAGCTCTGAAGAGAGAAACAGAGTGAGCATGACATATGTCTTTTGTACCTTTTGAATTTTATACCATGTGCGCGTTACCTATTCAAAAAAATTTATTATTTTTAAAGTATGGTGTGGTCCTGGTTAAAAACTGAAACAGTATTGAGGTGTATAAAATGAAAATTAAATCTTCCATCTTACCTCCAATATCTACCTCAAACATATGCTCCCTTAATCACTATTAATGGTTTGGCATATATTGTCCTAAACATTTTCTATATATTCATAAACGTGTATGCACACATATATATTT
The DNA here is from genome assembly GCF_020826845.1 of Diceros bicornis minor. Classification (NCBI taxonomy): domain Eukaryota; kingdom Metazoa; phylum Chordata; class Mammalia; order Perissodactyla; family Rhinocerotidae; genus Diceros; species Diceros bicornis. Next base: position 51,335,076 of record NC_080744.1, on the reverse strand, counting down.
GTATATAATTTTGTGTGTGTGTGAGGAAGATCAGCCCTGAGCTCACATCCATGCCAATCCTCCTCTTTTTTTTTCCGCTGAGGAAGACTGGCCGTGGGCTAACATCCGTGCCCATCTTCCTCCACTTTATATGGGATGCCGCCACAACATGGCTTGACAAGCAGTGCATTGGTGTGCACCTGGGATCCGAACCCGGGCCGCCAGCAGCGGAGCGCGCGCACTTAACCGCTGCACCACAGGGCCAGCCTCCTGTATATAATTTTTTAACCTGAGATTATCTTATACACACTTTTTGGTAACTTAGTTTTTTCACTTGCTATGTCCTATAAATTGGACCATTTCAGTAAATATAGATGTACTCCTTTTAAAACCAACAAAAAAAATCATCAAACTCTGACATATTCCTTTGTGCAAGTAACCCTTAAGATATTTCAACAGTCTCCTATTGGACTTTAGATCGTTTACAGTTCTTTGTTATTATAACCAATACTACAATGATATTCTGACAATTTATATGTGCATTATAAATTTTGATGTCATTAAATAACAAAACTAAGATATTTCAGATATATGACAACAGCATGTATATAAAAGCACCAAGAAAAGAGAGAATGTGGGATTTCTGGAAAACAAGTAACCTGGAATGTCCGGAGGATGGGTTGTGAGGTGGGAAGTGGCTGGAGCCGTCAGGAAAAGCCAGGTCTTGAAGCTCCCTAAGTGTTGTGTTCTGTACTTTAGATTTTGTCTTAGTGACTGTAAGGAGTCACTGAAGGGCTCTGAGCTCGAGAATGACGTGACTAGATCTGCGCTGTAGAATGCTCTCTCGGCTGCTGCATGTAGTATGAAGAGTGCATTTAAGGAATAAGACTTGAAGCAGGGAAATCTATTAGGATGTTGCTGCAGGAATAATCAAGGTGACAAAAGATGAAAATTTGAAAAAAACAAACTTGAACTACAGTGCAGGGGGAATGTATTTGAGAGCTGGTAAAGAAATAGAATGAATAGGATCTGGTGACTGACCTGGCTGTAAGGGACAGGAGGGGGAGAAGTCGGGTGACTGACTGTTATCTGACTTGGGCAGCTGCTGGACTCAAGTCTTGCCCGCTGAAATGAGGAATACACAAGAAGGAACAGGTTTGAGCGGGTGTGGACAGGGGAAAACCAAATCCCTTTTTGGTCACATTGAAGGGGTATCTGTTAGATGTTCAAGGGAAGGTGTCGCGGACGCAGTCTAGGACTGGGGTAGGGGGAAGTGTGAGCTGGAAGTTGGAAGCACGTGGTGGTGTTGAGAGCAGCTGAGTGCCTTCCCATGCAGAGTCTTCACGGTCACTTCCTAGCGAGTGTTCTCTCTCCTGCTCCGTCATATCCACCCCCACTACGTTATCTCCCTTTCAAAGACCTAAAGTTTTATTGTTCTTTTTTTTTTTTCCCATAAGAGTCATTCCAGCAGAAGAGGCAGCTTACAAGCCTATACTTTTGAGGAACAGCCTACACTTCCTGTGGTGAGTTTTATCCTCTCCCCTCAATCATCAATAAAAATATAAATCTCAGCAATGTTGGGTTTTTTTGGAACACCAGGTATGAACGTTTGCCCAGCAGGGAACTGATCCAGCACAGAATCTAGGCTGGGGGATGAGGTTTGGGGGAGGGGAAATGGGGATGGTAGGCCCTTTAAAGACCAAAATGGGCTGTCCCAGTGGCGTAGTGGTTGAGTTTGTGCGCTCTGCTTCAGCGGCCCAGGGTTCACAGGTTCAGATCCCAGGTGCGGACCTACACACCGCTCATCAAGCCATGCTGTGGTGGCATCCCATATACAAAATAGAGGAAGATTGGCACAGATGTTAGCTCAGGGCCAATCTTCTTCACACACAAAAAAAAAGGACAAAAAACAGGAGAACTGTCTCTCCCATAGTAAGAAAGCCAAGTCTAGGAGTACTGGTGATCTCCTGGCTTGTCAGTTGATGCACTATGCTGGCTAGAGATGGTCTGCTGCCGGCAGCATAGAATTCGGGGTTGTGGTGTCCAGCTGCCTCTGCCCTGTACATGGCCCATGGCGTCTAGCAGCCGTTTCTGCCCCGTACATGAAGGGTCACGTCAGGGTTCAGTCACTCAGTCAGGTGTGCACTGGTGTTGGCAGGCTCAGTGGCCAAGTCAGAGTTTGTCAGTCCCCTTTCTCTCTCCAGTCTCGCGTCCACCAGTCTGCCGAGGCCTTCTGCTTCCTCCTCAGTAGTGTTCCCAGCCACAGCCTTGACTGGAGCTTAGACCCTAACCACTTCATGCCTGCACTGCTGACTCCTTTTTCGTCTCCCAGCCTCCATCTTCCCCTTGACTCAACTCTCATTACTCTGAGTTCGTCCCTCCCCCTGTGGCCCCCCCACTTGTTTTGTAACCAAATGAAAACTCCCAGGCTCCCAGCGCCTTCACCCTACCCTCTCCTATCCACCCATAGAAACCTCCTGCTGCCTTCATTCCTGTCTGTGCTCTTTCTTCCGAATAGGCTGTTCCCAAGTCCTAATTCTCTCCCTCTTCTGGGTCTGTGCACGTTCCATTTCCCCACTTAGGATGGCCTTCTCACTTTTTTTTCGCCAACCATTTGTAATTTGAATGGCAGTCTATATATTAGTTTTGAAAAGTGGGGGTTGTTTTTTCTTTTATGGAAGTTCCAGCATAGGAATGCAAAGGCTCAAAATTCCATGACCCAAAAGTGGCTCATCCATCTAAAAAGGTGGCCCTGCTCTAAAAGAAGGGCACAGATCCTGTGCAGAGGAAGGAAGAGGCACCCACCTGTGCACTTGGCCCAGCAGTATTGACCATCAACAAGAGGGTAGATGCCACCAAAAGACTGGCCTTACTCTGGCTTATTGTCGTTTGTCTGGCCTCCTCCATTCAAGTGGAGCCTGCTTCTCGTGATCCGTGGTACTTCTCCCACTGCACCTTATCGTGTCCTCCATAGAGTGAAACTTGAATTTCTGATTGACTGACAGGCATTTCTCCAAGAAACAAGCTTAAGTGCACCAGATGAGAAGCAGAATCTAGAGATGATTTATATTTTATGTCCTGGAAAAGCTATCTCCATGTCTTTTCTTCTTTTTTTTTTTTTTTTTTTATAATTTTATTTATTTATTTTTCCCCCAAAGCGCCAGTAGATAGTTGTATGTCATAGTTGCACATCCTTCCAGTTGCTGTATGTGGGACACGGCCTCAGCACGGCCAGAGAAGCGGTGCGTCAGTGTGCGCCCGGGATCCGAACCTGGGCCGCCAGCAGCGGAGTGTGCGCACTTAACCGCTAAGCCACGGGGCCAGCCCTTTTCTTCTCAATATATTGATTAGGGTTGGTTTTTTTTACAGCTTCTTAAGGTATAATTTACATACCATAAAATCCACCATTTTTAAGTGTACATAAAAATGAGTTTTAGTAAATTTATACAGTTATGTAAACTTCCCCACAATCAAGTTTAAGAACCCTTCCATCACCCCAAAAAGTTCTTTCAATCCCAACACCTATTCTCAGCCCCAGGTAACCACTCGCCTGCTTTCTGTTGCTACACTTTTGTCTTTTCTAGAAATTTCATTGTAAGTGGAATCATACAGTCTGTAGTCTTATGAGTCTGACCTCTTTCACTTAATATGGTGTTTTTGAGATTTATCCATGTTGTTGCGTGTCTCAGGAGTTCATGATATTCCATTCTGTAGATTAATCTACTACATTTCATTTATCTACTCACCAGCTCTTGGACATTTGTAAAGCTGAGCAACTTTGAATTCCATTATTTTGTAGACTAAACAGTTCATTATAACTATCGGCAATGAACATCTACCTCCTATGTATCGGGAACTGTGTGTCTAGTAAACAGACTAGTGGTGATAGTTTTTATGTGTAAGGCACGTTAGGGAACCAAACCAAGCCTTGAAGAGTCTAATCTAGTTCAAAAGACAAAAGGAAGGCCAGATCTGGACTATTTTAAGTAAACCTGGAAATAACCAGACCTCTTTGTTCGTTAGTAATAAACTATAATAAACAGCACCTCCCTGGCCCTTACAGAAAGAAAGCAGGGGTAACTTTTGACTCGGTACCTGTGGGTGATGATTTTTGTAGTTAGACTGCCTGGGTTCAAATCTTAGCTCCATACTAGCAATGTATCCGTTAGGAAATTACTTCAATTTTCTAAGCTTCAGTTTCCTCGTAAGTAAAATGGGCCAATAATCACAATGATCTCATTAAGATTTGTATGGGGTTAAATGACATGATCTATGTTAAAGCACTTAGGGTGGGGTTGTTATCACTCTCTTCATTATTGTCTGTTCTACTGGTTTTTTTTTTTTTTAAGTGAAATGCTGTACACTATTTTGTACACTTTAAAATATGATTTAAAATATGGTTCATTTTAAAGACAGCTAGCAGTAAAGAAGGGATGTAGTCCTTTTAAAAGGATTCTTTCTTATTAATATTTAATTCTCCTCTTATTCCTCTCTTTAGCTTTTGCCTACTTCATCTAGATTACCACCAGGTTGGGAAGAAAAACAGGATGAAAGAGGCAGATCGTATTATGTAGATCACAACTCCAGAACTACAACCTGGACAAAGCCCACTACACAGGTACCCTGCAGTCTATCCATCAACTTGCTGTCTTACAGAGTTTAAACCATCATATTCCTATGGAAGCTATTACATCACTTTGTAGTATATACTGGATGCTTCTAGCATCCTCTAATTATCTTCTGACATTGCTGCTAAGTGTCTACCATTTCCTGCAGATCTCTAATATGCATGAATTTACCACTTGTTATCGTGTAAAACAAATCCAGTTGGGAATAAGAGGACAAAGTAAATGATCTGATCCATTGGGTAATTTTGTAATTTGAATGGTTAAGATCATTATTTTGGGGCCAGCCCCATCGCTTAGCAGTTAAGTGCGCGCGCTCTGCTACTGGCGGCTCGGGTTCGGATACCAGGCGCGCACTGAGGCACCGCTTGTCCGGCCATGCTGAGAGGGCGTCCCACATACAGCAACTAGAAGGATGTGCAACTATGACATACAACTATCTACTGGGGCTTTGGGGAGAAAAAGGGAAAAAAAAAAAAAAGGAAGAGGATTGGCAATAGGTGTTAGCTCAGGGCCAGTCTTCCTCAGCAAAAAAAAAAAAAAAAAAAGCAGGATGTTAGCTCAGGGCTGATCTTCCTCACAAAAAAAAAGATCATTATTTTGCTAAAAGATAGTCTTAGTGATTACTATCAGTTAAAGAAATTTGTGACAATGACACTTTATTCTTAACAACAGTGAGTGCCTTTTGTAATATTTCCTCATAAGCGTTTAGGAAAATATTTATTTTATCTTGTCACCATTTCTCTTATTGAAAAAATTTTTAACACTGAAAGTACAGAGAATAATATAGCAAATACCCATTTTCTTAACACCCAGAATTTACTACTATTAACAAATTACCATATTCATTTCTAGACATTTTATTTAAAAAAAAAAATCTTTAGGATAAAACTAAATTCCTTTTAGCCAAGCGCTTGGTCCCACTACCCAGAGGAAACCACCATTTTGAGTTCGTTCGGTATTCTTCCAGCCTATTTTATATATTTACATAGATAGCTAAACAGTGAAAAATATTGTTTATGTCTGTGTGTTTCAAATTTTGCATAGATGTTTTGTTGTATAAGTCTAAATCTTTGCTTGCTCAACATTTTAAAACCCTATCTTTGTTGTTTTATGTATAGATCCACTGTATTTCTTTTAACTACCGTGTAATATTTCAGCATTATAGTGGATATTTGCCATTAATTTTGTCTACCCAGCATCTGAACCCACTTCTACATATGGGGAATTCCCCACTCTATGAGTCTTTTGGACGAGCAAAGACAACATCCTCCAGTAGGCCCTATGGCTTCCCTTGCAGCTAGGGCACAGGGCCACCAATCTAGCTTTTTCAATCATGTGCACCCACAACAACTTTGTTAACCAGCATCTCATCGCTCGAGAATTAGCTGAGAAATTATAAATTGTTGTAAAAACAAAGTTTGACAAAACGCTTTATTAGAAAAATGAGCCTCCGATGTTTAGGCATTTTTATAAGTATGTATTCTGTTTGCAGGTAAAGTTACCTTTTTAACGACAGCTATTTGTGTGTTCTCCATAAAACATTACAGCATGATTTATTTAATGTCCTAGGCCACAGTGGAGACCAGTCAGCTGTCATCAAGCCAGAGCTCCTCTGCAAGCACTCAGCCACAGGTCCCCACAGGTGATTCAGCACAGCAGGCGACCCAGCCATCTGAAATAGAGCAAGGATTCCTTCCTAAAGGCTGGGAAGTCCGGCATGCGCCAAATGGGAGGCCTTTCTTTATTGACCACAACACCAAAACCACCACCTGGGTAACTCTAATACTCTTCAGTTTAAATTTATAGCAGCAACAGTAATAATCTCTTATGTATAGTTCTCTATAATCTTTAAGTGTACATTAATATAACATACTTTTCCTAGTTTCATTTAAAGATATATTGAATTCTTAATAGCATTATTTCTATTTAAGATATGTTTGTGCCTATTTTTAATATTTTTGGAGATTGTTGTAGAGATACATTTACTTCCTGTTTAGAGTTTTTAGCTCACTAGCCATAAATGCTTAGGAAGATATTTAGTAATAATCCTTTACTTTTATCTGAGGCTTTATAGTTCTAAAGCACTTTTGAATCTATTTCTCATTTAATACCCAAAAAACCTTGTGAGGCTAGGAGAATAAGTATTTTTATTTTAAGATAAGGGTTTAAGTTGTTTAGCAGTTGGTTCCCCACTAATAGAAAAATTACTGCAAATCAGCAGCAGATGAATAGATTTTGATTAATTTATTTAAAAGACCAGTGTACCTAAGTAATACTAAAATAGTTTAATGTTATTTATTAAAATAATATATAAATAATCCAAATAAATTGAATTTTGTTCTCTTCAACAATTTGAATTGACTTTAATAACCTTTTTGAGCTTACCTTTCTATCTTTCAAAAATATTAATAAGTCAACACCTTGACAGATAGGTGGCAAAAAGCATGTTCAGGGGCTAAGATATAACACATGGTCCAGTTTAATGACCCACTCTTCTGCCAGTTTTTATTTAGAGAAGAGTCCTCTATGGTGACACAATCCTTAAAGAGTGGGGCAAAATACTCTGAATGGGTTCTGTGAAAGAGACCATGAGTTCATACTGATCCCACTCTGAGAACTGAATAGTGTAGCCTGAAAATAGGAGATTTTAGATGGAAAAACTATTGTTTCACAGATTAAGCAAATGAAATAAAAGTGTACTTTTTAAAGAGAATATTTTAAATATCCATTGATATTAGAAAACAGGAACAGATTGACTTTCGTGATTTTAAAATGTGTGTGTGTATTGTTTTCTTTATTTTCTCCACCAAAAAAGGAAGATCCAAGACTGAAAATTCCAGCTCATCTGAGAGGAAAGACATCACTTGATTCTTCCAGTGATCTGGGGCCTTTACCTGTAAGATTATAGAATTGCTACCAATCTAACTTGGCTATCTCAAACGTTTTGTATTTTGGAATACAGTAGCTTTTTGTTGTTGTTGTTTTTTTTTTTGGTGAGGAAGATCAGCCCTGAGCTAACATCCATGCCAATCCTTCCCTTTTTGCTGAGGAAGACTGGCCCTGGGCTAACATCCATGCCCATCTTCCTCTACTTTATATGGGACGCCGCCACAGCATGGCCTCACAAGCGGTGCGTCAGTGTGTGCCCGGGATCCAAACCCAGGCCGCCAGCAGCAGAGTGCGAGCACTTACCTGCTACACCACGGGGCTGGCCCTGGAATACAGTAGTTTTTTAACAAGTATAGTTAATGTTGTTATTAAAGTGTTGATCCTTCTACAAAGACTGGAATATGCAAATTAAATTAACCACATAACCAATGCCGTTTTTCTACCTGTACATCTAAAACCCTTTCCTAAAATAATTGAAATACATTATTCATTATAGCCAGGATGGGAAGAAAGAACTCACACAGATGGAAGAATCTTCTACATAAATCACAGTATGTACAATGTGATTTTTCATTACTTTATTTTTTATAATATTGAATTTTGAGAATGAGAATAAAGAACATCTTTTTTCTCTTTCTCTCTTCAGATATAAAAAGAACACAATGGGAAGATCCTCGGTTGCAGAATGTAGCAATAACTGGACCAGTAAGTCTCTTTGTATTAGTATGCTCTGATAGGAGTGTCCTCTCACCTCTCTCTTCAAGGGTGAAAGGTCAAGGGCATAATCCTACAGGCACTGAGAAGAAAGCACATTTGCAATTCTCTCCTCCCCCACCACCCCAACTCCAGGTCTCAGTTGTTTGCAAGGGGCATATAAGGTCGTTATCCTTTCTGCATACAATAGCCTTGGGAGACTAGAGAGCCAGACAGTCAAAATGCTAAGGCAGTGGACTGCTGTGCTCAGGGTGGTGCTTGCCATTGCCTGAAAAAGAATGTTGGCAGTCCTCCCCAGATCAGAGAGGAGCCAAGAGAGTATCAGGTGAGGAAGAGGACAGCACCCTATCAACTCCAGGGGTCGTGTCTTGAACTTTTTGGTAGAAATCATTGTATACATAAAATATGAGATATATGTATATATAGGACATGGTCATATTTATACTTAAATATGACCATGTAATATGTTTATACTACGCTTGAGTCAGGTTAATGATAGGAAATAGCTACTTTTTCCATTTTTAGTTTTTCAGATTTTAATTGTTTTATAATCCACAAAAATAATTAAATTGAAGATATAGTTCTTTTAGATTACTCTTTAGTCTCCATGGTTAGTCTTTTAAAATAATGGATAAAAAAGGCAACTCCTCAGAGTTCAAGGAAAAAGTACATTTTTCAAATTGTTCTCTTAATGGAGAAATCACTTTGAAAGTCTCTTTAGAAATGGAAATTTTCATTTCTAATATTTCTCTACTTGGAAGAAATTTCCTGTTTCTGGCATGTTACATTTCAAGAATATTGCATGATGAAAATTACAGCCATAGAAATTGCTGAGTACAATTTTATCTTACACAGAGAAATTAAAATTTTTAAAGTTTTGTATTTGCTTTTCTTTGAATTAAACTTTTCTTTTAACACCTTAAACTTATGTTCATAAAATACCCAGAGGAGAACTTGTAGAATTGTTTTGGAATAAAAACAACCTAAACTTTCTTTATTTTTCTAAAATTTTCCACTAAAGGCAGTGCCCTACTCCAGGGATTACAAAAGAAAGTATGAGTTCTTCCGAAGAAAGTTGAAGAAGCAGGTTAGTGATACTTACAGTGAGTTCTTAGGAATGATTGTTATATAAATTGAAAGTATGGGAAATGCATTTTAAAAAGTAATAGAGAATATATTCTATATTTGTAATTCTACATTTGTAATTTTTTAATGTTTTTTTATGGGAAAAGGATGCTTATTTTTTGAGTACCTGTTATATATCATCAGAGGCCACAATTATTTTATGTCTGTCTTTATTTTTGACCATTTTTAATGCCTTTCTATAGTTTGCTCATACTTTCCCCCTTTCCCTGCAGTTTAGGAATACTACCACTAGGTGGCTATATTGGGTTACAGTTCTTTGCCTTCGAAGCCAGAAGCCTGCTTTTCCAAAGATTCAAGATGGTGGGCCTGCTACCACTGATTTTTTTCCATCCAAAATTTAACAAAACTGAAATATAATAGTTTTTTAGCGCAAAAATTTTATGCCTTAATAAAATCCTAAAATATCAGCAACTTTTTAAACTCAAATAATAACTGTGTCAAAATCACTCTGGAAATTTGTTTTCTACTTCTAGGATTTGGGATTTTAAGTCTTCACTGATTTATTTTTCTAATAAATGTTTTCATTCTTAATGAAAATATGCTGGTGGAGTAGAAGCACCAGCTTCTCCAATTGCCACTCTGAACACTTATAAACTTGTTACAATACCCAGTTGTTGATGTCTCCCAGGCAGCAGGAGATATGGAACAAGGCCTTTATAAACAGGTCACAGAACACAAAAACCATAACTAAAGCAGTAATATTTATTGAGCTCTCACTACATACCAGGCATTCTTCTTAGCAAGTTACATGTATTATTTTTTTTTTTTAAACTTTTATTTTTTTTTTCCCCCAAAGCCCCAGTAGATAGTTGTATGTCATAGTTGCACATCCTTCTCCTTGCTGTATGTGGGACTCGGCCTCAGCATGGCCGGAGAAGCGGCACGTCAGTGTGCACCCGGGATCCGAACCCCGGGCCGCCAATAGTGGAGCGCGCGCACTTAACCGCTACGCCACGGGGCCGGCCCTACATGTATTATTAATGCAGTCCCTACAACAACTCTATAAGAAAGAGACTGTTATTATTACATTTTACAGGTGAGGAAACTAAGGCACAGAGAGATTAGGCAATGTGATCAGGTTCCATAATTGTTAGTGGCAAGGCCAGATACAAACCAAATGGTCTAGCTCCAGAGTCCATCCTCTTAACCAACATGACATATCATATTGGTGGTTAAGAGAGGAAATGCCCTAGAATGCAACAAAGGCACGTAAAGAGGTAAAAACACGACAGGAAGATTAATAGACATCGAGTCGTTCCAAAAGGAGAGACTCAAGAGCATGGGGAAGAGGCTGAGACTCTGAATTCACAGTTTAACAAAAAGTTCTAAGCAGGATTTAAAAAAATAAAATCTGTATCTGGACATATCACAGTAAAAGAGCAGAATACCAAGATAAAGACAAAAATATTAAAAAACAATGCTACAAAGTCTTGAACTGTCTTTAACCTTTTCTTTTGCCTTATCCTTAACATCTTATTAGTTAAGAATAAGGATGACTAATCATTATTGAGCTCATCCTGTGCCAGATACCATGTAAGCTCATGAAATGCATTATCCCATTAATTCTGAAACAGCTCTATTAGGGTAGATATTATTATTGTCCCTTTTTTATAGATGAGGAAATTAAGCCTTAGAAAAGACATGGAAAGGGGCCGGCCCCGTGGCTTAGTGGTTAAGTGCGCGCGCTCCGCTGCTGGCGGCCAGGTTCAGATCCCGGGCGTGCACCGACGCACCGCTTCTCCGGCCATGCTGACGCCGCGTCCCACATACAGCAACTGGAAGGATGTGCAACTGTGACATACAACTATCTACTGGGGCTTTGGGGGGAAAATAAATAAATAAATAAAATTATTAAAAAAAAAAAAAAGTGAAGTGAAGCCGGGATTTGAACTCAGGGTCACCTGACACCACTGCTCAGCTCAACCGTGGAAGTTTTTCCTCCATCCCTCTCTTCCTTCCATTGCTGTTGCTCACTCACACGGTCCATTTGTCTTCTCTCACACAGTCTATTTCAGGGTCTCTAACTGACCAGCATGCCTCTTGTCTCTCTTCCTTAAAACCACCCCCTACGCTCTACCCTGTCAGCTTCTGAGAACACAGCAGTCTGATCATGCACCCCTGCTCAGCAACTCTCTTCCTGGTCGGCATTCCCCCTTTCCACTGTCTGGCCCCAGACTCCAGACTTCTCCACTTTTTTCTTCCATTGTAATCCGTCCTTTCCCTTCCCCTCCTCCTCTATACCCTCTAAAGTATATTGAGGGTATACTACTACTACCTATGAAGCAGATTAGACCTCTCCTGCGAGCTCTTCTCTTAGCCTGCTGTTCCTCAGTCCCTCTCTCCCTTCCCCTCCTGTCAAGACTTCCTCTTAAAGTCTCCTTTGTTGCCTCACTTGCAATTAATAGCTCAATCTTTTAGGACCCCACAAAACGTTGCGTATATCTCTATAATTAGCAATTTTCCTACTCTGTTAAGTCTCAGAATTAGTAACATTTACATTGTTTCTCACATACACACCAGATCGTAAGCTCCTTGAGGAAGTAACCACATCTTATGCCATGTTTTTCTCCTTTTTCCTCCCATCCCTGGCCCCACTATGGTACCTACCTAGCATGGGGCCTGTCCATGAGCAGGCCTCAGTAAATGCTTGGTGAGTAACCTACCTGCACTGGTTGCCTAGTGTCTAGTCTAAAATTGCTTTTCTCCAATCTTACCATCTTTTTTAAATTGTATATGCAGCAGCAGAAACTGCTTATATTGCTTATATAAATTACTTGTATTGTTGTTTCTATAGGGCTTTCCATTTTTCCTAAATATATTGATAGTAAAAATATTTTTTGTCCTTACAGCTAACCCTCTTTTCTTTTTCGGAAGTGACAGAATATTGATAGCATGTTTTCTCTTCATGGTTTCCACTTGAACATTGCACATGAAGCACTCAAGAATAAAATATTCAGATATATTTCTTTAAAATTTACAATAAGGTCTGCCTAAAAGCATAGTTATCTACGTTTGTCGCATAAGCAAAGGATGTACCAAAGATTAGTGAGGCCTGTAATTCCTTCATTAAGAGCAAAGACTCAGGAGCTAAGACTTTCTTAACTTCTGTCTTCAGTTTCTTCATTGATAAAATGGAGATAATAATAGTAGCTTCTTCATAGTATTATTACAAAGAGTAAATGAAATTACTGGTTAAAATGAAATTAAAATGCTGGGAACAGTGCCTGGCACAGTCTGTAGATGTTAGCGCCTGTTAATGAGGGAAGCAGGGTAGGCTCCGAGGAGGAATGGTGGAGGTGGGGACAAACCCCGGGAGCAACAGGCAGGGAACAAGTAGCAGGCAACAGCTAGACTGTCGGTCACAGAATGGTCCTCGTTGAAACTTCTGTGGAAAGGACTGTTCATGACACGCCTTCATGTGAGCATTATTACCACTATCAATAGCTTCTTCTTCAGATATAAAAATCAGAAGTCTGTATTATTATGTGATTAGAGAAAAGGAATTCTTTTATACCATAGAGGAAATATAAGCAATATTCCTAGTCGTGTTTTCCCTGAAAAAGGGTCTTGAGCACAGGGTGGAGTACAGTGAATTTTATAACTTTTATGAGAGACAAATTTGCCATCATGTTGAATTGATTTAAACCATAAGTCTCTCTTCTCCGGGTTTTCAGAATGACATTCCAAACAAATTTGAAATGAAACTTCGCCGTGCCACTGTTCTTGAGGACTCCTACAGGAGGATTATGGGTGTCAAGAGAGCAGACTTCCTCAAGGCTCGACTGTGGATTGAGTTTGATGGTGAAAAGGGATTAGATTATGGAGGAGTCGCCAGAGAATGGTTCTTCCTGATCTCGAAGGAAATGTTTAACCCTTATTATGGGTTGTTTGAATATTCTGCTACGTAAGTAACTTTACAATGGCTGTATACAGGAAAAAAATTGCTGTTCTGAAAGTAACCAAGTTGTGTGATGCAAGGAAAATGTATGTTACAATGTGCCAGAAAAGGGAGACTGTAACTAATGTTGTTTCAGAAATAACTTTTTTTTTAATTGTGGTAAAATATACATAACATGAAATTTACCATTTTAACCATTTTAAATGTATAGTTCTGTGGCAATAAGTACATTCACATTGTTGTGCAATAATCACCACCATCCATCTCCAAGAACTTTTTCATCATCCCAAACTGAAACTCTGTACCCATTAAACACTAAGTCCCCCATTCCCTGGCAACCACCATTCTACTTTCTGTCTCTATGAATTTGACTACTCTAGGTACCTCATATAAGTGGAATCATACAGTATTTGTCCTTTTGTGACTGACATATTACATTAGCATAATGTCTTCAAGGTTCATCCATGTGGTAGCATGTGTCAGAATTTCCTTCCTTTTTAAGGCTGAATAATATCCCATTATGTGTATATACCACATTTTGTTTATCCATTCATCTGTTGATGCACATTTAGGTTGTTTCTACCTTTTGGCAGAAATGACTATTTTTAAAACCATTAAATCCAATGGTCTAATGTGGTTCTAATAGAGATAAACAATTCTAAAAAGAAGGAGATGATTTATAATTGTTTGTCATATGAAAATTTTTATATGAAATATAGAGAGGATCATTTAAATGTGGTTGTCTTGACAGGGATAATTATACACTACAGATAAATCCAAATTCTGGATTGTGTAATGAAGATCACCTCTCCTACTTCAAGTTTATTGGCCGGGTAGCTGGAATGGCAGTCTACCATGGAAAACTGTTGGATGGTTAGTATCAAGCATAAAATTTGTTTTTTAATTCTATTTTCTTATTTCTTTCACTTGGTAATCATTTTAAATGTATTTGATTTTTTGCAAGGTTTTTTCATCCGCCCATTTTACAAGATGATGCTACACAAACCAATAATACTTCATGATATGGAATCAGTGGTATGTCTTTTTCACTTATAAATTATAATTTAACAGGCAACTGAGTATTTTAAAGTTAGATTTTAATGGTGAAGAAATTAATAGATTATAATGTTCCAAAATACAAATGAACATTTTCCCCAACATTTTATTATGAAAATTTTCTAACATACAATAAAATTGAAAAATTTCTATGGTGGACATGTGTGTATCCACCACCAGGATTCCACAATTGGCTTTTTCTCTATGCTTACTTTATCACATACCTGTCCATCTGTCCACCCATCTTATTGTCCAATCCATGTTATTTTTTGATGCATTTCAAAGTTGGAGATATCAGTAAACTTCTCACTAAATACTGTAACATGCTATACAACATTTTTATGTATCTGTTGCATCAATATGTGAATTGTGATCTTTTATGATGAGTGGCGTATGTTTTCAAAATAGCAGTCCAAAGGCAACGCCTTGAGGTTAGGCCACTACAAAAACACAGAAACCTGAGCATTAAAGCCCTGACTGTAGCCTCGCTACCTATACTGAATAACCTCGCACACTGTGGGTACACATGATTTCCAAGACTTCTTCCTGGGTACTAAGTTCATTTTTTATTCCTTTCTTGTGACTCATTACCACTGTGAACAGTATAATTCTTTAGAAATCGTATGATTGCACAGCTATTTGGGTTGATAAATTGAGGTTCTGTATTAAATTTCATATTTTCCTTTAACTTGGGCCAGGTATAAATAACAACCTCCTCATAGCTGCTTAAACATTTCACACACAGTCTCATAGGCCATATGAGAAAGATGCTGGGTACTGCTGGGTGTCCACAGAAGTTAGGATTCATCTGAAAACTGCTTTCTTTGACATTTTCACTAGGTAGTAAAATCTGTATCTCTACTGCTTCCACACAGAGATAGATTTCTAAACTTTAAAGTAGGCACCGCTCTGTTGATATATGCATTTTTACTCTCACTCTTACTAGCCATCCATATGGCTAGTATATGTTACACATATAATACTTGTGTGTTTATGGAAAAAATGTCCAGCTGACCTGTTCATCTTGTCCAATTATTCAGACTCTCAGCATCCTTTTTTTGCAGGGTCAAGTGTCTTCTTTTTATATACAAATTTTAAATATATAATGTTTCCCATCTAGGATAGTGAATATTACAATTCACTAAGATGGATTCTTGAAAATGATCCAACAGAATTGGACCTCAGGTTTGTCATAGATGAAGAACTTTTTGGACAGGTTTGTAAATTTTGATTAAATAAAATAGTGCATAAATTATGAAACAAATGTTATAACTTAAGATTAGATGTTAAATAATGTGTATCCTGAACATATTTCTGTGTTCTATTTTAAATTTATTTTCCAGTAACAAAAGCTATCTCTCAGCAAGAATTTCTGCTCTGACTCATCCTGTATTTATTTTAGTAAAACTAATATTTTAAGTTTTCTTAGTTTTTGAATGGGTTTATTTAAAACACCAGGTTTCTGGTATAACTATAATGTGTATACTTTATTTTGTTTTTTTCACTAAAATAACATATCAAGGTATCATGCTTACTTTTAGACACATCAACATGAGTTGAAAAATGGTGGATCAGAAATAGTTGTCACCAATAAGAACAAAAAGGAATATATTTAGTAAGTATTTTGTTAGTAAGTATTTTACTAAATGTAGTAAGTACTTGACTGGAAATAAGTTTGTGCTTCTTGGGAGGACTCTTCTTACCTTCTTTCTCTTTCCGCAGAGCTGGGGTCTCAGTGTTCTTTTTCTCTTTCTGTAACAATGCCGTATCAGCCACTCATATTCAGTTTTTGCCTTGGGCTTAGCTAGTCTTTATCTTTTGTTTCTAACTGGAATAAATATACCTTAAATGTTTTTCTTGGTTCGTGTGAAAAAGATGAAATGTGTTGTTTCTTTTTAGTCTTGTAATACAGTGGCGATTTGTAAACCGAATCCAGAAGCAAATGGCTGCTTTCAAAGAGGTATTCATTTTCTTTTGTTTGTTCTTCTATAATTTCAAAGTACAATCCATAAGTTTTAAATGTTGGGCCTCATCACGTCTGAGAAAAATTAGTATACGACTTGCTTTCTAAAACCACTTTTAATTATATTCTCATATTAACAAAGTATTACATGAATAGCT
Source organism: Diceros bicornis minor (assembly GCF_020826845.1). Taxonomy (NCBI): domain Eukaryota; kingdom Metazoa; phylum Chordata; class Mammalia; order Perissodactyla; family Rhinocerotidae; genus Diceros; species Diceros bicornis. Next base: position 51,318,645 of record NC_080744.1, on the reverse strand, counting down.
GTTCCCCGCTAAAGCTCAGTCATTCAGGAAGCCCGTGCAGTAGCCATCAACAGGCCCCTGCACGTCTGTCACTGCCCCCACCTCTCCCAGTCCCCCTGCTCACCCTGAGTAACCTAGGTGAGCAGAGGACGAGAGTGCTATAGTGACGGTGGAAAATACCATTTGTTTCTTTTCCTAAATGGAATCACACTATACATGTTGGTTGGTGGCTTGCTTTCTTCTCTTATCAATAGTTATTGGAGATTTTACGTGTCAAAATATATTCATAATATAAACTCATAAGTTATTTAAACTTCCCAATTGATAGACCTTTAGGCTATTGCCAGGCCACTCATTTCTTAAGCTAACTTTAAATCTGTTAAATATTTATAACACGGTATTTCATTTATTCAATATTGAGCACTAACTATGTGTCATGGTATGCAAGGCAAAAAGACATAGACTCTGCTGTCAAAGGGCAGAGAATCTAGAGTGAAACGGACAGAGGCAAGCCTGAAGTGCTAGGTAAGCACAGAGGAGAGGTAGACACCAGAGCAGGGAGAGGTGGAGGACGGGGCAGAGAAGGACTAGAGGGATTGGCCAGCCACAGAGACGAGGAAAATACAGTTCTAAGCAGATGGAGCAGCATGTGTGAAGTCTGGCAATAAGACAGACGGTGGCACATTAAAGAAAATACAAGCAGTTCATCTACTGGATAAGAGGAGGCAAGAGGTAAAACAAGTGGAGAAGAGTTGAGCAGAACCAGATTATGAAGGTCTTGTTTGTTAAACTGGAAACAAAGGTAGAGTTTGGAGTTTTCTCTGAAGTCCGGTGAGGGGAAGGAAGGTGGCATTAAAGGCTATTAAACAATAAGACGCCAGGATTGAATTTACATTTTGGTCAGATCATTCTGGAAGTGGTATGTAGTGAGTTAGAGTAGGGCAAGACTAGCAGCAGAGGCTAGCTGGGAAAGTGCTACAGTAATCCGGGTGAGGAACGGTAAGGGCAGGAACTAAGATGGCCGTGAGAAGAGAGCTGCGTGTGCATTTGAATGGTGTTCAGGAAGGGAAAGCTATAGCATAGGGTGATTTAAAGGCTAGAGATCTGGGGTGGCAGTGTGGATTTGGGGGTCATCTGCATATGTCTAGTGGAGCTGTGGACTAGATAAGATGGAAAATTAGAAAGAAGGGTAAGAACGATGAAAGTGGATGGCCACACGTGGAGATGTGGGAACACCAGCATTTCAGGCATGGACAGTAGAAAGAGACTTCAAAGGAAATTAGGAAAGGCAGACAGAGACAAAGAGAAAAACCATCAACAGCCAAGTTTCAAGAACAGAGGTACTTTCAACAATATCATAGTGCAGAGAAGTCAAATAAGATATGGAACTAGAAAGTGTTTATCAGATTTAGCCACAAAGCTGTCTTGGACATTTTCCAGGACAGCTTCAGTGAACCAGTGGTGTAGAGGTCAGATTGCAGTGGGTTGAGGGGTAGATGGGAGATGAGCAAGTGGATTCAGTAAGATATGGCACTGTCAAGAACTTGGCTATAAAGAGAAGAAAGAGGCGTTTGCTTTTTTTTGTTTTGTTTTTAAGGTAGATATGGCTTGAACAAATTTAAATGTTTAAAGAGTGTGCTAATAAAGAGAAGGAGGTTTAGTAAGATGACCTCTTTGAGGGAGCAAACGAAGCACAGAGAGGAAGTGGTACTCTCTCCCCTGTAGTGGGAAGGAGGCCATGATGGATGGTGGTGCTGGTTGGTATGTGGGGATGCAGAAGGTTGAGGGAATTCCATCCTGCAAAATCACCTCTATTTTCTCTCTCAAATAGAAATTATCTGCTGTAAAGAAGGGATGCCATGGGAGAGGAGGAGCTTGAGAAGTGTGGGGAGGTTTTAAAATAGCCACTTTGAGGAATCAGTGGGGGAGCACAGACGATGGATACATTCATTTTCTTGCCGATAGTGAAAGCTCGGTTGAGTTGTGAGCCCATGAATGTGCAGTGGTAGGAATCTATATGGATGTGGGCTTTCTCCAGTAGCACCCAAAAGCTGAAGTATAGGGTTGTCCATTGACCCAGCTAAGCAAGTTTTTTAAATACATTCTTTCTACTAGGGATTTTTTGAACTAATACCACAGGATCTCATCAAAATTTTCGATGAAAATGAACTAGAGGTAAGAAATATTATTCTTATTTTAAAACAGGACTTTTGTACCCATTACTTTTCTTGTCTACAGTTTGACATTTCTTCTCATGTAGCTTCTTATGTGTGGATTGGGAGACGTCGATGTGAACGACTGGAGAGAACATACAAAGTATAAGAATGGCTACAATATCAATCATCAAGTCATACAGTGGTTTTGGAAGGTAATGAAAGCTCCTATTTTCATAAATTACTGTACGATAGATTCAATCATATTTAACAATACTAGTGGATTACATATCGATAAGACAAATATATATATATATGTATATATACCAGTAAAAATTATCTTTGATTTTGTACTGTACACATCTACCTTCTGGATGTGGTCCCGACCTTCATACATGTTTCCAGATAATTAAATAAAGTGCTCAGAGTGTATAAAGGGCAGTGATAACTGAGACAGGCACTTAGTTCCTTACTAAAGTAGGGACTCTTCAAGAAAGCATGTAAGAACCTGCAGTGTATTCTCTGGGACTCCTGCATGGCTCCTTTAAATGTGATTTTCCATCTTATAGAGAAATGTGTATGTCACTCAGTAATATCAATAAATATAATTTTTTAAAAGCCATGAGTCACACCTGAGAAGAAATTTTTGTCACTTTATTAGGCTATCCCTAATTCTAAAGAGTTACCATGTAGCCTTGGAAATAAAGTTTCAAGAACTTTGTAAACCACCCACAAACACAAATAAAACTAAAAGAAACATGCAAATTTAATAAGTGATCATTAATGCTTTAACTAAATTCTGATAACATATTTTTCAGGATAGTTTTGTTACCTTTTTTCCAATGATATTCCTTAGTGCTGTTTTTATCTTATTCAGGCTGTTTTAATGATGGATTCAGAAAAAAGAATAAGATTACTTCAGTTTGTCACTGGCACATCCCGTGTGCCCATGAATGGATTTGCTGAACTATATGGTAAGGATTTTCTGTAGATCATTAAAAAATGGAGTGATGCCAATTGTCTTTTTCATGGCTGATTAGTCTTCAAGCTTCTATCATTTATACAAACATTTAGCTTAATAAAAAAGAAGTAAGACTTTAAAATTATATAATTAGATACACTGAAGTAGGCTAAAATATATATACACCTTGCAATCAGAGAAGACTGGAAACATGGAAAACAAAGGAGAAAAGTGGAAACATGAAATGACTTGAGTTACTTTCCATTCTTGAATTTTAAATTTGATTCTCACTCTGCATCCCATTACAGAAAAAACATTGCCTGTACTGTGGTAGTTTAGGGCAGCATGGAAGGTTCCGTGGAATGTTAATAAGTATACACCAAAAAACAAAGAGTATCATAGTAGACTACATCTATGGGAATACTGGATTAAACAAAGTTAGATTTCTTTGGGACTTGTTCAGAACCTTTACTATGGAAAAAAGCAGAGTTTCCAAGACTTACTTGCTCGTGGAATCCGTGTGTGTGTGTGTGTGTGTGTGTGGTGGCGGCGGCGGTGGTGATTGGAGGGTGGAGAATCTCATTAGGCTACTATTCCTCAGCCTTGTGGGAAATGGCAGGGCTAGGGATAAGTCTGCATGTATTTCTTGATATTCAGAACTATTATTAATGCAGTTTTCTATAAAGTGAAATTCTCTATATCCTGTCAGACTATTTTCTGGTTGATTTACCTCATAACACTAGAGATGTGTTTTATTTAAAAAAGTACTATTTCTTATGTAGATCACGGTAACTTTTCTCACATCAGTTAATATTCTGTCTATTGGAATGACATTTACTTGCTTTTAAAGATACCAAGAAGAACAACTCTTTCAGAGAAGGCATAGCTAAGATTGGAGCCCTACTCAGAGCCAGAAAGAAGATGAGAATTGCTCTGGGAACTAGAAACCAGGGACTGCTGCCTAGGTAGTCGCTAAGCTGAATTTTTTGTGCAAATAGAAAGCTGTTGCTCTCTGATGGGATTGCTAACCCCCTCCGTCTCCTCCTTGGCAAACCTGGTCTCCTTGTTAAGCTTCATTTATATTTGTTTGCAGAACCTGTCAAGCAGCTGCCACTTCTCCACCTAGAGTCACACTCACAGTGAGAAGAGTGAGGCAGGAGCTTGGCCACTAACCATGTGCTCCTTCCTTGCCTAATTGGATTTCTTAGCATTTGTCTTTCTAGTGGTTTCACCTGCTCCCCTTCCTTTCCTTTCTCCTGCGCATTAGCCAGTTTGTAGAGAAAACCAGGGCAGGGCAACACCCCTTACCACCTCTAGCTCCACTTCCCTCTTGTATGCAGTCTGGGCCTACAGCCATCCACTGATTTCACCAACTGTTTGAAATTTGAGGAAGATATCCTACACACAGAGCCAGAGTTGTTAGTATTAGAATGTAAATTCGAATTCTTATATACTTACGAAAAGAAATAGAAGTTCCTTCAAAATGTTAATATTACAATGCAATATTATCTAACCAATAAAAAGTATATTAAGTTTATGTCAGTTGACTCAGAGGGAGTTTTCACGATGGATAGTTTCGGTGAGAGAATCAAGAGGCAGGGAAATGCGTTTGATTCCATGTTATGGAAAACAGTGACAGAAGTACTGAAGTTTTAACTGTGAACATAATTGTGATGGGTGATGTGTGAAAAGTAATGCTTTTTGAGAAAACTGTAATATTGAGAATATTAAATATTTTTAGTGCTGCTTCTGACAGTTATACTCACACTCATGTATTTGGATATGATTATGAGACATGGAGAAAAGTATGGAAGGTTACACACTGGGTTGTCAGCATTGATTACTGGGTGGGTGGAGGATGTTGAGAATTGGAGAAGGAAGAGCTACGTGAAAATTCTGAAGAAAAAGGAGTTTCTAAAAATGTCCCTAATGAAAGAGAAATGTAGCATGTATAACATGATCACATGCACATAAAATTCTCTCTCTGGATATGCACATGCACAGAAAGATTCGTGATAGGATGTTTACTCAAGAGTTAATGGTGGGATTTGAGGTGATTTTTACATCCTTCATTATATTTTTCTCTATTGCTTTAATTTTTTGCAGTGAGATTACACAATCAGAAAAAAAGTAAAGCTATTTTCAGTGGGACTCAAAAAAGAAAGAAAACACTCATTTTCTCTATGTACCCATGAAGGAGGTAGTATATGGAAATGCAATTGTGTACAGGGCTAGGAAACAGCAAAATCACCATAAGACATGCCACCCCAGGGGCAGAGGGATACGGTGGTCACAAATGAACTATTAGAAGAGAAATCCTCATTTCATGGCTGGGCAATAAAGCCGTCAAGTACAGGACAGCTTTCATTTCTTTTGAGTTTAAAGAAATTAGATTAGTTCCCTCTGTGTGTAAGTTCATTAGAAAAAGTGAGTTGTGAAATGCCTAAGGGTTCCTGTTAAGAGTAAATGAAGCCAAAGCAGCTCTTCTTCCTTACAGGCTCAAATGGACCACAGTCATTTACAGTTGAACAGTGGGGTACCCCTGAAAAGCTGCCAAGAGCTCATACGTGGTAAGCAGTTTCTTAGACCCTGAGAGATCCAGTCCTCGGAGAGTGAAGTTCCTCTTACGGTTAGTCTAGGTACAGAAGGTCTAGCCCACTCCGTGCTATTGTAAGTGGCAGCTATGGAAGAGGAGGCAACAACACCAACACCAACCCAAGAACAGGTGTTCCTTTACCAGGCAGGCCTGGACTTGATGTCCAGGTAGCTGAGCACTGGAGAGGCCCATCAACTGTTGACCATGTGTTGCCTCCATCACATGAGTGATGGGCCATCCCAAGAGGGGCTAGAACATCCTCTTTTGGAGGTTAAAGTGATAGGGGAACCCAGACATTTGGAGGTGGAGGTGGAGGTGGGGGTGAGAGGACTCCACCAAGGAGTCGTGGGGCAAGTCCATGCCTAGAGTCCAATTCTGTGTCTTCCTTCTCCCCAGGTGATCAAGTGTCTGTTAGTGCTGTTGGGACACATCATCATGGGTAGCAGCATTACTGGGTTTGCTGTGAGGGTACTTGCTTTGTCAGTGTTTGTCATCATCAGTTCCTCTCTGTTCTTTCAGCTTTAATCGTTTGGACTTGCCACCCTATGAATCATTCGAAGAATTATGGGATAAACTTCAGATGGCGATTGAGAACACTCAGGGTTTTGATGGAGTGGATTAGAAGACAAATAACAATCCACGGTGTTTTACTGCCACTTTTTTATAAGCAAAGTCTTGACTTAAAATTTTCCAGGGAACTACTAAAACATGGCCATTGATTCTTCCCAGATATGGAGAAAATCTTATAAAAGCGTTAGAAGAAATAGTATGACAACTTCATGATTTCACTCACTTTTAAGTAACGTGTTGCATCTACACAGTTGTCGCATCCTATCTTTAGAGTTCACACTCGAGGATAGAAGTCCTGTGTACCTGAAATAGTGAGTTTTGTCCTTAACATTTACCTCTTTTACAGTATTTGCCAGGCAGTTCTTAAACTACTGAAATTATAACTGTGAAATATTTGTGATAAGTGTCATATGTGAAAAGTTTGATGCTTTTTGAGAAGGGAAACTGAAATTTGGAAAAGAATACTTTAATATGGAGTAAACAACAATATATTTAGTGCTGCCTGCAGCTATTTATTGTTTTGTAGACCTGCCTAATGCACCTTACTGCCTAGATTTTTGGAAAAACCTTGGAAAGTGTGTTACCTATATTTTTAGTCAACTGACTCACTTGCAAAAAATTGTTTACTTCTTCATTTTAAAAGTATTTGGCTTTTGTGAATATATAGTTTTACTAAACAAAGTGGTTCATAAGACATGTGAAGCAAATTCAGATTTGCAAAGGGTGAAAAGTGTTAACGCCTTCCTCTTGCCTGTGTGTCTTGATGGTTCATTGGTATAGTCATCACTCATGTTTTAGTTTAAAGAATTCCGTCTTCAGACATTAAAGCTCCACAAAGCAGTATTTCTAAATATGCCTTGAAGAACTAAGTTAAACGTATAGTACTTTCCTTTACTAGTCATTCTGTACACTTGCCCAATTATGTAGTGAATATATGTTTACAGGGTTTATTATGTTTACAGATTAAGCTCTTTTCTGTAGTTTCATTTTTGTATTTTCAGTATTTCACTTTAATCAAAAAACCAAATAATTTGTTAAAAATAACCAAAGAATAGTTAAGATGCATAATTTGTATTAAATTTATTACGGTATTATGCTTTTTAAAAATACTGTTTACTATGAAAATGATGGTGTTTTACTATAAATCCAAAACTCTTTAGGCAGAATGCTACAGGTAGAATTCTACTTTAACCAAATTGAAGTGCATAAAAGTTCTGTGCATGCATTCAACAAACGTTTCCTGCATGCCTGCTGTGTGCAGAGCTCTGTGCTAGGCCCTGGGGGTGCGAGCTGTCAGCTTTGAAGAGAGCTAGCTCAGTCCCCAGCCTCAAGGAACTTATAGGTATGTAAACAATCAAAGTAGGGGTGAGCAGAATAAGAGGAAAGGGAAAGATAAAGTGTGCCAAGACTGTATTTATAGGTTTCATAGCTGTATTGGAATGATTATATAGAATATGCTCTTGCAAAAAGTTAAACCTATTTCTCAATATGGTATCTTGGGGATTTAGGAATAATTGTAGATATATGTTATGAATCTCCTTAAATACATATATACTCTGAGAGTTGTAAGAAGTGCTTCTGACTATTGGTTTAAATTGGTTAGGGTATATAAAATGATGGGCACCTGTCGGCACCTGGTAGAGATCTCTCCTGGTAGAGGAGCAGAATCACTTTCCAGACACCCCGTCAACAGCTCAGCTTAGGGAAAGTAATTCACACATCAGCGCACCTCGTGTTTTATCTTCGCCTGTGTTAACCTGCATTCAGGCAAGACCACCAGATGTAGTCCTAGTTTTATCACTTACCAACTGTTTAAGCTGAAGCAACTTTCTTAACATCTCTGCCCTCTTGTTTCTTCATCTGTCAAATGAGAACAATGCCCACCCTCATTGTCATGTAAGATTGTTGTAAGTTCCATTAAGATGCTCTGTGCCGTATCATACAACCAGAAGATGCTTTGTGCTTTGTGCTGACCATCAGATTTTGTCAAGTCAGGTGTGCACACTAACTACACTCCCAAAGAAGAATCTCTTTATTTAAAAATGAGTGTTAATATACAAGGAAGTAGGAACATCTCTGACGTTGAATACGTCCAGATATATATGTATACATAGATTTACCTATACATGGATCTTACTATTAGAATTCACTTTCTCCACATCAGCAAAGTAATATTAATATGGGCCCATGCACTTTGGAATGTCGTCATTATATAGAACTGAATGTGGAAACTATTTTTGTTAAAACAGGATTTTACCGTATGATTGTTTAAATATCACTTCTGTGAAATATCATAGCGGATATCAGAGCTTGAGAAAATATAAAGCTTGCTTTTCATCTGACTAATATTCACTTGGATGATCCTGTGATTCAGATAAAACAGTGTGTTAATGAGACCAGACACTCCCACCAGCCCCCAGCCCCTGACCATCGTCCCTTTCGTCTCCCAGGTGTGGGCAGACGGTCCAGAAGGAACCTGTATCAAGCAACACACCCCTCATCCCAGATAGAAAAGTATCTCAAATGCATTCTATGGCTGGAGAATAAATAGGGTGATTTTCATGAAGTGAGGACATCATATTTTTCTAGAAATTATAAGCACATAATTTTAGCCTATATTTTCTCTATAATCAAACAAATTTTAACATAGACGTAAAATTGTATTACAAGTGTATTTCATCCTAACTCAAATTTAAATGGTATTTGTTTTCATTTTTTATTTATAATGCTGAAATTATTCCTATAATTATCAAGTTCAACACAATTTGTTTTGATCATAAGCCATTCGACATTATTTTTTAAGATCTTCTCATATGATAAATATATATCAAGATTAATGTATCAAAATGTATTGCATACTTTAAAGTAAAAAAACATTTTTAAAAATCGATGCCTCAAATAAAGTTCTATTCTAATAAAAACAAAAACTGTGATTCATTTTTAAATAGAAAATTCCCAAACCAGTCTTTTGGGTGATATTCTCTGGTCTAGTCCTTTGCAGCAACATACGGAATTCTCAAGACCGTCTTGAATTTGTATCTGGTGAACTAGCATGATTATAAACTTAACACAGATAATCTCCACTTTACAAAAACAGGTCATGTTCCAAAAGTCTGGTTGTTAGTGAAATATCCAGAAGATGATATAATAACAAAGTTACAAATGGGCTGGATTTCAGGCGTGTTTTTGCTCCTTCAACAGGCTAACCTTGTAACCTAACCACTATTTATAACATTGTTGCTATGAGAAAAGGAGTTCCAAGTGTTAATTCAGAACTAAGTATCTTTGCCTCCTTAGAAGGTTCCCAGTTAGAAGGGAATCTACCCCCCAACCCCAAACCATCCCTGGGAAGGTGCTGTTCCAGCCCGGTTTCCACTAAAATTCAGACTGTAGCTTAATCCTTGGAACCCAGACCACTGCCCTCCCCGCTTCCCCCTCTCCACTGCTAACCAGTTGGGGCAGTAACTAGCCCATCCCATGGCTCCCGGCACAGGAAGTCTTTGCTTTGCTGTCCATCAGGGCAGACAGTCGTTTTATAAAGGATATTAAGGGAAGTGTTAGGATCTTAAGACCTCACTGTGAATAAAGGGCTTCAGTAGACTTGTGTGTATTTTTCTTGAAAATTAAAGATTATCACTAAATTAGCTACCTGTTTCAGTTCTGCTAGTCTCTTCGTATGCAGTCCCTTCATCCCACACCAGTGTTTCCTTTCTTGTATACAAATGTGATCAGGTTACCCTGCCAAAAGACCTCCAAAAGCTGCCTAGAGCCAGAAGCATGAAGCCCAAACCCATTGGTATGAAATGCAGTCTGTCTTCAGCTTAATGTACAAGTTCCACCATCCATCATACCCAACTCGCACCCTGTGCTCCACCCAAACAGGCCTCCCTGCAGCCCCTCATCACTGCAAACTCCTCTGCGCCTGCTCTGCCTGGCATGCTCTCACCCCTCATGTGCACTTGAGCAATCATGCCTCCTTTTGGACCAGTGGGAATGTGCTGTGGCCTCAGCATTTGGTGTATACTAGCATGAATGGCATTGTATTGCCAGACTTTGTTTACATAATTCTCTCCTACAAACTTCTGGGCAACTTGAGGACAGAGAATCCTTTCTGTACATTTTTGTAACATGTTCGTTTCCCAACACGTAATTATTTGACGAACCTGATGATCTGATGAATACTGTTTGTTATACAATCCAGTGCACGTGTCAAGCTCCTACAATGTCCCTGGCACTGTGCAATGATATGCGGAAGCTCTGTATTTCGGGGACGTTGGGAGCCATATAAGTACACATGCAGAGAGAGAGTGTGATTGAGATCTTGCTGAGTGCCGGGGTCTGCAGTAAACACTTCACGTGGATGCCATTTAATCTTCATAAAAGCTCGGTGAGGCAGGCTTTATAGGCTCAAGAAGGACAAGTAATTCACCTGGCCATGTAAACTTAGTGGATTAGGAACCACAACTAAAAAAAGAAAAGCTATGGAATCCAACAAATTACCAAGGTGTATTCATTTTCTATCACTGCATAACAGATGACCACAAACTTAGCCACTAAAATCAACCCCATACACGATCTCACAGTTCAGTAGGTCAGAAGTCCACATGGGCCCAACTGGCTTCTCTGCTTAGGGTCTCACAAGGCCAAAACCAAGCTGTCAACCAGCTTGGCTCTTACTTGCTTCCATGATCCTTCAGGTTGTTGACAGAATCCAATTCCTTGTGACAACAGGTATGAGGTCTCCGTTTTCTTGCTGGCTGTCAGCTAGGGGCCATTCCTCTAGATGCCACCTACATCCCTCTTCTCATGGTCCCCTCCATCTTCAAGCCAGCAATGGTGTGTGGAATTCTCATGCTTAGAATCTCCCTGATGTCCCCTTCTGCCGTCCTCTTATGCCACCAGGTGGAGAAAGTTCTTAGTTTTCAAGGTTCACTTCACTAGATTAGGCTGACCTGGATAATCTCCCCTTTTGCAGGTCAGCTGTGCCACAAGCATAACACAGTCCCGGGGCTGAGATCATCTCACAGTCACAGATTGCAGAGATTGGTGGGCTTGAGCTCTTGGGGGCCATTCCTAGAAATTCTGCCTCCCACACAAGGTAAAATTAAGGGATAGCAACAAATTCTGAAGAATCAGCTTGAAAACATTTAAATTTATCAAATTTTGTAGTGAGCAGTTCAGTTTTCCATTCTTTGTCAATGAAAGGCCAGACAGATACACTGATGCTGGCGCCAGCCCGCAGGATTCAAATGCAGCAGCTGTAAGTTCACGAGTCACTGCTCTCAGGTGAACCACTGGGTAGCGTTTTTCTCAGTGGCATCAAGGTTGGATTGGCCTGAAATTAGACTCGACTCATCCTTAGGAGCTTCCTTAGTATACGAAGAGAAATAAAAGGTCGTAGCTGCTCTTTTTATTCGTTTGAAAGGTAGGTATTCTTTCCAGTGAAATCATATTGAGGATAATGAGGTGAGTGCAAATCAAAATATAGTCGAGAAGGGAAGACAGCTGTTCAGAGCCCAGAGTTGCTGAGCATTTGCCGGCTTTGTCTCCAGAGAGAAGGGGCGGGGGGGCCTCCAGACGCCCTAGAACTGAAAGGCCTGCGCAGTCACACAACTCTGGAGCAGAATTTTTTCTCCTTAGGAAGCTAACCAGAGATTAAAGCCCTTACTGTAGGCTCATGCGTATGATCGATTCATCATTTAGGTTCTGATTTAAGTTCTCTTATGAAAAATAATCAATAATTATGAAGGCAAACCCCATGCCTTCCTGAGAGTTGTCTTTCTTTAACACACATATTTTATGAGAAACTAAAGCATGTTGTCTCAAATTAATAAGAGGTAATGAACACTGAGCTAAGAATAATCCCAGTTTAAACAAACAGGATTTTCACTGATGCTGGACTTGAAACCACGATCCAGATTAATGACTTTGTTAATGCTCAGTCACTGGGCATCAGCCCAACTGTAGCATAAATATTCCTCCAGACTTGATGACAGTGAAATCGCTTATGTTTAGCTCTCCACAGGGATGACCAAGTTCTCAGTGATGAATGGGTAGTAGCCAACTGGGTTTGCTTTTTTAGTGTTGCTGTTTGTTGTCATGGTGTAATGCTTATGAATAAGTGGCGATGCTGCGTGGTTTGAAGCTCTGAGAAATTCAGTAATGTTTTACCCTTGTGTACACCTTCCAAAGAAGGGTGAGAAGGGAAAAAAGAAAGCTTTATTAACTCGGTCACTGCTAGGGCTCTGACTATCTGTGGTTGCCCCGGGAACTCAATTTATTTACTTGCCCCCTTGCTATCTGGGGACAGTGTGACTAGGAATTCGGGATTTATCATCAAGACCTCTAATTAATAATTTAAACATTGCCAGAGGCAGGAAAGAGGGAACATGCAGCTCATGCTGCAAGACTTTGGCGGGTGTATTAAGACATATTTAAGATCTCACCCTGAGCCATGTTCTAATCCAGCACTGTCCAATAGCAATGTAATGCAGGTGACGTGTAATTTTAAATTTTCTAGTAGCATATTTTAGAAGGTAAAAATGGATAACTTAATTATAATAATTTATTTAACTCAATATATCTAAAATATTACCATTTCGGCATGCAATCAACGTAAAATTGTTAAAGAGATATTATTCACTTTTTTGGTACTAAGTCTTCAAAATGCAGTATGTATTTTATAATTTTATTTATTTATTTATTTTTCCCCCAAAGCCCCAGTGGATAGTTGTATGTCATAGCTGCACATCCTTCTAGTTGCTGTATGTGGGACGCAGCCTCAGGATGGTCAGAGTAGCAGTGCATCGGTGCGCGCCCAGGATCCGAACCCAGGCCGCCAGTAGCAGAGCGCCAGCACTTAACCGCTAAGCCACAGCGCCGGCCCTGCAGTATGTATTTTACGTGTACAGCACATCTTAGCTCAGACTGGCCACACTGCAAACAGCCACATGTGGCTAGTGCTACCATATTGGACAGCATGGAATCAATGGGCTTCGGTCATGCTTGGACACAAAATAAGGGAATGGGAAGCAGCTAGAAGTGGCTCATCTGGTGATGTGCTAAATTAGCTTGTTTCCTCCAGGCAACTCCAGAGACTTGGAAGAAGTTCCTCAGGAGAGCCAAATGTTGGAAACTAAGCAACATTCTAGACAGTTGCTCTGTGGCCATTCCAAATTTTACATTCAGGAGCTTAAGGATGGCAGTCTGGTTGACACTGTAAGCACACTGTTTCTACTTCAATTGGATTTGCACTAGGCATGGCTTGGGAGAGAGGTGATGCAGATTATGGGGAGGGAAGCTCAATCCCCGTCACCCCTGAGACTGCTCCCTAGTGCTGAAGTTGTCTCCAACTGTGATCCTATAGGTGTCCCATACTGAAGGTCATAGAAGCTGTGGGCAGAAGCAAACGTATGAGAATAGCCGGCAACCAGCAAACAGTGTAAAGTGCTAGATGTAGGACCTTGGAAGGTTATCACCAGAGGAGGGTGAGGGGGACAGGGAATGGGGTGGTTTATCAGAAAGAAATAGCCAGAAACAGGAGGGCGGCAATGAGACCAGACTACAGGGAGGGTAAGGCCACTGCAGAGGAAGGAACTCCATGGGGTCGCAGGGGGTCACCTGGGAGAGAACCTCTGACATCGAGGGGAGGCAGAGACTGTGGGAGAGACATCTGTTTGTTTTTCTGGTGCAAGGAGAATAACAAAATGCGATCAGGGGGCTAATAGACCGCAGATGGAGAACTTCTGGCTGAGAACTCAGTCCAGCTAAAGGCTTTGAACTGGAACCAGCCCTCTAATTTTCAGCAGCGCGTGTGGCCGGTGGACAAGAAAGTGAAATAAAACAAGAGACTCACCAGAGATAATTATGAGCTACTCCCAACGGGTGAACTAGCAGAGATTATATTGGGCTGGAAAATAGTAAGGGTTTGATCATGAAAGGCCTTGTATTCGAAGCTGGGGAATCTGATTAACAATTCAAAAGTGACAAGCCAAAAGGCGTGTATGATTTGGTATGAATTTAAGAAAGCTCGTTCCACCTATTTAGGGGCAGCAAGACCAGAGGCAGGTGCTAGTCTGGAGAGCATTCCAATGACGCAGGTAGGAGATGGTAGCGTCTGAACTCAGCGTTGAGACACCGATATGGAGAGAGGTGGGAGGTTGAATCGGCCCTGCTGTTGGGTAGGGAGGAGCAAGAAGGGAAAAGACGGCGCGCATCCAGACGGGGGCAACTGGATGGGTGCTGACTCTGCCATTGGAACAGAAATAGGGGGACTCTCGACTTTGCATGTGGTGACATCAAAGGGGAGGCTTCTGGTAGGCAGCAGTGGATCTAAAGGTGAGTAGAGATTTGGAGATTATCAGCAAATAATTGTGAGCTCATGAGGAGATCATGTGCAGCAAAACTAAGAAAGCTGATCGGAATTATCAAACATTAGTTCTGATAAGTTAATTTTATTATACTTTGTAATTAATAGAATAAGTAGTGATTGGGGGAAGATTATAAACAATATAATTGGTAGTGTTTTTCTAGCCAAAAAACCAAGATTTTGGGTTTTTATTGCCTTTTTGTTAGATATTCCAGGATCTGTAATTATTGCCAACAGTTTTCTCCCCTCAGTGTTGACCTCCCCCCTACATGCACATGCACACACACATGCACGCACCCATACACATGTGCAAACACACCTGTAGCCGACGCCTGTCGATGCCCTGGGCTCCCCCCCCCAATTTTCCCTGTGCCGGGCCAAATTTCACCTTGCTCACTCCCATCTGAGCCCCCGCCGGTGCCTCCTGCTGCGAATCTGGCCCAGTCTTCTTCACTAAGTGTCCAGATGCTGGCAGGCTGAGAGCTGTGGGCACCCCAGCCCCAGCACCTGTGATAACTTTATGCTGGGAAGCAGCTCTGTCACCTCCAGGAGGAAGCTGGGTGGGTGGAGACACTGAAAAAGGCCAGGTGGCCCGAGGGGGGAAAAGCATGTTGAGAATGGGCTCCGAGATCTTGGGGGAGTCTTGGGGAAGAGGAAATAGAGACTGGAGATGAGTTAGGGAGCCCAAAAGAGCCCAGAGGAGACGGGAGGAGGCTGCTTGACAGGGACAGGACCCAAGGCTGTGTTGTCACAAGCAGCTACCTGAAGCCTTGGCAACTCCAGGACAGAGAGCAGGTAAGGGGACAAGCCCTAGAGGGAGGCAAGAAAGCCCCTTCTCTCTACCCTTGAACCCCAAATGACTGACCCAAAAGTACCCCAAATGAGTAAAGTTAGTTCCCTCTAAATTTAGTTCCCTCTGGGGCCCTCCCTAGCAGGAGTGGTGAGATTCGGGGCGATTGGATACCCTCCACACACACGCCTATCAGTCGATGACTGAAATTACCTTAATAGCAAATAAGACCCTTCTCTTCCATACTCAAAAGACTGAAGTTATAACACAAAGGACAAAAGTTTCCTAACCCTAAATGTGTTCCAGGTAAAGTGTGAGTGACTAAGGTAAGACCTGTTCCAGCGCTGACGGAGCTTAGGAAAGGGACACCCTCCTAAGCTGGAGGAAAGCCCTGACACGGGAGGCTGAGGTCCTAAAAGACCGAGATTTCCAGCCTTGCCGTTTTCTCCTGGGCTCTGTTTGCCTGAAATCCATCTCAGACCTCGAGCCTGGCTGGGGCCGAGCTCCTGGTGTGGGCAGGGGTGGCGTCAGCTGCAGCAGGGGTCACCGCTGGAAGCGTTTCGTCTGCATGAGATTTCACTTGAGGCTCTGGTGTAGGAGAAGTATTTCACAAGTCTCTCCACACACCACAAAATGCTTCCAAGTACTGAGTTACTCAAAAGATGCCTACTATTCATGGGCATGAACTCAGAGAACAAATATGCTTACACGGAGAGGGGCAGGCATAAATGTGAGGTTTCCTTTAATTATATTGGTTCCCTAGTAAAATATAACAGACACTACTTCCGAGTCTCCAGAATCTTTTCCGAGTGACAATAACTTTTCCCTTTGAGTCAACCTCTTTCTCCATCTTCTCGGTCTCCCCTGCCAGCCATGTGGGGATGGCCTCATTCCGGAGTCAGTGTGCCAGGTTATGGGGGCTTGGAAGTCTTTTCAGCTGGTGGAACACAGATTTCTAGGCCTTCTGAAATGATCTAGCATACCTACAGCCATGGTTAGAATAGTGACTCAGCCACTGCGTGAGCGGGTACGTTTTTAGTCCATGACAAATATGTTTGAAAGCTATCTAATTGTTCCCTCTCTTCCTAACTAGGACACTGGAAAGTACTGGACCACTGAACCATTCTAGAGAGTCCCTTACATTGAGATAGCATTTCTGATTCTCTTTCACGTATTTTCACATTTATTGACTCATTTTATTCAATGTCAGTAAAAGCAGGTAGGGCACGTGTCATTATTCTCATCTGACAGGGCAGAAAGGTAAAACAAGACACAGCAAGGGTTTGTCTTTGGTCACAGACAAATTAGGAGCAGACCTGGACCTAGAGGTGAGGTCAGCCTCTTTGGGTGGTCTCCTGACCCAGGCTTTAGACAACTTCAGAACTTTGTATCCAGGCCTAATGAGCTCACCCGAATCTCTCTACACCAGACCTGCAAGGGAGGTTTGGAGGCAATCTCTCCATTGGGAGTATCAATCATAGAGCCAGGACCCTCGCTCTCTTCCAGATAGAATGAGTGTAGATAAACTAAATTCAGGCTGTCCATCCCTCAGCCAGGGACGAATGGGCAGTAGGACCTAATGAGATTTGCATTTTTCATATAACCTTATTTGTTCTTAAACTTGTAGTAAACAATAATCTCAAAATAACTTAAGGGTCAGCAATGGACAAAATTTTCTAATAAACATTGCAACTAATTAGAAATGTATCAAGGTGCTTTTGGCTTAGAACACCACACTTCACTTACTGGGGGGCTTGCTAAAGATTCTCTAGCTCCGGTGGCTGAGCCAGGGTCTTTGTTCTGTCCCTCTCAGACTTCTGTTCTCTGTGTCTTGATCAATTCTTTTCTGTCATTCTCTGTTCTCTGCGGGTGTGTGTGTGAGGGTAGAAAGGGTGGGTGTACACGTGTAGATTCTCTGCAGTGTATCCAGTGCCTGATATTCTGTTACAAGGGCTTTTCTGTCTTGGCTACAAACCCTTCTGCACTCACTTTCTCTTTCTCCTCCACTTTATTCTGAAAGTTTTTGTCTCAGATCATTGACTCCATTGGTTGTATCAGACTCCCGCTCCCCCTCTCAAGAAAGGAGAAGCTGTTTATCTTTCTCAAGAAATTTTATGGTTTAGGTGGAAAAGATCTGGCTCCCTGCAGAGCTTTGAGAGGAAGATCCAAGAAAGAAAATAATCCTGTATTTCTGGCATTTCCTGGCTGCCCAAAGCATCCCTCTACAGCTGACATTGATAAAATTTCATCAAAGGTGTTTGTCAATCAGACTACAGATTTTTAAAACATCACTTACTGTCTGAGTCATATTAGAATTTAAGACATTGGTCTTTTTTCTGTATAGAATGTGACATATGTTGTCTCCATTTTGCATGTTATCTCATTCTTAAAAACTCAAGACAGCCCCTAAAGTCATTGAAAAGCAATTTTTAAATATAATTTGACATTCTTAAGACACAAAAGCATTTTTGAACAAATGGAAAGACAACTCCTGTTCTTGCATAGGATGACTCAACATTATAAAGATGTCATCTTCCGTAAGTTAATTTAAAAATCTAATGCAATTCCAACAAGCTTTTTTAGACAAGTTGATATTCAAGTTCTCATGGAAAAGCAGAAATGCAAAAATAGCCAGAAAAACACTTGAAAAGAAATACTGATACATTTCTACAACATGGATGAACCTTGAAAACATTATATTAAGTGAAAGAAGCCAGTCACAAAAGACCACTATTGTGTGATTCCATTTATATGAAATGTCTAGAACAGGCAAATCCATAGAGACAGCGAGTTGTTAGTGGATGCCTGTGGCTGGGGAGAGAGGAAGTGTAGGAGTGGGTACAAGGACTCTTTTCGGGGTGATAAAAGTGTTCTAAACATAGATTGTGTTGCTGGTTACAGAATTCTGTGAAAATACTAAAACCATTGGACTGTACACCTGAAAGTGGTAAATTTTATGGTGTATGACTTATGTCTCAATAAGGATTCTAGATAATTAAGGGGCAAATGACTAAAAATCCGATAGAAAAATCAGCGAGATATTTTTCAAATGTATGACAAAATGTTCAAATTCCCTCATAATTAGAGAAATGCAAATTAAACAACAGTGAGATACCATTTCTCACCTGTCACACCAGCAAAAAATAAAAAGCATGTCAAAATAAATTCTGTGGGCTGTGGAGAAACAGGCATTCTCATAGATAGCAGATGGGAATGCAAACTGGAAAGGAAATTAGGCCATGCCTAATAGAACTATATATGCAATTCAACCCAGCAATACCACTTCTAGGAATCTGTCCTGCAGATGCACTTTCAACAATGTGGAAATATATGTGTACAAGGTTCTTCACTGTAGCATTGCTGGTAATTACAACTCTAAATGCTCGTTCATAGGAGACTGATTAAATAAACTATGGTTCATCTATAAAATGAAATCCTAAGCAGCTCTATAGAAGAATAGGAAGATCTTTATAAAATTGATATGGAGTGATTTCCAGGATATACTTTTTTTTTTTTTTGGTGAGGAAGATTAGCCCTGAGCTAACATCTGTTGCCAATCCTCCTCTTTTTGCTGAGGAAGATTGGCCCTGGGCTAACATCTGTGCCCATCTTCCTCTACTTTATTTGTGGGATGCCTGCCACAGCATGGCTTGATAAGCGGGTGCGTAGGTCCACGGCTGGCATCCGAACCTGAGAACCCTAGGCCGCCAAAGCAGAGCACACAAACTTAACCACTACGCCACTGGGCCAGCCCCTGGGATACACTTTTTTAAGTGAAAAAAAATAACATGCAAAAGAGCATCTATAGTATGCTATCTTACATGTAAGAAAGTAGGGATATAAGAAAAATATACATGTATTTGCTCCTTTGTACAAAAGAAATACAGGAAGGCTAAACCAGAAACTAAAGAGACAGGTTACTGTTGTGGGTTGAATTGTACCCTCCTCTCCCCGACCCCTGAAAAGATATGTTGAAGTCCTCACCTCCAGTATATCAGAATGTGACCTTATTTGGAAGCAGGTCATTGCAGATGTAATTAGTTAGGATGAGGGCATACTGGAGTAGGGTGGGCCCCTATTCCAATATGACTGGTGTCCTTCTAAGAAGGTGGCCATGTGAAGAGAGAGATACAAAGGGAGAAGGCCATGTGAAGATGAAGGCATCCTACAAGCCAAGGAACACCAACAATTGCGGACAAACCGTCAGAAGCTGGGAAGCGGCAGGGAAGGATTTAGAGTGAGCTTGGCCCTGCCAACACCTTAATTTTGACTTCTAGATTCCAGAACTGTGAGACAGTAACTTTCTGTCATTTTAAACCACCCAGTTTGTGGCACTTTGTATGGCAGCCCCAGGAAACACGGTTCCCTACAGAGGGTAGGTGGAAAAGGGGTTGAAAGAAGGGAGGAATCAGAAGGGGGTCATAGGGATGAGGAGGGAGCAACACTTCTCTGAATAAACCTTTTTTGTGAAGCTCTGACTCAGACCCATAGTAATGTTTCACATACCACCCAAAAAGAAACATTTAAAATCAACCAGGATGTGAGATAACCCAATGTGGTGCACAAACAGTGAAAATGACACTAACTGAAGTGAAAATGGTTAACATAACTGCACCAAAGGGAATGAGGAAGAAGAGAAAAAACTAAACAACTTTGCAAAACAGTATCTTGACTGGATACAATAAGGTTAAAGACAAACTGTATATAAATACTGTCCTCCATGTCCCAAGCTTGCTTCTCACAGTGGCACGGCTTAGCAATTCTGAAATTACTATAGGTATAGACCAGGAATGAACAAATACCTAAACATACTATAGATATTGAAATCCACATTTCTCAAGGTCCGAGAAGGAAGTTACGAAAAGGAAAAGGGAGAAAGCTAGAAGGAGCTCAATAGTGTTGTGTAAATTTGGAGGAATTGTGATGCACTATATTTTGTAATATATATAAAGATAGATAGACCCATCACTCTCCAATAAAAGGAATCAGGGCTCCTTGGAGAACAAGTTGAATCCAGGGCTGGGGCACGGAAAATTAAAGATGAGCCTGGAACATCTTGTAGTTACATAAAATAAAGAAGTTCTCAAAAACTGAAAAAGAGGCATCAAAAGGACACAGGAGCCAACCTGAAGGAGCTCCCAATAGGAAAGTTGGAACAAATTGAGTAAGAAAATAATGATAGTATTGAATTACAACCCATAGAATAAAAGAAATTTCCTTGAGTCTGTACTGATATAAACAATTGAATAAATAAATACATGGGGGGAAGCTTCTTCCTTACAGAGGAATTAACAAATGTGAAAGGAACAAGAGAAATTGAAAAGCATAGAGGCAAAAATCACAGTCATAATTGTTGTAGGCAAGACTCAGTTATGGATGCTAAAGTGGGCAAAAGTTTGAAGAGAAATGGGATATTTGCATATTCTCAAAGTATCTCCCCTGAGATATTAATTACCAAGGAGAAAATAGTAATTTGCAGTGGAGAAATCTTGCAGATACCACCTTAACCAAGGGATCAAGGTTAACATCACCAGTGATAAGTCATGTTGACAGCAGGTACCCCCTGACGTGAGGCAGTGAGAAGGGCACAGCATCGCTTGTGACCTTCTTGCCAAAAATGCATAACTTCATTCCAATAATGAGAACACATCAGACAAACCCAAAGTGAGATACAGTCTACAAAATGACTGGCCAGTGTTCTTTAAAAGTGTCAAAGTCATGCAAGACCAGAAAAGACTGTGGAACTCACAGATCAGTGGAGATGAAGGATGCATGACTACTGAATGAATTAGGGATCTTGGTCTGGATCCTAGGACAGAAAAAGGACAGTAGCGGAAAAACTGGTAAAATTCACATCAGGTCTATGTTTTAGTTAATAATATCAATGTTAATTTTCTGGTTTTGATCATTGTGCCATGGTTATAGAAAATGGTAACATTAAGGGAAGCTGGACAAAAGGTATACAGGGAATCTTTATACTGTTTTTTGCTACTTTTCTTTAAGCTTAAAATTATTTCAAAATATAAAGAAAATAATATAGTTGGAAATTTTTATCAATGCAACTATTGCACCCTCAGTTCTACCCCTGAAGTTTTAGTTATTTCCCATCTCCATATCTCTAAACAACGTTTCTGCATCTATTCCTTGATGTATCCATTTTATATTTTATCTATTTCCTGCTGTAATAAATGATATAGCTCATTTGTTTTACCTCCTACCATCATAAAATTCCAATATTGTTATAGTCCAATTTTCAATTTCTCTGTTGACCCATTATTATGGTCTGAATGTATGTGTCCCCCTGAAATTCATATGTTGAAGTCCTAGCCCCCAAAGGTGGTGGTATAAGTAAGCAGGGCCTTTGGGAAATGTGTTGATGGTGAGAGTAGAGCCCTCATGAATGGGAGTAGTGCTCTTTTAAAAGAGATCCCACAGAGCTCCCTAGCCCCTCCCACTGTGGGAGGATACAAGAAGTCTGAACCCAAAAGTGGTCCTCACCTGACCATGCTGGCACCCTGATCTTGGATTTCCAGCCCCTAGAACTGGTAGCAATAAATTTCTGCTGTTTATAAGCCACCCAGTCTGTGCTGTTTTGTTATAGCAGCAGAACAAAGACACCCATTTTTATAACTTTAAATTAAAAAAATACCTTTATCTCTTCTTCCATCTACTATAGACAATATTTCTTGGCTTCCTATCAGCATCTCTACTTTTTCTTCCAGCTAGGCTTCCTCTCCTTCCTTTCCCCTAACCCTGCTCTTCTGACTTTTAGTTTTGTGTTTTGAAGATTCAGAACAGTTACATTTTGTTCTGAAACCAAAGTTCAGTCTTCCTTGTACTGCCTATTGGTTAAATCCAACAGCTGAAAACCAATAAGCAACAGTCATATTATTATGACCAGGTAAATAGTGTTCATACAGATTCACATAACGAATGCACTATAATCAAAGTTCCCCTTTTTGTGCAGCTTTCTGTTTTTCCTGGAATTTCTCATTACCTTTCTTTTTTGTTTATTCCACCAACTGTATTTATCATATTTCCAATTATTTCCAAGCACTTCATAACTTAAGTATTCTATTAAGTCCCCATTTTCCCTGGAGACCTCTTTTCTTGGATTCCTGGCTTCCTGCTTGGTTTGGGACTGCTTGCTCAAGGAATCTCTGGCATCTCTTGACTCCCCTCCTAGACTGGCTCCAGTACGGCTTGGAGCAGTGGAAGTCTCTGGCCTGGGTTCAAGTCCTGGTCTCCTTCCTGGGAAACCTTGTGTGAGTGACTGTAGCATCACAGGGCCCAGGCTTTCTCCAAATGCAGGTCCCACTAGGACCTCAACCCCAATCCGAGCAAGATCAGCTGGGAAAGGCAGTTGCTAAGGGGTGTTCTCTGTGCGGCCATAAGCCTGTGGAGCAGGGCAAGCTCTATAAATAGCAGCGGTGATTACAGAGTAACACTCCTTTTAAACGCTTGGACTTTATAGCTTTCCATTCCAAACAGTCCTGGCCCGATGTTTAGTCTCTCTGGGGGGCGGCTGTAAAGGCCACCTTGTTTCACAGCTAAGGAGAGGTTACAAGCAATTAAAATATTTTTGTCTCTTCTCTCTTTTGATGATTATTCCATGCGGTGGCAGCCACTAGAGCAGTTCCTGCCTCTGTACCCAGGGGGGAACCCGAGAACACAGTGGCAAACACAAGCCCTGAAGCTGGGCTAGAATTAGAGTTGCAGGCTTAACCCTTCCCTTGGTTTTCAGAGATTTAGAAGTAAAAGGCAGAAAGAACAGTGTCTTGAATAGCCATAGCCAGGCAACTGGCGCTTACTTTGAAGGGGTGCTTTTCCCCTGTAGGAAGAGAGTGAATGCTTCTTGTGTCAGAGTAATTAGATACTCTAAACTCTGTGTATTCTCCGGGCTGATAAGTGTAGTAATTGCACAGGTAAATGTATGTTCTAACCACAATGAGATATTTGGGTAAAAACAATGTTCCACGTACACTGGCTCTGAATTGCAACAAATAATGATAATAATCCTGGTCATAAAAATTATCATCATGTGGAAAGAGTAGCTATCATAATCTTAAAATTGATCCTGACATCTACAGCCCCCTCACAGTGTTCAAAAATCCTCATTAGCCCCTCAGAGCAACCTCACAGGGCCAGCTGGGCAGCTATCATCACCACCCCCATTATACAGATGAACACAGGCTCTAGAGACGTCTTGGTGCTAGTTGGTAGCCAATGCTGGATCGAGCTCATCAGACAGCAACAGGCTGCATGTGGTCCCTTCCCTTGGGGCCTAAGTGTCAATGGGCAACAGCCCACACCACAGCCCTAGCCCTGCGACCCAATTCTCTCTCTCAGCGCCAAGTGATGGAGGCTGGTGTCTGGGGTGCTTGTTCCTGCACTGGCCTGAGGAATGGACAACAAGGGGAGGGAGGAGAGAGGTGACTTGGAATATCAAGGATTCTCCAACTCAGCAGGAACAGATTCTGCAAGACTCTTCTCTCTCTCTTCTCCACAGGAGCAATTATGAAAAATATTTCCAGGAAGGAAAATATTAAAATGCAAATTAAATAGAGTTGTGATCATAAATCACTGAAAAAAAATACCAGCGCTGTTTTTAGAGCCCAGTGTAGGCACTTAGGACTATGGGTGGCGATGCCAATAGAGCTGACGTCAGACACCGAAAGAGATAATTGGGTCCAGATCCCTCATTTTACAGATGGGAACACTGAGGTGGGATGGTTAGTGAATGTTCCCAGTGGTTGGAGATGGCATTAGTAAAGCAGCCAGCACAGAGACGGGTGCGAAGCAGGTACGGTTCGCATGATGTGCTGCATGATGAGGTTTCGGGCAATGACAGACTAGATATACGATGGTGGTCCCGTAAGATTAGTACCATATAGCTGAAGGTGTGTAGTAGGCTGTACCATCTAGGTTTGTGTAAGTACATTCTGTGATGTTCGCACAATGACAAAATGCCTAACGATGCATTTCTCAGAACATAGCCTCGTCATTACCCGACACATGACTGAACTTAGATTAGTTAGGAAAGTGTTCAGCTGCAAACAACAGAGCTGGTTTTACAGGTTTGTTTTTCTCACGTACCAAGTCCAGAGATAGGCAGTGCTGGGCTGGGTGTTCCCAAGCCTGAACAAGAGAAGTCAGTCCTCCACCTCCACAGCCAAACTGCCCAGAGGCTGGCTGGAATTCTGGGGACACAATGTGACCAGAGAAGAGAGGTCTTGTTAAGAAACTATAAAGGAAACCAAGGATATTTAACTTAAAGGGGAGGAGCCCAGTGGAAACTTGACCGTCGTTATGTGGAAGACAAACGAAATAGATCCTGTGTTGCCTGGGAGGTCAAGATTAGGACCAACGAGTGAAACTGTTGCATGATGAACTGACTCAACAACAGGAATAATTTTAATTATAAACACTTATTGAAAATTGCCACCTCTGAAAATAGTGAATTTCCTGGAGATATTCAAGTTGAATAAGGAATTGGAGAGGAATTTGGTGGGGGGAGTAAAAGGGAGAGAAGGAGGGTGACAGCACTGAGCAGGGAGAAGATCTCCAAATTCCCTTTGGAACAATTCATTTCATAAGTATCTGTAGAGTTTCTACTGTGTTCCACATAGGAACAATATTTTCCAAATAAGCTGGTCTGACATTTATGAAAAAGCTAATGGAGAGAACAGGGTGTCTCATGAGTTATTTGCTGATCGACTTCTCAGGAACCACTTGCCTTCTCAAGATTCCATTCCACCACTCCCAGGGCCCCCCTGTCACTCCACAGAACAGCCTGTTTCCATTTAGACTCTCGGGACCAGTGAATAGAACAATATGGGTTGTTCAGTGACAGCATTTTTTCCAGATACACTGGATCCCGGGCTTAATATTTGTCACATGTGATGTCCACATTTCTGAAATGCAGCTGGGAAGTACCAGTAAGCTAGCGGGGAGCTCATTTATTTGCCGTCACTTATGAGCCTCTCTGCCATTACTTTTCTTATCTGGAAAATGGGAGATATTAGTATCTTCCTCAAAGTCCTTGTGAGGATGTACTATGCTTTGCACAGTGCCCAGCCTTTAGTAACTATTCAACAGATGTGGTTCATTTAGTTCCTCGTCTCAGCTCTGCCACTGATTTTGTTATGTCACTTTTCCAGACCTCGGTTTCCGGGTTGGACTAGAACAAGCCGTGTGATTTGTTCCAGCTCTGAACCTTCTGGGGCCCAAAACAAAATGGCTGCCATGTTTTCCCATCCTTTGCCAGGAGGTCATCTCTGCCAGGAGGTGGCACCACTAATTCATGTTTCCAGCAGAGATGCGGGCTGACCATTTGTTAATTTCCCCTCAGCCTTGAAAAGGAGGCTGAAAACTCATCTGATTAACAGCTGTCCCTAAACTGACTTTTAAAATCATGGTGCTGATGTTTCTCCAGTGTGACTGGATTTTCCACTCTTTTGCTTGCTCCCAGGGTATCAAAAGTGTCTTCCTTTGGGCAGTCCTCAGTATTTAGAAAAGGGGGAAAGAGAAATCTGACAGGGCCAACTTCCCCACTGTGGTCTTTCCCTTTGCTCAAAAGCAAAACTGCAGATACCAAGGAGCATGTGCTGTTGAATTGCACCCACCATCAGCCATTTGCATGCTATTCAGAGGGCACAAATGGCCACTTATGCTGGCGATGGCCTAGTTGCCATACAAGAGATCACAGATACAATTTTGCAGCTTCAGATCTCTGGCAGCAGCTAGGCTGGAGTGGCCCAGAAAATGTGGTTTCCTAGTCTTCTTGGGTTACCGTGAGCAGGCCAGGAAAAGAACTTAAGGCCAGTAGGGCCAAATTCCTAATTTTACCTAAGGCCAGCCCTGGATATGTAAAGTGAATTTAAGATGAAAATTTCCTGACTCTCTTCCACGCTTTGATTTTTCTCAAGAGTTAAAGAAACAGAAAAGGGAGGAAGAAAGGAAGGAAGGGGAGGGGGAGAGAAAGGGAAAGGTAGATTACTTTTCTGAAATAATGTTCAAATAAATTATCCTGCCCTTTCCTTCTTAAGAAGTAAATAATTTTAAGAGTTAGAAAGCAGAAGATATAAATGTGTTATTTGGTCTTTGCTCGCCCTATTTCCTTTACACATGTAAGCACTAAACACTTATATGGTTGGCAGGCTGGAAAATTAATGAGCTAAATCAAATTATCCTGTGGACTGATTCTGACCTTTTGAATGTTAGATTGTCAAAACTTTCTTCTCGGGTACCAGCCCCAGCAGAACATTTAGGATGTATCTATTCTGAAGGGGAAAAAATTACTTTCAGACCTAGACGAGATTTTTTATTTTCCGAAAAAGACACAATGATCCCTTGTTTATGGAGAAGGAAGGAAGTGGTGCAGGCAGAACAGTTTCCTCTCCAGTCTCTTCTCTTAGAGCTAAAGTGATTATTTTAGATTGCTAGAGAAATCACATCACACACTGCTGAGTCTCGTTGATGCTGGTGTAGATCTTGTTAGGTAAAGTCATTTTTCTTCATTACTAACTAACCGAGTGCTTTGTACGTGGCTTTGAAATTTACATTAAAAAAGCCACATCTTTTCGGTCTTTCAAGGTTTAAGAGGTGAAATGGGACCAAGGGGTTGTCAGCATGATGGTTCTGCAGTGTCGTGTAGACATCACTGGAGGCTTGTTTTTTCACTGGCTTGGAAGGCAGAGGTTACTACATCCCAGAACGTTCCCCCCTGCTCTCGCCCCCGCGCCATCTGCAGAATGGGAGCAGGTGGCATGTGGATGAGAGCATTATCATGGTTTCATCTGTTGTTGCTTGAGGAAAGAGAACTTCTCTGTCAAGGTTTTGGCTTTCTCCTGGTCTAATGAATGAGTCCTAAGATCAGCCAGGCATCTCATGACGCTACCAACAAATGGACTCAGAGGATTCTGCAGTGGCTTTTTAGAAATACCACGTCCAGTCCTTGCAAAAGGCAGTTCCTTTCTCTTGCTTTAAGTCACACTTCTGGTGTGCAAATGGCTTTTGTGACAGCATATAAAAGGCAGTGATTTTTGTATTTTGAAAAGCAAACCCAGTCGGATTTCTGACAAACTGGAAGGTGCTTTAGGTCCTGTTTCCTTCTTTGAGACTTTCCTGCAGTGTCGAATAAGGATTAGGGGACCAATTCTCCAGGCTCGTGGGAGGGGTAGTATTTTATTAAAATGCATTTGAGGTGGGATGAAACCAACATTTATTGGAAACACACTATGAAGGAGACATTTAACACATGATATGAATTAATTCATTTAATCCTCACTACGGTGTATGAAGAGGGTTTTGTTATCCCATTTGTTTTTTTCCTTCCGTGAGGAAGATCAGCCCTGCTGATCATCCATGCCAATCCTCCTCTGTTTGCTGAGGAAGACTGGCCCTAAGCTAACATCTATTGCCAATCCTCCTCGTTTTTTTTCCCCCAAAGCCCCAGTAGATAGTTGTATGTCATAGTTGCACATCCTTGTAGTTGCTGTATGTGGGACACAGCCTCAGCATAGCCGGAGAAGCGGTGCCTCGGTGCGTGCCCAGGATCCGAACCAGCAAACCCCGAGCCGCCGCAGCGGAGCACGCGCACTTGACCACTAAGCCACGGGGCTGGCCCCATTATCCCATTTCTTAGACGAGGAAACAGTTTCAGAGAGAATGAGTAACTTGTTCTGAGTCACACCGCTTCCAGGTACCAGAAGAGGAGTTGAAATCTAGGTGTATCTGACCAACCCTGTGCTTTTTTGATATTCCATGTGGGATGATCGCTTTAGAAATGCACAATGTTACTTGTCAATCACTTCTACAGTGCTTCCCATGTGCTAAGCACTGTTTCAGGTTAGGAGAGCTTATACTGGGGTGGGTGGGGAGAGAGTGACTGCCTGAACCTAGAGGAATGGGCCGGGAAAATGGGTGCCTGGGATTTGCCAAAGGAAGCATCAATAGCACCCAAGGAAGATTCACTGTGGGGCCTGAGGTGGGGAAGGTGGTTGGCCTTGGTACCGGGGTTGGATGTGCCCCAGAATTTTATTGTGGATGGACTCAGAGCAGCCTGAAGTAGGGGAAGATGATCCCCCACTCCCATGCTGCACTGCTCAAAACTTTGCAAAAAGTTCAGGTAAACACTGGCCCAGAGGACTGTGAAACAGTGCAATGTGGACCAGCTGAAGTGAGTTTCAGACTCAGCTGAATGTCTTCTTGGCCACATTCCCTTGAAACACGGAAGTTCTCGAAAGCCTGGCTTTTGCAGTTGGACCTGGCTTCACATCTCTGTTTCTACCAACTTGCTATGTGACATTACACCTCAGTTTCTTCATCTCTGATAGTAACTGCCTTATACGGTTCTTGTAAGGATCCGATGAGATCATTTACAAGATGTGCTTAGCACAGTGCTGCCGTGATTGAAGCCTTCTACACATATCTCCTCTAGGATTTTGCTTTCTTAGGTGTCTCCCTCCCCCTGGCATTTCCAAACTCTCCTCTCTGTCTCCCCTCAGCCTGAGATCACACGTGGTCTCTCA
Source organism: Diceros bicornis minor (assembly GCF_020826845.1). Classification (NCBI taxonomy): domain Eukaryota; kingdom Metazoa; phylum Chordata; class Mammalia; order Perissodactyla; family Rhinocerotidae; genus Diceros; species Diceros bicornis. The sequence goes on along the minus strand of NC_080744.1, from coordinate 51,289,696 downwards.
TCTTAATACCAAAACAACAACAAAACAAAACAAACCTTCCCTCAACTACTTTGTGCTGCTACCCTTCTGGTTTTCCTCATGGCAGCTCCAATCTTCTTTAATTATTGAGGTATAATTGACATATAATATTTCTCCAATCTTCATTTTTTTTTTTTTTTGGTGAGGAAGATCAGCCCTGAGCTAACATCCATGCCAATCCTCCTCCTTTTTTTTTTTTTTTTGCTGAGGAAGACTGGCCCTGGGCTAACATCCGTGCCTATCTTCCTCCACTTTATATGGGACGCTGCCACAGCATGGCCTGACAAGCAGTGCATCAGTGCGAGCCTGGGATCCAAACCCGGGCCACCAGCAGCAGAGCGTGCGCACTTAACCACTATGCCACGGGGCTGGCACCTCCAATCTTCTTGAAGGAGGACTCAGAGGCTGCTAGTTCCGAAGAGTAGGGACATGTCTGTTTTGTATATTTCCGTATCCCCAGTGTCTAGCCTAGTGCCTGCACATAATTGGCACTCAAATATTTGCCGAATAAGTGACTGAATGTCTCCATTTCCTCATTATGCTTTCCCAGATTATATCCTCGCAGTCTAGTTTCTGTTCTCACCACTCTTATAAAACTTCACTTTCCAAAATTACCTCTGACTTGATTACCAAAGTCTGGGGTTGTCTCTCCATCCTCTTCTCTGTGCTTTCTCTAGTCACTGTAAGTCTTTAAAACAGGGTTCCACTTTGCAGTATAAAGTAAATGCAGAAGTACTTCGAGGGACACAGACAAGTCTAGGCTCTCCAGTTGCTTAGTTATCTACTTAGTTAGCAGTATCCTTTTAATTCTTTCAAGGTCACCTCTCTTTGATGGGGGTGAGGGGCATAAGACAGTGAACATCCCTGAAACCATCTTCCCTGATCTCAACAGCTGGAAACAATCTCTCCCTCCTCTGACATGCTGTACTAAGCTTTATCTGTTTCTCTAATATTCTCTTTATATCTTGAGTTTTGGTTATTTATAATCATGTCTGTGTCACCTGCTACGTGTACACCCTCTGAGGGCAGGAACCAGGCTTTTTCTCATCCTCCCATCCTGCTCAGCCTCTAGCACAGGGTCATACAAATGGACCAGTTGTAAGAACTAATAATGGAAAAGAGAGGAGAAGGTCTTGGATAATTATGGAGACCCTGCCCATGGAGAGTTTTATAACAAGCTTTTTCACTCATATTAGACTTAGTAAAGCACTCAAGTACTCAGCCTCGGCCTGGGCAAGTAGGGAGGATAAGATAGAGAATAATCCTGAGAGCGGAGACTTAGCTTATGATCTAATCAGGACAACCAGATTTTTTGCATATGCAAAAAAGTTAAATAGCAATTTAAAAATGCAAGAAAAAAATGCAAATGCAATGAATAACACGTAAGGGACAAATACATATTCAAATAGCATTTATTAAGTAGCAGCTCTGTGCCAGCTGTGTGTCATAGCTGGAAGGGGCTGCGGGGAGAACACCTGAAGTTGCGGTGATGAGGGGTGGTTTCTAGAAGGGGGAGGAATTTAGCTGGACTCTCTTGATTACTCCATTTAACTCGCGACAGTCCAGGATAGGTATGTCCCAGCATGAATTCCAGTCTACAGGTTGTAGGTGTCGGGCACGGCCCTCTTTAGGCTGGATAACTGTGGCTTTGGCAGATCACTTTCTCTCTCTGAACCTAAATTCCTCCACTATGAAAGAGAAATAATAATGCCTACCTCTCAGGTATTATGCAAATATTTATTGAGCACCCACTACGTGCAAGAAACCATTCCGGGTGTCAGGGATACAGCAGTGAACAAACAGCTGCATTACTCGCCCTCATGGAACGTGAAGCATGAGATACATGCTAACTGCTAACCATAGCGCTGGGCACACAGCGATCACTCCACAGTCATGGTGATTCCAAGCATCTGATGGGGCTGAGTTCTCACTAACTAGGCCCCATTTGGTTTCCACCTACTTTCAGAAGCCCTCCCTGCACAGTCACTGAATCCTCCTCTGTAGTCAGGGAGCTTATCTATAATCTCAACTGCTGCCTAATCACAAGCTGCCTATGATTTTATTGCCTCTCAGCTTGATTGGGCCTTGTGGTGAGCCTGGGGAAGAGGAGCCTTTATGAAGAGAGGTGGGAAGGATGGTCTAGCTCAGCATCACCTAGGAAAGACAGACTAAGAGGACTGATATATCCTGGCTGGCTTCAGACTGAATGGGATGCAGCGACTCCTTTCCAAGTGAACCCAAGGCCTAGATCTGCACCCAACAGCCACAGTAGCAGGCTGACCCTCACCAGGCCTTGGGAGGGGGATGAGGGACAGCCAGCAGTGTCTGTCTGGCTGGTGGCCCATGGACACGTGGTCTCAGATCTGGCAGCTGCCATCCTGGAATAAGATGAGTTCAGTCCATTTTGTGTGTGTGTGCCTGTGTTTGAGGAAGCTTAGCCCTGAGCTAACATCTGTTGCCAATCCTCCTCTTTTTGCTGAGGAAGATTGGCCTTGGGCTAACATCCGTGCCCATCTTCCTCTACTTTATGTGGGACGCCTGCCACAGCATGGCTTGATAAGAGTGTGCGTAGGTCCACGCCCAGGATCCAAACCTGAGAACCCCGGACCACCAAAGTGGAGCGTGCGAACTTAACCACTACTCCACCAGGCCAGCCCTGAGTTCAGTCCATTTTTTAAATGTCTAAATGTTATGGGGCTGCTTTCCCACAGAAAACATTTCCAAGATGTAATCAGAACAAATGCTAATTGTAATTAATTTAGAGTGTCTCCTAGTGGTCCCTGGGCTGGGCTCAGGAGGAAGCAAGGGTGCCCTGCATGCCTGCCGCTTCCTGGGCGGCTCTTGGCTGATATGAAGCACTCATTGCCCCTTGAGGGTGGGGTTTATTCTGCTGGCTGTCTCCACTCCTCCCCACAGACTCTGCTCCCTCTGCTCCTGTAATGGTGCTGGTCATCGGAAAAGCAGAGGTGGCTATACTCATTTATAATCTGATTTGTTTTGGGTCTACTCCAGGCTCATTAGAGGCAAAGTTCTCACATGTTCCAATAACTAGGTGACCTGCCCTTTTATCCCAATGTTTTCAAGTGAGTGTACTTTATTCTACACTCCATCACTTGACCCATTCAGCTCAAATCTTGGTCTGATTTCTCACAATAGGCTATGTTCAGTCATTAAATGTCATTAAATATCAGTCATAGCCAAATAGGGCATCCTTGGTTACATGTATATAAAAAATTCACATTGATGAAAATTTGGCCCCTACCTGTGATTCAGTGTATCCCCAGATGTCAATGCCGACCTGTTGGGAAACGCCTTGTATCAAGAACGTCACATGCCATGAGATCTTGAATTTCTCAAGAGCTGAGTTTTCTTCTTTGCAAAATGAAGAGTTGATGTCCTTCCTATGATTTTAATTACTATTCATTTCTCCTCCAAAGTAGATCTTTTTTCAGCCCTGTCACTCTAGGCACACTGTCCCCTTCCAGTGTTACCATCACTACCTTATGCCTTCATCCTATCACAGGACTCTTCTCTGGCCTCCAGACCCCAAGCTTCCCTTCTCCCCCTCTGCCTGCCCTCTCACCTCAACCCACCCTGGAAATGACATTCAGACTCATCTATAAGAACGTAAGCTCCATGGGAGGCAGGGACCTCATCTATTTAGTTCACTGCTCTGTCTCCACTGTCCAGAGCAATGTTTAGTGGCTCATGCGTGCTTATGCTGGTTAATTTTATGTGTCAACTTGGCCAGTTTATAGTGCCCAGTTGCTTGCTCAAACACCAGTCTAGATGTTGCTGTGAAGGTATTTTTTTAGATGAGATTAACATTTAAATCAATAGACTTTGAGTAAAGCAGATTACCCTCCAGAATATGGGTGGGCCTCATCTGATCAGTTGAAGGCCTTAAGAGAAAAGACTGAAATCCCCAGAAGAGGAAGGAACTCTGCCTCTAAACTCAAGACTTCAACATCATCTCCTGCCAGAATTTCTAGCCTGCTATCCAGCTCTGCAAATTTCAGACTTGGCAGCCCCTACAATTGTGTAAGGCAATTCCTTAACTCTCAACCTCTCAATCTCCCGAGACAGAGAGAGAGAGAGAGAGAGAGAGAGAGAGAGAGTATGTATATATGTATACACACACACACACACCTCCTATTTGTTCTGTTTCTCTGGAGAGGTCTGAATAATATACTACTCAATAAAGATTTATCAAATCTTACAAAAACGCTTTTATCCTACAAAATAAAACACTGTTTCATGCTAAAAAAAAAAAAATTCTCAAAATATATTAGACTCTGAAAATTCAGGAAGTGAAAAAACCCCTAACTTTGTCTAACCCAAGGATTCCTTAAGCATATTAGACCACAGACCACAGGACCCCTTCAAACTGGAAGATGTACTACCATCCAAGGGGCATGGTGTTCCATTTCTCCCAGTAATGAGAGAAAGGCTGGGATTAGCTTCAAACCCTGGTGCAGACAGGCAACCTCACCAGCAGGCTCCCAATAGCCTTTCTAACCTTTCTTTTCTTTTTCTTTCTTTTTTTATATCACTGTCATCCCTCTTTCTCTACCCCTCTCTCCCCAAAACACCCCATATCCTAACCTCGACAGATTGGCATTCCTTAGTGTTACTTTACTATTTCCCACATCTGGGCCTTAGCTAACACTTTTCCTTCTTCCTGGAATGCCCTCTCCCAGCCCTCCACCTTCATCGACTCCCACACTTGTAATTCAGTCTCTACCTAGTGAGCACCTACCCATCTCTTAAGGCGTAGTTCAGAGGTCTCTTTCTCCAGGAAGCCTTCCTGGAGGGCACAGCCCCATCCCCTCCCCCAGAGTGAGCCCTCCATCCTGTGCTTGCACAGCTGATAGACATTCCTCTATTAGCACGCTTGTCCAGCTGGGTTGTAATTATTTGCTTACACACCTGTCTCGTCTACCAGAGTAAGAGATCAGCCAGGGCAGACTTGGCTTATTCATCCTGGTGGTACCTGTGGCTACAGTTTTGTTAAACTGAATGAATAAGTGGACATTCCTTAGTTCAAAAACTTCCAGTTTTCCTAAGACACAACAGAGCATTTAAACTTCCCTGACTGTTAAGACCCTCCGTAAAATAGCCCACCTCCATCCAGCCTTCCGCCTCGCTGCTGCCCGGCAGGCAACGTCCACACTCATCAGGACGGTGAATGATCCCTCCTAGAGCCATCCATTTGTAAGCACAATTTTCCAAAAGGAAAACATGCTCCTGTCTTTTTTTCCTATTTTTCCAGTCACAAGGTTGTTCTGGGGATCCCACAGAATGATAAAGGTGAACACTTGGCAGAAAGTACAAAATGTCAGACCCTGTTAGGGAATCCCATTGGGAAGGGGGGATCGCTGGACTGGGTCTCCTTGGTGACAAACTGCAAGATGGTCTGAGGTCTTGGGAGAAGAGCCCTCTGCCACCCACCCCCGCCCCCTGGTTTTCCTATAACTGCAACAGAGTCTGCAGGTGCCCGATGTGCAGCCCTGGGCAGCCGTCTCTCACCCCAAGGAGAGATCCTACAACCTGCTGAAGTTCTCCAGACGCTCTTTTGGGTCAACAAGCTCCTTTCTAGTAGTTCGAAGGGTAAATTAAGCCCTTTGCCTTTTACACCTTAGACTGAATCCTCATAAACTTTGCCTTTCTCTCAATATTAAAGTCTGACGGAAGGGGATTTCTGAAGGGGGCTACTCAAGCTATTTGCCATTCTGACTTATGACAGCCTCCTAAACAGAGGTGGGAACCAGCCTTTCCAAGCAAATGAGTATGTTTACTTTTACCTAAAATTTCCTTGCTAGTCTAGTAATGCATCCACCGGAGGCCCTTATAGCCTCTGGACACAACCTTTAGGGAGGAGCCCCAATGGCTGCTGTAGAATGATTCCACAGTATAACCAGGATGTGGACAGACTGTAGACAGACTCCCAGGGTCCTAATCCCATCCCTGCCGCTTACCAGCTGTGTGATCTCAGGCGAGCCACACAAAAATCAGTTTCCTTATCTGTAAAATGGGGATTACAAGAGCTATGCTTGCTTCATAGAGTTGTGAGGTCTAGAAGAGTAACTGACAAGGGTTTAGTAGAGTGCCTGGCACGTAGCGAGCGTTCTGTGTGTTAGCATTTATTCTCTTTGTCCTCCACTAGAGTGCCACTGCCCTGGAAGACCCACTATGAATTCTAGTTGAAGAGGAGGAAGACATTTTGGAACAATGGAAAGGCTGCTTTGGAGAGATGTCCTGGATGTGATCCATTAATTCAGCACTCGGGCTGGTTACATACCAACCAGGCCAGCCAGATAGACATCATCCCAACCTCAAGGGCCCTGAGGTCTAGAGGAGACAAGTACACAAACAGATCACAAATGGGGCCGAGCAAATGAAGGAATCAAGAGATCAAAGAAGAAAAGGGGAAAGGGAAGGGAGAGACTTAATAGATGCCTCGGAAAGGGGGTGAATTCAAGCTGAGACCTGGAGGGTGAGTACAAGCGGGGGTGCCAGTGGAAAGCTGCTCCTTTCTTAGCGGCCCAAGGAGAAGGGGTCTCAAAGCCCACTACCCTGCCTGCCCCAGGGAGCCAAGGTGGGGGTACTGTCTTTTCCATCTTCTTTGGGAACATCCATTTGCTCACTGCCCAGGGACCCAGGTCTCAAGGCTGGAAGCAGAAGATGGAATCAGATACACCTCCTTCCCCCTCCTCGTCCCTCCTCCCTGCAGACCGCTTTCCTGCAGTCCACCCACCACCCCCCACCCCCGAGGAGGAAAGCCCTTCTCTTGGTCTCCCTCCCTCCCCTCACCTGCCTGGTGAGCTGGCGCCAGAAGGGAACCCACAGAGCCTGGAGAGATTTTTCTAGGACAAAAGCACGAAGACACCAGGGAATGTACTTTCTGACCATTAGGGGCCTCTGGCGGGGAGCTCTGTCTGCAACTCATCAAGCAGCCTTTTGTTACCTGCTGCTGGGGGATTATTGACCCAATTGGCTATTCTGAGAAGGTTATCGGTTTAAAATTCCTACCTGGCCCGGGGGCTGTACTTTTCTGTGCTTCAGTCCCACCACCAGACGTGAGATTTGCATGTGTGAATCCATTAGGGGACAGTGTTTATTCCTTCGATTTATGTGGGGCCTTCACTTTGAAAAGCTAAATCCGGGCTTGCAAATCATGCCGGTAGGTAACTGTCATTGTCCTAACAACAAAGCCGATTGCTTTTGCCGTGAAAATGAAGAAGAATTTTGAGAGCGGGCCAGTGGCTTCTTGTAACCAAACTGCCCCCTGCCCACTCCCACACCCACAATTATTCACTGATGGAAATACTCACATTTCCATCCGCTTTTCACTAAACTGTTAGAAGTAGATAGCTGCATGACTACTCGAATCCCTTCCAGAAGTAATCGCTCTCCACTCCCTCCCCCACTTGCTACCGAATCACAGCAGATAAACAAAGAAGATGCACTGAGGCTTCAGAGAAGTTCCTCTTCCCATGGAGGATGAAGTAGATGGCCACTGTGAAGACCTGGCTCCCCAGCCAGCTGCAAGATAACAGGAACAGGAGTTCCCAGAGAGACTTTTGGCAAGATCCACGTAAGTCCCTAGGAAGAAATTTGAACAACTGTTCTCAGGTGGCAGTTATAACAGCAGAGAACCACTGTGTTAGACCCCTTCACCCCTGGTTTTCTATTTCTCACCTATTTTTGAACCAGTTTGTCTCGGCATTGCCTCCTCCTAAAAGCCCAAGTCATGCTAACCGCTGCTCCTCCCCAGGGATCCTGAGATGACAATAATATGTGCCTGTAGTTTCTACAGTCTGGGTGCAGAGCAGTCATATTTGGGGTTGTTTTTAAAGCAGGGGGATGGCCAGAAGGGTCCTTGCAGAGCAGGAGTGGGTAGGTGGTGCTGGGAACAGGCTTTGCAGACAGAGAAATCTGTTTATCTTCACACTCCGGAGGGGCAATCACTCTTCTCGTGACAGCAGAGAGTACTGTAGCAAGCACATTCCAGGAGCGGAGATGTATGGGTTCCTCGGCCAAGTGGCCTTCTCCTAATCAGCGGTGGGTCTCAATGAGATAAAATGGGGTGAGAGCAGCAGGAAGCCTGTTCCATCTTTCCCCCTAGGTCTTCAGAAGAAACTCTGATCAAAGGAGAAGTGGTATTTGTGAAGAGCCGAGAAAACTTGAAAGACAATCTCAGTGGGCATAGATATTTGTTTATGTTTGTCTGGGTTTCTGGGGCAGTCTGGCCTGCAGCTATCCAGCAGCTCTGCCCATTCCTCACCCCTCCACCCCTCGCCCCATCAATTCCCCAGAATAGATAGCTTTTCTAAAAGTTAGAAAATGTCTTCTAATTCTGTAATTTTTCCAAGCACCTAATCCATTAATGATTTTATAGGCTAAGAAGGAGCTGTGACGTTCTTTCGGATTTTACAACTTTTAATGTCTGTAAAAGTAGAAACTCTCAGCAATGTTCTTATCTTTGTCTCTGAGATCTCAGAAAGGAAGGCTTGTGGACACTGGACAGAGAAACCAAATGCGTGTGTGTGTATGTGTGTGTGTGTGTGTGTGTGTGTGTGTGTCTGTGTGTTGGGGAGGCATTTTCTTAGATCAAAGAGTTTCATTTGGTGTCCTTCCTTCTCTCCTCTTCCCCCCCACCTTTCATCCCAGATCTGTTTGAAAAGGACTCAGATCTCTTTTCCCACACACAGACTGACCTGATAGGAGAGGAATGAGTGGGGGAGGGGTCTGCTGTGGTGTGGAGTGCAGCCAGTTCGGCACCCTTAGTCTCTGAGCTAAAGAAGATCCTGGTAAAAGAAGACTGAGTGATCACTATACAGGAGGTGCAAAAAGTAAAAACAAACGCCCCACTTTGATTTTAAGGACAAGACAGCAGTATCATTGCTTTCACTGCTTCACCCAAGACTACTAAGTGTTGTCTGCATTGAGTGTTTATGTTCCAGGCATTGTGTTAAATATGTTCCAGGCATTGTGTTAAGCACTGTGGATGGATTAGCTCATTTACTCCTACTGTCACTACTCTGTGATAGGTACACTCCCTGATTTCCAGATGGGGAAACTGAGGTCAAAGGACATCATTAACTGACCTAAGGCTGCATAGCTAGTAGAGCCAATGTTCACACAGGTCTAACTCACTTCAAAAAATGAGCTCTTGGGCAGGCCCGCTGGCGTAGCAGTCAAGTGCGCGCGCTCCACTTTGGCGGCCTGAGGGTTCGCTGGTTTGGATCCCAGGTGCACACCGACGCACTGCTTGTCAAGCCATTCTGTGGCAGTGTCCCATATAAAGTAGAGGAAGATGGGCATGGATGTCAGCCCAGGGCCAATCTTCCTCACCAAAAAAAAAAAAAAGCTCTTGGTCACTATGCAATAAATGTTGCTGAATGGTAATGTAGATATAAATCCAGTGCAGGGACTCCTCTGACAAGTGTAAACAAAATTAATAATGTATGTTAGTAAACATGGAAGTCTTTGTGAGAGCAGAAGGACACGGCTCTGCTGACAGATGGAGACGTTATTGTATTCATCGATGACTGCTGCACATCTGGAAACAGAGGCTAGCCTTGAAATCAGATGTATTCCAGACATGCACAGGTCCCCCTGCCTCCCCCTTGGAAAAACCTTTGCTGGGTCCTGCTGTGCCCTCCAGCTATGATCCTGTTCTCTCTTCCCCTTCCCTGCCAAACTTTCTGAATGAAAAATGGAGCCACTCATCATCCCATTTCCTCAACCCCACCCCCTTCACTCCAGCTTCCTCTCCCTGTTCTCCTGAAACCTTTAAGAGGTCACTGATGAACTACTTATTTTCAAATCCAATGACATTTCCTCCGTCTTCATTCTTTTGACCTTCCCCCAGCATTTGATGCTGTTTATCACCATCTCTTTCCCCCTTGATTCTGGGATTCTGTGCTGTGTGAATCCACTTGTTCCTTTGATTGTCTCTGCTATGTCTTCAAAACATAGTGTTCAAGGACCAGGCTTTGTCCCTCCTCTTTATTTTCTTTACACTGTGCTCTCTCTCAGTGATGTCTCCTGGTTCTCACTGCTTCAGCTGTCATCTTTGTGAAGAAGACATCTACGGGGATTCAGTGGAAAGAGAACAGGATGGAACCCTGGCCATTCCTCCAAACACCAGCTAGGATGTGCTGGGTAAGCCATGTACTTTTCTGAGCCTCACTTTTCTCATCAATGAATTAAGGATGGCCATAGGTACTGCACAGGGTCAACATCCTATATACACTGTAAAGCACTGTGGAAGTATTGGTTATTGATCTTGTCATTCTCTTTATTTTCTGACCTTCTGCTCTAAAAATAATACTCATCAGCTTTTCCCCCAAATTTGGAGCAGGACTTCTCAAATCCCAATACTACCATTCCCACCCCAGGGTGCATAAATATTGTGAGATATTAAAATATATCAGTTGACATCCAATTGTACAGACCTGCCAGATGTCCTCCAGCTCAACTGAGCCCTGGCCACTTGCCAGTAGCTCTCCTGCTACTTCTCAATCTCAATGCCCACATTGACTTCTGTGAAACTTCTCTCTCTTAACCTTTCCATGTTCTCTTCACCAACCCTCAGCTCACAGAGAAGATGACAGCAACTTGGTCTTGGAATTAGAGAGACATAGGTTCCAATCCTGGCTCTGACTCTCACTAGCTGGATGACCATGGGCAATGCATTTAACCTCTCTGAGCCCCAGTCTGCTGATTTGTAAAACAAGAACTGTTATTAGTTGAATTGTGTTCCCCCAAAACAAATGTGTTGACTCAGAATGTAACCCACTAACTCAGAATGTGATCTTATTTGGAAATAGTGTAGTTGCAGATAACTACCCAACTACAAGGGTAGTTGCAGTCATTAAGATAACATCATTCTAGGGGCTGGCCCAGTGGGGTAGTGGTTAAGTTCATGCACTCTGCCTTGGCAGCCTGAGATTCACAGGTTTGGATCCTGGGCGCGAACCTACACCACTTATCAAGCTACGCTGGGCGGCAATGCACATACAAAAAATAGAGGAAGACTGGCACAGATGTTATCCAACATGACTATGTCCTTATAAGAAGGCAGCCATGTGAAGGTAAGGGAAAACGCCATGTCAAGACGAAGGCAGAGACTGGAGTGATGCATCCTGTAAGACAGGAATGCCAAAGGTTGTCAGCAAACTCCTAGAAGCTGGAGACACGCAGGGAACAGATTCTCCCTCACAGCTTTCAGAAGGAATCAACTCTGCCAACACCTTGGTTCAGATTTCTAGCCTCCAGAACTACGAGACAATAAATTTCTGTTGGTTAAGCCACCAAGTTTGTGATACTTTGTTACAGCAGCCTTAGGAATCTAACACAGGAACAATACCCATCTTGAAAGAAATAAGATGACAGATAAAGTGTAAGCTGCTCATATGTGATCAACCCCATCCCACTCTTTTGGGCTTCCTATTGTCTGCCTTTGCAGCTAAACGCTTTATCTTCCCTGTCGTCTTAAAGGGAGAGGTATCCCTCCTCTTCTTGAACACATAATAACCACCACCTAAGCTCTGGGCCAGATCTCTTCTTCACTTCTTGAAGGCCTACCAGCAGCAGACCTGCTTTCAGAAGCTGTCATGACTGCCAGAGCCATGCCCCAGCCCCCAAGGACATACCCCTCTAGCCCAGCCCCCACCCCTTCTTACTTGACCCCCTTCTCCTGCCCTCCCATCCTACTGACTCAACTTCGATCACACTCTCACGTTTCCACCAACATGGAAAGAGAACAATCCCTGGAATTTACAGCCTCCTTCCAACTGTCACCCCATTTTCTCTTTCCATTAACAGCTGATTCTTCGAATATATGATCCAAATCAGCACTGGATTTAAGATCAATTTCTTTGTTACATATACTTTTGCCCCCTCCAGCCTCCACCTCCCCAGTCTACAAAACAAGGTCCTAAGGATAATAGTAACTTTTTTTTTTAAACTAAGTCTTGTTTTCATTCTCCAACTTTTTGGGATTGGACAGTAATAGCTCTTCTTCTTACCGAAGGTTTGCCTCCTCTCTTCTTTCCCCTGCCTTGTTCTCTCTTCTGCCAGACTTTCAAACGGGGACCTCTGACTGTGAGGGAGATGATTCTTGTGATTCTGCGCAGCTCACAAAGACCCCTCCTTCTCTGAGGAGTGGCCCCAGGGGCTGCATCCGTATGTACTATATGACCCAGCGACCTTGGCCATAGCTGATTGATCCAGGGGCAGCTAATCCCCCCTGGGGTCCCTCCCTAAAATGTGAGGGATGGAAGGGAGCAACCGGAAGCCTGGGCATTGTCGATACTAAATCACACCAATGTCAGGACTCCTAAGAGAGCAGCTTCCACTGGACAAATACTCAGAGCTACCCTGGGTCCTTTCCTTCTCAAATCTGAGTCGTGTGATTCTTTTGTATTCCAAAATAGACTCTACGGAGACCTCTGGTTTCTGGCCCTGCGTGTAAGGGAGCTTGGAAGTCATCACTGCCATCCACACAGAAAGAAAAATGCTGAACGAACTGAAAATCAATAACTCTTCTTAGATCCGTCAGAGAACTGAGGTCATGGGGCAAACCTCTGCCCTCAAAATTGAAGAGATAGGAGGATGCAGAGAAACACAACTTACCGGAATAGAAGCCCAGCAGCAGAAAACTCCAGGGGAACCACTACTCAGTTCCTTTTACCCAGCACATCATGTCCGGCTTTCAGCAAAACAGACCCCATACGTTCCTTTCCTTAGTTTAATGTAGGCAGTGTTGGCTCATGTTGCTCAACCCCAATGAACACGGCTTATAGTCATTTTGATATTCTTACACATGTTCAATAGCTACCAAGTGCCCACTAAATGAAAGGTTGCTACTGGCCTCTGTGAGAAATATGAAAACATGAGTTTCCTACTTTCCTGGGGCTCTCAACCTATCAGAAACAGATTTACAAAAGTAACGCTAAATACAAGTTTAGTTGTAAACTTCTGCTAAAACAGAGACTCTAGGAAGTGCTGTGGGAAGTTAAGTTTGATTGTGGATATTTGGGAAAGCTTTTTAAGCCACGACATTTGAACTGGGTCTAAGAGAGGTTCAGTAGACACAGATGGGGGTGGGGTGGTTTCCTGTACATAGTGGGAAATGAGAATACAAAGAGTGTGGGACCAGAATATGAAAGAATGGGAAGTGACTGAAGGTGGGGGACCCTGGAGTTCTGGGACCAGACTTGTGATTAAAATAAATCTGATAGCTTGGTGTAAGATGAACCGGAAAGAGGAGACTGTTAGCGAGGTCACTGCAGCAAACCAAAGAGGTACTTAAAACTCAAACTAGATGGAGATAGTGAAAGAGAGGGGAGAGAGGCATAGTCCTGTGAGAGGGAGAATGGGTGGGATTCATTGACTGGATGTGTGGGCACGAAGGGGACAAAAGGAGACAGAAATGGAGTTGGTACCTCCCCTGATCCATTTCTTGATACCACAACATGCTGGGCCCTGGTGATCTGCCATGCTTTGCCATCTCAGAGGGGCCCCACCACTTCTCTGAGCCTCTGTGTCTGGCTGGCATGGGCTGTGTCCAGGAAGTTGTGGGGCTCGAGGCCATCTTAGGGATGCATCATTGGTAGATCCTCCCCATCATTGTTCCCCACAGAAAGGCAGTGCAAGTGAGCATCAAGTAATACAGCCTTAAAAAAGGAAAATAAACTATAAGGTGCCTTTCTGAAGGAATCCTGTAGAAGGTATGTGGTGGGGAGAAGTGGGGCAGTCCAGCCACTTCCTCTGTGAGAAGGGAACGCAAGGGCCAGTTCTGAGAAAGGACATGAGCCTTAGTTGGGCCTTTCTCTTCAGCAAGTGCTTTCAGGATACATCTCCCTCCACCCGCCAAGCCCTGCCCTGTCATGTCCACCATTTGCATACATTGCATTTTAGTCACATCCTTCACTACTAAGTCACAGATTTTCCAAACTGAAAGTGATCTTGTAGATCACAGGGTCCAATGCCCTCACTTCAAGTATGAAGAAACTGGAGTCTAGAGGAATTAGGAAGCCTGCCCAAGGCTAAGCAACTGTTCTTAGGGTTGGGCAAGTCACCCCAAGCAGGTGACTTGAACTCTCTAGTTCTCAGCATCTTCATCTGTAAATGCAAATAAAAATTTTGCTTATTTCATAGGATTTTGGATCAGACTAAATAAGACTATGAAGGTAAAGTGCTTTGGACAGTATCTGTAACATACAACAAATGTTTACTATTACTATTATTATTGTCGACTGCTCAGATATCACTATTGTTTTGTTACTTTTATAGCTTTGAATGTATATATAATTCCTTCATTCAGTCAACAAATATTTGCTGAGTATCTGCCATGTGCCAATCACTATGCTAGGTGCTGGGGGATAGATTCAGTCCCTGCCCTCAGATATTTCACAGGTCAGTGGTTGCAGGTATAGTGCTGGCCTGGAGAGACGGCTGTGGGAGAACACCACTGCAGGCGTCAGGAAAGCTTTCAAGAAAAGACATTTGATCTTCTAAAGGATGAGTTTACCTGCGGGGGAAGAGATGGGAGAAAGCCTCGCAGGCATTCCAGCCTGAGAGAACAGCCTGGCAAAGGCTAGAGCTGAGAAGCGGGTGGTCAAGGAAGGCAGTGGTGAGAAAAGAGGCAACAGAGGGAGCCTGGGGCCACATTGGAAAGGTTCTTATAAGTAAATTGCAAGCTTCCTGTCTGTCCCTTAGGGTAATTAGCACAGTGCTTAATTCAAAAAATGACTTGATTGATTTCTTTTTCCCCTTAGACACACATGGAGAAAATGCATTCATTATCAGATTCGGTTATCACCACTATATGTTTTTGATTCCCAAATCTATATTTCCAGTTCTCTTTTCTCTACCATGAGCCCCCACATGGCCAGATGCCTACTTAGTTGAAATAGTAAAGATTCCCCCACCCCAGTACTTCCTGTCACCCCTCCACTCTTCTCTTAATTGGGCAGCTAGACCAGAGGACATTCAATGCCTTAATAAGTGGAGGAAAAACTTTGACACTCAAAAGTCCAGATCTTGGAGAGACCCTCAGGACACAGGGAAAAAAAAACAAAAAAACAAAAAAACTCGATGCATGTATCAGAGCCAGTTTTCCCACTCTTGAGCCAAGATGAAGATTATCTGCTTTGGAAGGAGGAGGAAAGTCCAGGCTGGGGAAGAAGACAGTGATAAAAATCATTAGCTCCCTGAGAAAAGAGGAGCTTTTTCTCTGCTTTTAATTGCCTGCCTCTTCTAACTTGGCCTGGCAGGTGGCAGTGTGAAATGACAACAGAAACTGCAGATGGGTTTGGGGAAGCAGAGAGCAGATGACCCTTGTCTCCTGGTGCTCTGGTAGACCCCAGAGGCAGCACAGCCCAGAGTGGGTATGGCTGTGTGTGTCGGAGCAGCTGGCCCCACACAGCACTGGGGTGGTGGAATAAGTTCCCTTGAACCTGAGAGGCACAGAGAAGAATCAAGGAACAAGGGACAACCCAGCCCTGAGCGTGTAGGTGGAAGACTGGGTATAAGATGGCTCTCTAGGGGCCCTCCAGGATTAGAGCTAGTCCTGAGGGAAAGAGGAAGAGACTCCCTAAATTTCTGTCAACCTGAGAGAAATGAATAGGACTTGCAGAAAAGTAAATTTACTATTTTAACACAACTGGGGTTTGGGGCTACCCCCCAATACCTACACAAAAATTTATAGTCAACTTTAAACTCATTATGTGCCACATTGTATTTCAATAAATGCTTCCTGGGCACCCATTCATTACAAGGCACCCAAAAGAGTCCAGCAGGGGAGACAGACTTGTGAATATGTGCATATCCAAGGTCCAGCAACACATTGTAAATGCACAGAGGAAACTCTAGTGCATTCTGACTAGTGGGAGGGAAAATCCTTGAGGAAGGGGCTGGCATTGGCCTGAACTTAGAGAGATGGGTAGGAAATTGATAGGGAAACAGCAGTGGTTTCCAACTGTTGAAGCTGGCTGAGCTTAGAGCACAGGGCTGGAGGGAAGGGTCCACAGGGGACTAAAGGGCCCCAGATCCCAGCCTCATTCTTGATGCACAGCCACCTCCATCCTCCAAATCCTTAAGGTCATGTTTAGAGTCATGGTTTGATGCTTTCCTCCTCTCTCTTCTCAGGGCCAAGCACTTTCAAGTCTTGTTTTTTTGGACTTAAGTTTCATATAACCATAACAATAGCAATAAACATCATAGGAATTTAAAAAATAACAGCAACTACCATTTAGGGATTTGGTGTGGTATTAAGCTTTTTATCTAAATTATCTTTTTTATCCTTACAATAATCCTAAATATAATAATTATTATCCCATATGGGAGTATTACCTTCCCTGTTCCAACCTCTACCCTACTCCTAACAGTGTCTAAAAAACTACTAAGATTTTCCTAAGATGTTCTGTATCATCCAAAGGCTTTTGCTGTGTACATGTTATTGTTTTCTTTTTTTTTATTTTATTATTTTTGTGTGTGTGTGAGGAGATCAGCCCTGTACTAACATCTGCCAATCCTCCTTTTTTTTTTTTTTTTTGCTGAGGAAGATTGGCCCTTGGCTAACATCCGTGCCCATCTTCCTCCACTTTATATGGGACGCCGCCACAGCATGGCTTGCCAAGCAGTGCATCGGTGCGTGCCCAGGATCCGAACCAGCGAACCCCAGGCCGCCACAGCAGAGCGTGCACACTTAACAGCTTGTGTGACTGGGCCAGCACCAATGTGTTATTATTTTCTTAACAAAAATAATTTTAAATTAAGCCTCCAAAGTGATCTGTCTTTAAATTTTCTTCCCGCTCTCCATCCGGCTATTAATTATAATCTCACATTTCTCTTCCTCAATATGATTTCACACTAACACTTAACTGTTCAAGAGCCTAGTCACTAATTCCTACCTGTGTGCCTCTCGCTGTTTGCTGCTTCCTCTAGGATTTTATTCAAGCTGTTTCCTCTTCCCTCTCCCTGGAACATCGTCCCTGAGCTCTACCCCGCTAGAAAAATCTGTTCATTAAATTATATCATTCTTCAAGACCAGGCTAAAATGCTACCCCCTACACGAAGCCTTCTGGAAGTCTTCCCAACAGAGTAAGTCCCTTCTTCCTCTCTATTTCCAGGAGAATTGCTTCTATTTCTTTATGTAGTTGTATTTAACTTCTGTATGTATTTTTCTTCTTCTACTAGATTGTGACCCATATCTTATACTTCTTGTGTGTCTTATGCATCCTCATTGCTCATATTACAGAATTTTACTCATATCAATATTTGTTGAATTGAATCAGATGGAAAAAAATCCAAATTTCTCAATTGGGTTCTCAGAGCCTTCCCATCCCACATTCTGTTCCTCCAGGATATACACTAGATTTTTGTGAGGCCATGATCATTAACACAATCATTTCCTCTTCTTCCCCTGGTCATTTTCTCCTAAAATGGAGGCGGAAGGAACTAGATGAGCATCTGGCTGCCAGAACTGCCCGTATGCCTGCCCGGGGTCCTCAACAGGCAAACACCACGGGGTGTGTTTGTGGGGGAGGCTCTGGACTTCCAACCATTGGAGCAGCCTCATCTAGGGGCACCCTGATACTGTGGACAACTGTGGTTTCAGGGAGCTGAGATCACTGCAGCTGGAATCCTGAAAAATATCCAGAAGTCAGACCCAGATTCCAGCAGATTTTCCAAAGAAAGGAAAAGAGGAAGTACGGAGGTAGAGAGGATTCATGGTGAGGTCTTGCTGATTTCCTTTTCAAAATGATGGAGAGAGGTTAATGAGGAGGAAAAGTCCCTGAGTCAAGGCAAATCACTGGATTTCTCTGTTTCAAAGATGTCTGTCCAAATGTGCTTTAAAATGTTCAGAAGGAGAAAAGACAAAGTCCTTTGAAATCATTGTCCAAAGTACTACACGAGTAATATAAAAGTTATATGCCAGAGAAACCAAATACAACCTTATGCTGAGCATATACCATGTACAAAGTCTTAGAAGCTTGTATTCAAGTTTTTAAGTAGTTTGGGGCTGAAAGCAAAAGGTTAGTACTTGGGATAGGTGTCTTACTCCCAAATGTCTTACTCCACCTTCTAGAATACAAACCATTATACATAGAGAACAGTGTGCGAGAACGAGAGTAATCAAATCCAGTGTCTTCATTCCTAGAGAGAGATTATAGAAAACAGAAAGTGGCCTGTCCTAATTCTTTTCTAATCAGGAACAAAAAACCACAGGCATTGTAACTACCCAGACTAACAAAATAAGAAGCAAGAATATATCATACAGTCCAACTTTCTCATTTTGTTGATGAGGAGAAAATGAGTCCCCAAATCGTTGAGTGATTTGCTCAAGGTGGTCAAGGACGCTGAGTCAAACTCAGAGAACCTCAGAGAAGCCAAAGTGAAATAATACCAAGAACTGGAGGCCACATCGTCATTAGACGATTCTTACAGATGACAAGAGGGACAGGCGGTTCCCCATGTCCAGTCTTCACACCTTTGGCCACCCTGCCAAATGGGAAGAGGTTTGAACCCCAGCATCTGGTTGTCCACGTGCCCCCAGGCTGGGGAGGTCAGCCAGTGAGTCAGTCTTCAAATCATGCTGGCTTTTAGAAATCAGCCATGCAGGGAGGGACCAGAAAGAAGACAGGGAGGGACAGAAAGTTGAATCTTCTTAAACTTGCTCCACGAAAAGCGAAGGGTTCTCCTCCATCATTTCTGACCCCTACCGACCTCAGGACCTTGTTACCTAAGGTCAGCTTAACACTTTAGAAATGGTCCTGGCTGGCTCTGGAACCTCTGTCACTCACAGCTAACAAATATGTCTTTACAAGGGTCACCTTTTGGCCAGAAACTGGTAGATTCTTTCCTTTCAATTCACATACTACCCTAAAGTTTCTTTGGTTTCTATTAAGAAATTTAAGCTGTCTAATTTGAAACCATTTTCACTAACATGGATGCTGCAATAATTTTCACTTACACAAAATTCTCTAGAGAGTCTAGATTAATACACAGATTGGAAACTGAGTACATTTCATATGGACATTCACAAAACAAACATAGTACATGTCCCTGTAAACTTTTACGCTGCTATTCAAGAAGAAGAGAACACAGGATGGCTGGAAAGTTACATTTTAGGGGTCCAAATAAGTCCTGTCTTTGGAGGAATTGTCAACAGTCTCTCTGGTGTATAGAGATGTTTAGAGAGAAAGAATGGGGGCCTATATACGGCAAACAATCATCTCAGGTATTAGTTCTCATCACAGTGTCAAATATTGACAGATCAAGAGCAACTTGTTTAGAGTGAGCAGCCTCCATGTGCAAATAGACAATTAAAAAGACTGCAGGTATATTCAGCATGGTTATTAAGTTCCAACGTTATTCAAGGCAGCAGAGCAGTCAAAAGAAGTAATATACCTAGTCCCCAGGCTTCAAGTTCCTTACATTTACTGTAAAGATAGCTTATTACTCAAGGGATTTACCATCTCAAGATTCTCTCCAGCTAGTCTTCAAATTCAAATAAGGTACCATCCAAATTCAGCAAGGCTCCCTTACAAAAGTGGAGTTTGCTTCCAAGCTCTGGTCCCCAGACCCTCTTTCCTTCACTAAATTTAATTCAACCACACTCTGCTGGATGTTAGGAATTTGGAATTAAGTAAAGCATAACCCCTAACCTCAGTGACCACAGAATGAGGGAAAGGGAAACTGACCTGTAAACAAATGAGTAAAATGAAGGGTGGCGTGAGTCAGAAGAGGGCAGAGAAAGCACACAGGAGTGTGGTGGGGGCAGAGAAATGGTTAGAAAGGATTTTCTGTGAAGGGTATGGCAGTGGGGTAGCCTGCCTCCAGTGTGGCCCCAATTAGCCTCACCTTCTAGTAGTCACACCCTGGATGGTTCCTCCCATATTGTATCAGTGTTAGTCTCTGTGATCTACAGAATATGGTGGAAGTGTTGGTGTGTGACTTCTGAGGCTGCTCTGCTTTGCTCTCTTGGATCATTACTCTGAGGGAAGTCCATAGTCACGTCTTGAGGACTTGCAAGCAGCAGAAGAGAGCCCCTTATGGGGAGGAACTAAGGCCTTTCACCAAGAATCAGCATCAACCTCATGAAGACTCACCTAGGAGGTACATCCTCCAAGCCCAGCTGACATTTTTTTTTTTTTGAGGAAGATTGGCTCTGAGCTAACATCTGTTGCCAATCTTCCTCTTTTTCTTTTTACTTCCCGAAGCCCCAGTACATAGTTGTACATCCTAGTTGTAGGTCCTTCTGGTTCTTCTATATGGGACGCCACCTCAGCATGGCTTGATGAGTGGTGAGTAGGTCCGCCCAGGATCATAACAGGTGAACCCGGGCCACCCAAGCAGAATGCTCGAACTTAACCACTACGCCACCAGGCCAGCCCCCAGCTGACATCTTGACAGCAACCTCAAGAGTGACCCTGAGTTAAGATGCTCCTGAATTTCTAATCGTAGTAGGCAGAATAATGATCCTTCTCCAAGATGTTCATGTCATAATCCCCAGAACCTGTGACTATGTTATATTACATAGCAAAATGGGGAGGACAGCCTGGTGGCATAGTGGTTAAGTTCACATGCTCTGATTCAGTGGCCTGGGGTTCACAGGTTCGGATCCCAGGTGTGGACCTACACCCCGCTCATCAAGTCATGCTGTAGCAGCATCTCATATCCAAAAAATAGAGGAAGATTGGCACAGATGTTAGCTCAGGGCCAATCTTTCTCACCAAAAAAAAAAAAAAACCAACATAGCAAAGGAGAATCCAAGTAGCAGATAGAATTAAGGTTGTTAATCGTCTGGCCTTAAAATAGGGCAATTATCCTGGATTATCCATGTGGGCCGAATGTAATCACAAGTCTCTTTATATGTGGGAGAGGAAGGCAGAAGTGATTGGAGGGAAGCAATCTAAGAACTCAGTCACCATTGCTGGCATTGAAGATAGAGAAAGGGCACAAGAAAAGGAATGTGGTGGCCTCTAGAAGCTGGAAAGTGCAAGAAAACAGATTCTCCCTGGAGCCTTCAGAAAGGAAGGCAGCCCTGCCAATGCCCTGATGTTAGCCCAGGGAGACCTGTTTCTGACTTCTGAACTGTAAGATAATAGTGTGTTGTTTTAAGCCACTGTGTTTGTGGTGATTTGTTACAGTGGCCATGGGAAAGTAATACGCTGACAGAAACCACAAGGATAAAAAATGTTTGCTGTTATTTTAGGACACTAAACTGGGGGGGTAATTCGTTGTGCATCAATAGATAACCAATACAGATTTTGATGCCTAGAAGTGGGCTGTTGCCAAAATAAAAACTTAGAATATGAGAGAAATTTGGAACCAGGCAATGGGAAGAAACTGGAAGGACTTTAAGGAGAGTATTAGTAAAAGCCTACGAGGCTATGAAGAGACTGTTGAAGCCTGGTGGACTCTGAGGAAGCTGACAGTGAGGTCTTAAAAGAAAGTTAGCAAAATTTTGTTGGAAACTGGAGGAAAGGTGATCTTTGTTATGTAGCGGCAGAAATTTTAGCAACACTGTTGCTCATGGTAACGGAAAAGTAGTAAATGTATTTAATGAACTAAGTGATATGGCTAAAAAGATTTCCAGGCTGAATGTTGAAGGTGCCACCCAGTTTCCCCTTGCTACTTCTAGTAAAACGTGAGAGGAGAGAGATAAGGCAAAGAAAGGACTGTTAAACAAAAAGATCTCAGGAATTTTGGGGTTTGAAAATTCCTGGCCTCTCCAGATGACAGATGGTGCTAAAACTAAGAAATGGCTTCCAGACTAAGATAAATTCCAAGGCATTTGCAGAAAAACATGGCATATATAAAGACGAAGCTCCTGTAGAATTCTTTGTTAAGACCTCATGAAGATTCAAGGTAGCGCCTCAGAGAAACTTTCAGTTAAAAAATAGAGTTTCTAAGAACATTAAGGGTGCTGTCCCTCACCAATAGGATGAGACTTTGGGGAGCCTGGGGAGGAGGTGAATATATTTTGCATGTAAGAGAGACATGAAACACCGGGGGCCAGAGGGCAGACTGTGGACAGCCAGCTTCCAAGACGATCTCCCAGTGATTCTTGTTTCCTTGTAGTCACATCTTTGTGTAGCAGCCTCTCATAGCCTATCAGGATTGGTCTATATGACAAAGAGAATATGGCAGAAGTATTCTATAGCTAGGTCATTAGAGACATTGTCACTTTTTCCTTGTTCTCTTGGATCATTTTGTTGTTAAATCAAAAAGCGTGTAAAACTCATAGGCATGAGGCAAGTGTTACTTGGCTAAGCAAGAGAGAAAGAGGTTAGATGGCAGTAGGAACCGGCTACAAAAGGACCAAGTAAAAGAAAACAAAAATATATTTTAACTATGTGGCAATTTTTTCCTAGGACTTGAAAATATCTTAATAATAGTAATAATACATAACATTTATTGTGTTTACTATGTTCTAGGGATTTTATATACATTCTCTTATTTAATCCTTGCAACCCTAAGACATAAATAATATTACTATCCCTGTTTTACTGACCAAGACTGCTCAAGTTCAGAAAGGTTAAGGAATTTAGCCATGTCTTCCAGCTGGTAAGCAAACTGTCCCTGAAAACCATTCTTCCTGTGTTGCTTTGACAGTAGATACCAACACTTTCTCTGACCAGATCATGATGCCTGGTTGACTTCACACTCTTTGACCGATTTCCAGAGTATTTGTTGGCTTTGTTTCTAAACTGAGCTATGGCAGAGACTATATGATCACTAAAACCCATTTCTTTTACTCCTGGGAACCCATCTAGACTCAGCCCCCTGGGAGTAAGATTTGGCCATGTGGTTGAGTTCTGCACGATGGAAAAATAGGCTGAAATGATGTACCCCATTTCCAAAACTAGCCCATACACACCTCCTGCACAGTCCTCTACTCTCTCTCTCTTTCCCAGTCTGCTGGCAAGATGTAGACTCCTCAGCAGAGGACTCTGAGGCCGTATTGGATGGTGGAGCCACAAACTGAAAGGATCCTGCGTCCCTGAATGACCATTTAGACCACCAACCATGAATATTTACACTGGACATAGCATAAGCATGAAATAAACTTTCATTGTGTTAAACCATGGAACTTTACAGCAGCTATTGTTATTTATCATAAGTAATATATGGGCCTACTAAAACAGCATGCAGAAACAAAACTTGACAAATTCATTTCATAGGTTGCTCAGCACTTTCCTTACACAAAGCCCCTTCCTGTCTAGTCACAGTTGCTTCAAATATCTAACAAATTATTTTAGAGTCAAACTAGCCAAATTCTTGTAATCTAAGGTGACCATTGTATGCAACATAGATATCTAGAAAAGGTGTATATAAGGACACTCTACAAATGGGTGTGTACTCCTATTTGGTAGGGCAGGTGGATTTGAAGCTTCTTGGTCATTATAAACATGGATTGGAGACCTGTGCATTGAATCTGATAGTTCACATGGAGGAAAGGTTGCATCAGATGTTTTCCTGAACTTTTGTAAGCCAACAACCCTCATTATATTCACTGAACACAAAATCAGAGCTCTTTTGAAGTATTAAATACTTAACTGAACATGGAGCTCAGTTGCACGTTATAAATGCAAATATAATCTGCATTACACTTATTGAGCATTTATTTACTATGTGCTAGACACTCTACCAGGCTGTTTATATGTATTATCTCATTTAGTTCTTTTTCTTTTTTTTTAATTTTATTTATTTATTTTTCCCCCCAAAGCCCCAGTAGATAGTTGTACGTCATAGCTGCACATCCTTCTAGTTGCTGTACGTGGGACGCAGCTTCAGCATGGCCGGAGAAGCGGTGCGTCGGTGCGCGCCCGGGATCCGAACCTGGGGCGCCAGCAGCGGAGCGCATGCACTTAACCGCTAAGCCACGGGGCCGGCCCACATTTAGTTCTTATAACAACTCTGTGACATAGGTACTAACTATTATCCACATATTACAGGTGGGGAAACTGAAATTCAGGGGATTAAGTGACTTGCCCAATATCACGAAACTAAGTAAATGATGGAAAAATATTTGAAACCAAGTGGTCAGACTGGAGTTTAGAGAATTCACTCTTAATTACTGCAATGACCATAAAATAAAAATGGAAATGTGGGAAGAGAACTTCATGTAAACAGTTCCAAATCAATCAGTAATTAAAATGAGCATTTTTTTTCTTTTTTTTTTTTTTTGCCAATGTAGTCTAAGATTTGGATTTCTGTTGGACTAAAACTCATTAGGCAAAAACAATTTAGTGAAAGAGACATGGGTTTAATACAACTTTGAATTTTTGTTTTACTCTTGTTAGCATTCACATAATAACTTAGAACGCCATGGAAGCTAGCCTTCAGCCTAAGACTGAGGCAAGAAATATATTCCTATTCTTAGGCTGGATGGGAACTCAAGAGATATTTATTTGGTGGTGAAATCAGAGACTAAAGAAAAAATTTACCACAGAAACCCTCTCCACCTTTAGGCATCGAAAGTGAAGGATTCATTCCTTAATCCTCTTTCAGCAAGTTGGGCCTCTACAAACCTGTGAAGTTAGACCTGTTTGTCCCTTAGTATATAAAGTATAACATTTAGTTTTAATTTCTATGTCTTCTAAAACATTAGCCTGGTTCCTCCCACAGGTTACTAGTTCTTTGTTTTTTTGTCTTTTTTCTCTCTCTGAATTTTCCACTTCCAACTCCAAATTACCTATTTCACTTTTTACATTCTTCACCAGAAAGCCTTTTTTCATTAACCTGTTCTTTTAATTAATCTTGAGGAAAGAAAATGCTAAATTAATCCCTGACAGAAGAAAATCACATGTACACCCATCCTTTTTTTAAGAAACAGAAAAAGGAAAATGTCAAATGAGTTTTTATTCGCTGTTTTTCTGATGCATCTTTTTTTCTTTTTTTGGTGAGGACGATTAGCCCTGAGCTAACATCTGTTGCCAATCCTCCTCTTTTGGCTGAGGAAGATTGGCCCTGGGCTAACATCCGTGCCCATCTTCCTCCACTTTATATGTGGGACGCCTGCCACAGCACGGCTTGATAAGTGGTGCATAGGTCCGTGCCCAGGATCTGAAACAGTCAACCTCAGGCCACTGAAGTGGAGGGCACGAACTTAACCACTACGCCACCAGGCCGGCCCCTCTGATGTATCTTTTAAAAAATATTACAAAATAGCTGGTAAAATATTGTATGAGATCAGGTTTGTGAAAAAACTTGATAAACTATAAAAATTGTATAAATAGAAGGCATTATTGCATGGTATTTATTTTACTTTTTAGAAAAGAACAGCTTTGGAAATTTCACATTACAAAAATTTAAAGTTGGAATAAGGCAGGCAAATAACTGAAAATAACTATTCAAGAAACCATTTTCTCTCTAATTTTTCTGAAGTCACGATCAGACAACCTTGCAAGGAGGAGCTGATAAAAGCCAGTAAAATTGTTACTCTCAAGAAATTTGCAACTCAGAAAGAGCCGCTGGTTGTCAGAATGATGAATGAAAAATAACCCACACCAAGGCACGTGATGATGAAATTTCAGAACACTTTCGATAAAGAGATAATCCTGAAAACATCCAGAGAGAAAACAAGCCATATTCAAAGAATTAGGAATCAGAATGGTTTATAGGACTCCTCAATGCAAAATGATGCCAGAAGAGAGGGGATGCTTTTAAAATTTTGAAGGACGATTCTCAACTGAGAAGTCTGTATCTTGCCACACCATCAATCAAGCCTGAGAGTGGAACAAAAGCATTTTCAGATATTCAAGGACTCATATAACACCTCCCAAGCACCCTTTCTTGGAGAGCTACTACAAGATACGCTTTAGCAAAATAAAAGAATAAGCAAACAACCAGAAGATGTGGGATCCAGGAAATATGGCTCCAACTCTGGAGAGTCGGAAAGGAAAAGTCCCAGGGCGACCGCTATGCAGCAGGCTGTTAGAGGCACCAGCCCAGGCTGGAGGAGGGAGAGGGAGGCTCTGGTCACGAAGGGAGGGGTGCACAGAACTTCTCATTTTCATCATGAGTTTTTACTCTATGTACATACATTACTTTAATAACATTTAATATTTTAAATTAAATCCTGTCTTGAGTTCTCCTCTCCACCACTTAAACACATTCCTACCCAGCCAGGTCCCCCCAGCACTGTGTACATACTGCTCTTACAGCTCATATCACAGAGCCTTATCAGCATTTGTTTATATGTCTGTCTCCACAGTTACGATGGGGCTTTATGAGGATTGGGGCTGTGTCATTTCATCTTGATTTTCTCAGCATCCAGCAGAGTGCCTGGGTAGACAGTATGTGTTTGCCCAGTTAAAACAAATACTGATTAAGATAGCTGCCTGAAAGAAATTCCTCAAAAAGAACATTTTATATTGACATAATAGAATTTCAAATCAGAGAAAAACGTCTGTTTCAAACAACTAACATTTCAGGAATATTCTCTTGACATTAATATTAAACTATCAACAGATGAAATGATTGTGTCTACAAAATGCATGAACTCATTCATTGAATAGATATTGAGGGTCCACATTATGCCAGAAAATCTTCGGCTTGCTATAAATCAGATAAAGTCCTCTAGGGAGAGAGAGAGGAAATAAATAGATCACAAATACATATATGCAATAATGCTGTGCTTGGTAAAGGGACAGAAAATGACCGTGAGGGAGAATGGGGTGCTCTCCTAGATGGGGGGGCCAGGGCAGGCCTCACTCACATTCCTTTGTCCCTGTTCTTTCTCTGTTTCCCTCCACCCTATTAGGAAACAGGGCATCCTTGGAAAACACACAGTAAGATTTTAATTGGGACTCCCCTGAGTTAAGCAAGATTCTTCAAGTAGAGGTGGAAGAAAAGGAAGAAGAAAGGGTAGATCCTCCCTCCTTGCCTACGTTTAAGATAATAAAGTGGAACAATCTCTTTGGGACTCAGAAAAGAATTCCTTCCACTCTCAAAGGCTGTGAAGGGGCTGCTGTGAAGTCTTTGAAGAAATTAACACTCTTTCACTAGTGCAAGAGCTTTGAATGGAAAGCAAGTACCCCGGGTACCATTCCACATTAGCTGCTGCCATCCAGTGATAAACGAGATTTGACTGGTATAAATGGGAATATGTTTGCTTAGTGGACATCAAAC
Organism: Diceros bicornis minor; assembly: GCF_020826845.1. Classification (NCBI taxonomy): domain Eukaryota; kingdom Metazoa; phylum Chordata; class Mammalia; order Perissodactyla; family Rhinocerotidae; genus Diceros; species Diceros bicornis. Next base: position 51,262,519 of record NC_080744.1, on the reverse strand, counting down.
CTAAGGGAAACTTTAAGAACTAAGCCTTAAAATTAAAATCTCTTCTAATTCTCAAAACAACACAATTAAGGAGGATTAATTTTTGTCAGCACCTGTAATAAGGCATATCTATGACTCCCAAAATATATAGTCACACATTTTCATATTGGAAAACGAAAACGTATCAAACTACTCAGTCTTCATTCACAGTTATGTTATCACTAAAAACGCTACATAGGAAAGTTGTTCTGCGTTATAAAATGAGTATTTATTGGTAGACAGTATTTTTTAAACAAACATAGGGCAACTACTAACCTAAGTCATCAGTCTTAGTTATTTTAATGAGAAATTTGAGCAGAATATAAATTTTCTGAAAAATGCCAACCAGAGCAAAGGAATTATAATCTATTTGTATGATTATATATGTCCCTACATTTACTTACCTTTTCTTCTTTAACTCTTATAGCCAAGAGATCTAGAAAACACCTTGCAGTGATCCTTCAAAAAATTCTAAACTTTAAAAAACTTTAAAGAATTAAAGTTCTTTTTAAAAGAACTTTAAAAAATTCTATGTCTATAATTATAATTGTTAAAACTATTCTCCCCTAACCACCTTCACATAATATCTATCCCTTGCCAATGATAGCCATACAATCTACAAACTAGAGAAATATACGTGCATGTTTGTGAGCTGGAAGGATGTGTACATAGTGTCCAGGATCTACAGGTTTATTAGCTCCTAGATAGAGGTGGTGAACCATGTGGATACAGCCAGTAAACAGCAACTACTAAATACCACTAGTGCTATCATTTACGGTAGATAGGAGCAAGAGTAATAATGAACCAATATATAGTGATAAACTTGAAATTTCTCATTGATATAAAATGCATTTTCAATGAGACATTATATACTTACCAATTTATAGAGGTCTTTGAGGAACTGATTGAGAAAGTTATTGATTCATAAAATCTAACTCAAATTACGGACTAGAAATTGCCACTATATCTCTAAGTGCATCATCAATATTTCCCATGGCAGGGAATGGAGAGAGCTTGGTGTTCCTTGAAGCTTGGGGCTTGAAACACTGTCCAGGTGGTTGCGGGTGGGGCAGGCACAATCCAGAGGCTTCTGTGACCCACTTTGCTTTCCTTACTTCGACAACAGCCCACCACACGCATACCAACCATGGACTATAGACTACCAGCACCACTCCACTCATCAGGAGACAAAGTGAGAAGCAGTTTATTCCTCCCTTCAAAAATTTGGGGACCCCCTGGTCCACTGTGTGCAAAGCACTTTGCTAGGTGCTATGTAAAGGTGTTGAGACATGGTGCACAATCTGAGGACAATCATAAAAGATTCATGAATGTACTAAATAAAAGCTTAGCGTGGGTGTATCTAGAAACGGAGTGCTGAAGTCCCTTTAGACCCCTGGAGTGCCTCTAATGAAGCATGAAGGTGTTGGGGCCAATATCTGAGTACACAGTGTTCCCTCCCCCCACGACCACATTGCTCTTTTTCTCATCCACCAAACAGAGCATGAGTACAAACATGCACTTCTTCAGTGGTCTGAAGGTCTGCAGCAGGACAGGTTGGAAGATGGGGAATTTCTGAATTCCATGGTTATGCTGTGAATTTATTTCACAACTTTTACTTCGTTGCTCTGAACATCATTTTCACCTCTTCCTGTTGGTCTCACTTTACAGATCTTCACTACACTTCTCTTCAGCATCCTGCCATTTTCCATTTCCTAATTTTTTTTCTCTCTTCCCCTTAAGTTATATCAAGCAGAGCTGGAAATAGAGCTCTTATACAAAGATAAGCCCGTTGCTAAAGAGGAGGGAATGATTAACAATCAGATGCCAGAGTTATATTCAGGCACTCCATCGCCATGTTTTCACGCCTGTGTGTATTTTGCTTGTTATTTCTTAGATGCATTGCAGTAGAATCCCTGACATAAAAGACCAGTTGATATTAAGTCCTGTTTACTATAGACTTTTGAACATGATCAAAGACAAATATGAATGCAATGATAAGGCCATTCTTGGTGTAGTTAAAGAAATAAATACACATGAAGCAATAAAGCATGGATCAGACCAGCCCAATTTGGAATTCTGCATTATCACTTACTGGTTGTATGACTCTGAGAAAGTTTCTTAATCTCTCCAAGCCTGTATCCTCCTCTGTAGAATAGATTAACTATTGCTGCTGCTGATATTATTATTTTGGCTTCCAAATATTTTACTGTCTTGGTTATTCTCTGCCTGCATGCTAGACCTTGCCTCTTAAAATGTGGAATTCAGAGATGAATATAATATTCTAGACCTAGTATGACCAAAGTGGCATATAGTGAGACTAAATCTTCCATGTCCTGGACAATACACATCTAAGAACACAGTGCAGGCTTTGCACTAGCACGATTGCAACCATACACATTCGTGGCTCAGTTGTGATCAATATCTGCAGGCTTTTTCGCACAAACTGCAGATAAGTCAGGTTTCCCCATGCCCAACCCTGATTCCTGTCCATCAAATCCAATTAAATTAACCAAAAAGTAGGAGTATACATTTATCTCAAATTCCATGCTATTTGAAAAACAAGGAAAATGTTTCGCACTCATCATACTGCCCAGCTGTACCAGTTGTCTGTGATTTATTGGTCCATACAAAGCAGAAAAAAAAGTGGCAGCCTCAGGTAGACTGTAACAGGAGAATGGAGAGTGTGACAGCAATAACCAGTGAGCAGTGTCATTTCAGAGCATAAGAAATACAGAAACAACTCTTGGCTAATTAAAATTATCTTGTTAGAATCTGTCAGTAGTTCTATATGTCTACCTCCAGCTATCACTCCTCTCCTTCCACTTTTCACAGGACACTCCGAGTTCCAAGAACAAGGTCTCTGAGTCAAGTACACTTGCAGGAGAATCATGCTTTTGTCATGTGTCTGCCATGTGAACCAGACTAAGCTACTTAGCCTCTCTGAGTCTCCGCTCATCTGTAAATTGAGGATAGTAATACCTAGCCTACCTGGTTGTGAGGATTGAGTGAGACAAAATTGCTAAAGTACCTGGCACGGGGCACATAGCAAAGAATGCACCACAGGCAACCCATCCAAAGGGCAGCCTTTGGGAAATCATGGCCCCAAGGACAAAGCTCAAGCTTCTTAGCACGGCGTGAGGCCTCTTTTGACATGGCCCTGACTCTTTTCCCTCTACTCTCCAACGTGGCCTGTACTCCAGCTGCACTGACCTACCTGTAGTTTCCTGAATACACCTTGATCTTTCGTACTTTAGTGCCATATTCATACTGTTCTCTCTGGAAGGCTAGCCCCCATCCGGTCCGACTAGAGAACTTCCACTCGCCCTCAAGATTCACCACAGATACCAGCTCCACAGTGAAGCATCTGTTGGGAGACAATTCTTCATGGTTATCTCACATTTCTGCATACCTTACTAGAAGAGGCACCAGCTACATTTTGTTCTGGACTATCTCTTCAAAGATGTTTGTGTAGCAAATAGTGATGGAAGACAGAGATAGCATCTCCTTCCAGAGCAAAGGGCAGACATACTTACTGCCCATTATAAAAGATTTGGCTTCCTTAAGTTTAGGGTTCCTCTTCTATAACACAACCTACTGTATGTGCAGCTGACATCTGGCCCTCTTTGTGCCGCGCTGTGGGATTTGAAGCTCAGGGAACTGATGCAAAACTGCTGGTACTCTGGCTACTGCTATTGCCATGAGTAATAAACTGTCCTTCATCTCTGACACAGGAGTTTCATGTCTTCTACCAGTATCCATGAAACTGTGGCAGGCTAACTTGTTAGCTTGCAAGCGAAGTAAAATCTGAAACCCTTCATACTTCTTGGTAGCATGCTCCCTCCCTTCCCATTTCATTCTACAGTAGGAGTGTAAATTGCTCCTTAAGCTCGGTTCTCAAATTATCCTGAACATTGCAGACTTTATCATAACATTCAGTTATCTACATCATTTTCTTATAGCTATCTGCAACATCTATCAGTGCCTGGAACACACCGGGTGCTCAGTACTCTGTTGAATGAGTGACTGTGGCCAGCCCTCAGCAGTTCCTCTAAGACTCTTCCCATTGCTGGCACATATCCAAAGGGATGCCCATTGCTCTTGGCCTCAGTTCTAAACATCCTGTGCTCTCTTCTGCTACAAACCCTTGATTACCTCCCCTTTCCTGTCCTGGAATGACCCCTTCAGTTCTGGTGCCTGATGAGTTTCTTCTAGCTCCTGTTTCCTGACTTTATTCCGTTCTCTTGGAAATTGTGTACTAGTAATAAATCCTCATTTGAAGAGTCCCCCAGGACCTCTCTTCTTAGTTTCCACCTTCCTAGACAACTACCAAGAGTGGAAAAAAATTCTCATTCTATCACAAAACATATTAGTTACGCATTGTGTTACATGCAAATTCAGATAAATATGTCCTCTATATTTTAATCCAAGCCAATGATAATAAATGTAGACTAGACAAGGTCACCTCCAACTACAGGACTTTGCACTACTCCCCCAGAGAACTTTCTCCCAATTGATTTCCATCTATTTAATCAGTATTTCAGTATAGTAATTCATTATTTCTTCAGTCAACAAGAATCTGTTCAGTTTCTCTTAATTGCAAGGCAGTTTCCTCCTCACTGCGAGGAACACAAAGACAAATCAGATATGATTTGTGCCCTTAAAATGCTAGTGATAAGATATGTATAAGTTATGCGCCACAAAAATACAGTAAGATTTAAGACAAAATAACATCTGTGCTGCCCCTGAACGTATAGATAATATTTGGAAGGGTCTCAATTACATTTGAGGGTGAAGGGTAAGGAAAGTATTGTAGGCTTAGGGAAGAGCTCCTGCAAAGGCCCAGAGTCAGGACAATTCAAGTGCTCTTGGGCAATCACCAGGTGGTTCACTTTGGCCTGAGTGTCAAACACATTTAGGAAAAGGTTGACTGTAAAGTTGTAATGGTAGATTGGGGTCAGACCCGGGGGCCACTAGGATTAAGGAGTCTGTTGTTTAATGAACACTTGGCATTTTACAGGAAATGAAGGTGCAGTGGAAGTTTTATGATCAGAAGAAAAACTTGATCACAGGCAAATTAATCTAGTAGTCACTATAAAAATGGATTGGAGCTTGGAAAGATTGGAAGATATTGGGTAAGTCTGTTGAGAGCCCATTCTAATGCAAAGGCTCAGGTGAGAGGTACTGAGAGCTGAAACATGGGCAGTGCAGGAGATACTGAGTAGAGAACAGAGTTTAAATGATTTCAGAGAGAAACTTGGCAACATGGAGCCTTTGAGTGGGAGTGAGTAGATGCTTCAATCAAATGTTATTTTGTATAATTCCTTTAACATCCAATCAACATTTCTTCATAAGAATATCATGAGATGTAGGTGGTCAAACGTCTTCTTGAAATCAAGATGTGTTTTGCTTTTCCATTTTTCTTGACCTACCCTGATCTTCGTATTCTTAGTAAACAAGAGTTTCCTCCTTGTCGTCATCATCACTGCCTTTCCTATGCATTTACAACAAGCTTTTTAAAAATTGTGGTAAAAAAATACATAATATAAATTTACTCTTAACAATTTTAAGTGTACAGTACAGTATTGTTAACCATACCACATTATTGTATAACAGATCTCTAGAAATTTTTCATCTTGCATAACTGAAACTCCATACCCACTGAACCACAGCTCCCTATTTCCTCCTCCTTCCAGCCCCTGGCAACCACTATTCTACTTTCTGTTTCTACGAGTTTGATTACTTTAGATACTTCATATTAGTGGAATCATGCATTATTTGTCTTTTTGTGATTGGCTTATTTCACTCAGCATAATGTCCTCAAGGTTCATCCATATTATATCATATGACAGGACTTCCTTTTTTTAGGGCTGAATAATATTTTATATAATAACATATATAATATGATATATAATAATGTAATACTTCATATAATAATATATAATGTAACAATAATATGTCAATAACATTTCATCATTTTCTTTATCCATTCATCCATTGATGGACATTTAGGTTGCTTCCACATCTTGGCTATTGTGAATAATCTTGCAATGAACATGAGTATGCAAGTACCTCTTCAAGATCCTATTTTCAATTCTTTTGCATATATACCCAGAAGTGGGATTGCTGGATCGTACTGTAGTTCTAGTGTTAATTTTTTAAGGAATCTCCATACTGTTTTCCATAGCAGCTGCACCATTTTACAATCCCACAAAGAGTCACCACCCACTTTTAAAATAGTCCATTTCAGAATGTTTCTGATGACAAATATTAAGCTCATCAGTGAGTGACTTCTGAAATCATGTGAAGATCATAGTATGTGATCCTCATCCAGAGCCCTGCCTTCTAACCAACATAGTAGGAGCTCAATAAATATTTGTTAAATGAAAAATTGAACAACTTCAGACTTCGGCTGTGTTTTCTCATTTTCTATGTTCCTATGATTCCACAGAACCAGATAATGTTTAGAGGTCAGAGGGCTTGAAGATCATTTGGTACAGCTCCATAATTTGATGGGTGAAATTATGTGATTTTTTCCCCCAAAGTTGGGCCAGGAGAATTGAATTTATTTAAAGAAAGCTGATTCTTTTCTTTTTAACCTACCCTCAGATTTCAGTTATCTTTTAACTATATAGGTTCTACTCTTCAGTCTGAAAATAGTTGTCCTTGTTTTAGAACATGAAAGCAAAATGGACTTAGGTAGTTGTTTATCTTAATGAGATTTATCCTTCAACAGGATAACTTTGGGAGGTTAAACACCTAGGTACTTCTTACCTCTTTCAGGACCAGCTTAGAAACTATCCAAAGAAGTCATTAGAGTCACCATCAGTGTAATCACTAAACAAATTAATCAGATTTGACCCTTAAAAACTTGAATATTTCAAAATTAAGCCCACTCTGAAAGGACAAAGATTTGTCACTATTGGGAATATTTACTTACTAAATAATAATGGCAATTACTTGTAGAGCTACGCACCAGGTACTTTCCATGCATTATACTATATCACAGCAGCCCACTGGTATTATAGTTATTCCCATTAAATAGATGAGATTTGAGAGCATAAATAACTTGTCTACATAACACCAAAATTTGAACCCTAGTCTGTCGGACATCAAAAACCATGCTCTTAACCACTGCAGTGTTACCCACTATATGCAAGGTACTGTGCTGGAATCTGTGGGGCATTCAAGATCTGAGTGACAAAACCTTACGTAGCTTATGCAGCCTAGTACTGAAGACAAGTATTATACATGAAAGAAAATGTAACTGTCCAAGAAGACATGTACTGTGTTATTTAAAGAAGTATGCTATAAACTCTGAAGCCAACAGGAATAGGTGTTTAAAAAAAAAAAAAGAAAAAAAAAGAGAAGTTTAAAGGTAGAAAGGATCATACAGCAGAGAGAGAAAAAACAAATCAGAAGATATGGATTCCAGCTCCCAGTTACCTTTATTAATGAGTGACCTTGGGTATACAGCAAATTTTATATAATTTGGTATAATTACATCATCAGAGTAAGTTTATTGCTGCCCAACATGGTAAATATATCAGAAAAGTTCCATAGGATTGTTTAATCTCAGTATATTATATATATCATATTATTTCATATTAGATGCAATGCTATGTTCTTCCCCAATGCAACTCAATGTCTAAAGCCATCTCATAAGAATCAAAGGCTCCTATGATTAATGGCAATGTTAAAGAAAAGGCCAAGCGGCAGTTTAAAAACAAGTTCTTCCCTTGCTTTTTAGCTTATCTCTCCCCTCTGCCAGCCTTTATTCTTCTGATTTATTCAAGAAAGATGCATAAAAGCATCTTATTAGCAATTCTTATCCAGGAAATATGAGCACTTAGGGTTGATTGAAAGGGAACTAACTGGGAGAAGAGGGGAGTCAAGAGGAAGAAGAATGTCATACAATTAAAAAAATTCCAGTTTAATGGCAGTCAAGAATATCATTTTGTGTAAATCTGATTTATCAGATATTTAAAACATCCTAGCAAATGCTTCATTTTATTACCTCTAAACAGTTTCCCTGGGAGGGAGGAGGACGAAAGGGATAATTCGGCACACGTGTGTGGTGATGGGTTGTAATTAGTATTTGGGTGGTGAACATGATGTAATCTATGCAGAAATAGAAGTATAATGATGTACACCTGAAATTTATACACTGTTATAAACCAATGTTACTGCAATAAATAAAAAATTAAAATAAAATAAAATAAAAAAATAAACAGTTTCCCTTTCCATGAACATTTATTCTGATGCTTAGAAAAAGTTCCAATTCATCTAAATTGTAAGTAGGGTTTTGGAGGCAATATAGTCAAGGGTATTACTGTTTTACATGCAGTTAAGTTGAAATTGTTAGGCTGATCCTTATTACAACCAGCTTCCGGAGAAGGTAGTGCTGTCCTCTCAGCAGATGTTCTAAAACGGTTTCCCCCCACCCACCTTTTTTTCATAAGGAGGATTTCTGGAACATGCTGAAAGCAGTGTGTTGATGCCTTAGTGACTAAAATTAGATTTCTGTCAGCAACTTTCATTAAGGTTAGCTTTTAGCCTGTGCCCTCCTCATATGCCCGTAGATTTAGTTCTGGATTAGCAAATGCTAATCCACATGTAAATGCTCTCTATGACCCACACATGTTTAGCAATCTGATTTTATATATATATATATATATTTTGAAAGCTGCCCTTGTGTTTTTTTTTCTTTTTTGCTGAGGAAGACCGGCCCTGAGCTAACATCCATTGTTTATCCTCCTCCTAATTTTTTTTTCCCTTTTTCTCCCCAAAGCCCCAGTAGATAGCTGTATGTGGTAGCTGCACATCCTGCTAGTTGCTGTATGTGGGACGTGGCCTCAGCATGGCCGGAGAAGCAGTGCGTGGGTGCATGCCCTGGACGGAACCCCGGGCCACCAGCAGCAGAGGACCAGCACTTAACAGCTAAGCCACCTGGCCAGCCCCGGTTATATTTTTTAACTGTACGTTTTAACTCCTCCTGCTATCCTTAATTTTAAGAGATGTGAACCAATTCACAACATTTGTGTCTTTCGTAGTCAGTTTAACTTCTAACCGGGTAGTCTGTCAAAGCCTTGTTCCCCAGAGCCAGCTTAGAGAATCTAGAAGTCTCCTGATCTCGCCTCAACTCTTACGATAGGGCCTTTTGTGTGCACAGTTCTCACGAATTAAAGAACTTAAGTAACTTGAGAAAGAGATAATAAAACGTCTTCTCAAAAGGTAATTGTTCATTTCAGGGCACACTTCGGAGATGTTTTTAAGCCAGCGCTGCATCTGATGGGAGCAGAGAGGATAAGAACAGTCCCCAAACGTGGGGGCTTAGCACCCAGAGATGCCTCTAGTTGAGCTGACAAATCTCTTAAGTGGGAAACAGTCAGTTTTCTCTCCACGGGGCCTCGGCCTGTGAGAGAAGGAGGGGGATGGGCAGGGGGCATCAGGGGAGAAGTCTCCGGCCTTTCCACGTCTCTCAACACCATCCCTCCCCCACCCCGCCTCCTCCTTTGCCCGAATATTAAACAAGCCGGCGGGAGAGGGGCCCCGAGGCAGGCTGAGCCGGGAGCCTCGGCCTTTGCGGCTCTGCCCTCGACGGTGGTGGCGAAGCAGAGGGGGCGGAGACGCGGGCCGGAGACCCTCGGCCGGGGCTTGACCCCCAGGCGCATTGTCCGGCAGGGTCCGCCCCCTCTCCCCCGGGGCCGCGACTGACCTCCACGGCACCCCCTCCCAGCGTCTCCCTCCGCCGGCCGCGCCGACCTCGCGGTCCCCAGACCAGGGGCCAGATGTAGAAAGTAGTCCCCAGGCCGGCAGCGGAGGCGCTGTCCACTCCGCCACCCCCGCCCCCTCCAGCAGCCGCCTCACTCCGCCCCCAGGCCGGACTCTCAGGCCGCCCCCGCCTCCTGCGAGCGGGTGTCCGTGCACCGGCCTCGCCGCGGCCGCAGAGATCGACCGCTGGCCGCGCCGCGCCACGCCGCTGCCCGAGCGGGAAGCCCAGGCTGCGCGCGTCCAGCTGAGGCGCGGGGAGGGCCCGGAGGCGGGGGCCGGCAGGCGGACAGCGGCTGCGGGGCGGCCGGGGAGCATGCCCGAGCAGCCCCGCTGAATGGCGCCTTCTCTGCGACCCCTCGCCCGGCTGCGTCCGCCAGGGATGCTGCTCCGCGCGCTCCTCCTCCTGCTGCTCCTCGGCTCCATTCCAGGTGGGCGCGCTTTCCTCTGTGCCTGTGGGGCGTGAGCAGGCCCGAATGGGCTGGGGGAAGAGGAAACTGGGTGTGCGTGGGTGTTTGCGGGGGCCGGCGGGGTCTTCCGCGCGGCCGCTGACCACGGGTCCCTGCCCGCTCCCTGCACCCAGTCGGGAGCCGCTGCGGGAGGCGCGAGCTGCCCGCGCGGGCTCTGCGTTGTCGCGGCCAGGGCTCTGGGCACCTCTCCCAGCGCGCGCCCCTCCCCGCTGCGCTCCCCCAGCAGCAAGCTGCAGGGCCGTGGCGCCCGCTGTCCACTCTCGCTCCTTTCTCCTGGGGCCATTGTCCCGGCTCCGGCCGCGTCCTCGCGTCCACTGCCAGACGGGGCTCCGCGCCGCCCGCCCGCCGGGGTCGTCGCGGCCGCACGTGGCTTTATTTATATTGTTTCTTAGTGGCAGCCTCGCCACGCAGGGGGCGCCGCGGTTCCGCGAGGCTTCCCTTGTTTGCAGTGGGGGTTCCCCCCATGTTTTAGGGCCGGGGAGAGAATAAGTGAACTCATCGCCCAGGTCAGCCGCCCTAGTGCCCCCACTTTCCCGGATCCGGATCGTGCGAGGAGGAGACGGGAGGGGTAGAATTGGAAAGAGGGTTGGAAGTTGCGAGACCCATTTGTGCCCGAGAGGGGAGGGAGAAAGGTACCCGAAGCTGAGAAGGAAGGTATCTAAATAGGATTTATTTCTCGCAGCCAGGTATTTGGGGGCAGGGCCTGAGGTGTGCACGAATCTGAAGATTCCTCCAAACTCCAGGTTAGCCTTGCGCAAATTTAGATGAACCAGGTTCTCTTTGCGTCGGTGTTTATCCTCAAAATAAAAAGTGTAAAGTGGATGTGTGGATGTGTATGGGGGGAGAGATGTTGAGGAGAATGGGTTATTTTATTTATTTACAAGGTACGAACCCCGGGCTTTCGTTTTCCTAGAGGAGTTAGTTTTCTGTTAGCATGAGAAAAGGATCAAAGTCAGATGTGACTCGGAAACACAATGGGCGCCTTCCGGAGTGGTCCTCGCTGCGAGGCTGTTAGGGTCGCTCGCGTCGCCCTGGGCATACATTAGAAGTCGGCAGCCCGGGCGTGGGAGCTTGACTAGTGTGTGAGGTTTCCGAGACCCTGCCTTGATGAGAAACAAGTCCATCGAGGGGATTTGTAATCATGGATTCAAAACAATCAGAAGGAAGATGAAACGTTCCCCCCAAACCCCTGACACTCTACTCGGCCCCAGTCAATACCCAGGACTTTAACTGGCCTTTGCACTAAAAGCAGGAGGTGACAGGGTATTAGGTGGTCATTGGATGCTTTATCCTGGCGGGGGACCCGGGATGATGTGTATGCTTAGGATAAAGCCTTTCCTCTGCTCTGATAAAAATGTGTATTGGTTGATTAAGCAATCTCCTATCCCTATTAGACAGTAAGGACCAATTAGTCACGCATTTTTTTTTCAACAGTGGGTAGTTGCAAAAAAATGAAATAAAAGTTTTCTAATCCGATCACCCACTGAGTGCAAGCAGCAAGAGTTACCTACTTTTCAGTCAATTGTTTGTCCTTTAAATACCTACCTTACTTTGCAGAAATTAAGTAAATGGGTCTCTTTCCAGAAGAGGAGAAAGAGTCCTTGTTGTAAAAGGGCAGATATAAAAATGCAAACTCGTAATTTGTCACAGAAGATAAACGCACTTCCCAAAGGAGTAGGTGCCAAGGGTTCCAAAAACACTTCAAGGGACGAGGAAATAAACTTGCTTGTTCACAGAGTTGGAGTTTTGCTAATGATTTCTTGTAAAATTAGACTTTTACGACTTACTCTGTTCAAGATCTTTTTGACAAGCTTGTAAAAGTAGACAGCTTGTGCTCATGAGTTTTCCTGATGATTTTGAAACTCTAGCAAGGAACTTAAGAACAGAATTCTTACAAGGCATAGAAGTTATTGAAGTCTTCCCTATGCTTTTAGTGTAGATGTTGTAAAAGATGATTTCTCTAATTTGTTGAAACGGTTTGCTGAAACTTAGATTGTTCTATTAAGGTGTCTTAAGTTAACTATAATATGGTTTGTTAAACTTTGTCTTATTACACCCTGAATATGTTTTACAATTGTGTGTTAAGAAATAATTTTATACATATAATTCTGGATATACCTTTCCCCGTTTTTCCTTATAGGAGTGTGGTGCTTCAGTGAACTGTTTTTTATAAAAGAGCCACAGGATGTAACTGTCACAAGAAAGGACCCAGTTGTTTTAGAATGCCAAGCTCATGGAGAAGTTCCTATTAAGGTCACATGGTTGAAAAATGGAGCAAAAGTGTCTGAAAATAAGCGGATCCAGGTTCTGTCTAATGGCTCTTTATACATCAGTGAGGTGGAAGGCAAGCGAGGAGAGCCATCTGATGAAGGATTTTATCAGTGCTTGGCAGTGAACAAATATGGAGCCATTCTTAGTCAAAAAGCTCATCTTACCTTATCAAGTAAGTGTTTAAGTTATTGATTGTTGACGTTTTTCATTGTCATGTTTTGATGAGTTCTTGATTCATTAATATGCTGACCTTAAAAATCACACATACGTTAAGAATTGTCCTGGAGAGAATAGTTGATGCTACCTAAGGCATGCAGAGAAATCTGAGGAAAAGAAAATTTCCAATGAGTGATTGAAAACAAAAGTCAAGTTAGGTTTAGAACACCAAAACCTGCAGAGGTGGCTTTATATAAATTTAAGTGTTTCACACTATGAAGAGTTGCATGTAGAGGTTTGGCCAACACAGCAAAAGTTGTTGTACAATCTCATCTTTTGGAAATTAGTAATGAAATTTAAGCAAATCTTTCTGCTTTGTAGTGGCCCTTCAGTGCTAAATCTTTCTTATAGCCCATCCTTCCATGTCTCTGACTGCTTTAAGATCACCCATGTTGCTTTTTAATTGTAAGAGAGGGCATTGGTCAGTAACTCTCAAGCCTTTGAAGTATTCCTAGTCTTTTCCTGCTGGGACAGCAAGAGATTAAGGCCATTTCCATATTATGACTAATGGATTTAAACCAGATCTGCCCACTTTTTTCTAGTTGTCATAAAGTTTGCTGTCTAATGATTTCCTTTGTATTAACAGCCCCATCAGATCAACCATTTGTCCAGGTGATCCATTGCTTAGTGGTTGACCTGATAACTGTTGAGTGTAAAAATGGGCCTAGGACAGAGAGGGAACTCCTCCTTGTTGCCACTGAGTCTTTCCACCTCTTCAGGCAATCAAACATGCAGCACTCAGGATTACAATAGACTTTTAAACCTAAAAAAAAAACCCAACACAACTGTATCTTAAAAATAGTTTTACAGGCCTCCTAGCTACATGCTTTTGCTTATCCACTAAAGATTGATTTTGCAGCATGCCTACAAATTGATCATTTATGAAATGAAAAATAGGAAGAGGGAGCTTTTGAGATGAAGTCATAATCTTTAGGAAACAGTTTCTTTAAGGTTTACACAGTTGGAATTTCGGAAGCTATTGGCAGGGGTTTCCTAGGTGACTTTAACTATTGTAACAGTTCATGGCCATATTCATGCCACCTTCATATTAGTAATTTATTTTATTTGTAAAATTATGACTAACTGTAGAAAATAAATTGCAGGCAAAGATATTTTTACATTGAAATTTGTCAGAAAAGTAGAGAAGTTTCCGATTCTAGCCCCCCGGACGAATAATAGCATAAACCTGAGAGAATTCCTGATAAACTTCTTTTTTTTGCTGTGGTCATTGTCTAATGATCTTTTTTTGTTGTTATTGTTGAGTAATGGTTTTCCTGTACAGTACTGTTTTCAGGATAGTATACTTTTTTCTGCTTATGTTCTGTTCATTTAATTTTTGTCTAATGTAAAATTATTCTATAGATTTTTTCATTTTTCCACCTTTTCGGGTTTATGGAATCTTGTGTTGTTATATCCAGGAATTATAACTTGTATGACTTTGTTGGAGAGGGGAGAGATAGGATGGAAAGGTGGAGAGGGATGGATAGGCTTTAAAAAGATAAAGCATTTGTCATAACCACACGTTATTTCCAGGACCTCCTTGGAAGCCTGTCGGAATTCTGGGGCACCCAGAAATACTTTGAAAACACACAGAGCTTTCAAACTTCATGAAGAAAGTCTGAACAGTGTAATGGATGTTAGTATTGGCTCTTTTAGTATCTTTAAAAATTATTAATAAAAATATTTAGATGCGAATCATTTTGAAGGCTATTGTGGTCAAGTAGTTTTTATGTAAGTATCAAAAACTATGTAGAACATTGTGTTGCTATTCTCAATATCAACTATAATCAGTTTTCATATGCACACATTTTATTTAATTCTGAGGAGGTATTTTGCTAGGAAATTGCTTTCAGTATTATGGATTTAAAATAAATACGTAGTGGGTTTAGATTTTTCTTTAGAAATATGAGCTTTCATAGAGATTCTGAATTCACAAAGTTAGTTATGATATCTAAGAAGCAATGTCCAATGATGTAGGGTCAAATGACTTTACGTGTGTTCAGGGTAAAGATGTTATACATATTAAACAGGAAGAGAATAGGCATTAAGTGGACATTCTGTTTTTTGTTTTTTTTTTTTTTTTAAAGCTGATTCTCTCCTGGTTGTTGATAGCAGCAGGGTGCAAGTATGTTCTTTTTATTTTCTGGTCAAAGATTTTTGTCAGCAAGCATAGCTTTTGCTTCAGAAGTGTAATACTATGGCCCCTAGAAATCTAAAACTTTAATCTGTGCAAGTTTTAGATTTTTAACACACAGGCAATCAAGTCTTGGTTTCTAAATTTAGGAACTAGAAGCTGAAAGTTGCACTCTAGGCAAGAATTCCATTATTCATGTGTAAATTAGGAATTCACAGGGTTAAAAGGTTAGAAACTGGCCAGGATGAGGTTTACCCTTGTGATAAAGAGCAGATGACCCTCATTCATTGGCCAAAGCTTTCATGTAGCTCTTCTGCAAAGTTAGTTATTGCCATGAATTGTTCTTGAGGAATGCAGAAATTCAAATGTGAACAGGCCTTTCCTTAAGTGTCACTATGGAGCCTTATCTCCCAAGCACATCAGAGCAGGGCTGTGGGGACAAGGTTCCTCCCCAAAGGCCTGGAGGCTTTGCTTTCCTGTTGTTCATCCAAGCACAAAAGAATTTGTCTGACTTAGTTTTTCTAAGGCATCCCATTTTTAAAGGAAAGTATAGGGTTAAAGTAATATTTAGTTTTTTTAAAAAGGTAATCCTTTTTATTGATAGGCATTTTAGCCATTTTACATTTTCATGTAATTAGAATAGAAAGGGGAGTGATGTGGGAGGCCCTTTTTCTGGTTGTATACAGTTGTAAGAACAGAAGATTAAACCGTTTCCTATAAATTTCAGTATTTTTAACTTTTGGCAAATTGAATTTTCACTTTCATGGGTGCTAAGTCTTCACTATATAAATAATTTAATTTAAATATTTTAGGAGTAAGAAATAATCCATGGACATCTTGACGTTTGTTGCATTCTTAATGTTGAAATAAGTAAGATAAATTTCATAGGAAAGCATTCGTGTGGTAAAACGGTCTCATATTTCAACACGTTTAAATTAAGATAAGAGATATTGAGAGAAGTAAAAGAGGAGGCGGGGTTGTGTTCTGTGATGTGTAAAAGACTGCCTGTAAGCTAGTGATTGAACAGGAAGCTAGTTGTTTATTTCCTTTCCATAAAAGGTGGAAATTGAAGTCTTAGGATAGAGGGAAAGAGAACATAAAGCTGGCTTATATTTCTTAGGTTTTTCAGGACTGTTCACTAGGGTGAAAAATAATTTTTTAAGTAAGCATTTGTAGCTGGAAGACCATAGGAACTATTGTAACTATCATGGATTTTTTTTCCAAAATTTTCGGGTTAGTTTTGACTTCCATAAAGTTGTTCAGGTGGTCCATTTCTATAACTTTATGCAGCAATAGTTTCCTTTAAAAGGGTGTAGGTTGTTTTCCATGAATAAAATGTTTATCACTTCAGTTTACGTTGAGATGAAACTTGAGGTTTCTTTGTGAGATTAATGAAAAACTGTTCTCTGAGTGTGGTTTCTATCTTAAAGAATAATACATAAATTATAGTCCAAAGTTGATCTTGAAATGTGAAGTTAAAATATATTGAAAACATTTAAAGAGTCATGTTAAAAAAAAAAAGAGAGTGGGTGGTATATTGAAAAGAGAAAGATAAGAACTATGAGACTATTATCTTTGATTTTGAATGTTATGATGATCCTGGGTCCAAGATGGGCAAGATTTTGCTACATTGTCACTTTTTATAGAGATTTTTAGATGCTGCAAAGGATAGTGTCTCTTACCTGTGTGCGTGTTCACTTCAAATCAAGCTGTTAACAGTTACCTGCCCTAATCCAAGAGTGCTAACACATAAGTAAAAGTCATTTGATTTTGGAAAAATAAGACAGAACTGAGAGATTTAGGGAGACCGGTCTGCCAACACTGTAGAATAAGGTTCAGCTGATGCTTTCTGGGATCCAAGAAAAATCATCTTTAAAAAGAGGGGGCATGGCGTGCTGTCCTGGTGGCGCAAGTGGTTAAGTGTGCGCACTCCGCTGTGGTGGCCGGGGGTTCGCCGGTTCGGATCCCGGGCGTGTACCGACGCACTGCTTGGCAAGCCATGCTGTGGCGGCCTCCCATATAAAGTGGAGGAAGATGGGCATGGATGTTAGCCCAGGGCCAGTCTTCCTCAGCAAAAAAAGAGGAGGATTGGCAGATGTTAGCACAGGGCTGATCTCACAAAAAAAAAAAAACCCAGGGGGTATGCTTCAAAAGTAGATGTTTAACTTAAAAATTGACCATCTTAAAATTGCATGAGTTAAGTCAGGGAAGTAAAAGCACATTTATAGTTCTACAGGCTTATTTACAATGACACTTGGTTCTTAAAGTCTGTCTACTTAAAAGGTTTATCAGGTGCCTGATAATCTCTGGGTAATGGAACCAGTTTTTCCCACTTGGCACTTTATTAGTGAGGATCATTTCTCATCTTCAGAAACCTGTAACACTATCTCACTGTTTTTCAAAGTTGTTGGATTTTTAATTTTTTAACGAAGCTGGATCCACTGAGGGGTAGAATTACAATTTTCTTTAAGATGTATATAAGTGTATTTGTTTATTTTATTTCTGTCTGGCTTCTTAATGGAATTTTGAGAGGGCCTTTGGTATGGCCCTCTTTGATCAACTATCTCTGATGATTCTAAAGAAAGGGCCTTGCTCAGCAGTTGTTTGCTCAGGGATTTGTTGTCATTGCTCCTGAATTTAACAGCTGGGCCTATTGATAAAGTCCAGAGCAATTTAAAAGAATAGCAAAAAACAAATCTTTTAAGCAGGGTGTTAGGTTGAAGGAGTATTTCAATTAAAAAATACGTGCATTTGAGGTTACTTTTTTTGAAAACCATAATGTTCTTGACTACAGTTTTGGAGATAATTTTTCTCTCTTATAGGCAGGGTTGCTCAATTAGGATTGATTACTTTCAGTTTTTAAACTGGCAATTACTATTTATATGAAAAATAATCAATAAAGTTGAGTCAGGCATTTTATTGAGGTTCATACTTGAATTTTAAAAATAGCCATTATTATTAATATGTTTTAAGAGAAATTCTAAAAATTGTACCCCAATTAACTTTTCATTGTCAGTCAAGACTATTTTAAAACTTTTCAGAGTTTATAGTGTCCAGACTCTTTGTTAAAGCATTTTTAAACTCATCCTTTAAATCTTGGTCAGTGAGAGAGGAAGAGGAAGATACAGTTGTAATCATTGAAGCAATATTGGCAGTTGCCCTAACATGGTAATCTGCAGGAGCAGGCTCACAGTCAACAGTTGACAGTGGTGATGTACAAAAAAGGTAAAAATGTACCAAATTACCTTCCGCAGCTGTAATTCTGAAGCCAAGTGAACCGCTGTAGGGATATGTAGTGCAGAGAATAAAGGCGTCATCCTCACAAAGGTCTCTGACACTAATCTGACAAATACTTTCCTGACTTTTACATTCCTTGCTTTTTTTTTTCCTTTTTTAACCTCTGATTCTCACAGACTGCTTTTGATGAGCTTTAAAAGCCAAATTCTTATAGACTGAGCAGAAGGCATGAATTAAAAATGTTTGTTTTTTCAGTTTCTGGAGGGTTTGCCCTTTCCTCATGTTTATATATATTTTTTACAGCTTTAGCATTTGTAGTGGCTAGATTAATCAAGTGACTGTTGGAGAATGCAGTCATTGTTCAGGGTTCTGGTTTCAAACTGGTATCTTCACTGGGCTTAGTTCTTAGGACTGATGGAAAGGAAATTTTCTTTTAAAAATTTAGTTCATAAAACTATAGCAAGTCCATATGTAGAACAGTGTGACAGTTTTTTTTATTTAAATGATGCTGCTGTATCCTGACTCCTTTCTCTAAACAAATCATATTCTTTTGGAATAATCCTCCAAAATGGCGTTTTTATTATTTCATAGTCTTTTTGGTACTACTCAGAATGTGATTCGCTCAGTGATTTATCTTCCATTCCACCAACTTTTACCGAAAACAAAAAAAAAAGGTATTTCTAGCTGTGGATTACATTTCTCAGCCTTGGAGCAATTGACATTTTGGGCTAGATACTTCTTCATTGTGGAGGCTGTCCTGTGCCATGTAGGAAGTGTAGCACTATCCCTAGCCTCCATACACCAGGTTCCAATAGCACCCCTTCCCAGTTGTGACAACTAAAAAATGTCTTGAGAGGCAAAATCACCCCCAGTTGAGAACCACTGATGTTTATGAAAGTGGTAGAAAACTTCTTTTCAAGTGGTACAGAGCCATTAGTTACTTCAACTGTTTCTGTCTAATGCTTGATATTCTACATTTTTTGGTGTTAGCAATGCTAATTTTATTTATCGGAGAACTGTTTATGATTTTTAAGTATTGTGGAGGAAGCTTGATTTAAAACAATGTATTTGAGTCATTGTTTATCTAAGTTGGAATGGTGTTGCCTCTCCATCTCTTGCACACACATGGTGCGTTGAAAACTGCGATTAAGAGTTCACCCTTCTGTCAGTCCATTCATTTTGATTTCAGTATTTTAGATCTTTTCTTGAGGATATCTAGTCACAGAGTAAATGCGAATTTCATTTAACCCTGTTTACTCAGCGCCTTTTATTTTCTTGATGTGCTAGGTACCATAGTTTAAAAGATATGAGAAATCTCCATGTGGGGTAAATGTTCAAGAACATCTTTTGTAATGCTCTGTACGGAGAGAAGTCAAACTGGATGAGATTAACAGCCCAGAGAATAACATTTGCTGTGTGGTAGGTGGTTCATTGGGTGAATGGTTAACAGAAATCTTTTCAGCTAATTCAATGGTCCTATAGACTTATTTTGGGCAAAAGCAATTTAACTTCTTGCAGATAATGATATAAAGATGGTAGCGTCTTGAGAGGGCATCAAGGGATGCGTAAAGGGAAAAGAATTAGACTCTATAGTATGTTAACTAGCACACAGAAAGTTGCAGGCAAATTTCAAATTATTGAGTGGTTATTATTGAAATAGTTGTTTTAGATTACTTATTAGTGGTGCGCAGGGATTTCATCGTTTTCATCTTTCTCAAGATATCACTTTTTGTGGGTGCTTCAGTTTTGGTTAGCTATTTACGCTAGTAAAAGTTATGACTGTTGCTACACGTAGTTGGTCACCTCTAGAGGCCAGTAGCTGCTGGTGGCCTAAGTGGCAAGTTGAGATGGATGAAGAAGGAAGCAGAATCTTTTTTTTTTTTTTCTAGTGAGGAAGATTAGCCCTGAGCTAACATCTGTTGCCAGTCCTCTTTTTGCTGAAGAAGATTGGCCCTGGGCTAACATCTGTGCCCATCTTCCTCTACTTTATATGTGGGGTGCCTGCCGCAGCATGGCTTTATAAGCGGTGCGTAGGTCCGTGCCCGGGGCCCGAACCTGCGAACCCCAGGCCACCGAAGTAGAGTGCTTTAACTTAACCACTACACCACCAGGCTGGCCGCAGAAGCAGAATCTTTTAATGAGTGGCTCTAGTGCTGAGCAAGACTGGCTGAACGTTTGGCACCATGTATTCTACTCCAAAAAAAGTGCTTGGAGTAGAACAAATCATCAGTTAGTTCAAAATAGAAGAGAAGAATGCACATTTTCCTTATATTTAAGGAAAACAGTATTTGTGTCAAAACAGAATTTTAGTGTTCTTGAGTTCTTGTTTTCTTGTTCTGGTAGTCATTTCATAAAGAAATTATGAAGTTGACAAGTTGCAATATCTGGTAAATATTCTTAGGACTGGTGTATTTTTTATTGAGTTGCTGGGAGCTACAGTGGAAAAGTAGAAACACTGACAAAAAGGCAGGAGAGCCAAGCATTAATGCCTTCTCCATTACTGTTGACTTACACGACTTGAGACAAATTACTTAATCATTCTGATCTTGACTTGTCTTATTTGTAAAAATGAGGAGCTGGCAAAAAAGGAGAGGAGATGGATATTGAGCGATATACTGCCCTTATTTTTGTAATTTTGTTATTGTAATTCTAAATAAATGGCCAGTAAATGATATTTATTATAAGATTGAGTCCAGTCATATTGCAAGAGAACCATGTAAATCACTTGAGAAAACCAATACTGATAATTCAAACTAGTACTGTTTTTAAGAGTCTAGAAAAATAAGTTATTTTGTCTGAGACTGAACAATTCAGAATAGTTGTGCTGCTTTGAAGGTGGACATAGTGTATGAGAGGTGTAACTTTACAAATATGTCTGGTTCTGCGAATAATTAATAGTGTATTCTGATGTTTATTGACTCAATGTTTTAAAAAATATAGTGCTGATTTCATTTTAAGAGAGTTGTGCTAATGTATTAGTGTTTTAATAGAAATAGATTATACTGGCTCGCCACTACCACCACCAATTCCTGTTGAGAATGATAAGGTTTCATTTTCCCCCAGCTTTCAAACTGAGTTAGCTTGAGTCCCTCTGATTGGATTTAAAGTAACTCCAATTAAAATATTGACCTCAAAGTGGACACATAATAGGAAAAAAATGCTTTGATGTTGGTATTGCCATTTTGGTATTTCTTTTTAAAAGAGAGGTCACAGCTTTTCTTAAATAATTTTACCAGTTAAATGTGTTGTTTTCTTAATAAAAGAAATCCACTTTTTGTATGTTCGAGAAAGCCACATTTTCATGCTCTTAGTAATACTTTTAACATAATTTTAATTGAGAGACCAACTTCAGTAAAGTAGTAAGATTACCAAAAGGACTACTAAAGTTATCTCAGTGATGGAATATGATTTCTTCAAAGCCTGAAAGTGTCTTTACCTGGAAATTTACCATATTTTTAGAAATCTGTGGTAATTAATTAATATATGAAAGAAAGTATACAGACAGAAAGAAGCTCACAGAAGTTTTGCCCTGTTGAACAACTTTCAGAGGGGATGACATTTTTAAAAAATGAAATGAGAGAGAGACAAAGAAAATACATTATTATTTTCTACTGTTAAAGACTTGTTAATGAACATTTTGAAGAGAGATTCCCTAAACTTATCCTGTAGTCAGGAGAGAGCCTTTGCTCCCTAATTTCACTTGCAGTATCTTTCTGCCTTCCTCTACCATAAGCAAAGATCACAACTTGTAGTCTTAGACATTTCTGAGCTGGAAGGAGCCGGAAGGAGTTAACTACATTGCCCAAGGGCACAACTACTAGATCTGGGACAGAGCTCAGGTTTGCTGATTCTAGTTATGAATTAGCAATGCTTAAATAAAGATTTTTCTCCTGTGTATTGTGTGTATCTTGCTATATTCAAATATATCTCATCAAATCTAGAATATAGAAAAGGGAATGATAATGGAACTGACTGACACTGAGATTAAAGATACTTCTTTAATTTCTTAATCTTTATTTTAAAAATGAGTTTATTTTATCATTGTGCAACTCTTCTTTTACAACTGTACTTAAGTTTTTTGTTGTTGATGTAGTAAATAGATGCTTTTAAAATAAAGTTGCTAATGTATTTCTATTTTTAGCTGTCCTGTAACACTTCATGGAATATCTTTCCTTGTGTATAACCTCAGTGCAGGGAGATTGAGCCTCAGTCCTTTTAGAGGCCCAGCATTTGTTGATATATGTGTCCAAATGGAAGTCTGATCTAAAGCAGTGATTTTCATTGTGTCTTTGAAGAACCTCCAATGGAGTGAGGTTCTTTTGTAATCAAAAGGTTGAGTTTTAAATAAATGGTTGAGTATGTCATTATTATTATTATGAAGCCACCAAACTGTTTTGCACAGTGGGTGCACCATTTTACATTCCCACCAGCAGTGCTCAAATGATTCAGTTTTTCCATATCCTCACCAACACTTGTTATTTTCCATTTTTTAAAAAAATTATACCAACTCAGTAGGTGTGAAATGGGATCATTGTGGTTTTGATTTGCATTTTCCTAACGACTAATGATGTTGACATCTTTTCATATGCTCTTTGGCCACTTGTGTATTTTCTTTGGAGAAATTTCTGTTCAATTCCTTTGCCCATTTTTTAAAAATTGGGTTGTTGATCTTTTTGTTGTTGAGTTGTAGGATTTCTTTATGTCTTCTGGATATTAAACCCTTATGAGACATATGATTTACAGATATTTTCTCCAATTCTCTATTTTCTCACTTCACTTTCTTGCTAATGTCCTTTGATACACAAAAGTTTTTAATTTTGATGTATTACAATTTATTTTTTATTCTTTTGCTTCTGCTTTTGGTGTCACATCTAAGAATCCATTATCAACTCCAATGTCACAGTTTTGCATGTGGAAATCCAGTTGTTCCAGCACCATTTGTCAAAGAGACTATTCTTTCCCTATTAAATGGACTTGGCACCCTTGTTGAAATCAATTGGCAATAGTTATCTAAGGTTTATTTCTAGACTCTTGATTGTACTCCATTGGTCTTTATGTCTACCTTTATGCCAGTACCATAGTGTTTTGATTATTGTAGCCTTCTAGTGAGTTTTTAAATCAGGAAATGTGAGCCCTCCAGCTTTGTTCTTCTTTCTTAAGACTGTTTTGGCTATACATGGCCTGTTGTGTTTCCATATGAATTTTAGGATTGGCTTTTTTATTTCTGCATAAAAGAGTGTTGGAAATTTGATATGAATTGCATTGAATCTGTAGATTGCTTTGGATAGTATTGATATCTTAACAATATTAAGTCTTCAAATCCATGAACAACATATATTTCTATTTATTTAGGTCTTTATTTTCTTTCAACAGTGTTTTATAATTTTCAATATACAAATCTTCCACATTTTTTGGTGAAATATATTCCTAGGTATTTTATTCTTTTAGATGCTATTGTATATGGAACAGTTTATTGCTGGGGGTATATAAGCCCACAGCTTTTTGTGTGTTGATCTTGTACCCTGAAACTTTTCTGAAATCATTTATTAGCTCTATCAGCTTTCTTGTAGATTCTTTGGAATTTTCTGTATATGGAATCATGTTATCTTTGAAGGATACAGTTTTACTTCTTTTTCTCTGATTTGGATGCATTATGATTTCTTTTTCTTATGTAATTGCTCTGGCTAGAACTTCTAGTACAATGTTGAATAGCCTGTGCTTCCAGTTCTTTCTTCTTTTCTTTTCTTTTGAGGAAGATTGGCTCTGCGCTAACATCTTTTGCCAATCTTCCTCTTTTTTTTCTTTTTTCTGCCCAAAGCCCCAGTACATAGTTGTACATCATAGTTGTAGAGTTGTTGCTCTTCTATATGGGATGCTGCCTCAGCTTGGCTTGATGTGCAGTGAGCAGGTCCCCGCCCAGGATCCGAACCAGCGAACCCCAGGCCGCCGAAGTGGAATGTGCGAACTTAACCACTACGCCACCAGGCAGGCCCCCTTGTGCTTCCAGTTCTTAAAGCAGAAATATGGCGATTATAATTGCAAGGACTGCAGCCTCTGATGGGAAAGTGCTTATGTGTGGTGCATTAAGGGTACTAACAAGGTTTACTTCACGCAGTTTTGCAGAGCTTGTCACAAATCTTACAACCCTTACTGAGTGGAGAATATCATCTGTCAAGTAAATCAAACGTTTGCATTTTGTGTCTGAATAGGGTGGTGGTAGAGAGTTTTAGTATAGTTTCTTGAATGTATTTCCTAGAAGAGGCTAGGTTCCCAGTGACCTTAAGTTTTGATTGCTTTTTGGTGGAAGTTGTAGAAATAATACTCAGCTAGGAAATGGGGCCTCAGTAAAAGTTACGTTCTGCCCTTGCAAATCTTGGTCTGTTAACCTCTTTTTAGACTAACTCACTTGCAACTGGAAAAATGTTTGCCTTACCTACTACTCAGAGTCTAATGTAAGAAAAAGCAAACTGAAAAATAGAATACTTTTCTACAAAAAAAATTATAAGGGAGAAACTGTCTATCTTTCACTGTTGAGTATGACGTTAGCTGTGAGTTTTTCATAGATGTCCTTTATCATATTGAAGAAGTTCCCTTCTATTCCTAGTTTTCTGAGTGTTTTATCATGAAAAGGTTTTGGATGTTTTCACATGCCTTTTCTCTGTTGAGATCAGGTAGTTTTTTCCCTTTGTTCTGTTACTGTTGTATATTGATTAATCTTCTGTTGAACCACCTTTGCATTCCTGGGAGAAATCCTACTTGGTCAGTAGAATTATTTTAATATGATGTTGGATTCAGTTTGCTAGTAGTTTGTTGAGATTTTGCCTCTATAGTCATTAGTATATTGGTCTGTAATTTTCTTTTTTTGTGATGTCTATCTGGCTTTGGTATTAGAATTGACCTCATAGAATGAGTTAGGAAGTGTTCTCTCCTTTTCTATTTTTTGGAAGAGTTTGAGAAGAGTTGGTGTTAATTCTAATTTAAACATTTGATAAAATTCACCAGTGAAGCCATCTGGTCCTGGAGTTTTCTTTGTTGAGAGGTGTTGGATTACTGATTCAACCTCTTTACTTATGAGTCTGTTGTGGTTTTCAGTTTCTTCTTGAATCATTTAGGTAATTTGTGTGTTTTTGGAATTTGTCCATTTCATCTAGGTTATCTAATTTGTTGGTGTACAATTGTTGATAATCTCTTATAATCTTTTTTCATTTCTCTAAGGTTGGTAGTGATGTCCTCACTTCATTTCTGATTTTAGTTATATCTTCTCTCTTTTTTTTTCTTTGTCTGTCTAGCTGGAAAAGAAGATCTGTCAATTTTGTTCATCTTTTCAAAGAACCAATTTTTGGTTTTGTTGAGTCTCTCCATTGTTTTTCGATCCTCTATTTTATCTCTACTCTAATCTTTATTATTTTCTTCCTTCTGTTAGCTCTCTTTAGTTTTTCACTTCTTTTTCTAATTCCTCAAGGTGGAATTTAGGTTATTGATTTGAGATCTTTCTTTGTTTTAATGTAGGCATTTACAGTTATAGATCTCCCTCTGAACACTGCTTCCACCAAAACTCTATGAGTTTTGGTATGTTGTATTTTCGTTTTCCTTTGTCTCAAATCATTTACAAATTTTTTTTTTGTGATTTTAACGTAACCCATTGGTTAAGAGTATGTTGTTTAATTTCCACATATATGTGAGTTTTCCTTCTGTGTTTCTAATTCTAGCTTCGTTCCATTGTGATTGGAGAATATTCTTTGCATGAATTTAATCTTTAAAAATGTATTGAGACTGGTTTTGTGGCCTAACATATGGTCTGTCCTAGAGAATGTTTCATGTGTATTTGAGGAGAATATGTATTCTGCTCTTATGTAGAGTGCCTTTATATATCTATTAGGTCTAGTTAGTTTATAGTGTTGTTCAAGTCCTCTGTTTTGTGTGTGTGTGTGTGTGTGTGTGTGTGTGTGTGTGTGTGAGGAAGATTAGTCCTGAGCTAAGATCTGTTGCCAATCCCCCTCTTTTTTGCTG
The DNA here is from genome assembly GCF_020826845.1 of Diceros bicornis minor. Taxonomy (NCBI): domain Eukaryota; kingdom Metazoa; phylum Chordata; class Mammalia; order Perissodactyla; family Rhinocerotidae; genus Diceros; species Diceros bicornis. The sequence goes on along the minus strand of NC_080744.1, from coordinate 51,236,395 downwards.
GGGAAAGTTTGCCCTGGGCTAACATCCATGCCCATCTTCTTCTACTTTATATGGGACACCACCACAGCATGGCTTGATGAGCAGTGCATAGGTCCACACTCAGGATCCGAACCTGCAAACCCTGGGCCGCCAAAGCGGAGCACGTGAATTTAACCACTACACCACTGGGCTGGCCCCAGATTCCTCTGTTTGTTATCAATCTTCTGTCTAAATGTTCTATCCTTTATTGGATGTGGGGTATTGAATTCTCCAACTATTATTGTAGACCTATCTATTCTCCCTTCAGTTCTGTCGATCTTTGCTTCATATATTTTGGGGCTCTGTTGTTTGGTGCACACATGTTTATAATTGTTACATTTTCTTGATGAATTAACCCTTTTATTAGAATATAGTGTCCTCCTTTGTCTCCTTTAACAGTTTTTGACTGAAAGTCTATTTTGTCTGATATTAGTATAGCCACCCAGCTGTCTTTTGGTTACCATTTGAATGGAGTACCTTTTCCTATTCTTTCACTTTCAATCTATTTGTGTCTTTGGATATAAAGTGAGTCTCGTAGACAGTGTGTAGTTAGATCGTGTTTTTTGTTTGTTTTGTTTTGTTTTTTGCTGAGAAAGATTCATTGTGAGCTAACATCTGTTGCCAATCTCCTCTTTTTGCTCGAGGAAGATTACCCTGAGCTAATATCTGTGCCAGTCTTTCTCTATTTTGTATGTAGGGTGCCACCACAGCATGGCTGCCAACGAGTGGTGTCAGTCTGCGCATGGGAACCCAACCTAGGCTGCCAAAGCAGAGTGCGCCAAACTTAACCCCTAGGCCACAGGGCCAGCCCATGTTGTTTTTTTTTTAATCTATTCTGCCAACCTCTGCCTTTTGATGGAGAGTTTAGTCCATTTACATTTAATGTAATTACTGAAAAAGGATTTCTGCCATTTTTCTATTTATTTTCTATATGTTTTGAACCTTTTTTGTGTGTTTGATTTTTTGTAGTGAACTGTTTTGACTCCCTTCTCATTTCCTTTTGTGTATATTTTTTAGATATTTTCTTTGTGGTTACCACAGGGATTACGCTTAACATCCTAAATTTATAACAGTCTAGTTTGAATTGATGTCAAGTTTAACAGCATGCAAAACTCAGCTCCTGTGTAGTTCATTCTCTTCTTTTCATTATTGTGACATATACACCTTTGTACCTTGTGTGGCCAGTAGTATAGATTTGTAATTATTTTATGCATTCGTCTTTTAAATTATGTAGGAAATAAAAAGTAGAGGTACAAATCAAAAATACGGTAATAAGGGCTTTAATATTTGCCTATTTATTTACATTTACCAGACGTCTTTATTTCTTCATAAGGCTTTGAGTTACTGTCTATTGTCCTTTCATTTCAATATGAAGGACTCCCTTGAGCATTTCTTGTAGGGCAGGTCTAGTGGTAATGAGCTGCCTTAGCTTTTGTTTATTTGGGAATGTCTTAATTTCTGCCTCATTTTTAAAGGAGAGTTTTGCTGAATACAGAATTCTTGGTTTACAGTTTTTTATATCACTTTAAATACATCATCCCACTGTCTTCTGGCCTACATGGTCTCTGATGAGAAACCAGTTAATCTTATTGAGGAATAATAAGTACCTAATGAGTCTCTTCTCTCTTGCTGTTTTCAAGATTCTTTCTTTGCCTATATCTTTCACAGGCAAATAGTTTGATTATAACTGTATTTCTGTGTGGATCTCTTTTATTCATCCTACTTGAAGTTCATTGAACTTCTTAGGTGTGTAGATTAATTTATTTCATCACATTTGGAGAGTTTTTAGCCATTATTTCTTCAGATATTCTTTATGCCCCATTCCCTCTCTCTACTCATTCTGGGACTCCCATAATGCATAGGTTAATCTGCTCAGTGGTGTCCCACATGTCCCTTAGGCTCTGTTCACTCATCTTTTTTTTTTTTTGGCAAATCATTATATTCTTCTCTTTGGTGTTCATTTTTATCTTTTCTTTCATGTTTTTAAACATTTTATATCCTTATCTTACAGTTTCCTTCAACTGTACTATTATCTCTAGTTCTTAAAATGCGAGCCTCCTCCTTCTCTATATCTGGTGATTTTCACTTTTGGCAGATTGTTTCCTTATGTGATTTGTAATTTTTTATTATAAACTCATCTTTGATAAGGCATAATACATCCTATATTATGGAAGTGTTTGCTTCTGTTTGGTGCCCCAAGGTTTCACTGTCCAATGACCAATTTAGGGATTAATTCTTGGCTGCTCTACATTGGTTCTATAAATTTAGAATCTATACAAGTGTGTGGTATAGGCGAGGGGTTTATGTTTTTTATGGGAAACATATTTTCTGATCTTTAATCCCCCCCCGCCCCAAAGCCCCAGCAGATAGTTGTATGTCATAGTTGCACATCCTTTCAGTTGCTCTATGTGGGACACAGCCCCAGCATGGCCAGAGAAGCGGTGCGTCGATGCGCGCCCGGGACCCAAACCCGGGCCGCCAGCAGCGGAGCACGCGCACCTAACCACTAAGCCACAGGGCTGGCCCAGAAACATATTTTCTTATTGAGAATAAGGTCTCCTTGTTGCTAATCTTGCTAGTAGGTGAGTTTTTCTACTGACTTTTTCTCCAAGTGCTTCCAGGATCCCAGCTTCAGATCTCAGTTAACTTCATTGTGGTGGAACAAAACCACTTCCTCTTCCTAAAACCCTTCAATACCTGTAGCCACCTCTGGACCATCATGGTATCTAGCCAAAGTTTTCTGCTCTGACCTTGTCGTTAAAATTTTGTTAGTGGTGGTGGTGTTGTTTTGAATATATTCTGTGCAGCATTTCTGTGTGTTTTCAGTGGGAGAGAGCATCTGTGTTTACTCAGTCTACCATTTTGCAGGAACTAGAATAAGGATGGAGTCTTGAAGAATCTCTTCTTACTGCAGAAACTACCTCCCTGATTTTTGAGAACTTAGTTCCTAACTTTACTTCTCTGTGTAATCCCGGCTCTCTTCACTTTAGTTTTCAGTGACCTACCAACCACATTTCTGTATGTCCTCATTGTCTCAGCCCAGTGCCAATTAATGGAATTTTTTAGTGACTTTGACTGATATTCCCTTCTACAGCCGGAGCGCCAAAGAAAATGCTTAGCACATTGTAGACACTAAAATACTTACTGGCTGATTGAGAATTCTGTGTTTAGACTTATTTCTGACTTAGCACTGTCTTTCATTTCTCCAACAAATATTTATTGAAAGCCTACTCTGCTAGGTCCTGAGAATTCCACAATTAATAAAAACCAGTTCCTGATCTCAATGATAGGTTAGTTAATGATAGAAAGGAATTCATAAGTAAAGAATTAATAAGACACTATGGTTATGCAACAGTAGAGTGTACTCCTGGTAGAGTTGCGTATGTGATACTATTTTTTCCAACTTTTTGTATTGAAAATTTTCAGATCTACAGAAAAGTGGAAGGATCGTATAATGAACACTTGAATACCTTTTACCTAGATTCCCAGCTGTTAATCAATGTTTTGCCACATTTACTTAATCCTTCTCTCTTTCTCTCTCTAAAAAAGTAGATTTCAGACATCATGACACTTGGCCTCTATGTACTTTCCCATGTGTCTCCAAGTCTAGGGTGGAGGATGGGGGCCAGTTAGGGAGAGATTCTTGTGGAAGTGATGCCTAAGCTAAGCTAAGCTAAAAAGGAAAACTAGATTTCAGTTACATGAGGGAGACAGGTAGTCCAATAAGGTATAGTAGCAAGAAATAACATGATATTTGTGGGATAATAAGCTATTTGGTGTTGCTAGAGAGTAAATTTTGAGGGAGTGGTGGCCAAAAATGGAGTCGGAGATGTGAGCAGGATCCATTCATTATATACCATAGGCCATGTTAAGGAACCTGGATTTTGACCTGTGAGTGATGAGGAGCTGTAGGGGCTTGGATTGGCCAGTTTATGTTTTAGATTGATCCCACTGGAATCTGCGAGGAGAACAGAAGTCAGGTGAACAGGGCTGGAGACAGGATGGAGGCTGTGACAGCAGTGTGGTGAGAGCTCGTAAGGGCCTGGACTGGAGCACTGGTAAGGGGATGAAAGGGAAACAGACTTTAGGTTATAATTAGGATTAAAAATTGGCAGTACTTGTTAGATGTGGGGAATAAGGGAGAGGGAGAAGTTCAGATTGATGTTGATTTTTCTAGTTTGGGTGATTTGGTGAATGGTAATGCCACCAACTGAAATAGTGAACACAGGAGGAGGAGCTAATATAGGGAACAGGATTATGAGTCTGGCTTAGAAAATGTTCATTTTAAGTGTCTGTGAGATGTCTATGTGGAGCTGTCTAGCAGGTGGTCCAGGAGAGCAGTTGGGAGTCAGGAGAGGCGTGGCCTAAGGCTGTCGAGTTGAGCATCATCAGTACTTAGGTGGAGTTTAAGTCCTGGGTAAGTTTGAGCAAGATGAATGTGCAGTGCAAGAAGCCTGGGCAACCAACAGAGACAAAAACAATTGTCAGGAAAGTAGGTGGCAAACCAGGAAAGTACAAAATCACAGAAGCCAGGGAGAAGTTTCAAAGAGTTTATGAAACAACATCAGATGCAACAAAGAGTTCAATAAGACAAGACTTGAAAAATACCCTTTGTACCAGGCAATTAATGGAGCAGTTTCGGTAGAATGAAAACAAGCACAGTTTTTAGGAACACTGAATTTTGCCTAAAACTTAACAGTGGGATACTTGCTCATTGTTTTAATATTGCCCAATATTATTATTTTCAAACTAGAAATAATACTATTATGCTATGATTTAGCAAAATAATACCTTTTTACATTTTCTTGAAATTTTTATCCATGTCATGGTTATTATATCAGAAAGTTTAGTTATTTAGTGTAAATGGTTAATTTGCTGTTGTATTTTGTCTGAACTAACTTACACATGTACAGATCTGCCTGGGGGAATGTGGTCTTTAAAAATAACAATCATTGAGTATATGGAACCGTTAATAGTCATGCATCATTTGTTCATTAAAGTTCTCTGTGCCATCCATTAAATTGATGTTCCCTCAAAATATACACTTCTAAAATTTTAGCATATCAGGTCTTCAACTTGAGAATGAAAGCTTAATTTTTAAAAAAACAAACTTCCTTGTTCCTTATTTTATCTCCTAATATCAACTTTGCAGATACGTTGATCTGATATAATCAATACAACCATTTCTCATTAACCTGTAAATATTTGAAATAGTTTGGTAAAATCATTTAAGACAAGGAATACCATCAATTCCCCAACCCCTGTGTTTGGTACTGTGGTTTTTCTAAGCAATTCACTTATTCAATTTTTAATAAGCAACCCAACTAAGATAGTGGTTTAAAAGTGTTTATATTTATAAAACCAATTATGTATGTATATGTGTGAAATTATTTATGAAAAATAATTTGTGTCTTAAAAGGCCTATCGTTATAAATGTGGTATATCTATAATATTTGAGAAGGTCAAGTGAAAATATTGCACTAAAAAGTTCCATGAATTTTTACAAGATATTTTCTTTTAAGAAAAAAGAGGTTTGTGTTAACTTGAAAATGCTGGACACTTTTCGTATATGACAGTGAAAATTACTATGATTTTTAAAAATACAAAATGGAAACAAATCTTTCATCTTAACAAAACAGCAACATAGGTGTCATTAATAAGAGAAGGACATTTGGCTCTTCAAACATATTGTGTCCGCCTACATAGTAGTTCACTAGATTAAATGAAATTATTGATTTCTGCTTCATTACTGACATACATTTATGAGCAGTTTCTTTAGCACCATAGCACAATGTCAAAGGTCGTAACTTTCTTTCTTTGGAAGAATAAAAGCTTTCAGATGGCAAATCCCAGAAACCTTTACTGTGGCCTTTTGCTTTTTCTCTCTTGCATAGAATTACTGGAGAGATGGTTGAAAGAAATGTCTCATAAATCAGCAGGAGAGAGCCTTTACCCTCTAAGGCTTCTTAAAATTGGTGACTACTAGTAGAATTCCACTACAGGATAATATTGTGCTTTACCCAGATTTTGAAAGTTTTCAGTAGGAAATGGTTTGTTGTAACATGCTTTGTGTCTACTATTTTATGTGAAATATCATTTATATTTTTAGTTAAAGCATTCTGTTTGAAATAAGTTATAGTATTTCACTTATGTTAATAATATACATTTTGTACTTTCTTATAAAAGCCAGATCTCTATGACATTAGGATGGACCTTTTGTAAAGAGTTAGGGATTCGAATGTTTCCATCACTTAGTTGTGTCATGTAACTAAAGCCCTTGCATCAATGGCTGGATTTTCTGCTTTTCATCAAGGTGTTTTGGTATCATGTAGTTAAAGCCACAGCTTTTAGCATAGCTGGCACACCACTTTGCACATGAAGATGTTACTAGACATGAATCCCATTTGAAAATGAAAAAACTCCTAATTTCATAATGGCAGGTTGAGTTTTAGGCATTATATTATATATATATGTATCTTTATAAAATATATGTATACACACATATAATATATATTTTCATATATATATTTCTATAAAATTACTTTTTCTACACTGTGATTAACTCATCAGTTATAATCCTAAGAATTCTTCATGTCTTTGTATGTTTTAACTAAGTAGATACAAAAAGAAAAAAGGCAAAGAAGTGATTTTTTTTTTCTCATAGTGGTCTGGTCATTTAGGAAAAAAAATTATAAATTAGATTATACTGTATTTTTAAAGATAGATCCTCTCAGCACTTGACTTTAAAATAGTATCCATATTATGAAGATGTTGCAGCATCCTATTGAAATTCTGTTGATGTTCCAAAACCTCTCCAGTGACTCCTTGCCTGCCATGCAACTGAAGGCTAACTGCTAGTTTACTCCCATGGACCAGGGAGGTAGGGAAAAAGTTCTGTAGTTGGCAGAGGAACTGTCATTCTTCAGCCCAGAGATTGTTTATTCTGAATAAAAGCTTGCTCTTGGTTAACAACAAACTGGGATATTGTGATTGATATAAAATTTCATTTGAAGAATCAGCTGATCGTCATCCAAATTCATTTATAAATTGGTGGCAAATAATTTTTCTTTTCAAGGAGAGTGCTGTAGTCTGATTCTCTGTGATAGCTTTTGGATGGTATCTGAAAAAACGAGTTAATGTGAACAGGTGTGGAGCATTTTAATGGCCATGCACTTACTGAAAATTTACCTACGCTTTCTTCTCTAACTTGTGCCAGTTCAGAAAGAAATGAATTGTTCATTTAAATGTTTTATCGCAAAGTTTCCCTCTTAGGTTTTCTCTCACTTGGAGTTGGTGTTAATTGATAGACCAAGCCAACAGTTGTTAAACTCCTTTTTGAGTTTCTTTCACTGCCTTTTTGGCTTAAAGATTATCCCTTTTGATCTTAAAACCGATATTATTTTCTCTACCGACTTCTAGTTTGGATCCCCAATACTCAGAGTTTTTTGGATACTATAATTCCAGAGGACCCTGGGTGTTGTGATCCCAAATCAAAGACATTTATCTCTTCTTTTAAGGAAAAAGGGATTAGGAACTTCCTGCTGCTTTTGCAAACACTGAAAGCATCCTTTAGGGCTTGGAGTTGCCCTGAGGTCACTTTTACAAATACTTCGAATACTCTCAAGGCCCCAAGTCAGCTCCTGACTCCATGCTTTTGCTTTTAGGGATAAGGTGGAGAATTCCTAATAGTCTAATAGCTTTGTGTATAGCATCAATGAATCAATCAGATTAAAAACGTAGTTGGGATTATCTAAAGAAAGTGTTCTTATCCCTGAAGGCAAGTGGAAAATATCCTGATTAGCCTGAGAATTCAGATTTTTCTTCTTATGCTTTTGCCATGGACATGGTGGAAACTAATTTATTAGACAGGAAACAAATGTGAAAGCTTTGGCACTGAGGTCTTTGGGTGATAATATTTTGTTTCAGTGATTAGCTTGTCATTGTAGCCTCAATTTATAGTTCCTTTTAAAATAACATAAATATATCAAGGAAGCGGATATTGTATTAAATGTTTTTGGTGTTAGATAATATGAAAAATATTTTACTAATTGAATAAATAAATAGATTATTAGATTAAAGGAAAAATCACAATGATTGTATTCAGTATTATTATCAGAGTATCTTACCTGTGTATTGTAAAACTCTGCTCCTAAGAAGTTAAGGAACCTTTAAATGAATTTTCCTCAAAAGTTCCCCTTGTGGGTTGCCATTTGAATTCAATACACACAGAGATTCTTAAGGATTATTTCCAAATTTTAACTTGAGCAACATCAAGATGTTTATGTATTTCTTTAAAAAGCCACTGCTCCACTTCAATGTATAAAGAGCATGTTTTAGGTAGGAAAAAAATGTGCATCATCTCTTATAGCTATTTTGTGTATGTTTATTTTTTAAGTGTAAGTGGTTACATGATTTGAATAGTCACAGTCTGGACTAGATCATGACACCTGAAACAGTTAATATTTCAAAGATTATGTGATGCATAAGCAGGGGAAATAGTCTTTATTTAGAAACTTAACCTTACCTAATGCTTTTTCTCTATTTAAATAAAACAAAAGGATGACTTCTGTCAAGATGGGACAGTGAGTTCATGCTTTGACGTGTTCTCTCTGCTCCAAATACATAGCAATGATAGGTAAAATGTAAGAATAGAAAAGCAAAAAGACAAATCCATGCTCAAACTGAAGAGAAACATCTATGGACACCAAAACAGAAGGAAGTATAGAGGTTTAAGTGGCTGAAGCTTTAGGCCTGGCCCTACTTCTGGATCGAGAAGGATTTTAAAATAATTTACAAAAAGCCTAAACCATGAAGAAAAAACTTAGTAAATTTTATTAATTCCTAATTTAAAACTTCTGAATTTCAAAAAGACAATGTAAACTGGAGTTAAATAAGCCACAAGCTGAAATAAGGTGTGTGCAATGAATCTAAATGATAAAGGACTAGTAACCAGAATATTTAAGGACTTCTACAAATCAGTAAAAAAGAGGCAAACATCCTAGTAGAAAAGAATATGAACAGGAGGCAGTTCACAGAAGAGAATACCTAAGTAGCTGATAGACATATGAAACTATGCTTAGCTCGCTTGTAATCAGGGAAATGAAAAAAATTTTTTTAAAGATACTATTTTACATCCATTAGATTGACCTGATATTTCCAAATGATAGGAAAGAAAGCTGATGATAAACTAAATTGGTAGAGCTATTTTAGCCATTTGGCAATATCTGGAAAAATGGAAAATTCGTGTGCCCTTTGACTCACCAATTTCATTTCTAGTTATATGTCATAGAAAATCTCTTGCCCATGTACATGAAGAGACATATATAAGAATACTCCTTGAATTATCCTTTGTAATCATGGAAGGTTTGAAACAACTTACATGTCCCTCAATAATAAAATGGCTAATAAATCATGAGAGACTGTATATAGTGAAATGAATTAGTTAAAATGACTAGAGTTATATATACTAATGTGGATAAATAGTAAAAAAAAAAGTTGAGCATAAAAATAAATTACAGAATAAATAGAGTATGATGCCTTTGTATACAGATTGAAAGTATGCAGAACAGTACATATTTTTTTATGAATACATAGATATTTAGTAATAGTATAAATGGGACTTAATAAACACTAAATTTAGGTTAGTGGTTACTTCTGGGGACAGAAGGAGAAAGATAAGAGAGAGGTATACAAGGGCTTTCAGCCAAATCTGTAATGTTTTATATTATTAAAAAAATTTCTGAAACAAATATGGCAAAGTGTTAATATTTGATAAAGCTTGGTGGAATGTACATAAGTGTTATATTATTCACTCTTCTATATGTTTGAAATAGTTTAAATAAACAATTTTTAGATGAGTGGTTTAAAATACATTTCCCTGTTTTTTCAGAAATGAAGTGCCCTGTTAGTGACTTTCTGAAATTAAATTATATTGGTGTAAATGTTTTTTGTTTGCTTGAGTTATTTGACAGCTTATTTTTAAATTTTACCTTAACTGTCTTTTTACTATTTTTGTTACTTCCAAGTTTTCCAGATGACTTGAATTTGCATAAAAGTTTGTGATATAAAAGGGTACTAATAATCTGAAATAACATCTGCTCTGGTATATGTTGAAAAATTAGGGGCCGGCCTGGTGGCGCAAGCGGTTGGGTGCGCGCGCTCCGCTGCGGCGGCCCGGGGTTCGCTGGTTGGGATCCCGGGCGCGCACTGACGCACTGCTTTGGCAAGCCATGCTGTGGCGGCGTCCCATATAAAGTGGAGGAGGATGGGCACGGATGTTAGCCCAGGGCCGTCTTCCTCGGCAAAAAAAGAGGAGGATTGGCGGTTGTTAGCACAGGGCTGATCGACTCACAAAAAAAAAAAAAAAAAAAAAGAAAAATTAAAGCCGTATCTGTGCTTGGCACCAAATTTTCTTAAGTTGATTCAGCATGGCCTTTGAGTTATCAATCAGATTGCCACATGGTTAATTCAATTTGGGAGGTAGCACAATTATAATAACCAGATCATGCACTATTATTTTGGTTGTCTCAGTGATCAAATTGGATGAACAATTAGGGGTTGAATCACCTGATTTTTTGTTAGCTATTATAATTCCCAAAGAAGGCAAATCCACCTGAGATTTGTTGATTTGATTGAAACACATAGCAAAGCTGTATTCTGGAAAATCTTTGCTGGCACAGAAAACAAGCCTCTCTCTCTCTCTGAAGACTAAAGCTATTATTTGAGACAGGGGTCTTTGTCTTTGACCAGTGGTCAGTGAACTCTGACCAAGCATTTCATTTCACCATCTTAACCATAGTGTAGGTTGCTAGTGATTGATTCATTAACCCTCTAGAGTTCACATTCTTATGTCAAAAACTTATCAATGCAGGAAGAAAAGATTCTATATGAGCTTATTCATTTTATTTAGAAGACTAGGATGCGGTTGTGTGATTGAAGAGGTTACTTTGAGGCCTGAGAATGCCTTCATTGCTCCATTTTAATTTGACCCAATTCAAGTCCTATACCCAGAATCATTTACCCTTTTCTTAACCATTTCATCTCATTATGACCTCTGCCTTCTCTGAACCTCCCTTTGTGTGACATTCATCTGAGAGTTGTCATCTACTTGTTTAACTAACTTTTTACTTATCACTTACATCTGCATTCATTGAGCAAATGTTTTTTGTGTACACACACATATATACATAGATACACACACATATATACATAGATATACACACACAATTACTGAAATTATTTTATAATGTATCTACACATGTATATATGAATGATTACAGGATGAGAGACAAAACAAAGAGACCGATTCTGGGGTTTTTCCAATAGCCAGCTCACAGATGGATGCATGAGTTGGGGCAATAACCATGAGAGCAGAAAAGAAAGTGTATCAGGTAGTTATCACCACACAACAAACTACTCCTAAACATGCTGGCTTATGCATATGTTATTGCCTGCAAGTCTATGGGTCAGGTGGGTGGCTCTGCTGACATGAGCCAGAATTGGCTAATCTCAGCTGTACTCACTCATGCGTCTGCAGTCAGCTGGCAAGTCTGCTTGGAGGAGGGATGCTGGCTAGTCTAGGATGATCTCAGCCCATATGGCTGTCTGTTGGTTGGAGTGATGGAAGATATTGGACCACATGTTTTTCATCATCCAGCAGGGTATCCTGAGTTTGTTCAGCATGTCTGTGGCAAGTTCCAAGAGAGTGAGGGGAATCACACAAGGCTTCTCAAGGCCCTGGCATGGAATTAGCACGCTGTTACTTCCGTTCCATTCTACTGGCCAAAGCAAGTCTCAAGGGCAGCGCAGATTCTAGAGGTGAAGAGGAGATGCAAAGTTACATTGGAAAGAGTATAGCTATGGAAGAGTGAATTTTAGCTACTTTTGCAGTCAGTACACTACAGATGGAAAGGATATGAGAGAGGTATGGGTGATCTCCACCCTTGAAGATAATTATGGCTTGTGCTTTTGGATGGTGATATCATTAAATCAGATTGGAAAGAAAGATGAGAGTAAGTAGGCAGAAAGAAATTTTAGGGGGATGGGGAGAGGAAGAAAGGAGAAAGAATAGGAAAGAAAATGAATGAGTGAGAAGGAAAATGTTTAGACCTATCATACCAAGCTTTAGGTGTCTTTGGGACCTCTAGCTGGAGACAGCTGTATTGTTAGTAGAATTGAAGATTTTCCAAGATAAAAGTTGAAGTCTAGAAATATACAGATTTAGCAGTTATTAACATATTGGGTGCCAGAAGTTGATAGGGTTGTTAAGGAAAGAGTGTAATGTACAAAGATAAGAGGGCTGAAGACAATCAGCCTTACGTTTAAGCAGTAGGTGAAAGAAGAAGGGTCATCTCAGTGGGTTGAGGAAGTAGTGAAAGAAAATAGTGACGCGGGAGTCAGAAAAAGACGAAATCTCAAGGTGAGAGAATTCCACTGTTGTAGATACCACGGAGTCCAAATCAGCTGAGGATCAAGGAGAAGCCATTTGCTTCATCACTGATGGTCATGATGGGGTTGAGAAGTGAGTAGAAGATGTAGTGATGGAGGAGTGAAGTGGGAAAAAGGCAAAGGGTATAGAAACTTGAGGCAGAAGCAAGCTCGAGAGACCATCTGTGTAGGATAGGGAAGACGTGAGTACATTTGTAAGTTAATGGCACCTGGTGATGAGGAAGAGTTGGAAGAGAGAGGTTATAAATGAATCTAGATTACAGAAGAATGGGAAGGGATGAACAGAATTAAATCCTTTATATAGAATATTTCATTTAATCCTCACAACAACTCTGTGAAGTAAGAAATTTCTCACCCTTTTATAGATTAAGACACAAAGACATAGAGACATTAAGTAACTTACAAAGTCACACAGCTGTTAATTGGTGGATCTAAATTCACTGTTTCTTTCTGAGCTCCCACCATAAGTTTTGTTTTGGTTTGTATGTTTTTTCAAAAACACTTCTGCTATATAGCTTTTTAGAGGGGAAGAGGCATGTCCTCTGAGGGAGGTATAGGGTTCCATGGAATTTTCCTTCTATGTTCCACTGTGTCTTACACAAAATTTGGGGGTTTAATATATTTTTGATTGATAATTTTGATTAGATTAGTTAATCTATATATTTAAATTGATCATGAATCAAGTGACTGCATTGAAAGAGGTGTAACATTTTAGCTTATAGAGAGAAAAGACCTTTAGATCTGTTAAAAGTAGAGGAGTGATTTAAGGACATATTAAGAGTATTTAAACATACCTGTAGTAAATTTTCTAGGCCAAGAAAACATTAAATTCTACAGGATATTAAACTGTAATCGTAACCTAAAATTTCAGAAGGTGAGGCTTTTAAAGACAGAACTCCAGATCCACATCCTTGGGGTTTAAGTATAAGAGAAAGACACAAATTGAGGGTGAGTAATTTAGTGGTTTGGACTTAGAGAACACTTTTCCAGGGGGGTAAAAAAGTGCTACAAATAACAATTAGTTTGCAAATATTATGTAGTAGGTAATAAATTGTACATGTGTAATGAAAAATATAAATAATAATGCTATGATCAGTGTAATTAAATTTAACATTAAAACTAACAAGATAGTGTTTAACAGTTGAGGATGAAGAAACTGGTGGAAATGTTTGTGATTTTGGATAGGGCTTTCTGGAACTTTTAAAGGCTTTTAAGGATACTGATTTCTGTTTTTATTTTTGAAGTTGCAGAAGTAATATATGCTTACCATAAATATTGAAATAATAGAGAAAAAATTAGGTGCTTACTTCTCCTGGAGGTCGTCATTGTTATTGGTTACGTAGATTCTTCTAGGACTTTTTTCTTCACATTTACACACACATATATGTCCACATACACAGGGCTTTTTTTTCCTTCAGTTTTTAAAAACTTTATTGAGGTATGGTTGATGCACAGTAAACTGTACATATTTAAAGTACACAATTTGGTGAATTTGACATATGTAAGTCCCAATGAAACCATCACCACAATGAAGATCATGAACATGCTCATCGCTCCCAAAAGTTTGCTGGTGGTTTTTGTAATCCATCCCTCCTCCCCATCCACAGGCAACCGCTGATATGCTTTCCGTTACTATCAATAGTTTGCCTTTTCTAGAATGTTATGTAAATAGAATCATATAATATGTACTCTTTTGTTTGTCTGGATTCTTTCATTCAGCATAAATATTTTGAGATTCATCCATATTGTGTGTATATCAGTAGTTCATTTTTTTGTTGTTAAGTAGTATTCCATTGTATGGATATACATTCACTTGTTAATAGACATTTGGGCTGTGTTCCAACAGTTTTGGGCTGTTACAAATAAAGCTGCTATGAACATTGATGTACAAATCTTTGTGTGAACTGTGAGTTGATTTCTCCTGGCTAGACACCTAGGAGTGAAATGGCTGGGTTGTATAGTACATACTTGTTTAACTTTTTAAGAAACTACCAAGTTGTTTTCCAGAGTGGTTGTAACTCCATTAAATGGATTGCAGTCTATATTGTTCTTTAACTTTTTTTTCACTTAGTATACAAAACACTTTCTTTTCATTATTGGCCTCTTTGATACTGTTGAATCATTATCATGTCCTTATATGCATAATTACAACCATAAAGAAATTTAACTATCTGTAAAGTCTCTTAGAGCTTAAAAAAATTTGTAGTTTTATTAGCTACTCATTTTCTCAGATAACCAAAAATTGTTTAAAAATTTATTTCACAGCCCCAGCAGGGATCATTTTGACATAATCCTGGCTAGGCATATTTACTAGTCAGCTAGTCGGCTCCAGTACTCTGTCACCAAATTAAAATGTACTAGAAGCTGTTGTCGTAATTGTTTAGCAGTGATTTGTTCCCTTGTTTTTTAATTGTTTCCCCTTTAGTTGCACCATTCATTCCTGATCTGTTCCTTCTCTGTTTTTCACTTGTCTTATTTCTTGCCATGTAATATTTTCCTCTTTATTTTTTCCATTTTGTTCTTTCTCTTTCTCCTCTTTCTCACTAATTCTTTTGCCTCGGTTTTCTTTGCCTGCTAACTCACCTTTCCATGGACATGCACACGGACTCCGTCCATCAGCGGATTTGTATTTGTAGGAAATGAGCCTTACCTGCCCCCTCAAGGGGTGTCCATCACAGAATAGAAGAGGTTGAAAAACACTGCCTTAGTGGCCTCAGAGCATTGGCATATTTCCAGAAGTCTTTCAAATTACCTGATACCACTGATGATCGTTTCCTTAAAAGAAACTCAGGATCTCTGTTAAGCCATGTGGAAAATTTGCATTGGGCTGTGAATAGCACTCTACACAAAGTTGCACAATCCAGCTTTGCAATTGGTTCTGAATGTAGTTTTATTCATATCAAAGTCATGATCCTTTGGGGATATCAATCTTGGGTCATTTGGCTGTGAGGAGTGAACATGGGTGGCAGTATCATAATTTCTGGGTCACTATAAAAGATGCATTACTTGTTCAAACTCATGTAACTACATTTTTGCTGTTATTAAGAAAATCAGTTTTATTGTCTTTCTCAGCAGAGTCATGTTTCTTTAAGTACAAAATCTTTTCTATGACATTCATTATAAGCCATCAAAGAAAAAGTCTGGCTGCTTGGCCCTCTCCACTGCCAATAACAGGCATTAGAAAGCAGATTTTATCAGTTAGCTTTCCTTTGCATGAATGAATGTGACACTCGACAGCAGATGAAATATGAGCTGCAAGTTTCTTTTACCCCATTCCTATAAACTGTGCATTGTTGTGATTTGGCTTCTTGAACACATTATAGGGGATTTCTATATGGCTGTGATCCAGAATTCTGTGCTTTTATTCCTCTGAGCTAAGGGTTGCATATAATTTAGCAAAAATTTCTAAAAGAATGTATGCTTTCCTCATTTTAAAAAATGGTTTGTGAGCAGCAAATATAGCCTCTATCTCCCCTACCCAAATAATTCAAAGGCATTTAACAGGCCAAGTAAAAGTAAACTGTTTATGTAACAACTTTGAGCTGATGAACTGGGAGCATAATTGCGTAAATTTGATTTAAATCACTAGTTGGGTATGGTTAGGCATTTTGTCCTGTAGAAGGTGCATTCTTCATGTCTGAGATAACTTTAAATGTTCCTCCTATCATTAGGAGCCTCTGTGTAGGTAAGGAAGCACTTTTTTAAAATTTCAGCTTTATTGAGGTATGATTGACATATAAAATTGTAAGATATTTAGGGCGTACATCATGGTGATTTGATATATGTATATATTGTAAAAGGATTTCCCTCATCTAGTTAATTAATACATTCATCACCTCACATATTTATCGTTTTTGTGTGTGTGTGAGAACATTTTCAGTTCTACTCTCTTAGTAAATTTCAGTTATACAATTCAATGTTATCAACTATGGCTACCATGTTTATATTAGATCCTCAGACCTTATTCATCTTATAGCTGAAAGTTTGTACCCTTTTACCAACCTGTTCCTATTCCCCCCTGCCACCCAGCCCCTGGCAACCATAGAAACAGTGAGTAGGAAAGTGGGAAGCACTTTTATGAAACAATCATTCTCAATCAGAAGAATCCAATAACAAGTAAACCATAAAAAGAACAGATTTGCATTTGTACCTACTTATAATTAGTCTTCCATATTGCTTTCAAATCTGATCATGTGTATCTTTTCCTTAAAATATTTCAATGGCTTCTTGTTGCCTTCAGAATGCAACTCAAACGCTTAAAGCTGTGCTTCTCAAATTTTAAAGTGCATATAAGTTACCTGGGCGTCTTTAAAAAATGCTGATTGGCGTTTGGTAGGTCTAGGGTGGAGCCTGATATTCTGCATTTCAAACAAGTTCTAAGGCTAGTCCAAGGACCACACTTAAAGTAGCAAAGCCTTAGAGCATAAATAGACAAGGCTCTTCATCTGGTCCCTGCCTGCCCAGTGGCTGCATCCTTTACCACCCTGTCTCTTCATGTCTCTACCTCACCTCTCCCCCTGTTCTCCTACACACCCCCAAGTTCCCATCACCTGGAATTTCAGTTCTCTGAATGTGTTGTGCTCTCTCATGGCTCTGTGCCATTGCCCTTGCTCTACCCTCTGCCTGGACCACTCTTGATACTCCCTTGCTGTTTACTAGTTCTTCAGCCCTCAACCACGCATGTCACCTCCTCTGCAAAGCCTTGCCTGACTCAGTCTTGGTTTGATGGCTGGAGGCTGTTGTAGCGTCCTGTGGATTTTACTTTTAGATAGGGCCTTAACAGTGTAATGTTCTTGGATTCTGAGTGTTTTTTAAAGAATGGCAAGTGGATTTAGTTGGGCTAGACAAGAAAGTCCATATTGGAGAATAATGTAGAACGTTTGATAAATAATTGTACTATTAAATTGATGTTGGTCAAAAATAAGTAGAAAGAGGGAGAAAGAATTATTGACAGAAGATCCTAAAGCCCTTACTGATGACTTTGGGAGTGGTGTGATATTCAGTCAAGTGGAGGTTGGGGAAATATGTTTTTGCTGCTGCTGCTGCTAGGAACATTTAAAGGAGAGAACATTTGAAAAAAGGAAACTACCTGTCCCTTGTGCATGAATGTATGTTTCCTACTGGGAGAATAGACGGGCAAGGCCAGATTAGTGTTACTGCTGTAATGTTCTATGGTGAGCTCATTACTCTCTAGGGCTGCAGCTTGGGTGTAATTAAAAAAAAAAACAAAAAAAACACTATTTTGACTCCTGGCTCCACTGTTTACTAATATTATGACCTTGAGCGAATGGCTTACCTTCTTAGAACGTATTTCCCTACCTATAAGTCTGAAGGTAGTATTACTTACCTGTTAATGTTTTCAGGAGTATTAAATGAGTTAATGTATATAAGATAGTAGATTAATTCTCTCTTATCCCTTATAGGGCTGTGTGGTCAAGCCTAATAAAGACGTGAACTATAATATTATTAAAAGACTTCATTATGTCGTGGACAGGTGGCTTAGAACTCAAGGTCCCCTTTATGAATTCACTTTAACGAGGTCATCTGATGTATGTGTGTATTTTTTTTGTTATCAATTAAATAGCTTGGTCTTTAACAGATATTAGAAGATAAAAGAGATACCCAGACATTTCGTAGTGATTGATTCCCGGTTCATGAATCGAATATCATATGTAGAACATTTAATTGATGTAATGAATTGTGATTGTATAAACTTAATGAATTATACTGCATAACAGGCATTTACTAAATATCCACTGAGTGTCAGGTTATTATGTGGAAGAGAAAGGAAAACCAGGCCTTTTATAAACTGAGAAAGCAATATATAAAAAACAGTGGAGAAGAATAATGTAAAGTTTATCAACAAATAACTTAATATACTCCGGCTCTTGAATTGTTTTAAATGTCCTTGAGATAATCATTTGAAAAAGCTAAAGCTAATCCTAGTAGAAGTATTTCTCCTGTAATTTTGATGGAATTTGTATTTTTCTCATTATAAATTTCTACACGGGTAAAGTTGCTAAGTGACATGAATTTTGTTACAAAACCTCACTCCTCTTAATGCTTTCTTGATCCTTCTGTTTCTCTGACTGATGCAAAGTGTAAAATTGCATGGAATGTTCTTCCTGCACAGTTGAGCTATTAAGCAGAACTAATTCTTTATGGAATGACAACAAGGCATAAGAAAGGCATTTCTTGGATTAGGCAATATAAGGCAATCACTTGGCAAACGGCTGAAAGGGAAGTGGTCTTGGTAAAGACAAAGCAACAGCGCTTTTTCTCTTCCTCTTGAATTCATAGGAGCCACACAAGTGGAGCAGCTTTGAAGCTGGTTAATGTGGCTTACGAGGCATGTTTTTTCTGTACCGTTTCCTGCTTGTTTTTGCCAGCAGAGGGGCCAAGAATAATCACTTGATAAACGCATTAGCATGTCTCATACACTTCTGTGACCACGCACTGTTGCTGGGAAGACAAATAATTTGAGAAAAGGAAAATCCCAGTTGGGGACATCTTTCAAAGTGAGATCAGATTTTACTCTCAACTAACAGGATTCTGACTAGATTATGAGAGTACCATATGGAGACTGATTATTTAAAAAAATTTTTTTTAACTTAAGATTAAATAACAGTTGGGAAAGACAAAAGGCAAAGTGAATAGTGGTTTATTTTCATTTTATCAGCTCCGGAAAGGAAGACAAGGAGTGTTGGTAGTAATTTTATGACAGTTTAACAATTATAGAAAACTGTTTTTATTTCCATGGATTTTTCCTATTGGCAGCCTGCTCCTATTTATTTTGCTTAGGTGTGTGATTTTCCTTGTTCCTAATCTCTTCCTTAAATTCCTTCCAAGACAGACCCTTTCTCCTATAGCATCGCATTTGCACATCTGCTTCTGGTGCTCTTTATGATCTGGTCCTGAGAACCCACCCAAGTTGCCTGTCACTCTCTAGTTACTGCTGGTCTTTTTAGGTGGACACCATCAATCCGGCACAACAGAGGCCACACTGTAGCTAAAGAGACCTGTGCTTCAGCTGCAGATGAGGATGTCAGCAGAAGTGGTGGTGACTTCAGCGTTGCAAATCTTCATTCAATGTAACTCTTTTCACCTCTGCTTTAGGAGAGTAGAACTATGAATGTGGCACAAATCCGTGTGCAAAACAACGCACCTTTATTTTAGCATTCAGTGGTACAGTTTAGTCCTGAAGGAACTCGCAAATGTTCAGCAGGCTTGGTTGAACATGAATTCTAAAACCCTGTAGCTACTGTAGAAAATCTATTTCTCATGTGAGGTTCCTTGGATCAAATCAGTTGGTTCCAGGACCAAATTCTAAATAATTTCAAGCCTGGTCTGATGGAATCTGTGTCCAGTTGAATATTATGAGACTTCTCAAGAGGGGCACAGAATGCCGGGAGGCCTGGGAACTGACAAGCATCTGCAGGATATGCTGGGTCAGCAGCCTGTAGAAGGTCTGTGCAGGAATGGTAATCCTGCAGTGTGCTGCTGGCATCCAGAGGCAGAGAGCTGGGCTGGGCTGCTCAGGAAGGGCTGATTTTTCAGGTGTATGCCCTGAAGCATATGTATGTATATGTATGTATGTGTGTTTGTCTGTTTTCACGTGTGTGCAGGTAATGCCTTACTGAGTCCCCACTCTTCTAGCCTCTCAGCAGAGGTGTGACAGCTCTCCTACCATCTCCATAGGTAGAAGAACAGGAGGGCTCTAGGTTTCTTACTCCTCGTGTTCCTCAGGAACATAAATCCATTTCTAGTTATTAGGATGAATATTTTTGTGTACTTTTCATGTATAGTATTCTAAAGATAATGTAAACCTAGTGTCAGTGTTTTATAATCCTTCAGATTATTATTATGCACACACTATACTATATAGTTCCAGATGAAGGAGGCGGTGACTGAACTGAATGTACATGCACCTTAGAGTGTATTTTGTTCATGTGTTTATTAGGTATCTGTTGAGTGTCTTTTGTATCTGTGGCGCTATGCCAGGAATACGAAGGTGAAAAGACACAGGCCCTGTCCTGTAGGTAGGAGCACAAAGTAGAGCTGACAAAACAATGAAGCAAATAGGATACTCCAAGATGCTGGGAGTATGAAAAGATTCTATAGTTCTACTTGGGAAAATCAGGTGCGACCTCACAGAAGAAGTGAAGATGGTCTGCAGAAGTCAGCTTTTGAAATTTATAGGTGCTCTCATCTTAATTTATAATTCTTTATTAAGAGTGATTAAAAAATTAAACAAGAGCCTTTGTGTGTTGTAAGGAACATAGCGTTTTTTGAAATCTGTTTTTTGATTTACATACAGTAAAACTTACTTTTTTGGGTCCAGAGTTCTATGAGTTTTGACATATGCATAGTAGTGTAACCATCACCACGGTCAGGATACAGAACAGTTTCATCACTCCAAAACATTCTCTCATGCTGCCCCGGGTAGTCATACCTCCCCTCCCCTAACTCCCAGCAGCTACCACTATATCTTGCACTTTTCAGAATGTCATATAAATGAAATTATACAGTATGTAACCTTTTGGGTCTTGCTTCTTTCATTTAGCATGATGCATATGAGATTTATCTATGTTGTTGAGTGTATCAGTAGCTTGTTCCTTTTTATTGCTGAGTAGTATTCCATTATATAGGTTTACTACAGTTTATCCATTCACCAGTTGAAGGACATTTGGGTTGTTTACAGTTTTGGGCTATTATGAATAAAGCTTCTGTAAACTTTCTTGTATAGGTTTTTGTGTGAACATAAGTTTTCATTTCTACCGAGTAAATATTTAAAGATGAGAATGCAGTAAGTATGTATGGTGTGTGTTTAACTTTATAAGAAACTGCCAAGTGATTTTCTAAAGTGACTGTACCAGTTTGCACTCCCACCACCAATGTATGAGAGTTCCAGGTACTCCACATCCTCACCGGCACTTGGGATTGTCAGTGTTTCTTATTTGAGCCATTCTAATAGGTGTGTAGTGGTAGCTCGTTGGGTTGTGTTATCTCATTGTGGTTTTAAATTGCATTTCCCTATGACTGTGACTGATAAGGTTGATTGTCTTTTCATGTGTTTAGTTGCCATCCATATATCTTCTTTGGTAAAGTATCTGTTCAAATCTTTTGCTCCTTTTTTAATTGGTTGTTTTCTGATTACTGAATTTTGAGAGTTCTTTATATATTCTGGATACAAATCCTTTATCAGATATGTGATTTGCAAATTTTCTCTCCCAGGTTATGGCTTGTCTTTTCATTCTTTTTTTTTTTTTTTTTTTTTTTTTTTTGTGAGGAGATCAGCCCTGAGCTAACATCCGCCAATCCTCCTCTTTTTTTTTTTTTTTTTTGCTGAGGAAGACGGCCCTGGGCTAACATCTGTGCCTATCTTCCTCCACTTTATATGGGACGCCGCCACAGCATGGCTTACCAAGCAGTGCGTCGGTGCGCGCCCGGGATCCGAACCAGCGAACCCCGGGCCGCCGCAGCGGAGCGCGCGCACTTAACCGCTTGCGCCACCGGGCCGGCCCCGTCTTTTCATTCTTTTAACGGTATTTTTTCCCAAGAGCAGAAGGTGTTTTTGTTTAGATGAAGTCCAGTTATCAATTCTTTTTCTCTTAAGGATTGTCTTTCTGGTGTCATATCTAAGAACTCTTTGCCTAACCCAAGGTCACAAAGGTTTTTTTATATTTCCTTCTAAAAGTTTTAAAGTTTTATGTTTCACATTTAGGTCTTTGACCCATTTTGAGTTAAGTTTTGCGTAAGATGTAAAGTATAGGTCAAGATTAATTTTTTGTTTATGGATGTTCAGTTGTTCAAGCACCATTTGTTAAAAAGACCATCTTTTCTCTATTGAATTGCTTTTGCAACTTTGTAAAAAATAAGTTAGCGTATTTGTATTGGTTTATTTCTGTACTCTTTCTTCTGTTCCACTGATCTATATGTCTGTCCTTTTGCCAATGCCTTACTTCCTTGATTACTGTAGCTTTATCATAATTCTTGAAATTATCATATGTCTTTAAATCAAGCAGGGTGAGTCCTCCAATTTGTTCTTCTTTTTCAAAATTGTTTTGGCTATTCTGGTTCCTTTGCCTTTCCATTAATATCTTATAATAGGATGTAGTTTTCATTCTACATAGAAGGACAGGCTCTGCCTGGGCAAAGTTGCCTTTCTTTTAGTCTTCTACCACTTCTGTTTTCCATATATTTTGTTCTCAACCTTCTTAACATCTACGTAATATATTCATGCTACTTCCTGGCTTAAGGATTCTCTGCTCCAAACTTGTCCAAGACCCTTTAGACCAAGGAAAATATAACTGTCCTCATCCTTTTTCACAGGCATGGTGTCTGCTGGCTAATCTAGTCACTAAGTCCCAGTACATTCTTGTGATTTATGATATGTATGTTTATGCACAGATATAAATATGTCATAACCTCCTTGTATACTAGAATGCAAACATACAAAATAATAATAATGCTAAAAATATGTAATATAAGAAAACTTGGACTGATTTTAAGCCATTTATAGCCTTATTCTAAGTCTTCTAGTTTTGCACTGAGCACATTACCATCATAACTAATTGTGAGTTGATTTCATTTCTCACAACATTTTATGATGGACGGTTATGCGTAAAGCACTATGACTTTTAGGCCCATTGAAATCACTGCTAATTCCTGGCTCTTGAGTTCCTTGCATAATTTAGGAGACAGATGCCAAATTAAGGACGCTTGTTCTTTTGTTGAGCATATGAATTGGAAGGGTGCCAGAAGGTGGAAAAGTAGGAGGAACCTACCAAAAAGAGCCCTCTGTTTTACTTAACAATTAAGCCTCAGCCTTAGTAAGTTTGCCTTTGAAAATTATGTGTAGTTTGGAACATATCACTGAGGATTAGGATAGTCCATGTTGGGTCATTTTATGCCTACAATGGCTGTAGCTAGACCGGCAGTCTGTTTCCTCCATAAGTCCTATGATATCAAGTTAGAAGATGAGTCAGGGCACACTGCACTGTGGCTCAGGGAAGGTTCTTTAGAACTGGAAGGAATGGCAGTGATAGCTGAGAAGAGCACTACAGTTTTGTGTATGAGGACACTGAGAGCCAGAGAGAGCTTACTCTCCGTAAGACAGATCTGTATGACTGATCTGTACTCTCTGTATGACAGATCATACAGCTCATTTGTTAGAGCTTGGAAAGAATACAGGTCCCTGACCTCAGTCCAGTCCTGTTTCTCAATTTGCTCTTCTTCCTGCACCGTAACTAAGGTCCATTTGTGCCCCAGCTCGGGAGCCCTGGTGTTGGGCTTACAAAACGCTCACACCTGTAATCTTATTCCCTCCTCAAAAGAACCTGTGAGATGGATGGCACTACCTCAAGGGAGATTACAGTTTAGCCAAGATTACATTTAAAGGCAATGAATGAGTGAGCCAAGACAAGAACTTAGACTTGCTGACTCCGGGATCTCTCTTTGTACCCCAGCTACCTCTGTGTCAGTGATGTAACTACTGAGAACACAGTGTATGCTGCTGAAATGATAGTCTCATGGAAGGGACCTTTGAGACCATGAAGGTCATTCAACCTTCCACCTAATTTGGAAATCTTTTACCGTATTCTTTAAGGTGAACAACAAGCGGCAATTTTACATTGATTTTTATTACTAACAAAGGTTTATTACACATTTATGGTGGCGACCTGTATGTTCATTTATTTATTCCAACCAACCAACAAAATTCCCTGCTTCAGTCTTGCTTCTCTTCTAAAGCAATTATCCTTTCCATAACTGAAAGCTTTCTTTTAATTATCATAGAACTGCTGTTAAGTTTTCCAAAGAAGGAAATTGTCCTTGCTTAAATTTTTGCTTTTTTCGTAGTCATATGGACTCGCATCAACATTGGCTAGCGCCAATCTATTAAGCCTGGCATTGTTGTCAAGTGCTAGCGCTTAGAGTACTGCAAAAAAGAGTTTTGGTTGGCCTGTTTCTCTTTTATTAAGAATAGAAGAAGTGATAAGAGTGGAACCCTCTAGTTGAGCTATCATGAGAAGAAGGTTGTCAGCACAATTTTCTATCTTTTTTTTTTCCGCTTAGCATATCACAAGTTTTTTCCTGTGTAATAACATAGTCATTTTAAGGGCTAAGTTCCATTAATTGAAGGTATAATAGCTTCCTTAGGCATTTTTTTTGGTTATACAGTAACCTTTTTTGATACTATACTGCCAACAACAATGTATAAGAATGTTTGTTATCCTGCACCCTTGGTACACTTGCCACTAAGTTCTGGTCATATTGATTCCACCTCCCAAATGTTGGTTCTGTCGCTGTATCTCCATCCCCAGTCACTCCTCCAGTTCAGGCCACCATTATTTCCCTGAAATGTCTGCCAGAGACAAAGGAATAAGGAAATATGGAAAGAGAGTGTGAGAGAGAGGAATGGAGGAAGGAGAGAGGAAAGAAGTTGACTGTGTTAGTCCTTGCACAACACGGAGTCAATGATTATGATTTGTCCCCTAAGATGAAAATCGATTGGCAAGTATCAAATAAATACAGATATACCAGGCGTCTCTACAGGGGCACACAGGCATTATAGTGTGAGTAAACACTGGTAAAAACAAGATTTTGAATGGTGAAAAGTGAAAAAGGGAGAGAGGAGATAGATTTCAGTCATTCCTATTTAAGTTCAGTTCCTGTATTCAGAATCCTGGGGGAGTCAGCAGCCTCTTCTTCCTTCGTTAGTTGAAAATCATCCTAAGGTGAGGATTATGGTTTCTTCTCCTGGGGTTTTCTGGTCAGGCCCAGTGGATGAACTATATTTTCTTTTTTTTTAAATTTTTTGTTTATTGCAGTAACATTGGTTTATAACATTGTAAAAGAACTATATTTTCTATGCCCCATTCCAGCTCGTGCTGTAGTAACCCAAATGGTGGACATACTTGTGTTCTCTGCCCTTGTTTCTCCCACTGGAAGTAGTCTTGTTAAAGCTTTCAAAAATTTTAGCCAGTAGCCCCAATGCATCTCCCTCTCCTCTCTCTCCTCCTCCTTTATATAAGCATGTTTAGGAGTCCTGATGGCTTGCCTAGTTTGAGAGTCAGGCAGCCATGAATTCTGACACCTCTTGCCACCTAAACTGGTCGATTGTTTTTGAACCAAACTCGTGAACACTACTGTTTCTTCTCTTCAGAGACAATTCGTTCCCAGCAGGCTCATGAATCTGCATATAAATACACCTGTGGCTCTTCGCTCTCCCTTCTCTCCCTCCCTGCCCGCCCTCTCCACCCCAGCAGAAGTGAAGAATTAGATGGACAGAGTCATTCCAGAAGAATCTCAGCGACAGAAAAGAGATGGACTGAATGTTAGCTTGGCCTGAGATCTACACTGCGTTTTAGGATCGGGAAGATCTGAGTATATTTATAGTCAGAGAGGAAGAGACTAGTGAAGAGGAGTGATGCAAGAGAAGGGAAGGTAGTCAGGGAGGGGAGTAAGAGTGCTGGGAGAGGGTTACCTGGGCACAAGTTGGAGTGGTTACTCCCTCCTCCGAACCAGGGGTGAAGGAGGAGAAGCTTAGTGAAGAGGGAGATTTTTAGGTGGTAAGGGAGAAAATTTATGTCCAGTAGAATAATAGAACTAGCTAAAATCATTGATTGCTTTTAATATTGTAACCACTATGTTAAGTGCTTTACATGCATTGCCTGATGTCATCCATAAAAACCCTTTTCAGAACCCTATTTTACGTAACAAAATATGTTTAGGAAAAGTAAGTAATTTGCTCAGGGTTCTACAGTAGGAAGTGATATAGCCAAAATTACCTTAATCTTCTCAGGGAGACAAGAGGCGGAGTTTTCTGTTGCGAATAAGGGGGAGATGGTGATGTTGGTTCATTGAGTTCACTCAAGAAACCTTTGTTGAGTGCCTCTTGTATGCAGGGCACTGTTCTGGCCCCTAGCAAGACACAGAAAAGTAAGATGTTCTCTGAACTCAAGGAATTTACAGTCTAGGGTAAAAGTGGTTAGGGACCTGAATAAATTGGAAGGTTAGAGGATTCTTGAAACCAGTTATTAATAAGAGAATGTTGAACAGCAGTGAATGGCCCAGCTGACAGGAGGTGACTTGCAGAGTTTTGTGTCCCTCTTTCCAGCCAAAGAAATTGAGTCTGGGGAGTGCCAAGTCTGGCATTTGGCAGTATAGGGTTGATAAAATATCAAAGAAGCAAAGCATTCTCTGGTGTTATTAAATGTGTCTTTTCAAACACCATATGATTTCACTCATATGTGGAAGATAAACAAACACGTGGATAGGGTGAACAGATTAGTAGTGACCAGAGGGGAAAGGGGTAGGGTGAAAGGGGTAAAGGGGCACATATGTATGATGACAGATAAAAACTAGACTATTGGTGGTGACCGCGATGTAGTCTATATGGAAACTGATGTATAATAATGTACACCTGAAATTTACATAATGTTATAAGCCAATATGACCTCAATGAAATAATTTTTTATAATGTGTCTTTTAATATGGATACAGTGGGAATATACTGGAGAGTAGTCTAGTTTGTGGAAACTTTACATGTAGGATCTATTTCTGAAAGTCCCCAGTTCCCAACTTGGTTACAAGGTTTCTAGCCTTCATTTTGTGTATATTTATTTGGACACATATTTTGATCTAAATATTTGCTTTGAAAAGCAAATGAATACTTTTAGCACCCGGTTGTCGGAATTATTGCAAATTCAAGGAGGATACGAAATTCACTAGAAGTCAGGTAATAAACCACTTATAGAATAGCTATTGTATAGTCAGTACAGTTGAAGATTAAGAGGTTGACACCCAAGACAATGATCGCATCTGTCTTACGTTACACTATTTTATTAAACAGGCGAATTTTTTTCTGTAAAATAACTTTTAAAAAAGTACAAGTAGCTTCTTGCCTAGTCTTAATGGTATAATAAGTTTTCAACTTCTGTTTGAAACTTGTACCTTGGTTGGTATTTACCCCAGTAGGTAAAGCATCAGGTACCCTGATGCTTTGATTAAATGATGGATCAGGTCTCTCGGTTTACCTCCTGTTCAGTTGCTGATCAGTCTTCAAGTTGGAAGACTCCAAGTGATTTGGACCTGATGAGGTAAGAAGTTACAACTATATTTTGATTACTAAAGCCTGGAGTAGACAAATGCGTGATTTGAAAGACCAGTGTCATAGAAATAAAGTTTAAGCTAACCCTATGACAGACTCTGAAATTGTGGACATTAGAGAGTCTGAGATAGAAATCTCCCTGTTTTCTTGATGAGCTACTTATAGATTTCTTCACAGCTACTGATTGGTGATTTAGAGCCATGGAAACAGCACAGAGGTGCTGGAACGTGACTACTGGCCGTGTTCTTTGCCATTTAGGACTCCCCGAGGAGTGGGTGTGGCGGTAGCAACTGGTGCAGCTGTGGCCGCCAGAACCCCTGGCTGACTGGCAGCATTAAGACCGCTGATGTAAACCCTGCCTCAAGATTCTGACTGACTGAAGTATTTTCTGTTCAGTGAAAGAATATTTTGAATGCAATTTACAAAAGACAGTGATATTTTCCTTACATTAGGGAATAGTCTATGAACTTATTTGAAATTATTGATGACTTGTCATTTCAGACTGTGTATCTGTAATTTTTAGTTGATTTTAAAATCAACATTGTTTTATTCATCACAACCTTTTAGGAGCGTGAATAGCACATTAACTTAATATTGTAGTCATACATTTCCAATGTAGAAACATATATATGCTGCTTTCTGATCAAATAAAAGTTTGGAGAACATTTTTCTCTTAGCATCTTTGATCTGTTTTTTTTTCTCCTGACTATAAATCATAGAAGCAAATGATTAAGTAGACAGGTGAAGAGGAGGAAGTTGCAAATAAAATAGGCACTTACATTTATTGTGTTTGCAAGGTTGTTTTTGAGGACGGCCCATGTTTCTTGAGACCTTATTTCTTGCCTATTTTATAGAGCTCTGGCCTCTTAACAGCACTGCTTTAATGACTTCTTGTGGGGCTCTTGGTTTATGTTAGCACTGACTGTGAAGGGAAGAAAGAGGTTCAGATTTCACAAGGAGGTGGTAGACTTGTAAAATCATACCTAACTGGCAGAAACAAAGTCCACATCAAGGAGAAAGCCGAGATTTGCATAAGGACATGAGCTGTTTTGCCATTTAAATAATTGCAAAATATTTCAGTAATGCTGGAAATAGTTTGTGAACTAAAGTGTTAGGGAGATCTAACGTTCATTGTAAAGGACGTATTCATTTGCACAGCTTAATGCCCCACTTAAAAACAATCAAAATGAGAAAACAAATACTTGCTGAGAAGCAAAGTTTAAGACTATCATGATATAGATGTTCATATTGGCATGTTTTTCTAAAATTTCTAAGTTTTGATATAAGATTATATTTAATTTCTTTTTTTATAGAAAAATGGTTTTTATTCATAGGTTCTTTTTCATGGAATTTTCAGATTGAGGGCACTGGTTGGGGAGAGAATCAGACATCCATAGATCATAGGTCATGTCTACCCAAAGAATGAGAAGTTCAAAGTACTAACAAGGAGGCAGATAAAAATTAAGGATAAGAGATTTTATCAGGTAGTGGAGCAACAGTAGAAAATTTATGCGGAAAAACTCTTCAATCCATGTCCCATATAGGCATATGCAATTTATTTTAAAATATCAATACTTTAGAATTATGTGTATTGTAGAAAAAATATAAGTATAAAAAAATCACCATACATAATCTTACTACTAGAGATCTGAACTTAATTACCTATCTTCTTGTAATCTGTCCCCTATTATTTCATATTGAAGGAGGGGATTTTATTCTCTTCAAATAATTTATCTGTGCGCATTAAAAATAGGAAAATTATTTGTTTGTTTCTCTGCATTTTATCTACCTTTATGTAAAAGCTACATAATCTGGCTTAGTAGAAGAGAAAATTTTTTTTTTTTTTTTTTTTTTTAAAGATTTTATTTATTTATTTTTTCCCCCCAAAGCCCCAGTAGATAGTTGTGTGTCATAGCTGCACATCCTTCTAGTTGCTGTATGTGGGATGCGGCCTCAGCATGGCCAGAGAAGCAGCGCGTTGGTGCGACCCGGGATCCGAACCCGGGTCACCAGCAGTGGAGCGCACTCACTTAACCACTAAGCCACGGGGCCGGCCCGAGAAAATTTTTAAATCTTAGAACACCTCTGCCTTTGTTAGGGCTTTAAAATTTACTTTTATTGCATAGTGGTCACTGTCATCCTTTGCTTGCCTTTCTTTCAGTCATCGTTCTGAAGGTAAAGGCAGTGTATTCATAGCAAGACATCCTATTACCATGACCACCTCCAGCACCACTGCTAGGAGTTTACTAGGTGCTGGGCAGGGCCTGAGTGCATGCTGATGTTATCATTCTGTGTGTGTGTGTGTGTGTGTCTGTGCGCACGTGCACATTTGTATATGTATATACAATGAGATACTCCTATTTGAAATGAGAGCTATAGCTTCAAAATCCTAGTATGCAGGAGTTTAAGGTATTATTCTGTTTTGGAAATTTAGGAATTTAACACATATTCTTACCCAGCTAGAAAGCCAGTGCGTATTAACTCATACTTGAACAGTAGAATTGCTTGGAAGTAGAACCAGTAATTTTTATCTTCCGGAAAAAGTTTGGGCATCTCAAACTTTTACTCATGAGAGAATTCACATAGGGGCTCTGGAGATTGCCTGGATTCAGATCTCAGCCTCACGCCTTACTAGCTGCAGAACCCTGAACAAGTTGCTTAATCTCCCTGTGCCTCGGTTTCCTCAACTGAAAATTGGGGTAATAATAGTTGTGAGGATTAAATAAAACTAGAATATGTAATTCATTTAAAGTGCTGCCTGGCAATAAGATATATGTTAAGCTACTATTATTTCTGTCATTATTATAACCTCTGTTATATACTCTCACGGTACTCAGTACTTTTCCCTCATAGTATTTATCACAGTGTGAAGTTATATACTGCATAGTAATTTAGTTAAATGCCTTTCTCTATCATTAAAAAGATATCCCTGAGGGTAGAGCCTCTGCTAGTTTTTGTTCGTCGTTGGATCCATGGCACCTAGCACTAAATAAATATTTGTTGAATGAATGAATTTAGAAGAGATTACTTTAGTCTAAAATTTTTCTAAAATGTGTGGTTAAAATGCTTCTCTGGATTGGGGATATAGTTAATCTGGCCCATTATTTTATGAATAATCACATGATTCAAAGCCTGCCAGCATGAGTTAAGTACAAACTAAATGAATGGTATGATTATACAGATAATGGGATTTATATTAATGTGTGATTCATGGAAATTAACTTCTTTTTTAATAGTTATAATGCATATCTTTAATAGCAGAGATATTCACTTTTTTTTAATATCAATACTTAAGATTGACTATTTAAATACTATTGCAAGCTTACTAAACAGTTTGGTTTTGGAGTAATTGATGCCAGACTACTTTTTTTGTTTTTTTTTGCAAAAACTAGCCAACAAATCTGTTTATTGAGAATGTACCCAGCCAAAAAAGTTACAATTATATAGTTGTCATAATGATATTTTTTTGCTTTTGAAGTAGCATGGATACATGCATTCAATTTTTCTAATAATTAGGCTAGACATTTTAAAGATTTAGAAGGAGAGGTTGCTAAGGCACAATGTTTTTTGACAGCATTTAAAATTGGAATCACATTTTTCATGAGATTATTCCTTTTCTGGTTTTAGCTGTAGAAGCCTTTGAATTAATAGATGGAAGCTCCTTGTGAGTCAAATGCAGCCATGTTAAACACTGGTGTATGTCTGGAGGATGTTTTTGAAGGGAGGAAGAGGGCAAATGCGAGCAGGGAGATCAGATAAGAGACTCTCATAGTGGTTCTGGTGAGAGATGTTGGGACAGGGACACAGGAGTGGATTCGACATATGTTTAGGAGTTCAAGTCAGTGGGAACAGGTGGTTGAACAAAGAAAGTACAGAAGAAGGAGTCAGTAGTGTCAAGCTCAGGTGAGTAGCTGGGTGGTGGTGTGACAAACTGAGGTGTAGATATAGGGTTGGAGGAAAGGAGATGATTTCATTTTGGGCAGAATGAGTTAGAAGGGCCTTTGTTATCAATTCCGGGTGAAGCTGTGTAGTAGGCAGTTGGAGCCTTGAGTATGAAGTTCTGGAGATGGTGGTCTCAGCTGGAGATGTAGTTGGGGAAATCAGCAGCAACAGGTGGATGTAGTTGAAAACTGAAAGTGAATGAGATCACCCAAGGAGAATGTGGAGAGAAAAAAGAACAGAATCTCTGGAAGGCAGGGTAGAGGCAGAGGGAGAGTCCCTGAAAAGAGAGACAGGAAGGAGGAGTCAGAGAAATAGGATAATGAGGAGTACATAGTGTCACAGACACTGTTTTAATAAGATAATAGAGGAGGAAGGCAGATTAGATGTTTGAGGAATAAAGTCGGGGAGGAAGAAGAGGAGGCAACTAGAATAAACTACTCTTTAGAAAAGTTTTGATGTCGTGGGGGAGAGAGAGAGTAGATAGCTGCTGGAGGGATACATGCCATAAAGAGAGGTCTGGAGTTCTTTTTGTGTTTTGAGGTTGGAAGAGACTTAACCACTTTTATAGACTGAGGAAAGGAGCCAGGAGAAGAGTTTGAATATACAGAAGAGAGGGAAGAGGCAGATATATTAGGCTCCCAGAAGTGAAGGAAGAGGATAGGGTTGTTGTCCAGATGGAGGAGTTACAAACAGAAAGAAAGCATCTTATTTTCATTGTTGAATCATGAATGCCTGTTTTCTTCAGTCTCCGAGGTACTGATGAGAGTCCCAAAGATTATGTGGCTTGGTCTTCTTTGGGAAAAATCATTTTGCCAGCTGATTGAATTTTCAAAAGGGACCAAAAAATTAGACATGTTAAATATAAAGGTGTTTTGGGGGATGAAAAAAAAAATCTTTATACCTCTTCAGACCTTGCTGAAAACTGGAGTGAGATCAAGAAATACGTTACTTGATGGATGTGTTAACTAACCTTATTGTGGTAATCATTTCCCAATATATATATCAAATCATCATGCTGTACACAATGTTATATGTCAGTTATATCTCAATAAAGCTGGGAGAAGGAAGGAAATTAGATTAGTGATTGCCTAGGGCTGTGGTGTGGGAGAGGATGGGAAGATTAGGAAGTGATAACTAAAAGATATGGGATTTCTTTTTGGAGAGATGAAAATATTCTAAAATAGATTATGGGGATGGTTGCAAATTCTGTGAATATGCTAAAAACCATTGAATTGTACACTTTAAATGAGTGAATTGTATGGTGTGTAAAATACATGCTGTGTGATTTATATCTCAATAAAGCTTCCCCCACACACAAAAAAGAAATACACTCACTGAGTTAGAGGATGCATCCGTTTAGCTTTTAGTTCTCAGAATTTTGTACTCAAAAATTCTAGCGCATTTGACCTAAAGTGCAAAGTTAGATCAATGTTTATAATAAAAAAAAAATCTTAAGGGTTTCGTAGACTTACGCATCTGGGGGGAGAAAAGAGGGAGCTGCTCAAAGGAAAAGTTCAGAGGGGTTATATTGGTTAGATGAGATTCAGAGTAAAACAAACACTTAAGTGCCTTAGTGGTTGGAGGGAAATTACTCAAGACAACAGAGTATTTTTATTCTCAATAATCACATATATAAAAAGTCTTATATAAAGAGCCCTCACTATATTGGCTTCTTTAATCTTTATAAAAATTCTTTGATAGAAGAGGGACAGATTTTTGTCTGTAAAGATAATGTCATTACAATATTGGGCATCATTTAGAATTATAGCAAACAAAAAATTAATAAGCGTTAATTTCTTCTCATCCCAAGCCTTGGTATTTGTACCTGGGAAACTCCCTACATTTCTGGTTACTGTGTTTAAAGACCTAATAGAATTGGAGAAAATCCAAAAAATTTCAGTTCAATTCAAGTATTGTTTTAGTGCCAAGTCTGTGCCATTCACTGTCTTAAGGGATCCTGCAAAGAATATGATCCACTAGTGGTCCTCAAGGAGCTCATAGTGTAAAGGGGAGAAAAATTGTGAATAAGGAGAATACTGTGGGATACAAGTAACAATAAAGGTCTGCAGTGTACAGAAGTTGCAGAGAAAAGGGTCAGGAAAAAAATTCTCAAAGGATAGGACAAGAGAATTAGGCTCTGAACGAGGATAGTATGTCATCAGGTGGACAAAGGGACCTAGGATATTTGAGAGAGAAGGAAATGCTCATATAATGCTCAAGAAGTGTGAAATATCATGGTGTATTCATTATAATAATATATACTAGTTAATAATATACTGTTTATAATTCACTGAATTATAAATAGTTCAGTGTTCATGAAACGTAGTTGTAAGTGGTTGAAAATGAGGTGACAGAGTTTTGCAGGGACTAGTTAATTCATCAGCAACACAAATCAAATTCGTATTTTTTGACTGTCACTCTGGAGGGAACTCTGCTGGCAGGAGAGACATTACCTAAGAGGTTCCTGAGGACTTCCAGGCAGGAGATGATAGGGGCCTGCATCGAAGAGAGGACTGTTAGGGATGGAGAGAAGTCAGATGTAAGAGAGATATAAGAGAGAAGACATATTGAATGGGGTGCTTGATTCATTGTGGGGTAAGGTAAGAAATTGTTCAAATATGTAGGGCTGGAAGAACTACTGCTTTATGAAGAAAAGTTAAACTATTAGGTATTTCAGTCTGTAGAGAGGTAAAGGCTGGGGAAGAGTAAGACAAAATTCTCACTTTGAAGTCTGTAAATTGAATAGAGACTGGATTATCAATGACAGCCAGAACTCGAAGTCACCCCTTTACGCACAGAGAAGGTAAATACGGGATCAATAAGAGAAATCAATACTTCATAAAGCAGGCATTAAACTTATGGAAACTTAGGTCCTATTTCCCCCAAGTATGAATGTATTCAACGTAAGTTTAGTTAATTATGGAAAGATAAGCTTACATTGTTATTAAGAAATCAGGCTGTTCTGAATGTGAACCTGATATTTTGAAGGTATTTTGAAGACTCTTCAGTAGTTGGGCCATAGGTTTGATTCAGAATTAAAATATTTGTAAATAGATTAACATCTCAGAAAGTGGTTACAGAAGCAATTAAAAAGAAAAACTGTATTGATTTTTAGAGTTTGATGTTCTTGAATAGTGGTTCTCAAACATTTTAGTCTCACTCTTTATACTCTTAAAACTTACTGAGGACCCCAAAGAGCTTTTATTTATGTAGGTTATATCTATTGATACTTCTTATTATAAACTAAAACAGAATTTTTTTTAATTGATGTTTTAATAGTTTTTAACATTGTGAAATTTTGGGTTGTACATTTTTGTTTGTCCATCACCATATATATGTCTCCCTTCACCCCTTGTGCCCACTCCCCACCCCCATTGCCCCTGGTAACCACAATACTGTTTTCTCTGTCCATGTGTTGGTTTATATTCCACATATGAGTGAGATCATACAGTGTTTGTCTTTCTCTTTCTGGCTTGCTTAACATAATACCCTGCAGGCCCATCCATGTTGTTGCAAATGGGACAATTTTGTCTTTTTTTATAGTATTCCATTGTATATATATACCACATTTTCTTGATCCAGTCGTCAGTCGAGGGACATTTAGGTTGCTTCCACTTCTTGGCTGTAGTGAATAATGCTGCAATGAACATAGGGGTGCATAAGCCTCTTTGGGTTGTTGATTTCAGGTTCGTTGGATAGATTCCCAGTAGTGGGATGGCTGGATCATAGGGCATCTCTATTTTTAATTCTTTGAGGAATCTCCATACCGTTTTCCATAGAGGCTGCACCAGTTTGCATTCCCACCAGCTGTGTATGAGAGTTCCTGTTTCTCCACATCCTCTTCAACATTTGTTGTTTTTTGTCTTGGTGATTATAGCCATTCTAATGGGCGTGAGGTGATATCTTAGTGTTGTTTTGATTTGCATTTCCCTGATGATTAATGATAAAACTGAGAAATTTTAAAAATATTCATTAATTAATTAAAAAATAAAAATCTTGATCCATTACGTATTAACATAACATTTAATGAAACGTAACTATTTTTCAAAGCAAAAAAAATTTAGTGAGAGGAGTAGCATTGTTTTACATTTGTGCAAATCTCATTAATTAGGTTAATAGAACACAGCTGGATCCCCACACACATCTGCTTCTGCCTTGAGTCTGTTGCAATATCACCCTTCATGTAGCTTCTGGGAAACACTGTACACGCAAGAGAAATGAGAGTGAAAAAGGCAAATGATGGTGATTATGAAAATGGTTTTGACCTTGTGGATCCACTGACAACAGAAGTTTGAGAACCACTTTTCTTGAGGAAGTAGAAATTTTTTGTTACATACACAAATAAAGTGTTACTTTACTCCCACTTCATCCTTTTTGGAAGTAGGTGCTCCTAAGAATATTTTCACCATTATTCACTGGCTTTGTCCTGTGCCACTAAAGGCCTGTGATCCATTTACAGATTAATGAAGTCAAGTCCAAGGCAGAATTTGTTCCTCTGTGGCCTTTTACCCTTCCCAGTCTAATGAAGCATAAGTCATCTCGACCTTATTCCCTCTATTGTTCTTCATAACTTCTCACTTCTCACTTGATAAACTATAAAGGCATATATATTTTTTGAACTGGAGTCTGAGGCAGGGGAGTAAGACCATCATTGGGGCCCTTTCTTTATATCTTGGAAGACAGCAGAGGGACGGAAAACCACACTATAAACCAGAGTCTGGACTCCATCAAAAGGTAAAACCATGGACACTGATGACCAATTCCTGGAGGCCTGCCTAGAACGGTAAAGAAGGATTATCTCTAGAAAATATCAACACTTCAAGATTTATCTCTGCTTTGGAAATATATCAGTCCAAAAATAGTCTCTTGAGTCTCTCTACCTTTTCTTCATCAGACACACCATTTGTCTTTTCTCTCTCCTTTTTTATTCTTCTCCGTCACTACCAACCTCATTTGATTCCAAACACGGAATGACATATCTGTGTCTGGTAAGAACCAAGTCTTTGTTTTCATTAAGATATCTGTAGAATGTCACCATTCTCACTGCCACTACCCAGTTCTGTCATTGCTGGATATTCCAGGCTTAAACAGCCTGTTGGTCTTGTGACTTGAGGCTCTTCTTTTTTCAATCCATCCTGTGTAATGGTGCCTGGTTAATTTTTCCTAGACAGTGCTGTTATCATGACACTCTTGCTCAAAAATTTTCAGTGATGTCTTAATTTGTACCACGGTACAAATCTGCTTTATCTCTACCTTCCTTCACTTTTCCATGAACCCTTCATCTGAAATGTTCTACAGTAGTTAGTCCCGGCTGTTTCCTTACAATCCTGTGAACACAGGCTGCACATTTCTTACTTCTGTGCTTGCCTTCATGTTATTCCTTTCACCTGGAGTGTCCTGTTTTTCCCCTTTCTTCTAACCCAGTGGATTTTTCAAAACCAATCCCTATAAATGGTTTTTACCTGTCTAATCTATCTTTACTGATTCCCCTCTCCTCTGAAATACAGTCGTGTTTGAAGTTTTTACCACACAGTTTGGTATATAATTACATACCATTATTAATTGTTTCTTTTTATTTTGGCTATGTTAAATTTTTTTCTCCAAATAGGTCATAAGTTTCTTGAGAACTTGTTTAGAATTTCATCCTGGGAAAGGCCAGACTCCTTGAGCTGGGCAACTGGCCGGTGGTTTTTCCAAAATTATTCCCTAAATTATCTTTGTGCTAGTTAAGTTATATTGGTCTTACGTCTGGGCAGGAGTTCAAGTCTGACAAATAATACCTAGCGTAATGTTATTTCCAAGGGTAGTTCAATATAATAGTGCATGTACTTATTCCGAATTTGTCAAACTTTATCTTATAGCTATTTCTGCATTTGAAGTTCAGCCAATTTCTACTGAGGTCCAAGAAGGTGGAGTTGCTAGATTTGCATGCAAGATTTCATCAAACCCTCCTGCAATCATAACATGGGAATTGAATCGGACAACTCTACCTGTAACTATGGACAGGTAAATGCAGCTTTTGTCTTTGTAGATGATGCAGGAGTAACTAAGACTTCATTATGAGACTCTATAGGGGGAAAGACTATTATGGAGCTCATTTTCGTTTATGGTAGCAATAGTCAACTTCTTAAAGACATTTCAAACTTAGGCAAAGATCATTAGTGTCTGGCATATGGGGCATAATTCCTGGTTTTTTAGTTCAGATCAGAATTCAAGTAGCCTATCTTACTGCTTTGTTTCTTTCCTCAAACATCTTTGCCAACCATGGGACCACCTGAGCACCTGGATTGCAGCCCAACGATTTAGGAAACCAAATTACACCTTCACTGCTGGCAATAGCAGTGATGGTATAAGGGTTTCCCATGAATGCCCTGGTAGCTGACCACTTCTCTGTCTACCTTCCATTTCCTGATCTGCTCTCCACTATACGCGCACACATGTACATACAGGTAGTATTCTGAAGGTGTTGAGATTTAAGGATCAAGAACTTGGTAGCAACTGCAAAAAGTTTGATTCCTGTCTTAACAAGTAGCAAAAATCATTTGCTAAAGGACGCCGAGATGGAAGAAGTTATTTAAGGAAGTGCTTTTTTAAAAAAAAAACCTACATTCTGGTGTATCTTGGAGAATACATTGATATTAATAGGCAAGAAATCAGGAATTTGAAAAAATTATACCAAGATCTAGACCACCAGTCAGCTAAATCTAATGTACAATATCAAATGAGACTCTGTAAAATTAGACTGATAGATTTCACAAAGCACATACTGTGTAATTATTTATGTTTTAGAGAGCTATAGTTACCCAAATGGAAACAGTTGAACCAATCTAGTATTTTAAAAGGTCGTTAAAGTATTGCATCTGGCACTTTTAAAAGGCTGAGTGTATTAAATCTTATAGAATATATGTTAAAATAAAATATAAAATCTACTACAAAGAGTTTAATTGTCTTTCTTCTTGTAACAGAGTAACTGCCCTACCAACAGGAGTCTTACAGATCTATGATGTCGGCCACAGGGATGCTGGAAATTACCGTTGTGTTGCTGCTACTGTGGCCCACAGGCGTAAAAGTGTGGAGGCCTCTCTAACAGTGACTCCAGGTGCCACACTGAAGTTGTTTTTTCTGTTTTTATTGGCCCAGCTATTAATTTTTCTTCTCTGTCTATAGTAGTGTGCCATAAAGTAGTACTTTAATTTCATTTAAATTATTGTAATCTATTTGGAAAATGGTCATTTTCATGTATTAACTCTTCTCTCTTGGGCTAACTTGTTTTATTTTATATCAACATCTTTAAGAAAGATTGAATATTTGTTTTGTAAATATGTCACTTTTGTTTTTAAAATATAGAAGAGAGAATAACAATCATCCATTTCCATCAGAATTGTCCCTTGTCAGTAAAGATATATTTGTTTCCAGTTTGGTGTTTTTTTGTTTGTTGTTTTAAGAAAAATCATAATTTGCATTTGTAAAAATGATGCATGCTTATTGTAAAGAGTAATGTCTATAAAAGTAAAGACTATAAAATTTTTTACATTAAACAATGTAAAAAAGAGCAAAGATATAAGTTTAAAAATATCCCCAATTTCAGTACCCAGAAATTATCATTGTTAACAATAAGTGAACATAATTTTATATATTTTGTCATGCCGTACATGAATATACTTAGAAGGGAAACTAGAGAGATGAATATGAAGAAAGAAATACATATTTTATTAAAATGGAATTATACATAGATGCTAGGTTTTATTTTAAAATAATTAATTTAAATTTACGTGAATATAGTGGGGGAAAACCTGCACTAAAGACATTGTTGAACTTCATGTGTGTACTCTTCACAAGAGATATTACTTCCTAAAAGATCCTTTAAGGTTAAAAAAGTTTTTTTTGGAAAACATTAAGAGGCTGAAATTATGTTTTTAATGCTATGTTTTAATTTTAGATAGTATGTTAACTACCTGGTAGGAAGATAAAGACAAAAGCACTCTCACACTTTGTCCCTTCTCCCCACTGTCATGTAAATTCCTAACAAGATTAGTGAAAGTATTAAATGCATGTTTGAACCTCAATTAAAAGTGATTGATAATGGAAATAGCCTAAATGTCTATCAACTAAATGGATAAATAAAATGTGTTCTGTCCATGTAATTAAATATTATTCTATTATTATTATTCAATAAAAACAAATGACGTACTGATACGTGCTACAACATGGATGATCCTTGAAAACATTATGCTAAATGAAAAGAAGCTGGTCCCAAAAACCCATATAATGGATGGTTCCTTTTTTATGAAATATCTAGAATAGGCAAATCCAGAGAGACAGAAAGTACATTAGTGGTTGCTAGGCTGTGGGAAGAGGAGACTGGGGAATGACTGCTAATGGATATGGAGTTTCTTTTTGGGATGATGAAAATGTTCTTGAATGATTGTGGTAATAGTTGCACAACTCTGAAAATACTAAAAATCGTATTATACACTTAATGTGGATGAGTTGTATGTTATGTGAGTTGTATCTCAATAAGGTTGTTTTTTAAAAAAGTGAATAACAATAGATATTTTAGCTCATTTTACTTATTATATCTTATTTATAATTTATTTTTATATTCTGCCTTTCCTTCCCCAAAGCTACAGAGTCTAAATCCTTTCACACACCAACCATTATAGCAGGTCCACAGAACATAACGACGTCTCTTCATCAGACTGTTGTCTTGGAATGTGTGGCCGCAGGAAATCCCAAACCAATCATTTCTTGGAGCCGTCTTGGTAAGTCTTCCCAGGAAAAAAAAAGTCTTTTCTTTAAATTTTGTTCATTCAAATGAAACTCCTAAAATGTTTATTTTATATACAAAACACATGTTTGGCATTTAAGTGGCTTTTAACTTTTTGGCATTTCAATGTGTAGAGAAAAGGTTTTGGTATAGAGAATTTTATGCTTTTATGATATAATTGGATAGTGAATTTTTGACATAATTTTAGATCATATGTTATGTTGTTTTAACTGAAGTATTCTCTTTGAAATAG
This sequence comes from Diceros bicornis minor, assembly GCF_020826845.1. Classification (NCBI taxonomy): domain Eukaryota; kingdom Metazoa; phylum Chordata; class Mammalia; order Perissodactyla; family Rhinocerotidae; genus Diceros; species Diceros bicornis. The sequence goes on along the minus strand of NC_080744.1, from coordinate 51,195,856 downwards.
ATCACAAGTCCATTGATGTCTTTAATACTCGGGTACTTGGAAATGGTAATCTCATGATATCTGATGTCAGGCTGCAACATGCTGGAGTATATGTTTGTCGGGCCACTACGCCAGGCACACGCAACTTTACCATTGCTATGGCAACTTTAACTGTATTAGGTATGTTTTCTTGCATTCTGCAATCAGGAGAATCTTGCATTTTTAACATTTGCTCTTTTATCTCATTCATAGCTTACCTCCATCTTTCTTGAATTTTGTAGCTTTGATATGAAGCATCGCAACCCAAGGATGAATTTTAGGAGAAAATTAAAGCCCTATATTAAAATATAACTGTCATTCTGAAGTTATCGTCCTGTTTGCCTGCATACCATTATGTTCCTTTGTTTAAGCTTCTCTTTTATCTCCTTCTCACCCACCCACAAATCCATATATGCATGCACCAATCTAAAATTTTCATTTGTTGATTGTCTGTATGCATTCACAAGTGGCTGTGTATTGGGCTTAATTAAGTAGGATTATGGTACCCATATTTTTAGTGTGTGTATATACGTGGTCTCAATACTGAAAGCCTGGGGAAAGTAGACATCTGACTGAGAAAGGCAGAGAGAAGGCATCTAGATAGATATATGTAGAGTGTAGACAGGAGGCTCAGAATGTCAAATATTTTCAGGGATGGGACTTGTGTCCTTTACTGTACTTTTCCTTGACTCTTTGTATCATTCCTGTTGGGACTACAGAAATATTTATTTTCTTTTTTCTTTAAAAATAGCTCCTCCTTCATTTGTTGAATGGCCAGAAAGTTTAACAAGGCCTCGAGCTGGCACTGCTCGATTTGTATGTCAGGCAGAAGGAATCCCCTCACCCAAAATGTCATGGTTGAAAAATGGAAGGAAGATACATTCAAATGGTAGAATTAAAATGTACAACAGGTAGGCTATGTTACTTTGCTGCTATTTTAGATAAGATATAATGGCTTTAGTAATTTTTATGTGAAATGTTTATAATTATAACATCAAATACCTAAATTATCTTGGTATTTTAAACTAAAGTAAATAAGAAATTAAGATTATAACATCAGCATGCCTTAGATTGTTTTGTATTTTATACGTGGGTCATGGAAGTGGTAGATTATAATAAAATGAATGATAGACAGTTCCCCAGACCTGGGTTCTAGTGCTGGTAAGCCACTAGCTCAGTTACTAGCAAGCATGTTAACCTGTTGGGGTCTCAGTTTCTTCTTCCATAAAGTGAAGAAATTAGAAGGAAATAATTGAATCTCTAAGAATCCCTCCTCAGTTCAAACTTAATGATTTTAAGAATTCATTTTTGTTAGTATAAATATGAATCTTCTTATAACATTCTCATATGTTGAACAAAACTTTAAAAATTTTTGTTGACCTGAATTTTATGTAACGTTGCAATGTTATGTAAATTAGATGCTGTTACAGAGTAATATGCTTTCTGAATAAAAGTCAATTTTTTAAAAAGAGATTAAGCTATCACCTAAAGCAAACAAGATTTGGATATCAAAAGTACTCGCTTATGCAGACTCAGAAAATAAGAGTAATTTTAAGCAGGTCATACAGACTTTTCAGTAGAGCTAATTAGACAGTTTTTTGTTCTTAGTCATTTAAAATGACTTTTGTCATTTAAAATGAGAGTGCACTTAGCAATGGTTTAACTTTATTTTTACATCATTCTTAGAATTTTGCACAGAAATAATTTTGTTCTTTCCTCAGTAAATTGGTAATTAACCAGATTATTCCTGAAGATGATGCTATCTACCAGTGCATGGCTGAGAACAGCCAAGGATCTATTTTATCTAGAGCCAGACTGACTGTAGTAATGTCAGAAGACAGACCCAGTGCTCCCTATAATGTGCATGCTGAAACCATGTCAAGTTCAGCCATCCTTTTAGCCTGGGAGAGGCCACTTTATAATTCAGACAAAGTCATCGCTTATTCTGTGCACTACATGAAAGCAGAAGGTAAGCAATTTGAGGAGTGTTTATTTTTAAGTGCTAGTTACTATCAAGGATTTGTTTCCAGTATGAATGACGTCTTATATAATCCACAAAATATTTTTGAAGTTCTATGGCATTTATCTCTTTTAATAAAATGATTAATCTCCTGTGTATCAATTTTTGCTAAATTTTTTATTATTGTATACTTTGTGTATATAAGTATAGTTTAAAATTTTTCTGTTTAGAAGTAAGTATCATCTCTGCCTGCTAAAAGTTACAGAGTGGTGTACTTAGGAATTTTATCCCAGCCAAGATATAAATTCCTTAACTAAGACTTAATATACCAATTTAAGTATGCAGTTACATAGGAGCAATGGTGTAACTGATATGGTGAACTGTAGTCACTATAGCATATTGTTTTTAAGGGGGAAAGTAAACATTATCAAATTCCCCATAATTTATTCTATATATTTTGAATGTTTTCTGAAATCATATAGAACTCTCTTAAAATTGAACAGGACACTCTTTATTGATATCTCATTTATTATATAAAAGTAGAAATCAAATCTGTCTTAAAATTTTTATTCGGGACTATTAGTTCCATTTTTGGAATCTTTTTTATCCTCATATTTTCTTTTGGGAAAAAAAATAGAGGAAAAGGAAAACTACTTATAAATTCTAGCGATTTCTCTATTGATTTCTCATAGAAACCGTAGTAGAAGTTCACAGATTTTAGTTATATACTCAAACAGCCTAGCTTTTATGCAATAGACATTAAAAAAAGTTCAAACACCCAAAGAATGGTGATATAATAAAATTGTCTGTAGAAACAGGTGGTTTGTTGTTGTTTGTTTTTTGTACTTTGAAGTAGTATTTTGGAAAGGAATATTTTGAATTTAAATCAGGGGTCATGGTAGCAAGAAGAATCAAAGTCTGATAACTGAGCATGTTGGAGTATGTTAATTCCCTTTTTAGTGATTTAGGAAGGTAAAAGGAATGCTGGTTTTGGTGGAGACCACTCTTGTTCGCTATTATGGTTGTTTCATTAGAGCCTCCACATGCGGCTCAGTGGTCTATTCATGGACAGAACAAGGCTTTTTAATTTGAACTCAAGGACCTTGTTTGGTAGGTCAGAAATCGTACTATGCAGTTCCTAATTAACGAGCCATTAGCCAGTCTGTTGTGAAATGCCTGTAATCTTGTCTAATTAAAATGCTATCAAGTTAATTCAGAAATGTGGGAAAACTTAATAGTGGAATTTGCCTTCTGTTTTGTTGATAAATCCAGTGTGGGGAGAAGGGGCTCTCTCAGCGAGTTTTGATTAAGTCGACAAGCGTTTACTGTGAGTTGTTCGCAAAGCACAGTAGCTGCCCGTGCTGTTGTTCCCCTTTACAGGTTTGCTCTGTAGGAATCAACTCCCACAAAGACAAATCCTCTTCTATACCTTGCCATGCATATTTTATTAAGAATTCCTGAGAATTTTTTTTCCTCTTTGGGGAAAAAAAAAAAAAAGAAAGCTCATTGCGGAACAAAGCATTTCGAAGTGCATTCTGTGCCTCCCAGTTCTTTTGCTTTCAATATAAATAAAAGAACAACTTGTGTCAGTCAAATTTAATAGAATCTCTAGGGGCAAAATGAGATCTTTTGCAGGACAACTTTTGGTTTGGTTTGTTTTTATAAGGAGTAAAGCCATTGCATTCCCTACTGTCTCTCCATTTATATTTAAAAGAAAAAAGAAGCCATGAGTTGAAGCAAGTAAAATTTACACTGGTGTGAACTAGTGTTTTGTAGTAGTTAAGCTCTGTTGTGTTACTGTTGTATATTGTCTCTGCTGTGGGTTTTGACTAGATGTTAAATGAAGTTTAGAGAAGATTAATTATTTTCAGTTTGATTTATTCGGGAAAAGTACAAACTAGCAATTTGTAGCAAGACATGGTTACTTTTAGGAAATAAAGACCTTCCTATTCACATTTTTTAAAGGGTCACCAAAGATAGTGGATAGAGATTAGACTCGAGGACCAGTGTTTCACAGTGAAGAAAAATGGTCTTGTTAATTTTGTTTTGAATATTCATAATTTTTAAACACTGATTCTTTTATGTAGGTTTAAATAATGAAGAGTATCAGGTAGTCATCGGAAATGACACAACTCATTATATTATTGATGACTTAGAACCCGCCAGCAATTATACTTTCTACATTGTGGCATATATGCCAATGGGAGCCAGCCAGATGTCCGACCATGTGACACAGAACACTTTAGAGGATGGTAAGAAAACATGATTCTAGGTCATTTAAGTATGAACAGTCATATGTTTAATCAATTCACTGAATAAATGTGTTTTAAATTAGAGAAAATATCCCCTTTTTGGTTATAAAAGCATGTGTGTTAAACAGCAGGCTGATTTGCTGTTTCAAATCTAACTCACTTTTTGACAGTAACAAGGTAAGGATAAAAAGCACTTTTATTTATAATCTGTAGTATAAATTTTAATAATAAAATTCATGTGTTAATAATAAAATTCTTGTGTTTTCATTGTATTTATTCAGGTTTCCTAGTTTAAATTGTAAATACGTTGCAATTTTTTTTTTTTTACTGAATAGGACAAAATGTGAGATTCTTTAGGAATGAATAAATATGACAGTTATATGTTAAGTGTATATGGTGACTGTAGGTCAGAAAGATTGGACTTCTGAAACTGGGAGTTTATGAAATTTAGTACTTGTCAGTTAAAAAAAAATTTTTAGGTAATCAGATAGCACTTGGTTTATTTTTAGATACAATATGCTTATTCTACTTAAAGAGGAAAGTATTACTTGTTCAATTTGTTACCTGACCATGGGTTAGAAATTGAGGTGTAGTCTGTTTGAGGGCAGGCCTCCATATACTCTTATGATGGTGGGAAGTCCCATCCATTAAGATAGTCCTGGAGAACTGATCTCCTCCTCTGACTCTTCATCTCTCTCTCTCTCTCTGGGGCTCTAGAAGGCCTATTTGTCACCCTGCAGAGTGAAAAGGGAATTATTTAACGTGTGCTTAGTTATACTATTCTACCTTTATAGATATTTTCTCATCCTCAAGAAATGGTCCACCGTTAGTTTTAAAAATGTTTTTATATTGATGATTCCCAAATCTCTTTCTTTATTCATTTGGTCCCAGATCTCTTACTTGTATCTCTATAATGCCACTTATTTAGATGTTTATAAGAGTTTGACTAAATGAAAAAATTATCACTTGTCTGGATGCTGAATTCTAAATTTCAGTTTTCATTTAAGAGTGTGTTCCATTTCATTTTATTTTTATTTATTTATTTTTTTAATTAATAGGCTTTATTTATTTATTTATTTTGTGTGTGTGTGAGGAAGGTTAGCCCTGAGCTAACATCCATTGCCTATCCTCCTCTTTTTGCTGGGGAAGATTGGCCCTGGGCTAACATCCATGCCCATCTTCCTCTACTTTATATGGGACGCTGCCACAGCATGGCTTGATGAGCAGTGAGTAGGTCCGTGCCTGGGATCTGAACCTGCGAACCCCGGGCCACCGAAGTGGAGTGCTCGAATTTAACCGCTAGGCCACCAGGCCGCCCCGAGTGTGTTCCATTTTAGAGTAAGCCACAATACCTATGACCTCTCTAGTTATCTCATTACACTTGATAACCTCTGGCATGTATATCTAAGGTGAAACACAGGCTGGTTTTTTGGTTTGGGTTTTTTTTTGGTGTATAAGGTGTGATCCCCCCCATATCCTTGAAGAAAACAAACCTAATCATAGCAATCTACTTCTTAAAGCTTGCCAATTCCAGTTAAGTTATAATCTCAAAGTTTTGCTCCTTTAAACCTTTCCTTACTCTGCAACTTTTTTATTTAATGAAGTTTCATTTTGCTTTTTTGATAACATACAGACCTCTGACAATGCTTTTTAAATTTTTTTTTTAATTTTTATTTATTTATTTTTTTCCCCCAAAGCCCCAGTAGATAGTTGTATATCATAGTTGCACAGCCTTCTAGTTGCTGTATGTGGGACGCGGCCTCAGCATGGCCGGAGAAGCCGTGCATCGGTGCGAGCCCGGGGTCAGAACCCGGGCTGCCAGCAGCGGAGCGTGCGCACTTAACGGCTAAGCCACGGGGCCGGCCCAATGACAATGCATTTTAAATTTCTGCACCAGTCTCTCCCCATTTCCTAAGCCCGTACTTCTCTAACTGAGATGTATGGGTCTCCTAGGTGCACAGCAGTGCTCAGTAGATACAATGAGCACTTGTGGAGTGCTTACCCCTGCCTGTTCTAAACCTTCTCTCCCTTATCTCATTTAATCCCTGCATAACCCCACGATAGGGGAACTATTGTTATATAAGAGAGAGGAGAGATAGGGGGTAAGAATGTGGCCTCTGTATGGTCTGCTCCTTCACTTATAAGCTATGTGACCTTGGGCAAGTGATTTGACCTCTTTGTACCTCAGTTTCCTCAGCTATAAAGTAGCAATGATAATGGTACTTCCTTCATTGGGTTTTTGTGAGAATTAATGAGTTCATATATGTAAAGGACTCAGAAATGCTTCATAAATTGATTTTTCCTTTTCCATCTATTCTGTACTTCATTCAACAGACGTTTATCGCGTCCCTGCTGTGTGTTACTCAGCCTTTAGTGGTGAGCGCAAGAGGGGAATTGTGCCTGATCTTGTGGAGCTTACTTTCTAGTGGGAGAGGGGGCAGAGGAACAAGATGAACAGTCAGTTATATACTCTGTAGAAAGTGGTAAAGTGTTGAGGAGAAGGGGAAAAAAGCAGGGAAAGGGAGTATGCAATGTTGGGAGGGTTTGAGACTTGAGACAGAGTCAGCAAAGAAGGGCTCACTGAATAGGTGACGTCTGAATGAAGACCTGAAGTAATTGAAAGGGAGGGAGCTGGCCAGGCAGATGACTGGGCGAAGTGCATGCTAGGCAGAGGAAATGGAATTTGCTAAGGGCCTGAAGCGCAAGCCTGGCTGGAGAGGAGGGAGCAAGTGGAAAGCAGTAGGAGACGAGGAAGAGAATTAATGAGGAGCCGACCATGTAAGTAGATAAGGCTTTGTACAAAGCCACAATGAGGACTTGGGCTTTTCCTTTGAGTGAAGTGGGAGCTATTTTGAGTAGAAGAGTGACAAGATCTGACTTGCATTTTAACAGCTAACGTGTTGAAAATAGATGGTAGAGACAGGGGCAGAAGCAGGGAGATGTGTTAGGAGGCTATTGCAACAATACAGGCTAAAGGGCATGGTGGTAGGGACCAAGGGGTGGCAGTGGAAGTGCTAGAGCCACAGGATTGAATGTGGAGTGTGTGTGGAGGAGTCGGGGATGACACCAAGCCAAGGATGACACTTGAGCAGTTGGACATGTAATTGCCGTTAACTGAGATGGGAAAGACTGTAGAAGGAGCTATTATTATTGTCCTCATTTTGTATATGAAGGAGTTAATTTGGCCAAGATCACACAGTGGAGGAGGTGGTGGAACAAGCATGCAAGCACACAGAGGCTAACTCTAGAACCGGTCCTAACTCCTAATCCTAGGCTGCCTCCAAGGATGCTTGCCTCGTTTTCCTGGAGTACCAGTTGTATTCAGATTATTTAGAGGAAAAAAATTCTTTTCATATTAAACACCATGTGTCATAATTAGGAATACAAAATTCACACTAATTTTTAAGATACAACTCTTACACTTTAAAATATTATTTGCCAGGTTATAACCCTTATGTCCTAAACTTCCCCACTCTTGTATAATTCTCTCTTCCTTATTCCTAAGGCATTTTGGTGTGATTATCTGAGAAGTATTCTCATCTTTTGTATGAGTATTAAGTAATCTCATATTCATCCCAAATAACAACAAAACAATAATGATGAAAACCTTCTTTTCTATACTCAGTCCTCCATTATTATTTTTCCTTCTTTTTTCTGGTTTGTACTCGTTTGACTGAAAACCTCTGCTGGGGCCGAAAGTATCTCTTTTTTATTACGTTATGTGTTGCTATTAAGAGAATTCCATAAATACTCTGGTGTGCTGACTGACAATTTTGATTGTAAATATTTATAAGCAACCTGTTTTCTTATATGACCAGTTCCCCTGAGACCTCCTGAAATTAGTTTGACAAGTCGAAGTCCCACCGATATTCTCGTCTCCTGGCTGCCAATCCCAGCCAAATATCGGCGGGGCCAAGTGGTGCTGTATCGCCTGTCCTTCCGCCTAAGCACTGAGAATTCCATCCAAGTTCTGGAGCTCCCAGGGACCACGCATGAGTACCTTTTGGAGGGCCTGAAACCCGACAGTGTCTACCTGGTGCGGATTACTGCTGCCACCAGAGTGGGGCTGGGAGAGTCATCAGTGTGGACTTCACATAGGACACCCAAAGCTACAAGCATGAAAGGTGAATTTCTAAAGACTGTTGAGGAAGAATAACATTGTATTTTTACTTTCAAAGCAAATTTTTCATATCTATATTTTTAAATTTTGTTTTATGAATAAAAATCTCCCACAGATCATGGACTCAATGGAAAAAAATCTTAAACTTGTTATTGAGTTGTCCCTTTTTGCATAGGACTCATTATTGTGTAAAACTTTTGGTTACACTATTAGTTTGCTTAGCAAATCCTTCATGGACAGATCAGTCCAAATCAAACTGAATTACCAGAAGTTATGTACCAATAGAGACCTAATTAATATTATTGCCATATATGTTTTTAACTCATCAGTTTAAAAGAAAGACCATAAGACTAGGGAGTTCTACACCTTCATCTTTTACTAATGTGGAATGTAACATGACTGGTTTTGTTTTGTTGTTGTTAATTGATTAATAATAATACTTGTTCGTCTATCACAGAAGAATATTGGGTGGTCAAAATTAGAAAGTACTTATTGCCTCTGAAAAAAATTAAAATATACAAATATAGATATTATTTTGTTTTTATTCTAGGGTAAGGTATATCTTAGTCTTTTTTAGGTAGTATTTTATGTTTTTAATTCTGTGTCAAAGTTTAATATTACTGTGAAGTTTTGAAAATTAGGTTAAGGCATAATTGTTGGAATTGAACTTTTTTCAATCTGTTTGCTTAAGACTGAGAGATCTACCTATCCTGTGTTTTATGGATTTTTTATACATACATTTCTGGTGAATTTTTCTAGCCCCTAAGTCTCCAGGGTTACATCTGGAGCCTCTGAACTGTACCACCATTTCTGTGAAGTGGCAGCAGGATGCTGAGGACACAGCAACCATTCAAGGCTACAAGCTGTACTACAAAGAAGAAGGGCAGCCGGAGAACGGACCCATTTTCTTGGATACCAGTGACCTTCTCTATACTCTCAGTGGTTTAGGTGAGTGAGCCTGTGCTGTGCTTTTCCTTTTTTCTTTCCTCTCAGACCAACTGGGGAAAAAGTGATTGGATATAAGGCACAAGAACTGACTTGATAGTGAAAGGAAAAGAATTGACTTCACTGCGTCGCTGTGTATTTCCTATTGCTTCAGTCAGTGACTGGTCTTTGACTCACCATTGTGAGTAAACCGGCAAAATGTCAGGTAACCATGGTATCTTTCTATCTTTCCCCCACCTCTGAGCATCTGCTTTTCTTTCTAACGTTTACTTCTGGTAGAGTGAGATCCTGATCAATTATTGTGGATGTGTGGTGGATGTAGAATAGGAATGTAAAATAAGAAGATCACCAAATGGTCAGACAGTACGAAATAATAAAGTTTAACTTAGAAATTGTCTGAGAGGGCTATGTAGGTGTATTATTTTACATGTGTAAAATATATGTAAATTATGTACCAAATAATGCTCTTACATATGATCCATGTAACTGTAAATATAATCTGTAGCTTTAACCCAGAAACACTAGAGAAAAAGCACTTAACTTTGTGTTTGGGTTCATCGGAGTTCTGAAAGACACTGTTTTCTTCCCTATTCATGCTATTTTTGCAGAGTGAAAGAATTTCATGATGTAAACATGTTTAGTAGAAAGTAAATAAATTTATATCTACAATGAATACATGAGTATAAACAGATATATACTCAGTGTGTAAAATGCATACTTAACTATTTGTTGCTCATGAGTAGATTTTCACCCTTAAGTACAAAGCAGAAACTTCTTTGTTTGTTTGTTTGTTTGCAAGGAATTTTTTTTCCAAAGCAGAATCTTTAGTTGTGATTACCAAACAAATTCCTGAATTGTTATCTCACCTCCTGCACATATTGGACTTTTACAGAACACTCTGGCTTTCCCTGTCACAGACTGCCCTTTGGAATGCGAGAAGGGAAGGGGCACAGTGGTCCCACCATGGGCTGCTCCATTTACTTCCCTGGCCTCACGGTAGCGCAGGCTGTGAAGCGGCATTTGACTTGAGCCCCTGTGCAGTGAGAAGCAATGGTGGGAATCCGTTTGCAGACACAGACGCAGGGGACGCAGACACCCACCCTCTGGTTCTTTGCCATAGTTTTCCAGATGGCATTTTGTGTATAATCTTGTTGTGTCAGATTTTAATTTAATCTGCATCTGATTAAGTAAGTTTCACTATTGATCTCTGTCACACAGCTTTATAAATGACAAGGAGAAGTTACATATGTTTCAGGGTGACCTTCCTTAAACATTGATACTGAGATGACGTTAGCCCAGCCTACTACCACTAGTTCTAACCGTGGCTTCTCGGTGTGTTCTCCCTTTTCATATGCATATCATTTATTCAAGAAAATTTTACTCAGTATCAAGTAAGAAACAGGATTTGGGACAGTTGTTGATGAAAAACCGTACGTTAAACTCAGTAATTCCTATTTCTTCACTGTCAAGGAAATGTAAATATGTGTTGAAGATACCAAAAGATAGCTTCATAGAGCACTCTTCTTGAACATACAGGTAGCTTATTCTAAATAGACGAATAATTTATTAGAAAAAAACAAAATAACGCTCTGCTTGTGAAAGATTAAAGAAACATTTAATTAAAACTTTGGCAATTAAAAACAATTCTTTAAGATTTAAAAATTTTCTACAGATGCATGGATGTATAAAGAAGGTGATCCATTGATCTTTGTTGAAATTTTTTATAATCTCTGAATAATAGTTTTCAATAATATAAACCTTTCTTTCCTCCAGTGTTTTAAAAATAAATTGCCTGTGTTTTTATGTTGTAAAATCCTTTGTGTATGCTATTTGGGGTAATTCAGCTTAAAATCACTTTATAATGCATAAACTAGGCAATAATTTTGTTATAGTCAATATACCTTGTCTATTAAAATCGCTCCATGTTTCCTGACTGTGGAATTAGACTGAGTGGTCAGCCTAATTGCAGTGCAGGGTAACAGGGGACTCTGTCACAGCTGTAGGGCTTTCTTGTTAGACAGCAGGTTCTATACCCCTGGAGTTGCCGAGTCACAGCTAGACCAGCTGACTAGTGGGGATGCAGTTGTGTGGATTCAAGCATTGTACAGCTGTTGACTAGATCACCTTTGAGATGCCTTTTAATCTTGAGAGCCCTAGAGTCTAGTCTTCCTTTTCTAGAACTTCACTGTTGGAGCTTAGCCAAGCTTAAAGTAAGCGAATGGGTTTAACCTACTAAGCAGGGAAGTGTTAACAGCTTTCCTTTCCTTCTTACTTTTGGCTATTGAGAGGGCAGTATGTTCTGTTAACTGGACAACGGACCATCTGTGACCATTTTTAGGGAAAGCATCTGGTGGTAGCTGCCTGTTTAACAGAGAGTGATGTGTCTAGAGGGCAGTAGGTTAAGGGAACCCTATATGTGTCCTGGATGGTGAATACTTGCTTTCATTGAGCTTTTGTGCATTAAAGATACTCTAACTGGGACTAGATTTACCAAATGGGCTTGGAAATGAAATTTAAGTGCTTCTGTTTGCTGATTCAATGTCAATTTGAGTAGCAAACTGCTGTCTCAAAATTGCATTTTCATGCTAATCCTCTTTATGATGCCCCAATACATTTCCTTTTGTTTCCACTACTCGTAATTAAGTTTTCAGTTAACAGGTATGTTATGGGGACACATTCTCCTTGATAATACGTATAGTTCTTTGTTTTTGAAATAAATAAATGAATGAATTTATATATTTTAATTCAACAAGTATTTTTTATTATTTTTCTCAGTAAGGCATTGTAGTACTAGAGAAAAAGTTGTAACACATGTGACCTCTGCTTAAAACAAGAAGGATTAAACCTGAAGATACTAAATTGACTGCCTTGTCCAATTTTCTCCCAAATTTCTGATTAACTAAATTTAATTGTCCTTAGTAATGAAAGTTATTTTAGAAAATTTTACTCTAAACTCTCAAAGCTCAGTTCCCTGAAATGTAGAATGTTTGGTTTTTTGAAGTGGCTAAGAAGATTCTCATGTCTTTATTAGTATAATATAAATACTGGCAGAGCAGTGGAAGTATTTTGATGTTGCTAGTCCTAATAATTTTTAAATTATTTTAAATATACAGTTTAATAATTTTAAATATACAGTTTGATTTTAATTAGACATAGTTTACTTTGGGGGGTTGGCGAAAAAGCATTAGGCTTGTGATTGCATGTTATTTGTTCTAAATTGTATTTTGAGGTTTTCTTCAAGATTTTGCATCTTTGTAGTGATTATTTTCATTTAGATTTTTTTTTCTTGGCACTTCCAGTGTCTGGCTTAATTTAAATAGAATTTTAAGACATTTGTTACATTTAGCATACAAAAAACTGAAGCAAAATTAATAGCACACTTGTGTTCCCTGATAATAGACTGATTGAAATAACTTGTCCCTCCTTTTTTGTCTATTTCAGAAATTGGTTTCAAATTCTGAAGTTAGGGTTTCTAATTGCAAAAGAACTATTTTCATAAGCTGACTGCCAGAAACTGTCCTTAATTGTTCCATCTTTACATAATAGAGTGAAAGCTGGGGATTATTTAGATGGTGCTATTGTTAGTTTAGCATTTAGGACACTGATAGTAGATAATCTTTAGCTTCTGTTTTGCCAAAGAACTTGTGCTATTAAATTTCACAGCAAGCACGATTAGTGAGCATGAGATTTAGCACCAATTATAAAGGTCCAAAATATTTCAAATTGTTAGAAATGTTTGTGGATCACTTGCACACCTTCAAAACTCACAGATCTTTTTTTTTGAGAAATCCAAAGTTGGAACTCCCAGTTACTGCTAAGGAGTAGGAGTCGAAAGAAACAGTCCCGGGAAAATAATGGAATTTTAGAGTCTCTTAGCCAGTTTGTATGGAAGCATGGTAAAATTAACTCAGATTTCTGGGTACTATCTTTTACCGTAATAGAATAGGATTTGATTGTGTGGTTACATATCTCAAGAAAGAAAATCAAGAACTCCCACTGGTGAGCCAAATTGATGTAACTGGAGGGAGTTGTAATCTTTCCTTTAGTCAAGGCAGGACAAGATTTTGTGGCATAAAAGAGACTACTTTTGTTGGAGGAGGTTCATTGTGACCCTAACTATAATAGTGATTTTGTTTTGAAGAGAACTAGAATCACTCAATTTAGGAAATATGAAAGTCACGTTTTAAGGCAAGCCAAAATCTTTTCAGAGACTTTGTTCCCTCATCCCTCTCACACAAGGAAGCCTGAGATTACACTCAGAAAATCTTTGAAAATATCCTACAGGTGAAAATCATTATATTGTGGTTGTTTTGCAATATCCTGACTGCACCTTTAAGACAGAGTTAAAAGTAACTATATTTTATAATAAAATCTTCCAAAATGTGAATAGTTTTTCAAGTATACCTTTCCATACTGACTTTTAGCCTATACATTCGTCTCAGATAATCTGATGCCTTGATATCAATTACCAGCCCAAATATCATTATAGGTGCCAGGATTCTTCTATTCTAAAGTAACTTATGATCAACAACACAAACGTCATTAAGCATTCTGTCTAGATTAGCTTTGACTTTATAAAGCAGCACTGGTTTCTATGAAATCACTTTGCATTTATTTGTTAACAGACCATTGTTAGGATTGGTGTAAAAATTCCATTAACATTATTCCTGTCATTTACCACAGGCAAGATCTTTGGGGACATACCTCACGTTTTTTGCCCGTCTTCAGTTCTTCCTGTGCTTTACCACAGTTAATTTCCACTTTTAGTAGAAATAGTTCCTCTGAACAGTGTCTGATTGCACTCTTTTATTCTTTCCTTTCAAAGAATTACAAATTAAATTTACTTAACTGAAGTCAGTAGACTTCTTCAAAGAATGATTTTGGAAACCACTTACTATGTAGGCCATAAAACTGACTGACAGAGTGTGAGTACAAATTAAAACAAAGGGAACATTTAATAAGTATTGTATTTCACTTCGCTATTAAATGTCTTTTAACTTACCCTCTCTTATGTTGTTTTTAATCTATTATCAAGCCAAAACGTGTTGAAACTTCAACACAGACTTTAGGGAATACTCAACTATTTTTTCTTAATTTACCAAGAGAACAAAAATTTTTGAATTATTCATTCTCTGCAGTATCTGAAAATGCCAAATATGATTGATAGTCATCTCAAATTTAGAACCTTAATACTTGAAAAATTTAAAAACCAATGCCTCAAAAGAAATGGAGATGGAGCATCCACTTCTAAAAAAATTCTGTTACTAAAAAAATACTGTAACATTAAGACAATAAAAAAGAAAAGATTTTCATTTGCCAATTTGCAGCTATCTCTATTTAAAAACAAAATGTTTGCAGATGGATGAAACTGTAAGAACTATACAAAAGTTATAGTGCATCATCTGGTTATCTTTCCTTAAATTCTTTTTCTTGAATGAAAGGTTATCTACCATTCTAAAATATTTTTGGTATTCTCTGGATGAAATTAGAGATATATCTCCTTTCCATTTAGGAAGATCTTGCCTAGCTAAGTCTCAAACTCTTCTGGGAGTCCTCTTGCAACCCCAAATGGTGTCATTCATTCCCGTGGTACATCATTTACAATGCTCTATTATAGGAGGCACATGGCCCTGACAGGTAAAAGAAAAATATCAGTTAAATAAGTTTTACGTCTGCTGCCCGGGTTTAACTTCAGGCTGCACAACTTATTCACAAATTAAATCCTGGTTATTTGCCTAATCTTTTAGATAGGGATAGTAATAATAATAGCTATTTTAGAATGTTAGGAGGATTAAATGAAATAATGTACATAAAGGTTAGCACTGTAAAGGTTAGCACAGTGCCTGGAAAATTGCATTTAAGTCTTCAACAAAGGTTAGCTGTTGTAGTTGTTTTTAAAATTGTTCTTCTCCCAAGGTGGAGCCTGCAAATCTGTGTTTTAAAAAAATTTTTTCCATGTCATTTACCATGAACATTAGATTTGGAAATCAGTGCTTCCTGAGCTTTAATATGTGTATGAATTACCCAGGGATCTTGTTAGAATGCAGATTTTAATTCAATAGGTCAGATTGGGGCCTGAAATTTTTGCATTTCTGCTCACTTTGAGAGGTAAGGGTCTAGACCAAGGAAGGGTAGGCAGACTTTTTCTATAATGGGCAGATAGTAAATATTTTAGGCTTTGTGAGTGTTATGGACTGAATGTTTATGCCTTCACTAAATTTGTTTGTTGAAGCCACAACCGCTAATGTGACTTTATTTGGAGACAGGGTGTTTGAGGAGGTGATAAATGTTAAATGAGGTCATAAGGTTGGGGCCCTAACCTGATTGGGCTGGTGTCCTGACAAGAAGAGGAAGAGACACCAGAGCTCTCTTTCCACCATGTGAGGACACAGTGAGAAGGTGTCTGGCTGCAGGCCAGGAAGAGAGCTCTCGCCAGAAACTGGACTGTGTCAGGCCTTGATCTTGGACTTCCAGTCTCCAGAAGTGTGAGAAATTAATTTCTGTTGTTTAGGCCATCCAGTTTGTGGTATTTTGTTATGGCAGCCCAAGCAGACTAATACAGTGGGCCATTTGGTCTCTGCCACAAGTATTCAACTCTGCCACTGTAGCATAAAAGCAGCCATAGAAAATATATATGTGCATGGGTATTAGTTATGTTCCAATAAAACTTTATGGACACTGAAATTTGAGTTTCATGTAATTTTGATGTGTCACAAAATATTATTACTTTAAAATTTTTTTTTCTGACTACTTAAAAATATAAAAACCATTTTTAGCTGGCAGGGTGACCCAAAGGCAATGGGCCATATTACTAAAGTCTGCCAGTTCCAGGTGTAGACTCTGTAGTTTTTGCTCTTCTAAGTGCAGTCCCAGGATGAAGAGCATAATCTGGAAGCTTACTGAAATGCTGAATTTCAGCCTTCCGTTTTCCCTCTTCCCCAGAACTACTGAATCAAAGTCTTC
This sequence comes from Diceros bicornis minor, assembly GCF_020826845.1. NCBI lineage: Eukaryota > Metazoa > Chordata > Mammalia > Perissodactyla > Rhinocerotidae > Diceros > Diceros bicornis. The sequence continues at coordinate 51,179,598 of NC_080744.1, read as the reverse complement.
ATTTTAACAGGATTCCTAGGTAAATAGTATGCATTTTAAAGTTTGGGAAGCACTGGTCCAGATGACCTAGTAATATTTTCCCTAAATAGCCAATATTTATTCTTTATAATTTAATAACTTGTGGCTTTAGTTTGTTATTCTTGTTAGAAATCTTTCGGAAATTTGTTTTTGTGCCTTCTAGGTTCCTGTATTGCTGACTTTCCTGTCAGGCCAATTATAGTTTTTAATTATCGTTACCACTAAGCCTCTCGTTAGTCCATTTTTATTATACTTTTTATTGCCTCTCTTGTTTCTAGTCATATTTCCCCATACTTCTCAGTGTTCACAGGGGGAAAAAAATGGTCTTTCGTGGGCATCATCATTCAATCAGTGCATTTCTTCCCAAACATCCTGGGCATGGAGGAATCACAGGCTCTCAGGTATAATCTTCCAGTTTGGACCCTTTGTCCCTGTGTTTTGTTGGCCACTGAGTGCTCATTCACAACTTCATTCTTTCATTCTCAGATATTTACCAAGCTTATTCTGTGGTCATCCCTGTGTTAGGGTGCAGCCATGTTCAATGTAGACGTGATCACACCGTTTGGGGAACTTAGAGTCTAGGAGGAAGACCGATAATTAAATAAGCAATTAAAATAAAGTGTGATCAACTCTTTGATAGTGAACATCAGATTGTTGTTATGGTACTTGGCAGGAGCTTTAGATCTATTTCAGGACTGCAATGGGGATGGCTTCAAAGAAGAGGTAACATTTATGTTGAGATCTAAAGAAAAAGTAGGATTGGGGCTGGCCTGGTGGTGTAGTGGTTAAGTTCGCATGCTCCACTTCTGCGGCCAGGGGTTCCCAGGTTTGAGTCTCCGGCGCGGACCTACTTTCTGCTCATCAAGCCATGCTGTGGCAGTGTCCTACATACAAAATAGAGGAGAGTGGGCACAGACGTTAGCTCAGAACCAATTTTCCTCAGCAAAAAGAGGAAGATTGGCAACAGATGTTAGCTCAGGGCCAATCTTCCTCACCAAAAAAAAAAAAAAACAGAAAAGAAAAGAAAAAATAGGATTAGCCAGGCAAAGTGGCAGGGACCAGATACAGGTTATATGGGGCCTGATGAAATAAATAATATATAGTAAAATAAATAAAATAATAGAATAAAAATAATATAAAAACATACTGTAGGCACAGGGCCTTGAATAGACCCTATGTAAGTAAAGGGCTCTGAAACTCACGCGTCATACCTTTTGGGTACATCTACCTCTACAAAGAGGGAATGACAGAACTCAGGAAATACTTAGGGAATGGTGAAATTTGTGTGGGATGGCCGGGAGGTGAGGGGGGAGCATGTTCTGGAGGAACTGAAGTGTTTCTGTGACCGCAGAGTGAAGCTGGAGAGCCCACAAGAGGCCAGGTCCTGGTGAGCCGTGTGAGGGAATGTGGGCTTTATCCTAAGGGCAGTGTGGCAAGTCATTAAATGATTTTAAGCAAGGAGTGACTGGATTAGATTTATGTTTAGAAATATCTCTCTGTTGCGGTATATAGAATGTAATGCAGAGAATAAGATACGAAGCAGCTGAGCTCTGCTTCTTCCCTGAAAGAGGGGGTTTTGTGAACTTTCTTTTTCACCTACTTTCTGGTTCAGAGATGTTCCAAAAGTCTATACTCCAAGTTTGCTGCAGTCCTACTGTACATGGCAATTTCCGTGTATACAAATAATAAAGATTCCTTCAGAAAACAGCTTATGCTGTTGTTTTAAATCAGTTTATACTCAACTTTTTGGGACTATAATCATTGTATAAAATAATATCCACCAAATCAACAAATTTGGAAATTTCACTGTGTAGACCCTCTTCAAAAATCATTTATAAAGAGTTAGGTACATAGGAGTTAAAATGTACAAAAGCATATCTTAAAAAAAAAAAAAAAAGCCTGCTGTTTTATAAGGGGAAGGTATTTGGACCTTTGGTTTATGCCTGTCTTTAAGCCAATCCTGTAACCATGTTAAAGTGTTTTAATTTGCTTGAGTTAGCTCTCAGGAGGCATCCAGCCACAAATCTAATGATATATTCTGTCCTCTGAGAAACCCTAATTACTCTTGATTTGGTACATCTCGTTTTAGGCAACTGTGATACTGCCAAATTAGTTAAATTTTATGTTTTTATATGAACAAGGAAATAAAGGAAACATAGCCATGGATTCCATAAACCCGTAATATGAACTGTTCTTTGAATCCACAGTGTGAAGCCAGGAGCGTTTAGCAGTCACTCAAAAGGAGAATATTTTGGAGCCCACTCAGCTACTATCACTGAGGTTCAAGATGGGCGCTTAGAGCTACAATACTGTTTATAAATCCCGGGTAGCACTGCGTGAATATGGTTAGTACCGTGTTTTATGGAACTCACTAGGTTTCACATAGAGAGGCTCCCTTGCTTTCTTGGTTGTTCTCTTGGGTCTCTACTAGAAGGCTTATGACACAGATGCTCCTTGGCCCTACAAATCAGAAAATGAACTCTATTTAGAAATTACTGATAATGGGCTGCAGTTACCATTAGATTAATGTAAATTAATTACCAGTAAATTAATCACAAAATTGAAACCATCCTTACAACATGCATTTTGACTTCTGTGATTTCTTCTCTTAACTCCTTGTGAAGACATTGCCTAGAAAATACTGCCAGTGAGAAATGCAAAAACTCTAATTTTAGGATTGATACAATATGTATTTTTCTCAGAACTTTATATATGTAAAAGCTACTTTAAATATATATAAATATATATAAATATATATATGAATATATATAAATATATATGAATATATATGAATATATATAAATATATATATAAATAATATATAAATATATATAAAGTAGCTTTAATAACATAAGTAGGTTTAATAACATAATATGGCCATCTATACCAATTGAATCATCATATCTTGTTTCATAAAATTGTCATATTAAAGTTTACCCCCACCTTAATTCTGGATTTTAACTTATTTTCCATAATTTTTAAAATTTAAAAATTAGTGTATATTGATTGAATGCACATATTCTGGACCACGCCCTGTATTGGGCACCAGGAATATGAACATAAGATGGCATGCCTGCCTCTAGAGTATTTAAGCTCAGCATGGAGGATCTATCAGCTTTCATAGAAAAATATGCTGGTAGAGGAAATTGAGGTATGGTCTGAGTATTCGAGAAGCACAGAGGATAAATGACTGATTTTACTGCATGATGAAGAATAGTTTGCCCACTAGAGAAATGGATGAAAATCATTCTCTCGTAGGAGCTTAAAATGTATACAAGCAAAAAGATTAAAGAGGTAGCTTCATTGGTTTGCTGTGGCTAAAACATGGGTTGCATTGGTAGGAGTTGTGTAGAGACTAAAACTGTAGAGTTAGATAGGGCACATGTTTTAAGGACCCTGTGTACCCTGATAGACGATTTGGTCTTTGTCCCATAATATAAGCAATGTGGAGCCATCAAAAGTTTTCAAGTGAGAAAGTGACATGGCTTGTTTTAGAAATGTAACTGTTAATGATATCGTAGAGGATAGGTTTAGAGAATGCAGTGAGTAAGGGCCAGGAAGGGGGCTACTGAAGACAGGAAATCAATAAGATGTTGTTGAAATAATCTACGATGATGAGAATGTAAGCTAAGACAGTAGTTTTGGGCTTGGAATAAGTAGGACTTGACTGACTACATGTGGGCCAGATGGAAGGCCTTCAGATATAGGGATTATGCCCAAGTGGTCTATGAAAAGATGCTCAACATCATTCAGGAGATGCAAATTTAAAATTTTAAACTACAATCAGATACCACTACATACCTATTAGAATGACTAAAAATTTTTAAAATGCCAAAACTGCCAATAACAAGTGCTGACATGGATGTGGAACACCTGGAATTCTTATGTATTATTGTAGGAATTCAAAATGGTACAGCCACTTCTGGAAAACAGTTTAGTGCTTCTCATCAAGTTAAACATGCCTGCACCATATGACCCAGCAATCCCATCCTAGGTATTTACTCTAGAAAAAGGAAAACTTATGTTCACATAAAAACCTATATACAAATGTATAGCTCTATTCGCAATCCCCCAAAACTGGAAACAACAAATGTCCTTGAATACCTGGGTGAATGGATAAATAAACTTTGATGTATCCATAGAACTGAAATACTCCTCAGCAATAAAAAGCAATGAACTATATTGCTACTTGCAACCATTTGTTGATGAATATCAATGGCATTATGCTGAGTGAAAGAAGCCAGTCTCAAAGGGTTACATTCTGCATGATTCCATTTATATGACATTTTCGAAAAGTCAAAACTACAGGAGTGGAGAACAGATCGGTGATTGCCGTGGATTGTGGACAGGGACAAGATTTAACTACAAAAGGGCAGCATGGGCAGTTTCGTGATGTGATGAAATTGTTTTGTATCCTGATTATGGTGGTGGTTATACAAATCTGTACATGTGTTAAATAGAACTGTACACGACAAAAGTTCAATTTTAGTGTATATAAATTTAAAAATTAAAAAAGAAGACAGGGTTTTGAGATCCTAGGTGGCCAGGGTTTAAATCCTTGTTCTCACCCACTAGGAGTGCGCTCTTAGTCAAGTTACTTCACCTCCATGATCCTCAGTTTGCTGTAAATGTCTAGGATATTGAGGATTAAATGTGCTAGTGCATGTGGAACCCTCAGCACAGTGCATTGTACATAATAAGTGCTCAATAACTATTAGCTGTTCGTTTCTTTTATCAGTTTCTTTTACTCGCCACAAAAGATACAGGAATTTTAAATAAGAAAGAAGCAAAGGGGATCAGGCAAATCATAGCTGCTATATTATGGAAGAAATAAAGATGGCAAATTCCAAACTGAATCTTGTAGCAAATCACAGAAGATATTTTGCACTTTTCAATATTTAAAAGCCTTTTTGTAATTTTTTTGTAATCCAATTGAATGCAGCAGCAGTACTATCATAATTTGCATTTCTGCCTCATAAATTCAGAGGATTGCAAAAAGCACTCAAGTGACATTATCCCCTGAAAACATAAATGCCTTATACTCTTGTGCTGTATATATTGTACTGTATCAGAATTTTATTAATGGCACCATATGGGATGTTACACCTAACAATTTTATTTCTCGCTTTGAAAAGATCATATTGGAGAAAGAGAAGGAAGGCAGCAATAAATGCCTATATTTTCTGAAACATTTTTTCACCATCTTTAAAAAAATAATAAAGTTTAACTTTCCATATCAAACCCAAAAAATAATTGGGAAAAGAATTTTGATGGTTTTTCCTGGGCTTGTATATTTTAGTCTTGAATAGTCATCACCTTTCAAAATGCTCTAAAACATGGAAAGCTCTGTGAAAAACATCTGTCTTGCTATTAAATAAGGAGTAATTTGTGAACAAAAAATGATGCACAGCTTTCTTTTTTTTTTTTTAAATAAAGCAAAGTTGGTTTTTTTCCAAGAACAAAATTGATGCATTTCCCTACATGGTCATCACTTTTGTAGGTTTGAAGTTGTTTTACTGCTTTAGCAGCTGTGTGGCAAGTTTTCTAGCAGACAATGGTGGTGGGGAGGGGGCTCGGTTGCATCTGGTTTCTCTTTGTAGAATGCCTGAAAAGTTGATATTTAGTGGTTTCTTGAGAAAGCAATTCATCTGTAGAAGAGGAACATTTTTAGTACCTAAATTAGCTTGCTGTGATTCATATGCATACGTTTTGTTTTCTTGCTTAAAAAAAAAAAGAAGAAAGAAAAGAGTAAAGAAAATCATCTACCCTAAAACTACATAGCACAGATAACCCTTTGACCTTTGGCACTGGGTAAAGATTTACAGTACTGTGGAGCCTTGCTTCACATGCCTGACTGAAAAGAACCCTAAATAAAGTAAGGCCCCTGTGGAGATGGAGAAAATAAGCAGAAGGATAAGGAAGTTCCATTATTTCAAGTGGCTGTGTTTTTTTCCCAAGTCTTTATAGTGAAATACCAATTGTGATGTGATTCCAGTTTTGAGTCTGATGTCACTTATGGTTGGGGTCTGATGTTAGAGTAGTTAGAGCCAGGGGTGCCCTGGGCAAAGCGTCCTTCTCTGTCTCCTTCCTCTCAGCAAATATCCCTCCCTGCCGGCTCCCTCAAATTAAATTTCCATTTGAAATGTCTTTGCTTTAGGGAACGCAAAACTATGGAGAACTTCAAAAAAACCCCAAAAACCCAGGCACTATTGAAATATGGGTAAGAATGGGAATCACCAATTGCTTCTGTCTTTATATGTTAAGTCAAATTTTTCTTCTGATATAAAATATAAAATGTACGTGAGAACACAATTAGTCCCACTGTTTGTCTCCAGAAAAAGAATTTTTAACTTAGTTCCAAATGACACTTCAAATTAAGGCATTTGAAGAAACTTTAATAATTTACTATCTAATGATGTTCATGTTTATTTAATAATTATTTAACTAATAGCTTCATACTAAATCTTTAACTTTATGTTTCTATCTCCTAAAATATCCCAGTATTCTCGATAGCACTCTGTATTTGTATTTTGAAGTTTATTTATTAAATTGATTTTACTGTTTTATTTTCTGCTTCCTTTCTAGATGTGCTAATAAAACCTCAATAAAATGGTAACAAATAAAAGCAGTGTTTCCTTGGTATTAGGAAGATGCTCATAGTTATTGATCAGCTTTTGATTGTTTTATAGGTCAGAACTTTCAAATGGTATTTTTATGAATGAAGGAAAAACTTCAGTAAGCATTTCATTTTCCTATTTTTAAGAATCTGTAAGCATGGTAAAATACTTGACATGACTTGTGAACAACACTTTTCCTTACAGAAAGGAAAACTCTTGTTGTAGGAAATTAAATCAGTACTGTCCATTCATCATACTGCACGTAAACTCAGACCACTCTGGAGATTTCTGGTGAATGTAAAGAATCTTTAGATGTGTGAGGTCCTTAAAGATCTAAGTAAGGTAAAGGAGAGGAGGTTTTTTAAATGCCACATTAGCACATGAAAGACACTTGAAGGTGGATGGAAAAGAAACATTTGCTGTATAGCAGTAATTATACTTGGGAGTTTTGTTTTGTTTTTGTTTTAAGCTTGTTCTTAAAAAAACTTAGTTAATGCAAATGAAATTTTAAGCTTTGTACGAATTACACGCTCCATGGGGTGGATGGGAGCTGCAAGACAGGCCATTACTGGAGGAAAATATTTTTTATCTTGGCCTTTAAAAATATTTTTGTATGTTGGCTTCATAACATACATAAGAGGACTGTCACACATGTATGTGTTATAAATAAATAAAGGTATATGTGTTATGAGTATGCATGCCGGAAAAAGAATTTATTAATAGAAGGTGAAATAAAAATATTTAGAGACCACTATTCTAAAATAGAGAATCAGATATTTCTAAGTAACTACCCCAGTTATGAAGCTTTACAGTCTAGAAGAGGAAATAGATATTAATTGAATCACCACATAAATTATCATTACAAACTTAGTAAGTGCTGTGATGGAGAATCATAGGGAGTTATAAGGCCATGTTATAGGCGACACTGTATAGTGTGAAGGTGGGGTCAGGCTGGGTTTCCCTGAGAAACTGATACTGAATTGAGATCTGAATGATAATAGAAGTTAATTAGGTGAAGGACCCTGGTGAGATAATGAAAGAATTAAAGAAGGCATAGCATAAACTGTAGTCATCAGAACAGGCTAAATACTGGTATATCTTCCTCTCTAAACAACCTGATTTATCAGTTGATTTGGATAAGCTAGTTGATAACATAATCCTGACAGAGTTTCTTGAAATTATACATATTTTTCTGTTCCATGTCGAGATGTTTGAAATCTTGAAAGACTTGGCCTAACAACCCAGAAAATGTAGGCTGTCCTACATAAGTGGAGGCCTCTCGAATTAGCCTAGATAGCTGACTCCATTAATAGTTACCTTGGTTTATCATAGCAGCTAGAGCAGTTGCTTCAGCTGCAGGTTAAAATGGCATCGGCTGTCTCAGCGTGCCAGGATGTTAACAGTAACTTATGAAACCTGTGCAGACAGTAGGCAGCACATTTTGCCCGATTATCACAGTTTATACATCTTCCCCGGTAGATTGTGTAAATGTATCTAACTAGAGTCGTTACTTCAAATTTATGTATCTCCTGCTTCCTTCTAAAAAAGAATTGGAGTGACTCAATACAGAAACACAAAGTTCAACAAAATAGAAAACAAGTAGGTGATTTAAGGCCCAGTGTTGGTAAGGGTTTGGGATTAAAGAACACATACTAATAGTAGGAGTGTAAATTGATACACAACTTTTCTAGGAATAATTAGGCAACACCAAAAAGGCAGGGTGGGGGAGTTATAATATGCATACTCTTTCACCCAGCAATTCCGTTAATAGACACCTATCATAAGAAAATAATAATGAACATGCAAAAACATTTAACCACAAGGATGTTGTTCACTGTAGTGTATAGGGTAATTTATAATTGTGAAAAACTGAGGAAAACCTAAATATTCAGCTACAGAGGTTTAATAAAATTAACTATGGTACATCCATACAATTTGAACAAATGTGGACGTTGAAAGAAATGTTTTAGAAGAATGTGTAATAACACAAATAGTTGTTCCCAGTATATTAAGTGAAAAAAGCGTGTTATAAAATACAAAAAATATTGAGTATGTGTGTATGTGGATAAGAAAGGGAATGAAAAAACATACAAGCTAATGTTCACAGTGCTTTTCTCTGGGTGCCGGTATTAAGAATATTTTATTTTTATTTCTTCTTTTTGCCTGTCTGAGTTTTATAAATTTTCTGTAACAAACATATATTCGATCATAATGAGAAAAAAACAGTAAAGTTTTTTAAATTGAATATACCTAAATGAAGAACTTGAAACAAAGATAAATAATGGTTGGATGAAGCCAGGATTATGGCTTCTTTATTGCATGCCATAAGATCCTGTACGGTTGCTAGAAATGCCTATAAATTTAGCTACGAGCTTCCTTGTAGCCAAAGCAAACCGCAAACACTGTTAGCTATGGAGCACAGGATATTTTAATTATTAGAGGAAGATTGTAATATACTAATTAAATTCCCAAAATACAGTACTTCCAGAAAAACTGTGTGTGCTCAAATTGTTGGAGATTCTCTATGAATCTATGTATTGAAAACCGTATTAACTTGTGCTTGACAATGACATAAGATAATAAGGAAAGAAGATTCTTGTGGTTTCTAGGATCATTTTATAGGATTTGGGATGACCTAGAGATATTAGTGGAAGAAACAATTAAAATAATTTTTTTGAGCTTTCACCTTTCTCCATCTGGATGGCCAATTATGATGATTTTTAATGTTTCCCTTTCTTGAATACACTCCCACTCTTTTCATAAAATGACCTTTTGTCTCAGAAGAAAAATCATGGCAGATGGGCCTTAAGTTTGACCCTACAAAACTATAGCAACTACATTTAAAACCTCTGAAAACTTCAAGAAGTAATGAGACACTCTTTTAAGAGGCCCATTTTTCTATGCATATTTCCATTCTGGGAAATTACAGCAGTTGTTTTAATCATATTAATTCTCTGTCCTATGTTGACTCAATCCCATACTGTATGCCCCTGATTCTTGGTATAATCTATTCCCATGCTGTGTACATATTACAAATTGGCATTCCAGTGTGACTCATTGAGAATTAAAAAAAAAAGAAATTTGCATTTGCATTATTTATATAAAAAAAATCCCAAATATTTCTAGAAATCTTACAAGACGCCTAAAAACGTGTTGGTGCTTTTCTTTTCTTTTTATTGTCCTCAGTGTCAGACAAGAGTTCAATACAAACATTCATGGGCCGGCCCCATGGCTTAGCGGTTGGGTGCGCATGCTCTGCTACTGGCGGCCCCGGAGGTCCGGGTTCGGATCCCGGGCACGCACCGATGCACCGCTTCTCCGGCCATGCTGAGGCCGCGTCCCACATGCAGCAACTAGAAGGATGTGCAACTATGACATACAACTATCTACTGGGGCTTTGGGGAAAAAAAAAGGAGAAGGTTTGGCAATAGATGTTAGCTCAGAGCCGGACTTCCTCAGCAAAAAGAGGAGGATTAGCATGGATGTTAGCTCAGGGCTGATCTTCCTCACAAAAAAAAAAAAATTCATGTGGATAAATATAAATAAATAGACATGAGATTGGCTGCTAAGAAAATTAGGCTATTCTGGGGTTAGAAAAGCTTTTGAAACTATAATATTCCTCTTCAACAAGCAATCTAACAAATTCGCCCTTACAAAAAACATGGATTTTAAGTTTTATTTCCCTTAATAAACCCTCAAGTCATAATCTAACCTATGTAGTATCCTTCCAGAAATGCTTAGTCTGAATCTAATAATGAGGAAACAATCAGATAAATCCAGATTGTGAAACATCTAGACTAGATTCTTCAAATCTGAATCTAATAATGAGGAAACAATCAGATAAATCTAGATTGTGAAACATCTAGACTAGATTCTTCAAAGATGTCATTGTCATGAAAGATAGGAAAGGGACAGGGAACCATTCTAGATGAAGGAGACGTCATGTGCAGTGTGTGACCCTCAGTTGGATACAGAGGTGGTGTGGGGGAACAGCTATAAAGGACATCATTGGGACAATTTGGGAAATTTAAAAATGCACTGTAAGACAAAATTGTGTTATTGTTAAATTTAATGGATGATGTAATAATGGTATTGTGGTTATGTAGGAGAGAACATTCGTGTCCAAGTATTTAGGTGTGAAGTGAAGTGTTGTGATGATTCAACCAAAAGAAAAAGTGTCTGTATGTACACTTGCACATACACACATAAATAAAAGAACAAGAAATAAAGCAAATATATCAAAATGTGTAAAAAATAATTTAAGAAGTTTAAAATGCCCTATACTGTGTTTTTAATCTTTAATCAGTACCTCCAAATTAGGAATGGTTTTATGATGATTAAGTGTATGGTTAAAACAGTAGCACTTCCAAAATAACAGATGTTGACTGTAAGAAACCTTAGATCTTCTGTTGAATGTTTTTTCAGAAAATCCTTTTGGTTTAACTTTGTATGCTCAAATGGTTGAGATTCTCTATTATATGTATTGAAAACCATTTTCAGATATATTGAATACTTCCCAGTACCCCAAAGATCTTCAGTGTCTTTCAATACCTGAAAGATTTAAGGTTTATATAGAATTTGAGTAGACTGTTTATAGCCAATTAACATGGTAATGACCTGCCTACACCAGCTTGTATCAAAGAACTCCCAGAATTCTCTTATCTGCTAACATTAAAATCGATTTCAGAGTGATACATTCAGCAAAGTTTAAATAAATTGTTGTAACATAGTGCTGCTTGTGAGTTCTAAAGGAGGCATAAATAAATAACGTAATCATGTTTTATCACTGTGATTGATGAAGCTGATATTTCACCAGCTTGCATTTCCCACTTGAGAAGAAATTTAAGATTGGTTTCAAGCTGTCTACCTGCATCTTTCCCGTCTTGCAAGCATGCTTTCAACTGCCGAGGACTGAGATTTGGAGGAATGGTTATCAAACCACAGATGTTTTTGCAATGAAACTGCACCTCCGACCAAGTCGCCGTGGTTCAGGAGATGATAGATGGTATTTTCATGTTGCCTCACAAAAGGGTCAAAATGGCATGGCGAGCCCATGACAGGGAAACGGAGAAATGTTAGTTCTGGAAGGAAATTTATTTCATGGCTTCAGGGTAAGTTTGGTTGTCATGAATAGGCTCTCTCTGTCAGTCTATAAAAATATTGTTTGTAAGGCAATGATGTATGTCAGACAGTGTATGTGTGTTGGCAGACAGAGCAGCTACTTAAACAAATGCTAAGCCAAGTACAGTAGCCGAAGTCAAGCACTTTGGATGCTTTTAGGAAAAAGATTGCTCTTGATAGAAATATCGACATAATCAAAGAAATTTATTTCATTTTCTTAAGTAAACTTCATTTGTAAATTTTATAGCCTCTTAATTGTTCTAGGAGACTGCACCTCTCCCCCATTCTAATACACTTTTTTGTGTTAAATTATAGATTCTTACAATCAGCAATCACTCTATTTTATTCAGTTTTAAGTTTTCAGGAACATGTATGTGGACCAACCTTACTAGTACTGTTCACATAAAGCTATCATCAATTTTGGGACAGTTAAGTAGCTGCTCTTTTGGAGTCTTCCTTTCTTTTCCTTCTCCCCACTCCAAAGGAAGTATCAACCCTTGGCATAATTCCATTAACTGATGGTGTGAGGGGAAGACTCAGGGGCAATGCTCACTTATCTTACAAAATTGGACCACTGAGGTGCCTTTCTTCCACGGGGATTCACAAAGGGAAAGGAGTGCCATAAGAAAAGGACATAAAAGATCAAAAACTGTGTTTGTGGGAGCCTCCAATATCACCTTCAGATTCGTTTTTCAGTGTTTGAATGTAAATCACCTTCATTCGTGACAGTGTTCAAGTGGAAATATTCAGCCCCAGATATTTCTTATCCAGATAGCCTCAAGTAATGCATTTGTCAAAAATGAAAAATAATTTTTAAAAAGAGTCTTACAAGCCTGATAGATGTATAAAAATGAAATCACATGATCAAAAAAAGAAGTTGTTGAGGGGAGTGGTTAAATAGAGATTATCAATAGGATATACTTATTTTGGTAGGAAACTGATTCTCCAATGGCATATACAAAGAACTTTCTTCTAAATTATCCTAAACTCAGTAGGAGAGGGGATGTTTTTACTGGGAATGAGAGGTGTTATTTGTCTTAAGGCCCCTCAGGGGGGCAGAACAAAAGGGACTGAGTCATTTCAGGTTTAGACAAATATTCTACCATCAGCTTCCATAGAGAGCTGTTCTGCAGAACACACAGGGAAGGTTGGGAGTGTGGGGGATTGCCCACTCCATCTGCCATTCTGTCTACTTTACATTCAAATATTCTATGTTACCACAAAACAGATTGATCATTAAAAAAAAAAAACTTCCTTTAAATGTATAATGCAAAGTGAAAAATGTGTATGATTAACATTCTCTTATAGAAATTCAGTTTATAAACAGAAGGAGAATGAATTTTTAATATAGGCTTAAAGTAAAATTCACATTCTTTTAGCTAAAAACCTCTATTTTTAAGTCAGCATACTAGCAGATCTACGTAAGACATAATTTTAACCATCATGAATTAACTTTTTTCGTTCTAACGTAAGTCTGGTGATACAAGACAAAGAATGCCCTCTTAGAAGAGACTTACTCCCCTCATCGCAGTGCGGTTTAGAGGGAAGAAACACTACAGGTCTCATAACGTTGGGATAACTTGAAGGCAAACCACATTGTTTAAGTGTGATTTGTGTTTTCATTACTGTGCTTAAACATAGCATTTCAAAGCAGAGTATTTCCCTCTGCTTTCCTTTCCCACCCATCCCCCTTAGCATTTTTCCTGCTCCTCTGCTGCTGGGCCTGACTTGGGCTGGCCCCAGATTCTATGTCAGAGGCCATGACCCAGGTGTCACAGCGGTCCTACTGCCGGCCTCTTCTCTGAATAATTATATGGGGGGTATTGTGTTGGAGGAAGAGGCTTGGGGGCAGTGCAGTCACCCTGGCTGGCCAGGCCAACCAGCTCTCCAGTCAGACTGCAGGAGAACAATGGGCCTGAAAAGGCTCACACAAAACCTTGTAGCACAAAAGATTAAATTAAAAATGGACATTTGGCCAGACACTAGGTTTCATCCTTCAGAATTTCACCCTTCTCACTTATTCTGAGCATTTCCTGCATAACGTTTTCAGACTTCACATATACTGATCTTATATCAGCAAATTTTCAGATTGCCACTTACCTTCACATATATATACTAATTTATTTGACTATTTTTAATGCTTTGAAGCTATCTTAATTGTCACACTTTGTTGCTAATATAAACAAAACTTTTCTATACCAGTATTTTAAGTAAATAATTCAAAGTAGTGCATAGTGATTTCTAAAGTAATACTTTATAGCTTCTTAAGACATTTTATTCAGCCACTTGAGCATGTTCCGTGTCTGTAAACTGAACAAGTGGCAGGGGGAGTGTCCTAAAATAGATGCGATTTTTATCTTCCTTTGGTCCTAGGAGGATTATTTTTCCCACCACCTGAGAAGTTTCCATGGAAGTATGGGGAATAAAACTTATTAAGTCTTTACCAGATTTGAATTTTAGACATGATGTCAGAGGTGGACTCACTCTTGTGGGGTTAAGTTTTCTCATGGTCCTGACCTCAGGTTTTCTCTTAATTTTATCTGCCCCTGACCTGTCTACTCTGGCCTGGCTCTGTTCAAGGCTTCTGAAGCCTCACCAGCAAGCAGCAGCTGAAAGAGACAAAGGCCTGGTTTTCATGATCCCACTGTTATCTCTTATTGTTGGTCCACAGCTAAACACTTGGTAAACAATTGTTTTCTAATATGCATTTTCCAGGAAACCAAACTTCTAGATATGTTAGTGTTACAGCAAAGAATTCCTAAAGTTTGAATTGATGTCCATCAGTTTTATTGTCCAAGTTCATCTCCAATCAGAGAATACTTGGTCTTCATAGTGTTTGGGGGAGGTATGGTGTGGGAACTTCCTACTAAATGAGCCTATTAGTTTTTACCTTTTATATCTTGAAGAACTGTAAGGACAGAACAACGATCAAAATTCAATAGGATTGGAATTCTTAAATGTTTTCTCCTTAAAGTAAAATTAATTTATTCCTTAACATTTACATCTTTGAGTTCTGCTTTTGTTCTACTGTGTATTGATTACTTTGAATGTACATTAATATCACCCACTTTTTCAGGGCCTATAACCTGGCCTCTTTCAGAGAGAACCTAAAACCCAGAAATGGGGAAAAAAGGGATTTAAGTCACAAAGCCACTCAGTAGGAGAGGATGCCATTCTTATTTTATAGGGTTGTTGTAAGGATTATTTAAGATAATGCATATAAAAGTACATAGTAGCTTGCATATAAAAGATAATACATTTTCTTCAACTACTTTGATTACCAAAGCAATTCGTATCTGTTATAGAACACGTAGAAATACAGGAAGCAAAATAACCAAAACTTCTACCACATGGACATAGATACCACTGTTGACCTTTTGATACCTATCAGAAGACAATGCATTTTCATTCCTCTTTAGAGCTCTGCCTCCAATGTCCTGCCATTTCCTTGCTACTTAACTCCACTGCTGCTCCCACCCCCCACCGCTTCCTGATGAGTCTACTCTGTTGAAAGACCTAGATGCCAGATGCCATTCTTGCCCTTGGTGACATTTCTGCAGTATTGGACATTGTCAGCCAATCTTCTTCTCTTGGCACCTGTGACATTTTACCTTCCTGGTTCTCCTCACTTCCTTTTTCACCCCCATGTTTCTAGTCCCTGCTGTCTTTTCTCTCCCTTGGCACCCCATCCTCTGTGTTGATGACTGCTGAATGTGGTTCTGCATCCTAACTGCTGGCTCCAGCCCACACTTTGAGTCACCCACTGGTCAGCCCTCTGAATGTTCCTCTGGCATCTCTGATTCAGCATGTCCTTGGCTCTGCCAGCCATGTCCTCTTCCATTTCTGCCGGTCGACCCAGACTGGAAACTTGGGAGCTTTCTTACTCCTTGTTCTCATTCATCCTGTCTCTCAACAATTCCGTTTGGTGAGCTGCCTTCCATGTCTACATAATAAAATCCTCAATGCCTAGCCTGGCTCTCAAAGCTCTCTGAGATCTGCCCCCAGCCTGACTTTTCTCTGTGACCCTCATGCACCCTTTACTGAACTCTTCCCTGTTACCCACCCCTGGTCCAGGGGTGCTGTCCCTGAGCCGTTGCTTATACTCTTCCCTTGGTCTCCATCTCTTCTTCCCTATGCCTCCTGTGCACTTCTGCTCAAATGCACTTCTGTGAAGCCCTCCCCACCCCCTAAACTAGTAGTAACCGTTCCCTCTTTTGAATTCCCTTACAGTTTTAACAAATCTCTTTGCAGCAGTTATTCCTATCTTGTAGGTATTACTTATTTATACCTTTGTGTTAGCCCCCCTAATGCACTGTTACCTAAACAGATTTGAGAACAACTGATATATTTCAACTTCCTAATCCTAAAGATGAGGAAAATGAGGTCCAGGAGACTGCCTTCACAGCCACACAACTACTAAATCCAAGGTTAAAATCCAAATCCCCTAATTCTCAAACCAGCCCTCTCCTCTACATTTATTTGTTTAGCACTAAAGAGCACCTCATTTAATCCCCATTTTCTAGATCATAAAGTTCACTTCAACCCAAGTAGTCTGGTTCCAGAGTCTAACCTTTAATCACTACACCAGCCTGACCTTCTCCAGGAGAGGGAGCAGGGATTAGGAGTCACAGGATGCTAATAGTAATTATTTTATATTATTACTGTTGATATTTTTATCAGTTTGTTGTTATTATTGATGTTATTATTATACACAGGCACTCTTTTAGGGACTTTATGTGAGTTAATTTATTTCCTCCTCCCAATAGCCTCAAGAGGTAGATGCTATTACCATCATCATATTCATTTTATAGGTGATTTTGACCAAGGTACAGAGAGAGAAAATAACTTCCCCAACTTACACAGTAATGACCAAGCTAGAATTGGAATCCAGGCAGTCTGGGTCTGACATCTCAGCCCTTAACCAAGGTGCTAGACTGTCTGTTAGCTTCTTAGTAGCACTGAGTCGTTAGGAAAGTTGTCTTACTTCTGTTTGTCTCAGCATCATCCTCTGTAGAGGACAGGTGACAAAAACAGTACCTAGCTCACAGAGTTTTTAAAAGTTCATTTGAAATATTTATATGTATGACCAACACTGATCCAAGGCAGCCCTTCTCCCTTTTACTGCTTTGCGTTTCATGAAGTCTTGCATTTGGTAAAACTTAAGCAATTGCCGTATTTCGTGCATATCTGTTTTGAATTGCTTGTTCATCATTTTCAGCTGGTGTCACCTTGTTAGCTGGATGAGTGGGGTCATCACTGTCCTTGCAGGCACACAGATGCCATCTAGTGATGGAGAAGAGAAACACAAGTTAATCAAGTAAAACTCGGGAAGAAGGCATGGGTTTTTTGTTGTTTTGTAGTTAGGACACTATTATACCAAAGTTTTTAGTAGGTTACTTAAGATGTTGCATAAATGTGCAGTTAATATACTGTTGTTGTTGAATCGTATACTTTTAGAATGGAATTAGACTGATTCTTTATTAGAGCATCTTTAAAAGATTTTGGCATTACAGACAGTCTCATTTTATTAATCTTTGTTTTTCTTGTTCTGAGTTGTGGTCACTGAGGATAATAAACACCTAATTGTTAAAACTGGATATAATTAACAAGATGAATTAATTTGTTGTGTCCATGTGCTTGCTGTTTCTAATGCTAGTCCTCAAACTTCCATATTTCATTTTCGTGAAATGATCTACTGTTCTTCCGTTAGGGAAGAAATCTATTAAGTTATTTTCCAAAGCATTTATCATCATCAGGTTGTTTCTTTGTTAGCAGATGAAAGGTTATTAGATTAATATGGAAGACATGGGTGAAGGTGGATTTGACACTGAGAGGATTATAAACCATGTGACATGGTTGCCAAAACAGCAAGCATTCTCAGTGGCCATAAACACAAAACACAGTTCATTCAATCATACTTAGAAGTCAGACACACACTTGAGAACCTTTTCCTGCCCTACGTACTAGGGAATATTAATGAGGACATAGAGTATTTGCTAATTGCTAATTTGCTGTGGGATTCTGGATTCTAGACCTTGCTTGTATGAACAAACATCTTTGGGGCTGGCCCGGTGGCGCAAGCGGTTAAGCGAGCGAGCGCCGCTTCGGCGGCCCAGCGTTCGCAGGCCCAGATCCTGGCCACGCACCAACGCACTGCTTGTCAAGCCGTGCTGTGGCAGCGTCCCATATAAAGTAGAGGAAGATGGGCAGGGATGTTAGCTCAGGGCCAATCTTCCGCAGCAAAAAAAAAAAAAGAGGAGGATTGGCATCAGATGTTAACTCAGGGCTGATCTTCCTCACAAAAAAAAAAAAACCATCTTTGATATTCATTTGACTTCAAAAAGATGATTCCCAAATTTAAGGGCACCATATTTTTGGTAGTACCTTTTCTGTTCTCCCAGGGAGCTTTATTGACATAATAACAACGACAATTATGTTATATGTTTACTAATTATAGGAAGTGTACAAAGTACTTAATAGGCATGATTTCATCTAATACTCTTAAAATCCCTATAAGAGATTATATCTCTATTTTTCAAGTAAAAGTAAATGAGGCTTAGAAAGCTAAGAAACTTGCTCAAGACTATACAATTAGTGAATAATATATACAGACTTCATTTACCAATCAACCCCCTTGGTAGATTGAAATTAAAAGCAAGAGTTATGTCCTTCTAATCCTTGAGTCTTTCATACCGTGTCTGACTTTTAGTAAGCACTTGATATAAGTTTGTTTGATGCCTGTGAACTCTTTCTTGGCCAGCCAGACTCTGATTCTGACTCCTCCTCATGTAAAACAAACTCAAGTAGAAGAGCTGGTGGTGAGAATGGATCAGAAAGGAAAGAAGGTGAGGCAAGTCCTACAGCCAGTGGAGAAAAGATAAAGGATGTAGCCATAGCAGTGTTTTGGGAAGGAGATTTTCATTTTTTGACCAAAGGTTGACCCTCTAATAAAGGAAAGACAAGCTCATTTGGCTAGGATCACAATCACTTCATATTAAGCTGACAGTCCAGAGCTGAACTGTGCTGAATCAAAGCTTTTAGGGTCAGATTTGTGTTAAATTAATTTGAGCTTTCTTTCCTGACCCTTCATCTTTATATATTGCTGTATCTTTAAGCGAGTTTAATGGTTAATCCAAATACTACCAATTTGAGCCATCACCCCTGGGACCATTAAGAATTAGTCCTATTAGGAGTGATTTTTATTCTCCTTGTGTTGAATTTTGAAGGGACCAGAACCGACTCTCTCCCCTCTCTTTCTCCTCCTTCCTCGCTGGGTTTCAAGAAGGCCTGCACGATTTTTTGTGGCTGCTCTTCCTGACTTTGCTGTTTTCCCCCTAAACCACATAGTCTAAGTCTGCTGAGTCTCGTGTAACCGAGCACCAAATACGTGGCAATGCTTGACTCAAGAAGGGCAGTAAGAAGCCTTGGGAACGGGTTCCCTGTGGCACTTCACAGTGTTGATCCTGGGTCTCTGCTTTGTCCCTTAGGCATCGGAGGGTCTTTGCAGAACTGTGGAGTTTTAGGACTTGTGCTACTTAATGCTGAGGTGCATCCTTTATGCATTTACCTGTATTTATTATATTTGTCCTAAACTCTGTTTTTTTACTCTGTATCTTTAATTCTGTTAATTATGTAGCTGTTCTCTGTTTTCTTTCTTAGCTGATAACTTATTGACTGATAATGCTCATGTTAACGTTATTTGAGGGCTCTGGTCCCTGGTTCTCTTAAATTGACAAACAGTACATGAAATCCAGTTTCAAACAAACTGATAAACGAGAATGAGCCAGGTCGTTCCAGAGTCTCTGGATCCTAACAAACCAAAATAATATAGTGACCAGATTTTGAGATTGGAGTTATAGTTTTTAAAGCCATAGAGGGGCACATGGCAAATCCACATGACCCACTGCTTAGCTTGGCCCCAACCTGGCACTTTTTATTTTTTAAAATGAGATTCTTCATAGAGCATCAAGAGTAAATCACATGTGAAAAATGTGAATGGGCTTTCCCTCTCCTTTAAATTATTTTTTCCACATAATATGTCCTATAAATTTATTTTTTCTTCTAAAATAATTTCCAAAATGATCCTGGTTCTTGTTTTCCCTTTTGTGTGTGGATAGAAGGGAATCTCATGCACCTGATGTACTTGTTTTGCCCTCTCGATGGTTTGCCTTTTCCTGACCTCAGGTAAACTGGCAGGTGGAGGAGGCTGGCACTGGAGATGGATTCTCTGGCTACTTGGATGATTTCCAGATGGACGTCAGAGGAGCTGCAGCTCCTCACGCTGGGCTTGTTGGAGTCTGTGCTGGGTAATGGCCCGGGGCTGGGTGTGTTAAGGAGGCAACTCTGTTCTCTCATCTTCTCAGAACACACAAGCTGCTTCTGTCTGATCAACCAAAAAAAGGTTATTTCTGAGTTTAAAATTTAGAGTAAGCAGTTCATTTTTTAAAGAAGAAGAAGGGAAAACTTGAAGAATCAATTTTAAGACTGAAAAAAAATAACCATTCCAGAGAAGTATGCATGAAGTTTTGATTGATTGTTTTGCATAGTAGAAAAAAGATTAATCTCTCCACCTATATTCATAACACTCATTAAAATCAGCTTTCTGTGAGAGAGAGCTGTATCCATGACTGGCTTCCTGAGAATGTGAGCTGCTTTGGGCAAATTCTGTCTCATCCTTCCTTTTCTGTATCTGCTACATTCCTGACATAATACCTCACACTCAGGAGGCTTTCCTGAAGTTACTCTTCTAATTGAGTAGAGACAGAATAAAGCAACATTTTTGAAGGTTGCACTATGAATTTATGAAGAACTAGACTGTAGAGCGCCAACTGAATTCCATTTGTACCCATTCAGAGGGAGTATTTGTAATATTGAACTCAAGATTCACTTGACTAATGAGTTCAGCAATATGTTAGAAGGAAAGAAAGAAGAAAACAGATTCAAGTGAAGTAGCCGTTAATCTGAACCGAAACCTTTGAATCTTAGAATTTCAGTGTTGAATGTTGGAAATCATTTGAGTGATAAAATCCAAATGTGTTTCTATGTTTTCTGATAATTATTTTATAAAATGTTTGAAAAGATTTCTATTTTAAAATTCATTATGAGGAGACAAACTTACTTGCTATGACAGAGGCATGTGTATTTGTGTAAATTTGAAGGCCCTGTGCTTTGTCATAGAAATATCCCCAAGTTCTTGATTCAGCTTTGTGTGACATTGGACATCGTATGGCATTGGACATACACTTTTGAACCAGTTTATAAAATGGGAATAATGTATATCTTAGAGAGTTTTGTGATACTCAAGAAAACATACCTAAAAAACATTTTCTATAGGATAGACAAATGTTATTAGTCTTCCTACCTTCCTATCTAGAAAGTACAGAAATTTTCTAAGTTGTATAAATTTTTCTTCTTGTGTTTTTAATTTTGTCAAAACAAATAGAAATAAAAAGTTTATACTTTAGGACATCCTTTTAATGCATTTTAATATTAAATATTAGAATATATTTACCAGTTTCTAAAATATTTATACAAACTTTTAAATTACTTTGGAGAGTTTAATAAACTTCACATTTTATTTTTGGATTTTTAAATTTTGAATTCACTCTAGAATTATCTTTATTCTTTGATTCTAAGTCCTTTTCCATATTGGATATATCTCTCAAGAATGATTGTTTTCCCACTTCTGGCTATATATCAAAAGGAAACAAAATCAGTATCTTGAAGAGATATCTATACCCTCATGTTCAGTGCAGCATTATTCACAGTAGCCAAGATATGGAAACAACCTAAATGTGTGTCAGTGAGTGAATGGGTAAGAAACTGTGGTGCGTATGTATGTGTGTGTATATATATATATGTGTGTATACACACACACACACACACACACACACAATGGAATATTATTCAGCCTTACTAAAGAAGGAAATCTTGCCATTTGTACAACATGAATGAACCTAGAGAACATCATGCTAAGTAAAATAATCCAAACACAGAAAGACACTTACTGCATGATCTCACTTGAATGTGGAATCTGAAATAGTTGAACTCATAGAAACAGAGGATAGAGTGGTGGTTGACAGGGGTTGGAGGGTGGAAGAAATGCAGAGATGTTGATCTAAGGGTACAGAGTTTCAGTTATGCAAGAATAAGTTCTGGAGATCTAATATACAGCACGGGGGCTATAGTTATATCAATAACGTACTATATACATGAAATTTGCTAATGCTATTTTTTGCTACTAATTTTCTAATAATAATAGTGTAGATCTTAAGTGTTTTCACTGCACACACAGAGCAAAAAAATGGTAACTGTGTAAGATATGGATATTTTAATTAGCTTGTTTGTGGTGATCATTTCACAGTGTATACGCATGTCAAACATCAAGTTTTACACCTTAAATATATACTACTTTTATTTGTCAACTGTACCTCAATAAAGCTGGGGAAAAAAATACATTATTCTGAATAGTATTTATTTTTTGCCCTAAGTACTCTATGGTTAAATGTTGTCATAAACAGTTACATTTAAATGTATTTATATTGTTCAACTTCTTGAATATCTTCTAAAGTATATCATTTAAATTTTATAATCATTTATTTCCTCAAAGGCCTGAAAAAATTTTTTGTTTTAATATGGGATGGACTTTAGTTTTCATATTGTGATGGTTAGCGAGGACCAGTAGAGGGAGCTCCAACTCATCTTTCTTGGTGAATTTAGCTCTCAACTTGAAAATGTAGGTTTGTGGAGAAGGCACACTTAAAAATAAACTTAACACATGGTTATTAAAATTTTCAAAGGATGAAAATTGTAATTCTCCTTAACTTTGAGGGGGGAAACAGTCTCACTCACATTTCCATGCTTTTAAGTAGACTACCCTCAAATAACTAAGCAAAAACTTCTACACATGTAACCTCTTATAAGTGATCCATCACACAACCCAAGACTTTTAAAATCAAGACTCTATCTCTGGTCAGTTGAGGAGGAGGAGGAAGAGTGATGGTGATAATGTTATTGTTTGAAGTGAAGGTAAGTAAGGTAAAATTTGAAATAATTGGTAGATAGTCACAATAGCAATGTTATACTCAGGTGAATTGCTGAGTCATTCTGTAGGATAGGGAGAGAACGAAAATTTCCTTTTACTTGGAAATGTTATGCTTTGAGAAGGTTTTTAAATCAAAATCTAGAAAGGCTCTAGAACCTTTGCTCATACCTAGAGTGCTAGACCTAATTATTACCTGTTGCTTTCTTTATAGACCCCAGAAGAAAATATCATGTGAGGCTGCTGGCTTACAGCAACGTAGAAGATGGCTATCAGGCAGACCAGACAGTCAGCACGCCGGGATGCGTGTGTAAGTAGCTCCTTTCACTATGGCTCACACTCCTTTTTCTCCTCCTCCTTCTCCTTTAAATTTGTCTCATTGCTACTTGAAGGCCTTGGTGGTTTTATTACTTTATATCCTCCATAGTGCCTAACGTACTATCTTGAACAAGTATGTGCTCAGTAAATATTTCAGTGAGATGTATTTAATTATAAGAATCTATTTTAGTTTTGCATGCAAAAGAGAATTAGATATTTAACTGGGTAAAATAGCCATCGAATACCTACATACTGAGTTTTCTTTTATCTGCTTTAACCTTGAGGCTAATTATTTTCTTCCAATTGCCGTTCAGTTTTATTGCTCCTAAGAGCTGTTGGGTTTTATTGCTGCCAAAGAGGGTTTCTGGATATTTTTGGCTGGTAGCTTGACTTCTCTGTGCTTCTGTTTTCTAATCTGTTAAGTATTGATAATGTTTGATTCCTTAGCTCACTCATGGAAGAGTTGGCTCAGGTTTGAAGGATATATCTCTAGACCACTGTGAACTTCTGGTAGAAGAAAGACCTAAAGTCAACTTTAGGGTGGGGTATTTTGATTTTACCATTTCACCACTTTCTACATCAAATGTTATGCCGTGAGGTGAATTAACATTGTCTTTTTCAATAGCTGTTCGTGATCGCATGGTTCCTCCTCCACCACCACCCCACCATCTCTATGCGAAGGCTAACACCTCATCATCCATCTTCCTGCACTGGAGGAGGCCTGCGTTCACCGCTGCGCAAATAATTAACTACACCATCCGCTGTAACCCTGTTGGCCTGCAGAATGCTTCTCTGGTTCTGTACCTTCAAACGTATGTAGCTTCTGTTAATGGTTGTTTTCTTGGCTTTCCTCTCCACTCACACTTACTTCTTACCGTCTTGGGCCAGCTTGAGCTTCAGCTGTAACCATTGATCTCAGGATTTATCTTACTTGTAAAATAGCTGGGGGTTTTACATCTTCACCGTACTCAGTTCTGAAAACTGCGTCTTCTGACGTTTCGTTTCCCTAAATGATTTTTTTATTTCCCCAGCCTCATGCAACAAGATTAGGCAAGAAGCTATTATTGCTTTCAAGTGGCCAAACTTAGCATATTTAAAGAAAGAAACAAAAGACCATTTTCATGCTGGCATCAAAAAATAAAGCTAGTGATTCTGTTTTCTAGGTTGTAGTTAGAAAGATGCCCATCACTATGCTTTAAAAGAATGATTTGACTTTCAATATTTCAAAGGAAATCCTTTGTATTGGGACATTTCTATACTGTTTAATTTCCTAGTTTCCTCTCAAAGAGGCAATTTTTAGGCTTATTTCTGTAAGATAATACCAAATGTCATACTTCAGTAGTCAAATTAGGTTGCTCTTTTAGTCTAAAAAGAAATTTTGTTTAATTGTGGTAACCTTGGTTTATAACATTATATAAATTTCAAGTGCACATCATTATAGTTCGCTTTCTGTGTTGACTACATCATGTTCACCACCCAAAGACTAATTACCATCCATCGCCATACGCATGTGCCCTGTCACCCCTTTCGCCCTCCTCCTAAAAAAAATTTTTTAAAGAAAATGAAGAGCTAATAAGTAGTAACAATATGCCCTACCTGTATTGATAGGAAATACTGACAGTCTTTAGAAACGGTGTGCTATTGGCATTAATAACTTCATTACTCATTGTTATAGATCAGAAACTCACATGTTGGTTCAAGGTCTGGAACCAAACACCAAATATGAATTTGCTGTTCGATTGCGTGTGGATCAGCTTTCCAGTCCCTGGAGCCCCGTTGTCTACCATGCTACACTTCCGGAAGGTAAAGAAAGCAGCTCCCTATGGGTTTTACCTGAATGTTTAAAAAATATATATGTCGTTTTGAAGAGGATACTGCCCTGGTTGCCACCTACCCGTTGACATGTATGTATTTGTTTTGTTTCTTTTGAAATTTCTTTTGAAATTTTGAAGTGTCTTTTCCTTTATTATATTTAAATTTTTTTCCTCTCTGTGTGTATGTATTGTACAAGCAAGTGGGCTTAAATTTAGTGTCTCATTAGGGGAAACTAAGTTTTTTTAATCAGGCGTGCTTTTTAAGGCTGCACGCAAGTAACTTAAAATGAAAGTAAATGAATAATGTATTTTGTGATGTTAGGAGCCCACAGTAGAACCTGTTTCATCTATATGAGTGATGGCTTGATGCTGTGTGCAGTGGATATGATTCCTGACTGGGCACCATTTCTGTAGCTGATCTTTGGCTCTCGCCGAGATACGTTACGTCTCTAGACCTGCATTTCCTTCTCTCTAGAATGAGAGTGAAGGACTAGATGATCTATAAGGACCATTGCAGCTTTATGTAATTATGCTGAGAGAAAGCAAAGGACATTTATGATCCTAGGGCTTCCTTGCTATGGTGTTGCCAACATTCCATATGTGATGTGATGCCAAAAACCAGCTCTTCACACTTTTAGCTCATACTAAACATGGGGTCAACTAAAATCCCAAGATTTCACTACTTTTCGCAGATATAAATTATTAATCTAAAGTCTGCCCTATAAACTCACTGATTCACAGTTTTTTGGAGAATGACTAAATTTTGGTCTCAGAAGTACTTTCATCAATGGCTTCCTAGATCAGGTTAAGTATATGTTCTATACATTGTAGTAAGAAATGTAGCTTAGATTCAGTATCTCTTGGGCTGTGACTCGACTCGGTATCTAATGGGCATGTGCTGCTGGTGGAACTGTAAACCTTTCTAGTTACCAATTTGGCAAAACAATAACAAGAGCCCTAAAAGTGCTTACAACGTTTGACTTAGTATTTCCCCATCTGGGAATCTACCATCTCCTTTATATTTTTTTAATGTTTTAAACATTATAAAAATGAAATTAGCTTTCAAGGAAAGAAGAAAAAATAGTATTTTATCGTTATCACTAATGATCTGTAAAAGCTATGATTTTGAGATGTTTTTACAGTGGTTTCTAGTTTTTCAAACTCTTTTCTATGCCTGTCAGTCTGTTAACCAGGTATTTGAGTGTTTGTGACCGTTTTATCCTAGTGATACCATATTTTCTACCTGTGTGCACAGCACCAGCAGGCCCACCAGTTGGAGTAAAAGTGACATTGATAGAGGATGACACTGCTCTGGTTTCTTGGAAACCCCCTGATGGCCCAGAGACAGTTGTGACCCGCTATACCATCTTGTATGCGTCCCGGAAGGCCTGGATTGCAGGAGAGTGGCAGGTCCTACACCGAGAAGGTAAATATGATCATAAATTACCAGAGAGGATGAAAAGTAAGATTATTAACGATAAGGAAACAAAGGAAAAGAGCGATCTAGAGTTTGTTTTGAATTCATAATAACAAATTTTTAAGGATTTTGGTTTTATTCAAAGAACGTTAGGAAGCCATCAACATGTTTTAAGCATGAGCATATGATTCACCTTTCAGAGAGAGCACTCTGATTGTTGTGAATAGAAGAGGTTTGGTTGAGGAGTAGGGGTAAGAGTGATACGGAGAGACTAGTTAGTAATTGTAGTGGTCCAGGAAGAAGATAGTAAACCTGGATTAGGGGATGGGGATTGAGATGGAAAGGAGAGGATTGTTGAAAGATATTAAGAAGGTAAAATCAACAGGCTTAGTATCTTAAGGTGGGGGGCGATAAGGGAGGGAGAATTGTTATAGATAATTACTAGATTTCCCGTGGTGGTGTGTCTTAGACTCGAGTAGCAAACACTGGAAGAAGACCTGGTTTAAGAGAGAAGACCTTTGTATGGCTACTAAAATGGTCCACATGCAAATAAATTGACCCATATGATACAGGATCCACTTACAGACAGGGAAAAGCTGATCAGGGTGTTAAGAACACTGAATTTAATTTTTTAACACCAGATTTTTTTTTTTTTTAGCTGAGAAAAATTGTATTCTAAAACTCAACATTCTTACTGCATGCTTTTATCATTATATCCTTTTTAAATTTTTGAGTCTTCCATTTGGATAAGTCCAATATGCCACTTTTTAGTTGGGCCATCACATAAATAGTAAAACTTCATTATTTTGGCACTTTCTTAATTCAGACATGCATGCTGGGAAAAGAACTGTTTGCCAAGCAGTTAAAAACTTAAGAAGGATTTCAAGAAGGAAATTTGTTGGACATCTACATATTCTAAACACTTTACAGTACTAGGCGCTTCTACATACGTTTTACCTTTTTGGGGGATATTTACCAAATTAAGAGAGTAAACTTTAAAGACACTTTCATGGATGTAATATAAAACTCTTTATGCAATTGTAAAATAAACAAATGGTCACTTTAGCTGGAGTTGTGATAGTTGTATATTCATATTTGTCACTAAGCAGAAGCCCCACTGAGTAATAATTTTCTAGTCACTGAAGAGACTTGAAAGTAACAAGTACTTGCCAGCAATACAATTTTATATTTGTATCAATTATTTGTTGCTACCTAACAAACCACTCTAAAACTTGGCCATTTTATTTTCTCACAATTCTGTGAGCCAGCAGTTTGGACTGGGATCAGCTGGGCACTTCTTCTGTTGATCTCTCCTGAGGTCACTCATGAGGCTGTCATCATCTCACAGTTTCAACAGAGTGTGGGTAGCTTAAAAACAGCAAGAGAGAGTTCCAACTTCAGGAAGAGAGGGAGGAAGCCCCATGTACAAAACTTTTGCAAGCCTCTGCTTGCATCACATTCGGTAATGTCCCCCTGGGCAAAGCAAATGTAGGCAAGCCCAGAGTTAGTGTGGAGAGGACTGCCCACAGGTGTGGATAGATGGAGGCATAATTTGTTTGGGGCTATTAGTCTTACAATCTACCGCAATATGTACATTTTTTAATTGAGGTAAAATTGGTTTATATACATTGCACGTGTTCATCATTTTATTTTGATTTCTGTATGGACTATATCATGTTCACCACCAAAAGTTTAGTTGCCATCCATCTCTGTATGAATGTGCCACAATATTCTTTAAGTGTATAATTCAGTTTTAGTTAATTAATTCCAAAATGATTTATTAACACATTTGATCAAGTGACTAACTTGATTTCATGACATATTATTTATAAGTATTAATAAAGAATTTTGATCACATGAGCACATACTTCTTTTAGCTCTTCATTTGTACCTGCCTAAAAATAAACAGTATTTTGTTTTGGTTCCTTTTAATGCATTCATTTGTCAGTTTCAGACAAGGCTCAGAAAACAACATTTTGCCTCGCTGATGGCCCAGTAGTGAAATGGATTGTAATGGCAGGTTTTTATATTTATAAAAGCCTTTGTAACTGTATAATCGTGCATAGAGGAAAAAAAATATTTTTGCTATTATCCTGCTTTTGTGATTTTAAGAAACATTCTCAGTGTAAAGCTTTTGTCTTTTGTTAAATGTAGAGAACCTTTTTCATAGCTAATGCTAGTAATTCATACAAAACAAAATAAACAATTATAAGTAAAAAGCAATTGAGTTTACCTTTTTGAGAGAGGAAAATATAAAGGGTTTGAGTCACCCACTTTGAAATGAAAAGCAAAGCATACAACATGGCATTAAAAGAAAAAAATAAAATGTAAAATAGTCTTTAGTATCTGATTATGGCAACTTTTGGAAAAGGTAAAGATGTAGAAAAAGCTGGAGGAAAAAAGGAGGGAGAATATCAATATCTCTTTCCTGTATGTCTGTTAATCTTCTGCACATGTTATGTTTATGCATATTTACATGTATAATTAATTCACATATTTATTGCTAAGTGGAATAAGACTTTTTCATTAATCAAAACATTTTAAAAATGTTTCTGGGGACCATATGATATTTGTGGCTAAAATTATACATGGTAAAATGGTTGAGCAGAAATGTGATATGAAATTATGCTTGTTTATAATATAAAGTGGATCAGAAATCACAGCCTTTACCTTCCTGATATGCAGTAAATCAGCACAGACTACTCAATTATTTTAAAATCTGAAAGGCACTGTGGGAAATCATGCTCTACTACAGCAGTTCCTGAACTCTCTTCCTCAAAGCACGAGTTTCCCAAGATTGTAAAGATGCTCTTCCTTCAAAAACAAAAAAAAAGTTCCATGACTAAATAAATTTGGGAAACACCATATATCATTTCCTCCTGTTAGAGATTCACATTGAAAATTAAAGTCCTGGGGCCGGACCGGTGGCACAAGCAGTTAAGTGCGTGCACTCCTCTGCGGCGGCCCGGGGTTCGCCGGTTCGGATCCCAGGCGCGCACCGACGCACCGCTTGGCAAGCCACGCAGTGGTGGCGTCCCATATAAAGTGGAGGAGGATGGGCATGGGCGTTAGTCCCGGACCAGTCTTCCTCAGCAAAAAGAGGAGGATTGGCAGATGTTAGCACAGGGCTGATCTCCTCACCAAAAAAAAAAAAAAAAAGAAAATTAAAGTCCTTCAATAAAGGAATCCATTTAACTCAACATTCGCCAAATAAATTGGACCTCTAATAGTAGGAACATATTGATCTATTAAATGAATTCCTACTGAATGATTACTATGTGACAGGCTCTTTTCTAGGCATTGGCAGTACCACAGTGAACAAAACAATGTCCCTTCCCCATTGGAGCTTACATCTCAGATAACACACAAACAAATCTATAACTATTTAGGTAGTGTCATAAGTGCTATAAAGAAAGCTGCGATATGGGGAAGAGACAAAGTGGTGGAGGTAGTAAGGTAAGTTCTTTTGGAAAAAAATGACATCCGAGCAGAGCCATGTGGATATCTGGGGGAAGTGAAAAGGCCCTGAGACAGAAGTGTGCTTGGCATGTTAGAGGAACAACAAGAAGGCCAGGGAGGCTAGAGTGAGGGGAAGAGCAGGTGGTGGGAAATGGAGGGAGGTAACCAAGGGCAGATCTTGTAGGGCAGACTTTGTGGACCACAGATTTTATTGTAAGAGAGATAGAAGACATTGGAGACTTTTGATCAGATTTACATTTTAAAGGGATTACTCTGGCAGCTACCTGTAACAGCCACTTGAAAAATTGTTTCTAAGGAGGTAAGAGTAGAAGTTGGGAGAGCATTAATACACAGGTGTCCACATGAGAGTTAATGGGGGTTTGGACAGGGGTGATAACGGGGAAGGTAATAAGAAGCTATTAGAACATAATTTGAAAGAACAGCCCACTAGATTTGCCACAGATTGATGTGGAGCATAAGAAAAAAGAGAAGCCATATTGGTAGGGGAGGGGCTGGCCTGGTGGCGCAAGCGGTTAGGAGCATGCTCTCCGCTGTGGCGGCACGGGGTTCGCTGGTTCGGATCCCAGGCGCACACTGACGCACAGCTTGGTAGGCCATGCTGTGGCGGCGTCCCATATAGTGTGGAGGAAGATGGGCACGAATGTTAGCCCGGTCCCAGTCTTCCTCAGCAAAAAAAAGAGGAGGACTGACGGATGTTAGCACAGGGCTGATCTCCTCACACACACAAAAAATTGGTGGGGGAAATCAAAGGTTTGGTTTTGAACATATTATATTTGAGTTGCCTCTTACATGTCCAAGTAGAGAGGCTGAATAAGCAGTGGAGGGTTAGGTTCATGGGAGAGGTATGGACTAGTGGTATAACTTAGAAGTCATCAGTGTGTAGATGATATTTAAGACTGTGGAACTGGAAAAAAAATCACTTAGGAAAAAATCACTTAGAAGCAAGGTCTGAGACTACGTTCTGGAGCACTTCTCCAACCTCGAAATCGTACCCTTTACTTTTACATTTTAAATAAATACTCCTTTGAGGCCGGCTCAGTGGTGTAGTGGTTAAGTTTGCATACTCCACTTTGACGGCCCGGGTTTGCAGGTTCAGATCTCAGGCATGGACCTACAACACAGCTTGCCAAGCCATGTGTGTGGTGGCATCCCACATACAAAACACAGAATATTGGCACAGATGTTAGCTCAGTGACCATCTTCCTCAGCAAAGAGAGGAGGATTGACAACAGATGTTAGCTCAGGGCCAATCTTCCTCACCAAAAACAAACAAAACAGGGTGATGTCAGCATCATGGCGGAGTGAGCTTTCCCGTGAACTCTTCCCCCGATAAGATACAACAAAAGGAACAGTCACAGACCAACAACGGAATCCCAGACAGTGAAAAGCTAGAGCGGAGGGATCCACACTGCTGCACATCTGAGAGCGGAACGTGCTGGGCCCCCAGAGGAAGTGGGGAGAGGTAAGGAGAACTCCTCTCCCGCCCCATCAGGTCAGCGATCCCGGTCCGCGCGGCTCCCAGAGAGGGGGGAGAGGCGGCCCTCAGCGGGGAAACCGTGGCTCTTCGGACTCTCTCAGCCAGTGGGAAACTCCGGCACAGAGGACTCAGAGGAGCCACAGGGCTACCATCAACATCTGAGCACCCCAGAGAGCAGATAAAGAGGGGCAAACGAGAAGCCTCCCCCGTCAGGGACCCAGAGGGGAAAAGAGAGAGCTCCCCCCTCCCCGCAAACCGGACTCTGCAGCTCAACCGACCAGACCAGACCTATCGATCCGCGGCAGACCAGACCAAGTGATCCGCGACACACCAGACCAAGTGATCCGCGGCAGACCTGATCAAACGACGGGACCCGTGGATCGCAGCAGGGAAAAAAAAACAAAACTGCGGATCACAGCAGAAAAACCGGGGCAGAGCGCAGGGGGCTTAGACTACACAGCCCTTTACCACCAGACAGTGGTGGCAGGTGGAAATTGCAACCAGAGATTTCCAGGATGAGGAAAAACAAAACCAACACAGGAACCATAATGCAAAAATATATGAAATCACCAGACCAGAAACAAAATGAAAAGCACCCAGAAATCAACCCCGAAGACACAGAAATCCATAAACTAAATGACAGAGATTTCAAAATAGCTATCATAAAAACACTCAACGAAATACGAGACAACACAGACAAACAATTCAATGAGATTAGGAGTTTCTTCACAAAAGAGATTGAAATCATAAAGAAAAACCAATCAGTGCTGATGGAGATGAAGAACACAATGGAGGAGATAAAGGAGAATCTGGAATCTCTAAAGAACAGAGCTGACAATATGGAGGAAAGAATTAGCACCTTAGAGGATAGGAATACAGATATACTCCAGATGGAAGAGGAGAGAGAACTAAGACTAAAAAGAAATGAAGAAAGACTCCGAGAAATATCTGACTCTATTAGAAAATGTAACATAAGAATTATAGGTATTCCTGAGGGAGAGGAGAGGGAAAGAGGAACAGAGAGCCTATTCAAGGAAATAATAGCTGAGAATTTCCCAAATCTGGGGAAGGAGCAGGAAATACCAGTAAGCGAAGCCAACAGGACACCTATATATATTAACAGACAAAGGCCTTCACCACGACACCTAGTGGTAAGGCTAGCCAGGGTCAACGACAAAGAAACCATATTAAGGGCAGCTAGACAAAAACAAAAAATAACGTACAAAGGAACTCCCATCAGGCTCTCAGGAGATTTCTCAACAGAAACTTTACAGGCTAGAAGAGACTGGAATGATATATTCAAAATACTGAAAGACAAAAACTTTCAGCCAAGAGTACTCTATCCAGCAAAAATATCCTTCAAATATGATGGAGAAATAGTAACTCTCCCAGATAAACAAAAGCTAAGGGAGTTCATGGCCACAAGACCCCCACTACAAGAAATACTCAAGAAGGCCCTCAGGCCTGAAAAAAAGAAGAGAAAGAGAACACAAAGCTTGGAGTAAGGAGAAAAGTAGGTAGACAAACTCAGAAAAATAGTAGATCTTTACCGGAATAGGTTAGTAACCACTTAAATACTAAATTCAAAGATCAAAGGAAGAAATTCACCAAAAATAAATTTAACCTCATCACTGTAAACACACAGCCACAACACAAGACAGAATAAAGTATAACAAGAAAAACTTAGAAGGGGAAGAGGAAAGCGACTGAATTGATTTAGTGTAAGGAAATAGGAGGCCATCAGATAATGGACTATCTCATACGCAAGATTTTTTGCCCAAACCTCAAGGTAACCACTAAACAAATAATCAAAACAAAACCACATATGATAAACAAAAAGAAAACTAGAAGAGTCATAAGACAGAACAACCAAACTGAATTGGCAGTCCAAAACAAATGGGACAAGAAACAAAGGAAATGCAAAAGAACCAGAAAATAAGTGACAAAACAGCAACATTAAGCCCTCATATATCAATACTTACCCTAAATGTAAATGGATTGAACTCTCCAATCAAAAGATACAGAGTGGCAGGATGGATTAAAAAGCAAGACCCAACAATATGCTGCCTTCAGGAAACACATCTTAGCGCTAAAGACAAGCACAGGCTCAGAGTGAAAGGATGGAAGACAATACTCCAAGCTAATGGCAAACAAAAGAAAGCAGGTGTTGCCATACTCATATCAGACAAAGTAGACTTCAAGATAAAACAGGTTAAGAAAGACAAAGAAGGGAAATATATAATGATAAAAGGGACACTCCATCAAGAAGACATATCACTTATAAATATATATGCACCCAACATAGGGGCACCAATGTACATAAAGCAACTATTAACAAACCTAAAAGGAGAAATCAACAACAACACAATAATAGTAGGGGATCTTAACACCCCACTTACAGCAATGGATAGATCATCCAGACAAAAAGTCAATAAAGAAATAGTAGACTTAAATGAAAAACTGGACGAGATGGACCTTGTAGACATATACAGAGCACTCCATCCAAAAACAGCTGACTAAACATTCTTCTCAAGCGCACATGGAACATTCTCTAGGATAGACCATATGTTGGGAAACAAAGCAAGCCTTAATAAATTTAAGAAGATTGAAATCATAACAAGCATCTTTTCAGACCATAAGGCTATGAAACTGGAAATGAACCATGAAAAAAAAAACTGGGAAAGTGACAAAAAATGTGGAGATTAAACAACATGCTACTGAACAACCAATGGATCATTGATGAAATTAAAGGAGAAATCAAAAACTATCTGGAAACAAACGAAAAGGATAATATGCCATATCAAACCATATGGGATGCAGCAAAAGCGGTCCTGAGAGGGAAACTCATAGCGATACAAGCCCACCTTAACAAACAAGAAAAAGCCCAAATAGGCAACCTTAAATTACACCTAACAGAACTAGAAAAAGAAGAACAAACAAAGCCCAAAGCCAGCAGAAGGAGAGAAATAATAAAAATCAGAGCAGAAATAAATGAAATTGAGACCAAAAAAACAGTAGAAAGAATTAATGAAACAAAGAGTTGGTTCTTTGAGAAGATAAACAAAATCGACAAACCCTTAGCCAGGCTTACTAAGAAAAAAAGAGAAAAGGCTCAAGTAAATAAAATTAGAAATGAAAGAGGAGAAATTACAACGGATACCATGGAAATACAGAGGATTATAAGAGAATACTATGAGAAATTATATGCCAACAAATTGGACAATCTAGAAGAAATGGATAAATTCTTAGACTTATACAACCTCCCAAAATTGAACCAAGGAGAAATGGAGAATCTGAATAGACCAATCACAAGTAAAGAGATTGAAATAGTAATCAAAAACCTCCCAAAAAATAAAAGTCCAGGACCAGATGGCTTCTCCAGTGAATTTTACCAAACATTCAAAGAAGATTTAATACCCATCCTTCTCAAACTATTCCAAAAAATAGAGGAAGATGGAACACTTCCTAAATCATTCTACGAGGCCAACATCACCCTGATACCAAAACCAGACAAAGACAATACAAAGAAAGAAAATTACAGGCCAATATCGCTGATGAACATTGATGCAAAAATCCTCAACAAAATATTGGCAAACCGAATACAACAATACATTAAGAAGATCATACACCATGATCAAGTGGGATTTATACCAGGGACGCAGGGATGGTTCAACATCCGCAAATCAATCAACGTGATACATCACATCAACAAAACAAAGAATAAAAACCACATGATCATCTCAATAGACGCAGAGAAGGCATTTGACAAGATACAACATCCATTTATGATAAAAACTCTCAATAAAATGGGAATAGAAGGAAAGTACCTCAACATAATAAAGGCCATATATGACAAACCCACAGCCAACATCATACTCAACGGGGAAAGACTGAAAGCCATTCCTCTGAGAACAGGAACGAGGCAGGGCTGCCCACTCTCACCACTCCTGTTCAACATAGTACTGGAGGTTTTGGCCAGAGCAATTAGGCAAGAAAAAGGAATAAAAGGAATCCAAATAGGTAACGAAGAAGTGAAACTCTCACTATTTGCAGATGACATGATTGTATATATAGAAAACCCTAAAGAATCTGTTGGAAAACTGTTAGAAACAATCAACAACTACAGCAAAGTTGCAGGGTACAAAATCAATCTACAAAAATCAGTTGCATTTCTATATGCTAATAATGAACTAACAGAAAGAGAGCTCAAAAAGATAATACCATTTACAATTGCATCAAAAAGAATAAAATACCTAGGAATAAATCTTACCAAGGAGGTGAAGGACCTATACAATGAGAACTACAAGACATTATTGAAAGAAATCCATGAGGACATAAAGAAATGGAAAGATATCCCATGCACGTGGATTGGAAGAATAAACATAGTTAAAATGTCTATATTACCTAAAGCAATCTACAGATTCAATGCAATCCCAATCAGAATCCCAATGACATTCTTCACAGAAATAGAAAAAAGAATACTAAAATTTATATGGGGCAACAAAAGCCCCCAAATAGCTAAAAAAATCCTAAAGAAAAAGAACAAAGCAGGAGGCATCACAATCCCTGACTTCAAAACATACTACAAAGCAATAGTAATCAAAACCGCATGGTACTGGTACAAAAACAGACACACAGATCAATGGAACAGAATTGAAAGCCCAGAAATAAAACCACACATATACGGACAGCTAATTTTCGACAAAGGTGCTAAGGACATGCAATGGAGAAAGGAAAGTCTCTTCAATAAATGGTGCTGGGAAAACTGGACAGCCACATGCAAAAGAATGAAAGTGGACCATGTGCTATCGCCATTCACAAAAATTAACTCAAAATGGATCAAAGACCTGAAGGTGAGACCTGAAACTATAAAACTCATAGAAGAAAATATAGGCAACACACTATTTGACATTGGTTTTAAAGGAATCTTTTCGGATGACATGCCTACCCAGACTAGGGAAACTAAAGAAAAAATAAACAAGTGGGACTTTATCAGATTAAAGAGCTTTTATAAGACAAATGAAACCAGAATCAAGATGAACAGACAACCAACCAGCTGGGAGAGAATATTTGCAAAACATACATCTGACAAGGGGTTGATCTCCATAATATATAAAGAACTCACACAACTGAACAACAAAAAAACAAACAACCCGATCAAAAAATGGGCAGAGGAAATGAACAGACACTTCTCCAAGGAAGATATACAGATGGCCAATAGGCACATGAAAAGATGCTCAACATCACTAATCATCAGGGAAATGCAAATCAAAACAACACTAAGATACCACCTCACGCCCGTTAGAATGGCTGTAATCACCAAGACAAAAAACAACAAATGTTGAAGAGGATGTGGAGAAACAGGAACCCTCATACACAGCTGGTGGGAATGCAAATTGGTGCAGCCTCTATGGAAAATGGTATGGAGATTCCTCAAAGAATTAAAAATAGAGATGCCCTATGATCCAGCCATCCCACTACTGGGAATCTATCCAATGCACCTGAAATCAACAATCCAAAGAGGCTTATGCACCCCTGTGTTCATTGCAGCATTATTCACCATAGCCAAGAAGTGAAAGCAACCTACGTGTCCCTCGACTGACGATTGGATTAAGAAAATGTGGTATATATATACAATGGAATACTACTCGGCCATAAAAAAAGACAAAATCGTCCCATTTGCAACAACATGGATGGGCCTGGAGCGTATTATGTTAAGTGAAATAAGCCAGAAAGAGAAAGACAAACACTGTATGATCTCACTCATATGTGGAATATAAACCAACACATGGACAGAGAAAACTGGACTGTGGTTACCAGGGGCAGTGGGGGTGGGGGGTGGGCACAAGGGGTGAAGGGAGTCATATATATGGTGGTGGACAAACAAAAATGTACAACCCAAAATTTCACAATGTTAGAAACCATTAAAACATCAATAAAAAAAAAAAACACACACAAAAAAACACTCCTTTGGTGACAGCTCATATTTTAATATAAGTTCAATTGGCATTTACTGAGAATTGTCTTGTACAAAGCATTATGCTAGCCACTGTAAGCTGTTCCAATATGAAAAAATAAATTTCTGTTCTCCAGAAAGGGAAGAGATCAGAGGTGAGGAAGAAGACAACTTTCATTGAGTATATACACTTGTGTTAGACACTTGCCAGTGGTAGTTTATTTAATCCTTATAATAGTTATATTATTTTATAATCCTTATAATATATATTATATTGTCAGTAATGTGCCCCAAGTCACAAGTTACTTGGTGGGTAGCATGCCAGCATTTGATCAATATTGATCCAACACTGAGCCTATCATGCTGTCTGGTTTGTGAAACTCCTAGTCTAGCTAAAGATGTAGACACATAAAAGGCAGTAGACTGAACTAATCACACTGATATTGAGACAGTCTACTGAGAGCATAGGGACTGTCAGATCACTTCAGTATTTGAGAACTGCTTTGAGTGTGCTCATAGGGGAACCAGAATGTTAAGTTTTCTTTCTTTGTCTGAAGGAAGACACTTTGTGGAAGGAAGGGGAGTGCGCATACACACACACAGCTCATCCGCTTATAAAATTTCAATTAAATGAAAAGAGGTTTAATTTCAGGTAGTAATTGGTTTTTGCCAAGCACTTTTTAAAATTAAGTGTAAAGTATTCTGTAATAAAGGAAAACTCTATTTGTCTATTTGTGAAGAAATTGAAATGTTCTTCCTTTCAGCTAATTTTAACATGTCACAATACATCTTTGTTTTTTAATTCACCTGCCTGAGAACATGGTAACAGTGGAAAGACTCTTGTCCATTCTAAATAAGGCTCAGTTTGTTTATTTAACAGTTGTGTACTCAAGTAGCTCACACTCCCTCCAGGCCAAGTTGAAACCAGAGAACATGAAAACAAACTGTATTCGGCTCCTCACATAGCTGTTCAGTTCGGCTGCCTCACACCATGTGACCTGCAGAGGTGGCCTCTGAATCATGACCTTAGCTCTAAGATCACCCTACATTTCACTTGCATTATGAAATACACTCTGGCAAGTTCATTAGAGTAGCCAGCTCTGGCCTGGAGGTGACTGCTACAAGCTATTGTAAGCTCTTTGAAGCTTTGTAAAGATGCCCTGAGTTAGGAAAAAATGAGATGAAATCACTGTAGGAAAGCTCGATTCCCCTGTGAATATCCAGCCACAGATGCAGTGCTGGAAGAACTTTCTGGTTGAATTTCTATTGCACCTGCTTTCTTAACATTAGGATTAATTCCTAGGGTGGGAGTCCCTTTTGTAAGAAAATACTTCAGTGCAGTGGCAGAACAAGAGCAGAAAGACCCCTCAAGAAATAGCAGTGTCCAAATGGGAATCCTTCTTAGCAGTCATGCCAACAGAGAAAATACCTTTCAGTACCAAATATCATATGTAAATTCAAATGATGCTTACTTTTGGAGAGAAGTAGATGCTAGGCAGATGACTGGTGATAATTTTGGTAGTTAATCTGAGGTCTTCAGACCTCTTCAAGACTCTGAGGTTCCTACCTAACTGGCATTTTCTTTCCTATTTATGTTCAAGAAATCTTAGATAATGATTACGAGGGTGAAAAATATATTCATACTTTCAAAAATGATTGTGTTATTTCTAATTTAAGAAGTAAGATCAAGATCGTCTATCACAGCAATTACCCTGAGTGGTTTAAACATTTCTAAAAGAAAAACAAAGGCTCTTGCATTGGATTTTAAAAATCTAATTATAATTGTTGAATCTGAATTCCTTATACCATTCTCTTTACCTGTGTTTGAAATATTCCATGATAAAATATTTTTAGTGGTGTTGGTATCTATACCTATGTAAAGAGTGAAACATTATATATATATTTTAAAAATAAAGGACCATGATTGTGTGATTGAAAAAATGAATGAAAGGTAAAGTTTACTTAATTTGTAATTGATATATTTATAGGGGCAATGACCATGGCTTTGCTCGAAAACCTGGTGGCAGGAAATGTATACATTGTCAAGATATCTGCATCCAATGAGGTGGGAGAAGGGCCCTTTTCAAATTCTGTAGAGCTGGCTGTACTTCCAAAGGAAACTTCTGAATCAAATCAGAGGCCCAAGCGTCTAGATTCCGCTGATGCCAAAGGTCTGTATACTGCTATAGTCACTGACTTGTCTTAAGAAAATACATATATGTTCTTCAGCTCCTCTGCACTTTATTTCTGCTCCTGCCGTGGCCATATCCTGAAACCTGCTCCTGGAGTTGTTGCTGGTGAAGTTCTGATGCTAGGGAGCTGCATAGCCCCTCTCTGCACTCCTAGAAGGAGACAAACTTACCTCAGAATTAACTGCATTTTTCAGACCACTGTGTCCCCGTTACTTCTCTTCCTAGCTGTGCAGCCATCAAGACAGACGGGCCCCACCAACCACGAACTGGTGGGAGTAGGCTTCCTGGGAGGTTCCATGGGAATAAAACAGCAGTGGTGGTTGTGGTGTCCAAGCTAAGAAGAGCATGGTTGGGGGCCGGCCCCCTGGGTTAGCAGTTAAGTGTGTGCACTCCGCTACTGGCGGCCCAGGTTCGGATCCTGGGTGCGCACCAACTCACTGCTTCTCCGGCCATGCTGAGGCCGCCTCCCACATACAGCAACTAGAAGGATGTGCAACTATGACATACAACTATCTACTGGGGCTTTGGGGAGAAAAAGGGAAAAAAAAGGGGAAGGATTGGCAATAGATGTTAGCTCAGAGCCGGTCTTCCTCAGCTGAAAGAGGAGGATTAGCATGGATGTTAGCTCAGGGCTGATCTTCCTCACAAAAAAAAAAAAAAAAAACAGCATGGTTTTCATTAAGAGTTTTTACCACAAAAAAACAGCCTTTCCAGAGAGAAAGTTGTTTCTCTCCAGAAAGCAATTGGAAAAAATATCTTTAAATAGCCACCCTCGCTCCACTCAGGGCCACATCCTTCTGTTCTGAAGGAAACCGGGGCCTGCTGTGGTACAGAGTCGACTAGACACTTCCTTTTCCTCCTCTCTGGGGGAGTGGACGTGTGTGTGTGTGTGTGTGTGTGTGTGTGTTGGGGGCGGGGAATAGCTTTAAATGGGGGGAATGCCAGCTGAACTCAGGACAGGATTAATTAAGGGTTCATAGTTCCTTGGAGGATTGTTATTCAGTGCTGTGTGTGTGAGTGTGTGTGTGTATGAAAGAGAGAGAGAGACTGGGAAGGAGAGAGAGAAAAAAAGAGAAGGGCAGGAGAGTCAGATTTAAGCACAAGAAGGAGGTAGCCACGGTAGCTACCATATCATCAGGGGAAATGGAGAGCAAGGCTCATATTCACTTCTTAAATACCTTGCTACTCAAAGTGTCTAGGGACCAGCAGCATGAGTGTCACCCGAGAGCTTGTTAGACATGCAGAATCACAGACCCCACCCCAGACCTAGTGAATCACAATCTGCATTTTAACCTATCCCCTCGTGACTCATATACACATTAAAATTTAAGAAGTAATGCTATGTAAGTACATAAACGTACGTGGAAAACTAATCTTCTGTATACATATCTGCTTTTAAGGTAACATGACATGAAAGCTATCCTTTGGTCCGTCAAGGAACATCTCTGCCTTGTACCTTTTAGCATTATAAATTATGAACTGATGTTCACGTTTGATATAATAATATAATATCTAAAACTCATATTTAGAATCTTTGGTACTGGAAGATAAACCCATCTTTGAGATCACTGAGGAAAGAGTAATATGTGTCTTTTCTGCTTAGACACAGATAATGTCAAAAGTTTTCCAATGAGATAAAGAAAAATTATAGAAAAGCAAATATGTGAGAATTATGTTAAATGGAATCATTCATTTTTCTGATTGTTTCTGAGTAAATGTGTTTCCCCTTCTAGTTTATTCAGGCTATTACCATCTGGACCAAAAATCAATGACTGGCATTGCTGTAGGCGTTGGCATCGCCTTGACCTGCATCCTCATCTGTGTTCTCATCTTGATATACCGAAGCAAAGCCAGGTGTGTTTCCATTGCTGGAGATGTGGAGGTGGTTAAGAAACATTTAAATTGCAGTAACCGTGAGAAGCAAATTGAAGTCAAGTGCCTTTTAGAGTAACTGGGAT
The DNA here is from genome assembly GCF_020826845.1 of Diceros bicornis minor. NCBI lineage: Eukaryota > Metazoa > Chordata > Mammalia > Perissodactyla > Rhinocerotidae > Diceros > Diceros bicornis. Next base: position 51,138,189 of record NC_080744.1, on the reverse strand, counting down.
TTTTCACTTTAAAATTTTTATTACTTGAGTTCTTACAGCTATAGAGACGTGCTCATTTTGGAAGGAGATTATTTTCTTGCCATGTGAAAAATTACTGTGCCAATAAAATATTCTTAAATGAGAACCTAGTTTCCTCATTTCCTTAGTATTTTGAGAAAAACAAAGTATGTCCTTGGGGTTTTTTTTAATTTAAATGACACACTTAACCTGATGTATCTGCTGATAAAGAAGATTTTTCTACTGTCTGGAATATTTTCATATTTAAATAGCCTGAAATGCCTGCAAGCTCCACTCTCCCCACCACAGGACATATGTTTTGGATTCTCCAGACGTGGATTAAAACATGTAATAAGTAGAGATTGGTTCTTTATAAACTCTGTCAAAAAATCTGATTTGTAGCTTGACTTCGGCTGAACTCTCAGCATTCAGTGAACTTGTCTCTTTCCAACCTTTATGTTTTGGCTTTTGCTTTTGTTTATTTTCTTAAAGTTCTTTCTTAAATTAAAGTCAAATACACATCATTTTTAGATAATTCAAGTCAAATACACATCATTTTTAGATAATTCCCATCACTAGACTCCCTCTATTAGCATAGGTTATTCCGAGTTTACTCTCTACGCTTTTGGTACTTATGCATAGAAACATACTCAGAAAACATTTTATGTTAGTGAAAGATTTAGTTCTTACATCTTCTTATATATTGAACTGACTTAGTTTTACTGTCCAAGTTTCTGAGTTTCAGAATTTTTTATAAAATCTTTATGCACATTGTTTTAGTAGTGATGCCTAAATCTTGCAGAAGTGCTGCTGTAAATTTGCCATCATTAATTGGCAAGTGAATTGTTATGTTAGTGTGACAATCTGCAGACCTGAAGGAAAATGTGTAAATTAAAAATTATAACTTCTGCACAAATCGTAAATAATCAACAATAATAAATAATAGCACTTTGGAAACATTAAGGTTTTTATTAAGTGTTTGTAAAAAGTAATTTTATATAAGCAGATATTGGAGCAAAAAGAAATAAAGCTTCCTCGAATAATAAAAGTTCGCAGCAGTAAGTTGGAGTTAAAATCTAACACTCAGTTTCTAAAAATATTTGAGAAATGGCATTAAAGAACTCTGTTGTTTTCAAAGTTGTGATTATAGGCCAAACCTGATACATTTGCCTACATCTTCTGTGAAATTAGAAGTTTCCTCTTCTTGCAATATTCTAGGAAATCATCTGCTTCGAAGATGGCACAGAATGGCACTCAACATTTATCTCGGACCAGTGCCTCCCTAGCCAGTGGGAATGAAGTAGGAAAGAACCTGGAAGGAGCTGTAGAAAATGAAGAATCCTTAACGCCAATGATAATGCCAAACAACTTCGTTGATGCAAAGGTACTCTGATCTGAGAGACTGACTTGCTGTGTATCCTTTCCTCCATTCATCTTCTCTTTATGTGTAAAATTTACTTACCCAAAATTATGTGTTGAATGTATTATATCCATACTCCACTTAATGAAATGTAAAAGAGTTTCACCCAGATCCTTCCTTACATAAAATATTTGAGGAGAAGATAGGGATAGATAAAGGATGAAAGAGATATAGGAAAAAATGAGAAAGTAGCATAAATTCAATTAGATGGGATTATATGGAGCTAAGATGTCTTAAATAAGGACACCAGGATCCTTAGTCTGTATTTACTATAATGTGAACTTCCTTGTACGTACTGGGCGGACAATTTTTTTATTAATCCATTTTAAACTTTGATTTTTTAACTGAATTGAGCATCAGAACATTCTGGGTAAGAATAACATTTTGTAAAATATGGAACATCTCAACAGATGTCTCAAGATCCTTCCGTTTGTGGCCCGAGGAAGTTGGAAATAGTAATGTCATTAGAGGATGTTACTTCATGTCCTTTCCACTATATGTGATAATAGTACAGTGATAAGCATTATGAACACCAGCTGAAAATTATTTGTAGTCACACTGCAACATTAGATAGTGTGCATTATTATAATAGATCTTGTAACCAATGTGCTGTAACTCAGGTGTCAGTAAACTACAGCCCAGCCCAGGCCAGCCCACGGCCTGTTTTTGTATGGTCACCCCCTGAGCTAAGAATTTTATGTTTTTAAAGGGTAGTTTGAAAAAAAAGAAGGATAAAATGTAATAGAGGTTATAGTTATATGTGGCCTGCCAAGCCTAAAATATTTACTATTTGATCCTTTACAGAAGAAGTTTGCCAAATCCTGCTATAAATTCTTTTTCCCCAACACTTCCCTAAAATGTAGAATAACAAAAATATAACAACATTTCCGGCAGTTTTTATATTTTATACAATTATATTTAACAGATGCAATCTACCTGTATCTAGCATAGTGACATATAGTATATATATTACGGGTAAATAATCATCAATTGATTTTTGCTGCTCCTGTTGTCTTTTTTGTTTGCAACTTAATTTAGCTTTTTTTTTCTAACACAAGTGTAAGCCATTCAACTTATTGCTTGTGTAAAAGAAGAAATAGTGATGTCGATCATTTTTTTTCTTTTAACAATTAAAATTTTGTGTACTACTTGTGATAAACTGAGATCTGTAAAACCAAGATATTTACATTTTCCCCTTTTATTTCTCTAGGGAGGAACAGACCTGATAATTAATAGCTATGGTCCTATAATTAAAAACAACTCTAAGAAAAAATGGCTTTTTTTCCAAGATTCTAAGAAGATAAAAGTCGAGCAGGTAACCCACCTAGATGAGAAAAATCTCTTAGCAACCCACGGTGTATGAAATGATCATTTAAAAGAGAGGAAAACATAAATGAATGCTTTATTTTAATTTCTGTGTTCTTTCTGGCTGTGATTTTATTAATTTGGGGCATGGCTATGGAAAGCCATGGTGAGTGATTACTGAAATGACAGTTAGAACAGTGATCAGAGCTGTGGGTTTCAGTGGGGAGTGGGGGCAATGGGGAAAGGGGTGGGGTAGGAGCCCGCATCAGAATCCCAGAAGAAGCCTGTTGACACTTTCCTTGCCCCAGTGCTTCTGATGTGCTCGCACTCCTCGGTGGGGAGCCCTGACCTAGACAAACCCTTCATGATGGTGACCTTTCACCCATGTACTTGAACAGTTTGCTATCTCAGAATGTATAGAACATGTAAAACCAGATTTATTATTTTTCAAGAGCACTCTGTCGTCACTGATGGTGTTTTATGTATTTTTACCTAGCCTCAAAGAAGATTGACTCAAGCAGTCTGCTTTTACCAGCCAGGCACTACTGTATTAATCAGTGATGAAGACTCCCCCAGCTCCCCAGGTCAAACAGCCAGCTTCCCAAGACCCTTCGGTGTTGCAGCTGATACTGAGCATTCAGCGAATAGTGAAGGCAGCCACGAGACTGGGGATTCTGGAAGGTTCTCCCACGAGTCCAATGATGAGATACACCTGTCCTCAGTTATAAGTACCACACCCCTGACCTCCACTTCCTTTACTGGCAGTGATTCAGGTGGGGATCCCTCCATGAGGCAGTGTGAAGACCCTGCAGTGCCGTCGGATGCTGAGCAAACTTCCTCTTCAGTTCTGCAGCCCCCATCTGCCGTGCTCTGCTTTGATAAAAATGATTTTCCAATCTAGACAGCCATGTTCAGGTATTCTCACCTTTAAGTCTGTTCGAAGGACAATGAACAGGGAGCCAAAGCCTTTTGTGAAAATCTTAATGTCTTATTGGGTATTTCAGCTTTTTTTGAATGTGTTTTTTTTTTTAATTTTTAAACTCACGTATTTTGAATGTTTCATTGTCAGCAATGTGAAAAGACAGTCAAGATATTTGACTGGATTATAAAAGATATCACTGGAGCAAAGGGAAGACTTTTGAAAGCCCCTTTGCTGGCTATCTACCTCAGTTTGCCAGTTGGCAAACTCAGAAGACAACTTTGTTACCTCGTTTGTTGTGATAGTTTATCTCAGCTACATAACCAATGATACTTCCTAGTAGCATTTTGTTTTCATTGCTGTATGTGTAATGTGTGTTATCAAAGGAGTCATATAGGTAGATGAGTAAGAATGTTTATCTGAAGCTCTGATTTTTTTAAAAAACTATGATATCTACGTGGTTTAGATAATTTAACACTTCTGGCTGTGAGGACGTTAAACCACTGAGAAGAGAAAAAGTGGGACTGTTGATTTTAATGAATGACCAAAACAAAATGTTTATCTCTTTTGAGAACAGAACTACTCAATAGCATATAGGGAATACTATTGCTTCAAGAGCCTTTGTGTCGTGGGCATTGGGTCTGAGCGCTTTGTCTACTGTATCCCAAACCTCAGCCTGCCGAGAGCCGTGCCTTTTTTGCCTTCCCGTTTGCCTGGTAGTGGCCAAACGCTGGACTGCCTAGTTTGCAAAGCATCCTCAACATTTCCAGTATTAGCTGCAAAACCATGCAGAAAGCAGATTTTTCAAAAGAATGGGTTAGAGTATTTGGTTTCTTTTTTTAAATCCCAGCCTGCTTAAAGGGGTGAAGATATTTCACATAATAGTAAGAATGAAGATAAATGCAACAATAGGCAGTGAAATGAACTTGAGGTTATCATGGTAACAGTGCCTTCCATTATATATTATGAAATTCTTTGCCTTATGTCTTAATACTCATGAAGTTGTTCAGGACAGGAGTAGAAAAGTTGCCTTAAGAGTGTCTTGGATTATATCAGTAACTATTTTGATGTACAGTATCTTATCAAAGCATTTGGTTTGTTTTCATGCAGGTTTTGTTTAGGGATAAGTATTCAGAGCTCTACCACCCTACTTGTCTTTTCTTGAATTCTTAAGAGTTTGGTACTCCTTATTTAATCTTCCTTCACTGTCAGTGCTGTGAACGAGAAATGCTAACTCCAGGAGTGAGTTAATCCTCTTGCTGGTTTGAAATCAGCACGCGGTTTCCTCAGCTACATAGAATAGTCCTTCTCTCAGTCACGAGACAGTTTCCTACTAGGTGCCCAGCGGTGGGAGAGGATAAAGAATTAAACACATGGTCTAGAGAGGGGACCCCATATCCTTTTTAAAGTATTTTTTCAAATTATCTGGAAATGACTTTTGAATCTCATTTTAAAAGGAATCTTAATGGGTTTCCCCTTGAAACCTTTGGTTTATAGAGGGGGGTCATGTTAAAGGGTGTTCTAAAATCCAAAGAATATTACTGGATTGCAGTCCCCCCTCTTTCATCTCCTATCCCATTGTCTGATGATACAACGTTTTTTGATTATTTTTTAATCCGTAGTTTTGTGCCAAACTGGATGTGTTCAGAAGCAAACCAGCATTAAGTGCTAGCAACCACTTCTGAACTAAACTGAAAGTCCCCCATTTAGTTATCTAGGTATGGGCATCATGGCAAAACAAAAAAAGCAGAGCTTTAGGTGAACAATCTGAGGCAAGGAAAAATGCTGCTCCTGCCTTTATAGCTCCTGTTTTATACTACCTCCTTTTAAAGTTATTCTAGTGTTATTTTTTTTCCTGTACTCAGGGAATATTTTGTTAATTTTGAGCTGCCTCATGGAAGCATGGGCAAATTGACAGGGTATGGCGTTTTTTGGTTTGTAAGTAGAAGTATGTGGGGGCCAACTTTTATCAGTATCTAAAATTAAGGAGTTCAATGAGTTCATTTTATTTTTTAAACTTTCATTAAAAGGTAAACAAAATCTAAAGCGGAAACATCATCCATCCTGATTATGGAAGATGTGTCTAGGACTATATGAATTTGAATCGTTTCAAAAGCCTAAAATGATGATCTGAAGTCCTTGAGGAAATTCTTTTGTTTGTTTGGTTTTTGATGAATAGGCCCATGGTTATTGTAGATCTTTAGGCTATAACTATTTGCTAATTATTTACCAGTACATTTTTTGCTTTTTCATCTTTTCATTTTGTTCTTATACAGATTTTTTTCATAATAATCTGTTACCGAAGAATTTTCAGTAGAAAGTGAAAATTTGACTATAATTTCCCCCCCAAATTGAATTAACTAGAAACATCTATATGTATGAAGTTTATACAAGTAGTTACTAACCCAAAATAATAGAGTTTATATTGATTGTTATAGTTAAATAGACTAGTAATTTTAACTACCTTATTGTTACCGGAGCATTTAAAATAAGCTCTACCAGCAGATAGTTCCAAAGAATTTCAAGTGTATTTTTTTTTTCTTCAGCAAGTACATCTTCAACTGTACAGTATTAAAGTATTTTTAAATGGTTGAAACTACCTGTTGGAGAGAAAAAAAAATCTTTTCACCAAAGATAAATATTTTGGTCTCATTGAGTAAGATATTTAGTGTACAGCAAAGATTTCTTTTTTACTTGGCCAAAGCAAGCTTCTTTGAAGTCTTAAGTATGAAATTGTAACTAAAATGTGAAGGTTCTCACTCATCTCCTATAGTGGTGTTACTTCATGGTATTTCACTCCAAAGGGGCTAATAGGCAAATGCTAACTGTTTTCTTTTCCAAAGACTTATTTGCTGTAAGTACTGATACACACGTGTCATTTTTATGCCAAATATTACAAGATACTGCTCATCAGTATTTTCATACCAAAGATCATTAAAATATATAGATTAGCCTTTAAGTAAGTAAAGATGAGCAGATTTGAAATAAATTTATTTAGAGGCTGATAGGGACTCTAGCTTTAGTAGCAAAGATATCAAAGGGCTAAGTTTACATAATTAAAAGCAATACAATTATATTGGTATTTATCAGTGTTTTTATTCAAGTACTTTTTATCAGCAAATTAAAAAAAAAAAGCCAAAGATATTTAAGGTTACCTCCGCATATAGGCAAATTTAGTTGTACGTTAAACTGTTGTTTCTTGTTTTTATGTCAACCAAACGTGTCTCTCCAGAACCCAGTGTGTCTACAGATAGCATACATAGGGACTTGCTGTTAAATCTGCTGATTCAGCCACAGGGTGTTTTTGCCAAATAATGTGATACTTTCCTAAGTACCTTGAGCATGAGATGTCAACAAAAATATCAGCAGGCTTTTCCATTGCAGAGCATTATGGCAGCCCCTGAATCAGCCTGAGCAGTCTTCCTCCTGCTTAAAGCATTACCTAGTTAACTCAGAAGGCTGGGGGCAGTCCCTTAATAACGGAGATGTTCTCATTTCTGGGGAGCAATGGGATTTAACAGGCAGACAAATCCTATCACTGTTTAAGTGACTTGTACTTTGATAGATGTGCTCTTTAAAGTTGTCCATAAATTGAAATATTTTAATTGCATCAAGGGAGCCTGGTATTTCAAACTTTAGTGGAACCTTGGGTGAAACAAAAATCTTCTTTATGAAATCTGGAGTTTTATATTTTTATTAGCCTAAAAGTAAGGACACAGCTTTATTCACTAAGTGACTTTAAAAAGTCAGCTTTGGCACACCAGGGAAATTAGATTCTCAGTGAAATGCCTTTTATTTCCCTTTGCTTCAAGCAAGAGGAGTGCCAGCACGGGGAACAATGACAGTGATTCGCATTAGTTTGTCTTTGCATTAGTTTGGCATTGCTAAGGACTTCCTGCCAGAAACTTGCTCTCGTTGACAATTCAGGATCATTGTTCAAGTCCATATGAAGATACCTTTGGAAACAATTCACAGTGTCACAAAACGATGGAATCGAAAGTATCTTTTTTTTTTAATGCAAGAATATCCAGATGTGGTTCCAATTCAGCAGTGATTCACATGTATGTTTATTCTTCATTGAATGTAAATTTTGAATACTGAATGTTAAAAGAAAGTTCCAACTATATTGAAAGAGTCATGATCTTTCCCAGACTAAACATGTATTTTGCAGACTTTATTCCTGCCAGTTTGCCACTTAGGTCTCTGGTAAAATTGCTTTGGTTTATAGTCAAAATAATTTTTGTGGGCTGTGAGCACAGAATAGAGGGTTCTGGAGATCAACATACACAACCAGTTGTCTAATTGTAAGTTTTATTGATGTTTAGAAGAACATATACATAGATTTCTGTGTGAAGTTGATTTATGCTCAGGACATAAGATCACAGGCTAATGCAATGCGTGTGTTAGCAGGCTTTAATCTTCTCAGGCAGTCTCCCTTTTTAAGCCTTGGAAAGTGTTTAAGATTAACATGACAGTCTTGCATTTTTACAGAACAGATACTGTATTATTTTCTTATTGCTGCTATAACAAATGACCACAAACTTAGTGGCCTTAAAACAACACAAATATTATTGTCTTCCAGTTCTGTAGGTCAGAAGTCTTACAGGTCTCACTGGGATAAAATCAAGATTCGTTTCCTTGTCTTTTCTGGCTTTTAGAGGCTGTGGACCCCTCCCTCCATCTTCAAAGCCAGCAACGTAGCATCTCTCTGACCCTGCTTCCATTATCATATCTCTTTTTCTGACCCCATCTGGGAAAGGTTCTCCAGTTTTAAGGACTCATGTGATTAGATTGAGCCCACCTGGATAATCCAGGATACTGTCCCCATCTCAGAACTCTTAATTTAATCACATCTGCAAAGTCCCTTTTGCCATGTATGGTAACATATTCAGAGTCCGGGGATTGAGCATAGACTTCTGTAGCTGGCCATTATTTTGTCTACCACAGATACATTATTTCTATAGAATTCTGATCCCCACAAAATGTCTATACATTACAGAGATTGAAAGTCTGAAGCCATGTGTCCCCCGGGGATCTTTAAATTTCAAAGCTACGGAAACCTTGGCGTGTAGCCTATCACATGTATACATTAAACTTTCTCTCTAAGTCACTTGCAAAAACAATTCAGCTTTAAGCTTTTTGAATATGTGCTTCATAAAGTAACATCTTAGTTCTATGTGTTTAACAGAAAGTTTCCTAAATATTTGGCCCTAACTTTATGGAATTTCATCAGAAATTTTTGAAAACTCTGCTTATTATAGTTGAACTTTCTCTTGTTCTCTAAAGTGATTGTGTTAATGGAAGAAAGACCTCAAAACATAGGGACTCAGAGTAGATGAACAGGGCCTCGTTCAAGTTCATTCTTCGTGTTTTTTAAAAAGCATGTTTGCGGGCCGGCCCCGTGGCTTAGCGGTTGAGTGCGCACGCTCCGCTACTGGCGGCCCGGGTTTGGATCCTGGGCGCGCACCGACGCACCGCTTCTCTGGCGGTGCTGAGGCCGCGTCCCACATACAGCAACTGGAAGGATGTGCAACTATGGCATACAACTATCTACTGGGACTTTGGGGGAAAAAAAAGGAGGAGGATTAGTACGGATGTTAGCTCAGGGCTGATCTTCCTCACAAAAAAAAAAAAAAGCATATTTGCAACATGTAACCTTTCTGCCTTTTAAATCTCATTTATTTCTTCAGCTTCTCCAGCCACTGATTGGTTTTCTGTTCGGTGACCCCTTGATTTTCCATCAACCTCAGCAAGAGCCTCCACTTACCTTATCAGCATGTACAGCTCCTCGGAAATTTTATCTTTTTTGTCATTCTTCTTCTTTGATTTCAATTGTCTCTTTTCCTAGAAAGCTTTAGATTCTAGAGCTGTAGTTTATTCTAATTCCTGGATCATTTCAAGTCAAGCTTTCTTTCAGTTTTGAAGGATAGTTTCTAATTCTACCCTAATTTTCAGCACTTCTTCAACTAAAGAGATAAAGCTATCTCCATCATGGATAGAGACCAGATGATATTCTGAGTATGGATAAGAGTGCTGGTTGGTTTTCAGCTGCTTCTGACCCTAGTCTCCAGGAAGGGACAATGCCATTTCCTGAGCATATTCACATGCCAAGCACGTGCTTCATCCCTGCAGACTGCTACATTCTGCAAAGCAAGTATTATCCCCATTTTAGAGATCAGGAAACTGAGGTTTAAAATGTCTGACTTGCCAAAGATTATAGCTAGTAAGTGGCTTAGCCAAGAAACAAACCCAAGTTGATCCAACTTCAAAGTTTATAGAATTTCTACTATGATACTTTTCTCAGCTAAATGCTAGTTAATTACCCAGGCTCCTAGTGCCTTCCACTGTGTCAACATAACCTGTCCACATAGTAATAGGCAACCAGCAGAGAGAAGTCTGTCTTAGTTATGTTCATTTATTCACAGGAGGAATTTAGAAGGCTGAGCTGTAACTCATCCTTGTCTTCGCCTAATCTCCCTCTTTCCTCCTTCAAAACTTTCAATTTCTCTTAGCCAAAATGGTGTCTGAAAACTGGGGCTTGTGTTACAACTGATGCCTTAGAAATAAGGTAGGCATGGTTTCTGGAGTCCTTATCTATTCAAGCGTTTCCTTATTAGACTAGGTGTTTAGAGTTGGATTTTATCTGTTATAATTTTTCTGTAGTCCCTGTATCCAAACAGGAATTTGTTAACTGGAAAAAGCCAGGTATGTAACCAGTCATTCTTCCTTGCTAGGACTGAAGAGTCAATAGTTTTTATATGAATACAACCTAATTAATTATTCACACTAATTTAAGAGGGAGAAAAGTATGAGGGAGTCATATAGTAGAACAAGTATTTATAAGGTTAGTCATTGGTGCACCTAAATTCTAGTCCTTGACCATTTTGAGAATTGTTTGGTAAGAAAATTCTTCACCTATTTCTGTTCCTTCTCTACTCGTGAAATGAGGATAATTTGTTGTGCAGAATGAAGCAGCAGTACTTTGAAAACTTAAAAGAAAATTCAAGTTTAATAATTATAACCTGAATGTCATTTCTATGAGGCTGTGAGACATCATAGATTTTTTTCTTTACAGGTCAGCCTTTCCAATTATATTTTGCCTGTGCTAAAATGAAAAATGTTTAAATTTCTTGTATGTGCACCAGAAAACTAACAGAAGAAAAAGGTTGGTAAAAAATATAGACTGGGATTTAAACACTCATTTGTAATGTAGGTAAATCTTATAAGCGGACATGGGGGAATTTACAGTGCTCTTGAGCGTATTAAACGTGAAATCATCTTACCCCAATTTAAATCTTTCATTTTTTGATATCTTGACTTTTAAAGATTTAAGGAGAAAAGTCAAAGATCTCCAGAGGGGTAGATTGGTGAGGAGAAAAGTGCATTTTTAGGATTCTTCTCTAATAGATCTACTTTTTCAAGATTATGGAGCATTTTAACATTTCTTTAAACTATTTGGAATGAATTTTATATAGGACACCACCTTCTGGCATCTAATTTACTCAAGTCTACCTTTAAGCCTTCTTGGAAAGAATTATATGATTATCATCTGTTTTTAGAGAAAGGAAATATTTTCCCTAACTTTTTCTTGCACCATCCAATATCACTTTTACTGTGATCCATGAGATTCTGAACACCTCTGCAGATTTACTCAAGTTTATATCTTGCAAGTAGTTTGTGGTGTGTAGACACAGTCCTAACTTATAAAACTTATCTTTAAAAAGATATGTTACAGAAGTTTGTTTTTCTATGGAACTAGCTTTAAAAACAACAACAAAAATATTTAAGATTTTTACCTAAAACATTCTTCTTTCTGTTACCACATTGTATATGTCTATTTTGTTTACAAATGGAAGTGATTACTGATGATTAGCAACTTGAGCCTGTTATAGGAATTCGCAAAGCCTGAACACACACACATTGCCTTAGCCTATCAATAGAGTAGACAATATCTATTAAGAAAGTTTGTCTGTTTGTTGCTGTTGTTGGACAAAATTTTATGTCTGTGTATGTACGATTTTTTTTTTTCTATTCAAAGATGTGAATTAAATGAAAGTGTGGGAGCCAGTTATATTATTTCATATTATGGGTGTTCTGGATCCTTTCACTCTGTATACCATTTTCTTATGAAGGCAGCATTTGCAGACTTGCTAATGGACTCTAGAGCTGAGCTATTTTAATTTTATACTTGACTCAGGGGATCAGCTCTGTGAACTTCATTGCATGAAGAAAGCAAATGTTTGTCTTGATTTTGAATGTACCTTTTTAATGTCTTCTTAAAACATATTTTGCTTAATAATATGGGTTTGTTTTCTTTTTATAGCATCATAGTAAATATTGCCTAGTATTTTCCCCCTCCCCAGGGTAGTTTATATACTATCCTACAGGTCATGCCAAAAATGAATAAAAGTTTAAATGCCAAAATGTTTATGAAACTGCTGTCTAAATACTGATTGATTGCACAGTTTAAATAAAAGTTTTCCTTAGTTAAAAAAGAAAAAAACCCATGTTTTCTTTTACTCTTCAGTTTCCTTTTGGGGAATGGAGAATGAAAACTTTCAATTTACAGAATGATGGCCATCATGTCCTGGGATGGGATGATTATAGAGTCCACTCCAAGCAGTAGGAATAGAGTCTATTTAAGGTATCTAAGAATTGTTTTCATCTGGCATTTACTGAATAGCAGCAAGGAAATCACAGTTTTCCATTCCAGTAGACAGTTGCTCATATCAGGAACTAAATAGTAGGTAGCCTAAAAGCTGCTAGATGGGCTCATCCAGATAGACACAGTTCTAATTCAGGTTAAAATTTTTGTTTTTTAATATTATTATTGAAAAATGGTTGAGAATATTGAAAACCTTCCTACTAAAAAATCTAGAAATCACAGATAAAAATATGACCCAAACAAGCTTTTTAAGATAACTGAATTCTTATTTAAAAAAAACAAAACTCCCAATTTTGGGAATGGAAGGGAAACTGAAAAATAGAACAGTAACTTCTTGAACTGACATTGTGCTGACTGTGGAAAATACAAAAGAAAGAATGGAAACGTAAGAGAACAAGAAACTGTTTATTTAAAAAAAACAGCAAGTATATTAGAATAAGAAATAAAATTTCCAGAAATTAAAAAATACAGTCATTGAGTTTTGGAAAATCTGTGAAATGGCATATCAAATAGACTGAAAGAATATTCTTAAAACTGGAAGATAGATGTGAGGGAATTATCCAGGATGCAGCACAGAGAGAAAAACAGATGGAAAATATAAAACAAAAGTAAACAGAAGACTCAACATACATCTGATAGCCATTCTAAAATGAAAGACTAAAGAGAATGAAGGATAAACAATATTCAAAGAGAAAATGACTAAATAATTTATGAAATCCTCAGCTTCAGGAAGCACAAACCTCAATCTAGAAATATAAAAATAAATCCACACAAAGACTTTTCAGTGAAATTGCAGAACATCGAAGACAAAGAGAACTTAAAGGCAGTTAGAGGGAAAAAAAAGATTATATAGGTTGCACTAAGAAGATTTCTCAATGACAATAAAAGAAGCCAGAAGACAGTCGGATAATATCTTCAAAACATCTCAAAATAACTACAATATGGACTTCTATACCCAGACAAACTATTATTTAAGTGTTAGGGTTAAATAAACATAATTCTAGATAAGGACTGAGAGAACTTATCTTCATACACCCTTGCTAAATGAACAATAAAGCATGTACTTTAAGAAGAAGGAAACAGAATCCACAAGAAAAATATGAGAAGCAGGAAGCAATGATGAGCAGGAAATACAAATCAAAAAGATGATGAGATACCACTCCATATCCACTAGGATGGCTATAATCAAAAGGATAACAGCAAGTGTTGGCAAGGACGTGGAGAAATTAGAACGTTGCTGGTGGGAATTTTCCACAGCCACTGTGGAAAATAGTTTAGTGGGTCCCCAAAAAGTCGAACATAGAGTTTCCAATTAACCCAGCAATCTCACTCCTAGATATATACCCAAGAGAAATGAAAACAAATGTCCACACAAATACTTTTACAGACATATGCATAGCAGCATTATTCATAACAGCCAAAAAGTGGAAATAACGCAAATGTCCACCAAGTGATGAGTGGATAAATGAAATGTGGGGGGCTAGCCTGGTGGCATAGTGGTTAAGTTTGCACACTCCGCTTCAGTGGCCTGAGTTTCGTGGGTTCGGATCCTGGGCACAGACCTACACACTGCTCATCAAGCCATGCTGTGGTGGTGTCCCACATGCAAAGTAGAGGAAGACTGGCACAGATGTTAGCTCAGGGACAATCTTCCTCAAGCAAAAAGAGGAAGATTGGTGACAAATGTTAGCTCAGGGCCAATCTTCCTCACCAAAAAAATAAGGTGGTATATCAACTCAATGGAATATTATTCAGCAATAAAAAGGAATGAAGTACTGATACATGCCACAACAAGGATGAATTTTGAAAACATGCTAAGTGAAAGAAGCCAGTCAAAAAAACCCTGGCATATTATATGATTCCATTTATATGAAATGCTCAGAAGAGGGAAATTTAGAGACAGAAAGTGGATTAGTGATTGCATAGGACTAGAAGGTTGCAGGGAATGAGAAATGACCACTAATGGGTATGGGGTTTCTTTTGGGGGTGATGAAAATGTTCTAAAGTTGACTGTGATGATCGTTGCACAACTCCATGAGTATACTAAAAACCACTGAATTGTGCACTTTAAGTGGGTGTATTGCATGGTATATGAATTATATCTCAATGAAAATATTGTTTTAAAAAGCCATGATGAGCAAGGACATAGAGAAACGTGGATAAATCTAAATCAGCATTGACTATATAAAATAAAAATACTACTAATTTTATATAAAAACAAGGTAAAACAAAAATACGAAACAATGAGCTATAAGACTGGAAGAAAAATGAGCAGAGTCAAAATATTCTACCATTCTTTTATTAAATAACTTTATGTTAAAAATTAAAGAGTTAAAATAATAGAAATTGAATGTATAATTTCTATTTCTCCTAATTTAGGTGGAAAAGGAAATGAAGAACGCATGATCAATTTAATAGAAGGCAGGGAAGGAGATGGAAGAGAATAAAAGAAAAATAATCCTGAGAAAAAGAACAAAGTAATGTGGTAGGAAAAATACAATTGTATCTGTAGCTACAAAAAAAAAGTAAACTGCCACCTTAAAGACTGGATAAAAAAGGAAATCTTGCTATACATTGTTGCCACTTAAAACATAATGACCCCAGAATTCAGCAAAGTTACAGGGTACAAGATCAACCCACAAAACTCACTTGCATTTCTATACACTTGGAATGAACAATCTGAAGAGGAAATTGAGAAAGCAATCTCATTTACAATAGCATCTAAAATAAAATATGTAAGCATAAATTTAACCATGGAGGTAAAAGACTTGTACACTGAAGACTACAAAACATTGCTAAAAGAAATTAAACACCTACAGGGGCGGGCCTGGTGGCTTAGCGGTTAAGTGTACACGCTCCGCTACTGGTGGCCCGGGTTCGGATCCCGGGTCGCACCGACACACCACTTCTGGGGCCATGCTGAGGCCACGTCCCACATACAGCAACTAGAAGGATGTGCAACTATGACATACAACTATCTACTGGGGCTTTGGGAAAGGAAAAAAAAAAGGAAGAGGATTGGCAATGGATGTTAGCTCAGAGCCGATCTTCCTCAGCAAAAAAAAAGAGGAGGATTAGCACGGATGTTAGCTCAGGGCTGATCTCCCTCACAAAGTAATTAAACACCTACATAAATGGAAACATTTCCCATGTTCATGGATAGGAAAACTTAATAGTAAAGCTGTCAATACTACCCAAAGTGGTCTACAAATTGAATGCAATCCCTATCAAAATTCCAACAGCCTTTTTTAAAGAAATGGAAAAGCCAATCCTCAATTCACATGGAATTGTAAGGGGCCCCAAACGAGCAAAACAATCTTGAAAGTAAGAGGACTCAAAATTCCTGATTTCAAAACTTACTACAAAGCTACAGTAATCGAAACAGTGTGGTAATGGCATAAGGATAGACATATAGACCAATGGAATAGACTTGAGAGTGCAGAAATAAACCCATATATCTATGGCCAATTGATTTTTTGACAAGGGTGTAAGGTCCATTCCATGGGGAAAGAACAGCCTCTTCAATAAACAGTGCTGAGGCAACTGGATTTCCACATGCAAAAGAATGAAGTTAGGCCCCTATCTCACACCATACACAAAAATTAACTCAAAATGGATCAATGACCTAAATATAAAAGCTAAAACCATAACTCTTAGAAGAAAACAGGTGTAAATCTTCGTGAACTTAGATGTAGCAATGGGTTCTTAAATGTTACACCAAAAGCACAAGCAGCAAAAGAAAAAAAACATAAATTGGACTTGAACAAAATTAAAAACTTAAGTGCATCAAAGGATATTATCAAGAAATTGAGAAGACAACCTACAGAATGGGAAAAAATATTTGCAAATCATATATCTGATAATGGTTTAATATCCAGAACATATAAAGAACTTCTAAAACTCAACAAAGAGGCTAACAATCCAATTTAAAGATGGGCAAAGGAGGTGAATTGACATTTCTCCTAAGAAGTTTACAAATGGCCAACAAATACATGAAAAGATGCTCAACATCCTTAGTCATTGTGGAAATGCAGATCAGAACCACAATGAGTTACCTCTTCACACCTACTAGGATGGCTATAATAACAACAAAAATTTTTTAAAAGGAAAATAAGTGTTGGCAAGGATGTGGAGAAATAGAAACCCTCATATATTGCTAGTGAAACTTAAAATGGTGCAGCCACTGTGGAAAACAGTTTGGGTTCCTCAAAAAGCTAAAAGGAGAATCACCAAATGAGCCAACAATTCCACTGCTTGGTGTATACCCAAAAGAATGAAAACAAGGACTGAAACAAATACTTGTGTATCAGTGTTCATTTGTGGCATTATTCACAGTAACCAAAGGTTGGAAACAACCCTAGTATCCATCAACAGATGAATGGATAAAAAAAACATGGTATACCCATACAATGAAATATTATTCAGCCACTAAAAAAGGAACAAAGTTCTGACACATGCTACATTGATGAACCTTGAAAACATTACCACTCTTATTCAACAACATACTAGATGAGCTAGACAGCATCATATAGGTTGGTAGGTAGGATTGCAAAGGAAGAAACAAAACTGTCATTACATGCTTATGATGTGATTGTCTACACAGGAAATCCAAGAAAAATCTAAAGACAAAGTATGAGTCCAAATAGAGGAGTTAAGCAAGATTGCTGGATATAAGATCAAAACACAAAGTACAATCGAGTTCCCATATATCAGCAACAAACCCCTAGAACATGTAATTTTAAAGAAAGGTATAACTTACCATATCAACAACAATTAAGGATTAAGAATATATCATACCAAACATGTATAATACTTTTATGGAAAAAATTATATAACTCTATTGAAGGACATATTTGAAGAACTATTTAAAGAAGGATATAACCTGTATTTATGGATAGGAACATTCACTATCTTTAAAATATCAATACCCTCAAATCTATATGTTTAAGGCAATTCAGATGAAAGTCCTAATATGACTTCTCAGAAATTTTCATATGAAAAAGATAATATTAGATGACTACTTCATGCCATAAATAAATGAACAAAACATAAAGACCTGATTGTGAAAAGCACAGCAGAATTGTTAAATTTTAGAAGAAAACTTTTGTGATATCAACATAAGCAAAGATTTCTCAAAGCACACATAACTAAAAGCAAAAGCTGCAACTAAAAGATGAACAATTCGGGGCTGGCCCGGTGGCGCAAGCGGTTAAGTGCAGGCACTCCGCTGCAGCGGCCCGGGGTTCCCCAGTTCAGATCCCGGGTGCGCACCAACGCACCGCTTGTCAAGCCATGCGGTGGCGGCGTCCCATACAAAGTGGAGGAAGATGAGCACAGATGTTAGCCCAGGGCCAGTTTTCCTCAGCGAAAAAAGAGGATTGGCAGATGTTAGCTCAGGGCCCATCTTCCTCACACACACACAAAAAATGAACAATTCAACCACATTAAAATTTATAGCCTCTCTATGACTAAAGATAACCTAAACAAAATGAAAAGCAACCACATACTGGCTCTCTATGACTAAAGATAACCTAAACAAAATTAAAAGCAAACCACATACTGGAAAAAGCTATGTGCAAAAATAAACCTCAAAGGATTGGTATCCAGACATTATAAAGAATTCCAAAAAACCAGTAAGAAAATTTGAAGCCACACAATAGAAAAATGGGCATGGATATAAACAGGCAATTCACAGAAAAGGTAATCAGAGAAATGCATCTAAAACAATGAGATAATAGTTCATACCCATGATATTGACACACACACAAAAAAGTCTGACAATAACAACTATTGGCAAGTATGGAAAGCTCTGAGAACCTTACACATTTCTATTAGGGATATAAACTGATGCAATTTGAAAAGCAATTTGGCAACTTCTATCAATTGTACTTCTAGGTACCTATTCTAGAAAAAAAACTTTTGCACATGTGCACAAGGAAACACAAAATTGTGGCAGAACTATTTAAAATAGTGAAAATGTAGAAATAACCTCTCAGAAGGATAAGTTAGATAAACTATTGTTTCGTTAAATAGTGGAGTATTAAACAGGAAGTAAAAAACAAACAACTACTTATACTATCATATACCAAGATTTACTATAAAACTACAATCAAGCCAGTATTTTATTGGTGCAAGGATAGAACAAAACAAAGTACAGAAACAGCCTCGTATATATATAGACACCCAATTTATGCCAAAAGTGCCAAGTAAATTCAATAAAACTTAAAATTTAAGAATATTAATTTAGTAGCTTTCTTTTTATTCATTAAAAATTATTGATTGATCAAGGCAACAATTAGTTTAAATATACAATTTTTTAATGTTCCAGTTCACAAGAGTAGCAAACAAATATTAAAAACAGAACAGCAAGATATGTATCACCGATTTTTATCTAAGAGGCGTTTTTAGAACTACTAGCTACCTTCCGCTCACAACCGTCCACCCGGAGATTCTCATATTACTCTTTATTAGGGTTCAGTTTCACTACAAGAAACTGAAAATGGCAGTGACGTGAACAAAATAGAAGTTTATTTCCCTCTTGTCCAGAAGCCTGGAGGTGGTCAATGCCGGGCTGGTCAGGGACTCAGCAGTGTAAGGGTTGCAGGCTCTCTCGATCTTTTTCCTCCATCCATGCATGGATTCCATTTCAAGTTCCTTTATGGTCAAAAAATGGCTGCCGGGGCGGCGGTGGCGCAGAGGTTAAGTGCGCGCGCTCGCTTCAGCACCTCAGGGTTTGCAGGTTCGGATCCTGGGGGCGCACCGACGCACTGCTTGTCAGGCCATGCTGTGGCGGGGTCCCATATAAAGTGGAGGAAGACGGGCATAGATGTTAGCCCAGGGCCAGTCTTCCTTAGCAAAAATAGGAAGATTGGCATGGATGTTACTCAGGGCTGATCTTCCTAACAACAACAAAAAAAGAAATGGGTGCCGGAACACCATTATTACACTCACATTCTGTTCCAGTCAATGTAAAGGGAAGAAGAAAATGGTTCCTACTTTTAAGGACACTTACATCCCGTTGTGCGGAACTTAGTCACCCATTACGCCTTTCTGCAAGAAAGCCTGGAAAATATAATCTTCCTTTTGGGCAGCCATTTCCCAGCTAAACCCTGAGAATTCTGTTACTGAAGAAGGAAGGAAAGGAGGGAAGGATGGGGAGTGCGAGGCTATTGGGAATCAACTTAAGTCTCTGTCACACCGTTGCACCACTACAGATCAGTTAATGAGAGATATTGTTGCTGATAGCACATACACTTTGTGGATGCAGATGGGATTGAAGCAGAAAAAATGGTTGAGAACCACTAACCTAGAGGAAGAAAATTAAAACAACTTACTGAAGGATATATAAAGTAATTCATCTTTTTATAGTGCAATTTGGCGAGAATATAAAATAAAATGCACAAATAAGACTTATGTACAAGGATGTTTAGCACTGTTTATAATATGAAAAATGGAAACATCGTAAATGTCTCATCAATAGAGATTGAAAAATTAAATTATAGTACATCCATATAATGGAATATTATGGTGCCATGAAAAAGAATAAGGCAGGTCTTTTTTCACTGCTGGGGAAATAAATCTGTGGAATATGATTAAGTTTACATAACAGATATATAGAATTTTATTCTATTTTTGTAAGAAAATAGAGACTAAATATAATAATAGCAAGCATGTATATAATATTTACTATATATTAGGCACTATTCTAAGTACTTGATGTACATTAACTCATTTAATCCTCATAACAACTTTATGAAGTAGGTACTATTATTGTCCCTATTTTGCAGATGAGGACATTGAGGTACAGAGAAGTCAAGGAACTTTTCCAAGATAACACAACTAATAACTGTTGAAGCAGGATTTGAAGTCAGGCAGCCTGGATCCAGGAGTCTGAGTGCTTAACTGCTGCACATACTGACTCTTTCCTGCATACATTTGCACATGTATTCATGTTCAGACCCAGATACATATATAAAAGAAAATGGATAATTAGGCAAATTTAACCTTTTGTACTCTTCAAGCCTCCCTGACTTCCTGTAACCCTCACTTCTCTCTGTCTCAACCTTCTTCACCTTCGATTCTCTCCAGCTCAGCCTTACAAGAGCTATCTATTAATTTCTGTGTAAGGTATTAACTGATTATAAAGCTGTTAGAGCTAGGTGATTTACATTTTAATAGATAACTCTTCAAAACCAGAGCAATTTTACAATCCGAAAGAATGAAGCCGTAATAGTGGAATAACAAGTGGTAAGGTTGTCGTTTTTGGGTAAAAGGGCCTGACTAAAATTTATTCAAATGAATAACTGTATACACTCAGATTGTCAGTGCAGGTACACATGAGTGCATGTGCTTATAATTTGTATGTATTGTCAACATAATTTTGAAATTAGAAATGAAATCTGTGCTTTCACATTTTGTAACAAAAGCCATTATAAAAATGAGAACTCTGGGAGCCATGATTCTCACTGTAGGAGAAGAAAACTACAAGGAGGGAAAGGGTAAAGGCAAAGAAGAACCATGTAAATTGGTTTGGAATTAAAGGTATCCATATGTATTGATATGAATTCATGATTTAATATATATCGTTGAACCATATGAAATTGCATTTTTCCTAAAAAGAGCCTATAAGCTGTGACACTTTAGTAGCAAAGAGCACACTAAACTCTCAGGGTTTGTTTTCTAAATACCATTCCCCACTAAGAGGAACCAGGGCTCTTTGGGGGAAATTGCTAATTCCAGGGCTGGGGCAGAGACAGTTAGTATTGGATCCTGGAACATCTTCTTGTGTCAGAAAGTAAGAAAATGCTCAAGGAGTTATGGGATATGTTCAAAAGATCACAGGAGTCACCTGAAGGGGCTCCTACTAGCCAAATCTGGGACAAATTGGGTATCAAAATGAATAATATTATAATCCATTGAATAAAATAAGTTTATTCCGAAGGAAGGAAAAAAGGAGAAAGGCACGCTCTTTCTTATGTAGAATGCCAAATAAGAAATATAGAAGGAATGAGGGAGTTAGAAAGGGCCATTTTGCAACTATGATAGTAATAACTGATTCGGGGAGGAATCATCAATGGATGCAAAAACTAGTGGATGAAAATTTGATGAGGAAAGGGATATTTTCATAGTCTTAAAGTATTTTCCCAAAGTGTACTTATTAACTTTATAGTGATGATAATATTATAGTAGAGAAACCTAGTGGACACCATATTAACCAAGTGATCAAAGTTAACATCACCAACAATAAAACAAACTGATATCATGTGCCTCCTCATGTGATACACTAAGTGGGTCACAGCCTCACTCATCCATTATTCCTGCCAGGAATGCCATAATCTTTATCTAATCTTGAGAAAACATCAGACGAGTCCAAACTAAGCATCATTCTACAAAAACAACTGGCCTGTACTCTAAAAATGTCAACATCATGAAAAACAAGGGAAGACTGAGGAACTGTTCCAGATTTAGAAAGACCAAAGGGACATGATAGTTAAATGCAATAAGGATCTTTGATCAGAGGGAAAAAGTGGCATAAAGGACATTATTGGGAATATTGATGACATTTAAATATGCACAATATATTAGATAATAGTATTTTACCAGTGTTAAATTTCCTTAATTTGATCATTGTTCTGTGATTATGTAAAAGACTATCTCATCCTTATGAAATACACACTGAAGTATTGGGGGTAGAGGATCATGATGGTTCAGAAAATAATAATAGCAACAATAATAATAATGTGTGACTGTGTAGAGAAAGAAAGCAAATAAGGCAAAATGTTACTTTATTTGTCTAGGTGAAGGCTATATGAGAATTCTTTTTATTATTATTGTATTTCTTCTGTAATTTTGAAAATAATTCAAAATTTAAAAATTTAAGAAGTGAATACTCTGGTATATCCATACAATGGAATATTATTCAGCAATAAAAAGGAATGAAATACTGATACATATACAACATGGATGAACCTTGAAAACATTATGAAAAGTGAAAGAAGCCAGTCACCAAAGACCATATATTGTATGATTCCATTTATATGAAGTGAAATGTCCAGAGTAGGCAAATCCATAGAGACAGAAAGTAGATTGGGGGGAGGAGGTTGCGCAATAGGGAGTGACTGTTAACTAGTACAGGGTTTCTTTTTGGGGTGATGAAAGTGTTCTAGAATTAGACAGTGATGATGGTTGCACAACTCTGTGAATATACTAAATGTACTAAAAATTGAACATACTATACACTGAATTGTACACATTAAAATGATGAATTTTATGATATGTAAATTATATCTCCATAAAAAATGTGAATGGACAAAAAAATGGGGGGACTCAAAGGAAGGTTACTGCTCAAAGTTGTCACTATCTTGCCTCCCCTTTCCTGCTCTTTCCCTCCAAACACACATATAAACCAAAAAGGCTTAACATTGGCACATTTTCTGTCTTTTAAAAGAGATTTCATAAAATGCCAATTGTTCCATATTTACAGTTTGTTGTTTTAACACCAAGATTTGTCATGTTTCTTAGGTAGTCCTGCCTTGCTGTGTTTCATTCACAAATATGCACATATCTTGCTCATTCCCACATGCTCCTAAAACATTTCTCAAGCACTCGCAGTGTTGCAGTCTGCCTGTGTTGGCAGTATTTATATCCTGAAAAATATCTGCCTCTTTTCCCATTGCTGTAAGAAACAGAGAAAAACAAGGCAAAAATCCCACGTTAGTTTGCCATATTGGTTTTATCAACTGTAACATAAGAAGTATGCAACTCATTATTTCTTTAGAGTCAAAGATCGAAGACAGGTGCCTGACTGGAGGCACCTCACTTTACCATGAATGTTTTTAACCATATTGCCCCAGGAAAGATACTGTGGACGTCCTTATGGTTATGTTAAACTCAAGTGTTTGGTTATTGATTGCAAAGGGTATGTCAAGTTCATAGGACAAACAGTGATCAAGATGGAGAGCTACGTAGACATTTGTCAATTTCTTGACTTGCAACCCTCCTTAATATTTTTAAAAAATTACAAATGCCCTATTAGTCATTTTCTGTGTTATTTTTAGATAATAGTTATCCACTAGAAATATTTAGAAAATAAGTCTTAGTCTGAAATAATATATATTTCAGAATGTATTAATGGAAGCTTTGTATGAATCAGAAATTTGGCCATAAGAATCTATTGCTTAGCAGACTACCTTGAACATGAGTAGTTAATCTTTTCTCCCCTCCAGCTTTGGAGTAGTTAAATTATCTTAAATAATAGATAGACAGAATTATAGAATGTTCAGGCTTTGACACTGAATTCTTTGCCAGTATATATATATATATATATAATTCATTCATTCGTTCAAAAAATGTTTATTGAGCACCTGATATGTGTCAGAAACAATAAGCAAAAATAAACACAACACTTGCTCTCATGAATTTTAGAGTCTGGAGGTGAAGACGAAATTTTATCAGCTATTCACAGAAATTATATGTCATTTCAAACTGAGAGAAATGATGAAAGAAAGGAACATGAAAAACAGAATCTGAGGTAGACCAGAGGAAGGCTTCCCTGAGGAGATAAATACTTGAATCAATAATGGAAGGTATATTTTGAGCAAACTGGACTAGGAATATGGAGAAGCGCATTCCTGGAAGAGGAGCAAGCCCCACGGCAGGAGAATATTGGAGGAAATTTTTAAAAGGCCAGTGGGCAGAAAGAGCAAGGGGAACGCTACAGGATGAGGTTGGAGAAATCAGTGGAAATCGTATTATACAAGCCTTATAGTCCATGTCAAAAACAAAAATCTAGTCTTAATTATAATAGCAGTGGGAAACCATTGAGGAGGTTTTTGTAAAGTGATGACAGGATGAGATTTGTGTTTTCAAAAGAGCACTCTGCACTCTGGAAAATAGTTTGGCAGTTCATTTCAAACTAAAAATGGATTTACCATATGACCCAGCAATTGCATTCTTGGGCATTTATCCCAGAAAAATGATGACTTATTTTCATGCAGGAACTTTGTACATGAATGTTCATAATGGCTTTATTCATAATAGTTAAGAAGTAGAAACTACCCACATAGTCCTTCCATGGGTGAATGGTTTAACTAACTGTGGTACATCCATACTGTGGAACACTACTAAGTAGTAAAAAGGAGCAAAATATTGACACACACAATAATTGGGATGAAATTCAAGGAAATTATGCTGTGTGAAAAAAAAATCTCAAAAGGATACATACTGCATGATTTCATTTGTGTAACCATCATAAAATAACATAATTATAAAAATGCAGAATAGATTAGCAGCTGCCGCTTATGGGTTGGAGATCAGGGGAGTGGATGGGTGTGGCTATGAAGGGACAACACAAGGGAGCCTTGTGGTTATGGCACAGATGAGTATCTTGATTGTGGTGGTGGTTAGGCAAGGCTACACATGTGATAAAATTGCACAAGGCTATACACACATACACACACACACATTCATGCATGTATAACTGGTAAAACCTGAATAAGCTCTATGGATTGTACTAATGTCAGTTTCTTTGTTTTGATATTTTACTACAGTTGTTCATGATGTTAACTTTGGGAAAGGCTGGGGGAAGAATGCACAGGACTTCTCTGTATGTTTCTTTGCGACCTCTTGTGAATCTGTAATTATTTAAAAAAAAAAAAAAGAGTGTTCTAGCTACAGAGTGGGAAATAGATCGAATAGAGGTTAAGGTGGATGTGGGGGAAACTATTGGGTGATTATTGTATTAGTTCAGAAAAGAGATCAATTATCATGGCTGGACTTGGGTGGTGGCAGTGGGGATAGAGAAGAATGGACACATCTGAGATATATTTAGGAGATAAAATTTATGGCATCTGGTGATGGATGGGATATAAGAGGTTAAAGAGAATGAGTTCAAGAGTATTTTGAAGTAAAACTTGGCCCTCTATTTCATAGCCTAGAAAATATACATTTAGGACAAGACAACAAAAAATTGGAAGGTACCATTTTATGACAGAGCATATTCCAGAACCAAAGATGTTGCTGATAGGAGGTCACTTAGGGAGTTTTGTTAGGCTAAAGTACACACTATCATGTCAGTAATCAATTTGTTGCCTCTCAATCCCAGTTTACACTTCATTGCCTGCTCAGCAAAAATAGAGATGGACCCTTAAAGTATTTTTCCTTTGCCAACTGGCATGATGTTATACTCTGTCAGTAGGGGGTGCTGGAGAGAGACTGCAGGAGGAAGGGGCTTTTCTTCTAGTTCCAGTTGCTCCTTTTGGTCGGCTCCTGCAGCATGTGTGGCTTCTCCAGTGTCCAGCTCCTGCAGTGCTGGCAACTTGTCCAGTGCCAGGATCCTCCAATGCCAGCAGCATCCAGGGGACAGCAGCTTCCTCTGGCACTCCCCTCAAACTGCAAGGCTGTGCACTCTCCATTAAGGTCAGGATCTCAGCCTGGAGAGGGAGGGGCCTCTTCTTTGCGCTCTTTCTCGACTTTAAGAGTAGTAGCTCCTCCTTATATCTGCTTTTCTCATATTCCTTAGCATTCTCTTTACTTGTTACTATCCAATCCCTGCTTATTGCAATCTCCTACTGTAGTTAACAATGCTTTGTATTAAATTTACCGTTTAAATTGTGTGGTTTTTTGTGTCCTGATTGAATCCTGACTCATACAAACCATCCCCCAAAGTTTGCTGTTGTGATTCCCTTAACTTTGAGCTTTTGATAGCCCATATTGGTCAACAAAGGGCTCTTGGATGTGGTTTAACAATGTATAGAGGTTGCTGAACTGACCACAGTTTCAACTATATCATGAAAGGATTCAAACCAATGTGGTGAAAGTTCCAAACACCTAGAAGCAGGTTTGATTTTTATTTCTATTCAACTTAAATCTATAATTTTAAATGTTTGAAAATAGAACTTTTAGCAATATTTTCTCTTTTTTTCTGAAAAAAGTTTACGTGTTAATCTAAACCAACTCATATTAGAGTCTTTATGCTTAAATGCTCCCACAATATAAGCAGGTAAAATATGAGATGTAAAATATTAAAAGCAAAGATTATAAAATATTTCAAAATATAAGAAAACACAGAGGTTAAGTAGATTCCAGGCCGAGGATGTCTGATGATAGAAAGGAGCACTTCTTTCTGCAGCATGTAATAATGTTGATTATTTCTCGTTTTTCTTGATTGCCCTAACACTTCTGTTTTGTGGTGTTTTTTTTTTTCTTCATTCCTTCTTAATTTCCTTTACAGACTCTATCTCTGTCCACCTTTTAAAATGTCAGTGTTTCTCTAGGTTCTATTCGTGGCTCTTAGTTCTCATTGGTCCTGGGTGAGTTTATCCATTCTTAGGTAATGTCTCCTTAATTTGTATCTGCAGTCTAGGCCTGTCCCCTGAGCTCCAAAGTCCTTTATGTGATCCAAGTTCTAGTCTAGGGGTCAGCAGACTACAGCCTGTGGGCCAAATTTAGCACACTGCCTATTTTTAGAAATAAAGTTTTATTAGAACATAGCCACACTCACTTGTTTACATATTGTCTATGGCTGCTTTCCTACTGCAATGGCGAAGTTGAGTAGTTGTGACAGAAAATGTATGGCTCACAAAACCTATAATATTTATCTGGTCCTCCACGGAAAGAGTTTGCTGACTTGCTCTAGCCTAAGCTCTGCCTTCTATTGAGTTTTAGGCATGACTGAGCATGTATTTTTAAATAGTGGGGTAGGCCCACCAACAATAGATTTACCTGCATCTCTCTGTATCAGACTCTGGAACTCATAACCAAGTCCCATGGATAAAGACTATAAGAGCAAGCTGCAGGGATATTTTTGTTAGGAATTCTGTCATACTGGGGACATAAAGAGTATAATGCACAAGGCTCATTGCTGTAGAATCCTCTAGAGAACATTTAAAAACAGATTTCCAGACCTCATTCCCAGAGATTCTGATTCAGTAAATCTGGGGAGGGGCTTGGGAATCTGAAATTTTAGAATGCTCTTCAGGTAATTCTGATATGTAGCAAGTAAGTAGTTAGGATTTGGAAGTCAAATTGATCTAAAAATCCATGGCCAAGTAAGACGGTCTTTTTATTCTTGATGAATCATTAATAAGAGGACAATTCATTTCTCTTGATTTACATATTTCTTAGTCTGTAGCTTTAGGGAATTACAATAGAAAATTCAAATCTTTTAGCAATGATTTTTCAACCACTTCCCTTGCACTAAGGATTATATAATAAAAACTCTACATTTCCATATTGACTGGTGTTTTCAAAGTGCTTTCACATCTTCTCTCAACAACCCTGTGAGGTAGTGTGTAAGATCCAATTTGCTTTATCATACTTAGCATTTGCTTGCACTTTATCACACTTTCTAAAACCCTGTCAATCCAGTCGTCCTGGGGCCACTTTCAGATGTTTATCCATGCATTCATTCAACATAATTTCTTTTTTAACACTTTGCCAGTCATTGCTAGGCACCAGAGGATACTGGATAAAATTTCTGCCTGCATGGAGCTTACATTCTAGCTGCCGGGAGCCTTCTCCTTAGATGTGCCTCCTGTAGGAAAATTTTCCCCAGCCTATCCTAGTCTGAATCTTCTTTTTTTATTATTTATTTTGTGAGGAAGATCAGCCCTGAGCTAACATCCATGCTAATCCTCCTCTTTTTGCTGAGGAAGACCGGCTCTGAGCTAACATCTATTGCCAATCCTCCTCCTTTTTTTCCCCAAAGCCTCAGTAGATAGTTGTATGTCATAGTTGCACATCCTTCTAGTTGCTGTATGTGGGACGCCGCCTCAGCATGGCCAGAGAAGCAGTGCGTCGGTGCACACCCGAGATCCGAACCTGGGCCGCCAGTAGTGGAGCGCCTGTACTTAACTGCTAAGCCGCCGGCCGGCCCATCTGAATCTTCTAATCAGGAATTTCCCCCAAACTTACTAGAGAAGGGGTTAACAGTCGTCCCCTGACCACGCCATATCCTGTCTTTTAAAGCCATTCCACTGCTGTGGTGCTTGTGTGTTAAAACTATACATGGCTTCATGTTCACATCTGTTCTCTGATATCCTATGTGCAGTTAAATGAGATCTATGGGTCTTGTCTCCAGAAGGATAAGACTCCTGTTTGTGGTTACTTCTAAGTCCTCATATGATTAATGAGTGCTTTTCAGTGATTCTGACATTAAAATAAACCCAGTGTCTCACCTGATTGAAGATTAGGGTCTGCACCTACAGATTCTCTTTAGTAGGACAACTGGAAAACCTAACAAACAGAACCATTTCACAGAAGTTAAGCCAAAGAATGTCAGATCTAGAAGAGACCTCAGAGAGGTAGCTGCACTGCCCTTTAAAAGATCCGAAATCTGAGACTCAGAGAGGTTACCTAAATTGCCTCAGGTCACACAGCCCAAGTGATGGACATGGAATCAGTGACCAAATTCAATCTACAAGCACATGGGGGTCCTTCTCCTAAAATTTAACGTCTAAATCTGGTCCAGACAGATTAAATCTGTCTCATCGCTTCTACCCACTCTCCTTTCTTGTATTAATTCCGCATCGCTCTTTCTTGAACAGTCAAGTCGTCCAAACTCGAAGTTGGGGCATTTCACAAACAGGTGTCCAGACCACGGACACGGAGTCGGGGACTCCGGCTCTCCACATGCCAGCCGAGAACTCTCCAGCTCCCGCTTACAAAGTTTTCTCGGGTCATACGTTCTCTTTCAGATGCCTGGCTGCGAGGCCCAGATGCCCGCCGTGGCCTCCGACGAAGTTCGGAGATGCCATTTCCTCGCAGAAGCCCGGCGGGGGCGCGGGGGCCGCAGAGCCGGGCGTCCCCGGGCCTGGCGGGCGGGGGGGGGGGGGCGGCGGGCGCGGGCTGGGCGGGGCGGCCCCTCGGCGCGCTGCCCGCCCGGCTGCGAGGGCCGCGGGCCCGCGAGCCCCGGCGCGGAGCAAGAGGCGCGCGGGCCGTGGGGGCTGGGCCGAGGCGGAGCGCGAGGCGGCGGCGGCGGCGGCGGCGGCGGCGGGAGGCGCGGCGGGACGAGGCAGCGGCCCCCGCCCCCCGAAGTGCGTCCCCGCGCGGGGCTGGGGAGCTCAGGGCGGAGAAGCCGCGGGGCCGCGCCACGTCCCTCGCCCGCCCCAGAGCGGGTTTTGCAGGCGGCTCCAGGCTGGGGGCTTTTGTGTCTGCGACTCGGGAGCGGCGAGAGCGCAGACCTCCTCCTCAGAGGGCGCTGTGAGTGCGCCGCCGGGGCCGGCCGCCCGCCTCCTGCCTCCCCTGTCAGCGGCTCCTGAGGCGGCGGCGGCGGCGAGGAAGAAGGAGTGGGAGGAGGCGGCGGCGGCGGCGCACTCGTCCTCCGCACATGCCGGCCCCAGGCGGGGGGCCGCCCCCAGGCCGCGCTCCCCGCCGCCGCCGCTGAGCCCGGCCGGCCCCCGCACGCGGCCCGGCCGGCCCGAGGCCTCGTCCTCCTCCCAAACTTTGCAAAGTCGGCCCGCGTCCCCGCCGCCCTCGGCCGCGCCTCGGCTCGGAGGCTCGCCTCGCAGCCGCAGCGGCCCCGCGAGGAGGAGGAGCCGCCGCCGCAGCATCAAAGACACTGAATTCCCGCGGCCTGGGGGGGAGTCATGCTTTGCGGTCTGTAATGTCAGCAGAACAGGAGAAGGATCCCATTGCGCTGAAGAGAGTTCGAGGTAACGGCGAAGGGCGCCGGATTGAGGGGATCGGGCGGAGTGGGGTGCGCGGGGGCCGCGTGCCCGGCCGCCGGGAGGCCACGGGGCTCTGTCCGGGCCTAACTCCGCGCAGCCCGCGTCCCGCCTGCGCCCCGGGGCCGAGGCTGCGGTGGGGGGCGCGCGGCCCCGGCGCCCGCTCGCCCCAGACACCGGCGCGGAGCCCTCGCCTCCCCGACTTTGTGTGGGGAGGCACTTGAAGCCGCGCTCAGCATCCCTTCGTTCCCCGCTCCTCTCCCACCTTCCCTCATTCGCAAGACACAGCACAATAGGCAACTCAAAGGGTGAGAAAGAAACCCCCCCTGGCAGAGACCACGAACCATGCCCACCCCCCAAAAAAGTAAGTTGGACTGCACTAGAGTTGACGTTCTTGAGGAAGGTGTGCGGGGCCTTCGCGTCTCTCTCGGCCCCCCTTCCCATCCTACAAAAGGCAACAGACACACAGCTTATTTTCTTTAGGTTAAGAGGAGAAACTGTATAAATTCAAAAGGCATTTTCTCTGTTGGCTTATGGATAAGAATCAAATCACCCACAATCAGTTTTATACGTGATTAGTTTGCTTCTTCGTTGCACGCTAGTTAGGAATTTTCCTGCTGCCTTACTATCTAAGAAAAATAAGAGGGAACCATGTACCAGACAAAAGATAATGCATGTAAATTCACAGGCGCCAAATAACCATCTTGAAATTTGATGGGTATTCGCCAGCTCTTATTTCCAGCTCTTAATAGGGTTAAGGCTGAAAGTCCCAAAGTTTAAGTAATACTGTTTGTTCATTAAGCAAATATTTATTGAACATCTACTGTGTGCTAGGCACTATTCTTGGCACTGGGATACAACAGTGAACAAAGCAAAAGAGAGTCTTCACTCAGGAGTTCAGACTCCTCTAAGGTAAACAAATGATAAACAAACAAAAAAAGGTATAGAATGTCAAATGGTAAGTGCTATGGAGAAAAACAAAGCCGGAAAAGTGGTTGAGAAATATGTATGGGAGTGGGGAGGTAGCTACTATATATGTAAGAGGGCTTACCTGGAAGATGATGTTTGAGGGAAGACCCAAAGGAAGTGATAGAGCAGAGCCATATGGATATGTGTAGGAAGAGCAGTCTCAGCAAAAAGAACAGCAAGTGCAAAGGCCCTGGGTCTGGAATTTCCCTAGTGTGTTCAAGCAACAGCAAAGAAGCTATTGTAACTGGTGTGTGAGCAAAGGGAGAGTGGTATGAGCTGAAGGACAGGGTGATTGTGTATTGGGAGTCTTGTGGGCTGTTTAAAAGACTTTGGCTTTTACTCTGAGATGGGGACTGGATGATCTTGAGCATAAGAGTGACATATTTTTAACAGAGTTTCTCTGGCTGCTGTGTGGAGAATAGACTGTAGAGAACAGGGGCTGAAGCAGAGAGGCTAGTTAGGAGACTATTGCAATAATCCTCTCATTCAAACAGGATAAAGTGCTTTATAAATCAGTAAGTAATAAGATAAATTTCCAATTGACTTAAGTGATGTAGCGATCAAGGATCATAATCATTCATCTATGTTTTTGTTCCACATGACTAGAAATTAAACACATAGAACTGGCTTGTGACACAGTGACAACGTGGTATCCAAAAAAATCCACTCAGGTAGTTAGATAGAGATTGATTTTCTTAGCTATTATGCAAAAACGTGATTTAGAGCAGAACATTGTTTTTAAAGGCTTAATATCAGCACAATCTTTCATTTGGTGAAGGTTTTCTATTTCAACTTTCTTTTCTGTTTGTGGTTATGAGTTACCAAGGCCTTTAAGGAATATCTCTTTCTGAGATACAATTATTCCTCTGATATTTTTGCCATATTATTTTGCCTATTATTATAAATTACTCTGAGGTTGAAGGAAAAGAAAGAGAGCTATCGAGTTTATACCTTTGAACTCAATTATCAGACTGAATAAAATACTCATCCATTTTATTTAAAATTGCATTTGATTATGGGTCCAAAGCACAGATCTATCTTCATCTTGTTCCGACTGCTGCTTTTATGTTTGATGCCTTAGCCAGTGGGAGTTGGTTCAGATGTCAGCTCAAGAATATTCTGAGAGTTAAGTACTAGAATTAAAAAGAAAGCACTTTTTAAAATGAAAAGTCAATATGAGGAGAGGTTTTTATAGTAAGTTGTTTTGTAATAATTAGAACATTAATTTTAAAAACATTTATAGACTATTTTATAATCCATAAAAGATTCCAGAACATATACATGAGCTCTTTTGAAGCACAATTCTGCTGAACTTCACTTCCGTGGAACTTTTTGCTATAATTTATATCATCAGACTGTGTGCAGGATATGGTGTTTGCAGATCATAAACTCTTGAGCAGTGCTTCTCAAACTGTTTCCCATCCACTGATGTATAGGGACAGACTTTTTAATGTTTATGTATTTATTTCATGTGTGTTATAAAAAATATAAGTCATCAAACCTCTTGCTTAGGATAAGACTAAGATGTGTATAGATATGTATATATATATAAGATATTTATATATATAGTTTTAATTTAAAGAAATTATTAAGATAGTATTATAAGTGGAACTCGGATATGGCAAAATTATGACAATATGAATGACTAAGGACGTTACAGTAGTATAATCTGTAGACCAAAAGCATCATAATCCCCTGGGATGCTTATTAAAAATGTAGGTAACTGGACCCAGAGAATCAGGATTTCTGGGAGATTTCTCTGCATCTTTAACAAGATCTCCAGGTGTTTCTTATATACATTAAAGTTTGAGAGCTGCTGCTGCTAGACCTAGATTGCAAAGGTGAGTGGACCAGAGGAAGCTGATTTGTGGTCTTCCAAACTTGTCCTGATATTTCAGTATTAGATTCAGAATTGCTATTTAGTGGCAAAGTATCTTACTCCTATTTCCTACCATTTCTTAACTACCCCCAGACCCTCAGCCCTTGATTATAAGACAGACCCATGAGGATTGGTACAATATCTTGATTATCTTTCTGTTTCTCCTCTAATTGCCTTGCCTAC
Source organism: Diceros bicornis minor (assembly GCF_020826845.1). Taxonomy (NCBI): domain Eukaryota; kingdom Metazoa; phylum Chordata; class Mammalia; order Perissodactyla; family Rhinocerotidae; genus Diceros; species Diceros bicornis. The sequence goes on along the minus strand of NC_080744.1, from coordinate 51,105,189 downwards.
AGTAAATACCAAATGAATGAATGAGTAAATATGTGAAGTAACTCATTCATATCTTTATGCTGCTTTCTGATTGTCCATAGCCCCTCATACTAATTTTACTTGCCCTTTTCCCTTAGAATGTTACTTGTCATCCTTATTTTAACCAACACTCTCATTCTCCAGTATTCTTAGAACTCTTAGGTGTTGATCTGATGACAATATTCATTCATTTATTCAACAAATATTTATTGAACAGTCATAGTGCCAGACATGGGAATACATGGATTAAGAAGACATAACGCCTGTCTGCAAGAAATTTTTAGTCTAGTCCAGGATACTGACAAATAAGTAGTCAGTTACAAACAGCATAGTAAGTGCTATGATTGTCTGCACAAAATAAAGGAACATATAACTATCTTGAAGCGAATCAAGAAAGGCCTCCTGGAGAAGAGTCCTAAGAAGCACTGGGTGTTCCTTTGTGTTAAATGATGTAGAAAGAGCAGCAAGGAGGATGAGGGATGAGAAAAAGGTCTGGGAAGTCAGTGTTGATTTTCAGAGGGCACTTTTGGAAATAAACCATAAATGTGGTTTACTTTGAAGTGTTACTGAAGATTAAGTGGTGAAGATGTGCCTTAGAAGAAGCTCGGTGGTAGACAGAAAGACATAGCCAGTAGCTTGAAAAGATAGAGTCGAGAGAAAGTTTGTATGGATATCTTTTTATTTATTTTTTTATCCCTTGAAAAAAGACTTAAACATATTTGTAGACTTATGGAAGGACCCAATGTAGAGGGAAAGGAGGGAAACTGAAAAGGCAAAAGAAAGAAAGGATAATTCATTAATAAAGCAGTCAATACATGTTTTCTAATATCTACCATGTGCTAGGCACTCACTGTTCCAGAAGCTGGGGGTGAGACAGACAAGACTCCTGTTCTCATAAATCAGGTCTCTGCAGATGAGAAAAGAGGAATAGCGTCAAGGATTCAAATGAAGAGTTAGTCTTGGAGAAAGAAAGAGAGAATGGAGGAAGAAAGACAGAAATTTAGAGATGAAGAGGAAGGAACAGAAGGAATTTAGAGAAGGAAGAAGAAGATGAAATGCTTTTAACCAGAGTTAGAAATGACATTGGAGAGGTAAGAATGTATTTTAGCATGGGATAATAACACAGAAATGTCATAAAAGTGCTAAAAGTAGACTTTTCTGAAAAATATAGATCATCTTGATCAAATGAGTGTATGGAGGATTTGGATTAAGACTGGAGAGGAAGCGGGGCCGGCCCCATGGCTTGGCAGTTGAGTGCGCGCGCTCTGCTGCTGGCGCGGCCTGGGTTCGGATCCCGGGCGCACAGCAATGCACAGCTTGTCAGGCCATGCTGAGGCCGCGTCCCACATACAGCAACTAGAAAGACGTGCAACTATGACGTAAAACTATCTACTGGGGCTTTGGGGAGAAAAAGGGAAGGGAAAAAAAAAAGGAGGAGGATTGGCAATAGATGTTAGCTCAGGGCTGGTCTTCCTCAGCCAAAAAAATAAAAAGATTGGAAAGGAAGCATAATTTATGTAGTCACAGACTCGAGGGGAAGAGCCAGTGAGAGAAAGTCTAAAGAAAAGATTTTTTGGAATTTTTGTTTTGTTTTTTAGTTGGTATATGTAAGGGCTAGGCAGATTATCAGGAAAGTGAGTTTGGTTTTTGACACATTGAATGAATATCCCCCTGGGATGTTCCAGTGTACGCAATGGATATATTGTGGTTTGGAACTGAGGTGAGTGGTCTGATCCAGAAATAGAGATCTGGAAGTTATCAGTAAACAGGTGAATACTAATTGATGCCTTGGGGATAGATGAGCTCACCCAAGAGAGATTGAAAAGTGAGAAGGGAAAAGCAACTTTAGGAACACTAATATTTAGGAGACAAAAGGGAATAAAGGACCCTGAAAAGCAGAATGTGAAGGAGTAGCCAGAGAAGCAGAGGAGAAAAACCATAAGAGAATGGTGTCGCAGACATATAAAAGGAAGAGGGGATTTATGAGGGGGAGATGAATGAATTTTGTTTTTAATGTGTTGAATGAAAGGTATCTATCTGTGAGATGTCCGGTGTGCTCTTTCTCCCATATTCCCTGTCTTGGTGAACCTCGTTTATCCAGTGACCCAAACCCATCCCTAACTCCCAACCAACACAGTCCCAAAGTCCTAGAATATCTGTCTCCTTAATATGATTTAAACCCATCATCTTGACCTTTCCACAGCCACTTATTTAGTTCAGATTTTGCTTATCTCTTTGATTAGTATAATAGCCGTCTCGCTGGTTTCCTGGACTCCCATTTTGTCCCTCTTAATTCATTTTCCACATTGCGGCTGCTGGTGATAAATAACTACCATCTATTGAGTACTTACCAAGCAGTTTGCTAAGTGGTTTAAGTGGATCATCTTGCTTAATCCTCTCAATAACCCTGTGAGTTAGATGTAAATCATTCTAGGTTTACAGTTGAGGAATTGATGCTCAGAGAGGTTAAGTAATATGTAGTTAAGTAACACATTCAAGTTTACCCAGCTAATCATTGGCAAAGCTAGTACTTAAACTCTAGGGCCCAAAGTCTTAGCCACTATGTTCTACTGCCATCGTGCTCCCAAAACACAATTCAGTCATGTTACTCTTTTTTGTAAAATTCTTTAGTGGTTCCCTATTGCCTTTAGGATAAAAATCTAACCTTCTTATATTGGCCCTTTTTAATTTGGCTCAGGCTTACCTTAGTCCTCCATCCTTCATATTCCATGAAATATTCTCCCTTGTCTCCTTTGCTCCAGTTCTGAAATCTTCACATTTCCTCTCTAGGCGTTGTCATGGTCTCTCTTGCCTTTAAATCTCTCTTTGCACATTCTGTTCCTTCTGCTAGGCATGTCCTGTTTTTTCCCACCTTTGGTAAGATACTCATCCTCAAAGCATCAGCTCAGTTGAAACCTCCCAGGGTGTCTTTCCTGACACTCCTCCCTCAGTCAGGATTAGATGAGAGTTCCTACTGTTCCCTCAATATCTTGTGCTTGTCTCTATCATAGTATTTATAACATTAAATTTAAGCATTTCAAAAAAAGAAAGAAAAGAGGCCAGCCTGGTAGCGTAGCAATTAAGTTCACACACTCCACTTCAGCGCAGCCCGGGGTTCGCAGATTCGGATCCCGGGCACGCACCGACGCACCACTTGGCAAGCCATGCTGTGGCGGCATCCCATATAAAGTAGAGGAAGATGGGCACGGATGTTAGCCCAGGGCCAGTCTTCCTCAGCAAAAAGAGGAGGATTGGCAACGGATGTTAGCTCAGGGGTAATCTTCCTCACAAAAAAAAAAAAGAAAAAGAAAAAATTGTTTTTTCTAGATTATGAGATCCTTAGGGGGAGGAATTATTACTTTTCTTTCCATGCTTACAGAAGCTCAACAAATGTTTCTGAAATCTAATTTGATGAATGGTACCAAAGAGGTTTCAGTAACTTCAGGTAATCTAGTCTTCCTTGTTTGTTTTCCTCAGAGGTGTGAGAGAGTTACCTCTTGGGAAGATTATACAATTCTCTCTTCTAACACTCTTGTTCCAGGAAACTCAAGAGGTCTAAGTCATCTTTACCTTCAAGGCTAGCCGTAAAGTATGATCAAGGGTGATTTCAGGTCTCCTTTCCTATTCCCAGTCTCTACAGATGTGCTAATAGCAGTAGTGAGAAACAGTACAGCATTTTGACGCTGGAGCACAACTGCCGGGGATCTTATTCAGGCTCTATTATTTACTAGCTGGGTGGTCCTTGGCAAGTTACTTAATCTCTCTGTGCATCAGTTTCCTCAGCTGCAAAATGAGAATAATGGTAGTACTTATAGAGTTGTTTGAAGGATTCAATGGGTTAGTATATATAAAGCAGTTAGAACAGTGTCTGGTACATTGTAACTTATCTATAAGTGTTTACTTTTAAAATCAGCAATAGAAGGTCTAAAATGTACGTTCTAAAATATAGTAAGTAATGTGATCAACGTTTACTTTTCAGTATATTTAATCTACTAATCAATAAATAAATGACCTACAGCATGCTCTTTCTTGTTTTGATTGGGAGTGGGTATGAAGTGAACAGAAATGAAAGTTATCTCCCTCTAGGGAGAAAACAATGAACAAAAAAAAATTATAAAAGCAGAAACCTCTCAGATTTCACAATTTTGCTGAAAAAGACAAATAAATAGAAGTTATATGATTTTTGTGATTATCTGCAGCTTTATTCTTCATGATTTCTTAAGTTTTTGTTTAAAAATTTGGCTGTTAATAAAATAAGTTTATTATTAGAAGTATTATTGTATAGAGTCAGCTTCACACATGGATACCATCCACCCACCTTCCTAAGCTTTTACCTTTTTGAGCAACCTTAAACCTCATGCTCCTCAGTAATACAAAGATCATTAGTTTGGGGAGAACAGCTGACACAGGAACCACAAAAATTTGAAAGCTTAAATCGCTGATGTTGAGGGCTTTCTGAATTTAATATTTATTACATGTCCAGATTGATCTAGTTTCTGGGCATCACACACTGGGCACTTTCTGCCTTGCATTCTAAAAGGAAATAAAGGCACCTTCATTTCAATCATGTAAGGCCATTACACCAAATGCTTGATGTAATTCATATAATACTATGTTCACATAGTCATAATATTTCCATTCCATGGTAGAGACCAGTATTACAGAAGGATGTGTTTCAGGTGAAGACAAAGCTGTTAGCTAAGATGTTCACATTCATAGTAAACGTTCATAGTAAGCGATAGAGTAAACTGACATTATATCCCAGACTTCTGTGCTATTATGAAAAACTGATATTTGAGTGTCCCCTGAGTGTGTTGACACTGCTAGATATTAGATATCTTGACAAGATGTTAAATACTATAGAAACTGAAGTGAAGTTTAGTCTAAAAGAAAGCAAAATGAGAACTAGTATTTGAGTGCCCACTATGTGCCAAGCATTGTGTTGGCACTGTCTCAGTTCATTCAGGCTGCTATAACAGAATACCATAGACTGGGTGGCTTATAAACAACAGAAATTTCATTTCTCACAATTTTGGAAGCTTAGTCCAAGATCCAGGTGCCAGCAGATTCGGTGTCTGGTGAGGACTCACTTCCTGATTCATAGGTGGCTGTCTTCTCTCTCTGTCCTAACCTGCGGAAGGGGCAAGGGAGCTCTCCCAGGTCTGTTTTGTAAGGGCACTAATCTCATTCACAGGGCTCTGCCTTCATGACCTAATCGCCTACCAAAGGCCCCACCTTGTAATATCATCACATTATGGGTTAGGATTTCAACATACGAATCTTGGGGGAACACAAACCTGGTTTGTGTCATTTAATCAGCATAGAATACATAAATACATACTTATTTAGAATAATGATGAAGCAAGTCTGTTTAAAGGAAAATATTAATTATAAAATATTTTTAAATAATATAGTCATATTACTTATGATACCAGTCATTATCACAAACCAAACCATTATTATAAATGAAATGAGGTTAAAAAATGAAAATTTAAAATACATAAAAGGCACACTGCTATCTAGTGTACAAAATAATGCCCTCACTCCCTTTTAAGGACTTGGGGGCCAAAATAGATTGAGTCTTTAATATGAGGAATAAAGAGGTTATAATTAAACCTAAAAAATAAATAAATAAAAAGCCTAAAATAAATAGTCCACACTTTACAAAAAGTACTTATGATTAGAAAAAATAATTTTATACTTATAAATGGATTTCATATCAAAAAATCTTTAATTTGTGGAATCTTTAGATGGGAAAAAATTGCTTCTTTAATAGAATGGATGCTCCTATAAGACTATAAGGAGAGATATAATTTCAACTTCCAGCTCTGGATAAAGGTTAAAGGGTGAAAAGAGAGGTAAGAGTATTATTTTTCTTAATTGGGATTGACTGGTATAATATAAGGTGATAATATGTAGATAGATAAAATTCCTTTGCTTTCTTGAGATGAGAGAGGCTTCTTGTTCCATTCTTGACATCATCCTTTTTCACTTCTGTTCCCCTCATGGATTCAGTGGGCACTGGGCAGGTAGGAGTGAAGAGATGAGATGAAGAAATTCAAGTATTAACAAACAGAAGGATCAGAGTGGCCAGTGTTACCGTAAGCTTTGGCAGCTCCTCTTTTCTTGGTTCTCTGCCCCACAACTCTCAACTTCTGGCTGAAAGTCATGGTTTCCCTTGCAGAGTTAGCAGCAGTAGGTATGTAGAGTAGATTAGAGAGAAGCTTTGGTACCAAAAGTTATTAGGGTAATCTAAATAACTAGCTCTGTAACCACTACTTTCCCCTTCCCTGGATGCTCACCTTTCACTTAATTTTTAAAGAGTGAGAATCATAGAAATTCTTGGTAGCTTATGTTCTAATTAGCCCTTATGACCATGAATCTGATCTAACATTACTGATTACCTGATGGAGAGGAACCACCAGTATTACACACAGCAGCAGGAAGGACCTAGGTAAGGCCAAAAGTCAGAGCCATTGAAAGTGTTAGTTAACTCTTTAGAGGAACAGTAAGTGGGCAACAGAGACCAGTGGGAACTTGAAGATTTGTTTTACGGAGGGGTTAGACTCTTAAATAAAAATTAATACCATAAAACTCAATTTTAAAATAAGAATTTTAGGTGGTTTTGCTCACAGATTACTTGAAAATAATAAGTTTGTTTAAATGATTCCAAAGGTCAGAGTTTTGCTTAGAGTAAATACAAGTAATTGTTATTAAATTTTTGGAAAGTGAACAGCGATGGTAGAAACTAACTATTAAGAGTACATTTTGTCCATCTTAAATTACATTGCATTTTAATTGTAAAATTACAATTATTCAATAGTCTTATGCTATGAATGGTAATTTATATATTCTAGATTAGAGACTAATTTATTAATAATTGTTTTCATTTTTAAGAATTATCTTTTTCTATTTATACTTTTGTTAAAATGAAACACCCATGACAGGTGTTAGGAAAGACAGGGCTTTAACATTTGGCTCCTTTGTTTATTGATATAACCACTTTATTATTTGATCTCTAAGACCATTGCTAATTCTTTTTCCACGGCAAACTTGTCAGAATTTCTAAGTGTTCAGATTCAAGAACAACACATTTTTCTGTTGTATTTGAGTATATACTATTATAGAAAACTGCATACAAATTGCTAATATGAAATCATTGGTTCATTTCATATAGGCTACTGAATAGTTATAAATTGGTAATAGTTTTAGTCATTCCTGAACCATCAGATTTTGAACAGCTGACCTTGAGGGGTGGAGTGGATCTCACTATCAGTTCTTTACTTACCGTCTACTAAAATGGAATTACCACATCATATTAGAATTAAAAGATAGGGGTTCCTTTAGTTTGAACCAGAAGTTTTCAATTTTACCTTTTGTGGGCCACTGAGGAAGACAGTATATGCATAAGATTTTAGGGAGGCAGACTAGTATCTTAGAAGTAGATAAACCTAGTTTTACCCCAGCAACCAAAGGAAAAATAGATAAATTGGACTTCCTCAAAATTAAAAACTTATTTGTGTCAAAGGACACTGTCAAATTGAAAAGACAACCCACAGAATGGAAGAAAATATTTGCAATCATATATCTGATAAGAGTCTAGTACCCAGAAATCATAAAGAATTCTTACAATTTAACAACAAAAAAAGACAAAAAACCTAACTAAAGAATAGGCAAAGGACTTGAATAGGCATTTCTTCAAAGAAGATATACAAATGGTCAATAAGTACATGAAAAGATGCTCAAAATCATTAGTAATTATGGAAATGCAAATTAAAACCACAAAGAGATACCACTTTATACTCACTAGGATGGCTATATTTTAAAAAAACAAACAGAAAATAAATATTGGGGTGGATGTGAAGAAATTAGAACCTTCAAACTTTGCAGGTGGGAATGTAAAATGATACAGCCAGTATGGAAAACAGTTGGGCAGTTCCTCAAAAAGTTAGACATAGAGTTACCGTATGACCGAGCAGTTCCACTCCCAGGTATATACCCAAGAGAATTGAAAACATATGTTCAAACAAAAACTTGTACATAACTGGTCATAGCAGCATTATTCATGATAGCCAAAAAGTGGAAACAACCCAAATGTTCACCAGCTGATGAATGGATAAACATAATGTGGTATATCCATACAATGGACCATTATTTAGCCATAAAAAGGAAGGAAATACTAATACATAATATAACATGGATGAACCTTGAAAATGTTATGCTAAGTGAAAGAAGCCAGACACAAAAAGCCATATATTATATTCCATTTATATGAAATGTCCAGAATAGGCAAATCCATATAGATAGACAGTAGATTAGCAATTGCCTGGGACCGGGGGTCTGGGGAATGATTACTAACAGGTACAGGGTTTCTTTTTGGGGTAATGATGGTGTTCTGTAATTAAATAGTGGTGATGGTTATACAACCTTGTGAATATGCTCAAAAACCACTGAATTGTACACTTAAAAGCAAAGGAAAACAAAACTTTAGTTTTAGATTTCTGAGCTGCTCTTGACCAGTGGTATGACCCCTTTACAGTCCATTTCTTTTTTGAAAATGAGGATGACTTACCTACCTTATAGGTTCGTTATACAGATTGAGTGAAAAAACATTGATATAGTTAGATATAGACTTCTAAGTTAAGACGGTAGAACAGAACTACTTTACAGAATCTCTTTTTTAATTTCAAGTGAAATGGACCAAAACAGTTTTAAAAGAAACAGCACAAATGTTTGGCAACAGCAACAAACAAGGGAAATGGCACAGCCCAATACCATAAATCTAGAACAGGGTGAAATTCACTCTCCTAGGCTTCTCAGACAACCCCTGCCCCTTGGAAGCTGATAGTTATTTACAAAATTTTGAGAATTCTTACTAATAACCCTAAGTCTGGAGAGAAGCAGATTAAATGAGGATTCTTATCTTCTCACTCTGTTGAGTAAGAAAAAAATGAGTGAAACAGGGAAAGTTTTTTTGTTTTTTTTTTTAAAAGGGCAGACTGTCTCTGACAGAAAAGAAAGCTCTAGAGATACAAATTGAATCAGGGGACACAAGGGAATCCTTTCATGTGAATGGGTTACTGCACCCCCAACTACGTAGATGTGCATATAACAAAACCTGAGAATTAAGAGCCTGGATATTCCAAAGAAACACAACAGGTTAATCTTACTAATATAAGTAAGCATTCTAAAAAGAATATTAGCATATCCAGTCATATAAAAATAGTAACATTCATATAAAAATGAGTAAGTTGGATTTATTTTGGGAATGTCAGGCTGAGTTCAACGTTAAAATAATTTAAAGGAAAAAAATCATATGATTATCTCAGTGGATGTAGCATACTGCCTAAGCCAAGCAAACAATCTTTGATGTGAATACAAGGGAGTCAAAAAGTCACTCGTGTTAAAGCAGAGCAAATAAGAGGTCTTGGCAGAGTTGCAAGATAAAATAAAAGCATGATAACTATGCCAACATACCATAGCAAACTAATGAATTAACAAAAACAAGAAAAAAAACAGCATGCAGAAGATGAAAAACCCATAAACTCCAGGACAGAAGTATCTCACATGTACCTCAAGTGGTACAACTTAATAAAATAAAACAAGAGCTAAAAGACAAGATTATGTTACAACAAAATGAGATAAAAGGTAAATTGCAGAACAAAGGGAACAAATTGAGGACTAAAACAGCATAATTACAGAACAAATAAATAAATTAGAAATAAAGAACAGAATAGAGATGGTTAACAATTAAGTTACATAATAGCAAAGCTTCAGATAATCAGATTAAGTGTAGATGAAAAAGATAGAGTCAAGTCAGAAGACCTAACTAATAGATATGGAGCTAAAAGTCTCTGTAGCATAATGATAATTATTAGTGCCCTTGAAATGGAGCGCTCAATAAATAGAGCAGAAAAAGTATTCAAAGATATGATAAAAGAAAATTTGGGCCAGCCCCATGGCTTAGCGGTTAAGTGCTCGCGCTCTGCTGCTGGCGGCCCAGGTTCAGATCCCGGGTGTGCACCGACGCACTGCTTCTCCAACCATGCTGGGGCCGCGTCCCACGTACAGCAACTAGAAGGCTGTGCAACTATGACATACAACTATCTACTGGGGCTTTGGGGGGAAAAAATAAATAGAGAGAGAGAAAGAAAGAAAAAATTTACCTGAAATAAAGAATTGAATCTAGAGATAAAAAATGCTGCCCTGCTAAAAGGGGGAAAAAGTAGAATAAGATGTGATACTATATTCCCAACTTTCAAAGCAGGGAGTCAGTCAGTGCTATCTAAAATTAAAAAAAGAAAAACTATAATTTCTCCAATGTAATGTTTTTCTTGATGTCTTGTCTTAGCCATAGAGGATTCGTTTCAAAAATTTCTCTCTTTTTGGGGCTGGCCCGGTGGCACAAGCGGTTAAGTGCGCGCTCTGCTGCGGCGGCCTGGGGTTCGCAGGTTTGGATCCCGGGCGTGCACCGACACACCGCTTGGTAAGCCACGCTGTGGTGGCGTCCCATATAAAGTAGAGGAATATGGGCAGGAATGTTAGCTCAGGGCCACTCTTCCTCAAGAAAAAAAAGGGGAGGATTGGCATCGGATGTTAGCTCAGGGCTAGTCCTCCTCACAAAAAAAAAAAAAAAAAATTCTCTCTTTTTTTCCCCAAACATTTCTCTTTTGGTGAAGAAACATTTAGCATATTCTTCAGTTTAACTTATTTCTTTTTCCTTTATTAAATTCTAATAAAGTTATACTTTAATGTTTTTATTTTAAAAATAGTATCATATTTTTGTAGAAGTATTTCTATTGCACTATGTACGTAGAAGGAAAAGTAGGTAGGTAGATAGTAACCTAGATGTCTGGAATGATGTTAACCTAGTAGTAAAGATAGTTTCTGGCTGGTGGGATTTGAGAAATATATCAGTCAGTGTCTGGTCAGGAGACAGAAACCATACCAGTAATTTTTAACAGAAAGAATTTAATATAAAATATTGTTAACAGATATTAAACTGAAGTGGAAAAATAGGATACCAAAGTTTTCACAGAAGTATCAACTGTGGGAAGCAGCTACCATTCCTAAGGCTGTGGGTCAAAGGAGAGAGGTTGGAATTATTAAAATATATAAACTCGCCGGAGGGGCTCTGTGAGTGTCAGATCTCTGAGAAGGGGGTGCTGCTTAGGTTGGTATTAATACCTTTGGGCTTGGAGGATGGGCCCCGTGAGCCTGGGACTCAGACATCTGGTGCTGATATCTCTGAAGAGGGTCCAACAAGGCTGTTTGGGATAATAAGTGAGGTAAAAAAATGATGTTATTTTGTTCTAGATGGCTAACCAGAACAGGCAATACCTTTCCACTTGTTAGAAGTCTTCCTTTGTGTCTCTCAGTAGGACTTTTAAAAAGTTTTTATTCATACTTACCTTGTGCATTTCTTAAATTTCTTAAAAATGCTAGCTATTTTATTTTAGTTTAGTTGTGTACCTGTAAATGAAAACTTTTCTTCTACTTTATCTTTTAACTGGTTGTAGTTTGTATATAAGAAAACTTTTGATGTTTAAGTATTAATTTAACATCCAGAATCCTTATTAAATTTTGTTATAGTTTGTCATAGTTTTTCACCTCCACAGTATTTAAACTTCTCTAAAGGGCTCTTACAGAAATCTGCTTTGCATTTTGTTATGTGGGGGACTGTCTTCAACATACTGATTTCTCTTTATTGCCAAGTACCATTTCCTTTCCTGAACTACTATTGTAAAGATATCATTACTGGTCTCCTTGCTGCTACCCCTGTCCCATCACCAATTTATTCTCAACACAGCTACTAATATAATCTTTTAAAAACGTAAATCATGTCACTTTCCTGCTCGAAACCCTTAAATGATCATCCACTGTTCTTTAAATAAAATCCAAATTCCTTACCATAAATTCCAAGGCTCTATGTTTTAGCCAGCTTGGGCTAGCATAACAAAATGCCATAGACCGGGTTGCTTAAACAACAGAAATTTATTTTCTCACAGTCTGGAGGCTGGGAAGTCCAAGTTTAAGGTGCCAGCCAATTCAGTTCCTGGTGAGGGCTCTCTTCCTGGCTTGCAGATGCCCGCCTTCTTGCCATGTCCTCACATGGCCTTTCCTCTGTGATGCAGGTAGGGAGAGAGTGAGAGCGATTGCTCTCTCTTTCTTTCTCTCTCTTCTTAGAAGGCCTCTAATCCCATCATAAAGACCCCACCATCGGGACCTAACGTAATCCTGATTACCTCCCAAAGACCCCATCTCCAAATATCATCACATTGAGGGTTAGAGCTTCAACATATGAATTTTGGGGGGAACACAAACATTCAGTCCATAACACTCTAAAATGATCTGGTCCCCACCTATCTCCAGCCTCTTCCAAAGGCATTCTCCAGAGTCCCTTAACACTGGCCTCTTTTACGTTTCTTAAACACATCAAGCTCTTTTTTACTTAAGAATCTTTATACATGCTCTTCTCTCTGCCTAGAGGCTCTTCCTTCTCCTCTTCACATGAGAGATTTGTTATCATCCTTTAGGTCTTGGGGTTAAATATCCCTTTCTCGGAATCCACATATATAAGCAGATCTCCTCTAATTCTCTGTCAACTCGTTGGATTTATTTGTTTATTAATCTATTACAAGTGTGTATCTGTATGTTACTACAAATGTGTATCTATAAATGTGTGTGCATAATTTTATTCTTCTATCTACTTTTGTATATGTTTAGAATTCTCCATAATAAAAAGTTTTTTTTTTAATTGAGGTCATAATAGTTTATAACATTGTGAAATTTCAGTTGTACCTTATTATTTGTCAGTCACCATATAAATGTGTCCCTTCACCCCATGTGCCCACCCCTCAACCCCCTTCCCCTCTGGTAACCACTAAACTGTTCTCGTTATCCGTGTGTTAGTTTATCTTCCACATATGAGTGAAATTGTATGGTGTTGATCTTTGTCTGGCTTATTTCGCTTAACGTAATACTCTCCAGGTCCATCCACGTTGTTGTTAATGGGATGATTTTGTCTTTAAAAGGTTTTTTTAGTGGAAAAAAAATTCCATTGATAAACTTTTTTTTTAACCTCTTAGATTCATAGTCACACTTTTGCTTTTGCTTGCTCATACACTGTTAAGAAAATAATACTCACATACATTGTTGTATTTTGATAATACCTTTAAAAATTAAAAGGCACATACCTTTGATGCCACAGTTCCAGTTCTAGGAATGACTTGTACCATTATGTAAAGACATTTATACGTGATTTTCATTGAGGAACAGCAAAGGTTTAGAAACAACCTAAATATCCATCAATTGGGGAGGGGCGCAGTTTAATGAATTATGGTATAATCATACTATGAAATACTACTCAGGTATTAGAGAATGGAGCAGTTCTATATGTAATGACATGGAATGATTTCCAACTAAGAAAACAAGGTGCAAACCACTGTGTATAATATGCATGCCATCATTTGTGTTCTCCTCCAAAAGATATTATACTGGAATTTATCTAGATTATCTTTGGAAAGGTAGACCAGAAACTAGTAACAGTGGTTGCCTCAGGGACAGGGAACCAGATGACTGAAGGTTCGAGGGCGGGATGGAGACTTTCTTTTTCACTGAAAGCATAATAAAAAATACTATGGGAGTAGAGATGAATGACTGTTTCGGTCTGAAATTATGGGGAAGACTTTTTGAAAAACAAAGGTAGTAAGAGCTTAGTATTGCTTTTTATCTAACAAAAATAGAAAACATTAACAGATAATTATAATAGATATTGCTATGAGAGTTGTAAAATGATTTCACTTACAAGTGGAAATATTATCTGAATTTTATTTATTTATTTTTAGGTGGTGATAGTGGACTGGATGGGTTAGGAGCACCAGGTGTACAACTAGGAAGCCCAGATAAGAAAAAACGGAAGACAAATACACAGGTAAATTGACATTTTCTTTGATACCAGTTTTTCTTCACTGATACCATCAGGCCAATGAGGTCAATTTAAATTTGGTCGTGGGTTTTGTTTCGTATCCTCATTCAGAACCTAATAGTGAATTCTGCAATGATCGTGTTTTTTTATTCTGCAACTAATGGCTATGGTTGCACTATAGGCCTAGAATAGGTATTGCAAGGAAGTGTGGGCAGACAAATTAAAATGCTTATTCTTAAATCTAATTTAAAAGGGATAGATACCTGTAGTTCTATTAAAAGATTTCAAAATATATGGACACAAGTTTAACCTGAAGTAACGTTCAGCTGTTATAGTACTTCAGTCGTGTGTGCATTTCATGAAGCAGTCATGGTGGAGGCATCTTTTGTCTATGACCTGTAGTTGTAATAAACAGTTAGAAATACAGGCTTTCATGGTTTTATTCTCTATAAATTTAAGCACTCTTTTTATGATAAAGACTGCAAATAAGTATGATGTGTGTACAGATTACTTTTTTCCATTTTGGCCACCATCTGTTAAACTTGCAGTGGGACTAAAACCAGAAGTTTATTTTTCCAGTCTGAGGCCTAGAGCTTAGTACTTTGGGGATACTTTAATAGCTACTCCCTGAAGTTAAGCTAGGAAAAAAATTTAGATCCTGTTTATTGTTATTTAATTTTATGGCTATTTGGAGGGTATAAAAGGTATTTTTAGTTAGAATTTTAAGTGAAAGATTCTAGAGTTATAGAGACAATCATATTAAATGAAAATTATGGTAATGAGGCTTCTTTTGGAAGTTACCTTTGGAGTTTGAAGTACCAATGGATTTGAACTCAGAAAAGCATACCTTATTTCCTTTCCTAAATGAAAGAAACCTACACATTCTTTTTTTTTTTTTGTGAGGAAGATCAGCCCTGAGCTAACATCTGCCAATCCTCCTCTTTTTGCTGAGGAAGACTGGCTCTGGGCTAACATCCATGCCCATCTTCCTCCACTTTATATGGCACGCCGCCACAGCATGGCTTGACAAGCGGTGCGTCACTGCGTGGGCGGGATCCCAACCGGCGAACCCCGGGCCGCCGCAGCGGAGCGCACACACTCAACCACTTGCGCCACCCGGCCGGCCCCTAAACCTACACATTCTTATCATTAAATATAATTAAATATAAACATGACTTGGAATTGAAAGATCAAGTGAAGAATTAAATTTTTGTAACACTGCAATGAAATTTGACTAAAATTAGGTTCATAAGTGTTAAGATAACAGGACAATTTTAATGACTTCTTTGATCAAAAACATGCATTTTACTCTACATTCTCATTTCAGGGGACTTCTTTTCCTCCATTGTCTGAGTATGCTCCACCACCGAATCCAAACTCTGACCATCTAGTGGCTGCTAATCCATTTGATGACAACTATAATACTATTTCCTATAAACCACTACCTTCATCAAATCCATATCTTGGCCCTGGTTATCCTGGCTTTGGAGGTTATAGCACATTCAGAATGCCACCTCACGTTCCTCCAAGAATGTCTTCCCCATACTGTGGTCCTTACTCGCTCAGGAATCAGCCACACCCATTTCCTCAGAATCCTTTGGGCATGGGTTTTAATCGACCTCATGCTTTTAACTTTGGACCACATGATAATTCAAGTTTTGGAAATCCATCTTATAATAATGCACTAACTCAGAATGTTAACATGCCTAATCAACATTTTAGACAAAATCCTGCTGAAAACTTCAATCAGATTCCTCCACAGAATGCTAGCCAGGTATCTAACCCTGACTTGGCATCTAACTTTGTCCCTGGAAATAATTCAAATTTTACTTCTCCATTAGAATCTAATCATTCTTTTATTCCTCCCCCAAACACTTTTGGTCAAGCAAAAGCACCACCCCAAAAACAAGACTTTAGTCAAGGAGCAACCAAAAACACGAATCAAAATTCCTCTGCTCATCCACCTCACTTAAATATGGAGGACACAGTGAATCAGAGCAATATTGAATTAAAAAATGTTAATCGAAACAATGCAGTAAATCAAGAGAATAGCCGTTCGAGTAGCACTGAAGCTACAAACAACAGCCATGCAAATGGGACACAGAATAAGCCACGACAAGCTAGAGGTGCAGCCGATACGTGCACCACTGAGAAAAGCAATAAATCCTCCCTCCACCCAAGCCGTCATGGCCATTCTTCCTCTGACCCAGTGTATCCTTGTGGAATTTGTACAAATGAAGTGAATGATGATCAGGATGCCATCTTATGTGAAGCCTCTTGTCAGAAGTGGTTTCACCGGATCTGCACTGGAATGACTGAAACAGCTTATGGCCTCCTAACTGCGGAAGCCTCAGCAGTGTGGGGCTGTGACACCTGTATGGCTGACAAAGACGTCCAGCTAATGCGCACTAGAGAAACGTTTGGTCCACCCGCAGTGGGCAGTGATGCTTAATCACAGGCAGTAACAAAAGTGGTTTTTTTTTGTCCTGTGTATTACAGAGGTTCAGTGACACAGGATTTTAATGTTTTACATTATTTTTTTAAGTTCACACACAAGATTATTTACCTTTTAGTTTTTATTAATATTCCACTTCATTACTAGTACAAATTTTGTATCGTCGTTTGCTATCTTAAATGAGAATAATGTATATGAGGTGCTTCAGGAAGTACTATACAAATAAATGTTACTTGTTGTTAATCATAAACATAAAAGCCTCTTGAAGCTTCAAAATAATATGTAGCAAGTGTAGGCAAGTTTTGACTTTTAAAAGAATCATTGAAAAAATGTATATTTCAGTGCTGAACTTTGGCGATATCACGTTAAACATTTAGTTCAAAAGTTTTTTCAAGGATCCATTTAACATGTTTTCAGGAAAAATTTATGTAGCTGTAACATGGAAGGAAGCATACATTTTAGTGGGTGTTTTTAAAAAATAATAGGGTATGACACCAGATTCCTCCTGACTAGGGTCGTTGAAATTAGTGACTTTGATATTTTCAAGTCAGTCTTTCCAGGATATCTGTACAGATATGAGACAGATGTTAGCATATAGTAGATGCTCAGTATTTGTTGATTAATTTGTGGATTGTACCACATGAAATTGCTAATATTAGATCAGTTGAAAATTGACTGCAGTTAGTAGAGTTGACATAAAGTATGTTTCTAGTTGTGCTATTTAAAACTAAAACAAAATCATGCTCTTCAATCTTCAATTTTCTTTGATTGTTGAGTTGTTTTGTATTGTTTTCCAGAGAAATAAATAATATAGTATCCTCAGAAGAATTGTGAATACTTTTTCTAATGTGATTTCAAACTGCGACATATTGCAAATGAGATAGGTAGAAATATCAATTAGTGTTAGCAGGCTCTGCTAGCAAAAGAACTACGCAGTGGTGGTTTGAAAATCTTGTTCTGGGGATCTGAATTCAAAAATGAGCCTCAGGGGAGATCAAAATCCATTTCAAGCAAAGACCAATTAAGCGCCAAGGTGAAAGCTAACTCACAAACAGCAGTTTGAGCCCTTGCAGCAGACAGGAGTTTCTGCTGTGACTGGGAAAAGTGTAAAAATGGACCTGAGAGTATCCTCTTGAGAGATGATAAAGAATGGAGACAGTTGAAGGTGAACTCATTAAGATTCAAAACAGCAGAAACCCATTTTTGGAGCAGATCATAACATGTGACCAAAAAAGCCAGATACTGTATTACAATTGATAGCAATTCATACGATGGTTGGATGTTGGTGAAGCTCCCAAACTTGCGCCATTATCATCATTGCAACCAAAAAAGTTCTGAAGACTGTATGGTGATCTGCAAAAGGGATAATTAATTACTACTATTTAAACCCTGGTGAAACAGCAGCAGCAGCATATTGCCAAGCAATTAAAATTATGCATGAAAAATTTGATTAAAAAACAAAGTCCTTTGATTAATAAACATGAACCCGCACTTTTGCATGACAGCACTTGGCTTCTCATGTCACAAGCCACTAAAGCAAAGTTAATTGAATTGGGCTATTAAATTCGGTCATGTCCATCGTAGTCACCAGACCTTTATCCAATGAACCACCGTCTATCTCATCATTTAGAACTTTCTCTAAGAAACAACATACTCTCCAATTGAGAAGCAGTAATTGGAGGATTTGAACAATTTATGCAGCCTAACAAATGACAAATTTTATAAAAATGAAATATTTAATTATCTATTAGAAGGAAATTATTAATGCTCATGATGCATATTTTGATTGAATAAAACTTATTTTTTTAATAACGTGCTTTAATTTTAACCTACAAAAACAGCAATTTCATATGGTACAAGGTAATATAAGGTTTTTTCCATTTACTGGTGACTAGTTAGAGGTGAGTACAAAATATTTTCGATAGCTGTAACATATGTATCTTTACAATTTTAGGAAATGAAATGATATAAACTCTAAAACTAGGTACTCCCTTGTGTGAAAGCTTGACCAGTTAAAGCAGGGTAAAATGCGGTATTTTGGGCTGACTCTGACATTTGATGTGTTCAGTAGCATACTCGAAGATCCCATTTTGCTTACATTGTAGGTTTTGTTAGAGATACATAATTTTCTAAATGTTTAAGGACCTAGTTATGTTTTTCTTGAAATCCTAATGAGTGCTGATTTTTAAGAAATGATGCACTGCGTATATGCCCAGTCCTAGTATCAGATCATGATTTTTTATGACACTGAATACAGTTAGATACTGAGTTGAACCTTCCAGTGTCTGCAGGAGTTAACTCTTTACACGGTGGTACTTGAGTTGTGCTCATTGCTAAGATTGATTATGCAGTTTCTTAAGCCCTCTATTGCTTACAGTTTCAGTAGTTAGTTGTTTCGTGAAAATGAAATAACCTCTCCCAAGCTAAAGATACTTGATTTGTAATGTGATTCTTACATTTTCCATTTCCAAGTAGTTGTTTTTTAAAACTTACAAACAAGTGAATTTTTATTCAAGTATTTAGGTCTTCAGAGTACCTTACTTAAATAGGAATCTGTAAATATTCAAAAGAAAAACCCATAGTTGATTCTGACTGTGAATCAAAGGCAAAGTATAATCATAGCTGATGAATGTTCTCATGTATTTGAATTAATTTTCTTACTAGTTCCACATTTGTCTCTTCATAACACTAAGTCAGAAGTTGTCTAGATGCTTTTTAGTAGGGAAAGTGATGGGCTATAAGAATGGCCAGATACTAATTTGACCAAAGAAGGATATTATACGAATTGATATCGCTTTCTTAGGACAAGTGATGAGCTGCCCCAAACATTTAAAAATATTCAGTGATGGAAAGAAATGCACACAGGTGGAATAATCTTCCAGTAGCATTGCACCTTTTTGATGTAATCCTTTTCCTTCACTGAAAGTCCTCATCTCACACACACACACACACACACACACAACTGAGCAGGAAATCTTGGAGTTTCTCCTACAGTCTCAAGTTTTGCCAAAGTTCGACCTGTCTAACTGTCTGCAGCTAGGCTCTCTCACCAAGGCTAGATTACTGATAGAAAGTCTTGAAGCATCGATTCCTTTCTCAGAACTTGCTTTGCTCATTTCACTAGAGAATTCCTGCCACTTGCTTCTAGATGCTACTGGAGTCACTAATACTGAAACAGCTTAGCTTGTAAAAGACAAATCAATCACTCTTCAGATAGACTGCTTAGAATTTAGATTGGTGATCAGTGTTTTCCTTTTGTGTGAAATACTTTAGAGTACTGCTATTATAATTCTTGTTATCCAAATTAGAAGATGATGTACATAAAACTGAAAATTTTCTTGTACTTGTGCTTATTCTTCATAGATTAACACAATATAAAGAAATGCAATTTTTTTATGTTTTTTTTTTTAGACTCCCAACTCTGCCTAGTGGTAGGAAAAAAAACTCAATAGTATGGGTCACCATGATGTCTGCTGACTTGAATCATCCAAATAAAATAAGTATCAGGAGTCTTCATCTAATATTCTTTCAAACTTGTTCATCCTGAACAAATTAAGAGTGCTAGTACTTACTGTCCAACATACTGTAGTAATTGTATTTAATAGTAAAAATATATATAAGCAATGGGTTTTTTAAGGGAGCTCTAAAGAGTTTTTGGATTTCTTTTTTGCAGTGTATAGAGGTATTCATATGCATGAACATTTGTGCTATTTTAGTTTTTTTTAATTAAAGTTTATTAAAAGCGTCTAGGCTCCCAAAGTTCATTTGTAAATAGTGGTTTGGAACTCTATATAAGGTTGTTAGATTCTTAGAGAAGTTCATAAAGACTTATTTAAACCATAATGTAGTTAACCAATAGTATCATGCTGAGCGCTCTTTAGCCTGAGTTTTCTTTAGGGAAACAATCAATGTAGGAGGGAGAAAGAAGCAGAGGTCTTTCCTTTTTCCTGACGTGATTCAGGAAGGTTAAGTTCTTTGGTCTGAATGTTTCCCAGTTGCCCTTATGCCATCCTAAACTCTCCAGTGGAATGCTGTATAAGCCGACTTGCCTTTTCTCTTCCTGGATGCTCTGTGCTTCAAAATTTCATCTCTTTCCTCCAGTCAGAATTCCTATTTCTTTATGTGGCTGTGGTTGGCTAGATTTTAAGGGAAAAGTGTTTTCCATCAAGATATGAATGAAGAAAGTGAGATTAAATTTCTCTTTTTAAAAAGATTGTTTATTAGTTCAGAATGAATCTTTATCTAAGATATCAGACTATATGACTACATTTCAGGCACTGTGGGAAGCAGTATTTTTATTGAGTTGGCTGTTACTGTCTTGAGAATACTCAGTTTCCTTTAGATTGTTGGGCCTTTTCAGAGTTTCCCTTCCTCTACTTCTGAACTCATAGGTTTTCTTCTATTCCTAAATTTTAGTAATTTCTCCTTTTTCTCTATTCTGTGTATCCAGTAGAGCAGTATAGAAGTGCTTGGTACAGTTATGGGAGTTTAGAGGCATACCTGGAATTATGAGGTTGGGGATGGCGTTAACATCTCCCAAGACAAGTGGTCTGGGGGAAGTGAAGGGAAGAAAGTAGCTATGTGTAAGCCAGACATTAGTACATCAGAGGCTGCCTGTATTTTATTGAAAACTTTTAATGAAACCCAATGGATAAGCTTCATCTTTGTCATATTTTGTCACAATACATTAACTTGCAACTACATTAAAACTTATTCTAAATACTTGTACTTTTCTTGTTCTGTAGATGATGTAGATGATGTTGCTTGTTAGTTAAAATATCTTTTATAAAAGAAAGTCCTGCTTCTTATCATGATGTATGTGACTTAAATGACTGTTTCATATTAAAACTATTTCTTCCTTATGTACTGTTTACATATACCTCTTTTTGGGATATTAGTTCAGTACTTTTATACAAATCTGAGTGTGTTCCACATTGGTGACATGTATTTTTGCAGTAATTTTTTCTTTTGTTCTTAGAGCATGTCTAAAGTAACACATGCACTAGTGCTGTGGTCTGTGGCAAAATTTCTGTAATTCAAATTGGAAAATAAAATGTTTCCAGACTTTGTCCAACATTTATTCCTATGGCAAAGGAAATTACTATGTAATACTAATTATTTCTTATGCTGGTATGTTTAAGCTACTCTATGAAGTATGTGAAACATCAATATTTATGGATTAGTAGATGGCCTAATGTCTTTGAAAGTGGAGCAAGGGGTAAATTTTGGTGTTAGTAATTCATAACACTCATAAGACAATAAATACTTCTTAAAAATTTTGTCTTCCTCTTGCAGTTATAATTTACTAAGGAATTGTTTTCTTAATTGACAGTGGATATTAGGATTGTTTTAGCCCATACCATTAAAATTATATACTATACTTTGAACTTATTCTATCTTCTGACCAAAAAAGATACCATTAATTCACCATAACCAAAATAAGTAGTAATACTATTCTTCATTTATAAAGAAACTATTTCAATACCATAAAACTCCTCTAATTTACTTAAAATTTGTATCCATCGTTACAAGGACTTGAATGGTGTTTACTTTGTACTATCTGATGAAAAGATTTGTTAATATAATCAAGATTTTAAAGAAAAATGTTTAATCCTGGAAAATTTTTAAGCTTTTTAGAGGAATTTATTTAAGAATACAGTACTATTTTAAAAACATTCTTTTGTCATTAAAATGAGCACCCAAAAGAATTGTAATAGGTAATACTTGGCCAATGCAAATTTGTATATTTGAAACTATATGCTTGAAAGAAAAAAGAAATGCTTGTGAGTGCTTAAACTGCATATCTTGTTAAAATATTCAAATTTTTAGACTTAATCTATCCAAACTATCCTGAATTAATAAGGTTTTACTATATCAGTGATGTATATTACAAGATAAGTGTCTACTTATGTTAATGATATCTCTATACAGCAGCATTTTTGGCATGGTTGTGGTATATTTTGTACATTTGATTGTTGACTATTGATAGGATTGACATAGCAATAAATCTCATTTAGTTCTTAATATTTAAAAAAATGCCAGATACCATACTGTGTCATAATCCCAGTATATTTTACTTGAATGCCCAGTGTTTTCATGGGTTTATTTTTTGTGTTAAAAATTTAGTATTACATGTTAGAGATTTATTTTCTTCTGGTATTTTCACATAGAATCTTTTAGAACTGGGTCTATTTCTATTTAAATCATAGAGGTTTAAAGATGTGTTAGTATTAAGTGATTCATGAATTGCTTTGTGGAAAAATTTAAATAAAAAAAGTATGAAATGACTAGGTTACCCCCAAATTGTTTATTTCCTTTATATGGTTAATGTACATGTTTCAGTTTTCAGAGAAGTAAAACTGGCTTGGTAACTGATTGACTGTAGTAGGTAATGGATAGTTTGACTGTCCAAGAGCTTCCAAGTTTTAAACCAAATAATTCTCAATTCTGAATTACTTTTTAGTAATTGCTATAAATACTGGTAAGCCAGTTCTCCTTTTTGTTTTTAAGATATTTAACTCTTATAATTTCCTCCTTCTGATCCCTTTTCCTTCTTCCTTAAACACCATGCTAGAATTTAAAATTGGGGGAGTTTAACTTACCTTCCACATTTTAGTTTTTTATTCTATAGATAAGCAGTAAGACAGGTAGAGGTTCTACTATCAAAACAGTCCATGTTATTGTTGGCCATTCTTTTCAGGGATCATGCCAGATGTCATTTGTGCATTGTATAAAGAATGTTATCTATCAGTATATAGACTTACCATTAGTAGAAATTATGTATGCAGGCTTTCTTGAACAATATGTATTGTAAGTTTGTTTCCTATAGTGTTATGCTTCAGATTCTTTTAAATAAAGCTAGTTTTTAAAGAGAAAAATAACTGTTTTTTAAGTACTTGACTTACATCGGGACAAGTAGGTGTGACAATCTTGGCTTTGGGTAGGAGATGTCCCAGGAAACATTAAGCAAGGCAATAGCCTACAATTTACCAGGAATTTAATTTTATACTGAGGAGCAAACCAATATTTTTAAACAGGCCTTGCTACATACTTTTTTTCCCTGTGAAGTTTATACATAACACTGAGTCCCGAATTTCCTTGAGGAAATGTGAACATAATGTATCTCTATTTTGATTTTAACAAATTAGGATTTCAGTTCTGTTAATAAAAAATTAATTGAAGAGGAGTTCTACAACCTCAGCAGCTTAATCCCTGAAGCAGAGACACCACTGTAGCAATAATAAAAACAAAGTAGCTTAAATGATAAGATTATGCTTAAAAAAGACCTCTAAAATTTGTCTGAAACAACCATCAGATGCCTTGAGTCTCACATAAAAAAAGGCTGTATAAAATGTGAATGTGTCAGTTGATGCAACTTGGCATTAGAGGTAGTAATAAAAGTGACAACAAGATAAAATTACATCAAGATAAAATTTGAATGCACGAAAGTTCTATTTAAACGTATGGAAGGAAAAAAAGTGTGTATCTTAACCTGCTGTAGGAGAGAGAAAAAGGTACACAGAGACTTCTGATCAAATGACATTATGAGTTGATGCTCTATGGCATCGCCTTCGCCCCAAACATATAGCAATGATAAATATATAATGGGTTCAAAACCAACATAAATATATCCAAGGACAAGAAATACAGAAAGAAAGCATAAACAATGCTGGAGAAGCAGCCTGCCTGGCTCTGGGTTCAGAGCAGAAATTTGCAGTCGGAGGTTCTAATATGGCAGGGTAATGAGGTCTAAAAGTGCTACTACATTTCAGAGCTTATGAGGTCCATTAACACAGTAGTAAAAGGGATGTGTATAGCTGTAGATAATTTTTAAGCCCCAAATATAATGAGCTAAGTATTGATCTCAAGAGGATAAGAAAAGAATAAAAAATCCTAAGGAAAGTACTTGGAAGGAAATAAAGAAAAGAATAGGAAATAAAATAGAAAACAAACACAAGAGAGGAATAATAAAGCCACAAGTAGGTTATTTAAAAGATTGATAAAATTAATGAGCCCCTGGTGAAACTGATTTTTTCAAATGGTAGACAGAAATAACAGGAATGAAAAAGTGGGCGAAAAACAGCACTTCTCTAAGCCAGGTTCTGAGCTGGGATTCCTCCCCACTTCTGCACCACTTGTGAAAGGAGCCTAAAAAGCAAAACCTACTTCCAACCGATACCTGGGGCTCTAGCTGATAGGAAGATGCAGGCCTAAAATGGCAGAAGTACACAATTTTGCAATTTGCTTAATTGGTAACTGGTGTACAGTATCATCAAAGAATTGAAACAGTGAGTTAGCATATAACACTTGGCTGAATTGGGGTCCCTGGGACACAAGTTGGAGGCAACTGAAAACTGCTATAAGTGAAGGTATGAACCCAAAGGAAAGAAATCAAAATGAAACAAAAGGAAAGAAAACCCACTATAAATAAAAATTTCAAAACATGAAAAAACCTGATGATTCAAAAAACAGCCAACAAACACCTTGTGAAATTTCAATCCACTCAAGATGAAAATAACAAAATAGCTTGAAAAAGGCATTAAGATAAGTATGTTTCAGGATCCTGAAAGGTAAGCTAAAGAATAAAATAAAAATTATATGGGCCGGCTCCGTGGCATAGTGGTTAAGTTCACACACTTGCTTCAGTGGCCCAGGATTTGCAGGTTTGGATCCCAGGCTAATCAAGCCATGCTGTGGCGGTGTCCCGCATACAAAATAGAGGAAGATTGGCACAGAAGTTAGCTCAGGGACAATCTTCCTCAAGCCAAAAGAAGAAGATTGGTAACAGATGTTAGATCAGAGCCAATCTTCCTCACCAAAAAAGAAAAAAAATTTATAAAGCCCAGTAAGTAGACATTAATTCATTCATTCAACATTTTTTTTTAAATTTATTGCAGTAACATTGGTTTATAACACCATATAAATTTCAGGTGTACATCATTATATTTCTATTTCTGCGTAGATTACATCATGTTCACCACCCAAATACTAATTACAACCCATCACCACACACATGTGCCGAATTATCCCTTTCGCCCTCCTCCCTCCTACCTTCCCCTCTGGTAACCACCAGTCCAATCTCTGTCTCTATGTGTTTGTTTATTGTTGTTATTATCTACTACTTAATGAAGGAAATCATACGGTATTTGACCTTCTCCCTCTGACTTATTTCACTTTGCATAATACCCTCAATGTCCATCCATGTTGTCACAAATGCCTGGATTTCATCGTTTCTTATGGCTGACTAGTATTCCATTGTGTATATATGCCACATCTTCTTTATCCATTCGTCCCTTGATGGGCACTTAGGTTGCTTCCAAGTCTTGGCTATTGTGAATAACGCTGCAATGAACACAGGGGTGCATGTATCTTTATGCATTGGTGTTTTCAAGTTCTTTGGATAAATACCCAGCAGTGGAATAGCTGGATCATATGGTAGTTCTATGCTTGATTTTTTGAGGAATCGCCATACTGTTTTCCATAGTTGCTGCACCAGTTTGCACTCCCACCAGCAGTGTATGAGAGTTCCCTCCTCTCCACACCCTCTCCAAAATCATTCAACATTTATTGAGTGTTTTTTATGTGTTGGGCACTGTTCTAGATGCTAAGAATATAGCAGTAAATCAAACAGACAAAAATCACTACTTATGAGGTTTTTATTCTAAAGAGACAGAAAGTAAACTGTAAAGTATGTTAGAGAATAAATGTTATCAAAAAATAAAAAAGGAAAGGTAATAGAGAATGCTGGGGCTGGTAAGGCAAGAGGTGCAAAGATGTTCATATTTTTTAATATCTCAATGAAAAGATATTTAAATAATGGCTTGAAGGAATAAGAGAAACGGTCCTGCAGATAACTGGGGAAGAGAATTCCAGACAAAGGTAACAACAGGTATAATGACCCTGTGGCAGGAGCATGCTTGGCACATTTCAGGATTTCAAGGAGGTCAGTGTGTCTGGAATGGAGTGAACAGAGGAAGAGTAAAAGGAGATAAGATTAGAAAATTAGCAGGGAGACAGATTATATAGGACTTTGTAGGTCATATAGAGGTTTTTGGCTTTTGCTCTGAGATAAGAAGTGTTTGGAGGGTTTTCAGGGGAGAAGGATCATTCTGACTGCAGTGTTGAAAATAAATTAGAGATGTAGAGAGTTTAAAGAAGACGACTAGTTAGGAAGCTATTACGGTAATCCACTTGAGAGATGATGTGACTGAACCACAAAGATAGCAGGAGAAGGAGTGAAAAGTGGATCTTGTTTGGTCTTGATTCAAACAAAATAACAGTAAAAACACAACTGAGGAAATATGACTATGAACTGAGATTATGTGACACTAATTATTTTAGTTTTCTTACAACAATGACATTGTGTTTATGTAAGAAAATGCCTATTTTTTAAAAGATGCATACTGAAATACTTATGATTCTTCAATTAGCTTAAAAATATCTGGGGGGTGGTGGGGGAAGAAGCCAAAACAAATCAGTAAGGATACATAAGATTTAAACAACATGATTTTCAAACATGACCTAGCAATGGTATATAGAAGAACATTCAAGTGGTAGTTAAAGCATGCTAGTACCTTGTTTCATTGAGGACATATGTAAATATACAGAATAATTTCAGATTTTGTTAGAAAAAGAATTTAGTGAATTACATATTTAAACAGTCACAACTTTTAAAAAAATTTGTCACAACTAAAAGAATATAAATACAATACAGTTTCTAAACTAGCAGAGGGCAAAGTAGAATATAGAGAACTTTATCAAGCCAATAAAAGACAGGAAAAACAATTACAAAAAATGCAAATAAAACCAAATCTATCGGTAGTTACAATAACTGTAAATGGATTAAATTCACCTGACACTGTCAGATCAAACCAAGAAAATTTTTTTCCCCAAATGCTGCTTACAAGAGATACACATAGAAAGTTCAAAAGCAAAGGGATAGTTTATGTGCAATGATATTTATTAAGAAGTGGAAAAGCCAAATTCTAAATGATTGCGTACTTTAAAAAAAATTTAAGGCCATCTATATAATGGAAAACTATGAAGAATTAAAACTTCATGTTGTATGAAAAATGAAATGGAAAAAATGACCACAATTGTTAAGTTAAAAAAAGTTTACAAAAACAGTAGGTTGTATACAGAATCATCACAGTTAATTTTTTAAATAAATATTTTATATATCTGTATATACCTACCTAGAGATAAATGTCTAGAATGATTGTGTACCAAAATGTTAATTGTAGTTATCCCTGGATAATGAAAGTGTGGGTGACTTTTCTCCTTAGTATTGTCAACAATAAACATGTATTCCCTTGGTCATCAGAAAACATAATTTAAAAAGAAAAAAGTAAAGAGATAGGAAAAGGTATACCAGAAAAACTAATCAAAGATAGCTAATATAACAATGTTAATGTCAGACAAAATAGAATTTAAGGCTAGTATCAAAAAAGCAAGACATATCTGTTGGTAAGAATGTGGAGAAAAGGGAACCATTGTGCACTATTGATGAGAATGTTAATTGGTGCAGCCACTATAGAAAACAGTATAGAATTTCCTCAAAAAAATAAAAATAATTTTAAGAGGGTCAAAATGTAAAAAGAAAAAGAGTAAAATAAAAATAGAACTACTATATAATCCAGCAACTCCGCTTCTGGTTATACAATCATGCATCATTTAGCAACAGGGATATGGTCTAAGAAATGTGTCATTAGGTGATTTTTTCATTGTGCAAACACCATAGAATGTACTTACATAAACCTAGATGGTATAGCCTACTATACATCTAGGCTATATAGTACTAATCTTATGGGACCACCATTAATATATGTAGTCCCTCGCTGACTGAAATGTCATTATGGGGTGCATGACTGTGTAGCCAAAGGAAATGAAATCACTATCTCAAAAAGATATCTGCACCTCCATGTTCACTGTAGCATTATTTACAATAGCTAAGACATGAAAACAACCTAAGTGTCTATCGATGGAAGAATGGATAAAGAAAATGTGAGATATATATCTCTCACATTTTATATATATAAATATAAATATATATGATGGAATATCATTTAGTCATAGCAAAGAAGTAACAGTTCTTTGCAACAACATGGATGGAATTTGAGAGCATTACTCTAAGTGAAATAAGTCAGATAGAGAAAGACAAATGCCATATGATCTCACTTACAAGTGAAATCTAAGAAAACTGAACTCATAGATACAGAGAATAGATTGGGGCTTGCCAGAGGTGGGGGGTGGTAGGTGCGTGAAATGGGTAAAGGTGGTCGAAAGGTACAAACCTCCAGTTAAAAGATAAATAAGTTCTGGGAATGTAATGTATGCCTGGTAACTAAAGTTAACAGTATTATATCATATACTTAAAAGTTGCTAAGAGTGTAGATCTTAAAAGATCTCATCACGAGAAAAAAATGTAACTGTGAAGTGACGGATGTTAAGTAAACTTATTGTGGTGATCATTTCACAATATATACGTATATCAAATCATCACGTTGTACATCTAAAACTAAAATACAATGTTATATGTCAATTATATCTCAATGATACTGAAAAAAAGAAAATATTTCTGGTTACATATTTAAAAAATAATATAAGGATAAACTAACACACGGACAGAGAGAACAGTTTGGTGGTTACCAGGGGGAAGGGAGTTGGGGGGTGGGCACAAGGGGTGAAGGGACACATTTATATGGTGACTGACAAACAATAATATACAACTGGAATCTCACAATGTTATAAACTATTATGATATCAATAAAAAAATAATATAAAGACAAAAAGAATTAATATGAAGGAGAACATTTTAAAATTATAAAAGGAATAAACCTTCAAAATGATAAAATAATCATGAACATGTATGCTTACAACAGAGCCTCAACATACATAAAGCAAAAGACAGAATTACAGAAAGAAAAGAGCAGCAATTGTGTGAGATTTTTAAACAAATTTCTATCAGAAAATGATAGCTCAAATATATATATATATTTGACAATAAACCTGTATCAAGATACATTTAGAAGATTCAACCAAAGGTAGCTAAAACAATAGTTTTATTATTTCACATAAGATGAAGTTTGAAGATAGATGGTTCCAGGGCTGGTTAACTCATCAGCTCAGTGCCAGGAAACTGTGTTGGTTTCTCTATGGTTCTCTTGGTTTTCCTCTCATGGTTGCAAGATGACTACTACTGCTTCATATATCATTTTCTCACAGAACATCATCCAAAAGCAAGCAGGAAAGGAGACTCATGTTGCTCTATTTTTCAATAAAAAATATCTTTCAGAAGCCCCCAGCAGACCTTCCCTTTGAGAAATAGGAATGATTAGTTTAGACCAAACATGATTCATCCTTTGAGACTAGACCCATCTTTTCTGAAAATATTGCTATCTAATTGCAAACAAAATAGAGTTTCTGATAGCAAGAAAAAGGGGAGAATAGTTTTTCGATAAGCAGCCAATAGTATCTGCCACAAAAATTAACAAGCTTGATGTAATAAAGAACCTAGTACCAAATAAATAAGAAATATATATTCTTTTCAAGCACTCAAGGAACATTTGCAAAATTTTACCATGTCCTAAGTCAACATATTTCAAAGAACTTTTATCACATAGACTGTATTGCCTGACCAAAAGATAATGAAAAGAAACTCATATATTTAGAAAATAAAAATAAACTCTTTTTTTTTTTTTTGTGAGGAAGATCAGCCCTGAGCTAACATCCATGCTAATCCTCCTCTTTTTGCTGAGGAAGACTGGCTCTGAGCTAACATCTATTGCCAATCCTCCTCCTTTTTTGTCCCCCAAAGCCCCAGTAGATAGTTGTATGTCATAGTTGCACATCCTTCTAGTTCTGTATGTGGGACGAGGCCTCAGCATGGCCGGAGAAGTGGTGCGTCAGTGCGCACCTGGGATCTGAACCTAGGCCGCCAGTAGCGGAGCACGCGCACTTAACCGGTAAGCCACGGGGCCGGCCCAAAATAAACTCTTAAGTAACTAACTTATTAAAATGAAAATTATGTTTAAACCTAAAGACACCTGAAATACTACATATCAAGGCTGAAGGCATAGGTTTAGGAGACAGAAAGTTGCCAAGAACCTCGCTCACACCCTAACAATAAGAGAAATATGGATAATCTACAAAACTGTAACTTTGCCTAAGATTATCAGAGAGCTGATTTCAAAGGCAATGAAGTAATCTGAAGGGACAGGCCCTTGGAAGGGACAGGTCCTTCCAAGGAGAAATAGAGCCCATGATCTGTTTCCTGTGCTGGTAGACCGTGCTACCAGAGATGTTAAAGGAAGTTCTTGAGGCGGGATTAAACCAGACGGAAACTTGTATCTACACCAAGAATTGAAGAGTGTTGGAAATGGAAAGATGAAGGTAAATATGAAAGACATTCTTTCTTATTTTTAATTGCTTTGACCCACGCATATATAGTTGAATGGCTTTTGAAAAAGTCACCAAGATAATTCAATGGAGAAATGATTCTTTAATAAATGATGCTGAAACAATTGGACAACCATATGCAAAAAAAAAATTGAGCCTGGACTATGCATGGCTCCATATTTTAAAAAAATTAACTCAAAATGGAACTCAAATCTAAAATGGAACTCAAATCTAAATTTAAGACCTAAAACTATTAAACTTCTAGCAGAAAACAGAAACACTTTGCGAATTTAGGTTAGGGAACTATTTCTTAGATAAGACTCAAAAGCACAAATATTTTAAAAGCTGGTAAATTAAGCTTTATCCAAACCATGGAATGTGAGTAAATATTTGAAAAACATGTCTGATAAAGGACTTGTATCCGGATATATAAAACAAACTCACAATTCAATAATAAGAACATAGACAATTTTTAAAAAATTATTAGGACAAAGAGTGAAATGCAAATAAGCACATGAAAAGATGCTCAGCATCATTAGTCACTAGGGAAATGCAAATCAAAACCATAATGAGATACCAATAGGCAACTATTAAATTTGCTAAAATTAAAAAAAAAAACAACCTGCTAATACCAAGTGCTGATGAATATGCAGAGCAACTGAAACTTGCATACATTGTTGGTAGGAATGCAAAATTTGTACGTTTGAAATTGATTTGCCAATTGAACGTTGGCAGTTTCTTATAAAATTGAACACCTACTATACGACTCACCACTTGAGTTTTTGTGTTGTTTACTTTCAACCCCTTGCGAACCTGCTAGGCTGAAGGTGCAAGATTCTTGTGCTTTTGTGCGTCTTCAAGTGAGAAAAGCCTACCTCGGCTTGTATGAATGTGAGATATAATCCCGCCTCTGTAAGGTATTAGTAAATTAAATTATAAGGCTCTTAAAATAAGGGAGCACTATTCTGATTGGTTTGGAGCAATTTTGCCCCTCTCCCTTTGGGGACATTTGAAATGTCTAGAGATGTTTTTCATCGTCACAACTTGGGAGTGCTTCTGGCATCTGGTGGGTGGAGGCCTGGATGCTGCCAAACATCTTACAATAACACCCAGGATGGTCCTGAACAACAAAGAATTATCCGACCTACATGTCAACGGTGCTGAGGCTGAGAAACCTTAGTTTACAGAGATTAAAAAGCACTTACAAAAATCTAATATTCTTAAAATTTCCCCCAAATAAGGAAGCTGAACATCTAATGCTTTAAATGTGGTAACATTTTAAAGAAAAACAAAATTCTTCTCACAGAAGCTGCTAGCTCAGAAGCATTTTTTTAAAAACAAGAAATCAAGTTCATGCAATCAAATCAGACTTATTTCATAATTTAGGTTTAAAAAACAGCTATATCTTCTTTCTGATTGTATCAGTGTGGAGTAAAATACAGTATATGTTTTATTCTTTTTAAAGATTTGAATTTGTTTCTCATGAAGAGAATAATTAATCTGAACTTCCTACATTTCTTATATGCAGTTGATCTGAGAAACTAACATGACTCCTACATATTTAGGATAAAGAACAGTGAAAAATTTTGTTTAACCAAATCGATTTATAATTCTAACAAATTTTTAAATATTGAGTATATTATGTTCTATAGTGTGTCGGTTTAAATAACTTTAAAACCCTGATCTATATTGAATTAATTAATGAATAATCTTTGGATGCTTTGATAATTTCTAAGTAATATAGAACCTATTATTAGTTTCTGTGCATAGCTTACATGTATACACTTTTGGATTTTATTATTATAGGTTATAGAGTGGTTCTATCTTTGGGTCCTGTTAATGAATATGCTTATTTGCCACTTTAAGGCATGAAAGGGATAAGTGTGTAGCTGTAGGAGGTTGTATCATATGTCCTTCTGAGCTGCACTGATCTACTAAAGGCTTGTTGTATATGACAGACAGATCATTTTCAATGGCCTCTTCCCAGTAGTTTCTGTGAAGTGTAAGTAGTTTCCTTGGTTAACTATGGGTGATCGAGACTATCCTAGGTGCAATAGTGGCAAAGAAGTATGAAGACAGTAGTTTTATTCTGAAGTAAAGTATTTGATGCAGAACACTTAGATAGTGAAGGATGAAACATGAATGGATGAGGAAAATTGTGGAAGTTATGCAGAAAGTGAACTTTGCCTTGATTCATAATATATACAGATAATAAGTCTAAAAAGAAGCAATTAAATGTGTTAAAATTTTTGGCAAATTTTGCTCAGGTTGTATGGTTTTATTTAATAAGATAATTTTTTAAAATTTAAGATAAGGTAAACTTGAAAAATTTTATTGCTAGCTATTATATTAATGCAAAACTAGAATTTATTTTTTCTCTTATGTTAAAATGATAAATTGGTCTTGGAGCCTTTAGTCTGTTGTTAATGAAAAGTAGTAAAAGGTTATTCTTTACATTCTGTGTCTGCCCAGATAACTAAAATTTTATATCTCATCAGAAAAGTTTTCCTTACTTTGTGCTGATTTTGTCATGCTCTTGATTACTAAAAAACAAAACAAAAACAAAAGTCCTCATGTCTGAAAAAGCTCAAGTTCCTTACAATTGTGTTACCTTCTATGGTTTTTTGTCATCTCTGTGTAATTTTGACTTATAGATAGCCAAGTTAGAGTCCTTCATTGTTCTCAGACTTCTATGGTCCTTTCTTAATCAAGTAATAAAATCTCCTATGACAACTTTTTTGATTATGCTTTCCAAGATCAAACAT
The DNA here is from genome assembly GCF_020826845.1 of Diceros bicornis minor. Classification (NCBI taxonomy): domain Eukaryota; kingdom Metazoa; phylum Chordata; class Mammalia; order Perissodactyla; family Rhinocerotidae; genus Diceros; species Diceros bicornis. Next base: position 51,071,627 of record NC_080744.1, on the reverse strand, counting down.
ATATTTTTAAAAAGCCATTTCCAAAATGTCTTTTAGACCTATACCATCTTTGGATTTTTCTAAGAGGCTCCGGGGAAGTCACAAATACTTATTCTTTTACCTTACAAAAGAAGAAATGGTAAAAATAATTGGGATTGTCTGATATGTTTCATATTTCCTAATTAGCTCAACATTATCATAGGAACTGCGTGGGAAGAGGTGTCAAATCTAAAGAAAATTTTAATCTTTTCTAGGTTAATTTTTAGGTAATACTACTAACATAAACAAGTTTCAGAGATTATGCACTGAACATAAATTGTCAGTGCCCTCACTGTCCGTAGTATGTTCTTTCCCTTGGGGGAAACATTGATCAAATCTTTATTAAATAGCTATGTATTGCATCCTAATAGAGAATTTTGCTTTCCTCCATTCTCGTTTAGCCTCAGCCATTCAGTCTTATCATCAGTAGGTTATTTTTGCTTTTCTCTCGTGCTTGCCTGAAGCCTCTGCTATAAACTGCAGGTTAGAAACTGGGTCTTCAATCAAGAAGGAGAGTCTAAGAGCCTTGCAGAAAAGACTCTACTAGGTACTCTCAACTATTGATATCTCAAGAAACTGAGACAGTGGCAGTAAAAAGTGGATGGATCTGAGAGAGATTTAAGACTTGGAAATTGATTGGATTTGTGGTCTCTATCATAGGTATAGTTGTCAAAGTCAAAAGCACTCCGTTCATGAATACTAAAAGTTTCACTTTTATTCTCACCCAAATAGAAAGCCATTTCATGTCTTCCAGGATGTGGATCAGAAAAATGCTCATGGTGAAGTTCAAGAGAAAAGCATCGGAACTGCTCAAATGTCTAAACAAAGTAGCAAAAATAATGAGCACTTTACACAAAATCATATTTAATCCCCTCAACACCGTACAAATGGATATTATTGCCTTTATTTTTACAGGCGAGGAAACGAAAGCTTAGGGGGTGAGAAACTTTCTCCGGGTCATACAGTTAATAAAAGTAGAGTTGGGATTCTAACCCAATTAGCCTGACTTCAAACACTAGATTGGAAGACCAACTTTTAACACCAAAGAGTTAAAAAAAAAAAAAGCCTGAAAAGATGTTAACATTCCCTAAATTCCTGATCTTAGATCCTGAACCTCTGGCTTTCGAGAACCCCTCTCTGACCCTCTTCTAGCTGCACTTTCTCCAAAGGGCAAGGAAGATGTGGGTCAAGAGGATGTGCCATCTGGACCCATGCTCCCTCTTCTAGACCATGGTTTGGCTGTCCCAAATCTGGAATTCTCTGCCCAATAGCCCCAAGCTGCTTCAAGGAATACCATAAGCCTTTTATCTGGCTAGTCCTCCTGAGAGTGGCCTGTTCTTCTTGTGTGTATATCCCTATGCCCAAGAATAGGCTGTTCCCTCTGCTATGTTCTTGCATGAAACTCCTAGGAGACTGAGATTCTAAATTTGAATTTGGCCTTCCAGGTCATTATGAAGATATATCTAGTCAAGATAAGAAAATAGAGCATATTTTATCAAATATTTTGTTAGCTTTATTTATAACTACTGTGCAATATTTCATATATATATAGGGTAATGGTTTACTATTTCACTAATAATATTAATTGTATTTATTTAGATATTAATGTGGTCATATTTACTGATATTCTTTAATAAATGTTGGAACTTTTTTTTGTGTGTGTGAGGAAGACTAGCCCTGAGCTAACATCCGATGCCAATCCTCCCCTTTTTTTTTTCCTTGAGGAAGATTGGCCCTGGGCTAACATTCGAGCCCGTCTTCCTCTACTTTTTATATGGGACACCACTGTAGTATGGCTTAACAAGTGGTGCAATTGTGAGTGCCCGGGATCCGAACCTGCGACCCCCAGGCCACCGAAGCGGAGCGTGCGCACTTAACCGCTTGCACCACCAGGCCTTTTAACAGTTTAATGTTATGGTAAGAAACATCTGTATTTATCTAAATATAAATTCTAAAATTTTAAACTCAACTCACTTATAAAACGTTTAAAAAATTGCTGACAAAACAAAAAATTTATATTTGTTTATATTCTTCTCCTATTAATCCTCTTTATTAAGCATACAAAATTCTACTTTAATAATAGTTATTCTCCTTAATGGTAAATTAAGATTTTTTTCTTTCTTTTCTTTTTTTTTTTTTTGGTGAGGAAGATTGGCCCTAAGCTAATATCTGTTGCCAATCTTCCCCTTTTTGCCAAGGAAGATTAGCCCTGAGCTAACATCTGTGCCCATCTTCCTCTATTTTGTATTTGGGATGCTGCTGCAGCATGGCTCGACGAGCGTTGCGTAGGTCCTCGTCCAGGATCCGAACCTGCTTACCCCAGGCCGCCAAAGTGGAGCACATGAACTTAACCACTATGCCACTGGGCTGGCCTCTTTTCTTTTTTTTAATACACTTTATTTTTTAGAGCAGTTTTAGGTTCACAGAAAAACTGAGCAGAAAGTGCAGAGATTTCCCATATACTACCTGTCCCCACATATGCATAACCTCTCCCATTATCAACATCTCCCACCGGAATGGTACACTTGTTACAACTGATGAACCTACATTGACACATCATTATCACCCAAAGTCCATAGTTTACTTTAGGTGTCGCACATTCTACGGGTTTGGACAAATGCATACTGACATGTATCCACCATTATAGTATCATACAGAGTAATTTCAATCCCCTAAAAATCCTCTGTGCTCCACCTATTCATCACTTCCTCTCCCCTAACTTCCAGCAACTGCTAATCTTTTTACTGCCTCCATAGTTGTGCCTTTTCAGGATGTCATATAGTCGGAATCATACAGTATGTACCACTTCAGATTGGCTTCTTTCGCTTTGTAATATGCATTTAAGTTTCCTCCATGTCTTTTCATGGCTTGAGAGCTCATTTCTTTTTAGCAATTAATAATATTCCATTGTCTGGATGTACTATAATTTATTTATCCATTCGCCTTACTGAAGTACATCTTGGTTGCATTTAGGTTTTGGCAATTATGAATAAAGCTGTGATAAACATCTGTGTGCTGTTTTTGTGTGGACCTAAGTTTTCAGCTCTTCTGGGCAAATACCAAGGAGCATGATTGCTGGATTGTATGGTAAGAGTATGTTTTGTTTTGTAAGAAACCACTAAACTGTCTTCCAAGTGGCTTTACCATTTTGCACTGCCACGAACAATGAATGAGAGTTCCTGTTGCTCAATATCCTCACAAACATTTTGTGTTGTCAGTGTTCTGGATTTTGGTCATTCTAATACATGTGTAGTGGTATTTAATTATTGTTTTAATTTGTATTTCCCTAATGACATATGATATAGAGCATCTTTTCATATGCTATTTATCATCTGTCTATCATCTTTGGTGAGGTGTCGGTTTTTGGCTCCTCTTGTAATCAAGATGTTTGAGTTTTAAGAGTTCTTATAAATTTTGGATAAAAGTCTTGTATCAGATATGCCTTCTGCAAATATTTTCTCCCAGTCTGTGGCTTGTCTTTTCATGTTCTTGACAGTGTCACTCACAGAGCAAAATTTTTTTTTTTTTTTTTTTTTGTGAGGAGATCAGCCCTGAGCTAACATCCGCCAATCCTCCTCTTTTTTTTTTGCTGAGGAAGACGGCCCTGGGCTAACATCTGTGCCCATCTTCCTCCACTTTATATGGGACGCCGCCACAGCATGGCTTACCAAGCAGTGCGTCGGTGCGCGCCCGGGATCCGAACCAGCGAACCCCGGGCCGCCGCAGCGGAGCGCGCGCACTTAACCGCTTGCGCCACCGGGCCGGCCCCCACAGAGCAAAATTTTTTTGTGTGTGTGAGGAAGATCGGCCCTGAGCTAACATCTGCTAATCCTCCTCTTTTTGCTGAGGAAGACTGGCCCTGGGCTAACATCCATGCCCATCTTCCTCCACTTTATATGGGATGCCTGCAACAGCATGGCCTGACAAGTGGTGCATCGGTGAGTGCCCCGGATCCGAACCGGCGAACCCCAGGCCACCGCAGCGGAGTGCGTGCACTTAACCGCTTGTGCCACTGGGCTGGCCCCCAGAATTTTTTAATTTTAATGAAGTCCAGCTTATCAGTTCTTTCTTTCACGGATAATGCCTTTGGTGTGTATCTAAAAAGTCATCATCAAACCCAAGGTAATCTAGATTTTCTCCTCTGTTATCTACTAAGAGTTTTATAGTTTTGCATTTTACATTTAGGTCTGTGATCCATTTTGAGTTCATTTTTGTGAACAATGTAATAGTTATGTCTAGATTCACTTTTTTGCATGTGTATGTCCAGTTGTCCAGCACCATTGGTTGCAAAGACTGTCTTTTCTCCATTATATTGCCTTTGCTCCTTTGCCCTTGATCTATTTGTCTATTCTTTCACCAATACCACACTGCATTGATTATTGTTCTTCCCAACTTGATCTATAGACTCAATACGATCCCAATCAAAATCCTAGCAAGTTATTTTGTGGATATCGAAAAACTGATTCTACAGTTTATATGGAGAGGGAAAAGACCCAGAATAACCAACACAATATTGAAGTAGAAGAACAAAATTAGAAGACTGACATTACCTGACTTCCACACTTGGCACAAGGCTGGCTAAGGCTCCTTTGAGGTGTCTAGGGATCTGGTATGTCTGGCTTCCTAGAATGAGTTAGGAAGTAGACACCCTGCCTCTAACTTCTGAAAGAGATTGTAGAGAATTGATATAATTTCTTCCTTAAATGTTTGGTAGAATTCACCAGTGAGCCGCATCTGGGCCTGGTGCTTTCTGTTTCAGAAAGTTATTGATTATTGATTCGGTTTCTTTACTAGATATAGGCCTATTCAGATTGTCTATTTCTTATTGTGTGAGTTTTGGCAGATTGTGTCTTTCAGGGAATTTGTCCGTTTCATCTAGGTTATCAAATTTATGGGCATAGAGTTGTTCATAGTATTCTTTTATTATCCTTTTAACATCCATGGGATCTGTAGTGATGTCCCCTCTTTCATTTCTGATATTAGTAATTTTTGTCCTCTCTCTTTTTTTCTTAGTTAGCCTGCCTAGAGGCTTGTCGATTTTATTGATGTTTTCAAAGAACCAGCTTTGTTTTGTTGATTTTCTCTATTGGTTTCCTGTTTTCAATTTCATTGATTTCTGCTCTAATTTTTATTATTTTCCTTTTTTACCTTGCTTACTTTGGATTTAATTTGTTCTTCTTTTTCTAGTTGCCTAAGGTGGAAGCTTAAATGATTGATTTTAGATCTTTCTTCTCTAATATATACGTTCAATGCTGTAAATTTCCCTGTAGTCAGTTAAACTTTGATAAAACCCCAGCAGGTTAGGCTCTGGTTAAAGGGTTTCTCCTGAGGGCAGATCTTGCTAAGAAGAACAGAATGCTGTGGCATATTCCAAAATGGTTCCTTTTCCCCACCTGCTCTTGGGAGCACAAGAGGATTTTTCTCTGCTATTGACTGTGAGAACCCAGTAGAGCTTTAGGAAGCAAAACTCACAAAAATGTGGGGGGTCCCTGATGACTGGGTCTCCCTGGAGTTTTTGTCTCTCAGACTTGCCCATAGTGAGCCTCTAGCAATTGGTCAACTACAGTTCAGGTTTTCCTACCTTGACATTGGTTCCCATGGAGGTTTATGCTCCTATTGGTTGTGATTCTCTGCATTCACCTGTCGACCTCTCCAATTTCGTGGGCAGTGGTTTGCCCTATGACCTCACTTTTCTTACAGATCTAAGAAGAGTTGTTGACTTTTCATTTTGTTCTGCTTTTTACTTGTTAGGAAGGAAAAGTGACTTCCAAGCTCCTTACCTGCCAGATCAGAAACTAGAAGCACTTTGAAAAAAAATTAAATAATGATATTGTGCTAAAACAAGGTTAACAGGAAAAATCAAGATCTACACTCTATAAATGTAAATCTAAGATATTTGAACCAAAAATAAAAGGAAAAAGATAAAGGGTCACTTCATACTCTCTACATGAGCTCTACCTATATAGTCTTGTCTAATTGTAAATCACATTGTCTTTTCCTAAAGCCCAAATTTAAAATAACTAATGCATTTAAAACCTGGTAACTAGATTTTGGTCTTGAAAAGAACTAAGAATTAAAAGAACTAAGGGTTTAAAAACAACTAAGAGGGGCCGGCCCGGTGGCGCAAGCGGTTGGGTGCGCGCGCTCCGCTGCGGCGGCCCGGGGTTCGCTGGTTCGGATCCCGGGTGCGCACCGACGCACTGCTTGGTAAGCCATGCTGTGGCGGCGTCCCATATAAAGTGGAGGAAGACAGGCACAGATGTTAGCCCAGGGCCGTCTTCCTCAGCAAAAAAAGAGGAGGATTGGTGGATGTTAGCTCAGGGCTGATCTCCTCACAAAAAAAAAAAAAAAACAACTAAGAACTCTTGGAGAATGATGGATTCCATTTCCTAGAGATAAAAAAGAAAGAAAAAAAATTCAAAGTGAGTCTCAATCATCCTGTTCCAAGAATAAAGGATTTTTAAAAGGCTTTAAAGAGTTCTGGAGGGCCTGCCCCGGTGGCCTAGTGGTTAAGTTTGGCACGTTCCACTTCAACGGCCTGGTTCGGTTCCTGGGCAAGGACCTACACCACTCGCCAGTGGCCATGCTGTAGTGGCGGCTCACATACAAAAAGAGGAAGATTGGCAACTGACGTTAGCTCAGGGAAAATCTTCCTCAGCAAAAAAAAAAGTTCTGGAAGGGTATTAAAAAATTGTAAATCGGAGCTGGCCCCGTGGCTTAGCGGTTAAGTGTGTGTGCTCTGCTACTGGCGGCCTGGGGTTCGGATCCTGGGCGCGCACTGACGCACTGCTTCTCCGGCCATGCTGAGGCGGCGTCCCACATACAGCAACTAGAAGGGTGTGCAACTATGACATACAACTATCTACTGGGACTTTGGGGAGAAAAAGGGGGAAAAAAAAAGGAGGATTGGCAATAGATGTTAGCTCAGGGCTGATCTTCCTCACACACACACGCACACACACACAAATTTTAAAAAAAATCATAAATCAACGTTTCCCAATGGCCAAACGTGACCATGAAAAATAAACAAAATTGCACTTAGTTAATTTTAGGTTAAGAATAATGGATCAGATTTAATTTTTGTTTCATAATGTACATTTTCACTCCCTAAGAACCTCACACTATGTAAGGAGAAAATAAGGACCCTCCTCTACTCTAGAGCTTGTTTTTAAAGTTTTACTTTAATTTTGTAGTATTTGTTACATACAAAATAATACAGATATTTGTATATGTAAGTTATGAACCATAAGATGAATAAGTATAAACCCATCATCCAAAATTAGACACAGAAAAAAATAACTTGGAAATTCCTTTGATGCTCTCTGATAGCGTGCTTTGATGTAATGGACTGAATCAAACACAAGTGACTTGGGATGTTCTGGGTTATCCTAGAGAACCAGCCAATAAGACCTGGACCTCCTGTCTCCCAGCGGAAGGGGCTACACCTGAACGCAGTTTGCCATGGTACTGATAGTTTCTTTCTTCCAATTAAAACTTTCCATGTGAGTTAAGGTCTTTAGAAACCAGGTAGCTGGCTTTCTCAGACAAGTCTTATAAATAGTTTGCACCTAAACCGAGACTGCCTGGTGCCCCGGTAGTTTCCCTACTGACAAAGGTTCTTTCATGTTTGCCCTAGAAGAAGTTGAGAGCAACAAGGGGATGAAATTCTTCTCCTGTAATGCAAACCCAACACTGCAGATCCAGCATAGTGCTCTGGGCCCAGTGCGATTCTCCTTGGGATGATGGGAGAATGGGGAAATCTGTGTTTTTTCTTGGCTTTGTAAACTTCTCCTTTCCCCAGTAAAACTTATCCCATAACCTAGTGGTTCTCAAACTTTGGTGTGTATCGGAATTAGCTAGTGGGCTTGTTAAAACACAGATTTCTAGGCCCTACTTCCAGAATTTCTGGTTCAGTAGGTCTGGAGTGTGGTCTGGGAATTTGCATTTCTACCACGTCCCAGATGATGCTGATGTTGTGGTCAGGGGGTCACACGCTGAGAATCTCTGTCTTAACTCACGCAGTGTGTCTGTAGAAATCAGCTCTGTCGGCTACCACAAAGGGTCCCACTTGCATGACCTTCACCTAGGAGTTAGCCATTATCCTTTCTTATGTCTTATTTTCCTTTTTAGTTTCAGCACATATGTAGGAATCCTTAACCAATAGATTTAGTTTTCATTGTTTTAAAGTTTTATAAAAATGGCATTATTCCTTAAAGGTCTTAGATGACTTGCTTTTTTTTCACTCATCCATTCAGTGTATAGCTATAATTAATTCACTTTTACTGTTGTATGATATTCCTTTGTGTGAATTCACCTGTTGATAGACATTTGGTTTGTTTTCAGGTTTTTGCTAGGAAGCTGCTATGAACAGCTACTTTTTTACCCCATCATAGAATTACCCTCTCTTTATGAAAGGACCCCATCTAGAGGCAACTCTCCCTCCCTTAGACCTTCCTCCAAATTCTAACACCCTCTTACTGAGACACCCAATGGTGTGTATTCTCCTTTGCTCAATGAGTAATGAACTCAACTTGTTCAACTACAAGTGTCCCTGTGGTCTTTGGTTGAAGGGCACTGACTATATATATATATACACACATACATATATCTTAATATCTTTTATTGTGCCTTTTGGTTGACACCCGTTCTTAATTTTAGTTCAGGTTTTCAATCTTTTACCTTTATGGTTAGTGCTTTTTATGTCATATTTAATAAATCCTTTCTTATTTATCCTATTTCATATTTAATATCCTATCTCATATTTAATAAATCCAAGATCATACATATATATTTTTTGCTTCAAACTTTTATGTCTTCAGTTCATCTGAAATTCATTTCTGTGTGTGACACCATACACATGTACAGATCCAATCTCATTTTTTCCCATATAACCATTTCTATTAGCACCAATGTATTCAATAGTCATTCCTTTCTTTGCTTTTCCCCACTTATGTGCCAGGGCCACCTTTGCCATCAAATTCTGTCTATATCCATGGCTTAGATTAGAGCTTTTTTGTTTTTTAAATATAGATTAAGAAATACAGATTAAGACTTGATTGAATTAGTTTCAAGGCTTGTAAAACGGTTTATATAAGTACACAAATCATGAGACAATGCAAAAAAATTAATGATGTTTTAAATTGGTATCAGTTGATGTAATGATTCAGTAATAAAACCAAGTATTTTTTAAAGATATAATTCATTCAGGCTGCAAAAAGTTTAGTAAGACTATGTAGTCAGGAGAACATTTTCACTGCAGAGGTGTGTATGCACTTAACCAAGTGATTACTAACAGATTTTCCTGAAACTCCAAAACACAAAGTATCCTTTTTATTATCTTCCATACATACATTATATCGCTTGTGTTTTTATGGTAGATCTAGACTTTAAAATTTTATATAAAAGGAATGCATAAACCCTGTCTTTTGAAGACACAGGAGAGTTTGAAACAAAACAGTAATAGAAACAAAGTAGTAATGGAACCAAAGGGGGTTAAATGCCAAAAGCAATTAGGAGGAGAAGGAAAAGTCCAAGATGGCTTCCAGTATGCAAAGTTACAAAACCTTGAGATAGATGATGAACTGCTAACAAAATTGGGTAAGGTAGTGAGCAGTGGCCTATTTGGGGGAAAAGATGATTTTTTTTCCCTCCTGTCTACAGGTCCTATTATTTCCTCAAGGAAGTTTTCAGGAGCTTTGAAATTGGTGTTAATGGCCTCCAAAAGTAAAAAGTTCAAAATCCAAATCCCTAGATGGCAAGTAGTTTGTAGATGCTTAATTTTCGTGTAGACTCATTGTGGTGGTTTATTTATTTATTTATGTATGTATGTATTTATTTATTTATTTATTTTTTGTGAGGAAGATTGGCCCTGAGCTAACATCTGCCAATCCTCCTCTTTTTGCTGAGGAAGACTGGCCCTAGGCTAACATCCCTGCCCATCATCCTCCACTTTACATGGGACACGGCCACAGCATGGCTTGCCAAGCAGTGTGTCAGTGCACGCCTGGGATCCGAACCAGGGAACCCCGGGCCGCCACAGCGGAGCGCCACCGCTTGTGCCACCCCTCCGGCCCCTGGTGGTTTATTTTTTAACATCAAATTCCGGTAAACTGCGTCTACAGAAAGCGGCCCTGGGAAAGAACATCCGAACGGGAGTTAAGAGATCAGGATTTTAATCACAGTTCTGCCACTAATTTATGTGACAATGGGCTTAAGTGTCTGGGTCTCAGATTCCTTAAATATGTAGGATGAGACTACGTGATCTTCACATCTCCTTACAGCGCTAAAGTTCTAAGTCTCCATCAGCAGTTGTAAAACGTATCCGTGTAAATCCACCTGATCCTACAGTTGACTTGCAGCCAAACATTTGTCAGCTGAGTCAAAGCGTCGTTTCTCTCCAATTCTCAAAGCACAGAGCGAACGTTAGGGTTGATAGGATTTGAAGGACTACTACGGTACAGACAGGTTTCCAGGCAAGGATGTCTGCATGACTAGCATATTTCCAAAACAGGAACACCAAAGGGTGCTAACTTTCACAGCCTCTATCAGAACAAAAGGCCAGGGCTTGCAATGGCGCGGGGACGTCGCACCTGCTTCTCACGGGTCACGCTTTTCTACCCGGTAAGCCACGTCCCTTTTTTGCATTCTCACACGTGAAGCTCTTTTCTTGCTTAAGCAGATGTGGGCCAACTTCTTCGGAGATTCGCTCAGACCGCAGGAAAAGGACAAGACCCTCGACAGCGGTCTACCTGTTGCCCAGGGGGCCCAGGCAGTTGCGAGAGGAGCCCGCGGGGCGGTCCCAGGGGCGCCGCAGCCCGGCCTGACCCGGAAGGGCTGACGCGTGGTAACCCCGGCTTCCCTAGCAACCGAGCGGGCGCCGGGCCTCGCCCGCCGCGCCGTGCGCTCCCGCCGACTCCCGGGATGCCCCTGCAGGTTAGCGACTACAGCTGGCAGCAGACGAAGGTTGCGGTCTTTATCTCCGTGCCTCTCCGAGGCGTCTGCGTCAGAGACGCGGACGTGTTCTGCACGGAAAACTATCTGAAGGTAGGAACGCCAGTCGTGCCTGCCGGGTCCCGGGGATGTGCTCCGAAGCGAAGGCGAGCGCGCTGCTCTGGGCACGCGACAGGCGCGTCCTTGCAGATAGGCGTCCTAAGATTGTCTTACTTAAGAAGCAAACAACAACAAAAAACCGAATCCTATACAGGTGACACCTCATCTATAGACAGATATCATCAAATCAGAGAATATTTTTATATAATTATATATAATATAATATAAATTATATAATATATACTATAATAATTATTTTTATAGTCTCAGGTCGTCCTCATATGCCTTGCTAATCTTTCGCGACCTGGAATAAATTTATAGCAGGCATTTAAGAAAATGATTTTTGCCTCTATCACTTATTTCTTAACAGCTTTGCCTTTAATTTGTGTAACTAAATTAACTTCCGTTTCCCCCCTTCTGAATAGGTCAACTGTCCTCCATTTTTATTTGAAGTGTTTCTCTATGCTCCCATAGACGATGAGAGCAGCAAAGCCAAGATTGGGAATGACGCTATTGTTTTCACTTTATATAAAAAAGAAGCGGCCATGTGGGAGACCCTTTCTATGTCAGGTGGTAAGTTCTTTATTAAAAGATGTTCATCTGGTTGTGCTTTTTATATTTTATACCTTTTTAAAAGTTCTCTTTTGAAACAATTATGTTGCTCTTTTAGGAAAAAAAATAGGCACATGAGCATGATCTACATTAGTGCTTCAGCTGCCACTTAACCTAAAGATTGAATTGTTTGAAAGTTAGAGCACATTGATAATAGCTCTTAAGCTGAAGATGTGGGCTTGTATCTTCAGGGGTCCTCTGGACATAGCTTTTATTTATGGCCTAATGCTTATTTTGTATTAGGCATTAACACATCTGTTAATCCTCGACACAACCTATCACTTAGGGGCCCCCCACACACACACCTAAAGGCTACTGAGGCACAGAAGAGTTGAGTAATTGACAAGGTCACACAACTACTAAGTGGCAGGCTGGACCTGGAGCCTTCGCAGTTTGACTCTGGAGTGGTGGTTCTCGACCCTGGCTAGGTGTTTGAATCACCTACAGAACTTTTAAATAATACAGATGTCTGAAAGTCCCTCTAGATCAATCAATCAGTTTCTGGGAGTGGGATCCAAGTATTGGTATTTTTTAAAGAAGCTTTCCAGGGATTATAATGTGCAAAGTTGGGATTTCCTATTCTCTGTACTCTTAATCAGTACTCTGTTCCTCTGCCAAGATTAGCTTTGTGGGTCAGTAATTGTCCTCTGCTGCTATAGTTTTATTTTCTTCCTCCTTGTTCTAGTTGTCAACTTTTCTCGTGCCGTATATCTACTGCCTGAAATTTCTCTTTGGCCTCGAGCATCTTGCCTTGAGTAGGAACTGTTGATAATGGAGATACTGCAGTCATTCTTTATATTAATGCTCTCTTGGTATTTTGCGGTGGAATTTCATGTTTTAATTCCCAGGACCAAGTAGAATTTTTCTTTAAGATCTGTATTCAGCTCAGAAAATACTTGTTAAGGTAGTTACCATAGCCAGGTTACTTTAGTTCTTTAGTGAGTCCCAGATTAACTGAGGAGTTTTTTTTTTTTTTTTTTTTTTTTTTTTAATTGATATTTTAATGGTTTCTAACATTGTGAAATTTTGGGTTGTACATTTTTGTTTGTCCATCACCCCATATATGACTCCCTTCACCCCTTGTGCCCACCCCCCACCCCCACTTCCCGGGTAACCACAGTCCAGTTTTCTCTGTCCAAGTGTTGGTTTATATTCCACATATGAGTGAGATCATACAGTGTTTGTCTTTCTCTTTCTGGCTTATTTCACTTAACATAATACGCTCCAGGCCCATCCATGTTGTTGCAAATGGGACGATTTTGTCTTTTTTTATGGCTGAGTAGTATTCCATTGTATATATATACCACATTTTCTTAATCCAATCGTCAGTCGAGGGACACTTAGGTTGCTTCCACTTCTTGGCTATGGTGAATAATGCTGCAATGAACATAGGGGTGCATAAGCCTCTTTGGATTGTTGATTTCAGGTGCGTTGGATAGATTCCCAGTAGTGGGATGGCTGGATCATAGGGCATCTCTATTTTTAATTCTTTGAGGAATCTCCATACCGTTTTCCATAGAGGCTGCACCAATTTGCATTCCCACCAGCTGTGTATGAGGGTTCCTGTTTCTCCACATCCTCTCCAACATTTGTTGTTTTTTGTCTTGGTGATTATAGCCATTCTAACGGGCGTGAGGTGGTATCTTAGTGTTGTTTTGATTTGCATTTCCCTGATGATTAGTGATGTTGAGCATCTTTTCATGTGCCTATTGGCCATCTGTATATCTTCCTTGGAGAAGTGTCTGTTCATTTCCTCTGCCCATTTTTTGATCGGGTTGTTTGTTTTTTTGTTGTTCAATTGTGTGAGTTCTTTATATATTATGGAGATCAACCCCTTGTCAGATGTATGTTTTGCAAATATTCTCTCCCAGCTGGTTGGTTGTTTGTTCATCTTGATTCTGATTTCATTTGTCTTATAAAAGCTCTTTAGTCTGATAAAGTCCCACTTGTTTATTTTTTCTTTAGTTTCCCTAGTCTGGGTAGGCATGTCGTCCGAAAAGATTCCTTTAAACCCAATGTCAAATAGTGTGTTGCCTATATTTTCTTCTATGAGTTTTATAGTTTCAGGTCTCACCTTCAGGTCTTTGATCCATTTTGAGTTAATTTTTGTGTATGGCGATAGCACATGGTCCACTTTCATTCTTTTGCATGTGGATGTCCAGTTTTCCCAACACCATTTATTGAAGAGACTTTCCTTTCTCCATTGCATGTCCTTAGCACCTTTGTCGAAAATTAGCTGTCCGTATATGTGTGGTTTTATTTCTGGGCTTTCAATTCTGTTCCATTGATCTGTGTGTCTGTTTTTGTACCAGTACCATGCTGTTTTGATTATTATTGCTTTGTAGTATGTTTTGAAGTCAGGAATTGTGATGCCTCCTGCTTTGTTCTTTTTCTTTAGGATTTCTTTAGCTATTCGGGGTCTTTTGTTGCCCCATATAAATTTTAGTATTCTTTTTTCTATTTCTGTGAAGAATGTCATTGGGATTCTGATTGGGATTGCATTGAATCTGTAGATTGCTTTAGGTAATATAGACATTTTAACTATGTTTATTCTTCCAATCCACGTGCATGGGATATCTTTCCATTTCTTTATGTCATCGTAGATTTCCCTCAATAATGTCTTGTAGTTCTCATTGTATAGGTCCTTCACCTCCTTGGTAAGATTTATTCCTAGGTATTTTATTCTTTTTGATGCAATTGTAAATGGTATTATCTTTTTGAGCTCTCTTTCTGTTAGTTCATTATTAGCATATAGAAATGCAACTGATTTTTGTAGATTGATTTTGTACCCTGCAACTTTGCTGTAGTTGTTGATTGTTTCTAACAGTTTTCCAACAGATTCTTTAGGGTTTTCTATATATACAATCATGTCATCTGCAAATAGTGAGAGTTTCACTTCTTCGTTACCTATTTGGATTCCTTTTATTCCTTTTTCTTGCCTAATTGCTCTGGCCAAAACCTCCAGTACTATGTTGAACAGGAGTGGTGAGAGTGGGCAGCCCTGCCTCGTTCCTGTTCTCAGAGGAATGGCTTTCAGTCTTTCCCCGTTGAGTATGATGTTAGCTGTGGGTTTGTCATATATGGCCTTTATTATGTTGAGGTACTTTCCTTCTATTCCCAATTTATTGAGAGTTTTTATCATAAATGGATGTTGTATCTTGTCAAATGCCTTCTCTGCGTCTATTGAGACGATCATGTGGTTTTTATTCTTTGTTTTGTTGATGTGATGTATCACGTTGATTGATTTGCGGATGTTGAACCATCCCTGCGTCTCTGGTATAAATCCCACTTGATCATGGTGTATGATCTTTTTAATATATTGTTGTATTCGGTTTGCCAATATTTTGTTGAGGATTTTTGCATCAATGTTCATCAGCGATATTGGCCTGTAATTTTCTTTCTTTGTATTGTCTTTGTCTGGTTTCGGTATCAGGGTGATGTTGGCCTCATAGAATGATTCAGGAAGTGTTCCATCTTCCTCTATTTTTTGGAATAGTTTGAGGAGGATGGGTATTAAATCTTCTTTGAATGTTTGGTAAAATTCACTGGAGAAGCCATCTGGTCCTGGACTTTTATTTTTTGGGAGGTTTTTGATTACTATTTCAATCTCTTTACTTGTGATTGGTCTATTCAGATTCTCCATTTCTTCTTGGTTCAATTTTGGGAGGTTGTATAAGTCTAAGAATTTATCCATTTCTTCTAGATTGTCCAATTTGTTGGCATATAATTTCTCATAGTATTCTCTTATAATCCTCTGTATTTCCATGGTATCCGTTGTAATTTCTCCTCTTTCATTTCTAATTTTGTTTATTTGAGCCTTTTCTCTTTTTTTCTTAGTTAGCCTGGCTAAGGGTTTGTCTATTTTGTTTATCTTCTCGAAGAACCAACTCTTTGTTTCATTAATCCTTTCTACTGTTTTTTTGGTCTCAATATCATTTATTTCTGCTCTGATTTTTATTATTTCTCTCCTTCTGCTGGCTTTGGGCTTTGTTTGTTCTTCTTTTTCTAGTTCTGTTAGGTGTAATTTAAGGTTGCCTATTAGGGCTTTTTCTTGTTTGTTAAGGTGGGCTTGTATCGCTATGAGTTTCCCTCTCAGGACCGCTTTTGCTGCGTCCCATATGGTTTGATATGGCATGTTATCATTTTCGTTTGTTTCCAGATAGTTTTTGATTTCTCCTTTAATTTCATCAATGATCCATTGGTTGTTCAGTAGCATGTTGTTTAATCTCCACATTTTTGTCACTTTCCCAGTTTTTTTTTCCTGGTTCATTTCCAGTTTCATAGCCTTATGGTCTGAAAAGATGCTTGTTATGATTTCAATCCTCTTAAATTTATTGAGGCTTGCTTTGTTTCCCAACATATGGTCTATCCTAGAGAATGTTCCATGCGCGCTTGAGAAGAATGTGTAGTCAGCTGTTTTTGGGTGGAGTGCTCTGTATATGTCTACTAGGTCCATCTCGTCCAGTTTTTCATTTAAGTCTAATATTTCTTTATTAACTTTTTGTCTGGATGATCTATCCATTGCTGTAAGTGGGGTGTTAAGATCCCCTACTATTATTGTGTTGTTGTTGATTTCTCCTTTTAGGTTTGTTAATAGTTGTTTTATGTACATTGGTGCTCCTATGTTGGGTGCATATATATTTATAAGTGATATGTCTTCTTGATGGAGTGTCCCTTTTATCATTATATATTTCCCTTCTTTGTCTTTCTTAACCTGTTTTATCTTGAAGTCTACTTTGTCTGATATGAGTATGGCAACACCTGCTTTCTTTTGTTTGCCATTAG
Organism: Diceros bicornis minor; assembly: GCF_020826845.1. Lineage (NCBI taxonomy): Eukaryota > Metazoa > Chordata > Mammalia > Perissodactyla > Rhinocerotidae > Diceros > Diceros bicornis. The sequence continues at coordinate 51,055,163 of NC_080744.1, read as the reverse complement.
CTTGGAGTATTGTCTTCCATCCTTTCACTCTGAGCCTGTGCTTGTCTTTAGTGCTAAGATGTGTTTCCTGAAGGCAGCATATTGTTGGGTCTTGCTTTTTAATCCATCCTGCCACTCTGTATCTTTTGATTGGAGAGTTCAATCCATTTACATTTAGGGTAATTATTGAAATATGAGGGTTGAATGTTGCTGTTTTGTCACTTATTTTCTGGTTCTTTTGCATTTCCTTTGTTTCTTGTCCCATTTGTTTTGGACTGCCAATTCAGTTTGGTTGTTCTGTCTTATGATTCTTCTAGTTTTCTCTTTGTTTATCATATGTGGTTTTAATTTGATTATTTGTTTAGTGGTTACCTTGAGGTTTGGGCGAAAAATCTTCTGTATGAGATAGTCCATTATCTGATAGCCTCCTATTTCCTTATACTAAGTCAATTCAGTCACTTTCCTCTTCCCCTTCTAAGTTGCTCTTGTTATACCTTATTCTATCTTGTGTTGTGGCTGTGTGTTTACAGTGATGAGGTTAAATTTATTTTTGGTGAATTTCTTCCTTTGATCTTTGAGTTTAGTATTTAAGTGGTTGCTAACCTATTCCGGTAAAGATCTACTATTTCTCTGATTTTGTCTACCTACTTTTCTCCTTACTCCAAGCTTTGTGTTCCCTTTCTCTTCTTGTTTTCAGGCCTGAGGGCCTTCTTGAGTATTTCTTGTAGTGGCGGTCTCGTGGCCATGAACTCCCTTAGCTTTTGTTTATCTGGGAGAGTTACTATTTCTCCATCATATTTGAAGGATATTTTTGCTGGATAGAGTATTCTTGGCTGAAAGTTTTTGTCTTTTAGTATTTTGAATATATCATTCCAGTCTCTTCTAGCCTGAAAAGTTTCTGTTGAGAAATCCGCTGAGAGCCTGATGGGAGTTCCTTTGTACGTTATTTTTTGTTTTTGTCTAGCTGCCCTTAATATTGTTTCTTTGTCGTTGACCCTGGCTAGCCTTACCACTAGGTGTCGTGGTGAAGGCCTTTGTCTGTTAATATATATAGGAGTCCTGTTGGCTTCGCTTACTGGTATTTCCTGCTCCTTCCCCAGATTTGGGAAATTTTCAGCTATTATTTCCTTGAATAGGCTCTCTGTTCCTCTTTCCCTCTCCTCTCCCTCAGGAATACCTATAATTCTTATGTTACATTTTCTAATAGAGTCCGATATTTCTCGGAGTCTTTCTTCATTTCTTTTTAGTCTTAGTTCTCTCTCTTCTTCCATCTGGAGTATATCTGTATTCCTATCCTCTAAAGTACTAATTCTTTCCTCCATATTGTCAGCTCTGTTCTTTAAAGATTCCAGATTCTCCTTTATCTCCTCCATTGTGTTCTTCATCTCCATCAGCCCTGATAGGTTTTTCTTTATGATTTCAATCTCTTTTGTGAAGAAACTCCTAATCTCATTTAATTGTTTGTCTGTGTTGTCTCGTATTTCGTTGAGTGTTTTTATGATAGCTATTTTGAAATCTCTGTCATTTAGTTTATGGATTTCTGTGTCTTCGGGGTTGATTTCTGGGTGCTTGTCATTTTGTTTCTGGTCTGGTGATTTCATATATTTTTGCATTGTGGTTCCTGTGTTGGTTTTGATTTTCCTCATCCTGGAAGTCTCTGGTTGCACTTTCCACCTGCCGCCACTGTCTGGTGGTAAAGGGCTGTGTAGTCTAAGCCCCCTGCGCTCTGCCCCAGTTTTTCTGCTGCGATCCGCAGTTTTGTTTTGTTTTGTTTTGTTTCTTTTCCCCACTGCGATCCACGGGTCCAGTCCAGTTTATTCAGGTCTGCCTCGGACCGCTAGATCTGGTCGAGCTGCAGACTCCGGGTTGTGGGGAGGGGGGAGCTCTCTCTTTTGCCCTCTGGGTCCCTGACGTGGGAGGCTTCTCGTTTGCCCCTCTTTATCCGCTCTCTGGGTTGCTCAGATGTTGATGGTAGCCCTGTGGCTCCTCTGAGCCCTCTGTGCGGGAGTTTCCCACTGGCTGAGAGCGCCCGAAGAGCTACAGTTTCCCGCCGAGGGCCGCCCCTCCCCCCTCTCTGGGAGCCGCGCGGACCGGATCGCTGATCTGATGGGGAGGGAGCGGAGTTCTCCTTACCTCTCCCCACTTCCTCCGGGGGCCCAGCACGTTCCGCTCTCAGATGTGCGGCAGTGTGGATCCCTCCGCTCCAGCTTTTGACTGTCTGGGATTCCGTTGTTGGTCTGTGGCTGTTACTTTTGTTGTATTTTGTGGGGGAAGAATTCACGGGAAAGCTCACTCCGCCATGATGCTGACGTCACTCTAACTGAGGAGTTTTTAAAAACCAGATTCGTGCTCTCCTACCCTTGCCTTCCTTTGTGATTCATTAAGTCTGAGATGGGGGCCCCGGTCCGGTGGCATGGTGGTTAAGTTCACACACTCAGCTTCGGAGGCCCAGCGTTCGCAGGTTCGGATCCTGGACTTGGACCTACACACCGCTCCTCAAGCCATGCTACGGCGGCATCCCATATACAAATGGAGAAAGATGGGCACAGATGTTAGCTCAGGGCTAATCTTCCTTGGCCAAAAAAAAAAATTCTGAGATGGGGCCTGGGACTATAAAACACACCTAGGGTGTTCTGACTTCTTACCTAGGATTAATTGTAAACTTGCATTTATTTCAACTCTTGTTGATAATCTTAATTTTGAAGTTGGATGGGACCAGAACCATCATCTATTATAATGGCTTATTTAAAAATAAACAGGTTGGAGGTGGGGGACTCCCTAGATGATTCTGATGACTGGCCAGGTTTAAGAATCACTGACTTAAATGTGCGTGTGTGTGTATCTGTCTGCCTCTCTCTCGGTGGCCAACATATTTCCCCAGGAAACATTTTGTCTACCGACTTTTTAGGATATAAGGAAGGGTTATATCAGAAAACCTGTTACTTTCCCCTATTTCTGAGATGAAACACTTTCTTCTACGTCAGATTCCTCAAATTCCCTTCTTGACCTGGTCGGCCGCCTTATTGAGGAGTGGAAAGGGAATTTTCTTTCCTAATCGTGATGTTCCTCTCTGTCTTACACATCTACTTTCACTGCACATCTACTCAGTTTTTGTCTTTCATGGTTGTATGGTCAACTATTCCAAGTTTTGACCATTTAAACCAAGGTTTGGCAAACTTTTTCTGTAAAGGACCAGATAATATTTTAGATTTTGCAGAGCCATATGGTCTCTGTCACAGTCAGCTCTGCTATTGTAGCACAAAAGCAGCTATAGACAATACGTATTTATTGAAACTGAAATTTGAATTTAATCTAATATTTATGTGTCACAAACTATTATTATTCTTTTGATTTTTTCAACTATTTAAAAATGTAAAAATTATTCTTAGCTTGTGTGCTAAAGGAAAACAGGCAGCAGCTTGGGTTTGGCTGTAGTTTGCCAACTTCTGATTTAGACTAATCAAAATGGTCTTAAAACTAACTTGTAGAGCCAGCCCGGATGGCCTGGTGGTTAAAGTTTGGCGCTCTTACTGCTTTGGTGGCCTGGGTTCATTTCCCGGTGGCAGAACCACACCACCCATCTGTCGGTTGCCATGCTGTGGCAGCGGGTCACGTGAAAGAACTGGAAAGACTTACAACTAGGATATACAACCGTGCACTGGGGTTTTGGGGAGTGAAAAAAAAAAAAAAGATTTGAGATTCCTTTAGAAATCAAACTCGGTTTTACATGCAATTCAGTGAAATTATTTGTTTAACAATCTTTTTTCACGTAAAGTATTGTGGAACTCTGGTCTGTACTCCCAGCCTGTCTGCCTCCTTATTCAAAACATATTTGCTCCATTTTTTTCCTGAAGTTCCTTCTTGATACACTTTTCATTTCTTTTAGATGTGGAGCATTTCATTTGGAAAGTTGATGTTCTTGTAATTATTTTTGCCCCTGAAGCTGAAGCTGGTTCCACTCTCTGCCACCCTGTTACTGAATAGGAGAGGGTTGGGGAGAGGCTTCAGACCTAATGCCAGTCCTAATTCCCAGCCAGGATCTTGGATGAGTAAAAATTCCATACTTTTTACTTACCTCTAACTGAAACTTAACTTCTCTTCAGTTATGAATGTAGGCAACAAACAACAGTAGTATCAACAAAAATCACAAATGTGTTCATATCACAGGTGCCTCTATCTTTTATACTTGCTACTTTGAAATTATAGTAATTATTAAACTTATTGCTATAATTTAATGCATTAATAAAGAAGCATGTATTAGTATATCACAAATTAATTTTTTAATAATTTGTACTTTAACTAATTTTCTTTGTAATCCTGTGTATTTTATTTCATACATTTTAAAACATGAAGGAGTCTGTAAGGCTTTACTGTTGTGCCAAGGGGCCTGCTGCACAGGAAAGGTTAAGAACCCCTGCCTGGGGCCTGGTTTGTCCCCTACCCCTCCCTCCACTTTATTCTCCCCCACTTCACCCTCTCCCCACAAGTGTTCTCTCCCCTCCTGTTTTTTTTTTTCCCTCAAAGTCTTGATCTCTTCCCGATCCCTCTTCCCCTAAGATAATTTACCGCCTAATGGATCATAGCATGTAGTTTGTAGAATATTGAGTCACTGAATTTAAAAATAATTGTGAATGGTAGAGTTCTATATATAACATATCGTGTTACTTTATAATTTCTCCTAGGGCTGGCCCTGTACTCTTCATATGTATAAATGACCATTTATGTTTGTGAAGGTGACTCATCATATCAGATGGTGTCAACCCATCTTCTCTTCTAGTACACCCCATAGTGATGATGTATTGTGATCAGGTTTATAAGCAAATAGCCCCGGTTTTTCAGCAGAGAGGGAGAAGGATAAATGTGTTTTCTTTCCCCTGATCTTGTCCCCTCCCTTTCCTCTGTCCGCCTCACTCCACTCTCTCTCCCTCTTGTGTAACTCTCCCTCTTCTCTCCTCCTCCCCCTTCTTATTCCCCCTTGTTCCCCCTCTGTTGTTCCTCCTCTTCCTTCCCTCTCTCTCTCTCTTTTATAATTTTATTTATTTATTTATTTTTCCCCCCAAAGCCCCAGTAGATAGTTGTATGTCATAGTTGCACATCCTTCTAGTTGCTGTATGTGGGATGTGGCCTCAGCATGGCCGGAGAAGCGGTGTGTCGGTGCGTGCCCAGGATCCGAACCCGGGCCGCCAGCAGCGGAGCGCGCGCACTTAACCACTAAGCCACGGGGCCAGCCCTCTCTCTCTCTCTTTTAATGTTAGCTTCTTGGACAGTTTAATACTGAGAAATGTTTTCACTTCTCCATGTGAAGTTAGGTCCAAAAAATCTCATCCTGCATCAGTATGTCAAGCAGTTTTCCCCTAAGTAAAAAAAATTCATCATCATCCTAATTTAGTGATATTCCTTATGTTTTAGTTGACAAAGAGACGATGCAAAGAATAAGGGAGAAATCTATTTTACAAGCACAAGAAAGAGCAAAAGAAGCTACAGAAGCAAAAGCTGCAGCAAGACGGGAGGATCAAAAATATGCACTGAATGTCATGATGAAGGTAAGTTGTGGACTGATAGGAAAGTGCTCTAATTAAAGAGAGAATAGTAAACTGTCTAAGGATAATTAGTTCCAACCACTGTAGTTCCTCACCTTTTTGTTCACACTTTGGTTATAGGGCTTACTTCGTAATATAGGCTCTCTGCTACTTGCATGTGTTCCTGAAAATGTGTATGAAAGTCGAGGGTATAAAGGTTGAACAATAGATTTACTTGTTTCAAGGAGAATGTTCTATTTTCAGGGGAGTAGAAAAATTATAAGGTTCTATGGTATAAGTGTTTCACTTTTTTAATCTTAGAATAATGGACACAATTATTTAAAACAAAAAAAGCATAGATTAAACACTAAATATTGACAAATTAATATCTTTTTAACTGTTGAGGCTTTCAAATCAGAGCTTTAATCAGCAATATATATATATATATATATATATTTTTGTGTGTGTGTGAGGAAGATTAGCCCTGAGCTAGCATCCGTTGCCAATATTCTTCTTTTTCTTGAGGAAGATTGGCCCTGAGCTAACATCTGTGCCCATCTTCCTCTATTTTATATGTGGGACTCCTGTCACAGCATGGCTTGATAAGCGGTGAGTAGGTCCGCGCCTAGGATCCGAACCTGTGAACCCCGGGCTGCTGAAGTGGAGCATGCGAACTTAACCACTATGCTACTGGGCTGGCCCTAATCAGCAATATATTTTTTGAGATGTAATTCACACACCATGTAATTCACCCATTTAAAGCATACAATTCAGTGATTTTTTACGTACATTTAGAATTGTGCAGCCATCACCACAATCAATTTTAGAACATTTTCATCACTCGAAAAGAAAACCCCATACCTGTTACTCCCAACCCCTAGCCCTGGGCAACCACTAATCTACTTTCTCTCTGTTTAGATTTACCTATTCTGACTAATTTTAACAAGTAATTTCTTACCTCACATTCTCATTTTTGACATCTTGAAATAATTAAGGAACCTATAACAAGATTATTTCAAGATTGTCTCTCTGTGGACCCACAACTGTTCTTTTTTATTTGGATCACTAGTGTTGTTTTTATAATCAACAGTTCATAATTCCAAAGATTTCTGTGCTTCTTCTATCACTTCTACTTGACTTTTAAATATAGCCTATGGTTATATAGTTTATCTTTTACTTAATAATTGAACATGTGGTCAGCTGAACAGAGATTCCTGCTTTCAGTATACTTGATGAGTTCCATCTTTTATTGATTGTATTATCACTGCTGTCAGCCTTTTGATTTTATCATTTTCCTGAATTTTAAAAAATAAAAGCAAAATAATGTAAAATTTGTGGCAACCTATAAGTATTAGTAAACTAGTAAAATAGTTAAACAATGGCATATTTACTGCTGTATTGGTAAATATGACAGAACTGAACAATTGGTGGGCAGGCAGTACGACCACACTATACTTTGAAGTTATTGATCTACTGGTATATGAAAGCCTGACTTTGGTATTTGGAAAGGTGGTTTAAGGGCATTAATGTATAAAATTTGAAGCTGCAGATTACATTAAAGTGATAAAACCTATGAAAGTCTATCGCCGGTACTACAAACTATCCATTTTGTCACTTTCCCTCAGTGGTGTTGAGAGTTGGGAGTATATTTTCTTTCATCCTTGTTATAGTCATTGCCAAGTAAGTAGTAGGTGCTCAAAATATTTGAGTGAGTTAATGTGAATACATTGCTCTAGTACCCTGTAACTATAGCAAAATTGTTTTAGTGGGTAGGTGAAGCTATTTTCACTCTGTCCAGTCTTAGGTACCCCACAGAAAAGAACTTTGATGGTCCAATAAGAGCAGATGAAGAGATATGACAACAAAAGGCAACCTGTTATTAGCTTAAACCATAAATTAGCTTAAAACTTAAATTATGTCTACCAAAAAATAATAGTTTTTTAGTAGTAACCTTTTAAAAATAATTAGCAGGGCTAGTGCTAAAACTCACTGTATCACTTCACTATGCTGTATGTATTAGTCTGCTCAGGCTGCCATAAGGAAATAGCACAGACTGGACAGCTTAAACAACTGACATTTATTTTCTCACAGTGCTAGAGTCTAGAAGTCTCAGATCAAGGTCCAGCATGGTTGGTTTCTGATGAGGAGTCTATTCCTGGCTTGCAGATGGCATAGAGAGAGAGAGAGAGAGAGAGAGATGATCCCTGGTGTCTCTTCTTATTAGGACATTAATCCTGTTGTATCAGGGCCCCATCCTTCTGACCTCATTTAACCTTAATTACTTCCTCAGAGGCCCCTTTCCAAATACAGCCACACTAGGGGTTAAGGCTTCAACATATGAATTTTGGGGGGACACAGAAATCCAGTCAATAACAGTGTGTAGTAACCTATCCCAAATTTACTGGCTTAAAACCACAAACATTTATTTCTCAAGAGTCTGTGTATTGGTCAGGCAGTTCTTGTGGTCTGGGGCTGGCTTGATTGTGGCTGGATGTTCTAGGATAGCCTCACTCGTGAGTCTAGAGCCTTGCCTGGGAGATCTGGAGCCTGTCTCCTTGTGGTATTTCATCCTCTAGGAGGCTAGCTCACGCTTCTTTACTTTATAGTCTGGGTTACTGGTAGCTTCTTCAGAGTCAAGGTTCGTGGTAGTCAAGAAAGGGAAAGCCCTAATGCACAAGCACCTTTAAAGCCTCTGCTGTGTTGTATTTGCTAATGTCCCATTAGCCAACGCAAGTCATACAGCCAAGCCCGGATTCAAGGGCTGGAGAAATAGACCGCACCTTTTCTAGGTAAAAGGAATTAAGTCACATTGCAAGGGGGCATGCATACAGTTATGGGAGGAATTTGTGGCCATTTTACAATTTATTTTACTCACTTAGTTTGAATGGAAAAGGTTAGGGTTTAAACAATAAGTAAAATTTGACTCATCCAGCAGGAAAAGTTAGAAGGTAGAGCAGTGATCTGGTGTAGTTAAGGCTCTGGCTCCAGCTCTCTGCAGCGTCCTTAGCACTGCCTTTTCTTTGTGTCTGCTTCATCCTTAGGCTGAAAAGATGATCCAAGTCTGCATATCACAGGGCCCAGTAGAAGACAGGCTATCTTTTCTGTTGGCTCCCTTTTAAACCACATAAAACAATTGCTTTAGATATTGTAGAATGCTATTAAAAATGATAATCAGTTTTACACATGTTAAAATGAATCTTCAAGTCTTTGTTGCTTCAACTTTGCTTTACTGCATCAACTTCTCAGTATCTTTGCTGCTGATCTATCATTCATTCGTTTAATAGACATTTATTGAATACTGGCAAAGGTGCTGACACAGAGCTGAACAAGTCAGTCTTCACTTTCAGTCTACTCATAGTCTAGAGAGGGTGACAGACAAGAAAAAGCAAAGATTACGCCATAGAATGCATGTATGTGTAAGATGTCATGGGAAGATAGAGAACACTGGCAAAAGATTGATATCTCAGCCTGAGATTATGGTCAGGAAATATGAGGCAGTGTTGTTTGTGCTGAATACTGATGAATGAGTCACAGTTACCTGGGGAATAAATGGGAAAATGACATTACGGACAGCTTGGATAAGTGCATGGCAGAATATGGCCCAATGAGGGAACATTTGTTGGTCAGAAATAAAATCTTAATATTTTGAAAAATTTCCTGAAGGTAACAGGGAACTCTCCAGGGGTTTTCAGCAAGAATATCAAAGTAATTGGCTTTGTATTTTGGAAAGCTCATTTTGACTAATGAGTTTGAAAAGATTGCAGGGTGGAGGCAAAGCTTTTGTATTTTTAAGATGGAAGGACTTTGACCGTATTTAGATGTTGAGGAAGGAAGCCAGTAAAGAGGGAAAGGTTGATCATACAACCAAGAGAGGAGATGGATGATGGAGCAGTTTTCTTATGGTGGGATGAAGGTTGGAACAGGTGAAAAAATTAGTCTTAGGTAATAGAGGGATATTTTATCTTTTGACACTAGAGGGCAGGAATATGGAATAACTAAGGATCTGGAAAATTCTTAGGGACACAGATAGTTAAAGTAATCCTTTGTTTTCATGGTGAAGGAGGCAAGGTCATCTACCCAGAGGGAGAGGGAATGAGGTGGAGGGCTAGGGGTTTGAGGTGATTAGTGAAAGCTTGGAATACTGATGCCAGACCAATCTTCTGAACCGTGCTGTTTTCCCCTCTTTATTTTTGACTTCGATTGCTTATTTTTCCTATCTTCTTCACAGTTTTGTTTTGTAGGTTGTCTTCTATTTTGCATTTTTTGTTTGTGTTTTGTTTTGTTTTCTACTTCAGGGGACGCCTTTTTCCCCCTGATCTTTTAACCGAGATAGGTCGGATTTGAAGTGCTTTCTTCTGTCCTTTTCTTAAAGTTGAAACCCGGAAACCTTAAACTGTGAAACAACTTTGCCTGGTCACACAGATGAGTATGGATTGCTTTCTGGAGTCGTCTAGGTTGTACTATAGGGCCTAAAAAGGTCCTTATCAGCGAAATCACTTGCCCTGTTTATTAGAGGCATATATAATGTACAAAAAGACCACGAGGAATGCTTGGCCATTTTTTAATTCTATTTTTTAATAATAATTTTCATGTTCCTGGCATTTTTTCATACTCTCCCCCCTTTTTCTGCATCTTCTTCCCCTTTAATGTATGTCACACTTTCTCAGCGCCCTGTTTTCCACTTTTACATGTTTAACATTTTCTCTGTAAACCCATTCTTAGGGCTCTGTGCTTTTGGAATCTCTCGTTCTAAGTTCGTTGGCCTACTCTTTATATACGAAATCTTCATTCTCATATCTTATTTATTATTATAAACAGTTATTACCATCATAAGACACTCAATTATGCTGTTAGTATACTTGGTCTTTGTGTCACTATTCCTTTTGAATTTTATTTTTCACCTTTTTTGTCTTTAATATTTCTTATGAGAAGTTCTGCAGACCAGATACACTTTTTTGTTTGCTTGTTATTTGTTTTTTTCTTTCTCGTTCAGACTGCTGCCATGATGGCTTTTATTTTGCATATTTTATTTTAAGCTATTTTTTCAAGTTTTATTGAGGTATAATTGACAAATAGAAGTAATATACTTAAAGTGTACAACATGAAGATTTGATATACATATACATTGTGAAAGGGATCCCACAGTCAAGTTAATTAACGTATCTATCACTACATATAGTTAGTTACCCTTTTTTTTTTTTTTTGGTGAGAACACTTAAGATCTACTCTCTTAATAAATTTCCATTATGCAGTACAGTTTTTTCAACTATAGTCACCATGCTATACACTAGTTCCTCAACACTTATCTTCTAGCTGAAAGTTTGTATCCTTTTACCAACCTTTACCCGTTTCCCCCACCCCCTAGTCCCTGGCAGCCACCATTCTACTCTCTGTTTCTATGAATTCAACTCTTTTTTTAAAAATTCCACATATAAATGATGCCACGCAGTGTTTGTCTTTGTCTAGCTTATGTCATTTAGCATACTGCCCTCTAGGTTCATCGATATTATTGCAATTGGCAGGATTTCCTTCTTTTTTAAGGCTGAATAATATTCCTGTGTGTGTGTGTGTGTGTGTGCGCGCGTGTGTGCGCGCGCGCCATATTTTATCAATTCATCCATTGATGGACACTTAGATTGTTTCCATATCTTGGCTATCATGAATAATGCCACAATGAACATGAGAGCACAGATATCTCTTTGAGTTAGTGATTTTGTTTCCTTTGAATATATAACCAGAAGTGGGATTGCTGGGTCATATGGTAATTCTATTTTAAATTTCTTGAAGAACCTCTATACTATTTCCTATAGTGGCTGTGCCAATTTACATTCCTACCAACAGTATACAAAGGGTCCTTTTTTCTCCACATTCTTGCCAGCATTTGTTATCTCTTGTCTTTTTGATAATAGCCATCCTAACAGGTGTGAGAGAATATCTCATTGTGGTTTTTCTTTGCATTTTCCTGATGATTAGTGATGGTGAGCACCTTTTCGTGTATGTGTTGGCCATTTGTATGTCTTCTTTGGAAAAATGTCTAGTCAGATCCTTGCCCATTTTTTAATTGTTATTAATTTTTTTGCTATTGACTTGTATGAGTTCCTTGTATGTTAGATAGTAACCCCTATTGGATATGTGGTTTGCACATATTTTCTCCCTTCCTATAGGTTGCTTTTTCATTTTGTTGATGATTTCCATTGCTGTGCAGCTTTTAATATGTAGTCCCACTTGTTTATTTTTGCTTTTGTTGCCTGATTCAAAAAATCATTGCCAAACCAATGTCAAACAGCTTATCCCCTGTGTTTTCTTCTAGGAGTTTTAGTTTCAGATCTTTTATGTTCAAATGCTTAATCCATTTTAAATTGATTTTTGTGTATGATATAAGGTAGGGGTCCAATTTCATTCTTTTGCGTGTGACTGTCCAGTTTTCCCAACACCATTTATTAAAGAGACTATCCTTTCCCCACTGTATATTCTTAGCACCTGTTGTTGAAAATAGACTGTATATGCGTGGGTTTATTCCTGCACTCTCTGTTCTGTTCTATTGATCTCTGTGTCTGTTTTTATAGCAATACCATACTGTTTTGACAACTATAGCTTTGTAATATAGTTTGAAATCAGTAAGTGTGATACCTCCAGCTTTGCTCTTGCTTAAGATTGCTTTAGCTATTCAGAGTCTTTTTTGGTTCCATACAAATTTTAGGATTGTTTGTTCTATTTCTGTGGAAATGCCACTGAAATTTTTATAGGGATAGCATTGAATCTGCATATTGCTTTGGATACTATAGACATTTTAACATTAATATTTAATGTTATAAAATTAACATTTAATATTAATTCTTCTGATCCATGAACATGGAATATCTTTCCATTTATTTGTGTCTTCATCAATTTCTGTCATTACTGTTTTATAGTTTTCAGTATATAGATCTTTTACCTCCTTGGTTAAACTTATTTCTAAGTATTTTATTCTTTTTGATGCTATTGTAATTTCTTTTTCTGATAGTTCATTGTTAGTGTAGAAACATAACTGATTTTTGTGTATTGTATTTTAAATTGATTTTGTATCCTGCAACTTTACTGAATTCATTTATTAGTTCTAATAGTTTTTTGGTGGACTCTTTAGGGTTTTCTATGTATACTATGTCATCTGCAAACAGAGACAATTTTATATCTTCCTTTCTGATTTGGATGCCTTTTATTTCTTTTTCTTGCCTAATTGCTCTGACTAGGACTTCTAGTACTATGTGGAATAGAAGTGGCAAGAGTGGGCATCCTTGGTCTTTTTCTGATCTTAAAGGAAAAGCCTTCAGCTTTTCACCATTGAGTATGATGTTAGCTGTGGGCTTGTCATATATGGCCTTCATTATGTTGTGGTAGGTGCTGTCTATACCTAATTTTTTGAGAGTTTTTATCATGAAAGGATGTTAAATTCTGTCAAATGCTTTTTCTGCATCTATTGAGATGATCATATCATTATTATTCTTCATTTTGTTAATGTGGTGTATGATGTTGATTGATTTGTGTATATTGAACCATCTAGCATCCCAGGAATAAATCACACTTGATTATGGTGTATGACCCTTTTAATGTACCGTTGAATTTGGTTTGCAAATATTTTTTTGAGAATTTTTGCGTCTATATTCATCAGGGATATTGGCCTGTAGTATTCCTTTCTTGTAGTGTCCTTATCTGCCTTTGGTACCAGCGTAGTGCTGGCCTCATAAGATGAGTTTGGGAATATTCCCTCCTCTTCAATTTTTTGAAAGAGTTTAAGAACAGGTGGTATTAATTCTTCTATAAATGTTTGCCAGAATTCACCAGTAAAACCATCTGGTCCTGGACTTTTCTTTGTTGGGAGGTTTTTGATTACTAATTCAATCTCCTTACTTGTAATTGGTTGGTTTAGATTTTCTGTTTCTTGATGATTCAGTCTTGGTAGGTTGTATATTTATAGGAATTTATCCATTTCTTCTAGGTTGTCCAATTTGTTGGCATGTAATTGTTCATAGTAGTTTCTTATGATACTTAGTATTTCGGTATTATCAGTAGTAATGTCTCCTCTTTCATCCCATAAGTTTTGGTATGTTGTGTTTCCATTTTCATTTGTCTCAAGATATTTTTAAAATTATTTTATCTTATTTTTTTTTGTTGAGGTCACATTGGTTTATAACATTATATAAATTTCAGGTGTACATCCTTTTATTTTGACTGTTCACCACCAAAAGTCTAGTTGCTGTTTATCACCATACACGTGTGCCCTTTTACCTCTTTTGCCCTCCCCCCACCTCCTTCCCCTCTGGTAACCACCAGCCTGTTCTCCATATCTGTGTGTTTGTTTGTTTATCTTTTTCGTATGAGTGAAGTCATACAGTAATTATCTTTCTCCATCTGACTTATTTCACTTAGCGTAATACCCTCGAGGTCCACTCATGTTGTTGCAAATGGCAAGATTTCATCCTTTTTTATGGCTGAGTAGTATTATATTGTGTATATATATATACCATATCTTCTTTATTCATTCATCTGTTGATGGGCACTTAGGTTGCTTCCAAGTCTTGGCTGTTGTGAATAATGCTGCAGTGAACATAGGAGTGCATATGTCTTTCGAATTAGTATTTTTGTGTTATTCGAATGAATACCTAGAAGTGGAATAATTGGATCATATGGTATTTCTATTTTTGATTTTTTGAGGACTCTCCATACTGTTTTACATAGTGGCTGCACCAGTTTACATTCCCATTAGCAGTGTATAAGCGTTCTTTTTCTCCACATCCTCTCCAACACTTGTTATTTCTTGTCTTTTTAATAATAGCCATTCTGACAGGCTTGAGATGATATCTCATTGTAGTTTTGATTGCATTTCCCTAATAATTATTGATGTTGAACATCTTTTCATGTGTCTATTGGCCATCTGTATATCTTCTTTGGAAAAATCTGTTCATATCCTCTGCCCATTTTTTGATCAGGTTGTTTGTTTTTTTGTTGTTGTGTTGTACAAGTTCTTTATATATTTTGAATATTAACCCCTTATTGGAGATATGATTTGCAAATATCTTCTCCTAATTGGTAGGTTGTCTTTTCATTTTGTTGATGGTTTCCTTTGCCATGCAGAAGATTTTTAGTTTGATGTAGTCCCATTTGGTTGTTTTTACTTTTGTTTCCCTTGCCTGAGGAGACATGGTATTCAAAAAGATACGGCTAAGACCAATGTCAAAGAGCATACTGCCTTTGTTTTCTTGTAGAGTTTTATGGTTTCAGGTCTTACATTCAAGTCTTTGATCTATTTTGAATCAATTTTTGTATATAGTGTAAGATAATGGTCTACTTTCATTCTTTTGCATGTGGCTGTCTAGTTTTCTCGTCATCATTTATTGAAGAGACTTTCCTTTCTTCATTCTATTTTCTTGGCTCCTTTGTTGAAACTAAGCTGTCCATAGAGGTGTGGTTTTATTTCTGGGCTCTCAATTCTGCTCTGTTGATCTGTGTGACTGTTTTTCTGCCAGTACCATGCTGTTTTGATTACCGTAGCTTTGTAGTATATTTTGAATTCAGGGAATGTGATACTTCCAGCTTTGTTCATTTTCCTCAGGATTGCTTTGGCTATTTCAGGTCTTTTGTTGTTCCATATAAATTTTAGGATTCTTTGTTCTATTTCCATGAAAAATATCAATAGGATTCTGATTGGGATTGCAGTGAATCTGTAGATTGCTTTAGGTATTGTGGACATTTTAACTATATTAATTCTCCCAATCCATGAACATGAATTATCTTTCCATTTCTATCTTTCCATTTCTTTATGTCTTCTTCAGTTTCTTTCAACAATGTCTTATAGTTTTCAATGTATAGGTCTTTCACCTCCTTGGTTAAATTTATTCTTAGATGTTTTATTCTTTTTGTTGCAATTGTAAATGGGATTGTATTCTTGATTTCTCTTTTTCCGGCTTTGTTGTTACTGTATAGAAACGCAGCTGATTTTTGTGTGTTGATTTTGTACCTTGCATCTTTACTGTATTTGTTACTTCTAAATGTTTTTTGGTGGATTCTTTATGGTTTTCTATATTAGCATCATGTCCTCCACGAATAGTGACAGTTTTACTTCTTCCTTTCTGATTTGGATGCTTTTTATTTCTTTTTCTTGCCTAATTGCTCTGGTTAGGACTTCCAGTACTGTGTTGAATAAGAGGGGTGAGAGTGGGCATCCTTGTCTTGTTCCTTTTCTTAGAGGAATAGCTTTCAGTTTCTCACTGTTGAGTATGATGTTGACTTTGGTTTGCCTAACGTGGTCTTTATTATGTTGAGGTACTTTCTTTCTATACCCATTTTATTTAGAGTTTTTATCATAAATGGAGGTTGAATCTTGCCAAATCACTGAGATGATCCTGTGATTTTTATTCTTCATTTTGTTAATGTGGTGTATCATGTTTATTGATTTGTAGATGTAGAACCATCCTGCACCTGTGGAATAAATCTCACTTGATTGTGGTGTATGATCCTCTTAATGTATTGTTGTATTTGGTTTGCTAATATTTTCTTGAGGATTTTTGCATCTACATTCATCAGCAATATTGGCCTGTAATTTCCCTTTTTTGTGTTGTTCTTGTCTGGTTTTGGTATCAGGGTAATTTTGGCCTCGTAAAATGAGTTAGGAAGCATCCCATCCTCTTCACTTTTTTGGAAGAGTTTGAGGATAGCTATTAAATATTTTTTGATGTTTGGTAGAAATCACCAGAGAAGCCGTCTGGTCCTGGGCTTTTGTATTTTGCGGAGGTTTTTGATTACTGTTTCAATCTTTTTACTTGTGATTGGTCTGTTCAGATTTTCTGTTTCTTCTTGATTCAGTTTTGGGAGGTTGTATGATTCTAAGAATTTATCCATTTCTTCTAGGTTATCCAGTTTGTTGGTGTATATCTTTTCATAGTATTCTCTTATAATCCTTTGTATTTCTGTGGTGTCCATTGTAATTTCTTCTCATCATTTCTGATTTTATTTATTTGAGCCTTCTCTCTTTTTTTCTTGGTTAGTCTAGCTAAAGTTTTGTCAATTTTATCTTTTCAAAGAACCAGCTGTTAGTTTCATTGGTCTTCTCTATGGTCTTTTTAGTCTCTATTTCTTTATTTCTGCTCTTATTTTTATTATTTCCTTGCTTCTGCTGATTTTGGACTTCATTTGTTTTTCTTTTACTAGTTTTTAGGTGTACTGTAAGATTGTTTATTTGAGATTTTTTTCTTTCTTGAGGTAGGCCTGTATTGCCGTAAAGTGCCCTCTTAGTACCGCTTTTGCTGCATCCCATAGGTTTTGGTATGTTGTGTTTTCATTTTCATTTGTCTCCAAGTATTTTTTGATTTCTTCATTGACCCAATAGTTGTTCAGTAGCAAGTTTTTTAGTTTCCACATATTTCTGACTTTTCCAGCTTTCTTCTTGTACTTGATTTCTAGTTTCATAGCATTGTGGTTGGAAAAGATACTTGATATGATTTCAGTCGTTTAAAATGTATTGAGACTTGTTTTGTTTTCCAACATATGGTATATCTTTGGGAGTGTTCTATGTGCACTTGAGAAGAATGTGTATTCTGCTGTTTTTGGATGGAATGTTCTATATCTATTAAGTCCATCTGGTCTGATGTTTCATTTAAGGTCAATTTTTCCCTGTTGACTCTCTGTCGACTTTCTGTCTGGATGCTCTATCCAGTGATATTAGTGGGGTAGTAAAGTCCTGTATTATTATTGTGTTGCTGTCAATTTTTCTCTTTACATCTCTTAATAGTTGCTTTATATACTTTCGTTTTCTTATGTTAGGTGCATATATATTAATAAATGTTATGTTTTCTTGGTGTATTGTCTTCTTTATCATTATGTAATGTCCATCTTTGTCTTTTGTCTTCTTTTTTGGCTTGAAGTCTATTTTGTCTCATATAAGTAGGGCTACACCTGCTTTCTCTTGGTTGCTATTTGCTTAGAGTATCACCTTCCATCCCTTGTCCCTTCGTTCTGAGCCTATGTTTGTTTTTAGAGCTGCCTTGGGTCCTGGAATCAGCATATTGTTGGGTCTTGTTTTTTAATCCATCCAGCCACACTGTGTCTTTTGATTGGTGAATTCAGTCCTTTCACATTTAGGGTGATTATTGATATATGAGGGCTTAATACTGCCATTTTATCTTTTTTTTCTGGTTTTCCCATATTTCTATTGTTTCCTTGTGTTTCTGTCTGCTATTTCAGTTTGGTTTTCTGTGATGTGTTTCTCAGATTCCTCTTTTTTTATGTGTTGTGACTCTGCTCTGATTTTTTGTTTTGTGGTTACCATGAGGTTTGTATACAAGATCTCAAAGAAGAGATTGTCCTTTTTTGGCCGATAGCATCTTATCTCCATGTGCCTGTGCAGGTTCTTTCCTTTTCCTCTTCTCCTTCTATGTTTTTGTTCTCACAAATTATCCCTTTTTGTGTTTTGAGTTTGCTACCAAATTAAAGTGGTTATAGTTATTTTTAATGCTTTCTTTCCCTTTTGCCTTTATGTTATAATTTTTTACTACTGATGTAGAGTTGCAATTTTCTGATTCTGTCTGTTTATCACTTTTCTCAAAGCTTTATTTACCTTTGCCTTTTTGTTTCCGGTAGGAGGGCTTCTTTCAACATTTCTTCTAAGGAAGATCTAGTGGCAGTGAACTCCCTCAGCTTTTGTTTGTCTGGAAAAGCCTTTATTTCTTCATATTTGAAGGATCACTTTCCTGGATAGAGTATTCTTGGCTGACAGTTTTTATCTTTCAATATGTTGAATATATCCTTCCACTCTCTCCTGGCCTGTAGAGTTTCTGCTGAGGAATCTGCTGATAGCCTAGTGGGGGTTCCTTTGTAAGTTATTATTTTCTTCTCTCTGGTTGCCCTTAATATTCTTTCTTTGTCATTGACTTTTGGCAGTTTTAATATAATGTGCCTTGGAAAAGGTCTTTTTGGATTGACATAATTAGGTGTTCTGTTAGCTTCGTGCACTTGTATATCCAGTTCTTTCTCCAGGTTTGGGAAGTTCTCAGCTATGATTTCTTTAAAGGAGCTCTCTGTTGCTTTCTCCCTCTCTTCTCCTTCTGGGATACTCATTATCCTTATGTTGCTTTTTCTAATTGAATGGGATATTTCTTGTAAAATTTCCCCATTTTTAAAAAATCTTAGTTCTCTCTCCTCTTCCACCTGAATCATTTCTAGATTTCTATCTTCAGACTTGCTAATTCTCTTTTCCATATGGTCTGCTGTATTTCCAATGCTTTCTGGTTTATTCTTAGTCTCATTTATTGTGTTCTTCAGCTCTAGAATTTCTGTTTGGTTCTTTTTTAGAGTTCCAATCTCTTTGGTGAAGTACTCCTTCTGTTCATTAATTTTATTCATTGAACTGTCTTTCTAGGTTTTCTTGTAACTCGTTGAGTTTCTTCATGACAGCTGTTTTAAAGTCTCTGTCAGTTAGGTTGCAATCTTCTGTGACTTCAAGTTTGATTTCCTGAGAGTTGTCATTTTCTTTTTGTGATATTGTGTTACTGTAGTTTTTCATGGTACATGATGAGTTGTTTCTCTGCCAGTGCGTTTGTGGTAGCAAGCACCTTTCTTATTTGGGTAAGACTTTGTTTACTTTGATTCTGAGCTGCTTCTCATTGTATTTAAGAGCTGGCACTTTCTACCCTCCATTGCTTGTACCAGAGGTGGCATCAGTGCCCTCGTTGTGCTACTTGTGCCTGTTAGGTTTCTAGGTCCTTGCTGCTTATGATGTCACTGCAGTCATGGATGTCACCACTGGGATTACTGGGCTGGCGAGCACTTCTGCTGCTTTCAGGGATGCCTGGGTCATGGGTTCCCCCACTGTGGTGGGGGGTAGGGGGTGAGTGGGGCAGGAGCCAGGGTCACGGGCTTCTTTGCCACATCTAGGTTTGTTGGGTCTGCAGGAGCTGCTGCTATAGGTGGGAGTGCTGAAGTTGTGGGCACCTCTGCAGCTGGGGGGACTGGGATCGTGGACTCCGCTGTTACCTTGCTCTCCGCAGGCTCTCCTTGAGCTCTCCACAGGCTCAAGTGCTGCTGCTGTGTGCACTGCCTATGCTGCTGCTCCTGGGTTATCGGGAGGTGCTAGTAGGACCACTCCTGGGAGCCCTGGGTTCACAGGTGTCATTGCCGCTGCCAGCTGAGCCGGGATCATAGGTAACACCACCATTGCCATGGGGGAGATATACCTGGGTCAGAAACACCGCCAGGGTTCCTGAAGCTTCTGTTCTCTGGCTCCTCTGCAGTTCCTAGACTGCCGGGGTCCCTGGGTCTTGTATACAGCCCCCACTGCTCGCAGGGCTGGTGTCAGGGATGCCTCCCCCAGAGCCTGGGTCTTGTGCACCAGTGTGGTCCTGAAGCTTCAGGTTGCAGGTGCCACCCACCATCGCTGGGGGCGGGGGGGGGGAACTGAGTCATGAGTGCGGCTGTAGTTCTTGCAGCCTCTGGTCTTGGGCGCCGGTGCAATTCCTGGAACCTCAGGTCATGGCACCACCACCAGGGGAGGGGGAGGGAGCTGGGTCACAGGTATCATTGCTGTTCCTGGAGCCTCTGCTTGCAGGCCTGCAGTAGTTCCTGGCACCTCCAGGACTGTAGGCTGCCTGAATTCCTGAGGCCTCTGTTCATGGGCATAAGCTCAGTTCCTGGGGCCTTTGGTCGCACGCACAGCTGCAGTTGTTAGAACCTCTGGTTCAGGAGCTGCTGCTGCTGCTTCTCTGATTCCACCACCTCCAGGAGTTCTAGGCCACCTACCTTCAGACGTATAGATGTATGTATCTCTCAGACATTCGGGTGTGCAGTGCAGAGAGTCTTTTCTTGGCCTATGGCTGTCCTACTGGTTGTAACTTAGAGGGGAGAGACAAAGGAAACAACTCACGCTACCGTGATACTGATGTCATACTGTCTCAAGATATTTTTTGATTTCTCTTTTCATTTCTTCTCTCACCCATTGGTTGTTCAGGAGCATGTTATTTAATCTCCAAATATTTGTGAATTTTTCAGTTTTCCTCATTATTAGTTTCTAGTTTCGTACCATTGTGGTCAGAAAAGATGCTTGATATGATTTCGGTATTTTTAAATTTTTTAAGACTTGTTTTGTGGCCTAACATATGATCTATCTTGGAATAAATACTCTGTGGACCAGCTTGTTCAGTTTCTTTGTCACTTTGTTTTTTAATTACCTAGCCGTTAAGTATTAGGATGCTGGTTATTTTATTATATGTTTTCCTTATAAGTTTTTATGTTTATATACCTTAAAAGATATTTTCTTATCTAAAGATAATATCCTATACACATAGAAAATGTATTGACATATGAAAGGGCACAGACTTTGGAATAAGTGAACTCTATCATTTTGTGATCCAAAACAATTATTTAAACTTCTCTGACCCTCTTTTTATCTCATCTATAAAAATAGAAGTAAAAATACCAAATTTACAGAAGTATGAGATTTGTGTTTATTTATGTCCAGCTTTATTCCAGGAAGAAAATGAAAGAAAGAAAAGAAAATTGAAGTAGAGTTGTAAAGCTCACATGAAATAGTATATGCAGGAATTTCTAGAATACTACCTGACTTACAGAGGACTTGACATATTTGTAATTTGTTTAAGTGATTTTTGGCTGTTGTATTCTACGTCTCTGTTATCAGTTTATCCTATCTTTTATATGTCCTGCTTTCTGTTATTTTTCTTGTCTCTGAAACAATGTTTCTATAACATTTAGTATTTAATAAAAGTTAATTATCTTCAGCATTTTCTCTCTTTTTAAAGACATAGTTCTTAATTATTTTACTGATCTTTCTTCCTTATGCTATTTTACATAAATTCAGAATTTGATTTCCAGAATCATAGATCCTGATACTGAAACCAGCTGACACAAGAATCATTTCCATTTTTCAATAAATTAGGTATAGATAGAACACACCTCACATTAATTCCTTTCTTTATGTACTTTTTATTGCTTTTGAAACAGCTTCATAAAAAGCTTTTTGTTTGTTTTACTCCTCCATGCATTTTTAAAAATTGTGGTAAAATAAACAGAACACAAAATTTACCATCATAATCATTTTTAAGTGGCATTAAATACATTAACATTGTTGTGCAACCATTACTATCACCCATTTCCAGAACTTTTTCATCTTCCCAAACTGAAACTCTGTATCCACTAAGCAATAACTCCCTATTCTGTATCCATTAAACAATAACTCCCCATTCCAGCAGCCAACATTCTGCTTTCTGTGGCTCTAAATTTTACTACTCTATGTACCTCATATAAGTGGAATCATACAGTATTTGTCTTTTTGTGATTGTGCTTATTTCACTTAACATAATAATGTCCTCAAGGTTCATCCATATTTTAGCATGTGTCAGAATTTTCTTCCTTTTTAAGGCTGAAAAATATACCATTGTATATATGTATACCACATTTTGTTTATTCATTCATGTTAATGGACTTGGGTTGCTTCCACCTTTTGGCTATTGTGAATAATGCTGCTATGAACATGGGTGTACAAATATGTCTTCCAGACCTTGCTTTCAATTCTTTTGGGTATGTATGTACCCAGAAGTGGAATTGCTGAATCATATGGTAATGATAATTCTATTTTTAATTTTTTGAGGAACTGCCGTATTTTTCTCCATAGCAGCTGCACATTTCACCTTCCCACTAAGAGTGTACAAGGGTTCCAGTTTCTCTACATCCTTGCCAACACTTGTTATTTTCTCTTTTTTTGATAGTAGTCATGGTAATGGGTATGAGATGGTAACTCATTGTGGTTTTGATTTGCTCCTCAATTTCATTTTAATTTGAAATGTATCTTTGACACCCACCCCTTCCCCTTCCCTTTAAAAAAATTCTTTGAGGGGCTAGCCCGGTGGTGCAAGCGGTTAAGTGCGTACACTCCGCTGTGGGGGCCCGGGGTTCGCTGGTTCGAATCCCGGTTGCGAACCGATGCACCACGTGTCAAGCCATGCTGTGGCAGCGTCCCATATAAAGTGGAGGAAGATGGGCACGGAGCCTAGCCCAGGTCCAGTCTTCCTCAGCAAAAAAAGAGGAGGATTGGCAGATGTTAGCACAGGGCTGATCTTCCTCACACACAAAAAAAATTCTTTGTGATATTGGTAAGTACAACTTTTATTTTTGCTTGATCTTTTTGTCTCTTCTCTCATCATTTGGCCTATGCTTACTCTTTTTCTTAAATAACAGCTTTATTGAGATATAGTTCATATACCATAAAATTAACTCTTTTATACTGTACAATTCTGTGGTTTTTAGTTTATTCACAGGTTAACCATCATGACCGTAATTCCAAAATATTTTCATCACCTCAGAAAGGAACCCCATACCCATTAACAGTCACTCTCCACTGTTTCCTCCCCTGAGGTCCCTGGAAATCCCTAATCTACTTTCTGTCTCTATGAATTTGCCTATTCTGGACATTTCACATACAGTATATAGCCTTTGGTGTCCGCTTTCACTTAGCATAATGTTTTTAGGGTTTATCCATGTTGTAATATGTGTGAGACCTTCATTCCTTTTTATGGCTGAACAATATTCCATCGTATGGATATATGACAATTTGTTGATCCATTCATTAGTTGATGGAAATTTAGGTTCTTTTCACATTTTGTTTATTGTGAATAGTGCTACTATGAACATTCACTTACACGTATTTGTTTGAATACCTGTTTTCAATTCTTTTGTGTGTAAACCTAGGAGTAAAATTGCTAGGTCATTTATAATTCCATGTTTACCTTTTAGAGGGACCACCAAACAATTTTCCGTAGTGTCTGCACCATTTTACATTGCCTCCAGCAATATACAATAGTTACAATTTCTTTAGATCCTTGCCAACGCTTATTTTCCATTTTGTTGATTATAGCTATCCTCATGGGTGCGAAGTGGTATCTCAATGTGGTGTTGATTTGCATTTTCCTAACACAAGTGATGTTGAGCATCTTTTCATGTCGTCTTGGCCATTTGTGTGTCTTATTTGGAGAAATGTTTATTCAAGTCTTTGCCTATTTTTAAATTGGATTATTTGTCTTTTTGTTGTGGAGTTGTAACAGTTTATATATTCCGGATACTAGACCCTTATCAGATAAATGATTTGCAAATATTTTCTCCTATTTTGAAATTGTTTTTTCACTTTGATAATATTCTTTGACACACAAAAATTTCAAATTTTCATGAAGTCCAATTTGTCTATTTTTTTCTTTTGTTGCTCATGCTTTTGGTGTCACTCATATCTAAAAATCTGTTGCCAAATCCAAGGTCTTGGAGATTTGCCCTATGTGTTATTCGAAGTTTTATGGCTTTACCTCTTAGATTTAGGTTGTTGATCCATTTTTAGTTAATTTTTGTATATGATGTGAGGTGTGGGTTCGTCCTCATTCTTGGCATGTGGATATTCAGTTGTCCCGGCACTGTTTGTTGAAGCGACTATTCTTTCCTCATTGAATGGTCTTGGCAACCTTGTGAAAAATCAGTTAGCTCATAGATGCTTGGGTTTATTTCTAGGCTCTCAATTTTATTCCATTAGTCTCTATGTTTATCCTTCTGCCAGTACCACACTTTCTTATTCATTCATTCATTCATTCATTCGGTGAGGAAGATCAGCCCTGAGGTAACATCCATGCCAATCCTCCTCTTTTGGCTGAGGAAGACTGGCTCTGAGCTAACATCCGTGCCGATCTTCCTCCACTTTATGTGGGACACTGACACAGCATGGCCTGACAAGCTGTGTGTCAGTGCGCGCCCGGGATCCGGGCCCGGGTCGCCAGCAGCGGAGCGCAAGCACTCAACCGCTGCGCCACAGGGCTGGCCACCCACTACCACACTTTCTTGATTATTTGTAGCTTTGTAGTGAGTTTTGAAATCAGGAAGTCTGAGCCCTCCGACTTTGTTCTTTTTCAACATTATTTTGACTATTCTGGATCCCTTACATTTCCATTTGAATTTGAACATTGGCTTTTCCATTTCAGTTAACATTGTAGCATATCTATGTGTTTTCTGACAGTTTGAAAAAGGTTATTTTATAAAATCTTATTTTTATAATTAAAAAAATCAATAGAAAAGGAATGGGTGGTAAGATCACTAATAATTTTTTTCTTTTATTTTTTGTATTTTCTATGTTTTCCCAGTAATAAACATATATTTTTTCTAATAAGAAAACATTTATTTTTGAAAAAAGGGACAGTACTTACCTTCCTCTGGTTATTTTTCAGACTTCTAATTTCTTCTTGCTCTACCAAGAATTTGCTAATTTTCATTTAGGGTAATTATTGAAATATGAGGGTTGAATGTTGCTGTTTTGTCACTTATTTTCTGGTTCTTTTGCATTTCCTTTGTTTCTTGTCCCATTTGTTTTGGACTGCCAATTCAGTTTGGTTGTTCTGTCTTATGATTCTTCTAGTTTTCTCTTTGTTTATCATATGTGGTTTTAATTTGATTATTTGTTTAGTGGTTACCTTGAGGTTTGGGCGAAAAATCTTCTGTATGAGATAGTCCATTATCTGATAGCCTCCTATTTCCTTATACTAAGTCAATTCAGTCACTTTCCTCTTCCCCTTCTAAGTTGCTCTTGTTATACCTTATTCTATCTTGTGTTGTGGCTGTGTGTTTACAGTGATGAGGTTAAATTTATTTTTGGTGAATTTCTTCCTTTGATCTTTGAGTTTAGTATTTAAGTGGTTGCTAACCTATTCCGGTAAAGATCTACTATTTCTCTGATTTTGTCTACCTACTTTTCTCCTTACTCCAAGCTTTGTGTTCCCTTTCTCTTCTTGTTTTCAGGCCTGAGGGCCTTCTTGAGTATTTCTTGTAGTGGCGGTCTCGTGGCCATGAACTCCCTTAGCTTTTGTTTATCTGGGAGAGTTACTATTTCTCCATCATATTTGAAGGATATTTTTGCTGGATAGAGTATTCTTGGCTGAAAGTTTTTGTCTTTTAGTATTTTGAATATATCATTCCAGTCTCTTCTAGCCTGAAAAGTTTCTGTTGAGAAATCCGCTGAGAGCCTGATGGGAGTTCCTTTGTACGTTATTTTTTGTTTTTGTCTAGCTGCCCTTAATATGGTTTCTTTGTCGTTGACCCTGGCTAGCCTTACCACTAGGTGTCGTGGTGAAGGCCTTTGTCTGTTAATATATATAGGAGTCCTGTTGGCTTCGCTTACTGGTATTTCCTGCTCCTTCCCCAGATTTGGGAAATTTTCAGCTATTATTTCCTTGAATAGGCTCTCTGTTCCTCTTTCCCTCTCCTCTCCCTCAGGAATACCTATAATTCTTATGTTACATTTTCTAATAGAGTCCGATATTTCTCGGAGTCTTTCTTCATTTCTTTTTAGTCTTAGTTCTCTCTCTTCTTCCATCTGGAGTATATCTGTATTCCTATCCTCTAAAGTACTAATTCTTTCCTCCATATTGTCAGCTCTGTTCTTTAAAGATTCCAGATTCTCCTTTATCTCCTCCATTGTGTTCTTCATCTCCATCAGCCCTGATAGGTTTTTCTTTATGATTTCAATCTCTTTTGTGAAGAAACTCCTAATCTCATTTAATTGTTTGTCTGTGTTGTCTCGTATTTCGTTGAGTGTTTTTATGATAGCTATTTTGAAATCTCTGTCATTTAGTTTATGGATTTCTGTGTCTTCGGGGTTGATTTCTGGGTGCTTGTCATTTTGTTTCTGGTCTGGTGATTTCATATATTTTTGCATTGTGGTTCCTGTGTTGGTTTTGATTTTCCTCATCCTGGAAGTCTCTGGTTGCACTTTCCACCTGCCGCCACTGTCTGGTGGTAAAGGGCTGTGTAGTCTAAGCCCCCTGCGCTCTGCCCCAGTTTTTCTGCTGCGATCCGCAGTTTTGTTTTGTTTTGTTTTGTTTCTTTTCCCCACTGCGATCCACGGGTCCAGTCCAGTTTATTCAGGTCTGCCTCGGACCGCTAGATCTGGTCGAGCTGCAGACTCCAGGTTGTGGGGAGGGGGGAGCTCTCTCTTTTGCCCTCTGGGTCCCTGACGTGGGAGGCTTCTCGTTTGCCCCTCTTTATCCGCTCTCTGGGTTGCTCAGATGTTGACGGTAGCCCTGTGGCTCCTCTGAGCCCTCTGTGCGGGAGTTTCCCACTGGCTGAGAGCGCCCGAAGAGCTACAGTTTCCCGCCGAGGGCCGCCCCTCCCCCCTCTCTGGGAGCCGCGTGGACCGGATCGCTGATCTGATGGGGAGGGAGCGGAGTTCTCCTTACCTCTCCCCACTTCCTCCGGGAGCCCAGCACGTTCCGCTCTCAGATGTGTGGCAGTGTGGATCCCTCCGCTCCAGCTTTTCACTGTCTGGGATTCCGTTGTTGGTTTGTGGCTGTTACTTTTGTTGTATTTTGTGGGGGAAGAATTCACGGGAAAGCTCACTCCGCCATGATGCTGACGTCACTCCTCAAGAATTTGCTAATTTTCTATGTAAATCTACCAAATTTCAAAGCATATAAGAAATTAACTTTACCCTTTTAACATGGTTCATCAGAAAAGGCAGTATCTTTGATGCTGTCTTTCTTATAAAGGCATACCTTGGGGATATCACGGGTTTGGTTCCAGACTACGGCAATAAAGTGAACATTGCAATAAAGCAAGTCACATGAATCTTTTGGTTTCCCAGTGCATATAAAAGTTATGTTTACATTATACTATAGTCTAAGTGTACAATAGCATTATGTCTAAAAAAACAATGTACATATTTTAATTAAAAAATACTTTATTGCTAAAAAATGCTAACCATCATCTGAGCCTTCAGCGAGTCCTAATCTTTTTGCTGGTGGAGGGTCTTGTAAAAAAAAAAATGCAGTATCTGCGAAGTGTGATAAAGTGAAATGTGATAAAACAAGGTATGCCTGCACTTACATTTTGTTGTCTACCGACCAACTTCATTTTTGTGTGAGTATATCCCAGATTGACAACATATGTGTAGAAATAAACTTTCAACAATCATACATATGCCCACTTTTTGTTTACTTCAAGTTTTTTCATCTTTTCCAGAGGTGTGGTTAAAATCCTTTTTTATATCCTACGTCCTCTTGTCTTACAGGGCTCCAGAGGTAGGGTCTATGGAGGATTTCTCAGAGCTCTTACAACTTGAGCACAGGACAGTCTTCTCTTTCACCTTTCCCCGGGTCCTTGAATCTAGACCCTAATGAGTTTCTTGGGAAGTTACTGAAGGTTTGTAAGAAAATAATTTTAGGGTAATACTGTTTTTTTTTAAAACACTCTGTATATGGAAGTAGGTGGCCCACTCTTTGTGGAGTTGAGTTTGAGTACCAGTTGAGTAAGTGGCAAAAAATAAGATTACAGAAAAGAGGTGGATGGTATAGGGTCACACATTCATAATATAGATTGGGGTGTTTATTAGCCTTGGAAAGAACAGAGTGTAGGAGAAGAAATACTTCTGTTTCAGAGGGAACTTGAAAGGACTTAAATCATTGATGGTTCCTGTTTTCTCGACAGCAAGGTCTTCTGAGATGGAAGTAGCAGAGTGCAATTAGGCATCTCCAAAAAGGAAATTGTTTACAGAAGTGTGTTATCAGAGATGAATAAGATTATTACTGAGCAGCAAAGATAATGTGAAGAGTAGGGTACAAAGTATGATATTAGCTCAGTTCTGTTAGTCCAAATCTGGTTTAAAAAAACAATATTTTTTCTTCTGTTCCTCCGTTCTGTCAGTTTTGTTCCTTGAATTTGAAGGCTAGTCGAATAGTAGCTTTTTAACATAGCATAACGTTAAATATGTCAGTACTGTCTCTCTCTGTGTATTAAACGTGGGTACTGGCTTAAGAAAGATTTCTTCATCAGTCAGCTGAAGCTGAATCTTTAAAAGGTACCAAGCAGGGCTGGCCCCGTGGCTTAGTGGTTAAGTGCTCGCGCTCTGCTGCTGGCGGCCCGGGTTCGGATCCTGGGCGCGCACCGACGCGCGGCTTCTCCGGCCATGCTGAGGCCGCGTCCAACATGCGGCAACTAGAAGGCTGTGCAACTATGGCATACAACTATCTACTGGGGCTTTGGGGGAAAAAAATAAATAAATAAAAATTAAAAAAAAAATTTAAAAGATACCAAGCAAATCATGACAGGGTTGTGAAATCATATATTATTAAAAAAAGAATCTTCTACTGTGTAATAAGTTTTGTTCAAGGAGAGTGGAGTATAAGCCCTGACAGTTGGCTTTTGTTTTTGTAGTGTGAGTGCTTGACTTAAATGGATGTCTCTGCAATCAAAGCTTAAAGGAGGCATCCCCTTCAAGGAAGGCTATCTGGAATAAACACATTTCCAGCCACAGGAATAGATAAAGAGCCAAGACTTGCACCTCCACCCCCCACCATGAGGCTCCTTTGTTTTAGAAATCCTGGTTGATTTAGATAACTGGCCATTTGGGCCACTTTTTTTTTTCTTTCTTTTTCTCTCTTCTCGAGCTTTAAATTTCCACTCTTAGGTTTTAAATTCACCAATAAAGAGTAAGGCCCACAGAACCCTAGACCCCACCCTCTGACCCCAATAAAAGCAGAACTCCAGGCCAGTGCACTCGCTTGCTCTCTCTCTCTCTCTCTCTTTCTACCTGTGACCTCACTGTGTGGCCCTAGCTGTGCCTTGTATGCTCCACTGCCTGTAAGTAATATACTCTCTTTTTTCTTCGGAGTTTCCTAATGTTTATTGCTGAAGGGCTTCTTGCAATCATAAGAACCAAAAGGGTGGATCTAGTAGTAGCATTGGTTTGGAAAGGATAGATGTCTGTGGGAAGCTCGTCCGGGCCCAGGTGAGTGCCCCCAGGCATTTCTAGCTGAGAGCGTTACTATCCATAGGCTGAGACGGGCATAAAACAGAGAGAGCTAACTAGTGTGATAAGAGTTTGCTCTCATTCTTGTCTACACATGTAGTTTCCAAGTCACTTACAAATTCTTATGCTTTATATAGTAAGTCCAGATATCAATTTAATTAAGTAAACTGAAAGGCAGAATAGCCTATGTCCAAATTTGCTGGGAAGTTGAATAAGTTCCTCTCAATTATTCATGAATGTGATTTTTTTTTTTTAATTTGTGGGTTGATTAGCCATTGGCTCTCCTTATAGCTCTCATTGCTGTCTTTGGGTTACTTTTCACCTGTTTGAAAATCTGCCAAAGGGAAAAGAAAAGTATCTTAGTCTGCTTGGGCTGCCATAACAAAAAACTACAGAGTACATGGCTTAAACAACAGAAGTTTATTTTCTCACAGTTCTAGAGGCTGGCAAGTCCAAGATCTAGGTGCGGGCCAGTTCAGTTTCCAGTGAGGACTTTCTTCCTGGCTTGCAGATGGCTGCCTTCTTGCTGTGTCCTTGCATGGTGGACAGAGAGAGAGAGGGCAAGCTCTCTGGTGTCAGTTCTTATAAGAACACCAATTCTTTTGTATCAGGGCCCCACCCTTATGACCTCATTTAAGCTTAATTACTTCCTTGTAGGCCTTATCTCCAAATATTGTCACATTGAGGGTTAAGGCTTCAGCAGATGAATTTTGGGGATATGATTCATTTCACAGCAAGAAAAGAAGGGAATTTAAATGAAAATCAGGTTTTGTTTTGTTTTGTTTTGTTTTCCATGGCAGTTAATCAAGCTGGATTTAAAATCCTGGACTTTCCAGCTCATTCCATTTATACCACATCAAGATGCCTCCTTCAAAGACTAGAAAAATAATTGTATAGTGAAGTACCGTGGGTAATGCTACTCTCTCTTTACCTCTTTGTTCTCTAATTAAGGCTTGATCACTGGCCTTCAAGAAAATAATGTCTTTTATTCAATTGTGCCTAATAAATTTCTGTTTAAATAAATATTTCAGCTACATCGTGGGTTATACAGGCTTTCCTGAACTAGTCTGAAAATCTATTCACCATTTAAATTTCTTTTCCCTATGATAAGTCCACCAAATTCCTTAGGAAACTGACTTATAAATATACATTTAGAATAATATTCAATTACGTATTAAGGATTTCCAATGTTAATGTGTAAATATTGCCAGATTGTTACATAAAGTATTAAAACTTCTCCGTTACATTTATATCTATTCATTTTTGTTATACTTTTTTTTTAATAAATTTTTTTTCACCAATTTTTCCCATATCCCCACCCAGTACCTCTGGCAACCACAATCTGTTCTCTGTATCTATAAGCTTAAGGTTTTTTAATTAAAAAACATTTTTTTTAATTCCACATATAAGAAAGATCATATAATATTTGTCTTTCTCTGTCTATTTCACTTACCATAGTGCTCTCAAGGTCCATCCATTTTGCAAATGGCAAGATTTCATTCTTTTTTATAGCTGAATAATATTCCATTTTATATGTATACCACAATTCCTTTATCCATTCATCCATTGATGGACACTTAGGTTGTTTCCATGTCCTGGATATTGTAAATAATGCTGCAGTGAACATGTGGGGACATATATCTTTTCAAATTACTGTTTTCGTTTTCTTTAGATAACTACCCAGAAGTGGAATTGCTGAATCATATGATAGTTCTATTTTAATTTTTTGAGGAACCTCCATGCTATTTTCCATAGTGGCTGCATCAGTATACATTCCCACCAACAGCGCACAAAGTTCCCTTTTCTCCACATCCTTGCCAACATTTGTTATTTGTAGTCTTTTTGATAGTAGCCATTCTAACAAGTGTGAGGTGATATCTCATTGTGGTTTTGCTTTGTATTTCCTTGATGGTTAGTTATGTTGAGCACCTTTTCATGTATGTGTTGGCCATTTGTATGACTTCTTTGGAAAAATGTCTATTCAGATCTGCCCATTTTTTAATCAGATTTTTTTTTTGATATTGAGTTTTATGAGTTCTTTATGTATTTTGAATATTAGCCCCTTATCAGATATATGATTTGCAAATATTTTTTTCCATTAAATAGGTTGCCTTTTCATTTTGTAGGTGGTTTCTTTTGCTGTGCAAAAACTTTTTAGTTTGATATAGTCGCACTTATTTTTCCTTTTGTTGCTTTTGCTTTTGGTGTCAGACTCAAAAAATCAACAGCAAGACCTATGTCAAGGAGCTTACTTCCTATGTTTTGTTCTAGGAGTTTTATGGTTTCAGGTCTTACGTTCAACTCTTGAATCTATTTTGAGTTAATTTTTGTGCATGGTGTAGAATAGTGGTCCAGTTTCATTCTTTTGAATGTGGCTATCCAATATTTCCAATACCATTTATTGAAGACTGTCCTTTCCCCATTGTATATGCTTGGCTTCTTTGTCATAAGTTAATTGACCATATATGCATGGGTTTAATTCTGGGCTCTCTATTCTGTTCCATTGATCTATGTGTCTGTTTTTATGCCAGTTCCATAGTGTTTTAATTACTATAGCTTTGTAATATAGTTTGAAATTAGGGAGCATGATGCCTCCAGCTTTGTTCTTCTTTCTCAAGATTGCTTTGGCTATTCAGGGTCTTTTATGGTTCCATACAAATTTTAGGATTTTTTTGTCCTATTTCTGTGAAAAATGCCATTGGAATTTTGATAGAAATTGCATTGAATCCGAATATTGCTTTGGGTAGTATGGACATTTTAACAGTATTAATTCTTCTAATCCATGAGCACAAAATATCTTTTCATTTATTTGTGTCTTCTTCAGTTTCTTTTATTAATGTCTTATGGGTTCAAATATAGATCTTTCACTTCCTTGGTTAAATTTATTCCTAGGTATTTTATTCTTTTTGATGCAATTGTAAATGAGATTGTTTTCTTAACTTCTCTTTCTGATAATTCATTATTAGTGTATAAAAATGCAACAGAATTTTGTGTGTTGATTTCCTATCCTGCAACTTTACTGAATTCATTGATTAGTTCTAACAGTTTTTTTATGGAGTCTTTAGGGTTTTCTATATATAATATCATGTCATCTGCAAATAGTGACAGTTTTACTTCTTCCTTTCCAATTTGGGTGCCTTTTATTTATTTTTCTTGCCTAATTGCTCTGGCTAGGCTCCAATACTATTTTGGATAAAAGTGGCAAGACTGAGCATCCTTGTTTTGTTCCTGATCTTAGAGGAAAAGCTTTCAGCTTTTCACTGTTGAGTATGATAGCTGTGGGCTTGTCCTATATAGCCTTTATTATGTTGAGTTACATTCCCCCTATATCCATTTTATTGAGTGTTTTTATCATGAAAGGATTTTGAATTTTTTCAAATGCTTTTGCTGCACCTACTGAGATGATCATATGATTTTTATCCTTCATTTTGTTAATGTGGTTTATCACACTGACTGATTTGCAGATGTTGAACCATCTTTGCACCCCTGGAATAAATCCCACTTGATCATGGTGTATGATCCTTTTAATGTTGAATTTGGTTTGCTAATATTTTTTTAAGGATTTTT
Organism: Diceros bicornis minor; assembly: GCF_020826845.1. NCBI lineage: Eukaryota > Metazoa > Chordata > Mammalia > Perissodactyla > Rhinocerotidae > Diceros > Diceros bicornis. The sequence goes on along the minus strand of NC_080744.1, from coordinate 51,022,289 downwards.
ACCTCTATGTTCATCAGGGATATTGGCCTGTAATTTTCTTTTTTTTTTTTTTTTTTGTGAGGAGATCAGCCCTGAGCTAACATCCGCCAATCCTCCTCTTTTTTTTTTTTTTTTTTTGCTGAGGAAGACGGCCCTGGGCTAACATCGGTGCCCATCTTCCTCCACTTTATATGGGACGCCGCCACAGCATGGCTTACCAAGCAGTGCGTCGGTGCGCGCCCGGGATCCGAACCAGCGAACCCCGGGCCGCCGCAGCGGAGCGCGCGCACTTAACCGCTCGCGCCACCGGGCCGGCCCCTAATTTTCTTTTTTTGTAGCATTTTTTGTCTGGTTTTGTATCAGGGTAATGCTGGTCTCGTAAGATGAATTTGGAAGAGTTCTCTCCTCATCTACTTGTGGGAAGAGTTTGAGAAGGATTGATATTAATTCTTCTTTGAATGTTTAACAGAATTCACCAGTGAAGCTGTCTGGTCCGTACTTTTGTTTTTTCGGATTCAGTCTTGGTAGGTTGTATGTTTCTAGGAAGTTATCCATTTCTTCTAAGTTTTCCAGCTTCTTAGCGTACGGTTATTCATAGTAATCTCTTATGATCCTTTGTATTTCTGTGATAGCGGTTGTAACATCTCCTCTTTCATTTCTGATTTTATTTATTAAGGACGTGTATTTGAGAGATGAGCCCACAAAACATCTGGCTTTGAAAATCACCGGAACTCATGTCCTGAGACCCACAAGACTTTAGTCATCTGTGAAGCTGCTCTTAAAGGGCTTATGCACTCAGACTCACTCGCCCCAAGGGCCCAGCTTATAGGCAGCCAATTGTGCCCAGACTTAAAGTAAACAAGGCTCACCTGCTTATATTCAAGAGTTGGCCTGAGGGGCAGGCATCTAATGTAACACACTATCTAGAAATCTGCTGGAACACCCTCTGGGTATGGAGACTGCCATCTGGCAAGTGCCATCTTCACAGTCTCCCTTTGCCATGCTCCAGAGCACCAGTGTCTCCTGGATAGGAGCTTTTGCACACATCTGGTGCCCTGATTTCTGTGGCTGCTGCCTAGGGGATGCCTCTTGATCACCTGGCTTTGGAGGCCAGGGGGGGCTTGTGTTCCTGGTCCCATGAGACTGTAGTAATCAGCACCACCCAGAAAGGAGCTTATACCCCTGTCTGATGCCCTGATTTTTCCAACTGCTACCAGGGGACACCTCTACATCGCCTGGTTCTGGTGGCCAGTGGGACTTATGCTCATGAGTCCCACAGGACTATAACAAATGGAGAAATAGTTTTTAAGCAGCTACCACCCCCAGAACACAACAAGAAGCAATAGGCCAGGAGCTTGGTCTTTCTGTGAAGATGTATTAAGCTGATCATCATGACTGTGGACTGAGGGTCAGGCTTCTGATTAGGTACACATCTTGAGACTGGCTGTAATCCTTTCCAGAGACCTTGGAGGGCAGGTGCTGTCTTTGCATTCACCCTCTGCGGTGCTCCAGAGCGCCAGTGTCTCCTGGAGGGGAGCTTTACATGTGTCTGGTACCTTGTTTTTTGTATCTGGATCCCTGGTTTTTGTGTTTGCCACCCAGAGTGCTCCCCTTGATTGCTTGGCCCTGGTGGCCAGGGAGACTTTCATTCCTGGGTCCCACAGGACTGTGGCAATTGGAGAGACAGTTCTTGGCTGGCTACCATCCCCAGGGCACTGCATAGACAGTGGACTGGGGCACACTTCCCAGTCTTTATGTGAGGGAGGCCTCTTTTCTTGTCCTAGAGCTTCAACCTGGGGGGCAGACTTCAGGTTTGGCACAAAATTAGTGGCCTGTGGAGCTGTTCTCAAGGAACATAGCCTGTGGACACCATCTTGGCACTCCCCCTCTGCCCTGCTCCAGCTTGCCTGTATCACCCAGAAAAGAGCTTATATACTTGGCTGGAGCCCCAGTTTCTGTGACTGCCACTCAGAGGATGCCTCCAGATCTCCTGTCTTTGGTGGCCAGTGGGCCTTACACTTGTGGTCCCACAGGACTGTATATATTTGCATACTTTAGAAGTGATGCCTGAAGTTCTGGTTTCCAGGCAGCCTGAATCAAGGTGCTGAGATCCTCCCCTTTGGGACACTGACAGGTCTTGGCACATCCTCAACTACTGGAAGCTATTAAAAAATATAATAGGCTGCTTGGACAAGCACAGAAGTTTGAGAGACAACCAGGAGCTGAGGCAGAGTTGAATGACAAGGTTCATCTCTTACACAAGACCACTCCTTGAAGACTAGGAGAGGTGGTTGTTTCATCTACTGTATAGAAACTAACACAGAGAGTGAAGTAAAATGAAGAAACAAAAGAATATGTTCCAAATGAAAGAAGAAAATAAAAAAAGCTTAATGAAACCAAGGTAAGTAATTTACCTGATAAAGAGTTAAAAGTAATGGTAATAAAGATGCTTATCGAACTGAGTAGAAAAATGAATGAACACAATGAGAACATCAACAAAGAGATGGAAAATATAAGAAAGTACCAAATGTAAGTCACAGAGCTGAAGAATACAATAACTGAACTAAAAAATACACTAGAAGGATTCAACAGCAGGCTGGATGAAGCAGAAGAAAGAATCATTCAACTCAAAGAAAAGGCAGTGGAACTCAACCAATCAGAGCAGCAAAAGGAAAAAAAAAATGAAAAAAAGTAAAGAAAGCTTAAGGGACTTATGGGACAACATCCAACAGATGTATCATTTGCATCATAGGGCTCCCAGAAGGAGAAGAGAGAGAGAAAGTGGCATAAATCTTATTTGAAGAAATGATGCCTGAAAACTTCCCTAACTTGGAGAAGGAAGCAGACATCCAGATCCAGGAAGCCCAGAGAGTTCCAAATAAGAGGAACCCAAAGAGACCCACACCAAGACACATTATAATTAAAATGTCAAAAGTTAAAAACATGGAGAGACTGTTAAAAGCAGCAAGAGAAAAACAATGTGTTATGTACAAAAGAATCTCCATAAGACTAGTAGCAGATTTTTCAGCAGAAACTTTGCAGGCCAGAGGGAGGTGTGATATATTCAAAGTGCTGAAAGAAAAAAAACTTCCAACTGGGAATACTCTAGCTGGCAAACTTATCACTCAGAAATGAAGGAGAGATAAAGAATTTTCCAGATAAGCAAAAGCTAAAGATCACCACTAAACTGGCCTTACAAGAACTGTTAAAGGGACTTCTTAAAGCTGAAAAGAAAGGGCACTAGTTAGTAACAAGAACACATATGAAAGAATAAATCTCACTGGAAAGGTAAATATATAGTAAAGATGTAGTAGATTATTCGCTTAAAAAGCTAGTATGAAGGTTAAGAGACAAAAGTAGGGGCCAGCCCCATGGTGCAAGCGGTTAAGTGTGCACGCTCCGCTGCAGCGGCCTGGGGTTCACCGGTTCGGATCCTAGGTGCGCACCGATGCACTGCTTGGCAAGCAGCACAGCAGTGCTGTGGTGGCTTGTGGAGGAAGATGGGCACGGATGTTAGCCCAGGGCCAGTCTTCCTCAGCAAAAAAACAGGAGGATTGGCAGATGTTAGCACAGGGCTGATCTCCTCACACACACACAAAAAAAGACAAAAAAGTAGTAAAACTAACTATGATTACGATAATTAGTTAAGGGATACACAAGATAAAAAGATGTAAAATGTGACATCAAAAACATAAAATGTAGGGGGGGTAGTAATAACGTTGCGCTTTACAATGGGATCAAACTTTAGTTGTCAACTTAAAATAGACTGTTATAGATAGAAATTATTATATGTAATCCTTATAGTAACCACAAAGCAAAAACCTATAGTAAATAGATAAAAAATAAAAAGAAAGGAATATAAGCATACCACTAAAGAAAGTCATCAAACCACAAAGGAAGAGAGCAAAAGAAAAAAGGAGCAGAGAGGAATTACAAAAACATCTAGAAAACAATTAACAAAATGGCAAAATAAGCACATACCTATCAATAATTACTTTAAATGAAATAGACTAAATTCTCCAATCAAAAGACATAAAGTGCTGAATGGATAAAAAAATAAGACCCATCTATATGCTGCCTGTAAGAGACTCACTTTAGATGTAAGGATGTACACAGACTGAAAAGTAAAGATAGAAAGAAAAAGATATTCCATGCAAATGGAAATCATTAGGAAATTGGAGTAGCTATACTTATATCAGACAAAGTAGACTTGAAGTCAAAGACTGGAATAAGAGTCAAAGAAGGACGTTACATAATGATAAAGGGGTCAATCTAACAAGAAGATATAACATTTGTAAATATTTATGCACCCAGCATAAGAGTGCCTGAATATATAAAGCAAATATTAACAGACTTAAAGGGAGAAATGGAAAGCAATACAGTGATTGTAGGGGACTTTTAATATACCACTTACATCAATGGATAGATCTTCCAGGCAGAAAATCAATAAGGAAACATCGACCTTAAACAACACATTAGACCAGATGGACTTAGATATTTACAGAACATTTCATCCAAAAGCAACAGAATACACTTTCTTCTCAAGTGCGCATGGAGCATTTTCCAAAATCAGTTTTGTTAAATTTTCACTTTGGCTATAACAGATACCTATATCATTCTAAACACTAGATTCTTATTTCTTATACACAAACCACTAAATAAATTTCAGAAGTTAATAGCTTTCCAAGAGAAATTTTAAAACACTATGTTAAACTTTAGACTGAATTAATACTTTAATTTTCTTAGTTTAAGAGAACTCATTGTTAGAATGATATATATAGCTCCATGTGGAAGATAAAACTTTAAGATACTCTTACCTGGCATTTTTGCATGTTGTCTACTTTTTCCATTAAAGCCCTTAACATATTAACAGTTATTTAAAATTCCATGCCTGATAATTCTTACATTTGTGTGTATCTGAGTCTGGCTCTGATAATTGCTTTGTCTCTTTACAGTGTGTTTTTTCTTGCCTTTTGGCATGCCTTGCAATTTTTTGTTGACAGCTAGGCACGTTGTATCAGATAATAGAAACTGAGGTTATCAAGCCTTTAGCGTGTAGATTTATTTTAATCTAGCTGGGATTTGGGCCATGTTTAATTTAGTTGTAGCTACGGGTACCAGAGACTTCAAATTCCTCTAGTGTCCCTTTTTTTTTTTAACTCCTTTTTTGATTTGGGGCTTCTCTATCTACTTGTCCTTAGAGGCAGTCTTTGTCATACAACTCTTTCTTCTGTAATCCACTGTCATTATCCTGGAAGCCTGTTGGTGTGGTAGTAAATTGTAAGGGAGAGGAAGCATTCTGTAATCGTTCAGTTATATCTCAGTGTTTTTATAGGTCTGTATCTCGGGGCTGTGATCTTCACAAGTGTTCTTCTAGTGATACAGCTTTTCTCCCGTGCCTCCTACTCCCTTCCCTGGCTGCAGTGTTCCTGGTCTCTTTTCTTTTCTTTTTTTTAAACATTTTTTTTTTTAATTTATTTTTTTGTGAGGAAGATCAGCCCTGAGCTAACATCCATGCTAATCCTCCTCTTTTTGCTGAGGAAGACCGGCTCTGAGCTAACATCTATTGCCAATCCTCCTCCTTTTTTTCCCCAAAGCCCCAGTAGATAGCTGTATGTCGTAGCTGCACATCCTTCTAGTTGCTGTATGTGGGACGCGGCCTCAGCATGGCCAGAGAAGCGGTGCGTTGGTGCGCGCCCGGGATCCGAACCCGGGCCCCAGTAGCTGAGCGCACGCACTCAACCGCTAAGCCACGGGTCCGGCCCCCGGTCTATTTTCTTAAAGCCCTGACTATTTACTATGTTTTTTTCTCCCCTTAGATGGAAGAGAAAGGCTGGAGAGGACTGGAGTAGGAGGAATTCCCTTTCCCCAGCTGACATAAAGGACTTGAGCTCTGGCAAGGTCCCTTCCCCTGGAGAGTAGATCTTTGTTATGGAGAATGCTCTAGGCATTTCTGTATTTCACGATGATTATTCTTCCCCTCCCTCTTCCAGAGACACAGGGTTATCTTATTCAGATCTTCTTCATGATAACCTGGTGGGGTTTCTGGAGGTAAAGCCCACAAAAATATGGGGGACTCCCCAAGACTGTGGTCCCCAGGAGTTTTTTGATCTCATGCTAGTCCACACTCAACCTCCAGCATTTTGTCAAAATTACCATTTATGGGGTTGGCCTAGTGGTTATATATATATATATATATATATATATATATATATAAAGTAAAATTATATTATAATTTTACTTTAAAAAATACTGCTTTTTAAAAAGATCTTAAGTTTTTAAGGAAATTAAGAGAAGAAAAGCAATAAAAGTATGTATTGTCTTTTAAATTTATTTTTTTAATTGTGGTAAAACACACATAGCATAAAATTTACAATTTTAACCATTTCTAAGTGTACGGTTTAGTGGCCTTAAGTACATTCTCGTTGTTGTGCAATCATCACCATCATCTATCTCTAGAACTTTTTTATTCTTGTTTTGTGAGGAAGATCAGCCCTGTGCTAACATCTGCCAATCCTCCTCTTTCTTTTTTTGCTGAGCAAGACTGGCCCTAGGCTAAGATCCATGCCCATCTTCCTCCACTTTATATGGGACGCTGCCACAGCATGGCTTGTCAAGCGGTGCGTCGGTGTGCTCCCAGGATCCGAACTGGCGAACCCTGGGCCGCCGCAGTGGAGTGCGCGCACTTAACCGCTTGTGCCACCGGGCTGGCCCCTACCTCTAGAACTTTTTTCATCTTCCCAAACTGACTCTGTACCCATTAAACAATAATTCCCCATTCCCCCTTTCCCTTAGCCCCTGGCAACCACCATTTTATTTTCTGTTTCTATCAGTTTGACTTCTCTAGGTGTCTAGAGAAGTGGAATCATACCATATTTGTCCTTTTGTGCCTAGCTTATTTCACTCAGTATAATGTCTTCAAGATTCATCCATGTTTTAGTACGTGTTAGAATTTTCTTCCTTTTTAAGGCTGAATAATCTGTTGTTATGTATATACCACATTTTGTTTATCCATTTGTATCGTCTTTTATACTTACCTACACATTTCCCATTTCCCATACTCTTTATTCCCCCTTATAGATCTGACTTAATGTCTGGTGCCAATTCCTTCCAGCCTGAAGAACTTCCTTTAGTATATCTTGTAGGGCAGGTCTGCTAGCAACAGATTCTCTCAGTTTTCATTTATCTTGGAGTGTGTTTATTTCATCTTCATTTATGAAAAATGGTTTTAAGGGCAGGCCCCATGGCATAGCGGTTAAGTGCACGCACTCCGCTTTGGTGGCCCTGGGTTCACAGGGTCGGATCCCGGGCTCACAATGACGCACCACTTGGCAAGCCATGCTGTGGCGGTGTCCCATGTAAAGTGGAGGAAGATGGGCATAGATGTTAGCCCAGGGCCAATCTTCCTTGGCAAAAAGAGGAGGATTGGCGTCGGTTGTTAGCTTAGGGCTGATCTTCCTCACACACACAAAAAGGAAAAATGGTTTTGCTGGATATAGAATTGGTGGCTTATAGTTTTTTTCTGTCAGTGCTTTGAACATGTCATTGCACTGCCTTCTGTCCTCCATTGTTTCTAATGAGGAATCAGCTTTTAAGTGTATTGTTGTTCCGCTGTACGTGATGAGTGCTTTTTTTCTTGCTGCTTTCAAGATTTTCCTCTTTGTGTTTAGCTTTTGTATTAACTTAGCAGTTTGACTAAGTTGTATCTAGGTGTATCTCTTTGTGTTTATTTTATTTTATTTTTTTAATTTTATTTATTTATTTTTTTCCCCCAAGGCCCCAGTAGATAGTTGTACGTCATAGATGCACATCCTTCTAGTTGCTGTACGTGGGATGTGGCCTCAGCATGGCCAGAGAAGCAGTGCGTTGGTGCATGCCCGGGATCCGAACCCGGGTCGCCAGCAGCAGAGCGTATGTACTTAACTGCTAAGCCACAGGGCCGGCCCCTCTGTGTTTATTTTACTTTGGGTTGAACTTCTTTGAGTATAGATTGTTTTCATCAAATTTGAGAAGATTTTACCGGTTATTTTTTGAAATATTTTTGGTTGAAAACTAGACATTTTAGTTAATAGATTATAGCAATTCTGGATTCTGTTTTATTTGTTTGTTTGTTTATTGAGGGTTGTTTATTTTCTAGTAACTTGCCTGGACTTTAATTGTCTAGTCTAGTCTCTCTTGTGGTATATAGCAGCTGACAGCTCTGCTGTTTTTAAATCTTATTGTTTAGACTGGCTTCCTTAAAGATCTTCCCTGTATCTGCATAACATAATTGTTAGCTATTGATTTGGGGAGAGGAGGTAAATACCTTGAGCCTGAAAGGCTTCCACCCTTTGCTGATTGGTCTGTGTGTGGGTTTGAGAACACATTCAAAGTTGGAGCTAGTTGTCAAGCCTCCCTTGGCTTCATTTTGTGCCATGCTTCCTCAGGTCTCCCCCAGAAATGCATGGCTTTCTGTTTAGCCAGGGTTGTATGGTGAGCTTATCACAGACTTTCTATGGCTTTGTCATTTATATGATCTTTCTGTTAATTTTCTGACTAGTTGGGCACTTACCCTAACCAGGACCTCAACCTCAGACCTCAACTGCAGATTTTCTCTCTTCATTCCCAACCAAGTTTACCACTTTTATCCACTGAAGCCACAAGTTTTTGCTGCCCTACCCTGAAATGAATCCACTTTTTTTTGCCAGCAAAGCTGCTGGGTTCTTTTTGCTAGCTTCATGTTGGTAAAAATGCCAGTGTTGTCATTCTAGCTGGAAGTGGGTGGTTGGGAGTAACCTCAGGCAGAAGGGCAGAGCCTCCCACTGTTCTGTAACTTGAGCAGTTTTTCTGGAATAAACAGTTCTCAATTTGCAGGCTGCCTTTGGTTAATTTCCACTGCCCTGAAACAGTTATTTTTGATAAATTTGTCTAGTTTTATATTTGGTATTTGTGGATGACAATTGCCAACCTCTTCATGCCTCCATAAAACCTGCACATTTTCTTTTGTAGATGAATTTTACGTTTACTTATCAAGCTCCCTAAGAAGTTCTCTTGGTATTTTGATTAGATTTACATTGACTTTATAAATTAATTTGCAGAATATTGACATATTTACAATATTGAGATTTTCTTCTAGAAAGATGACATTTATCTCCATTTATTCAGACTTACTTTATATCTCAGCAAAATTATTTAGCGTACGTATAGGACTTGCTCATATTTTGTAAAACTTACTCTTAGCATTTAAAAAATTTTTATGGCAATTACTAATGAAATGATATTTTCCATTGTATTTCCTAATCATTTATTGCCAGTTCATAGGAAAGTTTTTTTATGAGTTTATATAAGTTGATCTTATATGTGACTGCCTTGCTGAACTTACTTTTTCATTCTTTTTTTTTTTAAGTGCAAACGCCAATTCTTTTTTTTTTTTTTTTTGTGAGGAAGATCAGCCCTGGGCTAACATCCGTGCTAATCCTCCTCTTTTTTTGGTGAGGAAGACTGGCTCTGAGCTAACATCTATTGCCAATCCTCGTCCTTTTTCTTTTCTTTCTTTTTTTCTTCCCCCAAAGCCCAAGTAGATAGTTGTATGTCATAGTTGCACATCCTTCTAGTTGCTGTATGTGGGATGCGACCCCAGCATGGCTGGAGAAGCAGTGTGTCGGTGCGCACCTGGGATCTGAACCCTGGGCCGCCAGTATCGGAGCGTGCACTTAACCGCTAAGCCATAGGGCCGGCCCCCTACTTTTTCATTCTAATAGTTTGTCAGTTTATTATTTTGGTTCTTTTGGGTAGTCTACCATATTATTTGCAAATAATAACAGTTTTATCTCCTTATAATCTATGTTTATTTTTATTTTTAACATTTAAAATTTCTTTATTTTTAAAATTCAATTTTATAGGTTATGCCCTCTAGGAAAATAGTAAAACAGTAGGCATACTCGCCTTAGTGACTTTGCTAGAAATATTTCTGATGCTTCACCTTGAAGTATGATATTGAATAGGTCCTTTTATCAAGCTAAAATTTTTCTTTTATTCCTAGTACCAACTGGTATTTTGGCGCGTACTGAGATTATATTGTTTTTCTCTTTTGGTTTCCTAATATCATAAATAAGAAACACTCTATTTGATCAAGATGTATTATAATTTTAATATTTTCCTTGCTTTAGTTTGCTAATTAATTTTATTTATGATTTTTGCATGTAATTCGTAAGTGAGATTGGCTTATAAAGAACAATAACTTTTGATAAACTAGACATTCATTCCAGATTAAAGGAAATATAGATTTCCTCTTCCTCAGGAATTTGGTTCAGGAGCTGCTCTGTATTCTCTTATTACTTACATTGCGTGTGTGTTAAACTAATATCCCCTACCACATGGCATCCGTTTTTGAGCAGTACAGAGCAGTTAAAATCCAGTTCCTTCATGTGTGATGAATATTTTTGTAACCTCTGAGTTATTCTGTTGCTACACAGCACCTCCTTTAAGTAGTATGTTCCCCATGTTACTTTTTTTGTTTGTTTTTAATAAAAGCCTTTCAAAGATTGTTTAACATTTGTCTGTCTCTATTTCTCTTTGCTATATGTAGTCTCTTTTCAGTATTACCGTCTTCATGTTTTTCTCTTCGTTGTAGTTCCTTCTGTCATCTGCTCTGTGAAGCCTTTCTTAGTCCTTCCTCTTCCTCATTACTCTGAAGTGTTAGACTATTTTTGTGTCTCTAATATAGCTTATTATAAATTAAAATATATATATATATATATATATATAGTTCTCTTAACTACATCTTGGCTATAATATCAGAACTTTCCTGTTACTTTTGGTTATAAGAACAGTCTCATTTTTGGTAATTAAGACTTAGTCTTATGCATTTTTAAAACTTGTCAAAATTCACTCCACTTGCAGGGATTATGAGGGGTGAGGGTGTTCTGACCCTTCATGTACTTTTCCCTTCTTCCATGTGTTGGGGCAGAGAGGAAGGAGAGGAAAAAAGGAAAACATATTATTAAACTGGGTGACGTTGTCATCTTCTCCTTTTAGGTTGTGGCTGCCTCTGCTAACGCTGAGTGTTCATCATGCCCTGTTGTCAGGCATTTAAATGGTGGTTCATTGCCATGTGCAGATTCTTCCTGTGCCAACATGTTGGCGGCTCACTGGCAGCTCTCTGAACTTAGAACACATAGTAATTAGCGTCTTTTGTGCCTAGTTTAGGCCTTAGGTGCAATTCTGGGACTACGGAAACCTGCTGCTCAATAATCTGTGAAATTTATTTTAAAGTCAGTGTTTCACAGTTCAAAAGGAAGATAAACAGTCTTCCAGAAGAGGGTATTAAGTCATGCAGATGTTATAGAGCATGTCTGCAGTGCACAGTTTTCATACCTATAATGTTAATTCTATATCCTAAAATAATTTAGCCTCTAGGAAACTTTGTCCCAGCTTGTCCTTCTAGAGCTGTGCCAGATGTACTATTTAAATGTAAATTAATTTAAATTTACATTACTGAAACAAATAAAAATAAAAATTCAGTTCCTCAGTCACACTAGCCACATTTTAAGTGCTTAATTAGTCACATGTGGCTAGTGGCTACCGTATTGGATACCACAGGACTTGACCATCATCAAAAAAAGTTCATTTAGACACTCCTTCTCTAGAGGATAGAGATGAGAAATTTTTGTTACCATAGGAAAGTCAGATACGTAGAGTCAATCTTATATACCTAGTTACTCTGTTGCACAGGGTTTTTTTTCTTGCCCATATGAGGGAAGTTTGTGAAAGGGAGAAAAGTTGGCACACTCCTGAGCAATATACTGCTTTCAAATTCATCTGACATTTAGCTTTTCATGTGGAAATTTCAAATAACTGTTATTGCAGACATAGTTGGCAGCAGGATTCAAAGGTCAAATGTTTCCACCCACCAGAGACAAACTCCCTAGTTCATTCTTCCTGTTTCCTGTCTTACTGTTCCCTCATTCCTCAGGTGAAGGTTGGCACAACTTCAGTCCTAGGGCAAGGTAAGACTGGCATAAGTAGAACGAAATGTTTGTATATATGTGTTTTTGTGTGTGTGTATAGATTTTGGGAGAAGTGACTTAGAATAATAAATTCTTCTTCTTATTATTTTTTTTACCAAGCTCTTAGATATCTAATTGAATGCCTGCCCACATTTTAAGTATGAGTAAACTGAGGCTAGAGAAAGTGATTGCCCAAGATTGTATCAATAGTTAATGGTAGGGCCGGCCTGGTTAAGCGTGTGAGCTCCACTGGAGCGGCCCGGGGTTCGCTGGTTCGGATCCTGGGCACGCACCGACGCACTGCTTGGCAAGCCATGCTGTGGTGGCATCCCATATAAAGTGGAGCAAGATGGGCACGCATGTTAGCCCAGGGCCAGTCTTCCTCAGCAAAAAAAGAGGAGGATTGGCAGATGTTAGCTCAGGGCCGATCTTCCTCACACACACACAAAAAAAGTTAATGGTAAATCTGGAACTAAAACCTGTGTTCCATGACACCCAAATCGTTGGACATTCTGCTAAATCATTTACCATTCCCATTTTAATTCTTTTATTCACTAGTAACTATTGCTGCAGATACAGTGACAAGAGTTTAGAGGCAAAAGTAATTAATTATTATAATGAATTTCTTATTTTAAAAATGTTGCTTTATACATGTTTTAAAAGATTTGGTAATTGTAATTTTTACAGATTGAAGAAGAAGAGAGGAAAAAAATAGAAGATATGAAAGAAAATGAACGGATAAAAGCAACTAAAGAATTGGAAGCCTGGAAAGAACATCAGAGAAAAGCTGAAGAACAAAAAAGAATTCAGAGAGAAGAGAAATTACATCAGCAAGAAAAACAAATTGAAGAAGAGAGAAAAAAATTAAAACATAAAAGTCTTACTAGAAATTCAGCTCCTAGAAATCTTGCTACAAAAGGTACAATGATTGCTTTAATATTTTCTGGCAAAGTGAGTCCTGTTGGTGAAGTACATATGCCATTATTTGTGTGTGTGTGTGAAGTGTGTATCTGTTTACAATATTAGGTCATTATTTTGGTATATCGAGAATAAGTACTACAATACAAAGACTAAGGTGAAAGACTTATTTCTTCTTCTAGGAAGTAGTGAAGTTTTCATAATAAAATGAACAAGGATTCAGTGTTGTTTTGCTTGTGTGCTTCCTTTTGAAATTTATGTAGGTGTCATTAAATATGTGTTTAACTCAGGTCCAAAAAGACTTGGAGTGGACTGGCTGTGCCAGGAGCATTCATTTATTTCTTTAGAGATAAACAACTAGGAATTTCATTAAAAGACTTTCTCCTCATATCACTCAGGAAAATGACTACTACTAAGCAAACTTAGTCTTAAGCAAAGAAAGGCTCTTCTGGACTTTGATCCTGATGTGTTCTAAAATGGTAAAAGAATATATTTCTTTATTGAAAGCTGAGTTTGGTTTTATCTGATTTTAGAATATTAAACTTTGTTTTGGGTATATTTAGTATAGTTAGTAAATGGAACATTTTGTAGTAAAATCACTTATGTAATAATAATAATTAACAGTTATTGGGCGATCAGTACATGCCAGGTGATTTTATTGGTTCTATCACTCAATCCTTCAAACAACAGTTTGGGATAAGTGCTGCTAGTCTTATTTTAGAGGAAATACATGTTCAGAAATGATAAACAACTACCCAGTAAGTAAATCTGTGGGATTTGAACCCAGATCTGTCTGCATCTGAAACCTGTGTTCTTTCCACTAGGCTATGTGTCTTTACTTCTTTAATAATGAGGTCTGGCATGTTGAAAAGTCATTTAGAGTGAATATTAATAAGCAGTAATCATTATTTATATATTTTATTGTGGTTTAATATTGACATGCGGGGCCAGCCTGTTTGGCGTAGTGGTTAAGTGCACGTGCTCCGCTTTGGCGGCCCTGGGTTCGCAGAGTCGGATCCCGGGCTCGCACTGACTCACCACTTCGCAAGCCATGCTCTGGCGGTGTCCCATATAAAGTAGAGGAAGATGGGCATGGATGTTAGCCCAGGGCCAATCTTCCTCAGCAAAAAAAAGAGGAGGATTGGTGGATGTTAGCTCAGGGCTGATCTTCCTCACACACACACACAATAATAATAATAATAAAATAAAATCCTTAAAAAAAAAATCTAGTACCCTTTAAAAAAAAATTGACATGCAAGTTAACTACCATACTACCTCCTCCTTTAATGACATTTCAGTAAAATATTTATACCAGCTAGGGTATGTGAAAATATTTCCTTCCAGATTTCAAATACTACAAAACAAATTGGATGTTTTCAAATACTATTGGAACCCAAACACACTTTTGTAGATAAGAAGTATCCTGAAGATGTTAAAACAAAAATAATTCATCCATGGATATAAGGGAAATTAAACCTGGTGGTGGGAAAAAATGTGTAAATTAGGTTTTTTGGATTTTTACTTCAGAAGTCCTTTTTTTCTTATTTCATTAGTGTCATTACAGATGCCTTATAAGTTTGGTTCCTTTCTTTCATTTCATCTATCCATTTAGTGTTTACTCAGCGTCTGCTCTGTACTAGGAGTTATGGAATATACAAATATGACTTAAGATGTGGCCAGGGCCTTCAAGAAACTTAAAGTGTTGTAGATGCAAATATCTTCAGTTAGCTGAGATTTGTAAATAACTGCTTTAAAAAATTCACAATTGTTTTGTGGGTCAATAAAGTTAGACCTCTTGAAGAGGAAAACTTGGCTGCTCCTACAAAATCATTTATTCTAATACTACTATTTTAATGTCACTATTAACTGAAAATGCTCATTTGATAACCTTTTTAACAATAGAAAGAATGTTGTATTATTTGCCCCAGAAACATTCTTTAGACAAGCCACTTTTATATACAGAATACAAATGGTGTGGCAGGATGTGCAGATTGCGTACTCATTATATATTCTCCTCTTCTTTTTTACTGGCAGAATCATGAATTCAGGGTTGGGGGACAGAAGTGTGTCCAGCTAAAAAACTTGGAAATTTGAGTATTGATTGGATATTTGAAGAAATTGAGGAATAATTACATTTTTTTCTCTAGATGTGATAATGGTATTGTAGTTAGGTTTAAAAATTCCTCATCTTGTAGAGATGCCTACTGAAATATTTATGGATGAAAAATTATGGTGTCTGAGATTTGGTTCACAATAATATAGAATGTGAAAGTGGATAGAGGTAAAAGATGAAATGGTATTGGCCATGAGTTGATAGTTGAAGTCAGGTTGTGAATGCATGATGGTTAATTATTCTATTCTTTCTACTTTTGTATATGTTTGAAATTTTTTATTATGAAATGATAAAAAATAAGGTAAGGATCAAAGCCTATTGAATCATTTTTACAAACAAAGTAATTTTAAATTACAAAAAAAAGAAAACAAAACTTACTGAGACTCTCTTATAACTAGATGTAGCCAAGTGACACAGTTTGGGCTGATGAAATGCAAGAAGAAATCTGCTAAGGTTTCATAGAAAAGTATTACTTTTCTGAGATGTGTCCCCATTCTTTTCTGCTTGCGTCTCCTTTCCTTTTCCTACCTGAGATAAAGATCTATGCCAGGAAGTGCATTAGCTATCTTGAGATCATGAAGAGGTAAGTCATACGCTAAGAATGATAGGACAGGGAAGAAGAAGGAGCTTGGGACAGTAATTACATTGGAAAGCTGATAAATACATGCTGGACTACCTTCCTTCAAGCTTGTTAAGTGAGAAAAATAAACCCGTGTTTGGTTAAACCACTGTAGTCATGTTTTCTGTTTATGCAGTCTAGAGAATTTGTAACTGATAGAAATGGGTAATGGAATGCAAGGTTGGTATAGCATTTGAAAATCATGCAATGTAATTAACCATATTAACAGAATAAAGGAAAAAACATGATGATTTCAATATTGCAGAAAGGTATTTGACACAATCCAACACCCATTTATGATAAAAATTTCTCAGCAAATTAGGAATAGAAAGAAATGTTCCCAATCTTGTAGAAGGACCTTCTACAAAAAAATCTATAGCAAACATCATATTTGCTGGTGAATTAATGAATACTTTGCCCCTTAGGTCCAAGAGCAAGGCTCTCATGTCCACTTTCACTACTTCTATTCAACATTATACTGGAGGTCCTAACTGTTGCATTAAGACAAGAAGAAGAAATAAAAGGCATAAAGATTAGATAGGAAGAAGTTAAAATCTCTATTTGTAGATGACATTATTTTCTATGTAGAAATTCCTAAGGAATCTATAGAATAACTATTAGAGCTAATAAGTGGATTTAGCAAAGTCTCAGGATAAAAGCTTGCAAATGTCATTTATAATTTTCTTTACCAACAGCAAACAATTGGAAAGTTAAATTTTAATCCGTTTATAATAGGACTAAAACAAATATTTAGGAATAAATTTAACAAAAGAAGTGCAAGATCTCATCACTGAAAACTATAGAACAATTACTGAGAGATACTTAAAAAGGCCTAAATGGAGAGATTATAACATGTTCATGAATTGGAAAACTCAGTGTTGTTAAGATGTCAGTTCTTCTTAAATTGATCTGTAGATTCAATGCAATTCCAATAGAAATCGCTGTGAGCTTTTTGTAGAAATTGACGTACTCATTCTAAAATTTATAAGAGAATGCAAATAACCTAGAAAAGCCAAAGAAATTTTTAAAAATAAGACAAAGATGCAGGACTTATACTACCTTATACTACCTGATTTGAAGACTTAGCATCAAGCTACAGTAATCAAGACAGGGTGGAATTGGCGAAAGGATGAACGTATAGTTCAAAAGAACAGAGTACAGACACTAGAAACAGATCCACACATGTATGGTCCAATGATTTTCGTCAAGGATAACAATGCAATTCGATGAGGAAAGGAAAGTCTGGAACAATTGGATATCTTTGTGGAAACGAATGTTGATTTTTGCCTCACTGTGTACATATTACATACAGTTGTCCCTGGGTATCTGCAGGGTATTGGTTCCAGGACCCCCTGTGGATACCAAAATCTGTGGATGCGTAAGTCCCTTATATAAAATGGCACAGTATTTGCATGTAACCTACACAATCCTCCCGTATACTGTAAATCATCTCTAGATTACTTATAATACCAATACAATGCAAATGCTATGTAAATAGTTGTTGTATTGTTTAGGGAATAATGACAAGAAAAAAAAAGTCTGTACATGTTCAGTACAGTTGCAGTCATCATAGGCCTTTTGATCTGTGGTTCGTTGAAATCTGCTGATGCTGGACCTGCCCATATGAATGGCTGGCTATACCTAAGAAGACAAACAACCCAGTAAACAATTAGACAAAAGATTTGAATGGACTTTTCACAAAAGAAGACATATGACTGGCCAATATGCACATGAAATGATGTTCAATGTCATTAGTCTGAGAGGAAATGCAAATTAAAACTACAGTGAGATACAGTACACAGTACCCATACACTAAAATGGCTAATATTAAAAATTAAAGAGTCCATCAACACAAAGTGTTGTTGAGAATGTGCTGCAACTGGAACTCTCGTATAGTGATGGTAGGAATGTAAAATGATACGTATAGTGATGGTAGGAATGTAAAATGATACGTATAGTGATGGTAGGAATGTAAAATGATACAACCACTGTGGAAGAGTGTTTGGCAGTCTCCTTAAAAGTTCAGTACACACCTATCATATAATTCAGCCATTCTAGTTTTAGGTATTTACACAAGAGAAACATGTCCACCTTAAAACTTGTATTCAAATATTTATAGCAGCTTTATTCCCAATAGTGAATAACTGGAAACAGTGCCCATCAACAGGTGAATGGATAAGCAAATTCTCATATATTCCTAAAATGGAATATTACTCTGCAATAAAAAGGAGAGAACTACTGATCACACAACATGAATGAGTCACAAAATGACATGCTGAATGAAAAAAGCCAGACGCCAAAACAGTCCACAATGCATGAAATTCTAGAAAATATTAACTAGTTTATAAGGCCTAGGAGCACATCAGTGGTTGCCTGGAACCAGGGGGAAAGGGAAGGGATGAACTTCAAGGGGCTATAGGGGATCTTAGAAGTGATGGAAATTTTCTGTCTTGACTGATTTCATGGGTGGTTCATCTGTCGGAACTCATTGAATTAATACACTTTAAAATTAATACACTTTAAAATGTTTTCTTAATTACGGCCTTTTCTTTCTACTGATTTGAAAGGTACGCATTCTCTTTTTGTTCTTTGAATGATCAATATTAAATTTTTTGTAACTATTTTGATATATAGATATAATTCCAATGATTATATTTTTAACATGCATACTAAACAAAGTTTAAAGTTAATCTCTACCATACTTGTAAATATTACAAGTAAATTACAAGGAAATTTAATACAGGAACTCCAGTCATACTCACTTTCAATGGTATTATCTAAACATTTTATTCCACTTTTTTTGGAGGAGTCAATTGACTTCACCTTATTTTTAAACCCCCTAAATTTAGTCATTGTTAGTATGGGTTTTTTCCCGCTATATAGTTATTAGTATTTCAGTTGACCCATATTTACTGATTTTTTTATTTATCTTTATTTCTTCTTGCTTCTTGCCTCTTGTGTGTCTTTCTGGGTCCAATTGCCTTCCCTTTAAGTAAATTCTTTAGTAGTTCTTTAATGAAGATCTGTGAGTGTTACATTCAGTTATTTTTATTTCACGCTTGTTATTGAAGGATGGTTTAGCTGGTTGTATAATTCAAGGTTGACAGTTATTTCCATCAGTAATTTGAAGATATATTTCTGTTGCCTTCTACCCTCTGATATTGCTGCTGAGAATTATACTCTTCTAACTATTGATCCTTTATAAGGTAATCTATCCTTTGTCTCTGGTAGCTTTAATATTCTTCACTTTTGTGTACTTTGATTTTATTAGTTTAAGTGCAGTTTTATATTTATTTGTCTTGTAATATCTGAACTTGGAGTATATGTTCAATCAAAGAACTTATGTTTTCCATCAGTTCTGGGAAGTTCTAAGCTTTTGTCTTCAAATATTACCTTCCTCTATTCTCTTTATCTTTCTTGGCTGCATCCTGTATGATATCCTCAGATTTGCAAATTCTAGTTTGCAAATTTTTTTCAACTATGCTTAATGTGTTGTTAAACTTGTCCTAGAGGTTTTAAATTTCAGTGACAATATTTTTCATTTTGGAAGTGCTATTTGTTTTTTTCCACACCCGTTTGTTGTTTTGTCATTAGCTTCTTAGTTTTTCATGGTGAATTTTAGCCTGTCTTTGCTCTTTAAGGAAGCATGTTTAAAATTATTATAGTTGCTTTCAAATTGTTCTGTTTCAAATTCTTAGGAGACCAGTCCTCCTGTTTCTTGTGTCTGCTGACTGTTCTTCCTACTGGATTGTGTCCTCATGTGACTTGTACTTTTTGTTTGTGTGCTCATCTTCAGCAAGGATTTTTGTATGTGTACATATGAGGAAATCTCATGCGTTCTGGTTTATAGAAGTAAGAATTGCTCCCAAGGGATACTTGAATTTTTGGTTTCTCACAAGAGACATTTTTCTCTTCCCATCCAGAGCCCCAGAAAGAGACAGGCTTCACTTTCCTGGACTATTGGACAGAGGTTTTATAAATGTCCTTTTCACTGAGAGTGCAGCCCTTCTAAGGTTCTAGTTGGATTTCCAACTCCCCACCTTTGTACCTCTATCAGCATTAAATTTCCAGCCTTTGGCCCTTATATATAGCCTCTAGCCTATATATATATATTTCAGATTCAGATGTTTGTCAGCCTTTGGGATTACCCTGGCTGTAAGTCGCTGATAAGGCTTTTTCTTTGCTTACTTTAGAACTAAATTACATACTTGAATCTTTTGTTTATTATATTTTTATCAAGCATTTTATGTGTTCATGGCATTTTATCTGTTTGTAAAGTTATTTGTTACAGTTTGTAAAAACTTTAACCTATGCCGCTAGAAGCAGAAAGCTAATTTCTTTTTATGTTTTATTTGTCTTAATTTACTATAAGAGTTTGAAAACTAGATATCCTATTTTTAATGTAACTATTGGTCACTTTAATGTTTTTTCATAAGCATTTTAAAATGTTTATTTACTTTTCTTTAGCAAAATAACTTTTTTATTTTTCATTATAGAAAAGTCATGCTTATTCCCTCCATGTTCTGTATCCTAATAATCATTAGTATAATAATTTGAAGTTATATACTTTATTTTTACTATTTATTCTATTTTCCTTCTCTTGTACTAACATTTAAAAATCTTATTCACGACATTTTTTTTGTTTTTGTTTTTGTTTTTGGTTTTTTTTTTTTTTTTTTTTTTGTGAGGAAGATCAGCCCTGAGCTAACATCTGCCAATCCTCCTCTTTTTTTGCTGAGGAAGACTGGCCCTGGGCTAACATCCATACCCATCTTCCTCTACTTTATATGGGACGCTGCCACAGCATGGCTTGACAAGCGGTGCATCGGTGCGTGCCAGGGATCCGAACCGGCGAACCCTGGGCTGCCACAGTGGAGCGCATGCACTTAACCGCTTGTGCCACCGGGCCAGCCCCTCACGACATTTTTTAGTATGTTCTTTACTGTTTTAGAAAACCCATCCTTTTTCATTTTTACCCTCAACTTTCCCACTCCTGCATTCTTAATTTTATTTTTCCATATTCTGTAACATTTTTTTGAGTAATTTATTCAGCCAAGATGGCTAGGTGGTGTATTTACTTAGTTCTTACATATCTAGGAATGTCTTTTGCCTTCACAAGTGAGCAACAGTTTATGTGGATATAAAATTCTTGGGACGTTATATTAGGTGGGTTCAAGCTGTTATAATAAAGAGATCCAAAGTTATAGATCAAATAAGATGGAAATTTAGTTCTCTGTAATTAACACTTGTTATATAACAGTCATCAATCTAGGCCTAATAGATGACTTTGTTCCACAAGGCCATCCAGGCTAGTGGGGCCACCTCTGTCATCACGTCATTTGGCTTCTATCTTTGGATCTAAGGTGGATGCTACAGTTGGTATTTTTAGCCAGTTGGAAGGGGAAAAGAGGAAGTCTGCAGCAAGTAGATTTATCTGTAAGATGATGATCTGTATGTTGTATATATCACTTTTATTCACTTTCTGGTATCTCAGCTTTGGCACATAACCACACCTAATCTTAAGGGAGGCTAGGTTATGTAGATTTTAGGCTGGTACAGTTATATGCCTAGTTTAGACCTCAAATTCTATTACTAAAAAAAAGAGGGGAGAATGGATAGAATAGCAATCTCAACCACAAGGATCTGTAGAAAATTTTTACTCAAATTTTTGTTAGTATTGCTTTCTTGTTTGTTTAAGGCCTTGTTCTTTCCTCTCTGCCCCCATCCTCCCTCCCTTTGAAATGTCAATTCAGGCAATTTTCAAATTTTTTAAATTGAAAGTTTTTTTCTTATCTTAATTATATGTGTTCATTTTATTATTTTTATTTATTTATTTTTTATAATTTTATTTATTTTTTTCCCCCAAAGCCCCAGTAGATAGTTGTACGTCATAGTTGCACATCCTTCTAGTTGCTGTATGTGGGACACGGCCTCAGCATGGCCAGAGAAGCGGTGTGTCGGTGGGCGCCCAGGATCTGAACCCGGGCCGCCAGCAGCGGAGCGCGTGCACTTAACCGCCAAGCCACAGGGCCGGCCCTGTGTTCATTTTATATCAAGGATGTTAACTCTGTCATATTTGTGGAAAATCTTTTTTTATACCAATTTTAAATTTTTTTTTTTTTTTTTATTTCCCCCAAAGCCCCAGTAGATAGTTGTATGTCATAGTTGCACAGCCTTCTAGTTGCTATATGTGGGACACGGCCTCAGCATGGCCAGAGAAGTGGTGCGTCGGTGCACGCCCGGGATCCGAACCCAGGCCGCCAGCAGCGGAGCGTACGCACTTAACCACTAAGCCGCGGGGCCGGCCCTATACCAATTTTAATATTTACCTTTTAAATCTGTGTATCGTATTTTTGGTATCTTTCTTTCCATTTATTCATATAGTTTATATTCTAACACCTAGATTAGTTTCTCCTCTTATATTGGCTTAACAATGATGGCATCTAACTGCCTTTATAAAAATGTATAGCTATTCATTATTACTCTTTGCCTGTTCTCATTAGCTCTCTCCGATGGCTGAAAAACTTTTATACCATCACAAAAAGTTATCGCTATAGGAGCTTAACGAAATAGAGGTGATGTTGGCAGTGATGGCTTTGCCCAGGTACCCTCCTCTAGAGTTGACGTAGGGTTGCCTAGAGTACCCTTCCCTAGAGTGAATGTAAATTAGACCCTGTGTGATTTAACAAAGAGAATCCCAGAAAAGTAGCTGGGGTCATTGTTTAAAGAACAAATAATTAGCTGCCATACTTTCAATGATGGATTTTACATTCCTTCTTGCAGAAAGTATCTTTGGTTTATTTGTATAGGATTTTAGAAGTAGCTTTGATGTGTAATTGCTTTAAAAATCGTTCTGATTATTAACTAGAAAATGAGACATAAATAACTTACTTGCTAATGTTTTTAAAGGGAGAAGTTCGGAAAATATATTTTTTGACAAGTTAAAGGAAGACAGTATTCCTGCTCCTCGCTCTGTTGGCAGTATTAAAGTCAACTTCACCCCTCGAGTATTCCCAACTGCTCTCCGGGAATCACAAGTAGCAGAAGAAGAAGAGGTAGGTGTACTTGCTGTTAGATACAATGACCACAAAGGAAAATACTTCATTTTTTATTTCATCTATTGAAACTAGTACTGGGTCTGAATTTCTTAAGTATTCGTTAGAGATATTACTAGAGATATTGCTAGATATTACTCCATGGATATATTTTAGTATTTCCTTATGAGAAAAATATATTTTGCAGGATTTTTTTTTGGTTCCAGAATGCTGAGAGAGCACTGATTTAATATACAGTATTGTTGCTTATTCCTGGAAATAAACTGTTGCACTTGCCATTTATTTTATCAAATACATCATTTTCTGTAATAGATTTGTAAAATTTGGATCAGTATGTGTTGTGGTAAGAAGAGATTTGGAAATTTATTATTAATATATTATTATAATTAATTATTATTAATATCAAGTGTTTCTAATGTGACATTTTGGAATTAATATCTTTCATTCATTTATAAATTCCTGAACTCTGGAATTTCAAATATTGTATCTTTAGTTATATAAGCACTAAGAATTGCATTTTTTTACTGTAAGGTATGAACTGATACCACTCTCAATTGAAAAGTTGTGGAAATAATTGAAGATCCTTAAGACATAAGGACATTTATAAATATTAACTTTTTTCTTATTATTAAACAATATATTATATCTTTCTTTTCTTTGTTTTTTTTCCTGAGGAAATTCGCCCTGAGCTAACATCTGTTGCCAATCTTCCTTTTTTTGCCGAGGAAGATTTGCCCTGAACTAACAATAACTGTTGCCAATCTTCCTCTTTTTGTATGTGAGCCGCCACCACAACGTGGCCACCGACAGACGAGTGGTGTAGGTCCGAGCCTGGAACCAAACCCAGGCTGCCAAATTGGAGCACACTGAACTTAACCACTAGGCCATGGGGGCTGGCCCTATTATTTCTATATTTTATTATTTGTAAAAGTATTTTTGTAATTATAAAATTATAATTATTTAAAAATCATTTATATGTTTTTCAATATATAAAAATAAAAATATATTATAAACAAGATAATTAAAATAATACTGACATGAACTCCCAGAAATTTGGATGAAATTTGGACTGGAAATTTTTATACATTTGATCTTAACCAGCTAGTAAAGTTTAAAAAAAACAGTGTAAAAATGTATAAAAACTGTAAGTTTAAAATCACCATCATCAAATAGTGTATTAGTCTGCTTGGGCTGCTATAACAAAATACCATAGACTGGGTGGCTTAAACAATAGACATTTATTTCTCATTGTTCTGGAGGCTGGGAAGTCCAAGATCAGCGTGCTGGGGTGGAGGGGACGTGGAGGGAAGAGCGTGTGCTCTGGTCTCTTCCTCTTCCTCTAAGGACACTAATCCTATCATCGGGGCACCACCCTCATGACCTCATCTAAACCTAATTACCTCTCAAAGGCCCCACCTCCAAATACCATCACATTATCGCATAGGGCTTCAACATATGAATTTTGGTGGACACAAACATTCGGTCCAGAACAAATAGTATTTCCATCTTACATGGGAAGATGGAAAATCTAAAAGTAACTGTTAATCAAAGTAAGACCTTTGTGTCCTTCAGTAGACTTCATTCTCATTTCAGTGGCTACGAAAACAGGCAGAGGCACGAAGAGCAATGAATACCGATATCCCTGAACTTTCTGATTTAAAAGAAGAAGAAAAGAACCCAGAATGGTTGAAGGACAAAGGAAAGTAAGTTGTTTGAACTCTGGCCCTGAGATTTATAGTAAGTTTATGTAGACATTAGCACTTATCACATTTGGTAGATATCTTGACATACGTGTTTGTATGTATGGTTGTTGGGGAAAGATAATGCAAGTAAGCAAATTAGGTAGGTAGGGCTCTGTATTAAAAAAGTCAGATCTTATAACAATTAAATAAGGCTCTTTTTTAAATTTGTTTTTGTATTTAAGTGTCATAGAAGTGAAAAAATCACATCTTTTGAATTGCTTATTAAAATCCATTTTTAAATCACTTACATTTAACATGAGTCCTTCCTAATACCTCCCTTAAAAACATGTTTCTTAAAAACTAGAGCTTCTTCGATTATTCATATCCATTTTAAAAGATTACCAAATTATTTTATAAGTTATAATTTTATATTTAGGCAATCTTTTTATTTATTTATATATGAATTCTGGTACATTCCGAATGGCAATTTGAGTTATTTTGAGGCAATTGTAGGTATTTATTATATCTCATATATATACTTTTGTATTATTTTCCTATTGCTGCCATAACAAACTACCACAGACTTAGTGGCTTAAAACAATACGTATTTATTATCTTACAGTTCTGGAGGTCAGAAGTCCAAAATGGGTTTCACTGGGCTGGGATCAAGGTATCAGTTGCAATCCTTCTAGAGGCTATAGGAGAGAATCTATTTCCTTGCATTTTCCAGCTTGGAGGCTGCCTACATCCTGGATTTATTGCTCCCAGCCAGCAATTATATCACTCTGACCTCTGCTTCCATAGTCACATCTCCTTCTCTGACTCTCCTGCCTCCGTCTTTGTTTTATAAGGATCCTTGTGATTACATTAGTCCCACTTGCATAATCCAGAATAACATCCTACCTCCAGATCCTTAATTTAGTCACATCTACAAAGTCCTTTCTGCCATGTTAACATATTCACAGGTTATGGGGATTAAGACATCTTTTGGGGGGAAGCATTGTCTGTCTACCACAATGTCTCTATTTTTCTTTCTCATCTTCACTCTGTTCTTTCTTGGTTGTTTCTCCTGTATGTTACAATAACAGAGATTGGTTTGTGGAGTTGAGCTGGAGTTGGCAGTTTTTCTGAAGGTCAGAAGCCTGGGGCCGACAGGTTGGTTCCTCTTACGCCAAACAGTAAAAGCCAACGTGATCCGTCCTCCTGTTTCTCCCCTTCACTCCCTCCTAGCCCCCCTCTCCATTTATTGAACCATTAAATAAACATCTATTGATTGCTTGCGGTTTGCCAGACTGTAGGCTAGGCTCTGAGCTACGGAGATGGTGGAAGAGAGAGACATACACAAATACTTATAACATTGCATGGGAAGTACAATACATAGACAAGAATGAGGTAAAATGAGAGTAGAGAAGAGGGGCACCTAACATTAAAGGGAGGAAGGTAGGCTCAGGAAAATCTTCCTAGACCAGTGTAGCACCTGAGCTCCTCTTAATGATAAGCAGGAGTTTCAAGAGGAACGGAGAGAAAGGCATTCATTTCAGGCAGAAGAGGCAGTATGAGCAAAAGCTCAGAGACAAGAAATACTGTGATGTCTAGGTCAGGAACTATGGGTAGTTTATTTTTTGCTAAAACATAAGATTTGAAGCTGGGAGTAATGACACATGAACCTAGAAAAGTAGGCAGGGGCCACATGAACGTGGTTAAGATTCTTAGATTTTATTCTGTACAGTGAGGGAAAAAATGTGTTGCCAAAACCAAGGCAAAGGTCCTGAACTGTGGCACTGTTGTAGGGGTGGAGGGGAGGGCAATTTGAGAAATATTTAGGAGGTAAAACAGGTAAAAAACTTCGACGGATTGTTAGGGAGTTAGAGAGGAGTAGTAGTTGTGGATGACTTCTGAGTTTCTAGTTTGAATGATTGATCTCATAATGCCACCAACTGAATTAGAGAATACTAAAAGAGGGGCCAGTTAGGAGGGAACGCAGGTAAGTTCAGTTTTGAATATGTTGAGTTTGAGATGTCTCTGGGTCAGTCTGGATGACAGGGTCTAGCAAGTTTGAAACTCAGGGGGGAAGCCAGCACTGTAGATATAGATTTGGAGGTTATCAGCTTTTGTATAGTAGAGTAATTCATAGGAGTAGGTGAGATATCCAAAAAGAGTGTGTAGATCAGGAGAGTAGTGACCTGAGGATAAAACTCTGTCACCTACCAACATTTGAAGGTCTGGGAAAAGAAAGGAGTACACAGAAGTACTCCTGGAAGCCAGTGGAATAGAAACTTTAAGGAAAGAGTTTTAGTTTAGTTTTGTTTTTCTTCTTCTTCTTTTTTTTTTTTTTTTGCTGAGGAAGATTTGCCCTGAGCTAACATCTGTGTCAATCTTCCTCTATTTTGTATGTGGGTTGCCGCTACAGCGATGGCCGCTGATAAGTGGTGTAGGTCTGCACCCAGGAACCGAACCGGTCCACCGAAGCAGAGCATGCTGAACTTAACCACTAGGCCACGGGGCCGGCCCTGTTTTGTTCTTCTTTAATAATAGAAAAGGTTTGAATAGATTTGGAGACGAGACAGAAGAGATGGTTGAAGTGTCTCTGAGGAGAGTGGAAAAAATTGGATCAAGGCCAAGGGTGGATGGATTATCTTGATTTCTTGTTTTTCCTCTTGTTAAAAGTTGCATTCATTTTTTATTTTTATAATAAAAATATTTCTTTGAAAAAAACTTATACAGTGCATATTAAGTGAAAGTCCCCCTTAGTTTTCAGGCAGTGTACTGGCCTCCTGCCTGCCCTGCCCCCAACTGTATCTTCTCTAAATCCTTTCTTTAATTGCATTTGCTTGTCTTTAAGCTGCCATTGTCATGATCACAGTTAATATGTTCATAGCTTGTGACACTTTACAAGGGCTTTCACCTATACTATCTCATTAAATCCTCACAACTGTAGTTGGGTAGGACCCACTGCTTTTGTACTCATTTAACAAATATTTATTGAGAAACTAGCTTTACACAATATAGCTCATTTAATTCCTGTAACAATCTGACTAGTTAGATATTATTATGTTTATCCCCATTTCACAAATGTGGAAATAGGGCTAGAGAGCTTAAGAAACTTGGCTAAGGTGGTAGTTAATAAGTAGAACTAGGATTCAATCCTTTGTCGATGTGATTTCGAAGCTTGTGTTCCAAACACCGCTGTACCCCTCTCACAGATGAATAAATTCCTCCTCCTGTCCTTTTGTTCCAATTGATTAGCCTTAGTGAAGGCAGCCTAAGTGGTGTGGCTGCGAATTGTTCCTCCTTGCAGCCTGAGAGTGTAAAGTGTACATGGCTGAATGGACTGGTCTGTTGGAATGGTTACTTTGCTCTAGAAAATGTTGACAGGTTGACTTGAAATAGATAGAGATACTTTATTTCCCGAGATTGGAGGAAAGAAAGTGAAGACAGGTGTGAATCTAGATAAGTTTCTAACAAGGAAAATTGCTTAGTGGGTACTGTTGAGGGCTCTGCTAGGTTAGAGAACATGAATTCTTAGAGATGCCAGTCAGTACAGCTGTGTGATTTGTCTCCTATAGTGTTTAGTCTTTTGGATTTAAGAGTAGATCATTGAGCCAGGGTTGGAGTTTTGACTGACAGTACAGCAAAAGACTAGTAGTGGAAGGCACCAGACTGCTCGTGGAAAAATAGCTCAGATATTTAGCTATGAAGTCTAGGCTGGCTTAGAAAGGAAGAGATGCCGGGAGGGGCCCAGTGGACTAAGAGAAAATGGAGCAATTTAGAAATTAGAGGGCACTGTAAGGTTGAAGATGGAGTATAAAGGGAAAGTTAGCAGAGTAGTGGCTGCCAGTGGTCAGTGGCTGGGATTCCAGAGTTTGATATTTCTCAGGTAGTGCAGTTCAGGTGATGGCAGAGTCCAAGGTGTGTCCCTGGGAGTGGGTAGCAAAAGTAGACTTGAGGACAAGATAATTTGAATTAAGGAGTTCCAGGTATTTCAAGGCTAAATTGATAAATGGGTCATACATAAACCTTAGAATCTTCTGGAATTATGGCAGAAGTGGGGATGGAGACAGATGCTGGGAGCCAGGTTTCACAACCCTCAACGAATAAAAGAAGAGTGATTTTTAAAAAGCCAGTAGATGACAGTGACTAGAAGACTATAGGATAAAGATGTCAGGAGTCCCAAATGATGATGACGTTTACATAAAGAAAGAATTACAGCTTGGAACTAGCAGAAGAGGGTCTGAAGAATGCCAATTCCTGTGGTCCTAGCCCCCTTTGTGGGGGTACGGGGCCTAAGTAGAGGGAGTGGTAGAGGTAACAGTAGCACTGCCCTCAGGGAAGAGCTTTAGAAAGCATTTTGTGGAAAATTTGAGAGTACAGGAAAGGATTGGGATGGGAGGTGGAGGCAGTTATGGCAGAACCAGGAGTAAGCAAGTACAAAGGAGTAGAGAGGGGTGAGAGCAGGAAAGGCCAGCAAATTGGGACTTTAACATGAGGACAAGGGAGAAGCATGCTTTTTGATCAGTGCCCAAAGATAACAGGGTTGATGGACATGGTTGGAAAGTCCTGTGGCACAAGGTGTTAGGGTGCTGGGACTGGCTAAAGGTCCTAGGCAGTGTTTGGTCTGGTCTTATTTCTGATATGCCAGTGACATGATTAGGATTTAAGAGCGTGGAAAGGGCATTGAGCTAGGGTTGAAATTTTGACTGACAAGTACAGTGGAAGACTAGTGTACTATATATATGAGTGTGTATGTGTGTCTGTACACATATAATTGACACATTCCTATATATTCATTGCTGGCAAAAGCAATGAATTGGCAGCGACCTAGTGCAAAAGTGTACTTTGTGGCAGTCAGGCGTGACGGGTAGATTGTAATTACTTTAATCTCTGTAGTTTTTGTACCATTTTACCTTACTGCCTCCAATTAGGTAGAAAAAGAAAGAGAAGCAAAATAAGAGGAGAGGAAGACAGTTAAAAATGAGGAGAGATGGAAGAACACTTAGTAACTAATGACACTCAGAGAAACAGAGCAATGCACAGTTAATCACAGTGCCAAGTACAAACAGATAAAAGGAAAGATAAGACTTGTTAAGAGAAATGTGTCCTCTCTAGCAATGCAGGGCGGTACAAAAGATACAAACAGACTTAAGAGAACTGATTCAGAAGCAAGGTGTTGAATTTAAGTCAAAGGGTGAAATACTTTCATCTCCAGAGGCTTTGTTTCCCAGTAGCCTGCAATATTTACACAGGCAGAAACAGTCCCACTGTCCTTGTTGTGCTTAAACCTAGGGGACACTTGTTTCACAGAAGGGTAGAGGTGGGCAAGCCTTTCAAAAGAGCAGTAACTTGAGAAAACTAGGGGATTATGTCTATTCAAAAAGAGGCTCTTAGAAAAAGCCACAGAATGTTTTCATTTTTCTTTACCAACCTCCTACTGCTGTGTCTTAGTTTTAAATGCCAAATCTGTCTTTCAGGAAAATACTTAAGCTTAGTTCATTTTATTTGCTCATGAAGGCATTTCACCTTTTCCAATTAACATTGTATCAGCTAACTTTTTACTGAGAACATCTCACATAAAACAGAGACGAGGGGCTCTAATTTAGATATATGCAGGGTATGTTATTTACCAGCCATACATGACTCAGAATATGTAAATAACTTGAATAGCTACCCTTCCAGACACGTGTAATCATCTAAGATGGACCATTGTCCTGCCCCACTGACGTTACTCTGTGCTTGATTTTTAGCATAAGTTTTTTTTGGACCTTGTCTTAATCCCAGACTTAAAAATCCCTTCTTCCCCACACTAGGACCACTTGAATTCCATCTACATACCTCACTCTCTACAGCAAATTCTAATGTTAGATAGGAGGGAATTAAGGATATATAATTCTACCATCTTGCACCCAGCATCATATCACTGTTGTTACATAAAATCACCTACCCTAGTACTAGTGTCTGAATTTTCTTTTTATTCTCTTGCCTAAGTGCCAGATTTTGTAGCCTGCCTAATGCCCCAGTCCTTTTAAGATTGAGGCTCTGCTTTGCTTTTGCTTTTTCTCTTGCCACCCAAGTTATTTCTGCTTCTGAACCCCAGCTTTGTATGTAGGAGCCTGCTATTTGCTTACAGACTAACCTAGTACCAACTTGTGCCAATCTGAATTTCTGTATGCTTGTTGTTTCTGAGTTTTCTGTAGCTGGATTCTGCCTGTCTGATTGTTCTTTTACTTCACGTTGAACTTTTTGATGCTGATTGTTGTCCACCTGTTACCATCTTCTCCCAACATAGCATATAGTTCTACTTGCCAAATTGAATTTCTTTCTAATACTTTGGTTTGGGTCCGTGCCCTGGCAGGAACTATGAAGAGTTAGCCAACCACAGTTTCATAGATGCTGGCAAAAGACAGGAGACTCACGGGTCAGAGATGAAGGACTTGATTATTCAAGGCACAGCAAGCAGCATGAGTTTTCATGTGGGTTCCCTTTGCCCTTCAAGTCCCATGGGGCCAATGCAGAGGCGGGTCCAGGTGGATACTATACACACAGTAGGTTTGTACCACAGCTGAGAAGGCCAGGTTTAAGGAACACAGTTTTTTATAGAAGGATTGTAAGCAAACCCGTGCAACCTTTGCCTTGCAAGGAGATATTGTCTTTATTATACTGAGCAGCAAACAGATCTGCTCTTTGCCCCAGAGGGAGACACTGTCTCTATCTTCCAAAGTTGTGTGCTATGCAAAAATCTTTGAAAAGATAGTCCTACAAAAGCTATCGGTACATCTGACATAAGACACACAGGAACATAAGAGACCCATGGAGAATTGTCTCCCAACAGCCCCTTGTACCTGCCTACTTTCAGAACAGATCTGCCAAATCTGCCTTGCTCTGCTGCACTTTTTAGAATTCTGTTTGTTTATGAAGGTAAGACAGTTTTCTTATGCTGCTTCCTTTTGCCTGACTTAAAGAAGTTTAGATCCTTATTCTAAGATGACTTCTTTAATGTAATTATAATTTTGTTCAGTTGCTTGTTTGTATGCATTTTATAGCCCATAATATTCTGTTGCAGTACAGCACCTATTATGGCCTAACTTGTAATTTTATTTAGTGTGCAATATCCTTTTCCTTCTTCCGTCCTGTGTACTAAATAGTACTGGTTGATGTGCCTTTACCAAGGCACACTGATATTCAGCTTTAGAAGCTCTCGAGATACCCAAGAATGTTTTCTACCTACACAAGATGCTGAAAGAAACAAGGACTTTCCAAGTCCTTTGAGGGGCAGGTGGCTGTTACAGTTCCTATTGCCCACAAAACGGAACTGTTCTGTCTTCTGTTGGAATATGTGTTGCTCTCTGCCCCCATTGCTGTTTCTAAGCCCCACTGCTTCTGATTTCTCACAACTCTTTTTTGTCCCTTTCTTTACTTCTTTCCACGTTGCTTCTTTCTTATCACTCCTGCCTCTTCTTGCTTCTCCCACACTCAACTCTTGTACAGAATGTTTGGCCCTTTTGGCCATTGCCAGTCAGAATGTTTGTTTCTTTATAAAGGCAAACCAATCAGTTATCATAAAAATGACAGGAGTGTTTGCGATTGTCCCTGTCTCTTTTGTTCTCACTGTACATTTGGTACAAAAGCACTCAACATGTGTTGAATGAGTGAGTGCTTTTGTATAATTCTTTTCACTGGCATTGCCTTATTTGGAGCATCAGGGTTGACTTAATGGCTGTTAGCTGGTCTGTTTAAATTTGGTGTTCAAAGGCTACTGCCCTTTAGACAGAGGTTTAATATTTTTCCCTTTCCTTTTGAAATTCAGCTATTTCTGAGTTCAGAACCATAATGAAAGTCATAAAGCAAATTTTTGGGTGTTTGTCGTGGTATTGAACTTTAAAGAATGTAATGTTCATTTGGATTTATATTTTAATATATATAAATATCATTAAAAATGTAATACTTCATATTTCTTGCTGTTATGCCTCCTACAGTGGTTCTTTTAATACTGCTCATTGTAAGCTCTTCTTCCCTTAGAATCTGGGAGTATTTTTCTGATAAAACTATTACATTATAAAACTGTAAAGTTATATTATAAGATGAAAAATGGGGGCCGGCCCAGTGGCGCAAGCGGTTAACCCCAGTGCACATGCTCTGCTGCGGCGGCCCAGGGTTCACCGGTTCGGATCCCGGGCGTGCACCGACACACTGCTTGTTGAGCCATGCTGTGGCGGCATCCCATATAAAGTAGAGGAAGATGGGCACAGATGTTAGCTCAGGGCCAGTCTTCCTCAGAAAAAAGAGGAGGATTGGCATCAGATGTTAGCTCAGGGCTGATCTTCCTCACCAAAAAAAAAAAAAAGATGAAAAATGGATTTTTTCTTCAAATGTATATATTAATATAAGGTTTGTACAGACATATAGACAAATAGAATAGATAGCCCAGAAATAATCCTCATATATATGGTCAAATGATTTTCAACAAAGTTGCTAAGACTATTCAATGGAGAAAAGACATTCAACAAATGGTTTTAGAAAAACTGGATAGCCACACGCAAAAGAATGAAATTGGACACTTACCTAACTTACCATATACCAAAATTAACTCAAAATGGATCAAAGGCCTAAACATAAGAGCTAAAACTATAAAAGTCTTCGAAGAAAACATAGGGTGCTGCGTGACATTGGATTTGGCAATATTTCTTGGATATGACATCAAAAGCACAGGCAGCAAAAGAAAAAATAGGTAATTGGAATGCATCAAAACTAAAAACTTTTGTGCATCAAGGACACTATCAACAGAGTGAAAAGACAACCCATGGAATAGAGAAAATATTTGCAAATCATATGTCTGATAAAGGGTTAATACCCAGAATGTATATAAAGAACTTCTACAACTCAACAGCAAAAAAACAACTCAATTTAAAAGTGGGCAAAGGGGGGCTGGCCCGGTGGTACAGCGGTTAAGTGCGCACGCTCCACTTCAGTGGCCTGGGGTTCGCAGGTTCAGATCCCGGGTGCACACCTACACACTGCTTGTCAGGCCATGCTGTGACGGCATCCCATATAAAGTAGAGGAAGATGGGCACGGATGTTAGCCCAGGGCCAGTCTTCTTCAGCAAAAAGGGGAGGATTGGCATTCGATGTTAGCTCAGGGCTGATCTTCCTCACAAAAAAATAAAAAACGGGCAAAGCACTTAAGTAGACATTTCTTCAAAGAAGATATACAAATGGCCAATAAGCACATGAAAAGGTGCTGAACATACTAATCATTCAGAAAATGCAAATCAAAACCATGAGATACTACTTCACACACGTGAGGATGGCTATCAAAAAACAGAAAATAACACTTGTTGGTGAGGATGTGGAGAAATTAGAACTGTTGAACACTGTTGGTGGGAATGTAAAATGGTGCACAGTAGGAAAACACTATGGAGGCTTCTCAAAAAATTAAAAATAGAACTACCATGTGATCCAGGACTTCCACTTCTAGATATATATACAAAAGAATTGAAAGCAGGGACACAAACAGAGGTACACCTATGATCATAGTAGTGTTATTCATGATAGCCAAAAAGTAGAAGCAACCAGGTGTCCATTGACGGATAAATGGATAAACAAAGTGTGGTATATCCATACAATAAAATATTCAGCCTTAAAAAGTAAGACAATCTTGTCACATGCTACAACATGGATGAACCTTGAAGACAGTATGCAAAGTGTTATAAGCCAGTTATAAAAGGACAAATACTGTATGATTTGTTATATGAGGTACCTAGAGTAGTCAAATTCAGAGAGACAGAAAGTAGAATGGTGGTTGTCAAAGGTAGGGGGGAATGGGAAGTTATTGTTTAATGGGTACAGAGTTTCAGTTTGGGAAGCTGTAAAAGTTCTGGAGATGGATGGTGGTGATGGTTGCACAACAATGTGAATGTACTTAGTGCCACTAAACTGTACACTTAAAAATAGTTAAAATGGTAAGTTTTATGTTATGTATATTTTGCCACAATTAAAAAAAAAGATTTGTAGTAGATACTATAGGTTATCTAGCCAACATTTATTGTCTCCCTTTATCCTTATTGGCTCAGTCCCTATTTTGTTTAGGTGTATAAACCTTGCCCATGTGACTTAGGATGGGGAACCTATCCCAAGTCCAGGGATAAATTCTGATTGACGTCAACAAATCTGGGTTGTTTGCATTACATTGCTGGTGTTTTTTGTTTGTTTCTTTGCTTTAGATATATGTACAAAAATGTTTATTATACTGTTGTTTATAAAAGCAAAGTGTTGGGAAACAAAAACCCTAAATGTCCATTAGGAGGAAGAGACTGGTTTCAGAAATCCTGACACAAATGAGAGAATGCTCTGTAAAAAAATTGCTGCGAAAGTAGTATATCTCTATATTTATTAACATGGAAAGATGGTCATATTGTTGAATTTTAAAAAATATTCCAAAACAGCGATATATAGTACTGAGGAGTAAAAGTGGATAGAGAGAGAGAGAGAGAGAAGGAGGGAGATTGAGGGAGAGAGAGAGAGAGACTGGTAGGCTTTTTAAGACAAAAAAGTTTTTTAAGAGTAGGTGCTTTTGGTCAATGAGGTAGGAAAGGACGTGAAGTGGGAGGTTTCTGGGAAAAATTTTCTTGCTCTTAAAGAGCATGTACCAGAAGATGCTATCCCATTTTCTTCTAATGAATATTGTGCCTGAATGTGGCACCTTGAACCATGCAGCCATCTCACACCCATGAGGAAAATCTGCCCTAGGATGAGGTAGCTGCTGAGTACAGTAGAATGAAGAAACGGAAGAAACCTGAGGCCTTGATAACATGCGTGAACTGATTGTGTTGGGCATGGTATATTGGAGCCTTTCCCTCTGGACTTCTTTAATGTGAGATGATTTATTTCTGTACTTGTTTAAGCCAGTTTGAGTTGGGGATCTATTACTTGTGGTCAGAAACATCCTAGCTGATAGGAGGCATTCCAGAAATGTAAACTGTTCCCACCTAATTAGCTTTTCTGCTAGTTATTTTAAACTTGAGTCAGGCTTAGGTTAGATGTCACAGTGGTGTCATTTTACCTTTTACTCATGGTTTACTGGCTGCTTTCATGGGTCTACTTTTGATGTCATTGTGTTTAATAGTCTAGATCTGTAAAGTATGCAGCACAATCAACTGGACATGACTGCAGTGTTATTTATATGGTACTTTTATATTTGGCAAAGTGTTTTCTATTATGTTTATCATTTTTTGAAATTCTGGGAATTATACATAAAAAAAGAAACTTTACATTTTAAATAAATCCTTTAAGTATGTACATCTCTTTATTTGAAGAGAATTTTGGAAGATTTGAACTGCAAGAGTGTATCTATTAGGATGCTTTTCTTTGCAAGTAACCAAAAAACTCAATTTAAACTGGCTTTATGTTCAAAGGAATTTATTGGCTTATATAACTAAAAAGCTAAATGGGTGCTGCATTTCAGGTAAAGCTTGATCCGTCAGCTTAACTCTATCACCAGGGGCTCAGTTTCCTTCTGCCTTTTTATTCTTTTCATAATTCCATTGTATCAGCTTTATTCTAATGCTAGCTCCTCCCATGGTGTTAAAAATGGTCAGCAACAATTTGGGCTGTGTGCTTTCATCATTTGTATCCAGCAAGGGGAGTTTCCCCAATTTTTCATCCTGCAACTTTGGAAATAGTCACAGGCTTCATTTTGAATAGACAACTTTAGGTTATAAGCCCATCCCTAAGTCAATCATTGTAGCAAGGAGGATGGAAATATGCCTCCTGACTTGAACTACTGATGGCAACCCTTGGAGGAGGGGGTGAGGTCAGTCCCATTCAGATTACATGCTGATGTATGTGGAGGGGAGGTGGAGTCTAGTGCAGCCTACGATGTCCGTTGTACAGGGAATAGAAAAGGAGGTAAGCCATCCCCTCTGCCAAATACCATTAGGTATTTTTTCTGTGTTTCTGTTTCAATGTTATATTGTTTTCCTTTTCTGTTTTTGTCTCATTAGCAAATTATTTGCAACAGAAAACTATTTGGCAGCTATTAATGCATACAACTTAGCCATCAGACTAAATAATAAGATTCCAGTATTGTATTTGAATCGGGCTGCTTGCCACCTAAAACTAAAAAACTTGCACAAAGCCATCGAAGATTCTTCTAAGGTATGTATATCTATTTATTTATATATGTTGCTTTAAAATTGTTATCCTCCTATTTATTGGTTTAAATGATACCCTTTTGTCTGTTAAATTTAAATAATTGAGATGCAAGGATTTTAAGAATCATCTTGCTTATTACATCTTTTTACTGAAAAAAAGATTTTTTTGAATGGACAAGGAACTGGTGTTTCTTGAGACTTCAAGTTAGATTAGAAATCCCCTATCAATTGCTACTGTAGTGTATCAGTTGAAGTTCATAAGGAAATTAGTAAATGGTTGTCAGTTTGTACTCGCTCTTTTACTTATTCAAGTTTTGCAGACTTAATGCAAGGTAGAAGAAGAACACTTGGTACCACTATCACTTGCACAGTTAAAGGATGTCGCCATAATCATTTTCCCATTTTTAGAATGTTACTGCACAAAATTGGGGTTTTCTTTCCCAGTGCACATAAAAAGCCAATTAATTATGGCATCAGCCTTTGGGAAAGACATCAGCTTTATTCTGCAGGATTGATCTGCAGGGAGACAGGGGGTGTGTGCCCTCAGATCTGTCTCTCTGATTCAGGATTTGGGGCAAAATTTAAGAGGTTAGGGAGAACAGGCTGGCACATGGAAATGCTGGCAGGACAGGTTTTGATTGGTGGGCTTCAAGCATTTATGGTAAGGTTCTAAATATTTATGGTGAGGTTTTAAACTTGTATAGTAAGGTGAGGAAGGAATTTTAACACCAGATCTTCCTGAATGACAGACCTTCACTTTTGAAAAGAGTTTGACTTTTAAGTTCTAATGTCATGGTCCATTGGTTCTTTGGGGAGGAGAAGCTTTGGTTCCAAGGTCATTTCAGGTCAAGATTTCTTCTTCTGCGTATGCCCTGGCTACATGACTTGGCAAATTTTCTGAAAGGCAATTCTTATCACTCTGTTGATAAGATATGGCAGTTGAACTGGTCCTGGAGGGCCTGCAGTTACGAGAGTAACTTAGTATATGCTAATTTCCATTACTAATATTGTGTCATTGTCTTAAACTTCTAGTTTTTTCTCTTGTTTCCATATCAGAGTAACTTGATTTAAGGGAAAATCACATGCAAAATCTCTTAAGTGGCTCCTTGAGATTGAGGATATGGAGGAAACAACCAGTCCTCATACTTTGATCTCATTAAGCTACTGAAGATCTGACAATATTTTTATGATCCACTTTTCTTTTTACTAGCACAATTTCGTGTACAAATATTTGTTGAATGAATGAATGAACTGAATTAACCAATTTGAGTATAAAAGGCCACAAATGCTATTTAATCATTCCTGCTAGTAAAGGTAAAGCTATGTAGGTTTCAAATGACAAACCAAATCATAACTTTGAGGGAGAGGGTATGAATCTCATATAGGAACAATTGAACAATTCTTTAAATAGTTCAATATAAGTATATGTATTTGATAAATTGCTGTACCAGCTAAGCCAAAAATTTAGGTGGGTGAGGGCTTGAGGCTTATTTTAATTAATTAATTTTTTTGCTGAGGAAGGTTGGCCCTGAGCTAACATCTGTGCCCATCTTCCTCCACCCTGTATATGGGATGCCACCACAGCATGGCTTGATGAGTGGTGCATAAGTCCAAGCCTGGGATCCGAACCTGTGAACCCCGAGCTGTCGAAGCAGAGTGTGAAAACTTACCCACTATTGCCACTGGGCTGGCCCCATTGAGGCTTATTTTTTTTTTTTTTTGTGAGGAAGATCAGCCCTGAGCTAACATCCATGCCAATCCTCCTCTTTTTTAGCTGAGGAAGACGGGCTCTGAGCTAACATCTATTGCCAATCCTCCTCCTTTTTTTTCCCCAAAGCCCCAGTAGATAGTTGTACATCATAGTTGCACATCCTTCTAGTTGCTGTATGTGGGACACGGCCTCAGCATGGCCGGAGAAGCGGTGCGTCAGTGCGTGCCCAGGATCTGAACCCCGGGCTGCCAGTAGCGGAGCACGCGCACTTTACCGCTAAGCCACAGGGCTGGCCTGAGGCTTATTTTGAAGTTAATATTTTTACCGTGTTTTTGCTCGAGTTTAAATTAGGAGGTTATGTCTTTCTCTTCTTATTTTTTTGTAAGGCACTAGAATTATTAACACCACCTGTTGCAGACAATGCTAATGCAAGAATGAAGGCACATGTACGACGTGGAACAGCATTCTGTCAACTAGAATTGTATATAGAAGGTAAGAAATTGATAGAAATGTTTTAAGTTCCAAGTTATACTTTGAAAAAACTGTCATTGGGATTATTTAAGATCATGACTTTTTAGGACTCCATTATTTTATATTTATAGGATTTAATTTATTCTTTGCAACTTACCTGACAAAAAATGATTTTGACATGTTTTAAAAATTCATTGTTAATTCATTGTTGTAGAAGGGAGTTAAAACAAGATGTGAACAAAACTAAGAAAGTGCTGTAGTATCAGACAACTTTTCTATGGAACGATGTATGATGAAGGATATAAATGAGTCACTGAAGATATAATGGAAATTTTAAAATGAGCTTTTTTGGTCGTACACACACACATACACACAAGCTCAGAAATAACTGTCTACCACAATGTATGATTATTACTTATATTTGTGAGACTGTACTAAGGTTTGTAATTCAGCCCCATGTGTATAGAAGCCATAGCATTTATTTAGTTTTTATTGTTTTTCATTTTTAATGTATTTAGGGACTATTCGCAGTTACTCATGTTGTCCCAAAGGGCAAAATTTTGTAGTAGCCAGAGTTATATCTTCAGTGCTCCTCTTCTCATACCTTCCTACCCAGATGCCCATTCAGCTCCCTTCATTCAGTGCCTAAAGGCCTACTCCTTTATGATGCCTTGCAAAGGAGTGGGCTCTAGCCTATGAAGTTTTATTATTTCTGACTTTGTTTTTAAACTTGTTCCTGCAACTTTCAGATTTTTCTAACCAAAGCATCCAAATTAGGTTTATATGCCCCATCCTTTTCTTAGTATCTTATCCAGTTTCATGAGGATAAAAATTAGCCAGACAGGAATGAAACATTTTAAAGTATTCTTTAGAAATTATAGTATCATAGACTTTTTTGGACCCTTCATGTTAAAGATGAGAAAATCGAGACTTGGAGAAGTTAAGTGATTTGCCTGAAGTGGCAAATCAGTAGCACTCAGAACTCAAGTTTCCTGGGGCCGGCCGGGTGGTGCAAGCGGTTAAGTGCGTGCGCTCTGCTGCGGAGGCCCGGGGTTCGCTGGTTTGGATCCTGGGTGCGCACTGATGCACCACTTGTCAAGCCATGCTGTGGCGGTGTCCCATATAAAGTGGAAGAAGATGGGCATGGATGTTAGCCCAGGGCCAGTCTTCCTCAGCAAAAAAAGAGGAGGATTGGCAGATGTTAGCACAGGGCTTATCTCCTCACACACACACACAAAAAAACTCAAGTTTCCTTACTCCCAAAGAAGTTCTTCCCACTGCTTTTTTTTTTGGGTAAAGATTTAGATTCAGTTATATATTTTTAACAACTAGTCCACAATGCTTTCCTTTTTAACCAGTTTTCCTCAAAGGAATTCTGTAGACATGATAACTGTAGAAAAAGCACAAACTGTAGTCTATGAATTATATAAAATTAGTTTTTAAAATCTAGAATTTCTAAATAAGATGCCATTTATTTTTCATTGAGGTGATAAAAATGTCCTTTTGATATATGAGTTTTGAGTCTGTTCATGCTATAATGAGTTTAAGCTGTTGGCTTATTTGTACTTGAATCTAAAATAACTGCTTCTTACTAAATCTTGAATGAAATCATTATAATTATTCCCAAAATTACTGAAAAATTTCTGCAATCTCTTAGAGATACCACCATGTGTATGAAGATGGGCATTTGACTTAAAACCTACTACTTGTCCTGAACCATGGTCTTAGTGGTTTTTTTATTATTTTTAAAAAATATTGTCTAGATAACACAAGTATTTATAAAATATTTATTTTATTGATCATCATTGCTATATAAATATAGGCCTACAGGATTATGAAGCTGCACTTAAGATTGATCCATCCAACAAAATTGTACAAAATGATGCTGAGAAGATTCGGAATATAATTCAAGGAACAGAATTAAAATCCTAATGACTACTAGAAGCAACTAGGTATTGTACTAGGTGTTGTTTTAAGTTTTTCAAAAATAACTGGAGACATTCAGAATCTGTACATATTATGGCTGATTGTGCAGAATCACTTTCTCTTCAGTCCTCTAGTTCTGTAGAGGGCAAAATATAAATCTGTAGAAAATGAAGTGTTTGACTTGAATGGTTTCTGAATAAGTAAATCAAAATAAGAATAATCTATTTAATTCTTCTTCATATCGACACATAATTTAATTATATATTTTTTGTTACTGAATTCAGGTTGCCCTTATAACTAACAAAATATTTGTTGTTGTGATGATTATGAGGACACTTACTAATTCATTTTTAACAAGGTAGAAGTTTAAAGTAAAAGATAGTGTTTATAAAGTATTTTTATTTGTATTAAATATACTATTTAATTGTCTAAATGGTTGACCTTGACCTTGGTAAAATCAATACTGATGTTTTCACTTACTTCCCAAATGCACAGAACCTTTTTTTTTTTACTTTAATACTTCTCCACCACCTGTTGTTTGAGATTAGCTTGGTTCACCCTAGTAAAACAACTGTTTGGAAAACCGTATCTTTAACTTTAGTTATAGGCAGTGTTCCCCCAAAAATCGATCGTATTTCATAACATTATCTGGTGAAGATAAGTTTTCTAGTGAGATTGTTTTCTAGTACCTTCAAGTACACTAGGAAAAAAAAAAAGACAGCAAATGGTGAAATGTTCACTTCGAATATTATGATACTGGCATCGGATCGCACCACCATTTGTGTTGTATCACTGTGATGATGCAAGCATTAAGCAAAAACACTACAGCTTCTCTTGTGTATATAATAGTTGTCACAATTCTCTGATTATATTTAGAGGATTTTTAGGAAAACAAAACAAAATTGTTAGGAGTAAGTCTTTACAGTATTTGGTCATCTGATGTCAATTCAAATGGATCATAAAACAGTCTTGTGTTTTGTGTTTGTTTTAACGCAATACTTTTTTTAAGGTGTAAGAGTATCCTAGTTCAGCAGCCTTGAAAGTTTTACCTCCATAAAGCAACTTCTGATAACTTGTATAGCAGTCCTGTCCAGTTATCAGAGCTTTTGATGAGACAGGATTGCTATTTCTTGTAATCAACCCTGGTTTGTTTGGTTTTATTTTTAAAAATAAATGTAACCAAAATAAAGATCGGTCTTCTATGTGTCAAATACCAATTTGACATTCAAAATATATTAACCAACATAGTCTTTCCTCAGGCTCTTCTACTTACCATCCCAATCAGAAAACAAGACTGGGCCCAACAGCTGCCCTAAGGGCAAAAGATATATCCTGGAAGGAGGTAGAAGAAGAGAAAGGCTTAAGTCGTTATTATTAATGTTTTTGACCCTATCCTCTAAATAAAGTCTTGGTTTAAATGCAACAGACACTCATTTATATCCATGAAATACTTGACCTCTTTTGAGCAATCGCCTATGGTTTGCTAGGAACTTCTGTCTTAGATTGAAGTGGTGATAGAGTGAAAATATTGATACAGACATTCCCATTTCCTTCCCCTATAATAGTGTTGTCATTAAAGCGTATGAATAAAAGAAAAGAAAAAATTGTTATGGTAGTCCTTTGATTTTTTTTTCATAATGGCAATTATTTGATTGAAATTAATTTCAAGATACCAAGTGAATAATAAACTAAATGTAGCCATTACAGAAATGTGAACTGGAGAGATCTTTATTCCCCCACTACTGTGTGATTCCATACATAAATACACAGTCTATAAGTTTATTAAAGAAAATTTTTTGACAGATTTGGTTATGAACAAATATCAAAGCTATATCAAAATATTGCATGCAAAGAAAAGATCATTAGTTAGCCCATTTTTCCAGTTTCATTTGAAGCTGAGAGCCCATGCTGTATTTCCAGTAATGATGAGTCAAGAAACAGAAGTAAAATTTCAAATATTCTGATAATTGTGCTGTCATGCAAAATAACCAATACCTGTTCTATAGATGAGAGAGAAGGTGAGTTTTACTTGAGCCAGGGTGAGGATTATAACCCAGGAAGGCAGTTCCCACAAAGGAAGACAGCATTCTGGAGAAGCATGGTTTTCAGTAGTCTTATATCTTTTTAGAACAAAGAACATATATTAAACACACCCAGGATACATATTCATCAAAGTTTCAGAGGTATTCAGTTGCAAATTAGCAGGTCTACATGGCCCTGATGTTGGGAAAGGGACTAATACCAGCATTACCAATAGAGCTTACTGATAGGGCATTACCGATAGGGCGTAGGAGGGGAAGTATGCATTCTTATCTGAGAGAGTGCATTCTTTAATGGTTAAAGCAGATGTACAATGTATG
This sequence comes from Diceros bicornis minor, assembly GCF_020826845.1. Lineage (NCBI taxonomy): Eukaryota > Metazoa > Chordata > Mammalia > Perissodactyla > Rhinocerotidae > Diceros > Diceros bicornis. The sequence continues at coordinate 50,979,325 of NC_080744.1, read as the reverse complement.
TTTCATAGGCCATAGGCAGGCTTCTTTAGTTCAAGCCGAATCATTTTTGAACTGGAAGTTACCGTATATACCTCAGTATGTGAAAATCTCTGTCAGTGTAAAGATAGGAAAGTTTGCCCAAAGTGTGTGAGTTTTTTAATGCAATGTGCTTTAAATCTTTTCTAGAAGAATTGATTGTTCAAACTGTTATCTGAAATGCAGTCTTCTTTTTTGGAAAAATTTCAGAGTATATTTATTTTTTTACATTTTAGGGTGGCATATTCCAAAAATATACTGCTTTATTTAGTGTATTTCACAAAGTAGTGAATTTAATACTTTACAGTCCATGCTCTAATGCTTCTTTTAGGTGGTTCTTACGTATCCTAGTTCTAAATATACTATAAGTTGGTGAATAATTCTGTGTTTGGCCTATCCATGCCTTTGATTTTATGCACTTTAGCTTTTTTAGTCCATATTAAAGAAACATTATTCTGTTTTCATCAGCTACATTTTCTGTGTAGAACTTATTATGGTAGGTTGGCGGTTCTCAAAATGTGATCCCATCAAAATACAAATATACTATATTATAATCCTATCATAAAAAAGTAACCTTTGTCCCTACATCTAGACTTCCAACTATTGCCCCATTTCTTTGTTCAGTGTATAGCAAAACTACTAAAAAGTAGTTTTTACTTCTTTCATTCTTTCTTAAACCTATTCCAGTAAAGTTTTCCTCTCTGTGACCTCACTGAAACACTTCTTGCTGAGCTCCCCAATGACTTCCGCATTGTGTAATCAAACCCTCAGTTCTCAGTCCATGTGTTATCTCCCAAGATAATTTCAGCTGGGTCATTCCCTCTTCTTAAAACAGGTTCTTTGCTTGGCTTCTGGGTATCACAGTCTTCCTAATTTCTTCCTGCTTCACCATAGCATCAGTTATTCTTGGTCTCATTTGTTTATTTCTCATCATTCCCCTCACTTCTAGATCTTGGAGTTCCCTAGAGCTTCGTCCTTGGGTCTCTTTTCTACCTACACTTTATAGTGTTAAAAAAGAAATAACAGGCCCAAAATGGAGTCATTGGTCCCCACAACAGCCAACCAAGACTCAGTTGCAGTTTCACAATTCCTCCCAGAAATGTGACTTTTAAACAGTCAATCTGAAATTTCCTGATTAGCATTAGTGAGGTAATCTGCATGATAAAACCCCTGCTGTTCCCTTCCCCCCAAAAGAAGATGCCCTGGCCTGAAACAATTCTTTCTTTTCTTTTGCTGATAACTTCTTTGCTGCACCTTCCTTCTGCCTATAAAAACTGTCCATTTTGTACAACTACTCAGAGTATCTCTACTTGTTAGATGGGATGCTGATTCATGAATTGCTTTATAACGCCAGTTAGATCTTTAAATTTACTTGGTTGAATTTTTTTTTTTTCAGTGGCAGACCAATTATATCCCTTCTTTATTTGACATTAGCCTAAGTTCAGGCTTTAACCTCTAAGTTGGTTTTTTTTTTTGTGAGGAAGATCAGCCCTGAGCTAACATCCATGCCAATCCTCCTCTTTTTCCTGAGGAAGACTGGCCCTGGGCTAACATCTGTGCCCGTCTTCCTCCACTTTATGTGGGACGCCGCCACAGCATGGCCTGACAAGCGGTGCGTCGGTGCGCACCCGGGATCCGAACCCGGGCTGCCAGCAGCGGAGCGCATGCACTTACCCGCTACGCCAGGGGGCCAGACCGTTTTGGTTGAATTTTTGTTCTTTAACAGTAGTCTTATCTGGTCTTATGATTATAAATGATATCGTTGTGTGGATGTTATTTCAATTGATTATATTCAACTTTGGCTTCTCCCATGAACTCCAGATTTGATATTCAGTTGCCTCACAACAGCTTGACTTTCCCCAGATTATTCCCTTCACTTCCTTCAGGGGTGTGGTCAAACATCAACTTATCAGAGCCCTTCCCTACCTAAATAACTCCTTGCCCAAGCCTCCCTCTCCCCCCAACCCTATTTTATTTTTTTCCCATAACCACCATCACCCGGGGGCTGGCCTGGTGGCGTAGCGGTTAAGTTCACGTGCTCCGCTTCAGCGGCCCGGGGTTCGCAGGTTCAGATCCCAGGCACACATGGACACACCGCTTGTCAAGCCATGCTGTGGCAGCGTCCCAAATAAAGTAGAGGAGGATGGGCATGGATGTTAGCCCAGGGCCAGTCTTCCACAGCAAAAAAAAAAAGAGGAGGATTGGCATTGGATGTTAGCTCAGGGCTAATCTTCCTCACACGAAAAAAACAAACCACCATCACTTGGCGTGTTTTATACATATAGACATATAATATAAATATTTACTTTATAGTATTAAGTCTGTAGAATATGGACTTTAATAGGCACTGAATGACTACATAATGGCATTCCAGACAATATGCTTGATTCTGAGATATTCATCCTATCTAAGAATTTTAGCAACAACAACAAAACAAAAAAGAGCTTAACTACCTGCCATAGTAAGGAACTTTAGGTTAATATCTAGATCCTACAAATTAAAAAGTTGACTTCACTTGCCACAAAGTGAGCAGCTATAGTGTAGGGGGAAAATGGTTTGCATAGTTTATGCAGAGAAAAGTCTGGTAAACTCAAATTCTGTTGCATTATTTACCTGAAAATCTTGTGCAGTGCCTTGACTTTTGATGTTTTAGAGGAAGTGAACAAAAGTAATTTTTCTTCTTGCTTGTGCCATTACCAAATAGCAAATTTTGGAGTATTTGGAAAAATTTCATGAGACTGTAGAGTTTGAGCTATTTTCTCACATTAAGCCATTTTGTGACTAGAAGACCCAACTTTTCTGATCCCCTAGTGACTCACAAGATTATTCTTTCTAATTAATGTTAATATCTTGAACATGAAACCAATCGGGAAAGATAAGAACAGTGATTTTTTTTTTCAGTAAGATACTCAGACCCAATTGGATGGGTGGTTTCAACAGATGGCAGCTGAAATAAATTTCTATATACAGTGGAATTACAGACTTTGAAGAATTGTATAGCTCATCATCCACCACTGCTCACATTCTATGTTAAAGATATATCAAGTTAATTGCATTTATAAAAATATGCCACATTCTCTCACATCTTTGCACTTTTTTTTTTTTTTGGTGAGGAACATCAGCCCCGTGCTAACATCTGCCAATCCCTCTTTTTTGCTGAGGAAGACTGGCCCTGGGCTAACATCTGTGCCCATCGTCCTCCACTTTATATGGGATGCCGCCACAGTGTGGCTTGCCAAGCAGTGTGTCAGTGCGTGCCCGGGATCCGAACCTGCGAACCCCGGGCCGCCGCAGTGGAGTGTGCGCTCTTAACTGCTTGCGCCACTGGGCCGGCCCCACATCTTTGCACTTTTAAACTTATCATTTCTTTTTTTGTTTGTTTGTTTGTTTGTTTGTGAGGAAGACCAGCCCTGAGCTAACATCTATTGCCAATCCTCCTCTTTTTTTTTTTTTTCCCTTTTTCTCCCCAAAGCCCCAGTAGATAGTTGTATGTCATAGTTGCACATCCTTCTAGTTGCTGTATGTGGGACGCGGCCTTAGCATGGCTGGAGAAGTGGTGCATCGGTGCGCACCCGGGATCCGAACCTGCGAACCCCAGGCCGCCAGCAGCAGAGCGTGCACTTAATCGCTAAGACACGGGCCTGGCCCCAACCTTATCATTTCTTCTCCCTGGACTGAGCTTTCCTTTGATTTGGCTTTACCTTCTCTAGGATATGTCGTCTCCTGATCTCCTTGGTTTCAATTTGAGCGATTCTGTCTCTGTGTCTGAAAGACTTTTTGCGTACTTTACATTACGTGAATTATCACTTGTTATTAATTTGCTAATTTCATTCCCCCAAAATATTGTTCATTGAAACAATGAAAGACACTGTCTTTTATTTCTGTGTTCCATTCGCACAGTGTAGTCCCTGCCATAATTAGGTGTTCAATAACTATTTGCTAAATGAATGAATGAATAACAACTCCTCTCTCCCACCAGCCTAGCACTGGGAACTAACATTCCCCCAGGTTCTAAGCCACTAGTTGAAATACAGAAACGTGGGAAATTACTGGTCAGAATCTTCCTTAATTCATTTTTTTTCCTTAGATCTCCTGTGTTCCTTTGTCTGATAAATCTACTCAGTAGACAACTGAGACCCTGAAAGCCTTTTGAACCTTTGGGAGTACATGTACTATAGAAAGATAAAATGTACTAACATGCTTTCTAGCTTTTATTTTGCTATTTTGAACACATTTTTATTTAAGTCACTGTCATTCAGTCATTAGTTGAAATGCTTTATTTCTTAAAGGTATTTTTTAAAATTAATTCAAGTCTTTTTATATTCCAAATCAGGTATTCTAGCCTTAGATTTAAAACTCATTTTTCCCAAGTATATTTTCTCTTAAATATAAAAAGGAATACATTCATAGAGTGTGCTGAAAATTAGGAAAATCAAGGGTTCTGGTTCTGTCAGGTGCAGTATTTAGAGTGTTATTTTGATATAATCCAGTAGCTCTGATATGGCTTGAAAATACTTGCTCCTTTGGAGTATAATTGCAAGGAAAAAACTGTGCCATTGGTAAAAATTCACCATAATTACTTGAATTGGTTTTATACATAATCATCTTAGGTTTTGATAGTGACGTAGCCGTATGGAGTGTCTTTGGGTCCAACATACATGAAAATACAGGATTGCCGGGGTTCACACAAGGAGGCAGTTGTTCAGGTTTCATTTCTGTGTCTGAATTTGAAGCTGAATTACTTTTCTTATCCTAAAATATAAACACATAAAATCATTCTCAATTATAAAGTTCTGAAAAAAAATAATTATTTAAACTAAGCCCCAACCCTATCTTACACTACTCACAAAAATTAACTCGAAATGGATTAAAGACGTAAATATAAGACCTGAAACCATAAAACTCCTAGAAGAAAACATAGGGAAAAAGCTCCTTGACTTTGGTCTTGGTAATGATTTTTTTGGATATGACATCAAAAATATAAGCAACGAAAGCAAAAATCAACAAGTGTGACTATATCAAATTAAAAAGCTTCTGCACAGCATAAGAAACAGGATGAAGAGGCAACCTATGGAATGGGAGAAAATATTTGCAAACCATACATCAGATAAGATGTTAATATCAAAAATATCTGAATGGGGCCAGCCCAGTGGCACAAGCAGTTAAGTGCGTGTGCTCCGCTGTGGCGGCCCGGGGTCTGCCGGTTTGCATCCCAGGCACGCACTGACACACCGCTTGTCAAGCCATGCTGTGGCGGCGTCCCATATAAAGTAGAGGAAGATGGGCACGGATGTTAGCCCAGGGCCAGTCTTCCTCAGCAAAAAAAGAGGAGGATTGGCATCAGATGTTAGCTCAGGGCTGCTCGTCCTCACAAAAAAAAAAAAAAAAGAAAAAAAAATCTGAAGAACTCATACAACTCAATAGCAAAAAAACCCCAAAAAACAAAAGACAATCCAATTAATTAATGGGCAGAAGATCTGAATAGACATTTTCCCAAAGAAGACATACAAATGGCCAACAGGTACATGAAAAGGTGTTCAGCAACACTAACCATCAGGGAAATGCAAATCTTTAAATCACAGTGAGATATCACCTCACACCTGTAGAATGGTTATTATCAAAAAGTCAAGAGATAAGTGTTGGGGAGGCTGTGGAGAAAAGGGAATCTTAAGGACTGTTTGGGAATGTAAATTGGTACAGTATGGAAGTTCCTCAAAAAGTTAAAAATAGCACTACCATATGATGCAGCAATCCCACTTCTGGCTATATATCCAAAGGAAATAAAATCACTATCTTGAAGAGATGTCTGCACTGCTATGTTCATTGCAGCATTATTCACAATAGCTAAGATATGGAAACAACCTAAGTGTTCATCAGTGGATGAATGGATAAAGATGTGGTATATATATACCACATATATATATACACACAATGGAATATATTCAGCCATAAAAAAGAAGGAAATCCTGCCATTTGTGACAACATGGATGGACCCTGAGGGCCATACTAAGTGAAATAAGTCAGACAGAGAAAGACAAATACTGTATGATCTCATATATACGTGGAATCTAAAAAAAAAAAGCCAAACTCAGAGAGTAGAATGGTGGTTGCCAGGACCTGGGGGTTGGGGGAAATGGAGAGATGTTGGTCAAAGGGTACAAATTTCCGATTATAAGAAGAATAAGTTTTGGGGATCTGTTGTACAGCATGGTGACGATAGTTAACAATATGGTATACTTGAAAGTTGCTAAAGGAGTAGATCTTAAATGTTCTCACCACATACACAAAAATTGTCATTATGTGAGGTAATGTATGTGTTAACTAACCTTTTTGTGGTAATCATTTCACAATATATACTTACATCAAATCACGTTGTACACCTTAGATTTACATAATGTTATATGTCAATTATTTCTCAATAAACAATAAAGCTGGAAAAACAAAACAAAAAATATAGCCCCATCCAGCACCCTTTTTCAGGAATCCTATTCTCTTGAGATAAATGACATATATCTGTACAGAGCAAACTTGTCAAAAGTATGTATAAGATAGCTTTTTTTGTGTGTATGTGAGGAGGACTACCCCTGAGCTAACATCTGATGCCGATCCGCCCCTTTTTTTTTCCTTGAGGAAGATTGGCCCTGAGCTAACATCTTCCTCTACTTTATATGGGATGCTGCCACAGCATGACTTAACAAGCAGTGCATTGGTGCATGCCCGGGATATGAACCTGCGAACCCCGGGCCGCCAAAGCGGAGTGCGCGCACTTAACCGCTTGAGCCAGCAGGCCAGCCCCTAAGATAGCTTTTTTTTTTTTTTTTTAATTTTTTGTTTATTGCAGTAACATTGGTTTATAACATTGTATAAATTTCAGGTGTACATCATTATACTTCTATTTCTGCATAGATTACATCATGTTCACCACCCAAATACTAATTACAACCCATCACCACACACGTACTGAATTATCCCTTTCGCCCTCCTCCCTCCCCCCTCCCCCCTTCCCCTCTGGTAACCACCAATCCAATCTCTGTCCCTATGTGTTTGTTTATTGTTGTTATTATCTACTACTTAATGAAGGAAATCATATGGTATTTGACTTTCTCCCTCTGACTTATTTCACTTTGCATAATACCCTCAATGTCCATCCATGTCACAAATGGCTGGATTTCATCGTTTCTTATGGCTGAGTAGTATTCCATTGTGTATATATATCACATCTTCTTTATCCATTCGTCCCTTGATGGGCACTTAGGTTGCTTCCAAGTCTTGGCTATTGTGAATAATGCTGCAATGAACACAGGGGTGCATGTATCTTTACGCATTGATGTTTTCAAGTTCTTTGGATAAATACCCAGCAGTGGAATAGCTGGATCATATGGTAGTTCTATCCTTGATTTTTTGAGGAATCTCCATACTGTTTTCCATAGTGGCTGCACCAGTTTGCACTCCCACCAGCAGTGTATGAGAGTTCCCTTCTCTCCACATCCTCTCCAACACATGTTGTTTCCTGTCTTGTTAATTATAGCCATTCTGACGGGCGTCAGGTGATATCTCATTGCAGTTTTGATTTGCATTTCCCTGATAGTGATTTTGAACATCTTTTCATGTGTCTGTTGGCCATCTGTTATGTCTTCTTTGGAGAAATGTCTGTTCAGGTCTTTTGCCCATTTTTTAATTGGGTTGTTAGTTTTTTGTTGTTGAGATGCATGAGTTCTTTATATATTTTGGAGATTAAGCCCTTATCAGATGTATGGTTTGCAAATATCTTCTCCCAATTGTTAGGTTGTCTTTTCGTTTTGTTGATGGTTTCCTTTGCTGTGCAGAAGCTTTTTAGTTTGATGTAGTCCCATTTGTTTATTTTTTCTATTGTTTCTCTTGCCCGGTCAGACATGGTGCTTGAAAATATGTTGCTAAGACTGATGTCGAAGAGCATACTGCCTATGTTTTCTTCTAGAAGTTTCATAGTTTCAGGTCTTACATTCAAGTCTTTAATCCATTTGGAGTTACTTTTTGTGTATGGTGTAAGGTAAGGGTCTACTTTCATTTTCTTGCATGTGGCTGTCCAGTTTTCCCAACACCATTTGTTGAAGAGACTTTCTTTTCTCCATTGTATGTTCTTGGCTCCTTTGTCAAAGATTAGCTGTCCATAGATGTGTGGGTTTATTTCTGGGCTTTCGATTCTGTTCCATTGATCTGTGTGTCTGTTTTTGTGCCAGTACCATGCTGTTTTGGTTACTATAGCTTTGTAGTATATTTTGAAATCAGGGAGTGTGATACCTCCAGCTTTATTCTTTTTTCTCAGGATTCCTTTAGCTATTCGGGGTCTTTTGTTGTTCCATATAAATTTTAGGATTCTTTGTTCTATTTCTGTGAAAAATGTTGTTGGAACTTTGATAGGGATTGCATTGAATCTATAGATTGCTTTAGGAAGTATGGACATCTTAACTATGTTAATTCTTCCAATCCAAGAGCTCGGAATATCTTTCCATTTCTTTGTGCCTTCTTCAATTTCTTTCAGCAATGTTTTATAGTTTTCGGTGTACAGATCTTTCACCTCTTTGGTTAAGTTTATTCCTAGGTATTTTATTCTTTTTGTTGCAATTGTAAATGGGATGGTATTCTTAATTTCTCTTTCTGCTACTTCGTTGTTAGTGTATAGAAATGCAACTGATTTTTGTATGTTGATTTTGTATCCTGCAACTTTACCATATTCGTTTATTACTTCTAAAAGTTTTCTGGTGGATTCTTTAGGGTTTTCTATATATAAAATCATGTCATCTGCAAATAGTGACAGTTTCACTTCTTCCTTTCCAATTTGGATCCCTTTTATTTCTTTCTCTTGCCTGATTGCTCTGGCTAGGACTTCCAGTACTATGTTAAATAGGAGTGGTGACAGTGGGCATCCTTGTCTGGTTCCTGTTCTTAGAGGGATGGCTTTCAGTTTTTCACCATTGAGGATGATATTAGCTGTGGGTTTGTCATTATGGCCTTTATTATGTTGAGGTACTTTCCTTCTATACCCATTTTTTTCAGAGTTTTTATCATAAATGGATGCTGTATCTTGTCAAATGCTTTCTCTGCATCTATTGAGATGATCATGTGATTTTTATTCTTCATTTTATTAATGTGCTGTATCACGTTGATTGATTTGCCAATGTTGAACCATCCCTGCATACCTGGAATAAATCCCACTTGATCATGGTGTATAATATTTTTAACGTATTGTTGTATGCGATTTGCTAGTATTTTGTTGAGGATTTTTGCATCGATGTTCATCAGTGATATTGGCCTGTAATTTTCTTTTTTTGTGTTGTCCTTGTCTGGTTTTGGTATCAGGGTAATGTTGGCTTCGTAGAATGAGTTAGGGAACTTCCCCCCCTCCTCAATTTTTTGGAAGAGTTTGAGAAGGACAGGTATTAAGTCTTCTTTGAATGTTTGGTATAATTCACCAGGGAAGCCCTTAAGATAGCTTTTTAAAATCATATACTAGAACTATGAGAATTTATAAAAACATTTGTAAGTCATAGAGAAAATCTGCAATAAGTCATAGCAGAGGAAGTACAGCTGAATTTTAGAGTGACAAGGAAACAAGATAAACATTCAGGGATCTTAGCCTTGTGAGGGAAAGCCTTTAAGCAAATAATTACACAACTAACTGAACAATTACAATTGTGGTAAGTGCTATGAAGAAGAAAATACAAGATATTTATGAAGACGTATGGGGGGTTCTGACCTAGTGTTGGGGTTAAGGAAGGCCATTCTGGTGAAGTGTCATTGAATCTAAGACTGGAAGACATGAAAGGAAAAGATAGAATTGGGAACAAAGAAAAAGTCAGTGTGGCCAAAGTCAACTTAGAGCGAAAATAGCTTGAGATGAGAATAGAGGGGCAGGGGCCAGATCCTGCAGGGTCTTGTTGACTATGTGAAAAATTTGGATCTTTATAGTAAAAGCAATGGAAAGCTATTCAAGGGTGTTAAGGAGAAGCATGTCGTGATGTAACATAATTTTTAGTAAGATTACTTTGGCCGCTGTCAGGGCCTTGAATGGATGTGGAGAGGAGCTACAGTAGTCCATGTGACAGATGATGATGATGTTTAGTAGGCTGATGGTACAGAGAAACAAGTAAACAAATTTGAAACATATTTTGGAAGTAGAATTCACAGGACCTGGTGATTGATTGGATGTGAGTGGTGAGAAAAAGGGACAGATCAAGGAAGACCCCGTGTTTCTGGACAAACATATGGGTAGATGGTGGTGCCATCTACTACATTTTAACATGTAAATTAAATTTATATATATATATATACATATAATAAATTTAATAAATATTTAAAATATAAATAATTTAGCTACTTGGGGAGAGAGGGAGCAAGATATTAAAAAGAATGAATACAAAAGTGCATTTGGCTTTCTAGCACATGCATATAACGTGCTTTGTCCTTAGTAAAGTCAAGTCTATAAAGAACATCAAGCTTCAATAATGAAGATGAAAGAATTCAAATGGATCAGACTATGTAGACCTTATTTATCAATCATTCCACTCATTCAACAAATACTGAGTACCTACTGTGTGCCAGGCATTGTTAGATACTGAGAATTTAGTCATGAACAATATAAAGTTCCTAGAGCTTACACTTTATTATATAGAAGATAAAAACATAGGAAACCAGCTCAGTAATTTGGGGAAATTGGCTAGTTATTTTAAAAAATGTAGGTCATCACCTTCAAATATTATGAAAATAAATTTCAGATGATAAATACTGATAAAATAACATTTTAGAAAAACTAGAAACTAGGAGGAAAGTCTTTTGACCCTCGAGAAAGGAAGACATTATAAATTTAAAAGTGACAAAAGAAATGATAAAGGAAAGGATTGATGCATTTAACTGTCTAATCTATACATGAAAATACAGTTAGCCAAAATTAAAAGGTAAACCACAGACTCGGAACTACCTAGAAAGAATGACAAAGGATTAATATATTTACCTAATAAAGTCTTTTTTATTCCTACATAAAAAACAAGCAAAATACTGCAACTCTGATAAAGCAAAGATTATGAACATACTATTCTCAAAGATAAAATATATCTAGGTAGGAAACATACAGTATTTTAAAAAATGTAAATGCAAACCACAGGGAGTGTTTTTTTTTTTTAAGTTTGATAGCCAATTTTGGCAGTGAAACAGCACTTTGCATTGATAATTACCAGGTAAATTAATATAACCCCATTTTAGAAAATTAACAAAATGCATTAAAAACTAAAAAATGTTCATGATTTTGAATCCTCAAATTTTAGTTTTGAAATCTATCCTAAGTAAATTAGGGCTGGCCCACTGGCATAATGGTTTGTGTGCTCTGCTTTGGCAGCCCGGAGTTCGCTGGTTTGGATCCTGGGCGCAGTCCTATGCACAGCTCATCAAGCCATGCTGAGTTGGCATCTCACATAGAGCAACTAGAAGGATGTACGACTATGACATGGGGGTTTGGGGAGAAAAAAGGAAAAAAGGAGGAAGATTGGCAACAGATGTTAGCTCAGGGCCAATCTTCCTCAAAAAAAAAAATTAATTGCAGAAAAAATTTAATGTACAGCATTACTTACAGAAGAACTGAAAGGTCTACTGATGAGATGGACGTTAATTTTAATTATATTGTTTATGCCAAAAATACTAATAAAGTACTTGAAAATAGTTTCTTAAATAGTTGTGTTTTCCCTCAACCTTACATTGGTGAAGATAAATATTAACCCAGTTTTGGTTTAATTATCTCAGAATAATTACAACCTGATGGGGGTCCCTAAAGTTCTGTTACTATGAATAGAATTTTTGTGTAATAACTTCACCTGGAGATTGTATTATATCACCTAATTTTTTCTGAAAGACTTGCAATGATTAATTCCTTATAAGCTGGTCCATGCAAAATAACCAGTAACCATTCTATAGACAAGAGAGATAAGGTGAGTTTTACTTGAGTCAAACTGAGGATTATAACCCAGGAAGGACTTTTCCATAAAGGAAGAAAGCATTCAGGAGAAGCATGGTTTTCAGTACCATCTTAAATCTTTTTAGCACAAAGAACATACATTAAACATGCCCAAGATACATATTCATCAAAGTTTCAAAGAGGTATTCAGTTGCAATTTAGCAGGTCAACATGACCGTGATGTCATGAAAAGGAAAGGGACTAATACAGGTGTTACCAATAGGGCATAGGAGGGGAAGTATGCATTCTTATCTTAAGAGAGTGAATTCTTTAATGTTAAAGCAGATGTACAGGGGCCGGCCCTGTGGCATAGCAGTTAAGTGAGCACGCTCTGCTGCTGGCGGCCCGGGTTCAGATCCTGGGCGAGCACTGACGCACCGATTGTCAGGCCATGCTGTGGCGGCATCCCACATAAAGTGGAGGAAAATGGGCACAGATGTTAGCTCAGTGCCGGTCTTCCTCAGGAAAAAGATGAGGATTGGCATAGATGTTAGCTCAGGGCTGATCTTACTCACAAAAAAATAAGTAAATAAATAAAGCAGATGTATAATGTATGTTTCATAGGCCAATGTCAGGCTTCTTTAGTTCAAGCCAAGTCAGTTTTGAACCTGAATAGTTACCCCATATACTTCAATATGTGAAAATCTCTTGTCAAACTCAATTTCAGGGGCCGGCCCCGTGGCTTAGCAGTTGGATGCGCACGCTCCGCTACTGGCGGCCCGGGGTTCGGATCTTGGGCGTGCACCGACGCACCGCTTCTCCGGCCATGCTGAGGCTGCGTCCCACATACAGCAACTAGAAGGCTGTGCAACTATGACATACAACTATCTACTGGGGCTTTGGGGAAAAAAAAAGGAGGAGGATTGGCAATAAATGTTAGCTCAGAGCCGGTCTTCCTCAGCAAAAAGAGGAGGATTAGCATGGATGTTAGCTCAGGGCTGATCTTCCTCACAAAAAAAAAAAAAAAAAAAAAAAAAAACCTCAATTTCATTTGTGTTTCTAGTTGGGAAAATCATAAATATAAATATAAATAAGAACCTTTATACATATAAACTATTTCCTTATATCTACTCGTATTTTAAATGTACTTGTGGCTGGTTATAATCTTGAAAAATAAAAAGGTGCTATGAGTTGAAATGAACCTTAGCTAAAATGTTTTCCCCATAAAAACATTCCTAAAGTCTAGTTTTTTATTTAAAAGTACTGTTAAACCATATTCAATCAACTCTTTGGTCAACAATTAATGTTCTACTTGAACAATGCTTTTAATAAACTTTTTGAAAATTTTTTAAAGAAGTATTTTTCTGTGAATAAGGGCTTTAAAAATATGATACAAGTATAGTGAAAAGAGCTTGGAGTTAGGAGATCCAGGTTCTGGTCCTAGACTTGCTGAGAATGTGAACTTGGGTAAGTCAGATTCTCTGTGCCCCAGTTGTCTGTCTGTAAAACAAGGGAACCAGATCTCGTCTACTCACTCCACTTATTCCATAGAATTTATAAAGTTTCCAAACTTACATAGTATAATTGTATAGTACATAAAATGAGGTAGTATTGATACGAACCTCTTAATCTCAAATTTGTCTGCCTGATGTGCAGTACGCCAATCACTGACACATCGGTGCTTGGAGATGGAGAAAGGTTTATTCAAATTGGCCAAAAGGAGAAGGTAGGAGGATAGGTTCTCTCAAATCTGCGTTCACAAGAGAAGGAAGCAGGGGGTTTTATAGCGCTAAGGGCTTGGCAGGAGGAGTTTCAGAGAAACAAAGGGGTAATCCATGTTTCTTTCACTCCAGATAAACCCTTGTGCAATCTAAGTTCTGGGCGTCAGCAGCAGCTGAGGCTGGTTATCTGCTGATTTTAACTTCCTTGAAGGCATTCTTTTTCTTATGTAAAATAAGCTCGTAAATCCTTGTGATCCTTGAGTCCTCTCTCAAGTTAAACAAGAAAACAGCAAATTAACAAGATTAACTTCTTTTCATCTATGTCTGTGTTGGGAACAAGGTCAAAAGTTAATCTTGGGGCTGGCCCAGTGGCGCGGTGGTTAAGTGCGCGTGCTCTGTTTTGGCAGCCTGGGGTTTGTAGGTTCGGATCCTGGGCATGCACTGATGCACTGCTTGTCAAGCCATGCTGTGGTGGCATCCCATATAAAGTAGAGGAAGATGGGCACGGATGTTAGCTCAGGGCCAATCTTCCTCAGCAAAAAGAGGAGGACTGGCATTAGATGTTAGCTCAGGGTCAATCTTCCTCACCAAAAAAAAAAAAAGTTAATCTGATTGAATATTTACAGTAACCCTCAGGTACCTAGCTTCAGTATCATACTGTATATTCTATGTTCTCATGTTTTGCCTTAGTTTAATGACAATCATAAGGTAAAAAAACTTTTGGAGGGCTTCTTTAAATGGTTTTGAGAAATCTTTTGGATCACTTGGTGGCTTTTTGAAAATCCAATCCAAGAATACTTGTTTTGCTGCTGTTTTTCCACAAGAGGAAAAAGACTTTCTTATTGTAAATGTCCCTATTGCAAACACAGGTGTTAGAGATGAAATCGCTGGTCTTTTTTTTTTTTTCCTGCTGCTCTCCAAGTAACTATCCATTTCTTCAAAAACTGACATTGTTATTTACAAAGGCTTTAAGTGTTTAGTTCTTGTTCTCTTGTCTTCATATCTTGAGCTGAGAGCCTTTAATCTTTTGCCTCAGAAGAATCTCATTGGTCAGTTCTTGGGAATAAGACCATTATTTTATGAATATCAGTCTTGTTAGAAACTCCAGCTATTAACTGACCCTAGTACCTTTAAGGCCCACTTCTTTCCTTTGATCTTGCTAAGCAGTAACAAAATCTTTAGTACTTCACTACCTACTAATAATACTGAGAGCTTATCTGAAACTAGACGTCCTTTCTCCACAGTACTGTTGTTCTCTAGTGCAGCATTTCTCATACTTTTATGTGCATATGAAATACCCAGGAATCCAGTTAAAGTGTAGATTTCTGACTTAGGTCTGGGGTGAAGCCAAGATTCTGCATTTCTAACAAAGTCCCAGGTGATGCTCATGCTGCTGATTCCTGGATGAGACTGAGTACTAGGCTACCCACTTGTTATGAAAGAAGTGGCTAAGCTGTGGTCAGGAGCTAAAGAGGCCTTTGGGAGACAGGAGTGTGGCTTTGGGAGGCTAAGCATTGTGGAAATATGAGAGAAGGAGGGCCATAGGGCCAGGTAATAATGACACCTGCATGCATTATATAAGAACATGTCAAGCAGACTAATTGGGAAATTTGTTTGTATTTGTATACCTCCTACTGTAAGAGTTATAAAAAGCACATAGGTGTCATTAGTTCTGGGCTCTTTTTACACTGCCACAGCATGGCTTGATAAGTGGTGCGCTGGTCCGCACCCGCGATTCGAACCTGTGAACCCCAGGCCGCCAAAGCAGAGTGTGCAAACTTAACCACTATTCCACCAGGCCAGTCCCAGTTCTGGGTTCTGATGTTGGCAGTGATAATAGCTGTGACTTTGATGAAATTATTTTACAAGGATTCAAGTGCCTTGTTCTATAAATATAAAACAAAGGAGGTGGATTAGATGGTTTTGTTTCCTAATCTGAGGACTCGGATATCAGGGCTCTCCAAATGTAGCAATAGGAAACTGATTTTCAGTTATTTGAAAAGCATAAAAGAAAATGTATATTAACTTGTGATAAGGCCCTTAATAAATGCACTCTGCGATGTCCATGTATGCCTAAAATTTTGGTAGTTAAAAAATAACCCACCAAATTTGGCAACTTCTGGAATACTTAAGATCTAAGTCCTTCCAGATCATAAATTGTATCATAGAGGTTGGCAGGGTACTGTAACTCTGACTTTTTCATGGTGAATCAAATAGAAGATTGTTTATATGCATTAAAGTTTTCTTCTTTCAAGACTCTACAGCAGATTCTTGTGATTCATGGGGCTGAGACCCTTTAAGAATGCTAAATCCGGGGTTGGCCCGGTGGTGTAGTGGTTAAGTTAGCGTGCTCTGTTTTGGCGGCCCAGGGTTCATGGGTTCAGATCCCTGGCACAGACCTACACATTGCTCATCAAGCTATGCTGTGGTGGCATCCTGCATACAAAGTAGAGGAAAACTGGCATACATGTTAGCTCCGGGACAATCTACCTCAAGCAAAAAGAGGAAGATTGGCAACAGATGTTAGCTCAATCTTCCTCACACACACAAATTATTAAAAAAAAAAAAAAAGAATTCTAAATCCTTAAAACTAGCAAGCATATAACCTCAGTTTCTCCAACTCTAAAATGGAGATAAGAATGTTTATCTGAGTTGTTGTGTCAGGTTTAAGTTAGGACAAAGCCTTTTTGAGTTTCAAATTTGGGTCAGATTAGTTAGGTTCCTCTTTAGCATAATCCACCTCACTCTGAATTCTGGGGTTATTCTACTTAACATCTCAGCAAAGTTAAGTTTCCCACTGTCAAGAACCTATTTTTTTTTGCTGAGGAAGATTGGCCCTGAGCTAACATCTGTGCCCATCCTTCTCTATGTTGTATATGGGATGCTGCCACAGCATGACTTGATGAGCAGTGTGTAGGTTCGTGCCCAGGATTCGAACCTGTGAACCCCTGGCTGCTGAAGCGGAGTGCGAGAACTTAACCACTACGCTACTAGGCCGGCCCCTTAAGAACCTATTTGAGTTCAAATTTGCAAATGAGAAGTATTTAGTCCTCTTTCTTTTTGCCTTGTTCAGATTTGAATGATTACCAATAGTGTTGGAGGAGTAGCGCAAGGCAGGAACTATGACCTAGGTTCCAATCCTTTAACATAATTTCATCTTTGTTTGTATATCATTTGTAAAATTTGTAAAAAAAAAAAAAAAAAATCTGCCATAGTTTCTGTGGTTGTGGAGATAAAATGAAAGAAAATCTGATGTAAACAATAAATTGCTATATAAATGGAATCAATTTTTACCATTTTCTTTTTTGCAGGTTTACCTCAGTGCATATGTATGATCTCTCAGAATTCAGTTCTGAAATTTACAGGTTAATAACACTTTACATTAGTATACTACAGTTTACTAATACTCATTTAATACTCATAATCTTGTAGGAAGCTGGCAAAGATGGAAGTAGAACTCATCAGATTTTGCTATTTATTCTTTTTGACACTGCCTATTAATTTGTTTTAAATATCAAGAGCACAGACATTGGATAATAGTAAGTCACCAGAATCCTATGGTATCCCAATGGGTCAGCTTTTCTCAAAACGTCTAGGTTTCCTCAGCACAGGGAAGGCTTCTTAGGTGGAAAGTGGCTGCCCTGTGACTTGTGGGGAAAAGTACCAACCCTAATTTACTATATGGACACCCAGTCAAGTGAGCAGGGCAATCTCACTCACAGAGAACTCTCATCAAATCACCCTCTACAACTGGCCCTAAAATTCTGATCAGCTTTGGCTCAAAATGTAATACAGAAAACCAAATCTAGTCAAAATAGAAGACAAATTAGCTGGTAAATTTTGTTAGCATAATTTGTACCACACAATCTGGAAAAGTTAGTGTCTACCTAAATCTTTTAGACCTCCAGGATAATTCACAAACGTTTATAGACTTAGAAACAAAATACCCATTGCTTTTACTTTATGTCATGGGCCCTCACTGCCGCTTTCTTATTTGGGTTTCACCCTCTTCAAATCTGATATTCTTAAAATGTGGAGTTCAAACTGGATACAATTCAAAACAAAACAAAACAGCCTAATACAAAGACTAATAAAAGGATTATTTTAAATTTTCCGCCAGGTTACACATGGGTTAAGCAACTGTTATTTACTTAAGGATAAAAAGGTTAATTAAAATTGTAAATGATTCTTTTAGAATTAAGTCTTAAAATTACTCTGTGAAGGGCCGGCCCCGTGGCTTAGCGCCCGCTGCGCTGCTGGTGGCCCCGGGTTCGGATCCCCGGCGCGCACCGACGCACCGCTTCTCCAGCCATGCTGAGGCCACGTCCCACATGCAGCAACTAGAAGGATGTGCAGCTATGACATACAACTATCTACTGGGGCTTTGGGGAGAAAAAATAAATAAATAAATAAAATTAAAAAAAAAAAATTAGTCTGTGAAAGTGCCTTGAAAGGCATAAAAATCTACGAATAGATGGTGTTAGCTTTCTTACTAATTTAATTTTCAGGCTCTCCTAGAATTAGAGAAATCCAAGCTACTTTGACTTTTCAAAATTCTGCGTTATAAACACACATATTTTTAAAAAGATAAATAAGCCATTGAAATAATAAAAATGCCCATTACGGAAGCTGTCACTATCAAATTAAAAATCGTTTTTTCTTTTTTGGTGTTGTGTCACAGTTGATCTTAACTATAGTAACACCAAAAGCAAAAACAACCTGAAAGTCTAATTTTGAGGCACCCTTTTGTTTCTGCTCAGGCCCACCATCGTCCTTGTTAATGTCTGTCTTTTTTTTTGCCACAATTAGAGGACAGAGAATTAAACCTTAACTTTTACTGTTTCCACCAAGTGAGTGTAAGTGCACCATAACTTTTTTTTTCCCTCATATCCTTTTTTGAACAAGGCACAATGTAAAAAAAATCTAAAATTAACAGGGCACGTTTTTCTTGTTCAAAGCCATCACGGGACAGTTTGCAATGGGGTACAAGTTGCATACCATCCCAATCATCTTTATACCTTCGGAGGCAATTCTGGCTTAATACAATGCATATTTACATATGTGTAGCCTAGCGGTTGCCTAGAAAGAGGTTTTTTTTGGGGGGGGGGGTAGGTGGGAGTGCGGGTTGGCCCAAACTTATAGCAAAGAGTACCAACAGTCAAAAACATGCAGCCCTCTGCCCAAACCCACCCAGTCGTACTCGCTCGTTGTCGATATCTTCTTTATTTTTTCCCCAAACGCAGCCTTTTCTGTAGCGGATGGCAAGAACGCCAGCGAGCGCCCAGGAGACGCGGCCTTTTTACTACACCCAATTAAAGCAGCAAAAAGAAGCTGACCCGCGGGCTGGATCAGTATGTATAAACCAATCCGCCTAATCCAGGGAGTAGTCCTCCAGGGTGAACCGCGAATCCTTTCGAGTGGTTGTAGCAGCCCGTCTCCGTAGCAACCGGCCGCCGCACCTCTCCAGCGCCGGAGCCCGGATGTTGTGGGGATCGAGGCCGCCAGGCCGGGCTTCCCGCAGCCTGCCCACGGCGGGCTGCGCTCCTCTTCGGGAGTCGTAGTTCTTCTCTCCGCCGCCGCCGGCCCTGAGGCGCGGGCCGGACTACGAGTTCCGGCATGCGCTGCGGCACCCCGCCGGCCGCCGCCTCCTGGCTGCGGACGCCTGCGAGCAGGTTGTTTTTATGAGGCGTCACTGCGCTTGGAGCTGTGACCGCCGCCACCGTGACAGCCGGCGCAGTCGGGCGGAGGTGGCGCTGCCCCTTCAGGTACGGCCCCGGACGCGTCTGGATCCCCAGAGAGGAGTCGGGGCCGACTGTCGGGGCCCTGGCCGGTACCCGCGGCTTAGCCGCCTGGCGGAGGCAGCCGCTGAGTCTCCTCTAAGGCGGGGGCTGCTCGGACGGTGGCTTGACCCCTGGCGCCTGGCATTTGCGGCCGCGCGGGTGGCCTCTTCGGAACGCGAGTCTGCAGCTCCGGCGGCTCGAGCCGGCCCCTGAGGCGTCCGGTCGGGTGATTCGGCTGCCTCCGACCCACGCGTACAGACCGAGCGGTGCTCCAGGGGTGCGGGGTTCTGACGGCCGGGGGGACGGACCCTCCTTCCTTCACTGGGCTGGCTTGGGGCGCTTCTCCGTTCTGATTGCTGAGAATCCATATGGTAAGATGTTATGTGCGTCACTCTGCCGGGTTTTCAGCCGGCCCATCTTTTTTGGTGACGTTGGAGCCCTGTGATGCCAGGAATAGAAAGATTAAATATTCAATAATGAAGCTGCGATTTCTGCTCGCACGCCAGGCTAACAATGATGAAATCCTTCTCCTTCCTCCCCTCTACTGGGCCCTTTAGCGTCGGTCTTCCTAATCGATAAGTCCTCCGTAGCAGCTGTCCTCACAGTGCCTTGTACGCGTTACATGTTTCTTTTTGTTTAATGAATCCAACTCTTTGCCACTGGGAGCGCCAATTTTAACGAACTCGGCCAATTGAGGTACTTGGTTGAGTGGGTGAAATTTGCACTGCTTCACTCCAGCTTTGTTAAAAAACGGAGTGGAACTTTCTTTCAGCTCGAAGAGGTAACTACTTCAGTACTGCGAATTTGAAGAGATTGCCTCCTCCAGTAAGGTCGCATCCACTGGATAGAACTTGAAATGTCACTCTCAGCGCATCATGTCTTTGGCTTAAAGTTTGACTCTTTTTAGGCCCCGCATTCCTCAGGGGGATATTTTTCAAACTTTGGACGCTAGTGTGAATGGTTTACTATTCTTTCCTCGGCTCTGATCGTAAAGGGGAAGGGACGGAGAAATTGAGGGTATTATTGTAATACGTAATGTTTAACGCTTTACCCTAAGAATGGGATTCTAATGAAAGAAGCTACTAAAAATCATTCTCAAATAATATTTAAGGATGTAGGAAATACTAATTTTTAAATGAAAACAGGTTAGAAAATGGTGTAATTCTTGTTTTGTATACTAAACTATAAAAGTAGAAGCGATTATGTATCTATTAGAAATAAGACTCAAAGGACAGTCATAAAAGTATGGGGTGGTATAAGTACAAATGGTTTTTTCATTATATTTGCTGGTATTTTCCAAATTTTCTGCAGAAGAAATTTAATTTAAAAAAAGGATACAGGTGCAGCAATTCCAGTTATATAGACTCTTTAAACTTTAAAAAGCAAATAAGCAACAACAACAAAAAACATAGGCAAGAACCCCTCATACTGCAACCATAGACTATATGAATAACAAATATAAATATAATTATTTGTCGAGGAAGGACAAGAAATGCATGAGTTGGACTGGAAAGGAAAAAAAACCCCCAGATATGACAATAATTCTTAGCATTTATACATCTCATCTTATTTTGATCTGTTGTCACTTTATACAGTAAAATCAAAGACAGTTAAGGCAGTGTAATCTTGATTATTTCTGTAACTCCACCAAGTCACAAAAGATGGGCATATTAATTTTAAAAGATCTGGATATAGCAGAATTTTTTATTAATTGTAAGCATTCGCCAGTGGAAATAAAGAAGTTAAGCAATTATTATAAAATGAGGCATTTTAAGCTTTTTTTCATTGAGTCATTTTGAGTACTGTGTTTGTATGTCTGATATTTTGGACTGTGTTTATCTTTATTTTCTATTATGGATATGTTGGATATGAATGGGTAAGTAGCATATTATTTAGCCCACATTTTATTTTCTCTGGCAAAGAAAGAGCCACGTAGTTCTTTGATAGGAATATTCTGTGTATTTTTGCAACTATCAATCTTGGAAAATTGAGGTTTACTTCAACTCCAAGTGTCCATTAACCTTTAATAAAATATCCATTCTGAAGCTTTTTTTGTTTTTCAAGCTGTAGTACTCATACTTTGTTTTCTTAGGTTGTCTTCTTTGGAGCTTTGCTTCTCTCCTCAAATTTCAATTTCTTTTCAATGTTTTCTACCTTTTACTTTTGTATATTTTGTGTACTGTGTTGGCTCAATATCTGATTGGATATTTGGATCCATTTAGGAGGACATAAGGAACATTGATAATTGATTAACATGTCTGATTTACTAACTGGGTTCCACAGTATTATTGTCTAGGTTGTGTAATTGTATTCTTATGTAAGTTAAATAAAGATTTTTAAAAATTAGGTATGAACTGCTAAGATTGTAGAATTAGTTTCTGACATGTAAAGAATATGGACACAGCGTCAGGGCCTCTTAAGCCCAGGGTATATTAAAACAGAAAATGCAGACTCATCTAACAATGCAGAACTACTAGAGGCTGAATTGTTTTTGTGCTTGTGTGTGGTTAAGTTGAGGAAGTTACTATATTGTAAGTGATAACTTACATTTTCAAGAATTTTCTTCCTGGCATTTCTGTGGTTTTGACTAAATTAAAACAGTTAAAATATATGGGTCAGTTTCAAAGGTCATGTCCAAAGTATTGCACCAGATAAACTAGAAAAAAACTCTCAATTTGAGTTCTAAGATGAAATTTAGCCCTAATGTGAGGAGGATTGCAACTAACTGGTAAATATAGGGATTTTTTTTTTTTTTTTTGAAAGGGTTTTGAATGTGTGGAAATCTGTTTAAGGGTCTTTGGGGTTTTCTGAAGGAAGTATTAGGAAATGAGTAAGGTGAGTTAAAGATTTTCCTCTGTCATCACAGGAAGTCAGAAATCTAATTTTTCTGTAGTATTTGTCCATAAATCACTATCCTGAAACCTTACTTCTGGTTTATATTGCCAGCATGATGAAATGTAAAAAGAGCATTGGATTGGGAGTCAGGATGTTTAATGATGTTGAGCAAGTAATTTAACTTCTCAATCTCTATTGTTGCTGTTTGTACGTTGTAGTAAAGTAATAGCCAGTTGCCTTACTTCATGGGATATTTATGAAGATCAAATCAGATATGAAAATTATATCACTTTTTAAGTAGCAGAGTGACCTACCCATGCAAAGCATTATTGGCCTGCATAAGTAACATTTACATAAAGCATATTACATATTTTGAAGTGTGATGACAATATCATATATACTTTTGGACTGGGAAGTTTGATGGAAAAAAGTCAAATGGGATCCTCATTTGACTTTTTGGTAGAACTTTTTGACTTCTAGGTTGAAAAAAACCTAGCCCCTCTGCTGACTGTGACTTTATACTCTGCTGCATTAAAAGTCCTGAAACGGCAGTGTGATTTTATGGTTGGGCTTTTAATTTTGGTTTTGATTTGTTTTAATCACACATTTAAAGTATAAGGAAGATGAGCAGTCTAACTTAACACTAGGAAGTGGATGTTGTTTTTAATGTTCTAAAATGGTACTTTAAGTTGATTTCATGAACAGTGTGCTGACATTGAATATGAAATCCCAAGTCCTCAGAGAGATGTGTTGCATGTGTAAGCATTGGTCTTTCAGGGCAAGAAATAGCTTAGAGCTTAGACGCCTCCTTCTGGGGAAGTCAACTCTGCCTATTACAACATCTGACCCTTGAGATTAACCTCGTTAGGTTGACATGTAGAACATTCAAGTAGAAAAGTCATTTAGAAACTTGTAAATCAATTCTGAGGACTTTATGAGAGTAAATATAAGTGAAAGTAAAAGGCAAAGAAATATATAATGTATCATGGATTGGTAATGACTGCTTATGTGATTAGTTTATAACTCAAATAACATCTTTACTAACATTTTTTCTGATATTACTACTAAAAATTAACAATGGATGTATATTTAATTATCCTGTACTTTAAGAAATGGAAAACTGAATAAAAATGTATGAAATCCCTTTGTTTTCCTTCTTTCCAGCTTTTTTACCAAAATGAAAAGTAGAAGATAGTTGTAAAAAAATTAGCGTGGATTATCCTTTTGTGAAAAGTATGTTTAAAATAAAAAATATAGATATATGATGAATATAGATTTTTTAACAAGTAAAAACAAATTTTTTTTTTTAAATTTTGAGAATAGAAGAAAGCATCAAGCCAGAACCCAGTAGTTTTACTTTTTTATTTATCCAAAAAAGGGAAAAAGGGGCCACCAGGGGCTTACAGTGTGCAAATGAGGGCAGTATGGAGCCTAGTCAAGGTCATATATTTGTTGGCTCTTGCAGGCTTTTCCAAAATTAAGATATAACAATCTTGGAAAGTCAGAATTTTTCTCAGAATGAAATACCTGGTGAAAGGAATATTTCCATTCTAATGGGAATCTTAATTTCCCTCCAGCGTTTTGCATTCATATTGTTTACTCTGTTTATTTCAAACTTTTTATCAAAGGAGTGGCTTCTTTTAGATTGAGGCAAAAAGGGATGTTTTTATCTTCACATATGACAGTAGTTGCTTTTGTTTCCCAATTTGAAGGATGTTACCTCATAGAAGGAAACTTGTGAAAAATTGTGTATTGACTCACTTCTTGCAGAATTTATTTTCTAGATCAAAAAGTTAATCTGCTGTAATTTACTACTCCTGTTTGAGATTTTTTTCTAGATACTTATCTTTAGTGATAGATTTCAGAGTTTTAAGTGAAATTCTACTCCGTTAGAACTAGGCGAGCCTGCTTACAGTAGATAGGTTATCTTTGTACCCACTTACATGATGAATATAATCAAGAGGCAGGACAGCTGTAGGACCCACTCTTGATGCCACAGTTGCTGCACCATGGACTCATCAAAGCCTTGGGTTATGCTGTCTTTTCTCTAGGGCCAGTTTTCTAAATAGACTTCTGATACCTCAAATAGTAAACATTTTAACGGGACTCCCTTACGTCCTGTAACTTGTCTTGAAACTGGTCATCCAGAAGATGATTGGATTTGTATCAGTCATTCACTATACTTAAAATTGGGTTTGTCTTTTTATTTTAAAAAATATTTATTTTTTTCTGCTAATTATAAAGATAAATGCTCGTTGAAAATTTAGGTGACACATGTAATTTTAGTATTTTTAGATGGGAAAGACTCTAAAATTTTAATATATTGCATATAGATTAATATAAGTAGGGTTTTATTATACATATTCTGACATCCTTTTTTCACTTAATATGTAATTAATATCTTTCCATGTCAAGGCATGTTGTTACTTTATTTTTTATTTATTTTTTTATACAAAGAACTTTTTTTTTTTTTTTGTGAGGAAGATCAGCCCTGAGCTAACATCCATGCTAATCCTCCTCTTTTTGCTGAGGAAGACCGGCTCTGAGCTAACATCTACTGCCAATCCTCCTCCTTTTTTTTTTCCCCAAAGCCGCAGTAGATAGTTGTACATAGTTGCACATCCTTCTAGTTGCTGTATGTGGGACGCAGCCTCAGCATGGCCGGAGAAGCGGTGCTTCGGTGCGCGCCTGGGATCCGAACCCCGGTCGCCAGTAGCAGAGCGCGCGCACTTAACCGCTAAGCCATGGGGCCTGTCCTACTTTATTTTTTTAATGGCTGCATTAATTATAGATATTATAAATTTTAATTTCAATAAATTCACGCTTGGTAGACATTTTACTTTCTAATTTTATATTATAAAAATTGTTCCATCAACCATTTTTAAACGTGTGTATATTTTCATACTCATCTGAGTATTTCTGTCAGATAAATTCCTAGAAATGAAATAGGTAGAAAATGAAATGGAATTGGTAGGTCACAGAGTATCGGTCTGTAAAATTTTATGACCAAGTTACTCAAAAGATAATAATAATATCATTTCCACTGTTTACAGTACCTATTTTCCTATATCTTTTCTACCTATGTTTCTAACCTACTAACCTGTTATACTTTGTGAATCGGTTGGGCATTAAAATAATCTTGTTTCTCTTTGTGTATCTTTGGTAGTAAGGGTGAGCATTTTTTTCTTATTTATAAGCCATTTTTATGTCTTCTATAAATTGCTTACTCATGTTACTTGCTAAATTTTCTATTCAATTTTTAACCGTTTTCTTGATGATTTATTGGTGTACTTTAAGTGTTTTGAAAACTCTTGTCATATATGTCACAGGTATTTTCCCAGTATATCATTCATATTTATTTATAGTGACTTTTAGCAAACAAGTTTATGATTTTTATATAATATCTTTTCCTGACGATTTCTGGGTTTTGTGTAAAGCATAGAAAAAGATCATCTTTACCCCAACATTGTAAAACTATTTTCCATTTTCTCTGAGTTCTTTTGTGGTTTCATTTTGTACATCTAAATCTTTGAGCCATGTTTTTACCAGGTAGTCTTAAAGTTTTGTGAAGCCTTATGTTAATAATGCTGATCTTTCACAAGGCAAACGAGATGACAGCAGTCTGCAAGTCTTCTGTAACATCACATTTACGAAGTTTAATGGAGGCTGTGATTCTGGAGTGATGCAACTTGGCAAAAAACTGCTTTTTTTTTCCCTTTGGGAGGCAGGAGAGGGAGAAGGATGAAATTTGCTTTCTTTTTTAATTCAAAAGCATTTTATGTGAAAGTAGCTCTTACCTTTCTGCATCTCTTTCATCCTCTAGCTTTCACACCAACCACAGGAAGCTTTTGTGCTGTTTTGAGCATCTAAAATGGTAGCCAGCACTTAGTTCCATATTCAGAATTGCCTGTCAAATCTTTTGTCCCTTGATGCTGTTTGGAAAGCAACTTAGTTTGGTCTTTGCTTGGTGAAAATATGTTGCAGGATTTATCTGCTGTAACAGTTTAAAAGCCCTACAAAAACTTATTCTTTTTCAAATAAAGGGTTTACCTGACCATTCTAGCCAATAAGCCTTGGAATCAACTTCCCTGGGGTAGTATTTTTGTTTCCAACAGCACAAAGGCCTGGTGGGTACTAGGCACTCCTAAGCTAGGCTTATTTGTTGCTAGAGTTTGGGGATTGAAATAAGGTCAACATTGTAGATGGAAAAATAAGTATAAATGGACCCTTTGCTTAATATCAGACTATTTTGAAAAGAGAAAGCAACGCAGTGGAAGATTCTTCCTTCCCACAATGCACAGGGTTGAAGACCCCAAAATTCCCAAAAGAGACACATTACTCATGATTTAGCTCCAGAAGTATTTATGTCAAAATACTTTTTAAAATGTGAATTTGTGCCAAATTACCATAAAGCATAGTGACAATAACAGTCTTAGATGCTTAGACAGTAAAAGTCTTAGATGACTTTTTTCCTGCATCACTAGTTTTCATTTTGATAAAAACCCATCAACAACCTAAACTTCCATTAATAGGGAAATGAACTATGATAAATATAGTTTTATGATGTAGTCATTAAAGTTATTTTTGAATAATTTTTGAAACGTTATAAAATTTGTTAAACACCTAAGTGGAAAAAGTAAGGTAGAAACTTGTTGACCGCAATGCTTATATAAAATGTATGGATGGATATATCCCAGGTGCATTTAAATCAAATTTGCAGCGAATTTAAACTGTACTCCTGCTATTGAGGAAGACTTTCTTTGCCCATGCTTTCTGTTGCCTTTGTACACGCTCTTTGTTTTGCCTGAAATGCCCTCACCACTCATCTGCAAGTTTTACTTCTATTTGTACTCACCTTGTATGTTGCCTGCCTAATCCTCGAAATCTATTTTGAGCCCTAAAGGATAATAATTAAAATAAAAGGGTTTACAACAGTGCTATATATAGTCGGTGCTCAAAAAATATTTGTTGAATGAATGAATGAATTTATCTTATTGCCAGAAGGGTGGAAGCAACTTATAGAGTTAGATAAAACGCAGCAAGGTAACAAAAGTAGGAGAGGATAATGAGACAAAGGCAACATACAGGTGGGAATTATAAAATGGAACCAAGAATGAAGATAGTACTCTACACAAAATATATGCTGTGACGTCCTATATTCTTATTAAGGCTAGCTATTAAGAGAGAAAACTCTTAAGTTACCTAAGCCAACTACTCAGGATAAGCTCAGTTATTCTGACACTAAAATCAGAAAGAAAGAAATTTCTACTGATGGTCCTTCTAAAGAAGATGCTTCAAGATGTGGTGAACTGTGTGTTTACTCACAGTTTCAAGCTACAAGGTAATGAGTCCAGTAGCGCTCTTTTTTGGTGGCTTGTTAATGTAGATCAGTGGCATCACAACAAAGCAAAGTGTAGGTTGGTGTAAGGTTAAGGCATGGCACTTTTGTGGGGCTGTCTGCTACACAACTGAAGAGAGTAAAATGCCTTTGGAGAGGGGCCAGCCCCATGGCATAGCGGTTAAGCGCGGGCTCCGCTGCTGGCAGCCCGGGTTTGGATCCTGGGCGTGCACCGACACACCGCTTGTCAGGCTATGCTGTGGCGGCGTCCCATATAAAGTAGGGGAAGATAGGCACAGATGTTAGCCCAGGGCCAGCCTTCCTCAGCAAAAAGAGGAGGATTGGCATGGATGTTAGCTCAGGGCTGATCTTCCTCCCAAAAAAAAAAAAAAATTTGCCTTTGGAGAGATCTGAAATAGACTTCACTGTCTTTAATAGTATATTGAGATCATCTTCAATATTACGTCAGGAAGCGTGGTCTCCTAATAGACACAAAACAGTATCACTGGGGCTGGCCTGATGGTGTAGTGGTTAAGTTTGGTGCGCTCCGCTTTGGCGGCCAGGGTTCGTGGGTTCAGATCCCAGGTGCGGACCTACACCACGTGTTAGCCATGCTGTGGTGGCGACCCACATACAAAAGAGAGGAGGATTGGCACGGCTGTTAGCTCAGGGTGAATCTTCCTCAGCAAAAAACACAAAAAAAGCAAAAAACAAACAGTATCACTATCTCTGACTGCTGAAAGTAAGATGAAGTGATGCAGAGGCCAGCTCCAGCTGGAGACTTTAATCTTTTTGCTTAATAGATTCTGTTAGGCTTTGGTAAGAGGTCCTTTTAGAGCTGAGGCGTAGAGTAATGGGTCAAACCACTGGAGTAATGTGGCATTAGGCATCATCAAATTTTCCTTCCTTGCTAAGGGAGATTTTTTAATAGGAAGCTAGCTGTGGGTAAAATTGTTAGATAATGGTAGCTTTCTTAAGCTTTTCTACTTTGACTGCTTCATGATGGTGGTTAGTGATTGTATTGGCCCTAAATCCCTTTTGAAAATAGGCAGGATTTAAAAATATTTGTAATTATGGTAAGTTTAACAGAGGCAAGTTTAGAGGTGGGGCTAGATCTGAAATTAGACCTGGAGCTCATTACTATTTCTGATCCTTTAGTTTCTGATCTGAGTTAATGCTTGCATGTCCTTTACTGTAGATAAGATAGAATGATAGATTAGAGATGAGAGAGTAATAAGTATATATTGTATGACTTATTTCTGACTAGTAGAGACCAATTAAAATTTTTATGCTATGATAAAGACATTAAAATTGGAGCTCTGTATCAAAGCTATGAACTTAATACTAATTAGTAAAGTAACTCAAGGAAAAAAGTAATATAAGCTACCATTAAGCAAGTTATGCTAAGAAATACAAAAGTTATGCTAAGAAGTAAGAAGTAAATGCTGTAGATTCAGGGAAATGAGAGATCAGTGTATCAGAAATAGTGATCTAGGAAAACTTCATGGAAGAGGGCTGAGCCTTAAATATAGAAATCAGAAGAAAGGAAGGAGGAAAGCATTCCAGGATGTGTGACTTAAGTAAGTGAAGACATAGAGGTAGGGCTGTGCATTCTGTGTTCAAAAGATGGAAAGTAAGTAGATTACTTTGACCAGGTGAGATAGTTCAGGAGGAGAGCTAGTAGATGGCAAGGTAGGTTAGAGCCAGATAGTGGAAGCTTTTGGATGTCATCCTAAGAAGTTTGGCTCTATTGTACAGAATACTTATTCTCAAGATCCGGGGGAAACTTTTGAATGGGAAGAAAAAAAAGTCCTAATATTTGGAATAAGTATTGTATATAACATGCAATCAATTTCATCTTTGCCTGTATGTAAGCGTTTGGCGTGGTTGTGTGTGTTTAGGGAGGGACCAAGGGAAGAGTCGAAAAATGGCACTATAGCAAGTGATGAGTACCATAGTAATTAAAAGAGCATTGTTTGGTGCAGGAATATAGATCAGGGGAAAAGAGTAGAGACTACAGAAACTGATCCATAAATGTATGGTACTTTATATGGCAAAAACTGGCATTTTAAATCATAGAAAAAGTATGGAATATTCAATAATCAAGATAATTTCTACCTCACACCAAAAGGGAAAAAATCCAGATGCATAGATTAAACAGCCAAATATAAAAGCCAAAACTCTGAAAAAGAAATAGTAGAAAATATAAGAGAATAATATAATCTTGGGAGTGGGGAAAGACTTTCTAAAGCAAGATATAAATTATAGATACTATAAAGGATACCCTATTCTCCATCCTCTATATTTGATTGCATAAAATTTTAAAACATATCTATGATAGAAGATATTAAAAAAAAAAGCATGCTGGAAGAAAATATTTGCGATGGATATGACAATGAATTCATTCATGACCCAATTTAGAAAGAACTTCTGCAAATCAATAAAGACAGCCTAATAGGAAAGTGAACATGTGAACATTAGATAATTTATTAGAAAAAGAAATAAGGATAGCCAATAAACATAGGAAAAGATGTGCAACCCCACTAAGTCATCTGGGAAATGCAGATTAAAATAAGATGTTTTTTTTTTGCTTATGAGATGATCAGAAATTAAAGGCGGTGGTTATTCTGTTGGTAAGGTTGTAGAGAAATACGTATCCTCATATGTTGCTGGGAGGCCTTCCCTAACAACCTTATCTAAAATTCTAATCCCCACCCCCCACTCCCTGCGTTCAGTTTTTCCCCTGCTTTCTTTTTCCCCACAGTACTTGCCATCAACTGGCTTACTACATATTCTGCTTGTTTGTATCACTATCACTTACTAGAATATAAACTCTCTTCAGGTTAGGGTCTCCCCCACCCCCATGCCATATTCCCGGTACTTGGACCAGTTCATGGCAAGTACTAGGTGGTCAATAAGTATATACTGAATAAATGAATGAATGAGTGAATGTAATGTTTGTGTTCCAGATCAAGATAAATATTTGTCTTTTAAAATACTTCTGTAGGGTCTAAAAGTCTAAAAGTAGAGTATAAAGGACATTTTTAAAGTTTTCATTAGTTGGGATTTTGGATCCTCTTCTGTTTCTCAAATGAAGTGTGATTTAAAGCAGGCATTTTCATATCCTTTTGGGGAGATGAAAGCTCCACAGCCTTTAAAAAGCATTAAAGAAATAGGTTCTTGAAAGCTATCTAGACTGCTTCTTTCATCTTGGATCACATTTACAGTACAGCAGCACTTTTGGAACCTTTGCTGACAGCCCATTGGTTGGCTTAAATTGGAATTATAGACGTGTGGGAGAATAATGCCCCCATTCTTCTCCATCATTTCAAATTCTCAAAGATATGATGATAGAAACCTTACCTTTTCCATAGTAAAATGTAGCTACTCAGGAATGATGAGGGGCACCATCGTAACAGGTAACATTCACTGCAGTTGTACTTATGAGGTAAAATTAATATTGCTGCTGTGTTACTAATTTTGACAACTGCCACCTAAAGTGTTTTAAAATTAAATCTTTAGCCAATAACTCTCCCCTAAATTCAGTCTCCAGCTGCCTACTTGATGTTTCCACTTGGATGTGGTAATAACTGTTTCAAATTTAACATGCCCCAAACCAGTTTACCAATTTTCCTTTCATAATCTGCTGCTTTTGAAGTCTTCCTGTCTCAATGGCCATTCCATTCTTGTATTTGCTTAGGCCACTGGTCAACCTTCATACCCTGTATTCAATACATCAGGAAGTCCTGTTGGCTGTACCTTCAAAATATATGTATAAATTGTCCACTTCTCACTGTCTTCATTGCTGCCACCCTGGTCCAAACCACCATTGCACTCACCTGGATTATTGTAGTAGCTTTGCAAATGGTCCTCCTGCTTCTGCCTTTGCTGCCTCACAGTGCTGTCTCAATAAAGCAGCCAGGGTGATCTTTCTATTCCTATCCTCAAAATTCTTCTGTGACTTTTAGTTTTACTCAGAGTAAAAAGATGAAGTCTTAGGCTCTGTAAGGCCTTGCATGATCTGTCTCCCACCCCATTCTCTCTCTGTCCTCATCTCTTCTACTTTCCTGCTACACGAAGGCCTCTTTGCTGTTTCTCGGAGATGCAGGCTTGATTCCAGCTTTGTACCTGCTGTTTCTTTGGTGTGAAATCCTCTTTCCTCACTTAACTGCATAATGATTCCCTCACCCATTCAAATATTTGCTCAGATATACCTTCTCAATGAAGCTTTCCTTGACCATTCTTTTTAAAATTAAGCCCCTCCAACCCAGCATTTTCTATTCTCGTTTCCCATGTTTTCTCCATAATAGGAAATATACCATCAAATATACTGTATGTTCTGCCTGTTTGAAAATATCAGATCTGTGGAATGCAAAATATCAGAGCCTGCATTTAAACAGACTGGAAAAGAGCATGGAGAACATGTGTTCTACTTATGATATGTTGTATTATGTTACTTTATGTGATCAGCAGAACTTGACAGGAAAAGGACTATAGCTAGAACTCTATCACAAAATGAATTTTATTATAGAAGTATGATGTTATAGAACTAGTACATGATAAACATTAATTTATTTTCTCACACTGGTAATATATGTTCATTATAGAAAAATCATAATATACTGATGAATACAAGCAGGAAGATAAAAATCATCTATACCCCTTTAAAGTTTTAATGGATTTATTTTAGTTTGATTCTTTGCATCCCACAGATCTAGGGCCCTTTAGTTGCTTCCTCATCTTAATATATGCCCTTTTAAAGATTCATATCTGATCTTCTTTTAACACTCCACTTGAAGCCAGGTACCCGAGGGTTACTGTAAATATTCAATAAGATTACCTTTTAATCTTGTTCCCAACACATAGATTAAAAGACGTTAATCTTATCAATTTACTGTTTTCTTGTTTAACCTGAGGGGTGACTCAAGGGCCACAAGGATTTATAAGCTTGTTTTACAGAAGAAAAAGAATGCCTTCAAGGAAGTTACGATCACCAGATAACCAGCCCCCAGCTGCATTGACCACCCCCCCAATTTAGATTGCCCAAGGGCTTATCTGGAGTGAAAGAAATATGGATTACCCCTTTGTTTCTCTGAAACTCCTCCTGCCAAGCCCCTTAGCCCTATAAAACCCCCTGCATTCTTCTCTTATGAAGGCAGATTTGAGAGAACCTATCCTCCCACCTTCTCATTTTGGCCAATTGGGGTAAACCTTTCTCCGTTTCCAAGCACTGGTGTCTCAGTGATTGGCACGAATTTGAGATTAAGAGGTTTGGTATGGCACTCATGCTAGCATAATTGCCTTTTGAAGAACTTTCATATTCTTTAATTTTTTTCTGCCTTTGTTTTTGCTCCATAATGCTTTTCCTGTTCTCTCCTGGGAAATCCTTCCACTGTCATCATAGCTTCCTTTTTTTTTTTAATGAGGAACCAGAACTTTATTTTTTGTGGTATCTTTCAATTTTTGAATTTTGGCAACTAATTCAGTTAAAAAACATGCTGTTTAGCATGTCTAAAAACCATTGCAACTTCGTTTATAAAGCCTTTTTTGACCATTCTCCTTTCCTTCTGCAGAGTTAATTGCTCAGTTGTGTTGTCCCATATGTCAACCCATATTTTTCAAATTGTTATAAAACAATTTGAATACAATAGTAACATATCACAAAGTTTTTTTTTAAATTTGTAAAAGCTGATTCAATGAGAAATTGGGATTTATATAGTCAGTTTAATAAGAAATGCTAAAATAAAATTGCTAAGGTATAAAATTGGTTAATATCCTATAGGGTATTCAGACTGTAGCCTTTGGGATCATCTGGACAGAAGAAATTTATTTCACTGTAATAGTTTTTTACAAGTTTACCTTTAAATTTATAGAGTTATGTCAAATTACTGTGTTGTACACCTGAAACTAATATAATATTGTATGTTAACTATACTTCAATTAAAAAATTAATTAATTTAAAAAATAGAGGTGTAAATCTCCTGGGCCCTAATCAGTTTTAAATAGAAAATCAAACAATCAGGTGACCTCAGGTGAACTTATTAGAAAATGCTCTAGCATGACATTAAAAGTCACACAATCACTTTTGTCTTATTTTAGATTTTGAATAATTTGTCTGAAACATGCTAATTTTTGTACTGTTAGTGACCAACCACCTCTTTATATCTTCTCTTTTTAAAATATTAATTTACCGGAGTTTCTAGAATCACTAATGGAAGATTCAGATCTATGTTTTTTTGCCCTGCTGTCATTTGAGCACTGGTTCCATGTTAAATTATCTGCAGTAGAGTTCTGTTAGAACACCAGCCATCAACTTGGATCTAATGTGTTCTCAGTATATGTGCAATAATAGAAGCATTTGTAAAACTTAAATGTATAGAACAAAGTCAGTAAGATACAATTCACTTTAATGAGCTTGGTTTTGAAGTTTAAATAGGAGTTTCAAATAGAAAGGGAGAACAAACCAGGTAGAGTGACCAATGTATACTGGTTTAGGGCTTGACTCTAGGTTATTGACAATGACCACAAGTTTCTAACCAGTCTCTGGTCTTTTTCTTCCCCTGTTTTAATCCAACTGAAGTATTACTGACTTGATTATTTTCGTAAAAGCTGTTTGATTATGTTCCTTCCCTGCTTGAAAATTTAAATCATTTCACGTTGCCAATAGAATAGACTTCATTTTGCTTGGACTCAGAGCTCTTCTATTCCCCACCACTTGGTTTCTTCAGCCATTCTTTTCACACCTTACCATTCATTGAAAACATAGGCTTTTACTCTTCTGTCTGTTCCCCCATTTGCTATTCTCTCAGTGCTTGACTTCTTCAGACTTTGAATTGGGTTCTCCTTTCTCTTCAGTTCTGCCTGGCCGAATTCTACATTTTCGTTTAAACACAGCTTTATTCATTCCAACAGTATGACTCTCTAGACTGTTCTAGCTCAGGAGGATCTCCTTGTCTTAAAATTTGGTTGTATTTGTTCATACAGGTATGCAAGCATATCCTATATGGTAAATCTGTGGGTAGGTTGTCTCAGTTTTACCTGGAATGCAGTAAGCCACTTTTCATCCTTGGGTCGCATATAGCACTTCCAATAGAATTATTAAAAGTGTGCCTGACATGTTAATATGTTTTTGTATTTTTAGACCTGAAAAATGTCTGAAAATTCCAGTGACAGTGATTCATCTTGCGGTTGGACTGTCATCAATCATGAGGTATGCTATTTAATACTTTTTATAAGGCAATTTGTAATATTACAGTGTTAGCAGTGATGTAAACTGGGTTCTTGAAGGCCAGTATTTTTCTACATTTAAGCATAAGGTTCCATTGTCTATAGCTTGGACGTTTTCCCAGCCATATTAAACTTCACTGCTGAAAACTCTTAATGAGCCAGCGTCTTCTACATTATTGTACATTGCTTTCCTCAGCTTTTGAGACGTTAGGCAAATATTTATTGAGTTTATTATTGGTCAGACCCTGTGCTTTACCTACATTTTCATAAAATTTTAAACAACTCTTTGTGATAGAGATTGTTTTCATTCTCCTTTCATAGTTGAGAAGACTAAAGCTTAGAGAGGTTAAGTAATTTGGCCAAGATTAAGTAAGTAGAAAATATCAGAGCCCGCGTTTAAACAGACTGGAAAGGAGCATGGAGAACATGTGTTCTACTTATGATATGTTGTATTATGTTACTTTATGTGATCAGCAGAACTTGACAGGAAAAGGACTATGGCTAGAACTCTATCACAAAATGAATTTTATTATAGAAATATGATGTTATGGAACTAGTACATGATAAACATTAATTTATTTTCTCACACTGGTAATATATGTTCATTATGGAAAATTATAATAAACTGATGAATACAAGCAGAAAGATAAAAATCATGTATACCTCTTTAAAGTTTTAATGGATTTATTTATAGTTTTCCTGTTTGTTTTTAGGATGTCTGTGTCTCACTTGTTTTTCTTCGTTAATAAAAATTTTAAATAGTATTTTTTACAATTGCTTTGATAATTTAAGATTTAGGCAGTTGGTTAGTCATGTCTTCTAGAAAACAACTTTAACAAGAAAATGATTGCTTTTTTCTGCAAGAAAGTTTCAGAATTTAATAGCAGCTGTACCAATTAAGATTGATGTGGTTTCTTTTTTCAGTGAATGACTTTTCTATTTTTAACCTGTTCTCTACGAAGCTTAAATCAACTCCCATAGCAACAACTTCTCCTTCAAGGATAATTAACAGTATAGGAGCAGGGCAGCTGTGGGAATCTTACTTGTGAGTCTTCAGTGTGAAGCAAGACTGCAAACCTCTCTGTCACTTAGCCAAGTGTGTCATTAGGGTATTCTCTATTAGAGGAATCTTGTCACAGAGTAGGTCATATTTGTACTTTCATCCCTTTTCCCTCCAAATCTAGTTTTAATCGAGTTCCACTCTTTCTTGCTTATGTCTCTTACATGTATTTCCTTTTCCTTTTCCGTTGTCACCATTCTGATTTAGGCCGGAACTGGTCTCCCCTGCAACCCCCAATCCACCCTGACCTTGCCTCTGTTTCTACTATGCTCAGCCCCAGAGTCTTACCTTCAGAATTCTCTTTAGGACTCAACTCAAAACCCACTCCTTTAATAAATTCTCTTAGTTTTTGCTGTTTTGAGTTATGTATATCAGGAGAACTCAGACCTTTCAATTTCATGGATTAGTAAGCTATAGGAAAAATTGAAGGAGGGGCATGGAGAGAGGCAGAGTCAATTTAGTGGTTAACTTTATTTTGCTAATTAAGATGAGAAAAAAAAACTCTTAAGATCCACTATTTTATTAAAGAAAAGACAGTGTGACATCAAAGTAGGAAGGACAACCTTGGAAGAATAAAGAAGTGTAAAATTTTGAAATTTATAAGGAAAGTTTACTCTGGTAATCTAATAGGTTCATTTTATTTCTTGCCATTAAATTTTTTTAGTTATACATTCCCATAATAAGTAGTTATTTCCATGTGGCTGTTTCTCTGAATAGGCTGTAAATTTGAATTTTGGATTTGAATTTTTTATATCTCACAACACCTAGCAAAGTCCCTTGCCTAGAGTAGTTCCATATATTTTTAGTAGAAGAAAATTTATAGAAATAGCTAAGTTAAGAAACTTATCTTTTGGAATTCAAATTTATTGTTTAGGCTTATAAAATAGAGTAGTTACAGCATTTGACTTTTGGACTGACTTCTCTTAGAATCCGAACCTGTAACTCCATTCTGTTGTTTCCCTGCCGTAGGCCTTTATGGACTAAATTGAACAAAAGGTAGTTGGATTAGAAACTGTTCCCTTTGTAGTATAGCAGCATCTGGGACTTTTAATAATGGAAGCAGCTACGTGTAGTCAAATCACGCTTTGAGCAGCTGATAAGATTAATAACTGATTATTACTTTTTCCCCTAGGGGTCTGATATAGAGATGGTGAATGCTGAACATGGTACAGCCAGTGACAGCTGCGAGCTCACCCTAGAACGTTCATCTTCAGAGCAAGAGGAGCTACAAGTATTGCAGTTCGAACAGGGAGGTAAGATGTTAAAAAAGTCTGATTTTTATTTATTTTTTTTTTTAAAAAAGATGTGTGAGCGACATTATGAACTTGCCTGCTTTCTAGGTGGGCAGCCTTTCTGCCTAATCTAAATGATCAGGTCACTGAAGGAGTAGAGTTTTAGAGTGGATTAGGTGGGCAGGCCTGCGGAACTCAGTGGCACCAACCTACCCAGGGGTTTATTTGCAGCTGTAGTATATAGTTCGGCCTCCATGTAACTCCTTGATTATACAAGTCTAACCAGTAACTAAATATGATAAATCTTGATTAAGACTAGTGGTGTACAAAATTATTTATTCATCACAAGGGATTTACTAAACTCTTCTCCATTTATCATGCTTCAGAGTACTTTGGTTAGAGGTGGTAAATGGTTTTTAACTACCATGTTGCATTGATGTTACATATACTTCCTGTGGGATTTAATGCCCATGTTAATTATATAGAGAAGTAAGACACCCAGAAAATTACTACATATGCTTATCTTCATATTTAAATTACTTTTTCTTTTGCTGAGGAAGATTTGCCCTGAGCTAACATCTGCTGCCAATCCTTCTCTTTTTTTTTTTGGTATGCTGCGACCACTACATGGCCACTGACAGACAGGTGGTATAGGTCTGCACCCAGGTACCGAATGAACCCAGGCCACTGAAGCAGAGCTCGCCAAACTTAACCACTGGGCCGCCAGGGCTGGCCCTAAATTACTTGTTAAACTTAAAAATAATTGCATTGCAATGTAAACAGAACATTTCCCCATCAGGAGAATAAAGCAGATGTGTCAAGGCCAGAAATATAATAGATTATACCTGTTAATCTTGTTTTCAGCCTATGTGTGTGATTACTATTCTCATTTGAACCGTGATTCTCATCTTGCATGCGTCAGAGATCTCTTTGTGAATCTGAAAGCTTTGGATGGTCTCTCAAAAAAAATGCATATATTCACATATGTAAAATAATTGCCATACTTCCTTGGGAGTCCTTGGACCCAAGTCTACTTTTATTGAGGAATCTTACCTCTAAATTAGTATTCTGTTAGGGGCTATATAACACACACAAACTGTGGCTTTTATTTTATTGTTTTTCTTTTCCTGTTATTTTGGAGGGGTTACGTTATGTGAGAAATACACATTCATCATAAAGAAAAAGCAAAAAAAAATTTAAAACCGCCTATAATTCTTTTTATCCAGAGATAATTGCTATTAACAGTTGGTATATATTCTTTGCTATGCATAAATTTATATGTTTATTATATATTGTTTTAATACTTTTAACTTCTATTAACATTTTATAGCCTTTTCATTAAAAATATAATATTATAAACTGTTTTGTTTGTATGTTTGTTTCTTTGAGGAATTTCTTATAAAATATATCTGCTGTAGTGACATTATCTTGTTTTTCTGTGTTCTTTTGAGTACTTGTTTTTTATATTCTATTTTTTATTGTAAAGAATTTATAATTTACAGCCATAGTTTTGATTCTTGTGTTACCAGGCATTGACAGTTATAAGGAATTTTGAAAAAACTAAGAATTCAGGCAATGTGCCATCAGATGTCTGAGAATCAATTTTCCATATTAATAAATTTTTTAAACACCTTAGATTAAGTACATACCTTGGTATTATAAAGTAGAGATTATGTTTACTTAGAGATTGTATTTTTTAGAAGATTTTAAATGAGTTCGGTTCAGTATCTAAAATTATCCCCGGACAGTTTCAAATAATTACATTTGAAATACAGAGATCTTTTTAGCAACAGTAGAGTGACTGTCACAGTTGTAAGTGGCATGTCATTAGATCCACTGTAAAAAATTAGGAATAGATTTTATGTACCCAGATTATAATATATGTAGAGTACAAAAGTTGGTTAAGTGTAATTGAATTGGTCTTTGCTTTATATCAGAGAGCAGCCAAAATAGCACTGTGTTAATGGGAGAAACTGCTTATCCACCTTTGGAGGAAATGAAGTCAGCACTTGAGGTAACCTTGTGTTTTACTCTGTGGGTATATGATAAACAGTATTTCTTAGAGAATACTAATTAAAGCTTCCATTTCTAGTTGTGCATTCTGTTACTATTTGAATTATAGACAACTTTTATTGAAAATTTTTAGATTCTACAGATTGGTCAGTTTTAAGGTTAAAGTTTGGTTCTATTTTAATTCTTAATTAAGTGAGATGTCTTTTAATTTAGAAAAGTAATTTCTTGGTAATGTGTTAAAGACCTGTTGATTTAACCTAATATTTTCTTTGGAAATAGATTGCATTCTTGAATTATATTGAGAAATTAACCTATTATCATATCTAAAATGAAGGTTAATTTTTAAATTTGAAAACAAACTAAATCTTGTCCTTTGGCATTTTACTTCTAGATAAAACTAGATAGCTAGATAAACTTTACATGGCCTAGTTGTTGAAGTTTATTACATGCATAACCAGAAAAATTTGATTAGTGTTTTATGGACTTCCTGACTATAGAGTTACACTCAAAAACCTGTGGAATGGTGAGAAATGAATCCTCTCCTCTCTGTGATCATTGGGTTGTAAAGGTGGGTATCTTAGCTTCTGCAGCCCATGAGGAGTAGGCAGCAGTTTGATGTAATTTTGAGAGAGAGAGTCACCAGTGGGTTTGATGGTGCTTTCAGACTAAAAGATGAGCCTACTATTGAGTAATCCTTTCCTATTGGGCAGGACTCATCTTTTATTTTAAGGCCAAATTATTGTAATACTTAAGTACCATTATACATTTTGAACTGTGTAGAAAATAAAAAGCTTATAAATAATTATTGAATTTGTCTCTAAAATTATGATTCCTCAGGGAGAGGAAGAAAAGTTACCGGAAGACAATGTCTATTTTGGAACTGTCAGTGATGATTCTGATATTGTTACCCTTGAGCCACCTAAGTTAGAAGAAATTGGAACTCAAGAAGAAGCTATAATTGTTAAAGAAGCACAGAGTCCAGAAGATTTTAACATGGGCTCTTCTTCTAGCAGCCAGTATACATTCTGTCATCCAGAAACTGGTAAGA
This sequence comes from Diceros bicornis minor, assembly GCF_020826845.1. Lineage (NCBI taxonomy): Eukaryota > Metazoa > Chordata > Mammalia > Perissodactyla > Rhinocerotidae > Diceros > Diceros bicornis. Next base: position 50,939,133 of record NC_080744.1, on the reverse strand, counting down.
ACTACATAAAGAATACACTGATAATGAGACTTAAGGACTCCTATGACCACATTTTAAATAATGGCTTGGTTTTTTGGTTTCTAACCCTAAATTTCAAGTTTTAAATGTATTTGGGTGAAACTCAAGAAAATTGTTTGTAAAATCTACTGTTTTATCTAGTGTTTTCCTAGACTCAGGGCCTAGAGCACAGTAGTCCATTGCTATAACAGTAGATACCCTCTTTTATCATTAAGTAAAAGATGAAAAAAAATAGCTTCAAGGAGATTTGTTAAGGTCTCAAACACCCCACAATGCATTTGACATGTTTTATTTATTTTTTTGTGTATGAGGAAGATCAGCCCTGAACTAACATCCGTGCCAATCCTCCTCTTTTTTTTTTTGCTGAGGAAGACTAGTCCTGGGCTAACATCCATGCCCATCTTCCTCCACTTTATATGGGATGCCGCCACAGTATGGCCTGACAAGCAGTGCATCAGTGTGTGCCTGGGATCTGAACCCGGGCCTCCAGTGGCGGAGCTCGTGCACTTAACCGCTACGCCATGGGGCCGGCCCTGCGTTTGACATGTTTTAGATCTTTTAAGAGTGAGAGATAGAGCCGTTAGATCTAAAAGCAGGGGAATGTTAAGATTTTTGCTTACAGCGGTACATATTTTATAATGAGGTTAAAGAAACTTCTTATTGAGGTCTTCCAATTATTAGTCATTTAACAAACATTTATTGAATGCTGCCATTTGCCAAACAGGGTTCAAGGAACTGGCAGTACAGCAGCATCCCAAAGCCCCTGACCTTTGGATCTGTCATTTTTGATTGAGTTATGAAAATGTGCCTATTGTAAGTCACATTCTTAAGGCAGTTAATGCCTATTGTTCAGACAGAATCATGTGGAGGTTAAAATGTGAGTTACTTTCTACATTCTTTGGCTCAGTTTTAGGGATGTATATAACATCTTTCACAATGATATAAATATTTAGACAAAGTTACTGGAAAATATAAGAAACAAACCTGTAATTAACCCACAATTATAATTTAAGGGTGAATTATGGGAGAGACACCTTGGAACTCTGCTAGTGATTACAAGAATTTCCTAATTTGATGCAAAAACAGGAACACACAGTATTTATTTCACATCGTTTTTTTAGATTTTGCTGTTCTTTAATATTTACATTTGCCAGAACAGATGATGGAATTTTTGTTATTCCAATTTAAGCTAATAAAATGTCAAGTAGTGATTTTTAGCTGTCTCATTTAATGATTAGTTATTTTCAATTTGTCTATCAGTAGATTGCCTATAAACAAGAGCTTGAAAACACTTGATTCAAATATTTAAATACTCATCTGACATTCTTAGTGGTCAGAGGAAAATTCAGCCTTGGCCAGAGTAGTATACAAAGTACATTTATTTATGAGAGATAATGTAATTGATTTTAGAATCCTTTTTGGTCATCAAATTTTATTTTATTTATTTAAATTCAGGATTCGTGCTGTATTCAAGTAGTCTTTTTTTTTTTCTTTCTTCTTTTTTTTTTTTTCAAAGATTTTATTTATTTATTTTTTCCCCCCAAAGCCCTAGTAGATAGTTGTATGTCATAGCTGCACATCCTTCTAGTTGCTGTATGTGGGACGCGGCCATGAGGCCGGAGAAGCGGTGCTCGCCCGGGATCCGAACCCGGGCCGCCAGCAGCGGAGCGCACGCACTTAACTGCTAAGCCACAGGGCCGGCCCAATCTTCTTCTTTTTTTAAAGACTATAGATGCTGGTTTAATTTGAGAATATTTGTGAGCCAGAAAAGATAGTCAAATTGAAGTGTGAAGTATTGTAGAAGGGTCCAAGCTGACATTTAAGAAATTGATGCTACACAATGGTGATTTATTTCAGGAACTTGGACACTTCAAAGAACATTTCTAGTTTTTATTTTCTTTCTGAACTTGGAATTCTTGGGAATTCCAAGATTCAGTTAAAAGGAATATTTTATTAGGTTTATTTTTTATCCATTGCTATCCTTCCCAAAGGAATTAATTGTTTCAATAAAGAAAATGTTAAAAAATAAAAAAATGACGTTTTGGATTATGTTGAAAATGCTGTATATGTAAATCAATTGCCAGGAGTTTTTGGTCTCTTTCCCTTACCACATATTTTTCTTCTTTGGTTAATTTCCTGCTACCCATTGCTTAGTTATTTTGTTTTTTCCCTTTCCCTTTCTTCTCCATCTCTATGGGATTTCAACTTCAATGTTTTCTTCTTCTAGATTAGATTCTTGTGGTGGTAATATTTTTTGTCGATTTAAGAACATTCTCCACTCCCTCCATATGACCCTCTCCTCCCCCAAGAAAGCAAAGTTGGTAGTTGTAGAAAAGTTTGTATTGTATATGTGTTTTTAAAAAGGCTTGATTGTTAGATTTTGATGGAGCACGAATAACAGTGTTAAGTGATAATTAAAATAAATATTTCACTTCTCTTTTTCCTTTTTATTCTTTATAATAAAGCTTTATACATCTTTTTTCCTGTTTATTCACAAAAGAAAGGTGGTGGGAGAAGCTGTGGAAGATTCCTGAATGCATAAGGGGATGGGATGATCAGCTGAAACACCATGTTCCTAGCCAACTCGCTTTCCAAGGTGGTGTGACTAAATCTGATCAGCTTTTCTAGAGCTGAGTGTGCCTAGTCACATTTACTGTTTACTTAGTGCTTTAAAGATATCTATTGTCATCTGTGATACTCTAAACAGGTGTTCAAAATTGATCTTGTAATAAAGCTGGCTAAGCTTATTGCATGCCTTTGCCTTGCTTGCATCTTGGACTGTGGGCCAAATTAAGCTTTAAAAGAAGTTTAAAAGTCAAAGTATTTCAGCTCTCATATGTATGGGTTAAAAAAGATGGAAGCATTAGATAAGGCTGTGAATTTATTAATATGGGTCAGGCTGGTTTGTTTACTTAGAATATATAATGAAAGCAATATGTTAACATAGAGTTGAAAATTTATTTAAGGAATTTTGACAAATGGCGTGTTTTTACATTTACCCATCTTAATACTGTCAGAAAGTCTGACTTAAATACTCCAGCCATGATCATGAATGCCTTTGTATTATGTAATGCTTTGTTTAAGTCTTCCTTTCTTTCTCTTTGTCCAAGAAATGTAACCTCACAGCTGAGGCAACGGCATCTTGGAAAAACTAGTGATCAAGAATAACCCGATAAACACGATGGGCATAAGGGTCATGACCAAAAGATCTTTCAGTGGCATCTGTATCACTAAATATTAGGAATATTCATTCATTCAGTAGTGCCTTCTGTCTTTGTGTTTGTTGTAAGTGTGAAAGTTAACCGAATCCTCCGTGATCCATCTTGGAAAAGTATTGCCTAACCTAAGTCACCAGCTTTCCTGTGGCATGGATATCCTGTCTTATGAAGAACTGTTTTGCTTTTTTGAAGCATGAATGTTTGTTGTTTTGGAGCACTTTGTATCAAGTTGAAGTTCACAGTTTATCCTTACTTTTAGAGCTTTTCTTCTAACTGGCCTGTGGAAATTATTGTTGAATCATCTAATCTTGTCAAAATATAGTTTATTGATACATGGAACAGTGTTAAGAAATTATACATTTGAAAAAGCTGAGGGTGATTTTTCTAATGGATATGTTTCCAGTACTTGAGATTTCTTGTGGAATTTTTTTTCAATTTGTTGTTCATTATTATTCTTTTCATAAAGGAGCAGCACCAGGCTAGTCCTTAATATCGGAGATAGCTGTTGTGTCACTTCCTCATGCTGACATATTTACTAGAGGGTAAAATTAATAACCTTCTAGTAAGAGTGGCAGTCGAAGGGAAGGGCTCATCTGACTTCTGGAAACCTGTGTTAAGCTATAGAGCTTTGAACCTTGATTGTGGGCTCATAGGATGGAAATGAAACTAGGGACCATATACATCCAAGGACACCTTTGGTAGTTATTGTCCTTTTAAGTCACAGGAACTGCTTGCATACTTGTGTTCCTTAAACAGTTGAGCTTAAATTCCCTCTATTTGAAATTAAATGAAGAGATAGAGGTTTATTTTCCTTCCAGAAATCGTATTTGTTTATGGCTCTAATAGCAATGAAATTAGTAGGCTAAGAGAATGATTGGTCTAATGGTGTAAACTACAAGGGAGGTTTAAAAAAAAACAGATCATCAAAGGCACAGAGTATGATTAACAGATTCTGTGTATCACAGTTGAAATCTTTTATGTTTTGGCTTTATGTTGATAAACTTGGAAAAATTGAGTTTTTGTGTTTTTTTGTTTTTTGGCTGTCTTATGTAAAAAGGCATGTAGGGATGGCATTGATTATTCTAAATCACATTTACTGGGAAAGCTTTTCTAAAATTTTTAATATTTATCTACATTTTTCTTTTTAAAATAGTATTTTCGTCTCAGCCTAGCGATGATGAATCAAGTAGTGATGAAACCAGTCATCACCCTGGTCCTGCCTTTAGACGACGCCGTGCTAGGAAGAAGACTGTTTCTAGTTCAGAATCTGAAGAACGGCTACTTGCTGAACAAGAAGCTGAACCCTCTAAGGAGTTGTGTAAACGCCAATTCAGTAGTGGTCTCAATAAGTGTGTTATACTTGCTTTGGTGATTGCAATCAGCATGGGATTTGGACATTTCTATGGTAAGTATTTGAAAATTTGTTATGCATAAACTGATGGCTTAGTGTAGGGGCACGTACTAAGAGTTAGAAATTCTGGGATCTGTTTTTAGTGTCATCATTGAATACATGACCTTGGAAAACTCTCAACCTATTTGAACCTCAGTTTTCTCATTTGGAAAATGGAGATAGTGTTGCCTATCTCACAAAGCTGTTTTCACTTAAATTAGCCATTATTTAAGAAATGTAAGGATTATTAGCATATATGTTTTTTTAAAGAAAAAGATTGGAAGATTAAAAATATGAAATACAAAGGACATCATTTTACTTTAGATTCACAATTAAACTAGTTTTAACTGTGACTTTTTTAGGATTCAGTCCCAGTTGAAATAGTTACGTTTGAAATGTTACAATAATTGGTGCTCATTATTTCTACCTTCAGGTTTCATGCAAGAATTATATTTTGTGACATTCATTGCTGCTTCCATGATTCACATGAATTGAGAATTCATTAGTTTTATAGTTTAGCATTATACATTGCTCATTATTATCCTTGTTAGTGTTTATGTACATTGATTATCATCTTAATGCAAAGCCTTTAAAAGTCTCTTGGGTGAAAAGAGGAAGGAACTCCATGTGGTGTTGTCGTTTGGGAGCCTAACCATTGAATCTTATTTAACGTGTGTATTTGTACAAAGATGAGAGTATTTGAGAACTGAATATTCACACTCTTTGCTTTATTAGAATTAAAAAAAAAACACTTTAAACAAAATGTCAACTTCACAAATTCCAGTTTGCCTTATATTGACTACTTTTAGGTTTTTTGCCTACATAATCCACAGTTTACCTTTCTGAATATTCCCAGTTTGCTAGTTCCTTCCAACAGTGTGTTCTTTATGCAAAGATTGAAGAATTAGGTATACCCTATGTTGACTTATGGAAAAGATAGTATTCAGCAAAGTGTAATGTTAGAATAAACTTAATTAAGACAATCAATACTTATTTAAAGTCAGAATCAGTAAAATGTGTTTCTTGTATTTAACTTCATGTTAATAAAAATAAGTATTTAGAGTCCTGGTGGATGCCTGCTTGAATTTAATACTGAGAGACTATAATTTGTATCCTCTCTTGAAGTTTGTTGTAATGAAATTTGACTTGAAATATATATTTAACTTTGTTTATTATCTAGCTGGAGCAAATGTATGAATGTGTTTTTTGAGCATGGTTTTTTTCCCCACAGGTAAACATGGAGGTAACAAAGGAGAAGGTCTTATTTCAATCTTTTTTTCTTACTAAAAAAAAAGAATTGGACAGTGATTTAATGTTAATCCAAATTGTATTAAAACCCCACCAACTGCATGACCTTTAAGTATTTTGTAGAAAGATGAATTTAGAGAGGAGTGCTTTCAAAATTGAGAAATTATGGCCCTGTTATTTAGGATTTTGGTTACTTGGAAAATTTACTTTAACAATTCTATTTAATAAAACATTTTTTCTGTACTTTTTCAAATTAGCTTTTCAGAATATGGAAAGCCTGGGTAATGTAATATAAAATAGGTCTATATTAGTAATGAGATTGACTCAGTGAACATAGAAAAACTTAGCTGAATGACTGTTAGCTTTCGAAGGTCACTATTTAAAGGACATCACATTTTTCCTTAATTCTGGCACTTATCTCAGCACTTTAAGAGCTCTTTTGAGTTGATTTTAGAGCCAGTTTGAATTTCCCATGCACCGTGAAGTCAGTCATTGCACTCCATAATTAGTCATTTACTTTGAAAAATCATTTAACAAAAACACACTCAGAATGTTCAACCTTGTGTCAAATCTATCCTGGAAGGAGGAGAAAACTAGCAGGACTAAGGATAGTAAAAGAATGTACTTACAGGTGTTTGGCACTGCTTCAGGTTCTGAAAGTGCTTACAAAAGTTTTTAAAAAAAATTTCATGTCTGAAGCACCTATCTTCTTATTCTTTCTTTACTTGTAGACTATCCATATTTTGAATCATCAGTGGAGTTCAATTGATTCATTTTCCTCATGGAGTTGCTTTAAGTATTGATAGACTGCCCTGCTCTTTAGCGGACAGTATAACAGAATATAACTAGGTGCTATGTAGCACAGACAAGAATTACAGCTCAAGGGTACACTTACTGAGTCATTCCAGAGGTGGTAGTATTTGTGTTGGGTCTGGTCTTATTATGCTTATGCTAGGCAAAGGAAAGTGGAACATTCCAGCAATGAAGAACCTGATAACCTGAAAGTAAGCTTGCTGGGTTTGGGAGCAGGGAAAAGACTGGCTGGACTTTAGCAGAATAGATATTTAGAAATAATGGAATAGACGGTTGGAATATGTGGGGTGTTGTTATATTGTAAAACATCTGGGAATCTGGGTAGAGTTTGATGTATAACATGACCTAAGAGCAGTAATTTTAGAGGAAAAGTACAGGAACGTAAATGGTATGGGAAAAATTAGAACAGTCAGCTAGGAGATTTTGTAATCCAGATATTCAGTGATCAGGGCCTTGACAATTATAGTGATGGTGGGGATGGAGAAAAAGCTGGTGAAATAAGGGACACTGAAGTAATAATGGAAAAGAGAACTTTGATCCTGGAGACTTGAGATATTGGTTGTTTATTTTTTACATTCTAAGAAGTGTGCTAGCTCTGTTACTTTTGGAGTTGAAAGTGTTACTGGGGAAGAGTTTTGCTAGATGATAAAGTAAATAGATGGTGAGCACAGTTTGATTTGTTTTCACCCAACTTTAGTCTAGAATAGTTTAGGGCAGGTGTTGAAGTTTGATTTTTTTCATGAAGACACTCCAAAAATTGTGCCCAACAGACAGCTGGATGCATTGGCTGGAAGCTCTGGTGGGATTGGGACTCTGTAGAAGAGAAGTCTTATAGCAGTGATAGCAAACACTGACAGGGTTAATGTGATTAAGATAGGCAGATTTGTAGACATGTCTGGAAGGCCAAAGGTTGTACCTTGGGCAGTAACACTTTATAGTTAGGCAGCTGAAGATATAGGAAAGAAACCCCAATAGTTAGTGAGATTGATAAAGGCCGCATTAAGACAGTCATCAAATGTATGCTATGTAATAGCACTGTGAATTCAGATCTCACCACATAGTTTTAAGTTACTTTCCAGTGGGCAAAGGATTTCACCCTATTGGTAGTTTGAAAAGAAAGTTAGAGGTTTTCTGTTACTCTGGAAACTACAGATGAATTTATTTCAATATTTTTAAAAATCTGAGATTCTTTTGAATGATATTGAAACAGATTTGCTATGCTTTTTTTTTTTGTGGTTTTCTTTTTTTTTTATTGTGAAATTTTTGTTGTACATTATTGTTTATCAGTCACCGTATAAGTGCATCCCTCCACCCTTGTGCCCACCCCCCACCCCCCTAGCCCCTGGTAACCACCAAACAGTTCTATCTGTCCATGTGTTGGTTTATCTTCCACATATAAGTGAAATCATGCACTGTTTGTCTTTCTCTTTCTGGCTTATTTCACTTAACATAATACCCTCCAGGTCCATCTATGTTCTTGCAAATGGGACGATTTTGTCTTTTTTTATGGCTGAGTAGTATTCTGTGGTATATATATACCACATCTTCTTTATCCAGTCATCAGTCGAGGGACACTTGGGTTTCTTCCATGTCTTGGCTATAGTGAATAATGCTGCGATGAACATAGGAGTGCATAAGCCTCTTTGGATTGTTGATTTCAGGTTCGTTGGGTAGATACCCAGTAGTGGGATAGCTGGATCATAAGGTATTTCTATTTTTAATTTTTTGAGGAATCTCCATACTGTTTTCCATAGAGGTCGCACCAGTTTGCATTCCCACCAGCAGTGGATTAGGGTTCCCATTTCTCCACAGCCTCTCCAGCATTTGTTGCTTTTTGTCTTGGTGATTATAGCCATTCTAGCAGGTGTAAGGTGATATCTTAGTGTGGTTTTGGTGTGCATTTCCCTGATGACTAGTGATGTTGAGCATCTTTCCATGTGCCTATTGGCCATCTGTATATCTTCTTTGGAGAAATGTCTGTTCATTTCCTCTGTCCATTTTTTGATCGGGTTGTTTGTTTTTTTGTTATTCAGTTGTGTGAGTTCTTTATATATTATGGAGATTAATCCCTTGTCAGATATATGGTTTGCAAATACTTTTTCCCAGCTGGTGGGTTCCCTGTCCATTTTGATCCTGGTTTCATTTGCCTTGTAGAAGCTCTTTAATCTGATGAAGTCCTACTTGTTTATTTTTTCTTTTGTTTCCCTTGTCTGAGTAGACATGGAATTCAAAAAGATCCCTTTATGGCTGATGGCAAGTAGTGTACTACCTATATTTTCCTCCAGGAGTTTTATAGTTTCGGGTCCAGGTCTTAGATCCATTTTGAGTTAATTTTTGTGTATGGTGAAAGAAGATGTCTACTTTCATTCTTTTGCACGTGGCTGTCCAGTTATCCCAGTGCCGTTTATTGAAGAGACTTTCCTTTCTCCACTGTATGTCCTTAGCTCCTTTGTCAAAGATTAGCTGCCCATGGATATGAGGTTTTACTTTGGGACTTTCAATTCTGTTTGCTATGCTTTTATAAATCAAAAATTTAAAGAGGAATCCTAACAGAATATCATAGCTGTTAACTGGTAACAGTTGTCTGTAATTTGGCAAAAGTTTTCTCTTTAGTGTTTTTCAAAATGTATAGAAGAAATTAAAAATCAGTTCTTTTAGCAGTAAGGGAAGAAATCATAAATTATCATTATTACATCCTTTCATTACAAAATTCTGTGATATCTTTACATAATGGTATGCTACTCAGTAGATGTAATATGAAGGTTGCCAAATGCATTTTGCATATTTTTTATTTAGTGTTGTTTGTTTTCTTTCATGCATGAAGCATGTAGCAGCATGTGAACAGCATGTCTTGGCAAATTAATATTTTGATATTTAGGGTGAAAATGTAGAGCATCCTAGTTGGTTTAAGATTCCTTTATCAAACTTCTAGGATAAGGATGGTGGTACTTCAGTACAGACCTAAACAATGCAGAATTCTTAAAAGATTTGGCTTTGAGAATGGTGGGTAATCACAGTTAGCCAACTGTTTTCCTTGCTGTACTCTTTGGCCTTGTGTTATATCATTTAGGCAATATATAGTGAGGGAAAAAAAAGACATTTTTGTTTTTCCTTATTGACTTATGACATGTGAATAGATTCCATGGTTAGTTTCTTTCTCTTTCGAAAGGGGGGAATGCAACACTTTATGTACCTCAAAGAGCCCTCAAAAACAACAACCTTGAGTGCCTTCACGATAGTAAGATTAAAAACATTATATAAATTGTTTTCTTTGTTAGGATAATATGGGCTGGGTTGTTTTAATCAAAAGGCTAGTGGACTGCTTAAATGTCCCTGGGTGTATGCTAAATAAAAAAAATATATATTAACCTACTTGGCCTGATTTATATTACAATTAACAGCCATCCACCATTTGATGAATGACACCATGAGATTTTACTTATTCATTCTTTGTTTATATAATCATAATTTTTATAGAACTGTGAAATGCTGATACTCTGAAGAAAATGATCCTATGTGGATTAAGTAGTTAAATATATGCAGATTAAATATTTTGTTATATGTTTTAAAAATTTTGGTAATCATAACCTTTATGTTATATCCCTAATAAAAAATTTTCATTTTTAGGCACAATACAGATTCAGAAGCGTCAACAGTTAGTCAGAAAGATACATGAAGATGAATTGAATGATATGAAGGATTATCTTTCCCAATGTCAACAGGAACAAGGGTCTTTTATAGATTATAAGGTGTGTACTGCTAATAAATTTTATAAAAAATAATTGGTAGCAAATAATTATTGTGCTATTCAGATACAAGTACAGTGAAGATTAGTAAATAATAATATTGGTAATTGTTGATTGAGTACTTACCATGTCCTAGTCACATTGTGAGTACCTGACATACAGTGTTTCTCTTATTTCTCACCACAGCCCTGTGAATTAAGCAAGTATTAATTTCATTTTATAGATGGGAAAGAGGTTCAAAAAAGTTAAGTACTTTTCCTAAGGCTAACAACTGGCAGAGCTGAATTTAATTCCACTTACCTTACTTCAAAGATATTATTCCTAATCACTGTAATATAGTTAACATTATCATTATTATTATTATTATTATTTTTTATTTTTGGTGAAGAAGATTCACCCTGTGTTAGTATCTGTCACCAATCTTCCTTTTTGCTTGAGGAAGATTCACTCTGAGCTAACATCTGTTGCCAATCTTCCTCTATTTTGTATGTGAGCCGCCACCACAGCATGGTTGCTGACAAGTGGTGTAGGTCTACGCTCAGGAACTGAACCCTGGCTGCCAAAGCGAAGCGTGCCAAACTTAACCACTAGGCCACCAGGGCTGGCCCTAGTTAACATTATTTTTAATTGATATTCTATATATAAAACATTATTATTAACGTTATTTTTACAGAGCTGAGCAAAACGTTTTCATTCGGTAAGAGAGAAAGAGAAGGAGAGTTTGTAATCTCTTTTAGGTCTTCCCTTGATAAGGGAAATCATCAGCCAGCCTTTTTTCTCTGGCTTCTTGTTAGTTTTGATGAAAGAGAGAGCATGTTATACTTTCCTGCCTAAAACACATCTGGCTCCAACAGGACTGTGCTGTCAGTTCTTTCCAGTTACCTAACACCTTTGTGGGTTTATGAGGACCAGCAAAATAGTTGGTCTCCTATCTAGTTCTTCTCTAGGAAGGGATTATAGGTAAACTCAGGGTAGAAAAGTAAACTCTTTTTTCCTTCCATTTCCCCGAATTTCCTTTACACTTAATATATGTATGTATCCCTTATAGGATTATGATTATATTTCTTTGGAAGACAGAATCTCACTTGACATCTGAATTATATCTTTCAGGGAGGAAGTACTGAAGTGAATTGTAAATAGTGTAGTTTTCCCTATCTTGATCAGATGATGTTATAAAAAGAGGAGCTATTTTCTTCTTCACCACTATGGTTTCTAGTTCCATAGGATGATGTTGGCTCTTAGGATACTTGCCCTGCATAGATCTTTACTGAGTCATTTTGATTTGTTCTCTGAAAATTAATGATAATCTTATCTTCTAATAAGATTAATATCTGTGGTAAATTGAGCAAAAAATTTAAGTATTTTGCAGATTTATACATAAGATATTTTAACTGACTGGATAGTGCTATAACCATTAACCTGTTTAAGCATATTGTTTAGTTTCTTGCTGTTTTGGTTAAAGTTTTTTTATTAATACGTGTGTTGAAAGAAAAACTAGATCGTTCAAGGCTACCTTGAACTGCAGCAAAATTCTGTAAGCCTGATTGAACATGATTTCTCTCTATCAAGGGTGCTCACTTCAGAGCTACCTTGCTAATCTGGTCATGGTCTCTTTAGAAGATTATTTGATATTGGAGAAATTAGTTATAAATGTTACCAAGATTTAGTCTGTCCTCTAAAATGTGGGAGAATTTGTATGACTTACCTGAACTTACTTAGAGATGTTAATTTGCGTAGGACTAAGATCTTTCTCATAGGACTAAGATGATTGAAATTTTTTTGCTTCAAAGAGTGCAGTGAATATAAACAATTTTTTGAAGCCTGAAGTCATCTCTAGCTGTAATTTTACTTTTTATAAAAGATTATCTCCCTCACCTGAGGATCAGAGAAGCCTTTAGTTCTGCCTAAATTCTCTCTAGGAGCCTTCTCAGGAGATTGGAGTCTTGTAGTCAAAAGATAGGCCTATCTCCTTTTCTCCTGACTTGTCAGTGGGCCTAGAAACAGGTAAGAATTTCATATGATTATGGGAAACACTAATCAGAAGTACCCCATCTCTATTTTTAAAATCTTGTTAGGGATAAACCAAGCTCTAGCTAATTTTTTCCTGTCTTTAAATTCTTCCAGCATGCTATGGTCTTACTTTGATATAGCTCTCTACCATGCATTTTCTTGCATATGAACCTTGTATTTCCTAATTTTTATGTATTTAAAATACTACATAAGGATAGTCTCTGCAGAAATAGACTAAAAATTTATGGAGTATTTGTCATATCTTAAAGATTTAAATTTAGCTTTTAAAGGATTTTACGTGTTTCTTTCTTCTTTTTCAAAAAAATTTAGTCATTGAAGGAAAACCTTGCGAGGTGTTGGACCCTTACTGAAGCAGAGAAGATGACTTTTGAAACTCAGAAAAAGAACCTTGATACAGAAAATCAGTATTTAAGAATATCTCTGGAGAAGGAAGAAAAAGCCTTATCTTCATTGCAGGAAGAGTTAAGGAAACTAAGAGAACAGATTAGGATATTGGAAGATAAAGGGACAAGTACTGAATTAGTTACAGAAAATCAGAAACTTAAGCAGCATTTGGAAGAAGAAAAGCTGAAAACACATAGCTTCCTTAATCAAAGGGAGACTCTTTTGGCAGAAGCAAAGATGCTAAGGAGGGAACTGGAGAGAGAACGACTAATAACCATGGCTTTAAGGGTGGAACTCCAGCAGTTAAGTTCTAGTCAGTCATATGGCAACCCAGACTCTCCTGATGTATTGACTGAAAAAAAAGAAATAGAAATCTTACGGGAAAGACTCACTGAGCTGGAGCGGAAGCTAAACTTTGAACAGCAGCGTTCTGATTTGTGGGAAAGACTGTATATTGAGGCAAAAGATCAAAATGGAAAACAAGAGACTGATGGAAAAAAGAAAGGGAGCAGAGGAAACCACAGGGCTAAAAATAAGTCAAAGGAAACATTTTTGGGCTCAGTTAAGGAAACATTTGATGCCATGAAGAATTCTACCAAGGAGTTTGTAAGGCATCATAAAGAAAAAATTAAACAGGCTAAAGAAGCTGTCAAAGAAAATCTGAAAAAATTCTCAGATTCAGTTAAATCCACTTTCAGGCATTTCAAAGATACCACCAAGAATATCTTTGATGAAAAGGGCAATAAAAGATTTGGTGCTACAAAAGAAGCAGCAGCTAAAAAACCAACAGTTTTCAGTGAATATTTACATCCACAGTATAAGGCACGTACACAAAACCAGAGGAGTAGAGGCCCTACTATGCAAAGAGAAGGAAGGAAAGAAAAGCCAGTTCACTTTGAAGAATTTGGAAAAAATACAAATTCACAGAAATGCAGTGCTGAGCATGACTGTAGTGAAAATTATAATTCTTTCAGAAAGGCTTGTTCTGGTGTATTTGAATGTGCTCAACAGGAATCCATTAACCTTTTTAATATTAAACTGTTGAATCCTGTAAGGATAGATGAATTTAGACAGTTAATTGAAAGGTATTTATTAGAAAAACTGGATAGTTTTCATCATTGGAAAGAACTCGATCAATTCATCAATAAGTTTTTCCTAAATGGTGTCTTTATACATGATCAGAAGCTCTTCACTGACTTTGTTAATGATGTTAAAGATTATCTTAAAGACATGAAGGAATATCAAGTAGATAATGATGGAGTATTTGAGAAGTTGGATGGATATATATATAGACACTTCTTTGGTCACACTTTTCCCCCTCCATATGGACCCAGGTCGGTTTACATAGCACCATGTTATTATAATAGTTTTTAACATTTCTAGATTAGATAGCATTTTTATCATTTGATAAATTTCTTGGAATGTTACTATTTGTAAAAGTCCTTTTTGTTAAAAAAAAGTACTATTTGTAAAAGTACTTTATTGCCAGAGAATTTATAATAAATTGAAAGATATGATTTTTCATAGCTACTACAAATTGAAAATTTCATATAATCAGTTTGACTTGAGCAAATGGTTTAATTTCTACCTTAAAAATCAGTTAAGAATTTATAAATCCTGTTTTGTTTCTTTTCATTATAGTTTATATGAAAAGATAATCACCTTAAGTGAAATTATTTTCCTTTAATCTTTTATTCATTTACTCACTTTGGACAGCTAGGAGTGAACAATACAGATTTCACTCTGAAATCAGAAGAGCTCATATATAACAATTCAGATGTCCTACTTATTTTCATTTGTCTATTCCATTTACCAACTAATTATGATATTTAATACACTTATTACAGAATTCATTGTTGATAAAGGTAGAGGCATGATCAAAGAGGCAAACTTAGCAAGCCACAAGTTCTGTGTGTGCTTCATACATAACTTCTAAAAATAACTTTGTATCCATTGCTTATTAGCTTTATGTTCTGTAACATGAAACTCACCTAATCTTCAAATACTAGCTTTATTTTTTACCTTTGAGATGGTTATATATATATATATATATCTTTATGAATAAATGTAATGTGTCTATAAAATAATGAGACTGATTTTGGTGTCTTTAGTCATTAAACAAAGACCTAGTGCCTATAATGAGCAAAGCACTGTGAGGCTGCCCTGAGGAAATAAATGAAAAATTCTTACTGACAAGGAGCTCAAAAGCTTTTGGAGAATTAGGTAAATATAAGAAATAAAATGGAGGTATGGAGCCATATTGTATATGGTGGCCTCAGTCTGGAGATGTTTGGTAAGGCTTCATGAGTGAGGTGGCCGTTGAACTGAACTTCTTTTTCAAACTGGCTTTTGAAGGAGATATGAGAATTTGCCAAGCAGATAGAGTAGGACATTCCACTCAAAGGGAATTTCATTTGCTCAGATTTGGAGATGTGAAGACATGCCACTTGAAGGAGGCAAAGTAGTCCTAGGGTATGAATAGAAGAAAAGAGTTCAGATCATGAAGGACCTCATTTTTTGCTAAAGGACTTGCTTTATTGCATTTTGGATCACTGGCAGCAGCCTGCAGGATTGGTTGGCAAGGGTGAAGCCAGAAGCTAGAAGGTGGTCTTTGAAACAATGTAGACATGAGCTGATAAGTCCCTAAACTAGGACAACAGTAGGTGTGGAAAGGAGGAGACAGATTTGAACAATATATAGTAAATAAAATTGGTGGTATTTCTTGTGAAAGAGAAGTAGAAAGTAACTAGGACTTCCAGATTTCTGGGTTGGGTTGCTATTTGGATAATGATTATCACTAAGATAAGGAATACCGGGTTTGGGGTAAGGGAAATTGGACATGAGAATTGTACTTGGAGGTACCTATTGACATCCAAGTGGGGAGAATTAATTGGCCATTAGTTATATGACTGTCTCTCTAGCCCAGACTGTGTTTGTGTATGCATAGATAGTCTAGGCTGGAGGTATTTATCAGACTTGGGGAACACCAACATCTAAGGGGTGGTAGAGAAAGAAGGCTGAGAATAAGAGTGGCATCATGAAAATGCAAAGATCACCTCAAGTAAAAGGAATATTTATGTAAGTGTGTCAAATGCTGTAAAAAAAATGGACTGGATTTCTTGGCTGGGGAATGTGTGGCCATGGATGGTATTGTGGACTGTTTCAGTGAAGTAGTGACAGAAGACTGATCATAGAGATTGAGGAGAGCAGTAAGTGTAGACATTGTTTATGAACTTTCGTAGTAGGAGAGAAAAAAAGAGACTTTGTTTGTAAGAGATGTATAGAGATGTATACATATTCCTGCTGAGGGATGAAGCCAATGGGGAGGGACTGATTTTTACAGGAAAGGAGGACAAGTAATGGAAACACATCTCATTATTTTATTGTCACATTTCTATTCTTTATCTTTTGCGTGTTTCCCCTTTTTGCCAGTACAGTTATGTTTGTGTATTTTTTCTTTCTATAGTCTATAGGATAAAAGTGTAATACTCACTGAATCTTTCTGATATGGTTATACTAGGATTTTACTTCAGATTAATTTAACATCCTTTTTCAGAGTATTCAGATAATTAATGGAGAAAAACATTAAAATTGTTTCTTGTTTAAATAAATTTAACTCTAACATAGATGAAAAATGTGTTTACTGCTTTCAGTCGACCAGATAAAAAGCAACGTATGGTAAATATTGAAAACTCCAGGCATCGAAAACAAGAGCAGAAGCACCCTCAGCCACAACCTTATAAAAGGGAAGGTAAATGGCATAAATGTGGTCGCAATAATGGAAGACACATGGCAAATCTTGAAATAGAATTGGGGCAATTACCTTTTGATCCTAAATATTGATCATCATGATTAAGTTAAATTAGAAAACTGTAACAGAAAACATGGATGCTTTCTACAATGTTTGGTGTTGAAACTAAGATGAAATTATCAAGATAACAATGTCTTTTCATCATTTCTAACTATCAGTTTGATGACTTTATATTATTACTCAGAAGCATCAAGCAAAAGCTTACTAACCTGCATTTTCCTGTAGCTTAGCTTTGCTGAATTTTTTTGGCACTGGAAATGTTCAACTGTAGTTTTATTAAGGAAGCCAGGCATGCAACACATTTTGTGCATGAAATGAGACTTCCTTTCAGTGTATGAGCTTAAAGCAAGCTCAAATCATACACGACAAAGTGTAATTAACACTGATATTGTGTTGAATTTGCAGTAGAGCTTGAAAAAAGTACACTATGATGGAATTTCATCTTTAACATTTTATAACCTTACACTTGCTTCTTGTCTTTTTGTGAGTTCAAGAGCCCGTTGACTTGTGAAGAATTTGCTGCCTTCTTAAGAGCTTGCTGACTTGTTCTCTTGTGAAATTTCTTGCACATCTGAATATTGTGGAAGAAACAATAAAACTACACCATGAGGAAAACTAAAGGTCTTTATTTAAAATCTGGCATTGTATTAATACACAATTTTATACTTTGTGATATTTTTCATACATTTCCTCAGCAGCGATATTTGGTAAAGCAGTTCATAGTGGTTTTTTGCTAGTTCCATGAATCTTACCCAAGTGTTTACTAGCGTATTTAAGCAGCATCTGAATATTTCTACCCAGCAATATCTATTTCTCTGGAAAAGATCTAAACACAGTTCAGAATTTCATCTTCTGTTGAGTTTCCCTTTTAACTTCCGTTCATAGACGTATATGTGACTTCCAGTACGACCCTCTGGCAATTGAGTGTGGAAGAAAACAGCAGTTCTCTCATAGTTGCTTGAAATTAGGAAAGCACTTATTTCCTAGAAGTAAATAAATGTTTAAGTAAATAAAGGCTACAATCTGCTGAGTACTGTTTCAAGAATTTTAGAATGTCTCATTCTGATTTGCGTCTCTACAACTTTTTTCTTAATAAAACAATTAACTCATGGTAAGTAACATATATACCTTGATAGTTATAGAACGGGGGCTGATTTTGACTAGGGAAAAGACCAATTACAAAATAAGAGGGTTGAAAGGGACCATAAAAAAGTTATGTTGTCTGTTTACCTGGGTGTTTGCTAAACTTGAAGTGAAATAAAAATACTGAGTTTTCCCTTTTCATGTTTCCTTACCTCCTCCAAAACGCTGAAGATGATCAAGTGAGTAGGCAATGTTGAATCATTGTGAAACTCTTTATACAACCAGTTTAAGGGATTTAGATAAAATATATCTGCTTCATCAAGATATTGACTTTTTCCAGTCAGGTCTGGAGGACATTGGAGAAATCTCATTGGAAGTGGGTAATGGACATGGCTATGAAGAGAAAGTTACCATTATAGATACAAGAAGTAAAAAAAATTATGAAAGTTTTCAAATTACTCTTAAAATACTTAAGTGTTCACTTAAAATGTAAAATCTGAATCTTAACTGCATTCCAATTACAGTGAGGAAGCAAGCCTTTAATGCAGTTTTCTCAAAGATGGAGAAGATGCTTCTCACATCATGTACCTGTGCAGCAGCAGCATAACCTACAAGTCCCAACAAAAGCATGAAACTCCATTTCAAGATGGGATAGTAGGTCAGCAGCTTGGGGGACGCAATATTCTCTAACGTTAGTATGCTGTACCAGAAATGTAATAGGCCTTTGGGACCAGGTAGGTTACTTGTTAATAGGAGAGTAATTCCCCATAGGCTTATTTGGCAAGAAAATAAGTCATGAAACTAGAAAACTAGTCATCAACCAGAAAGGATTCTTTCTCTCTTTCCTTTCTTCTCTGAAAGGGGATGGATCACATCCTTAAATGAGTTTCTCCTGTGTTTGTTTTTTTCGTTCTTTTATTTTTATATAAGATTTAGTAATAGCAACATATGTTCACTGATTAACACCCAAATAAGTAATGGGTTTACTGTAACAGAAAGACTAGAGTGTATGTGAAAGAGAGGGATTGATGAATTATGACAACTTGAATCAGTTACTTGGGCCATGCAAAAAGCCATATTTATAACTTTGCATCAGCAAAAATAAAAATAAATATGCGATAGAGGTTTATCTCTGAAATGCATACAAAGTAAATTTACACAAGACCTAATACTACATGACTTTTATAATTTTGGAGATGAAGGTCTTCAAGAGGAAAGCAGAAAGAGCTGATAAAAAGCTAACAGCCTTATATTCCAAAGTAGGCATCAGATGTTTTTTGCTCCCTTGTGCACTCTGAAAAAATATAAGATGAGAACTTGGTAAACTATGGAAAGCATCTTAGTACCTCTAGAATTCCTGTTCTCTGCAGTGTTGTGAGCATGGAGGGACAGTGAATGTCCTTCTCTCAGCTCTAGTCTTTTTTATAAAGTAGAAGAAGCTCAAGTTGAAGAGATACTTGGGGTCTTACATTTAACCTGTGGCTGTTGCTAGGCAATCCCAATTTTCTAAATTATGTATTAATGATTGGCATTAATGATTCAGTTAAGTAGAGTATTCCAAAAGTATTAAGTTACCTTAAAATAATATCAAATTTGATATTAAGTTGGAAAATTAACTTCAGATTGTTTAAAGCCAGATTAAGTTAAATAAGTGCAGAATTTTTAAAGGAAAGCTGTTTGCTTTTTGCCTTCGTACTGTTATTGGGCAATTGGTAACTTATCCAACTTCCTGAAATACACACACAGGGCCAAATGGATGTCTTTTTAAATGCCCTGCATAGTTAAGGCAGTTTCAGTGTTACATTTCCCAGGAACACTTAATTCAAGCAGTAGGATATCATCTAATTGAATTCCCTAATTTTTACAGGCGAGACAACTGATATCCAAAGAGATTGAAAGGACTGGTTTAGGACCAGGGCAACAATCCAGTAGTAAATCTAGACTAGAGTCCAGTGTTTTGAGATTAATTTAAAATTGTATAAATATAAGATGTATCACAAAGATTTGTAGTAAGATCAGTGATAACTGAATTTCTTTACTAAGAATACCATCAAATAACCTATAAAATATTTTATGCTACATTTAAATCAGATCATTTAAATGTAAGTTGTTTAAATTTTTGAAAAAGTTTATTTAAAAGTGGTGTATTGGGCCAGCCCTGTGGTTTAGCGGTTAAGTGCGCGCGCTCCACTACTGTTGGCCCAGGTTCGGATCCTGGGTGCACACCGACGCATTGCTTCTCTGGCCATGCTGAGGTGGCGTCCCACATACAGCAACTAGAAGGACGTGCGACTATGCCATGCAACTACGTACTGGGGCTTTGGGGGAAAAAAGGAGGAGGATTGGCAATAGATGTTAGCTCAGAGCCGGTCTTCCTCAGCAAAAAAAGAGGAGGATTGGCATGGATGTTAGCTCAGGGCTTCCTCACAGAAAAAAAAAGAAAAAAAAAAGTGGTATATGATTTTCATTGACATGGTTCAAGTGGTTTTTAAAATTCATCAGTGAATAAATATGAATAGGAGTTTCAAATTTCTTATAATCATTTGATCAATTTAAATCCAGGAATCTGAAAGGAATTTTAAGGTAGTCAGTTTCATTTTCTTAATAACAGCATACAGTGGAGCAACTTTTATTACCTATAATAAGGAGTGGAGTGGCAAGGCATCATTACAAATACTGAAGCTGAAGATTTATTAGGATTGTTGTAACCGAGTTCTTGAATATGAGTCATGACATCAAGAGTACCTCGCTGATGAACTAAACCAGTATAGAGGGCAAGGAGCATATTTGATAAAAACAGGAAACTCAGAGCTGGTTTCTTCCACGTTTTCAGGTGGTTTAGTGAGTACCCTATATGAAGATAGACACATTGAATCATAATACTGGCAATCTTGTTTTCTTATAGCTAAGCAAGTGTTAACTGAAAATACACTTGTTATGGATGTAGCACAAGCTGTAATGCTGTTAGGGACAAACAAGAAATAAGCAATAGGTCATCTTTATAATTTTTCTGACCATTCACTATCATTGTCTATTGTCATCCAGGTCTTGACCTTTATATAGAAAAAGGAATTGAGGTATAATGGAAAGATGATGGCTAGGGAGTCCAACAGACCCAGATTTGAATTCTGGCTCTGGCACACGTTGCTCTACTTTGCTGAGCATCTAGTTTCTCCATCTGCAAATGGGATAACAGTATCTTTTTCAACTATTAGGAAAAAATGTATGTCTGGTGCCTATCCTGGTGCATAGTAGTTGCTAAATAAATAGAACTTTTATTCCATTTACTTTTTTCTTTCATCTCTAGCAATGGATTGTGTACATACAAGTCTCAGTAATTCTGGAGGAAGTATAACAGAGTGTCCTTTTAGAAAAATAAACCACTGGGCTCCTGGGAGATTTTCAATGGTCAGTATGTGTGATGGCATGGACCTCTTTTTCTGGAAGAAGAGGACCTATATCATTTTTTTTTCTCTTTCACTATAGTGTTGGTCAATTTGGAGATGCTGAAAAATTTTTCTTTTTTAATTTGTAGAAGTAATTCTTGTATGTGGCAAAAAACAAAAAACCAAGTAGAACAGAAGGGTAAATGAAAAGTGAAAGTCCCTGTTCCCTCCCATAGTCCTACTCCACAGGAATAGCCACTGATAATGAGCACATTAGGATAAAAGAAGAAGTTGATTAGTAAACTTCCTTGACATTTTGTTCACACTCCATATGTATTGGTTCCACAGAACTAGATAATAGTTCTTTTGGAATTTGGGTATCCAGGATCCAATCTGAAATTGGATGGATCCTGAAACTGGATGGAGCCTGCCTGAAATTTTAGCACTAATTCCCACTAGGGTCAAGGCACTGTTTTCCATAACCATTACCTAATTGACTGCTATCAGCTGTCTTAGCTCTGCTCAATTACTAAAAATAATTGAACATGAATAAAATTAATCTTGAACTGTTCCCATTTAACTACACTGACATAAAGTTGGCCTAGGAAGGACTGTTTCAAAAGTAAAATAGGAATAAATCAAGACTTATAACTCACTTGAATTACATCTAGTACTTGACACCAACCAAAGACACTCATTCTCTCGACTTAGCATGGTTAGAAATTAAAAAGCTGTATGCATTAACATTCAGTTTTGGAAATACTGAAGATACCTTTCTTTGTATACTTAAATGTTTCTTAATTAGCTATGCCGCCCTTACAACTTTTCCTTAATCTGTATTAATTGCTTTGAAGAGTATAAAATGGACTGAAAATAATAATTTCATCTATTTTAAGACATCTGATACCTGCCACTTGATAGCTGAAATCAAATTTGGGCAAGTAATCTTAGATGCTCAATTTTGTTCCTCTGAATATTTTAGATAACATTACCTATAGTTCATTCCATTCAGTAGTTGGAATATCACATATCCATCTCACCTAGTACTCCTTGAAACTGCTGATTAACCAGAGAACATTCTGAAAAGTGGTGTGATAAAAAAGTAGGTAGATCAAGAAAATTAAGCCTACGTTTAAAACAAATCTCAATTTATAAAATGTTTGAAACTGTAAAATGAGGAACCTACTAAAGAGCATGAGAACTGAAATTAGCTTTATTAGAACTGAAATGGGATTCTAAAAGTTCTGCCATCTGTAATAATTCCAGTCACAGATATGACAGACTAGCAAATACAACTCAGAAGTGAAGTGCTTCCTTGGGTAGACAGGCAAAAACTGAAACTACCTACTGGGCTCAGATTACAAAAAGCTACATTAAAGCCTACCCTGCCAAGGCCTTAGGAGATGACTTGCTCTCAGGAATATTCAAATAAGTATAATATGGGCATCTGTAAAGTGGTTCACTCATTAACAAAATTTGTTTATTCAGTAAACGTTCATTGAAAGTTTTATCAGAAACTATGGCATTTAGGGATACAATGGTATGGGTGACTGATAAAAAACTGGAATACATGGTGGTGAATGTTATAAAAATGGCATTCTGAGTAGAACGTTGGAAGAAAACGTGCTTGTATTCCCAGCTTCTTCAGTGCTGAGGGGGCTCTTTCAAGTTAGATAATGCTTACGTTACTTTGTGGTAGTTTTCACCTTCTAAAGCTAGCTCATTTTAGGATGGATTCTTTCAGTGAGAACCGAATCGCCATATTATTTGGAAAAATAATATAAAGAAAATGCTGGGAAAAGAAGGAACAGTCTTGAATGTGAAGACTGAGGGTTTTCATATCATCTGACATTGAAAAGTTTCCCAAGGGGATTTCAGAAACTGGAGTTGCTAAAGGGAGAATTGGAAATACATGACAGCTGCAGGGTTAGACTGAGTCACAAGAGAAGCCTAGAATCCATGGGTTGCTTACAGGGAAGCAGTATGGTTTCTTCAATATTTAAAAGAGGTAATTAATAAGATCCTAGTAGCTGCCATCCCTAAGTCTACTTAACTGTACATATAATGTGGAGATGCAGTTCTCACTGAAAGGATCCACCCTAAAATGAGCTAGCTTCAGAAAGGGATAGTTACCCCATGTAATGTAAGCATTACCTAACTTGAAATATGAGATGCCCCTCCCAATTACAGAAGATTCTGGGAACACAAGTTTTCTATCTGTCCTATAAACCACTTACCGAACTCTTTCAGCCTCTCGTGTAATTTCCACGAGAACAAAGACTCAGTATGAACCCCGGTGACTACTTGTCAGAATAGAGGCCCCTTCATTTCACACAGTAGCTCTTAGTAACTCAATGCTAAATAACATTCCAGAATATTTAATTTGCTCCTGTTATTTGGGCCTACAAAAAGATACTTAAAGGAGGGTATATAGAAAATTTCTGCAAGAATTTATAAGAAAGTGATAATTATCTCTGGGAAGTGGGGCCAGATGATTACATGATGACACTATTGTGGTTTTTTTTTTTTTTGTCCATGAGTAATTTTTATAATAAAAAATACACTGGGTTCTTATCAACTCACTCTCATCAGACTACTGTTAAAAAAAGTCTTTTTAAATCCATTATGTCCCAGTTGACTACTCCAAGATAACATCTAAAAACCTGAGTATATAAGAAGGCCCTTCATGAGTTGGTTCCTTCTTTAGTTGGCCATATCTCCTAATCATCATGTTATTTATCTTGCTATGCCCAATCACTTTTTAAGTTTTGTATATTTAGTGTTATAATCTGTATTCTTCAGCAATGTCTGATGAGTTCCTTCTTACCAAGGTAAGATTCATTGTAATGGAGAGGGTGGGAAAGTTGGGGGCTGTACATGACTGATCCCATCAAACACTGAGGTGTAGCAAGGATGTGTCTTAGTTTTGGCAAGAATTATTAGAAAACCCAAGAAAAAAGTCTCTACCAAGTTCTACCAACTAGAGATACTTCTAAGTTAGCCTTTTCATTTTTAAATACTCCTTGGGAAAGCTGTTACTTATGTCAACTTAAATTCAGTATTTATATGAGAAAAACAAAGGGTGGTTTAATTCTGGAATGGGAGGTACAGGAGAATGGGCCTGGGGGAGTGAGACTTTAAAACTATTAAGAACCAAAAGAGAGCACTGGGCACAGATGGAGGTATCAGGAAGAATTTTATGTTGCTACTTTGCTGAGGAAATAAAGCTATATTTTCATCTTTCATAGTCTGAAGTCAGTAGGTAGTGCCAAAAACAAAGATCTTTAAGGGACATTATTAGCATTTTATTTTTATAGAGAGATAAATATCAAAACCACCTAAAAGAGTATAAGTGCTTGTGTCTAGGGAGGGGAAATTGGAGGGAAGGCAGGGGAACCATTGTTTTTTAAAACAAACTCCATATAGAATGACTTTTGAAACAATGTGCTTGTGCAATTTTGATAAAAAAAGACTAGCATAGGGAAAAACAAAGCGGCCTAATCAGAGACAAGCAAGTCTACATTAGCCACTGTGGTAAAAACAGATTAAGTAGACACCCAACCCAGAGTTAGTAGCAGGTGCTGGAAACATTATCAGCACAAATGACAGAGGTTCAATCTAAGAATTCCAGTGTTACTAGACCAATGGCACCTTTCTTTTATAGATAAAGAAACTGAGGCACAAGGTTATACAGTTCACTAAGGATCAGAGCCAGTTACAGAAGGTATGTTTTCTAGAGTAAGTCCTATTTTGGATAGGACTGAGGGAAATTCAAATTAGGCAAAAGAAGTTATTGTAGATTGAAAAAATGGCCGCAGTTATTCCTCTTGTGTCCAATCCCTACACGAACCTCAAGTTTCTCTCGCATCTCTTGAGTCCGGCCTGGCTTTGTGACTTGCTTTGACCAAAAGAATGTGGTGGAAGTAACTGTGCCAATTCCATGCTTGAGCCTCAGAGGGCCATGGACACTTCTGCTCCCTCTCTTGGAACTCTGACTACACCAAGTGAACAAACCCCAGCTAGCCTGCTGGAGAATGAGAGCACACAAGAGCTGAAGTACCTTGGTCTATAGCCAGTTGAACCCTAAACACATGAGAGTCCAGTCTAGGTCAATTGAGCTGTCTACCTCATCTGCAGCTGGTCATATTTGCGTAAGTGACTCAGTGGAGACGACAAGAACTGCCCAGTTGAACTAGACTTGTAAATAATAATAAATGGAGTTTTAAGCCCCCGAGTTTTATAGTGGCTTGTTATACAGCAATTGCTGATAGAGTTGTCATGTTTATATACAATCAGGTTAAAATAGGTCACACAAGAATAGAATAAAACTGAGATTTGAGGTACAATATAACTCAAGATTTCAGGTAGTTAGAAAAGACTCAAACTAGGCCATTTAAAAGATCAAGAACACCAAAGAGAACTGTTGTCTTATGTCATTCCTGAATATCCATTCTGCCTAGGTGAGCTCATTACTTAGTTGGTCCTATTGTTGGAATCTGTTGGCATTAAAGAGTTCTGACTCATGGTGGAAGTATAAGTCTCCTGGGAGTCAGAATCCTTTGGCTCACTCAAGAACCTTAGGTATATGTGCCTGGAGGAGGAGATCACGTCCTGTGAGAAGATCAGGGGTTTCACTAGGTCTCTGTCCTTTAGAGATCCCTCTGAGTGGACACCAGATGGAAGACAGGCTGATTCTTGTCCATTAGAAGAGGATCTCTTCATCCCTCACCAGCATTCTATCTATCTCAGTCTTGGGGAAGGGAAGCAAGGGGTTACCAGGATCCTGGCACTTAAAAGATTCAATCTTTTGGAGTGGGAATGAGGACTCAGTCTTTCTCTAGAACCACACACACACACACACACACACACGAGGACTCAGTCTTTCCCTGGAACACCACACACACACACACACACGAGGACTCAGTCTTTCTCTATTACACCACACACACACACACAAGGACTCGGTCTTTCTCTAGAACACCACACACACACACACACACACACACACACGCACGCACGCGTATGTGCCCTCCAGTAGCCTGCCAGAAACCAAACATGGCAAACCGGATTTCATTATAACTCTAACTCAAGTGCTTGTAAAAAAGAACATTTTAAAATCGGAATACTCATTCATGAACAGATTTCCTTTGGTAAATGGGCTCACTATACTTAAGACTTGTCAAATAGCTGTTAGATGCCTATATTTTTATATGTGCCTGCATTTGTATATGAAGTAATACTATTAAGTAATGACACAAATTAACTTTGGTTTCAATACTTCAGATATATCAAATATATAGATGTGTATGTTTGTATTTAAACTGAAGAGAGTACATACATCTGAGATATGTAGGAGATGATGGATACTTGGTCAAAGAAGGCTGCTTAACTCAATGGGTTGTTTGGAGTTTTTTTTTTTTTTTTTTAAAGTAAAAAGTTTGATATCATTAAGTCCCTAGTTTTTCCCAGCCTCCAGTCCCAGTTGATTACTCATTTCTTTCTTCCCCAATCCAATGATTTTTTAGTGATTAATATTTGAAGGAAGCCAGCAGTTATTTGTTCTGAATCAAACTTGAAGTTAATAAAGTTTCAATTCATAAGTTTTCCAAACCAACTAATGTAAAAATTAATATTTCCAGAGCTGAGTAATAAGACTTTTTAAAAGTCACATGTAAAAAAATTATTGCAAAGGTGGAAAAATGGAGAAAAGGCCAAAAATAAAATCAGAGGTGTGAATCACTTTAAAAATTTTATATGCATTCAAGTGAGTTTTAAAGGGGTAGATGTGTATAAAGCATTAAAAATTAGTTTCAACAGCTATAAATATATTTGTCATTTGTGGAATGAAGAACTTCATAGTTTAACCATAAACTTAAAATAGCTATTCTAAAACAGACATATTCCATTACTTTTTAATAAAAGATTTCTAACAGCCAGAAATACCACCACCAAAAGGTGCTTTGGATATTAGATCCTTATGTTTTTATCTCACTTTACAGGACACAGGAAAAAGGATCTTTAGGCTGCAAAAAGGGAATACTGCAGTAATATAATTTGTAATTAAGAAGCAATTCTTATTTAGCCCAGGTGAAAATAAATAATATTTTAGAGTTTAATGAGCATTTGTCTTTTAACTATTTCTATATAAATAATTTTTTTCTATATTAAACAAAAATACTTACCACAGAACACCATACAAAATGGTAAAACTGGATAGATAAACCTGAATTCTTTGTGGCTCAACATGCTATAATAAAAAAAATATTAAAAGGAAATATTATTTTCTCATATTACATGATAGTTTGAGAAATTAATGTGTATAAAATGAACTATAATTAACATCTGTTTTTCTAAGTACTGAGACTGAATTTCATGCTTCAGGAATCACTTTCATTATTTTTAGTTATAAGGTGATGATGATGTGTTAAAAGTAATCCTAACATTTAATGTCAATGTGAAATTCTAAAGTACAATTACATTCTAAAAAAGAAATTTCTATTACCAATACAAGTAAGTCATATTACTCAAATTTGGAATAAAGATACATACATTTTCATTTAAAAATATTTCTTCTCTATTCCTTCAATACTTAAAATTTTGGTAGTTTCTGTTTTTTAAAAGTAAATAAAATTTGTTCAACTTTTTAAAAACTGAATATATTCCTTAAGCAAACTATACGTATCAGAAGTATTCATTCTATCTGAGCACTAGCATAATTACAACCTTTTCTGTCTGCTAAATAATCCCCACTAATAAATCATAAGAATTAATGCATCTCCAAAAGATAAGCAGTTTACTTTTTGTGTGTGTGTGAGAGCAAGATCAGCCCTGAGCTAACATCCGCTGCTGATCCTCCTCTTTTTGCTGAGGAAGATGGGCCCTGGGCTAACATCCGTGCCCATCTTCCTCTGTTTTATATGGGACACTGCCACAGCGTGGCTTGACAAAGCGGTGCGTTGGTCCACACCCGGGATCCGAACCTGTGAACCCCAGGCCGCCAAAGCGGAGTGTGCAAACTTAACCACTAGGCCAGCCCCTAAGCAGTTTACTTTTAAAAGAATTTAGTTAATCTAATTTCTTGGTAACATTAAAAAAAATTAACTACTTGAACAAATAAAATCTTACCTATAAACTAACAGTGTCCACAGCACAGTCACCAAAAATATCCGGTACCTCTTTGGGGCTAGAAAGCAGCCATGAATAAAGAAGGGTAAGTGAGTACCCAAGACAACTGGAAATCCTTGACTGAAGTACCAGTGCCATGGATGAGAACCATAAAATGTTCCCAAATTCTGTAGCACGTTAAATTTCAAAAAATTATATTGAACCAGAGTCCACTGACATAATTGAAGGAAAGAGAAATAGAAATGCGTTAGTTCCAAGTATGAGTGTTTGGCATTAGGGAATCTGGCAGAATTGTGACATTAAATCAGAAATGATGTCTAAAAACCAGACAATAGTTTAATAATTTTGATTAATGACCATATGAAATCATTCTTTATTAATTTTTTATGTTCTAAGTATTAGTGTGTTCTTTGTTAATTTGTAAAACATTAGGTTTTTGAGACTCAACAAAAAATGAACAAATGTTCATACATATTTTGACAAGGAAAGTTTAACATACAATTAGAGATAAAGAGAATCCTTAAAAATAATAGTTACGAAAGTGTGCGTGTGGTACCTATATTAAAAATTTTACTCTAGTACCTTATGATATCACACATTACCTTTTAAGATAAAGCTTTGAAACATTACAATTTGAATTATAGCACAAAGAAGATAATAATAACAGCAGCAGCAACAGCAGTTAACATTGAGTGCTCACTTGTGCTTGTAAGCATTTTATATGCATTATCTCATTTAATCCTCCAACCTTATGTGACAGGTACTACAATTATTTCCAGATAAGGAAACTGGCAAGAAAGGTACAAAACTTATCCAAGGTCACACAGCTATTAATGAGGACACTGCACTTTAGACTGTGGCAGTCTGATTCCAGAGCCCATATGTGACTTAAAAACAGGGAACTTAGAAACCAAAGGCCATCACCAACAGTCATGAGATTAAAATGTCAAACCAAATGCTTGAAGAATAGAGTATGCTGGTTAATTTGAATTCTGAATGATTAACTTGAGGTCAACTAAAATCATTTAAAAATTTAACCTTTATTTTTACAAACCTGACAAAAATGGTTTAAAATGGACTCTGTTGAACCTCCACTAGGAAATCACAGTTCTGTTACATAGAAAGCACAGCAAATTGAACCAAAGGCATATGCTGGTAGTTTTTTTTTAATGTATCCCATATCACTTTTAAAAAATGATATGCCTGTGTTCCCAAATATTCATCGATTAAAAAGTCAGGTTAAGTTTTTAGTGTAATGGTTAGATTAAAAACAGCTGTTAGCTTAATGTCTTTTTACTTACTTGACCAAAAAAAATACGATCAATTATCAGAGACAAACTCAAAGTCACAAATCTGAAAAACAAAATAAAATAGAAGAGTGATTAACATTCTGAGCTTACTGGAAATCCAATATTGGCATATAGCTTTGCAAGTGCCTTGCATCAAAAGCCACTTTAAAAATGCTTTACAATTTCACCAATTGAATATGAATTTACACATTTTGAAAGATCTTTCATTGACAGAAGCTATATTTAAGCAACCTTCTTAAAATTAACAAACACTATATTATCTATTGCTGCAAACAAATTACCTGAAAATGTGGCAACTTAAAACTACGAACATTTATCATCTCATAGTTTCTGTGAGTCAGGAATCCAGGCACAGCTTAGTTGATCAGGCTCTAGGTCTCTAATGAATTGTCAAGATGTTGGCTGGGACTATAGTTTCATCTAAAGGCTCTCATTATTTGTTCCTATAGCACTTATTGTCACTTGATAAATATATATTAGTCATGTGTTTTTAGCTGTCTGTCTCCTCCTACTAGAATGTAAACTTCATGAAGGCAATGACTTTGTTTTGTTAAATTACTGTATCTCTAGCATCTGGAACAGCACCTGACAGAGTAAATAAATATTTGCTGAATTAATGTAATAAATTCAAAATAATGTTAATAAATCTGAGAAATGAAAACTGTGGCAACTTAGCCACCAGATGATTTTCTCCTTTTTAATGGATTCCAAAAAATACTTGTACGGAGTGAATACTAGTATATTAAAAAGATCACTGTTCTAAGAGTCAGAATGCATTCATCCCTTCAGTAAGTAACTATTTTGGATACTCTACTAGATACGTGGGATAAATCTGATCCCAGGAGCTCAAACTGTAGTTAGAAGACCTGCGTTTCAATCCCAGTTCCATCACAGCAACCAACCCAATTACTCTGGCTAACTCATTTTTAATTTCACCAAGCCCTCTGTTTCCTCAACTACAAAATAAAAACACCTACATTGCCTAGATCCAAGAATTATGAAAATCATAAGGAAATATATAAATACACATTATAAATTATAAAGCCCTATACAAATATAAAAGAATCAAGTATCTCTAAAATGTATTTGAGAAATATTTAGGAAATAAAGTATAGGAAAGTTCCAAGAAAAACTGCAAAGATCCTCATTTAAGCAAGTTAAAATACAGTTATTCAAAATCATAAATATAAAATATAAATTTGGGGGGCTGGCCCCATGGCGTAGTGGTTAAATTCAGTGTGCTCTGCTTAGTGGCCCAGGTTTGCGGGTTTGGATCCTGGGCACGGACCTATATATGTCACTCATCAGCCATGCTGTGGCAGCAACCCACATATAAAAAATAGAGGAAGATTGGCACAGATGTTAGCTCAGGCCTAATCTTCCTCAAGCAAAAGAAAAAAAGAGGAAGACTGGCAATGGTTGCTAGCTCAACCGCTAGCTCAGGGTGAATCTTCCTCAGCAAAAAAAAAAAAAAAAAAAAAAAGTATATATATATATATATAAAAAAATATATATATATAAATTTGGAAATATTCTGTTTCCTTGGTCTGACAATTCTCACTGACATTAGAAGGTATAATTGACTAAAGGATATAAAATCTTGTTCAGAATCTGTAATTTATAGGTTATTAAAATTAATGCATTGTAGTCATACTTACCCTACAGGTAAAAACTGATATAGAATAAGATCAAGCTTTCTCTGTTCTTGCCAGAAATGTCTGAAGAGCAAAGGTATCCATGGAATGACAGCTGTGGGACGAATTATGAAGGCAAGTGCCACCAGGGATGAGTACTTGACACTATAAGCAAGGAAAATGTGTTGTTAAGACAACTAGGAAATGAGTTTAGAAGTTATCCACTATGTACACTGTGATATAACATTTTTTAAAAAAGAGAGCATTTTCCTTTTGGTATAAATAACCATGTGAACTTGGGCAAGTTACTCATACCTTCTGGCTCTTAATTTTTTTCATCCATAAAAAGAGGTAATATCTAAGGTCTTCTCCAGTTCTTAATATCCTAATTCTAGTATTTTCAAATAGTTATTCTATGTCTTCATGTTGGTCTTGTTTGCTGAAAGGTACACTTTTAACATTACAACTCTGCCAATTGCTTTCCTGATGAAAAAATGATCAAGTCTCTCCTAAGGAGATAAAAGAAAGCCACACAAAACCATTCTCTAAGAACAAAAGCCAAGCACGTTTAAAGAAACAGGATTATTTAGGCAATGATGGGCTTCTGGGTACATATAATTTTCTTTCGAAAGTAAGCTGCTAATTTTATCCAAGTGAAAGATGTATATGTACAAATGATAAAAAGCCTACTATACAAACCTATATGATCATGGATAGAAATGCGAATTTTTACTATTAGGACTTCTCTCAATAAATGGCTGAAGGAGATTATCTGATAATTTAATCATGAGGACTATAGACAGTAAAGTATCACATGGAAATATACCTAACCCTGCTAAAAACTGAAAGCAAGCAAAATAAAACAACTTTATGGTACCATTATATACCTATTAACTAATAAGTAACTATAAAGAAATTCCTAATGTTGGTGAGGATGTAATAGCAGGGATTTCAAATTCAAAGTCTTACAGAGACCAAATAAGTAATAAAAATGAGTTATGTAGGCCATGTGGGGGCTCTGATATTGTCATGAAGGAATCCTGGTCCAAAATGTTGCTAGCTGACCATTCTTTCAAGAGAAACCAGAAATCCAGATTTTATGTAAGATCTCCCAATTTAAAAACCTTGCCAAGTAGTTTACTTTTTAAAAAAACACTGTGCAGGTGAAGTAAAACATATTTGTGGCTTGGTCTGACTTGCAGACAGCCTAAATGCAACTTATGCTATAGTGAAATACGTAGAGGACGCCCAAATGTATATTTCTAGTCCTAACCTTACTCCAAATTTTCAGACTTGGATTTCTTACTTCTTTCTGAATATTTCTCCATAGATCTCTTACTGGCACTCAGAATCAAAGTGTCTCTTTTCCTCAAACCTGCTCAGTGTCTAGTATTTAAGTTAATAGTATCACTCAGTTTCTCGGTCTTAAAAATTTTGGAGACCTCTTAAATAGCACATCTCATCCCACACATCCACTGTTTCCTTCCCCTTCCCACTTCCATCATTTTACATCAAGTCCTGTCACTTGTCTGGAATCTTTTTGTAGTTGTGTCACTTGTCTGGAATCTTTTCATAGTTGTTGTCATCTTCTTTTTGTATTGCCCAGAAATATTCCTTTACTTAACAACAACATCACTGTCATCATCAATACTTACTGAGCACTTACTTTGTAATAGGCCCTGTGCTATACACTTTCCATAGATTCTCATTTAATTCTTATGACAGCTGTTTTCTTATTCTCATTTTACAGAAATCAGTGCTTAGATGTTCTCATACTATCCTTAAAGAAATCTTTCATTTATAATATTTGCATTTTTAAAGGAGTTTGCAAAGTGTTATTTATTGTCAGGGCAGGACCTGTACTTGTCATGCTTATCCAGGAAAGAATGCTTATATAGCAATCCTTTGTCCCCGTGATCCTCCCTTCCTGCCTGAATCAGGGGAGGGCATCTGAGCCCAGGCACCCAATCTAAGGCTGGCCAGTGTTAAAGCTATGTCCAAATAGGGACAATGACATTTAACAGACCTAATCAGATTCTCTCAAATTGAGTATGAGATACAGAGGAAGTTGGGCAATCGGTAGCAGGAATAGAAGTGAACAGAGACTAGCTAAGCCTCAAAATGATGGACCACTACAACAGGGATTCACAGACTGGACTGTAAAGGCGCAACAAAACAGCTCGTGCCTCAAAACTGCCTGGGATTCTGTGTAGCCTTCCAATTCGTTTGTATGGCTGAGATATTCTACAGTTTCTTCCAGGCCTGGCCATAAGGCTAAGATACGTATTTTCCTTATTTTCATTTTTTATAAAGTCCTCATCAATAGGTAACTTAAGTGAATGCTTATTCTTGCGGTCAAGAGTCTAATGCAGAAATGATCTTATTTGATTTGATCCTCCTAACAATTGTTTTATATAGGAAGAATGGATACTAGCTTCTTCACTAGACTCCCAAATTTTCTGGTTTTCTCTCTTTCAGTATGTCCTAAATACTGCTACTACAAGAGAATTCTTTCTAAATCATATTTAATTATGTCATGCTTCTCAAACGCCTCCAATGGTTCCCTACTCCCTATAGAATAAAGTCCAAATTCTGGAGAAGGCCCAAGTCCCATTCCAGCCTTATCCCTTATTCTTCTCTTCTCCCATGCATCACACCACACACAAGCTCTCTAGACAACCTGCCCAGAATACAATGAAGCCCTTCTACAGCTCTGTGCCTTTGCTCATGTTGTTTCCTTTGCTTGGTATTTGCTTCTCCAGTTTATATAAGCCCAAATCAGGTCCATATATTTTCTGTTTGTCCTTCCTGATCCATTCTCCTCTACTCTTTACCTGCTCTGTGTGCAGGGAGGCTGCCCTGTATGGACTATATCAATGGGCTATTTTGCTTTCTGGCTTCTGCTTGGCTTTGACTAACTGGAGAACAGGAGAGTTCAATCCGGGTATTTTATGCCCCTTCCCCTGCTATAGCTAAAGGCTGGTTGTGCCCATCCCCTGTTGGGGCTCTCTCTTACAGTTACAGCTCTGTATGGATTCCAGTAACAGTTTCTTCTCCTTGCTTCTTGTGGCCAAGGGGTAACAGAAACTTGTTGCTGTGAGTAGCCCTGGGGTACTATGGTATCCCCTTATTGGCTTTGCTAGATATTGTCTACACCTTTGTAAACGGTCCTTTTATTAAACTCTCCTTAATTACCCAGTTGGAGTATATCTGTTTCCTGATACAACAAATATATCAACTGAAAATCTGTGGTTTTAATAACCTTTATGAACATTAGGGGGTCTACTGAACATTACAATACGTTGATATTTAAGAGTTTTCAAAGGAGGGCTTTAGAGTTTTGTACATAATTATTAACAGTAATATATCTCACCTGTTCATAGACTTTGACCCTTCCAAAGGATAGTAGAAAAGAGCAATTATAGTGAGAACAGTTTCCATGGTGTTTGTAAGAGTTCTGGTACAGCAATACCACGTGAACCAAGAGCATAACTGGCAAAAAAACTAAGAACAAATCATGAGCAAACATATATGGAAATGGAAAAGCTTAGTATTATCTTCTTCTATGGAAAATAGAAGACAAGTCTAAATACTGCAAAAATCATATCAAAAGGTAAATGATGTTAAAAGTAGGCATGCTCAAACATTGTTTTTAAGAAGTTATATCAAACACAGGTCTATGATAACATCAGATCTATATTTGTTAAATTTAAGAAGTTCATACTTTCAGGTACATTTTTATGGCATTGCATTTGATTTAAATCTCACTTCCCACTAATAAAAAACATAAAACACAGATTCTTTGATGGTAGAGTTTATAAAGGATTGAAATTCATAACTAGATTCTCCCAATCAGTATTCCTCAAATTGTCTTATAGTACCAACAAGTAGTTTAACTGTTTTTTATTCAACTTGGTTTGGAATGTTGCCCTATTTCTTAATGAAAAACTAAGACAACACAGGAGAGAAAAAAATGTGACTATCAGGAGACATCATTAAGTTTTAACGTGGAAATTGACTAATACAGTCGCGATGTTTTGGTTAATGACAGACCGCATATAGGAAGATGGTCCCAGAAGATTAGTACCATATGGCCTAGGTGTGTAGTAGCCTATATACCATCTAGGTTTGTGTAAGTACACTCTATGACGTTCACATAACGACAAAATCGCCTAACGCATTTCTCAGAATGTATCCGCCTTGTTAAGTGACTGTAAACCAGTTTTTGGAAGAACATGGAAAAGAAGCATCATTAAGTCTATAAAACAAATGTCTTAAAAGAAACTTGTTAGTTGATGCAAGGGTGTTAAACATGTACTAGCTTCTTATCTCTTCAAATACAGTCTTTAAAAAATGTTCCCAGGGGCCGGCCCGGTGGCGCAAGCGGTTAAGTGCGCGCGCTCCGCTGCGGCGGCCCGGGGTTCGCTGGTTCGGATCCCGGGCGCGCACCGAAGTACTGCTTGGTAAGCCATGCTGTGGCGGCGTCCCATATAAAGTGGAGGAAGATGGGCACCGATGTTAGCCCAGGGCCGTCTTCCTCAGCAAAAAAAGGGGGAGGATTGGCGGATGTTAGCTCAGGGCTGATCGCCTCACAAAAAAAAAAAAAAAAAAAAAAAAAAAAAAATGTTCCCAGTTTTTGTGGAGTTAAAGGTTTTTCCTAAACTAGAAAAACCTAGTGCTGCTACTTTGGAAGAAGGATTTCAAAGGCATAATGTCTTTGCCATTTTAGTTTGAGCCATCAGCAGTATTTATAAGCACAAAATAAGGAGAAGGACTTTATCCTTGAATCAATTAGCAAGAACTCAATCGATAAACCAATCTGTCTCTTTAATGCAAATCAACACACTACCTGTAGAAATATGTCCTGTTAATAATTAATATATTGTTAATATTTATTAATAAATATTAATAAGTTATATTCCAGAAATGTGCTGGTAAATTGGTTATGTGGAATTTGGAACATATTTTCCAATAGAAACAATATAAAAAAGGTAATAATATTTTAGGCTGGCTCATATAAGCTTATTTAATTTAGGAAAGAGCCCAAGTGAAGTAACAATAGTACTACAGAATCCAATTTCTTCAGGATTTGGCTTAAACGGGAAAATCCATTCAAGATTTGCATGGGAGATCAGGAATCTATATCCCCACTGTGAAATAAGCCAAATGACAAAAGACAGTCTTCTACACCACATTCTCTCCCTGACAGAGTCCAGCTCCTTCAAACATTCTAGCCAGAGGTGAAAGAGTGCTTCAGGGAAAAGATATTTCTCAGGTTGAGTCTCAGGTAGCTAGAGGAATAGTGAACAAGGGGTGTAAATAGCTGAGGGGATTTGTGAGGTAGGCAATAATTTAGAACTATTCCTACTGAATTTTATGGAAAGTGAGGCAGGGACTCTGACAGTTTTGAGGAGTGAACGGCTTCCAAACGCTGTCTCTAGGGTTCAGCTTCTCACAGGGTTTGAGGGTATCAGTGGCTTCTAGTGCCCAGGCCTCAATCAGGAGAGAGAAGGCATGCACCACTTGCATTTTGCTGTTCTTAGTTATGGAAGTACCTATAAAGCTGTATGAATTATTTTCTGAAACTGTTCTGGGAATAGATATTGTTCCATGTGCTTATGCCCACAGGAATGAAGCAGCTGGCATATAGTTTCCAAAGTGTTTACGACTTACCACCCATCTTGCCACTTGATGACTTTCTAGTTGCTTCATTAATGAGTAAAGCCTCATGTCTGCTACGGCAGACATAAGTGCTTGGACAAGTCGAGGAATCCAAATCTTCATAATAAAAAAAAAAAAAGATTTTAAAAACGTCTATTGGTTCACACTGAATTATCATAAGAAATCAACAAGCTGATCCACAGCCATTCTTAGTAAAAAAATAGACATAATGTATTATTATTCTGCAAAAATACCTGTTTTTCTACAAAAATTATGTAATTTTTCATGGAACTACCCAAGGTAGTTTTTACTATTCTCATTCTCTCTCTCTGTAAATAGCCAGCGAATCATTTCATTGTGTTAAGGCAAATTAAAACCACATATGATAAACAAAGAGAAAACTAGAAGAATCATAAGACAGAACAACCAAACTGAATTGGCAGTCCAAAACAAATGGGACAAGAAACAAAGGAAATGCAAAAGAACCAGAAAATAAGTGACAAAACAGCAACACTCAACCCTCATATTTCAATAATTACCCTAAATGTAAATGGATTGAACTCTCCAATCAAAAGATACAGAGTGGCAGGATGGATTAAAAAGCAAGACCCAACAATATGCTGCCTTCAGGAAACACATCTTAGCACTAAAGACAAGCACAGGCTCAGAGTGAAAGGATGGAAGACAATACTCCAAGCTAATGGCAAACAAAAGAAAGCAGGTGTTGCCATACTCATATCAGACAAAGTAGACTTCAAGATAAAACAGGTTAAGAAAGACAAAGAAGGGAAATATATAATGATAAAAGGGACACTCCATCAAGAAGACATATCACTTATAAATATATATGCACCCAACATAGGAGCACCAATGTACATAAAACAACTATTAACAAACCTAAAAGGAGAAATCAACAACAACACAATAATAGTAGGGGATCTTAACACCCCACTTACAGCAATGGATAGATCATCCAGACAAAAAGTTAATAAAGAAATATTAGACTTAAATGAAAAACTGGACGAGATGGACCTAGTAGACATATACAGAGCACTCCACCCAAAAACAGCTGGCTACACATTCTTCTCAAGCGCGCATGGAACATTCTCTAGGATAGACC
The DNA here is from genome assembly GCF_020826845.1 of Diceros bicornis minor. Classification (NCBI taxonomy): domain Eukaryota; kingdom Metazoa; phylum Chordata; class Mammalia; order Perissodactyla; family Rhinocerotidae; genus Diceros; species Diceros bicornis. The sequence goes on along the minus strand of NC_080744.1, from coordinate 50,901,155 downwards.
ATATGTTGGGAAACAAAGCAAGCCTCAATAAATTTAAGAAGATTGAAATCATAACAAGCATCTTTTCAGACCATAAGGCTATGAAACTGGAAATGAACCAGGAAAAAAAAACTGGGAAAGTGACAAAAATGTGGAGATTAAACAACATGCTACTGAACAACCAATGGATCATTGATGAAATTAAAGGAGAAATCAAAAACTATCTGGAAACAAACGAAAATGATAACATGCCATATCAAACCATATGGGACGCAGCAAAAGCGGTCCTGAGAGGGAAACTCATAGCGATACAAGCCCACCTTAACAAACAAGAAAAAGCCCTAATAGGCAACCTTAAATTACACCTAACAGAACTAGAAAAAGAAGAACAAACAAAGCCCAAAGCCAGCAGAAGGAGAGAAATAATAAAAATCAGAGCAGAAATAAATGATATTGAGACCAAAAAAACAGTAGAAAGGATTAATGAAACAAAGAGTTGGTTCTTCGAGAAGATAAACAAAATAGACAAACCCTTAGCCAGGCTAACTAAGAAAAAAAGAGAAAAGGCTCAAGTAAATAAAATTAGAAATGAAAGAGGAGAAATTACAACGGATACCATGGAAATACAGAGGATTATAAGAGAATACTATGAGAAATTATATGCCAACAAATTGGACAATCTAGAAGAAATGGATAAATTCTTAGACTTATACAACCTCCCAAAATTGAACCAAGAAGAAATGGAGAATCTGAATAGACCAATCACAAGTAAAGAGATTGAAATAGTAATCAAAAACCTCCCAAAAAATAAAAGTCCAGGACCAGATGGCTTCTCCAGTGAATTTTACCAAACATTCAAAGAAGATTTGATACCCATCCTCCTCAAACTATTCCAAAAAATAGAGGAAGATGGAACACTTCCTGAATCATTCTATGAGGCCAACATCACCCTGATACCAAAACCAGACAAAGACAATACAAAGAAAGAAAATTACAGGCCAATATCGCTGATGAACATTGATGCAAAAATCCTCAACAAAATATTGGCAAACCGAATACAACAATATATTAAAAAGATCATACACCATGATCAAGTGGGATTTATACCAGAGACGCAGGGATGGTTCAACATCCGCAAATCAATCAACGTGATACATCACGTCAACAAAACAAAGAATAAAAACCACATGATCGTCTCAATAGACGCAGAGAAGGCATTTGACAAGATACAACATCCATTTATGATAAAAACTCTCAATAAAATGGGAATAGAAGGAAAGTACCTCAACATAATAAAGGCCATATATGACAAACCCACAGCTAACATCATACTCAACGGGGAAAGACTGAAAGCCATTCCTCTGAGAACAGGAACGAGGCAGGGCTGCCCACTCTCACCACTCCTGTTCAACATAGTACTGGAGGTTTTGGCCAGAGCAATTAGGCAAGAAAAAGGAATAAAAGGAATCCAAATAGGTAACGAAGAAGTGAAACTCTCACTATTTGCAGATGACATGATTGTATATATAGAAAACCCTAAAGAATCTGTTGGAAAACTGTTAGAAACAATCAACAACTACAGCAAAGTTGCAGGGTACAAAATCAATCTACAAAAATCAGTTGCATTTCTATATGCTAATAATGAACTAACAGAAAGAGAGCTCAAAAAGATAATACCATTTACAATTGCATCAAAAAGAATAAAATACCTAGGAATAAATCTTACCAAGGAGGTGAAGGACCTATACAATGAGAACTACAAGACATTATTGAGGGAAATCTACGATGACATAAAGAAATGGAAAGATATCCCATGCACGTGGATTGGAAGAATAAACATAGTTAAAATGTCTATATTACCTAAAGCAATCTACAGATTCAATGCAATCCCAATCAGAATCCCAATGACATTCTTCACAGAAATAGAAAAAAGAATACTAAAATTTATATGGGGCAACAAAAGACCCCGAATAGCTAAAGAAATCCTAAAGAAAAAGAACAAAGCTGGAGGCATCACAATTCCTGACTTCAAAACATACTACAAAGCAATAGTAATCAAAACAGCATGGTACTGGTACAAAAACAGACACACAGATCAATGGAACAGAATTGAAAGCCCAGAAATAAAACCACACATATATGGACAGCTAATTTTCGACAAAGGTGCTAAGGACATGCAATGGAGAAAGGAAAGTCTCTTCAATAAATGGTGTTGGGAAAACTGGACATCCACATGCAAAAGAATGAAAGTGGACCATGTGCTATCGCCATTCACAAAAATTAACTCAAAATGGATCAAAGACCTGAAGGTGAGACCTGAAACTATAAAACTCATAGAAGAAAATATAGGCAACACACTATTTGACATTGGGTTTAAAGGAATCTTTTTGGATGACATGCCTACCCAGACTAGGGAAACTAAAGAAAAAATAAACAAGTGGGACTTTATCAGACTAAAGAGCTTTTATAAGACAAATGAAACCAGAATCAAGATGAACAAACAACCAACCAGCTGGGAGAGAATATTTGCAAAACATACATCTGACAAGGGGTTGATCTCCATAATATATAAAGAACTCACACAATTGAACAACAAAAAAACAAACAACCCGATCAAAAAATGGGCAGAGGAAATGAACAGACACTTCTCCAAGGAAGATATACAGATGGCCAATAGGCACATGAAAAGATGCTCAACATCACTAATCATCAGGGAAATGCAAATCAAAACAACACTAAGATACCACCTCACGCCCGTTAGAATGGCTATAATCACCAAGACAAAAAACAACAAATGTTGGAGAGGATGTGGAGAAACAGGAACCCTCATACACAGCTGGTGGGAATGCAAATTGGTGCAGCCTCTATGGAAAACGGTATGGAGATTCCTCAAAGAATTAAAAATAGAGATGCCCTATGATCCAGCCATCCCACTACTGGGAATCTATCCAACACACCTGAAATCAACAATCCAAAGAGGCTTATGCACCCCTATGTTCATTGCAGCATTATTCACCATAGCCAAGAAGTGGAAGCAACCTAAGTGTCCCTCAACTGACGACTGGATTAAGAAAATGTGGTATATATATACAATGGAATACTACTCAGCCATAAAAAAAGACAAAATCGTCCCATTTGCAACAACATGGATGGGCCTGGAGCGTATTATGTTAAGTGAAATAAGCCAGAAAGAGAAAGACAAACACTGTATGATCTCACTCATATGTGGAATATAAACCAACACATGGACAGAGAAAACTGGACTGTGGTTACCCGGGAAGTGGGGGTGGGGGGTGGGCACAAGGGGTGAAGGGAGTCATATATGGGGTGATGGACAAACAAAAATGTACAACCCAAAATTTCACAATGTTAGAAACCATTAAAATATCAATAAAAAAAAAAAAAAGATTTTAAAAACGTCTATTGGTTCACACTGAATTATCATAAGAAATCAACAAGCTGATCCACAGCCATTCTTAGTAAAAAAATAGACATAATGTATTATTATTCTGCAAAAATACCTGTTTTTCTACAAAAATTATGTAATTTTTCATGGAACTACCCAAGGTAGTTTTTACTATTCTCATTCTCTCTCTCTGTAAATAGCCAGCGAATCATTTCATTGTGTTAAGGCTCTATTTTAGAAGCACATTTAGTTATTTTCATTAGCATAACAACAGGTATTTTATTTATTTATTTTTCCTTAAAAGTTTATAAAAAATCTATTTCATTTATTCCTAGGTAATTTATAGTTTTATGCTATTTTAAATGGTATGTGTGTATACAATTGCATTAACTGCTGGTTGCTGGTATACAGCAATACGATTTGTGTATATTGATTTTTTAATTGAGATAACACTGGTTTATAATTCAGGTGTACATCATTATATTTCAGTTTCTGTGTTGACTATATCATGTTCACCACCCCAAGACTAATTACCATCTGTCACTGTACACATGTGCCCTATTACCCTTTTGTCCTCCCTCCCCCCTCTCCTCTGATGGCCACCAATCTAATCTCTGTATATATGTGTTTGTTTGTTGTTGTTATCTTCCACTTATGAGTGAAATCATACAGTATTTGACTTTCTCCATCTGACTTATTTTGCTTAGTGTAATACTCTCAAGGTCCATCCATGTTGTTGCAAATGGCAAGATTTCATCTTTTTTATGGCTGAGTAGTATTCCATTGTGTATATATACCACATCTTCTTTATCCCTTCATCCACTGATGGGCACTTAGGTTGTTTCCAAGTCTTAGCTAACAATAGGTATTTTTAAATGAAACATTTACAGTACTGTGTGCTAGGTATCCTTTATATATATCAGCTTATTCAGTCTTCCTAACAATCCTATGAGATAGGTACTGTTTTATTATGGATATCCTGCATAATTTAGAAGCTAGTAGGTAGCCCTGAGAGGAGAAAAGTGTACACAGCTCCCAACTTCTACCTGTGTCAATGGGAGAAATTCTGCTGCTGCTCTAAATTCTCCTTCCCTATGATCTTCCCAAGTGAAGCATCAGTTTCTCAACAGTGAGGGAATCAAATATCATTGCAAAGGAAAGAGTACAATCCTGCCTTAAAAAAACCACTCTGGAACCTCAATGTCTTTCCAGACTTCAAAAAAACTCCCCAGAATTTGGACTGCCTTTTGAATTCTGAGCCATTTCAGGGCCACTTCCCTAACAGAAAATGGGGAAGGCCCAAACATCTTTTTTTTTTTTTTTGTGAGGAAGATCACTGACCTAACATCCATGCTAATCCTCCTCCTTTTGCTGAGGAAGACCGGCTCTGAGCTAACATCTATTGCCAATCCTCCTCCTTATTTTTCCCCCCAAAGCCCCAGTAGATAGTTGTATGTCATAGTTGCACATCCTTCTAGTTGCTGTATGTGGGACGTGGCCACAGCATGGCCAGACAAGCGGTGCGTTGGTGCGCGCCCGGGATCCGAACCCGGGCCGCCAGTAGCGGAGCGCGCGCACTTAACCGCTAAGCCATGGGGCCGGCCCAGGCCCAAACTTCTAAGTCCAATTTGATGATAGCTTAAAAGATCTTAAGAGTGAAGTTACAGAAACTTTTGCACCATTAGTTCTTCCTCTGTACCCTCTCCTGACAACTGACCCCAGAAATTCATGATCTAGGAATTACAACCATAATTATTGATGCCTAATTACTACATAGCACAGTGATTGTGCATGTTATTAAATTTTTTGTCAAGTTAATTTTTTCTAAGTTTTGATTTTAACACTAAATCCTGATTGGGTTTATATATGTGTATTTAGTTTTCATAAGCTCATCTAACATGGTCTTCTGTTCACAAGTTAAAAAAACAAGATACAACACTGCTCTCAAGTGACTGTTTCATGAAGGAAGTATACTTCTCAAGTCCAAATAATTAATATAAAATGTAGTCATTCTGAAAATCTGCATTCTTTACAGGATTGCTCACAGCAGAACACTTTCATGCTTAGTCTTGTGTTTCAGCACATATTGAAGAGTGACACATCACAGTATGTCTTTAGAACCATGGGCTTCCCAGATATGGTCAGAGTTTAGCAACAGTAGCCTTTTAAAACCAAACTTCATGATATCAATAATGTCATTTAGTTAATATATGTTAGCCTTTAAGAAACGATGGAATAAACTTACTTTTAACAACATTTTGATTACTTTTATTTAAACTTACCAGCAACTGAACACTATCTTTCCCCAGAAGATGTAAAATCTTATAAATGCTTGCAAAGATTAAGGGGTAAGTGTAACCCCTCAATCTTTCTGTCCATTCCCAGGTCAAATAACCATAATTAGTAATATTAAGGACTAATGTTAAATAGCATTGAAACAAAACCTATTTTCATTTCCATGTATAAAACTATTTTTTGACAAAGAAGCTTAAAAACACATCATTTTATACCTGATATTTGAATTAAAAATGCAAATCGCCCAACTAAACCCTAAACTTCTTCAAGGCAGGAATGTGTTTTTTACCTCATCTATATCCTCCACAGTACTGAGCACTGTGGGAATATATGCTAGTTAAAGGTTAAGTCAAATACGTTAACATCAAAGAAAGATATAGAAGAAGTATTAGCATGAAATAATAAAGTACTCTAAGTTAAAATTATTTGGAGAAAATATGGAAAATTGATTTAAAATATGTAATAGTAACTGACACAATTCCTAAGATGAATACCCTAGTCTGAGAAAGAAACTACAAAGGATATTTGAAAACCATGTGATGTGCAACTTCAAGAGACTGCCAATATTCATCTGGAACGAAACTTGTCTGGACTAAAAAGCAGTTACATATTCGTAATGCTATGGTAAACAAGACCAGATAAATGCTTTCACCAAGAAGATCTGAAAAACAAAACAAAACAGGTAATTGTGGCACAAAAGTTAGGCAAGTTTCACTTGCAGAACTAAAATCTGCTGTTCTGGGCGGCCCCTTGCTCCGCCTCTGTTAAGGCACAGGAGTGAACTCGGGCCCCTCCACACTACTCTCAGAGCAGAGCTGGGCCAAAAGTTATACAAAGGCCAGAGCCTCATCACTGGGTGATTACCACTCCTTTCATTTAACCAATCTTTCTTGCAACTTATTGTATAAAGAGAATATTAAGATAAATATCGAAAAAGAGATTGGGTTAACTAAGGCCTTAGGCTAATTAGGTTATCCTATATGTGTATCTAATGAAAGAAACCAGCTAACAAATCACTAACTTAGGAAGCAACTCTTTGTATACGTGCCAAACAGTGGCATAAAAAATGGTCGTCTGTATGTTTTTAAATAGACCTTACTGATGCTCACTATATTGCCAAGCACTAAGTTCATTCCTTTACATGCCTTATCTCATTTAATTCTCAAAAACAATGCTAAGGGGTAGGTATTATTAGTCCATTTTTACATATGAGGAAACTGAGGCTCAGAAGTTAAATTCCCTTGCCCAAAGTCAGAAAGGTTGTAAGTGACCAAAAAGGATTCCAAACCAGGTCTGTCTGCTGACTCCAAAGCCCTGCTCTTAACCACAAATGGACAGCCTGTAGACTGAATACAGTGTGTTTTTTTAAAATTTGAATTTAGTTGCCAACATTTAAAAATCAGATTTTATATTAAAATCTGCATTGCAGCATTTCAAAACTAAGATCTGGCAACACAGAGCTCAACTGGCAATAACTGGCTGGTACTGAAATACAGGGTGCTTTACTTATTTAGCCTTGCCTGTCTGGCCTCCTGAGTATTTGAGTTTGCAACCTGCCCCTGATCCACTGTGAGTCTTTGCTATCATTTCTGGGTTCCTGCCACTCTCCTTCCTTATTCTCCAAGAACACATGTTCAACGTTTCTCAATTGGTACATTCAATACCACGTACCTACCCCATCTAAACTTTCATCTTCCAAAAACACATAAAGAAACCTCCCAACTGAACTATATCTCCTGCCAGAAAACCTTGCTCTTCTTTTCTTTTTCCCCCTTTACTCGGAGGGCTTAGGCAGAAGAAACAGTACTCAGAAGTGGCCCTTGAACAACTGATCTTTAATATCTAAAAGTTCAACTGTACATCTGTGACAAGTATGGTAATTTACCGTCGTTACTGTTCTGGACCTGATGGGATCCAACTTCTAACAAAGAGTAGGTTAGGCAAAGGAAGAGAGAGAGCTCGGGCCCAGCTGCCTCTCCCTTCCTCACTTTTCATTTAGCAAAATGATTCTTCTCTTTCCTGTTCTCAGGTTTCCAGAAGGAGAAGCAGGCATTCTTTTTATACCGCTTACACCGTGCTTGGCACATAAAAGGCGCGCAATAAAAATTTATTGAATGAACGAGGAGTCCATTTTTACTTAAATACCCCCCCGACAGATCAAAATCCCACTTGCTGGGGTGATTTTTCTCCTGTCAACATCACATCGGGACCAAAGAGAACGCAGAGGGGACAGTGGGAAGAAGAAATGCGGCAGGAGTCAGACCTGGTCCCACTCCAGGAGCCAGCCCCTCTGTAGCTGCGAAACCTTGGGTAACTCCGGGCTTGGGTGCCCCTCTCTAAAATGGGGATGGCCACATCATGCCTACTGGCTTCTCACGGCCGCGGGGAGGACAGCATCAAGTAATGCGGAATACAGAGTGGGCCAGCGGCAGGGATGGAGAATCCTGTCTCGAGCGCACTGCGATTTCTTGGCAGCCCTGCCCAGCAGATGGAGCCCTCCCTCAGAGCCCGCGGCTTCCGCCACGCTTCCCCCACCTCCGCACTCACCTCCGCGGCGCCCAGGGCTCTTCCGGGGGCTGTGGTACAAAGAGGACTTTCTCTTTCGCAGCTTCATCTTTTCGTGGGAGCGGTTCTGGAGACCGCGGAAAAAGAGTCTGCCGTCGCTGCCCTCTCGCTCCATTCTGCATCTGCTTCGAGGTCCCCTGAGGGTCCCCGGCCATCACCTTCTCCCGCAGACAGAGGCTGAAATCGCGCGCGTTACTCTTCCGCTCACTAAGTTTGGCCTCTGCGAGCAGCCGTCGCTCGCAGGCGCGAAGGTAGCCGGGAAAGGGCAACTTGGTCGTGCCAACCACCGAAGGTCTTTTCTGCGCCCAAGAGCTGCCGGTTGGCCGGCACTGTAACGCCTTGACGCGGGCTCGCCTGCGCTTTTATCCTTCGGCATCTACCCCTCTCGGGATTGCTGCCCGTCTCGGGCTTCGTGGTCTCTGCGCCCGGGGTCCACGTGCTCTGCGGGAGGGAGCGGATCTCACCTCTGCGGGGGCAAGCGGGAGGCGGGGGCAGCGACGCGGGCGAGAGCTGAACGGTCGGAGGTGTTTGAGTGGTAGTGGTAACGGTAATGACAGTTAGAAACGTGAGTGTTTGTGCAGCGTTTCGCTGTTTGCGTGGTCTCACAGTAACTATTTGTTGCACGAACTAGGCAGCGTAGGGATGATTTAGTTGTTGTACCGATGTGGAAAATGAGGCCCAAAAAGGTTAAATAACTTGCTGAGGGTCACTTAGCGAGCTAGTGGCAGAAGGGGAACCTTCCCATTTCCGCGTGGTTTGTCTGTTTTCCAAAGAGCTGACTTGCAAATGGCTCCTTTTTTTTTTTTTTTACGCTTAGCACCCGTTGAACCAAAGCATGCGTGGTGACGTTGTCATTTATCTAGTTAACCGTCGAGTCTAGGAGAAAATAAGCCTTTCTTTACCAGATTAAATTACATTTTAGCGATATTGGAGGCAAGGTAGTTTCTAGTACCACTGCTGCTCCTAATGACTTTTGTGATCTCAAGGGCTGGTCTAGGAGACCATGAAGCGTTGTTGCAGTAAAGAAAATCTGTAGATCCTTCACAGTGCGTTCCTCCTTCATACACAGCTACCTAGTGTTTCTCCAGAGACTAAGATGTTGGCATGTGGTATAACTTTCCAAGAAGCACTAGTCTTACTTAACTCCTCAGTTGTTGAAAGTAAAACCAGCCACATCTCCCTTATATTTCTGTCAAAAATGGATGACAAATGATTTGTATTTGATGTCTGCTTGTACCTACTAAAAGCATCAAAGGGAACTCATAAAATCTTTTAGCCTGTTTAAAAAAATTGTTTTTGTCATACATATTGCCAAAAAGCATGAAATAGTACAGAAGGGTTAATAATGAAAAGTAACAATTCTCCTTCTACTTCCAGATCGGATTGGCAATCACTTTCAGCTTTGTTTGGCTGTTTCTTTAAGTAGTTAGTTTTATGGTATGCTTTTAAAGGCATAAAGAGTATGCCCTTCCCCTGCCCCACTTTTGCCATTTTTTTTTTGTGAGGAAGACTGGCCCTGAGCTAACATCTGCCAATCCTCCTATTTTTGCTGAGGAAGACTGGCCCTGGGCTAACATCCGTGCCCATCTTCCTCCACTTTATATGGGACGCCGCTACAGCACGGCTTGCCAAGCGGTGCATTACTGCGCGCCCGGGATGCGAACCGGCGAACCCTGGGCCACCACAGCGGAGCGCGCCCACTTAACTGCTTGTGCCACTGGGCTGGCCCCACTTTTGCCATTTTTTAAGTTATCTATTTACAACCATTGAGAATATTCTGTAATAGAAGAGGATTTAGCTTTGTCTTACACCATCCCCTAACCCTCAGTTTGCATACTCCCTAAATATTTATATTCCTATTTTAGTTAAATTAATAAGTGGTATTTACATATTATGACAAAAATACTTTTCACTCCTGAGGAAAGTAGTGATGTGAAATCTTAAAAGAGAATATTGTGCTAAGTTATTGCTTTGTTTCCCATTTTCTCTGTACACAGATCTGAAGAGATTTCCTGGATGTGGGGTGTAATTTTTCAAAGCCACCTTTGCACTGTGCAGTTTGTTGAAAAAATGTTTGGGAGATTGACTCTTCCACAACTGCTTTTTGCTAGCATCCTTGGAATTGCTGGAGGAATATATATTTATCAACCAATATTTGAACAGTATTCCAGAGATCGGAAGGAACTAAAAGAAAAGTTGAAATTGGCACAAGAATCAGAAGAGAAGAAAAGTTAGTACTACATGGAGTTGAACTGTAATTGCTCAAAGTTCCATTGAAATTATACATTCACTATAAATAATCTAGTAAAAACTTTGGAAATATATTTTAAACATAAATAAATCATAGGTGATGATTTTAAATGATTTTTAAAACTAGCACTCTTCAATTTTAATGTTTACTTTTATTTGCCATTTTATATCTTTTCGCCGGGACAGATTGGTAATTTTTTTTAAGCAAAAACGAATGTCTTCAGGAATATTTTGTTTCCTGGTCGAGGTTTATTTTTCTGGGAATGCAGCATATACAGTGTCATGGGGTGACAGTCTAGACTGTATTTATAAAATAGCTGGGAAGAGTGTTTACAGTAGTGTTTGTGGATGAAGTGAACTAAGTGAACCACCTCAGACAGAATGCCCCTCAATTAGCTTACACTTAGTCTGATTTAATATACTTTAGCAGTCTTTCAGCCCCAGCTCTATCTTATCCCAGGCATTGTGGAGGCGTAAATGGAGAATTGGGGTGGCTCAGATCAAATTGAGGTTTTAGAGAAGATAGTGTATATAGGGTGGCAAATATGACATCTATTTAACCCATTAAGTAGATTTGCATTAATAATGGTGGTAAGGGAGGGGTTAATTTGTTATGAAGCTGTTACTCATATAGTGAAAGGGTTTTTTGCAATTGCTAAGAACCCATACTACTTTTTACCCTAACAATCTTAAGCTTGTATTTTCAATGACAGCTTTACGTGTAATCACATATGTATAAAGTGCTTTATTTAAATCAACTCATTTTTATTATTGAGTTTTTTTCTTGAAAAGTAAATTCATTATAGCTTAATCTAAGCTGTCTATGTTGAATGGAGACCAGCATGGGTAGCTTAAAAAAAAAGTGAATAAAAAGTTATAAAAGTAGTCCACGTTCATTAAAAATTTCAAACAATAAAGAAAAGAACAAAGTGAAAATTATTGATGTATACCTTGGTTTAATCAGCACCTTTAACAGTTTATTGTGAGCTTTTGAGACTGTTTTTCTTCTCTGCACATAAAAATATATATAAAAATTTTAATTCATGAACCAAATATCTACTATGTGACAGGCTTGGCTTTGCTTGACTACAGGTAGACTGAGGTTCTATTCTATGTGTCTTCTCATTGTGGGACCCAGCCTCACGGAGCAGCCTCTATCTGGGTTATGACAGAGTATAGGATTGAGAGAGAGACTGAGAGGAAACATGGAAGTGTAAGCTTCTGCTCAATTGTGGCAAATGTCATGTCTTCTCATTTTCTTTTGGTTTAGAGCATGTCATGATCAAGCCCAAAGTTAAGGGCAGAAACAGACTCTTCCCACAGAGTGTAGTCAAGTCACATGACGATGGGCAGGAATACAGAATCCTGTTATAGCCAACCAGTGATAATCCTAACATCAAGGCAAATTGAACTGCTTTTGATCCTCTTTTTGAGAAGGATGCGTTGGTTGGGAGTCACATGCCAAGTGCCAGAGGATGAGTTAGTTGATTTTTCTTTTTTCCAGTAAAGATACTGCAGCCATTCAAATCAAAGATACCACTTCACATATACGAGGATGACTACAGTAAAAAAGACAGAAAATAATGAGTAGTCGGCAAGGATATGGAGAAATTAAAACCCTCATACACTGCTGGTGGGAATGTACAACAGTGCAGCTGCTGTGGAACAGTGTGGCAGTTGCTCAAAAAGTTAAACATAGTGTCACCATATGGCCCAGCAATTCTACTTCTAGGCATATATATATCCAAGAGAAGTGAAAACATATATCCACACAAATATTTGTACATGAATGTTCATAGCATCGTTATAATAGCCGTAAGGTGGAAATAACCCAGATGTCTACCGTCTGATGAATGGATAAACAAGTTGTGGTATGTCCACATGGTGGAATATTACTCAGCTGTAACAAGGATTGAAATAGATACATGCTATAGCATGAATAAACTTTGAAAACGTAAAGAAGTGGGCACAAGAGACCACATATTGTGTGATTTCATTTATATGACATGTCCAGAATAGGCAAAGCACAGAGACAAAGTAGATTAGTGGCTTCTGGGAACTAATGGAAAGCAGGGAGAGGGAGTGACTGCCAATGGATATAGAGTTTCTTTTTAGAGTGATGAAAATGTGATCAATGACAACTTTGTGAATATATTAAAAACCACTGAAGCATACACTTTAAAAGGGTGAACTTTATTGTGTGAGAATTATATCTCAAAGGTATCAAAAAAAAAAAAAAAGATACTGTATCCAGAATAGCAGCTGCAGTTGAGGTAGTCTGTTGTTTTCTGCCACATCCATTTAGGGTTTTTTTTGTGTGTGGTAAAATATACATAACATAAAATTTACCATTTATGAGTGTACAATTCAGCGCCATTAAGTACATTCACATTGTTGTGTAACCATCATCACTATCCATCTCCAGAGCTTTTTCCTCTAGTTTTTGCAGGGTCCAGAGAGGTGGATTGAATGGGGATGTAGAGATGCCCTACCCCTGTATCCTTGAAATCTTTGAAGGTGGCATTAATGTCTACAATTCTTTGCATGAATTGCCTCTAATTTACTATCTTAGCTGAGAAAAGCAGATTCAGGGGCTTTCAGTTGGTCCTTTCTACAATGAGGATTTGATATGGACTGAATGTGTCCCCTGCCTCCAATTCATGTGTTGAAGCCCTAATCCCCAATGTGAGGGTATTTGGAGGTGGGGCCTTTGGGAGATAATTAGGTCACAAGAGTGGAGTCTATGAATGGCATCAGTGCCCTTATAAGAAAAGATATAAAAGAGATAATCTCTGTGTTTGCCATGTGAGAAGGTGGCTGCCTGCAAACCAGGAAGAGGGTCTTCTCATCAGACACCAAATCTGCCAGCTCCTTGGTCTTAGACACGGCAGTCTTTAGAACTGTGAGAAATGAATATCTGTCATTTAAGACATCCATTTGATGGTATTCTGTTATAGCAGCCTGAGCAGACAGACAGGGCTCTTCTTATAAGGTCAATGTGAGGTCTCTCTGCCAGTTACTAATATATTTATCTCACTCATGGACTTGGGATGGGGGTGGGGGAACGATGGAGTGGGCTCTGTAAGACAAATTTGGGCCAGACTGCATTTATCCTTTCACCTCCATGAGCCTCTACCCTAAATGAAGGACCATGGGGACATTAAGCTTCCTGTACCAGTGTCAGCTCAGATCATGTATCCAGCAGTCATCGAAGTCTGAGTAGACCTCTTTCCCCAATGCACATTTATCCTGGTTAATGGCCTTGGGTTTCTTCAAAGGAGCAGAGGAATGTTTATTGTATATTCTTGTGGCATTAAAAAGTTTTTTCTTAGGTAAATACAGCTTCTTCAATCATTGGCTCTAAGTCTATAAAATGACTTAAATCAGGAAACTGATGAGAGACCATGATTTCCATTGTGGGGAGACTGACAGCCTTCTGTTCCTCAGTTCTTGATTTCCTGTTAAGAAAAATATACAAGTCAAGAAACCCCTCTCCTCTCCCAAAAATAAAAAAAAATACCCCATCTATCTTTCCCTTCAGAGCACCGTGATCTATTAGCCATCTCCACAGATCCCTGTGGGTCAAGACACTGGCTGCACTCCAGCCTTGCTTCCCATTACAGTAGTTATGGCCTGCCATCTTGCCTTGCCATTTGGGAATTGTTCTATTTCTAGTTGATAGTAGGGAGCCCTGTTGGAGCAGCATCTTCTACGTCAGTCTCAGCCCATAAAGGACAACCACCGTTAGGCTTTTTAGAGATGCTCGTGGCATCATCAGTGCGTGTGTCCTCACCAGTGTCTCAGTGAAAGGAGTATCAGCAGGGCCTTCCCAGGTAACATAATCAGGTGGTCGTTTCTGCAGTCTCATCACAAATCCTTTCAATCCCCAAGGTCAGGAGGGCAGGATAGGGGGAGTAAAAGAGTTAAAGAAGGAAAGCCAAGACAATGATAGATTTTCAAGTGGGCCGCTAGACTTGATCCTATGGGATTTTCTGAAGAGACTTGTACAAAGCTTTTTTTTTTTTTTTTTAACTTATTTTGAAATAATTTTAGACTTAAAGAAAAGGTGCAAAAATAGTACAAAGAATTTTCAGATACCAGATTCCACAAATACTAACATTTTACTACGTTTGCTTTAATCTCTCTCTCTCCATATATATGTATTTATGTATGTATATACACACACATTATTGTTTCTCTAAACCCTTTGAGAATAAGTTGTGCACATGATGCCCTTTCACCCCTAAATATTTCTGTGCAATTCCTAAAAACAAGGATATTCTCTTTCATAATTATGGTATAATGATCAACATCAGGAAGTTGAGATTGATACAATATTATTATCTAATCTCAGATTTTATCTAAATTCTACCAAGTCTCATTACTTTCCTTTAGAGCAAAAAACAAATTCTTTTTCTGGTCCGGGAACTAATCAGGATCATGTTTGAATTTAGTTGTTACGTCTCTTTGGTTTCATTTATTCTGGTTCCTCAGTCATTGGCTTTCACGACCTTGACATTTTTAAATACTTATCTGTTTTGTAAAATGTCCCTTAATTTGGGTTTGTTTAATGCTTCCTTATGATTAGACAGATACATTTTTGGTAGGAATACCGCCGAAATGATGTGTCAGTATGATTCACAGATTCCTATTTTATTCCATGGATTCATTCTTGGAGTAAACAATCCATTACTATCACCAGGGCTGGCTGCATGATTTGTGGGGCCTAGTGCAAAATGAAAAGGCAAGGCCCTGGGTGGGGATGAGGAAGTCAGTCTTCTTGTGGGCTCACTGCTCCAACCCATGGCGAATGGGCAATTCCCAAGGGATTGCAAACTCCATGCTGGGGCATTCTTGATTCCTGGGTGGTGGTGGTAGGAGGCCTCTGCCGAGTGGCACACAGACTCAGAGTAGACTGGCAGACTAGGGTCGAGACACCTGCCTTCTTGCCCATCCCACAGTGCCGTCGGAGTATGCACCCAGCCCTGACCCCTCCCGTACCCAAGCCCAGGCTCCTGCCCGGGAGGAAGGCGACAGCAGAATGTGGGCTTCCCCCAGCCAGGGTGACCCAGTCACTGCCCTGGAGCAAGGTGCTGAATGCAAGGCTAGGCAGGGCCCAGGTGACCAGGGGGTGAGGAGTGGGCAGTGGCAGGAGTCAGACCATGTGTGAGCAGAGGCTTCAAGCCTCCAGCATGCTCCATTGTGCCATCAGATTCTACTTATAAGACACAAATTCAAAGATAAAATTAGTAAGAATTTCAAGATGGTGACTGCAGAGCATTAAAATTCTGAGTGCAGGGACCTGTGAGACGTACTAGTTGCATGCCCAGGAAGCCAGCCCTGACAATCGCTGTTTATTTTGATGTTCAGATTGTCCAAGATTGGGCCAGTGGGAGCCCCTTCAAGTTGGCTCCTGTGTCCTATTTTTTTTTTAATGTTTATTTCAAATACAAAATGTAATGTTTAAACATTATCTGAAAATAATTTTGCACTTTAGCAAGTATAAAACAAGACTCCTTAAAGAAAGTTTACACCTAGGTATAAAATACTTAAGAATATACTTTGACATTCACAGTGGGCATTTTTGAAAAATGTTTTGTTAATGTAGCTTGAAAACAAAAGTATATTTACAATCGCAGTTAAAATAAGCAAGTCCTTAGCTGTGGAACAGTCCTCTCCCAGGATGGATCCTGTGTCCTTTTGACATGTCTTTGTCATTTTTTTGAGCACTCCTTTAGTTTCTGGCTCATCTTTTTCTTTCCTAGACCAAGCCTTGAATCAAGGACCATCGGTTCTTTTTAAAAAAATTGAAACAAAATTTACATAACAAAAAATTAACCACTGACCATTTTAAATTGTACAATTCTGTGGCATCAGTGCATTCACAATGTTGTGTAGCTATCACCTCTGTTGAGTTCCAGGACATTTTCATCACCCCAAAAGGAAATTCCATGTGCAGTAAGCGGTCATTTCCTATTCCCTCTTCCCCCACACGCTGGCAACTAGTCTGCTTTCTGTCTCTGTTGGTTTACCAATTCTGGATGTTTCATATAAGTGGAATCATACAATATGTGACCTTTTGTGACTGACTTCTTTTTTTTTTTTTTGTGAGGAAGATCAGCGCTGAGCTAACATCCATTGCCAATCTTCCCTGTTTTGCTGAGGAAGATTGGCCCTATGCTAACATCTGTGCCCATCTTCCTCTACTTTATATGGGACATCACCACAGCATGGCTTGATGAGTGGTGTGTAAGTCCTCACCTGGGGTCCGAACCTGTGAACTCCAGGCTGCTGTAGCAGAGCGCACAAACGTAACCACTGTGCCATTGGGCCAGCTCAGTGACTGACTTCTTTCACTTAGCATAATATTTTTGAGGTTCATCCATGTTATAGTGTGTATCAGTACTTCACTCCTTTTTATGGCTGAATAATATTCCATTGTATGGATATATTACAATTTCTTTATCCATTCATCTGTTGATGGACATTTAGGTTATTTCCAACTTTTTGTCTGTTGTAAATGGTGCTGCTATGAACATTTGTGTACAAGTATTCGTTTGAATACCTATTTTCAATTCTTTTGGGCATATTTCTAGGATTGGACTTGTTGGGACATATAGTAATTATCTGTTTAACTTTTTGAAGAACTGCCAGACTGTTTTCCAAAGTGACTGTATCATTTTATATTCCCACCAGCAATGTATAAGGGTTCCAGTTTCTCCACATTCTTGCTAAGACTTGTTATTTTTCTTTTCTTTATTTAAAAAAAGTTACAGCCAACCTAGTGGGTGTGAAGTGGTATTTCATTATGGTTTTGATGTGCGTTTTCCTAGTGACAAATGACATTGAACATCTTTTCATGTGCTTGTTGACCATTTTTATACCTTCTTTGGAGAAATGTCCATTCAAGTCCTTTGCCTACTTTTTAATTGGGTTGTCTCTTTTTTGTGAGGAAGATCAGCCCTGAGCTGACATCTGCCAATCCTCCTCTTTTTGCTGAGGAAGACTGGCCCTGGGCTAACATCCGTGCCCATCTTCGTCCACTTTATATGGGATGCCGCCACAGCATGGCTTGACAAGTGGTGCGTCATTGCGCGCCCGGGATCCGAACCCCGGGCTGCCGCAGCGGAGCACGCGCACTTAACCGCTATGCCACCGGGCCAGCCCAAATTGGGTTGTCTTTTTATTGTTGAATTGTAAGAACTCTTTTTATATATTCTGATACTATATTCTTATCATATATATGATTTGCAAATTTTTTCTCCCATTCTGTAGATTGTGTTTTCACTTTCTTGATAGTGTCCTTTGATGCACAGAAATTTTATTTTATTTTTTTAATTAATTAATTTATTTATTTTTACTTATTTTTTTGGTGAGGAAGATCAGCCCTGAGCTAACATCCATGCTAATCCTTCTCTTTTTGCTGAGGAAGACCAGCTCTGAGCTAACATCTACTGCCAATCCTCCTCCTTTTTTTTTTCCCCAAAGCCCCAGTAGATAGTTGTACGTCATAGTTGCACATCCTTCTAGTTGCTGTATGTGGGAGGTGGCCTCAGCATGGCCGGAGAAGCGGCGCATCAGTGCCCGCCTGGGATCCGAACCCGGGCCACCAGTAGCGGAGCGTGCACACTTAACCGCTAAGCCACGGGGCCGGCCCTAGAAATTTTAAATTTTGATCAAGTCTAATTAATCTACTTTTCTTTTTTCGCTCATGCTTGTGGTATCAAATCTAAGAAGCCATCGCCAAATCCAAGATCATGAAGATTTATGCCTGTGTTTTCTTCTACAAGTTTTTATAGTTTTAGCTCTTATAATTTAGGGCTTTGATCTATTTTGAGTTAATTTTTATATATGGTGTGAGGTAAGGGCCCCACTCATTCTTTTGCATGTGAATATCCGGTTCTCCCAGCACCATTTGTTGAAGAGACCATTCTTTTTCCATTGAATGGCCTTGACAGTCTTGTTGAAAATCAATTGACTGTAGATTATGGGCTCATTTCTGGGCTCTCAAGTCCATTCTACTTATCTATATGTCTGTCAGTATGCCAACACCACACTGTTTTGATTAGTGCAGTGTTGTATTAAGTTTTGAAATCAGGAAGTATGAGTCCATCATCTTTGTCCTTCTTTTTCAAAATTGTTTTGGCTATTTGGGGTCGTTTGCAATTTCATATAAATTTTATCATTAACTTTTCCATTTCTGCAAAAATGATGTTGGGATTTTGATAGAGATGGTGTTGAACTTCTAGATTGCTTTGGAGAGTACAATATTATGTCTTCTAATCTATGAAAACAAAACATCTTCTTATTTATTTGTCTTTTTAAATTTCTTTCAGTAGCATTTTGTAGTTTTCATTGTATAAGTCTTGCACCTCCTTGGTTAAATTTATTCCTAAGTATTTTGTTCTTTTTGATGCTATCGTAAATGGGATTGTTTTTTTAATTTCCTTTTCATATAGTTCATTGCTCATGTGTAGAAATACAACGGATTTTTGCGTATTGATCTTATATCCTGCATCTTTGCATATTTCATTTATTAACTCTAATAGTTTTTTGGTACATATTTTAGAATTTTATACATATAAGATCATGTCCTTCATTCCTTTTATTAGAAAAGGGTATTTAGAAATCAAGATCTGGGTGCTAAATGTGTTCATAGCTACTATGGTATAATTTCTTCTAGGGCCTCTTAGCAGACAGAGCTGGAAAATGCATACTTACATATATATCTATAAATAATTCTATTTCTATATATTAGAACTCATGAGTTCTTATTGATACCTCCAATGCCAGTCCTATTAATGAGATGGAGCTGGGACTCTGCGTGTTTCAAGAAGCAGCCTGCAGTGTCAGCGAAGCCCCAGAGCAGGAAGCAAGAGGTATACTGGGAGCCATTCTGTGGCTAGAATAAGAAGTGGTATAGAGAGGATTTTGATGCAGAAGATGTGTTCAGTATACTTAGTTTTTGTAATAACTTTCCATGTTTTCCTCCTACCTCTCTGGACACTCTTTTCTCAGACTCTTTTTTGAATTTCCTCTGCCCAAGTCTTAATGCTGAGTGATCCTCTGGGTTCTGCACCAAACCCCCTCTTTGCCCTCTCAGTACATTTTCTAGACTAGCTCATTGACTCATTAAGTGCCTTTGGGTCATAGGTCCAGTACGTCTTCTGGGCTTCAGATCAACCTCCTCAAGTGCATACTAAACAGTTTCACTTGGATGTTCTGCTGGTGCTGGTCTGTCAAACTTGAAATGTCCTAACCTTGTTCCTTATGGCTTATTTCACCCTCCTCCCTGGTGCAACAGGACTTTCTTCCTTTTGCTCAACGGTTCCTACTTGCTCAAACCAGAAACCCGGGCATCTCCGTGGATTCTTGCCTCTCCCTCATCCCCTACAAACAAGTCTTGTTGATTCACTCTCCTAAATATCTCAAATCTGTCCATTCATCTTCATCCTCACCGCCACTGCTTTAAACCAGATCACTATCATCACTCACTTGGATTTCAGCATGCTAATTAGCCTTTCAAACCCATTCTTAGCCTTATAGCCATTAAGAAAATGAGTTTTAAGTTCTAGTGCTGGCTGTGCCACTTATTAGCTATATGATCTTGGTCAGGTGGCTTAATCACTTTAAGGCTCAGTTTCCTCCTCTGTAATACGGGGACAAGAATAGTGCTTATTTCATAGGGCAATTGTAAGAAGTAAATGAGGTAATCTATGTCAAGTTCTTAGCATATTGGCTGATTCATAGTAAATGGTCAATAAATGTTAGCTATTTTCATTATAATCATTCTAGGCTTCTTCATAATCCAGCCTCTGCTTATTTCTCCAGTTTCTTCTCTGACTGCTTCCTTCTATTCAGTTTTTCAGCTTTTATGAACTTCTTTCAGTTGCTCCAATATCTCATGCTGTCTTTTGTCTCCAGACCTTTCCTCTGCTCTCTTTTCCTAGAATTCTCTTTTCTCTTACCCTCCCACCTTATCATCCTTCTTAATGTATACATTACTTTCTCTGGGAAGTTTTGATTTGGTGTCACTTATCTGTCTTCCAATAACACTCTTTAATTTCTCTTATCAGGGATCTTATCTCACTGTACTGGAGTTAACTGCTTTCTTGTTGGTCTCTCAAGCTCCCTGAGAGCAGGGACCAATTTACCTTCTTGACTATTGCATCTCCAGTACCTAACACAGTGCTTGACTCACTGAATGAATGAATGGTGATGAATGCGTCACGGCACCACTGTCTGTTTTCTGACCTATCTGATAGACTCCTGTGACAGCCCTGCCTGGCTCTGGGAGTGAGGAGGGCTGAAGGGAGGGCTTTCCCAGTATCATACCAGCCACTAGAAGTTGCTGTATTGTTGGCCCCCCCGATTTTAGTTGATCAATGGCTCACAGGACTGTTTCTCTACACATGAGCATGGGGCTACCTTTCCTGTTTTAACTTCCACCAACAGTCTGATGGCCCTTCTCTCACCTGGGGAAGATCCCTTGAAACCATCACCCTATGGTGAAATCTGTTATCCCTAATTCTGAGGTCACTGTGTTATATTTGTCTGGAAATATTAGATTGAATGTGTATTCAATATTTGGCAATTTCATATGGTTCATCCTATATGTGATTTTATAAATTGGACACATATCTGAGAACCTAATTGTACTGTAATGCAAACTGTAGTTTGTAGTTACAGCCTGGAAGGAGGAGGGGGTTGGGCAGGCAGGCCTGGGACAGCTGGAATTTGTGGTGCAAGAAGAGGCAGGTAAGTGAGATGGAACAGATAAGAGAAGCTGGACTAGGTCTGCCAAACATTTTACTCTGCTTAGAAGTGGAATTATTTGGTTCAGAAGTGCTTTCCCTGAGAACCCATAGGGGCAGGCCCCAGGCCACTGTTCAGACCCCCAGGCCACTGGGGGAGGAATTTGGCTGCCTTTGAGTGGGAACCTGGTGGCCTTGAACCCGCTTCACAGCCACAGGTCCAAGCA
The DNA here is from genome assembly GCF_020826845.1 of Diceros bicornis minor. Lineage (NCBI taxonomy): Eukaryota > Metazoa > Chordata > Mammalia > Perissodactyla > Rhinocerotidae > Diceros > Diceros bicornis. The sequence goes on along the minus strand of NC_080744.1, from coordinate 50,879,679 downwards.
GGTCCACATAAAACCCTCTGCGCTGAGAGAAGTAAGCCGCTGGGGGGCAGCAAAGGCTCGCAGATTTCTCCTTACAGCAGGTATACTTTCACGTACTGTATTTTGCTTTTTTGTTTTTTTTGGCTCTCACACTCTCTAAGAAATTTAATTTAGAGGGATTTTATAATCTAAACTAGACTGTACGAGCAGAGACCCCGTTTGTCATTTCCTCCCAGAAATATATGTATTTTTTCCTGCCAGAATTGTACTCCCCCCCCCCCCCCCTTGTCATTTCTTAGAATCCCAGAGCTTTCCTTCGCTCCGGGAAGGCCATGCCCTGGCCGACCAGAGTGGGGAGCCGGCGGGGCGGTATGGACAGTGGCAGAGCCTGACGCCCGGCGCGGATCCGGCCCAGGGGCAGCCGGACCAGGGGGCACCGCGAGCAGGAGCCCCTCAGGCCTCAGGAACCCGGGGCGGGGCAGGCTTTGCAGCTGCTCAGCACCTCTAGCTACAAGGTGGAGACACCGATCTGATGCCCTGGGAAACACCTGTAGAAAATGGCTTTTTGGGGAGAAGATTTGGCGAGAGTCACCAAACCATACCTTGCAGTGCACCGATCTTGGAGCAGTTTGTAAATATCACCTCTGTCTCAAAACGAAAACAACCCCCTAAGGTTTCGCGCCTTCCAGGAAAGAGCAGTGGAGACCTGGCTTGAGACAAATGAGGCGAGCCGGGTCTCTCCGTGGCTCACAAAAGCAAGCGCGGCGGGCCTGGGAGCGGCGCGCAAGGAGGCGCCTGCAAAGCGCCCTCGCCGAGTCGGGCGGGGTGCTGCCCGAGGTGACAGGAGGAAGCGGGAGGTGGAGGGTAGAGAGGAGGTCCCGCCCCCACCTCGCTCTCCTCTACGGGAAGTGATGTGGGGCCGGACGGAAAATACCCGCTAAGGACCCAAAAAAGGCCAGCAGCGGGTGGACGCGGCGCGTGCGGAGGCAGAGCGGCGCGGGGACCGCGGGCCGAGCCAGGTGAGCCGGGCAGCTGCCCGAGGGCGGGGCGGCGCGCTGCGGCCCGGCGCCCGGCAGGTTCCGATTCCTGCCGCAGGGCTGAGCAGGGGAGCGGGCGAGCGGCGGGTCTGGCCCTGGGGCTGGGGTTGGAGGCTGCGGCTCCTCTCTTCCCGCCTCTGGCGTCTGAGCTCGCCGGAAAAGTTGCTTTGCCTCTTCAGGCCCTCAGCACAGACCCCGCGATGCCAGCTGCAGGGGATGGAGGTCAGCTTGGGCGAGGCGCTGATGAGGTGCAGTCCCAGCCTGGGACGGGGGCTGAGGTCACCTCCAGGTGGCATCCAGGTGCGAGGTCCCCGTCAGGGGGGAAGGAAACTTCACTGGCAGGAGAGGAGGAAGGTGCCAGATCTCCCGCACTGCCCCAAGTTCTTTCCTCCCTTCTGTTGTTTTCAGTTGAATTACTTAACGTCTTTGCACCCCTGTTAGTACCGGTCTGGATGGCAAACGAGCTGGGTGGGAGAAGTTTCTCTCTTTTCCTGTCAGTCAGACAGAAAACCCTATCTTGGCAGCCAGGCCCTTGGGTCTTGACTGGTGGTAGGGCTGATGTGAAGACAGATTTCGGTAACTATTGCCAAAGCCTTGTCTCTGTCCCAATAGATCACCGATTAAGCAAAGTCAGGCCTGATGTGCAGGAAATCTCATGAGCCCTTGACTTGCCTACCCAGCATTTTGGGCCCTGCTGGCCACCTGGGCCACACGGCCTCAGAATCTTCTGCCACAGCGTCCTCTTCCTTACCCCTCTGGGCTCACAGCTGTTTTTTCCTGCTAGATGGATTCTCACTTTGTGGTTGGCTCATCAGTCAGATGTTGGGAGGGGGAGTAGTGTTATATGCCATATAAGTTTTCTGTAATTACTGCTAATTTAATTTGTTGGTGCTCCACCGTTCAAACTAGCTTTAGGGGGAAAACACAGTCTGGAAAACAAGGTTTCTGCAGATGGTTAAAAATGAAGAAAGGTTAATAAAATGCTGAAACAATTCAACTGAGGATCGTTCTTTCTGTATTTCTGTTGGTTTTCATTCCTACTTTCTTGCTTTCCTTATTTCTTTCTCCTTCCCTCCCTTCCTCCTTTCTCCCTCCCTCTGTTTTTCCTCCCTCCCTCCCTTCCTTAATTTCCATGGCCTGCCTTGATTTTTCATTTTAATGAAGTATAATTTATTTTTGCTTTTGTTGCTTGCACTTTTGGTGTCAAATCTAAGAAAGCGTTGCCAAATCAAAAGTCATGAAGATTTATGCATATGTTTTCTTCTAAGAGTTTTATAGTTTTAGCTCTTACATCTCAACCTTTGACTCATTTTAAGTTAATTTTTGTATATGGTGTGAGGTGGGGATCTAACTTAAAACTTTTGCATATGGATATCCAGTTCTCCCAGCACTATTTGTTGAAAAGACTGTTTGTTTCCCCTTTGATTGGTCTTGGCACCTCTATTGAAAATCAATTGATTTTAAGTGTGAGGGTTTATTTCTAGACTCTCACTTCTACTCCATTGATCTATATGTCTATCCTTATGGTAGTATCATACTGTCTTTATTACTGTAGCTATGTAGTAAGTTTTGGGATCAGGAAGTGTGAGTCCTCCCACTTTGTTCTTTTTAAGATTGTTCTAGCTATTCTGAATTTCCATATGAAATTTAAGATCAGCTTCTCAGTTTCCATTACCTTGGTTTTTGAACAGATGTAAGGGTTTTGAAGTGGGCAATAATCTCTAGGAACCAGCCTCTTGATTTGTGCCCCCAAATCTGCTTTTCACTTAGTCTTCCCCATCTCAGTTTATAGCAACTACACTCTTCCAGATGCTCAGGCTAAACATTCTGGAGTCACCCCTGATTCTCTTCTGTCTCTCATTCCCCACATCTAGTCCCTCAGCAAATCGCATCAGTTCTACTTTGAAAATGTATCTAGGATAATAACCATTTCTCGCCGCTTCCAGTAAGTTCCCATCATTTCTGTCACCTGAATTACTGCACAGGCCTCCTACAGGGCAACCTTGCTTCCACTCTCACCACTCTACAGTCTGTTCTCAACGCAGCAGCCAGAGTCAATTATGTCATTCACTTCTCTGCTCAAAACTCTCCAATGGCTTTTTATCTCAGAAGACAAACCAAGTCCTCTTCGTGGCCTACAAGCCTCTTACGTGGTGTGTGGCTTCATCTTCTGTCACTCTCCCTTTGCTTACTCTGCTTCAGCCATATCTCAGTACCTTTTCACTTCCTGTTTCCTCTGCCTGGAATGCTCTTCCTTCAAATGTCTACATGGCTTTCTCACTCTTTTCATTCAGGTCAAAAGTCTTTTCTATAGAGAGACCTTCTTGTACCATCTCATCTAAAATAGCACCCCTCACCCCACTCATCACTTTCTGCCCCCTTACCTTGCCTTATTTTTCTTTAGAGTGTCTATAGCGCTGGCTGTTATAACACACACACACATACTGTTTGTCTCCCATGGGTAGAATACAAGCTCCATGAAGGTCAGGACACTGTCTTGTTCACAGTGGTGTGCACAGCACCTGGAATGGTTTCTGGCACATATTAAGCCCTAAAAAAAATATGTGTTGAATGAATGAAAAGGGAATGAGAGACTGAGAAACAGGGGTCACTCTGCTATTTCTTTCTCACTGTTCCTTCCCACTTTATCTGAGAGAAGCAGTGTTCATAGTTACACTAACATCTCCTATGTCTCTCCTCTTCTATCCTCCTATTTTCCCCAGGATAATAGCCTTACCCCTTAGAAAGGAAGAGGTCACATGAGTAGAAAGCTGGGGACTTTGGGTCCTTCCCCTGGTGGCATTGGGAGCCCTCTTCTCAGAGCGGGGCAGGCTGAGCGGGGCTGTTCAGCTCCTGTCTCCAGTGATTTGGCCTCTCCTGCTGATCTAGGGATAGAGTGAAATTCTTTGGAAGTTCAAGGAAATGGAAATTCATTCCTTGATGAATATTTTGCACTACTGTGAATTAATCTTTCTCTGGCTTCTCACTGAAATTGCCAACTCCAAGACTCATTTTGGCATTTAACTACATAACATACTTTAGACTGTTTCCGTGTATGTTGCCTTGTTGCCATGACTAGACTGTAATATCCTGGTGACAGAGCATGACTTCAGCTCATTTTGGAGTCTTATACTGCAAGGTATCTTAGACAAAAGAGTGTTCAATAAACCTTGCTGAATGCACCAGTAAGTTAATGAATCAACTTGGATTTATTTTCATCATTGGAAACTTCTAGTCCGTACATTTAATTTTTCTTAGCCAATAGATGCAAGTATCTTGTTTCAGTCCACCTCATCCTGATGCTGATAAAGCAGTATTGGCTACAGTTGAGCCGGGTTTCTTGCTGCCCTTTCTCAGTGAGAATTGAATTAATTGGTCTAGAGAGTATGGTAATTTATCTTCTGTGTTATTTTAAAAATTGAATTTGCCTTCCATTGTTATTTAAACTTATCTTGGAATGTGCCCTATCTATATCTTCACTGCAAAATATGAAAAAGGATTGTTTTTACATATATATGGGAGATATATATATATATATATTTTTTTTCCCTAATAAATTATGATAGGTTTGATACCTCCTGAAAAAGAAAACAAGGCTTGCATGTTTAAGTGTGAGCCCCTAACTAACTAGATGGGGGGAATCCTTTCACAATGTAAACGTATATCAAATCATCATGATGTACACTTTAAATATCTTGCAATTGTATATGTCAATTATACTTCAATAAAGCTGAAATTAAAAAAAAAGTGTGAGCCTCCAAGAAGCAAGGTTGTCTTGTCCTTGTTAAAAGGAGATTGCCTTCCGAAGTGAGTCAGTTTTCCCTTTCACAGTCTTCGCTTTTTGTGCCTCGTGCAGTTTTTGCTTGGACCATGTTTATTCCCCTGTCTTTTGGTCCGGAGGTCTGAGTTCATGATCTGGTTTCCCTTAAGCTGATTACCTTGGGAGCAGACGTGAGCAGTGAGTTGGAGGAGATAAAGCATTTGTAATTAACTGCGTCCTTAGGGTGAGATGTGTGGAGCAGTGAGCATGCAGTTTGTTTTGGCCTCCTGTCTGGTCCTGCAGTACAGAGGGCACACCACATTCTTTTTCTTGTATGATTGAGGACTCCTAACACTCATAATTTATTTACTGTTAAGTAAAATTTGATGCTTTGCTTAAGTAAAATTTGATGCTTTGCTTACGAGGAAAGTTGAAAGTTATTCCTCCTTTCCTTTTTTTTTTTTTTTTTTGCCTCTGTATATGTTACTCTTGAGAAGGCCTTCCATTTAGTGCCTCACCCACTCTTAGCACCACCCAGCTACCCACCCAGAGGAATCAGACTGTTGGTTCTTAAAATTGAACTTTTAATGTAGGGTTGGAGTTAGAATGCCAGATTTAGCAAATAAAAAAAAAAAAAGAAATTTACATTTTGGATAAACAACAAATAATTTCTTACTATAAGTATGTTCCATGCAACACATACTAAAAAATTATTTGTTGTTTTTATGAAATGCAAATTTAACTGGGTATCTTGCATTTAATCTGGTAACCCTAGTCTAGTAAGCCCATGTTTATGCACAGGAAATGCGTTGATCATGATACTGTCCAAAGAATGACTGAGCTGTGGCTCATTTTGGCGACTGCACATGTGGTCATCTTAAGAATGGAGAGGACTTACAAACTCAAGGAGTATTAGAAATTTAAAGAAGTTGGAGCAGGTTTATTTTTTCTTTGTAGTTAAAGAAATTCACATCCAGAGACGTTAAGTCACTTTGTCAAGGTCACACATTTAGTGGCAGAGCTAGAACTAGAGCTCCAGGTCCAGTGGTTGGTGTGCTGCTTACTGTCTTCCCTTAAGAGATCATGTATAAGTTGCTATGTTTTCGTGTGGACCCTTAACCACTTCTGTTGTCACTCTTCCATGATCACTCCATTATCATGCTGTCCTGCCTGTCCCCAGATCCAAATATGGCAGGCAAAGCCTTGCTCATGAGACCCCCTGGACTTTGCTCTAAGAGCCGCATGATGGCTGAAAGCCACCATTTGGTTGTATTCCCTGTGATGATGACAGAAAGCCTGTCGTTTGATGTGTTTTTGTTCCTTTTAAGGTCTTGTTAATATTTTTGTCCCTTTTGAGTTTTTACTGTAAGATGCTTTGATTAAGGTGGACTTAGAGCAATTCCACCACAACCAAGTATTGTCTTATTAAAAGCCTGCTTGCTTTGTGTGGCCTACTCCTATGAAACTCCACATCCCTTTGTGTTTTGGTAGAACAAATATGAAAGATATTTGGTAAGGACCAACGTAGGTAGATAGTATATGTGACCTGTCCTTTAGAGGTGTGTCTTTGTAAAACACTGGGTTATTTTATTATTATTTAAAAATTATGTGTACCTATTTAAGAAAGCAGCCTTGAAAATGAACTTGTTTCCTCTGACTGCCACTAGAATACCATATTTCAGAGCCACTAATCTTGTTTTTTCATAGCTTCGTTGATTAATTCATATTAAAGCCTTACCAGCTGCCAGGTCAAAGCATAATAATGAAATTGGTTGCCAAGAGACTGAAAAATCTCTTCATTCTTATTAACTGCAGTTCATCTGCCCTGTCCTGATCCCACCACATGGGTGCTGGTCAAGTCTTATCTGGGTATAGCTGGTTACTTACTCCTGTGTATTGCATCATTAAAAACAAAGACAGGGTCTCAATCAGCTAACTAAACCTTATGGTAAGGTATTTTTATTTTTGCTGTACTAACCCTAATATGGGGAGGAATGAGACCTATAGAAATATGTCATGACTTAAATGTCCATTTGAGGTACCTAAGAATTTTTAGATATAATCTGTGTTTGAGGTCAGGATTTCTTTGTTTCTTGCAATGTGTGATTAGTTTTCATGATGAATCTCACCATTGCAAGGGAGTGACCCCAAGAATGAGTAAAAAGATCTAGCAGCCCTTGAGAAGATAACGTATTGTCTTTCTAGTCAGATACTGGAGACCAAACGTGGCCAAACAAGCTGCTAGCTGGGCTTCTGTTGTCAGGGTCAAGGCCAACTCTCCATCACGCCCCCTCTGCTTGGGCATGGAATGCCATGAAGTGGGTTGTATTTCCTCAGGGCATGACTCATCCCTGTGTGCTAGAGCTGCTGCTTGAATGTGGAGGAACCAACATAGCTGGGAATTAGTAGGCTGGTTTTCAGTCTCTAATATTGCTGATGATTAACTATGGGGTATTATACCAGCAGTTCTCATTTGGGGCTGATTTTTGACCCGCTCCTCCTCCAGGGACATTGGCAATATCTGGAGACATTTTTGGTTGTCACAACTGGGGAGTGGCCAGGGATGCTGCTAAACATCCCACAGTGCACAGAACAGCACCTCATGACTAAGGATTATCCTGGCCAAAATGTCAGTGGTGCTGAGGTTGAGAAACCCTGCATTAGACAAATCACTGGACCTCTCTGGCCTGCAGTTTCCCAAATTATACATTGGCTCTGTCATGTAAAATTAACTAAGCCTAACTCCACCATTGTTGTCTTTCTAACCTCTCCCTCATCCCAATTCAAAAAGTCATTAAGTGTGGAGTAGGGCCCAGATATCTGTATTTTTTTTTAATATCCACAAGAGATTCCAATGGGCAATTGGGACTGAGAACCACTGCCCTCAGGGATCATATGGAGTGGGGTCCTGTGGAGGTGTCATGTCGGCCATTTGAGAGGAGTGGACCCTGTGGAGACAGCTTGTTGATAGGAAGTGAGAGCCCGGGCTGCAGGCCTGTCTGCTGTGTGATTCAGCACAGGTGGAAGCCTGGCAGAAAAACCTCAGAGAACGTCGTGACTGAAGGCTTGGTCCCTAAAATCCTCAGAGACCTGTGCTCGCAGCCCCTCTTCATGATGAGCTCTCAGCTGACCAGAAGTGTCTGCTTTCCAAGTTTCCAGCTAGCCACGATACCCTTATGCCAGCGGTTCCTCAGATACCAGAGTTTCCCAAGGAAATAGTGAGACTGGACAGTTTCTTTGTTAACATCCTGTTTCCTGCTTAACTAGAGCCTCTCTGGGAAATTAAAAGTCAACAACAAAAGCCTCTACCCTGAGTTCTCAGCCCATTTGGCCACCCAGATAAAGAAACCTCACTTATTACACTTAACAGCATCATGTACTTTATTTCTTTGTGAGGAAGATTAGCTCTGAGCTAACATCTGTTGCCAATCCTCCTCTTTTTTTGCTAAGGAAGATTGGCCCTGGGCTGACATCCATGCCCATCTCCCTCTACTTTATATGGGATGCCGCCACAGCATGGCTTGACACAAGCAGTGCATCGGTGCGCGCCCGGGATCCGATCGGGCGAACCCCAGGCCGCTGAAGCGGAGCGCATGCACTTAACCTCTGCGCCACGGGGCCGGCCCCATACGGCATCATATACTTGAAGGGCTAGTAGACACCTTAGAAACCACGTAGTCAAGCCTCCCTTCCACATCAGAGGTTCAGAGCTGTGCCCATGGTCACATGGAGAAAGTTCTAGAAGATAGGTCTGCTGGTTCCCCATTGTGTTCTTGCTATGCCCCTATGCTAATATTTCTTGATTGTCACCAGTTGAAAGACGGGCAATCCAAAATTGTGTTTTGTTGTTCAAAGGAAGTGACTTTCAGATGGAACTTGACTAACAACCAGTGTATCTTCCTTGAACTCTTCTGAAATATCACAGGAAGTGAAATAAGTACATTATGGTTTTCACTTGTGTTAAAGCAGTCCAGAAATATCTGAGTGCCTGCTATGGCTATGTGCCAGCTGCTAGTTCAAGGCCACCATCATTTCTTGCTTGTATTTCTGCTTTTCTGGTCCCATTCTCGCCCCTCCCCCCATTGCCCATTCCTCACACAAAGCCAGTGAGCTTTAAAAAATGTAAATCAGATCATATCTTTTTTCTGTTTAAAATTCCTGTCACTTCCCACTGCAGTTGGTATAAGGTCAAAATATTCTAACCATGGTCTGTAAGGGCCTCCATGACCTGAGCCCCACTGGCCTCCATGACCTCAGCTCATCCCTGTGCCTCCATCTTCCAGCCTCATCTACTTTATTTCTGTTCCTTGGAAATGCTCAGCTCATTTCTTCCTTAGAGCCTTTGCCCTTGCCCTTAACTCTTCCTCAATGCTTTTTCTTCAGATCCTCCCCTGGTCCCTTGGCATCATTCAGATTTAATTTCAAATCTGAAATTAAAGAAGCCTTCCCTGATCAATCTGTTGAAAGTAGCCTCCAGTCACTCTCTTTCCTGTTATTGTGTGTTCATAACGCTTATTACTATTTGGAATTATCTTATCTTATGTTCACTTATTTATTATCTATCTCTTCCTGCTAAAATGTTCTCCCCATGAGGTCAGGACTTTGTCTGTTTTGTGAACTGCTATGTATTTAGCACCTAGAATAATCCCTCGCACATAGTGGATGCTGAGTTAATATAGAATGAATGACAGAGTAAGAAAGTAAGCAGTTGGTGTTAGAGAAGATTGCTTGACAGATTCAGTCCCACGTAATTCCCTATTTTGTCCTACACATTGGGCTTTATTTTATTTTTTAAACTAAAACCAGAATGCCAGTTTCTTTGTACTTGAGAAATGGAACTGTTAAGTAGACTAGATTCATTTCTTTCAGGTCCAAAGTACTCACTTCCTGTAGTAAAAACTCCATGGGAAGCAAATATAAAAGGAGAAGGCTACTTGTAAGCACAGACTCAGGGAACAAGGACTTAGAAATCAAAAAAATTCGAGAGCTTTAATGCTGGAAGAGGCCTGAAGGGTCACCACGGTAGTGGTGACTGCCTCAAAACTGGCTGCCCATGAAAATCACATCGGGAGCTTTTATTTAAAAATATTCTCGTGAAACAACACATTTTTCAGTCTCTCCTTTGGAGATTCTGATTTGTTAGGTTTGGCAGTAGGGCTGGGAATCTATGTTTTATTTAAGATGTTGCATAGAGATTGATGGTGCACAGCCAGGTCTGGGAACTGGTGACCGAGCCCACCTCTATTCCCAGGTAAATAAACTGAGGCTCAGAAAGATCAATTGCTTCACTCAAGATCACCTCTAGTGAGCAGGGAGATGGTACTCAAATCTCCCAGTCTTCTCCCTGTGCTGTTCAAAAAACACAGTAAGGGAGCCGGCCTGGTGGCGCAAGTGGTTAAGTGCGCCTTCTCCGCTGCGTAGGCCCGAGGTTCGCCGGTTCAGATCCCCGGCGCCCACCAACGCACTGCTTGGCAAGCCGTGCTGTGGCGGCATCCCATATAAAGTGGAGGAAGATGGGCACGGATGTTAGCCCAGGGCCAGTCTTCCTCAGCAAAAAGAGAGGAGGATTGGTGGATGTTAGCACAGGGCTGATCTCCTCACACACACACACACAAAAACAAAAAAACACAGTAAGGAAGATATTCAGGGCCAGAGGCTGCTCAGCCTTGGAAATTGTTGGTGTATTACTTTCTTCTTTATTTACATGTAACTAACCAGTCTGGTGTCAAACAGGAAACGCATACAGCATGGTTTTCCTTTTTGATTACGAAGTGTCAGATCAATTAGACTTTAGATACTGGGGCTGTAGAGTGATGATCAAAGTGTGGTTCTGGGACAACAACATCAGCACCACCTGGGAACTTGTTAGGAATATCGGATTATCAGCCCCACCCAGACCTACTAAATCTGAAACTCTGGAGATGAGGCCCACTGTCTGTGTTTTAAAGCCATCCAGGTGATTCTGCTGCACACGGAAGTTTGAGAACCACTGTCCACAGTGGTTTATTTATTTATTTATTTATTTATTGTGAGGAAGATCAGCCTTGAGCTAACATCCATGCTAATCCTCCTCTTTTTGCTGAGGAAGACCGGCTCTGAGCTAACATCTATTGCCAATCCTCCTCCTTTTTTTCCCCCAAAGCCCCAGTAGATAGCTGTATGTCATAGTTGCACATCCCTCCAACCACTGTATGTGGGTCGCGGCCCCAGCATGGCAGGAGAAGTGGTGCGTCAGTGCGCGCCCGGGACCCAAACCTCGGGGCCGCCAGTAGTGGAGCGCGGGCACTTAACCGCCAAGCCACGGGGTGGCCCCTCCACAGTGGTTTACAACCCAACCATTGGTTAAAGCTGCTGGGCTTGGCCTGTTAGTTGGTGACTCATTAATATCAAGGCCTTGACTTAAGCTAGCCATCTGCTTTCCTTGGTGACATTTATTCAAAACAGGGACTGTTGTTATGAATCTTCATTAGAAGGCCGTACACAAAAAAGGAGGGGGAACGGATTAATACTTATTGAACACCTGCTGTGTGTGAGGCACTGTGCCTGAGGCTATATTACTTGTTACCTCATTTAATTCTCACAACCTTCCTGCTTGGTAGGTATTGTTATCCCTATTTTACAGATTTGAATCTGAGGCTGGTAGAGGTTAGACATGGTCTTCCCTACAGGTTATTTGCCTCACTACAATTGTACATTTTGCGTTTTCTCCCTAGAGTAGCTGCTCTCAAACCTTATTATGCATAACCAGGAATCCCCTGGGAAGCTTGTTATAGTGCAAATTTCCTGGCCTCCCTCTGAGAGATCCTGGAAACCAGGACTCTAGATTTTCATCAGGTACCCCAGGTGATTCTGCTGCATCACCAGTGGGCATCACACCATACCTGGAGAAATTCTGTCCTGCATTCATTGACTCTTGCCCCAGTGGTTGTACTAGATGCCCCTCAAGGCTTCTCTGAGGTTCTGTGGTTCTCCAGTGTTTTGTGCTCACAGGCCTTGGGCACTGGGTTGGGATGTTGGCAGAAGAAATATGAAGAGCATGGGAGGAGGGAGCTGGGGATCCTGTACAGAGAAGTCTCTTATATGCCTGACTGTTCTTGCTCTCTCTGATGCCTCCGAGAGGGTTCTCAGGCCATGTTTTGGGTTTGAGTAACTTGTGATCCTTTCCGTTATCTACCTCAGGTTGTGCAACTTTTCTTATAGCAACTTCACTCTTGTGTTGGTAGGGTGCACAGATGTGAGCAATTTCCTCCAGGCTGTAATTAATATCTATCAAGTACTGAGTTACTTCAGTTTTTGAGGTCAGAAATGGTGTTTCATCTGCTTGATGATAAGATCCCTTATTTTTCAGGGATAGAATTGACATATTGAGTGAATGAGTTGTTGATCCTTTAGGAGACAGTGATTTGGTGCCATTTTGAAGGAATAAAGTAAGATGTAAATTAAAAAAGAATTTCAGGTATGATGCCTGATGTCCTTGTTTGTGAGGCAGCATGCTGATCTGTCCATAAGTGTAGAAGTAGCTACTGACATAAATACCCCAGGGCTCCTGTGGTGTGAAAGAGATGCATGTATCAAAAGATGGTGGAAACCTACCAGGACTTCACCCAGTGGAAAAGTCAGCAATGTTGAAATATTAAATTCCTTCTTTTTTTCGCTGAGGAAGATTCACCCTGAGCTAACATCTGTTGCCAATCTTTCTCTTTTTTTTGTATGTGAGCCACCACCATAGCATGGCCACTGACAGACGAGGTATAGGTCTGCTTCCAGGAACCAAACTTGGACTGCTAAAGCAGAGTGCACCGTACTTAACCACTAGGCCACCAGGGCTGGCCTTAAATCTGTTTAATGTGTCTTAGTCCCTAGGACGAGGGTGGAAGGAAATTCACAAAAACAAACATTTCAGCCTCCTGGGATACACTGTATATAAAGCAAATTATTTTTGCCAGTAAGAAAATAACCAAGGTATAGGTTAGATTTCTAAGAAGAATTTGTTGTGCCTCTGATAGTAGAGTTGATAATAACTAAGTACAGTAGCTAGAGCTATCATTTATTGAGAGCTTACTACGTGTCAGGAATTAGATGAACATTCATTTAATCCTCAACAGACATTCAGAGTAGATATTATCCTTCATTTTATAGATGATGAAACAGGCCCAAAAGGATTAAGTAATTTGCCCAGTGCTGGGGCTGCGGTTTCGGGGGATGCAAGACTTTCAGTGCTGAAACTCAGACAGTCCTGTGTCAACTGGGGTGATGGGTTACCCTGAGTGTCACCCAGCTTACTGACCCACAGTTGGGAGTTAGGAAGTAAGCTCAAAGTAAACAGTCAGACAGATGGTTCGTATATAGAAACTTGCTGATCGGCCTCACAGACCTTCAGAACATTTCTTGGTGCCCATTTTACACACAGTTCCAATACGCTTGGTTATTTGTTTTTTAGGTGCCTTGTCAATTAGAAACTTGGAAGGGGGAAGGAGTGACTGTAGAAAGGCACACTGATTACTATGGTGAGGGACAGCTGGCAGACTGACAATGAAGGGGGGCAGGGAGAATGAAATCTAAACTAATAAAAAACAAAATCAACACAGTAGTCAGGAGGCATTTATTACAGGGGCAAACATATCTTAATAAGAATAGCTATTATTGAACAATTACTATGTGCCAAACACTGTTTTAAGCATTTTATAGGTATTACATAATACCTTTCTTGCAAAATAATCCTGTTATTATCCCTGTTCCATAGATGAGGAAGAGGAAGCACAGGCACGTTAAGTAAATTGCTGAAGGTCACACAGCCAGTGAGTGGTAAAGCTGAGATTCCAAGTCAGACAGCCTGTCTTCAGAGCCCAGGTCGTCGACATCCTGCTTCAGTGTGGGTCCTAGATCCTGAGGATGTAGCACAGCAAGTTAGTGATGTTTATTGTGATGTCTTGAATCATCTAAGAAAAAAAAATGAAAGCATAGGCATTCCATTTTATTTTGTATTAATTAACTTAAAAATTTTACCAAGGTTATACATGGACATAGTTCTACAAGGCCTGTTACAAAAAAAACCATCCGAGTCCCCTCCCCCAGCTCATTTCCTGCTCCCCAGAGTCAACAGCTTTCAATTCTTGCAGTCAGTTGACTTGCTGGTAGTTACATCCCTTGTCTCTAAATGACGTACTTGTATTTCTGTGGTCCATTTTTCAGTTTTAGGTGTTATCTATTGACACTTGACTGTGGAAGAAGAGAATGTGAGCTCGTTTCTCCACCGACCCCTGCCACACATGTATACCATTTCCATCCCTCCTTCTCCCAGGAGTCACATCACAGATTTAGTCAGATCAGTATGTTGTGGGCTTGTTTTTATCTTTAGGGCTACCCTCCTGGGCTGGGCGGTTTCTCCAGAGCAGGCCGTTTGAACACCTGCCTGTGGAGAATGCCTGCATTCTGGAAGTCCAGTGTGTAGGTGGGGAGTAGAGGTGTCTCAGTATTTAATGTAACTTCTCACTGCCAGAGAGACCCCAAGAGTTGGACACTCAGAGTTGCACCCGCTCCAGAGAATAAACTTTCGCTTTCTGCTGGAGCTGGAAGAGTCACAAGGCTGGGATCTAAGCAGACTTCCACCATTTTATCTGCAACTTGACCCTCCCTTCAACCTCCAGAGCTGTTTGGGGCTCTGATTGCCTGACCCTTTGTGGAGATTCTGTGATGAGTTGTTTCTTAGCTTTCCCTACCGGCAGATAAGGAGTCAGCTTTCCCAGGTCTGCTAATCAGTTACCTCTTGTCCATCTATTTCTAGCTTCCAATATTTTGTTACTGTTCTTTCTGCTCACTTTCTCTGTCCTTGTGAGTTTAAGTCTAAAAGAAATAAAATTCCCTTTATTGTTATACTAGTGAGATTTTGGGAGGTAGCAGACCTAATGTGTGTGTTTAGTATGCCATCTTTATCCTGAAGTCTGAAAGACATTTTAGAAAGCTTTCAATGCAAAGCGGTCAAAAAAAGGTTTTGTTGCTCTAAGGGGAGGACTGATCTATGAAAAATGGGAATGTCGAAATTTTACTTGCTACTCAAAGTGCAGTTCTAGGACTAGGAGCATTAGTATTACCTGGGCATCCCCTGGGTGCTCGTTAGGAATGCAGAATCCTGGGCCTCACTCAGACCTATTTAATCAGAATTAGCATTTTAACAAACTCCCTAGGAGATTCCTATGCACGCTGAAGGCTGAGAAGTGCTAATATGAAACTTTACTTGACTTCTACTGTAATTAGAATAAGCTAACTCTAATGAATTTTATTCTGGGATTTAAAAATCTTAGTACATTCCCATACTGAATTATTCTCCAAATTCTAGAGATTGCTGTGAGATAATAAAGAGGAGCACGTAAGTTTTTGTGAAAATGCACCACCTTTCTCCCTTTATAAACTATGTCTATACATCTGAGTCGGCATCGGTTGTGAACTAAAAATTCCGTATCATTTACCACGAGAGATGTCAGACTGGTTAAGTTCAGGCTTTTTCACTTGCCCGCAGTTCTTGAAGTTGGTGGTGGGATTTTGTAGATTGGATAGGTTGAGTCTTCAGTCACACTTTGAGCTGCCAAAGTGAGTGTGGCTTCCCCTAGAGGCAAAGGATAGAGTAATTAGTTTTCTGTCCAGCATCTCTCCCAGTGACAGGTAAGTGTTCAACAAGTGATTGTGGATGAGTGAGTCAAAGAAGACACAATTCCTGCCTTCAGGATATCTACCGACCAACAAGAAATAAATCGGATAATTATCACAGAGGGTTGACCAGTTCTAGGAAAGAGTAAGCATGAAGAAGGGGCATCTAACTCAGCATTGCCGGCAGAAGAAGGAGCTAAAGGGCTAAGTCTCTTGGTGAGCAGAGTGTGGTGGGTTTAGAGCAATGGCTCTCACTTTAGTGTGTATCAGAATCACCTGGTGGGCTTGTTAAAATGCAGACTGCTGCACCCATTCTTAGAATTTCTGATTCAGTAGGTCTGGGGTGGGCCCAAGAATGTGCATTTTTAACAACTTCCCAGGTGATGCTGACGAGGCTGATTTCACACTTTGAAAACCTCTGGTGAAGAGAATTACAAATAGTTCTAGGGGCTTGAGGCAGGAGGCAGGGGATGGTAGGCAGTACCAAAGGCAGAAGCCTAAGGAGGTTGTGGGGAGCCATCGACAGATTTTACGGAGGAGAGTAATGGACTCGCATTTGCCTTTTGGAAAGATCACACTGGGTGCAGCATGGAGGATGGATCAGTGGCGAGGCCAGAAAACCAAATAAGTGGTTGATTGTAGCCATCCAGATGAGAAATAAAAACTTGGAATAAAGGTGAGAGGAGGAAAGATCCCTAGAACTTATGGCCAGTTGGAAGTGGGAGGGGCAGAGAGGGAGGAGTCACTGAGGACCATCAGATTTCTGGCTGGGGGTGTGTTGGGATTGTGTAACTCAAGACACACACAGGAAGAGAAGTGGTCCAGAGAGCAGAGCAAAGGAGGTGAGTTGAGGGCAGGACATGTTGAATTTGAGATACCAGCAAGACATCTGGGTGGAACCCCCAGTAGATGGTTTTACTTACGAGTCTGGAGGCCCGGGAGGGAGAGGTCCCCATCCCTTCCGCTACTTCCGGTTGATCTCCTGTATTGTTTGTTTGGATCAGCCTTTGTATTTGTGAAGAAACAATATTAGTTTAACTTTTGAGGGCCTTGAGAACGTGATACTTTTAAATATGTTTTCTCAAGAAAACAAATGTTCAACTTTTTTGATCGGGGTAAACGAAAGAGTTGAAGTCGTAGTCTTCTAACGCTGGAAGAGGTTAACAAAGCTGCCTTCGGTCTGAGAGGCCAGTCAAATTGGGTTTTAGTCCGCTTGAAAGGGGCAAAATCACTTGACTGGTCTGCAGGCCATATGACGAACAGCTGAGACTAATTAGCTGGATTGTGGGTTTTACAGAGATGCCTGACTTTGAAAGTTGATGGAGCCAACTGCTTTTCAAAAGACTCTTTTGAAAAACTTTCACAAGTAGGCAATTCTGACTTTAACATTTCTCTTTGTATTAGACAAAAAGTAACCTTTTTGAAGAGGACATGTGATTGGAAGTTGTCTAATTATTGATGTGTTGAGAACTCCAGTCTCTCAAGTTTTAGAAAAACAACCAGCGATTTATACTGTGTCAAGGTATGGTTTTGCATTTATTTTATTTTATTTATTTTTGTAGAGGTTTCGAGTTCTGCCATGCCAATTTTCAGGTACTTAAAATGTGTGCACTTTTAACATAAAATACCACTGCACGTATCTTTTTTTTTTTAAACCAAAGACTTCCAGATGTTTGCTAAATTTTTTGGGTTTAGTTTGAAAAGTGCATTTTCAATTACCAGAGAGTGGGTATGAATAGTAACTGCATTCTTCCCCTCTTTCTTTTCTGAACTTTAATAAAGTAACATAGGTTTTTATTCTTAGATAATGTGTTGAATAAGAGAGCCGATTAAGGAATTGAATTGCGCTAAGAGCTTGCTCATTCTCTGAGCACTGTATTCACAAAAATTCAAGCTTATTGGGATTTTGTTTTTAATATTGTTAATAGCTTTAATGGAGGAAAGCTTTATGTAAGTATGTTTTAGTATGAGGTATTTCTTATAAAATTAAAATTTCTTATAAAATTAAAAATTAAATTTGCCCTTAAATTATTAATTTTGTTAGCTTCGATAAGGAAAGGTCCATATGTTTTAGAGATGCTTAGTGATAGTATGCTGGAGTGAAAGATCTGAGTGATGAGTATGATGGGACGTTTCATTATACAATTCTCTCTATGTTTGGATATGTACTAGTTTGCTAGGACCGCCATAACAAACGAAGGGTAGCTTAAATAACAGAAATTTATTGTCTCACAGTTCTGGAGCCTAGAAGTCTGAGATCAAGGTGTTGGCAGAGTTGGCTCCTTCTGAGGGCTGCGAAGGAAGGATCTGTTCCAGGCCTCTCTCCTTGGCTTGTAGATGGCCATCTTCTCCTTATGTCTCTTCTTGTCATCTTCCCTCTATGTGAGTCTATGTCCAGATTTCTTCTTCTTGTAAGGATACCAGTTATATTGGATTAGGGCCCACCCTAAAGACCTCTTTTTAACTTGATTCTCTCTCTAAAGCCCTATCTCCAAATAAGGTCACATTCTGAAATACTGGGAGTTAGGACTTCGACATATGAATTTTGGGGGAACACAATTCACCTTATAACAGATAAGTCTGAAAGATTTCATGTCACCTTTTACAGATTTGCCTCCAAGTGCATGCAATAAACATTTGTTAAGCCAAGTGCCTAGACTTGGCGCTGGATGTTGAGTTTGTGAAGGTGAATAAGACATGGGCTCTGCCCACTAACATTGGTTTAATCAAATGTCTGGATGTAACTCTGTGAGTGTGTATGTGTTTACTTATCTCTTCTTATGGAGTTGTGGCCACTTTCGTAGTTCGGTGTCCCTGGAGACAGTTACGGTCCTGGCTCACGGGCAGCCTAATATGCTTCGAGAGGCACCTGGGAGGGCTCCCTCGCTCCTGAACACCCTCAAGAAAGGCTAGGAGAGTGGAAGGACCCTTAACATTCATCAGGTCCAACCTCCTCATTTCACACATGAAGGAATTGAGGCTTAGAAGTGCTAAGGTCATTTGGCCGATTGGTGTCCGCTCCAGGATGCTA
Source organism: Diceros bicornis minor (assembly GCF_020826845.1). NCBI lineage: Eukaryota > Metazoa > Chordata > Mammalia > Perissodactyla > Rhinocerotidae > Diceros > Diceros bicornis. Next base: position 50,861,228 of record NC_080744.1, on the reverse strand, counting down.
ACCAATACATCATTTTGTTTTCTTTGCCCCAAGTTCATGCTTTTCACAGGCGTGAACTCAAGAGTTTCATTATCAGAAATCACAGTGGGAAAGAGCCTTGATGAAAAGCTGACATTTTCTGTCAAGATTCTTGGATTATAAGTACAAAAAAAAAAGTTTTGGGGAGGAGTGTTTATTCATGCGGGCATCTCACCCATAGAACATCCAGGTTGGATTTAATACGTTCCAAAGGAGTTTACCCCCATCTTGGTTGCTTTCTCTGTCTCTTACCACTTTCTCCTTGTCCTTTCCAGACAGTTAGTGTTCAGTGACCCAGTTCAGTGTTCAGCAGACCCGGCCATTAGAATACAAACAACATGTTTTTTTCTTTCTTGCTGCGGCTGCTGCCCACAAGACAGGAACTGTGGCAAAAAGAGAATGCTGATGAAACAATTGCCAGCCAGCAGGATGGCACTATGGCAACCAGGACCTGCGCAATTAGCAGCTCTCGGAGCCCCCAGGGCTGCCTCTGCGGCTGTCTTAGCTCTGTCCTCCCCAGATATTCGGTACCTGAGTGCTAAAAGAGGAAATGCTCACCACTTTTTAGGATTGTCTTCCCTTTTTAGGATTAAAGCTTCCTGAGCTATCTGCTCATCTTTTGCTATTATTCCCTCCTTCCTCCCTCTGAACTTGGTTGACTTATAGCTAGAGCTCAGGGTATAGCGTGCGTGACAGCTGATGAGTCATGTCAAGCCCATTAAAAACAAAGGCTGCTTTTTCCCAGAAGCCATCATTCATTTGTGCTGTCTTTGCAAGAGGACGCCTTCCTGCTTTGTTCTGCGCTCCTGATGTTGCTGTGGCGTGGCTGAGGCCCTGCCCTCTCAATCGAGCAGAGGCTGGGTTTGATGTGGGGTGGAGGGTAGGGAGGTGATGAACAAGAGGAAGGTGCTGCTTGAGAGATGCCGCTGCTTCTCAGGAGGCAGCAAACACAGATGCAAATCAGCCTTCTGAGAGCCCCAGATTATTTTGTTTGCTTTTTTCTTGTCTTCCCCATTTCATCCTCTATTAGGCTTCTCTTCTCCCTGAAATAATCTGAGCAGGGATCTTTTAGCTATGAGTGCCAGCTTCATCACTCAGCAAATATTGAATGGATCCCTTGTTTTCACAAGAAGGGGAAAGGCCAGCCTGCTTTAAGCTCACACCTCTGTGCTGTGGTGACTGACCCAGCCTATGGACTGGCATTGTTTGAAAAATCCCGTTCCTTGTATCCTTCTTGGATCTCTCTTGCTGCTCCTTACATTTTGGCTCTCTGTTCTCTCTAAATGGCCATCTTATCTCTCCCATGGCCTCAGGAAATCAACTATGTTGATGACTCTAAAATCCATATTGTTAACCCTTATTTTTCTTTTGAGCCCTCCTTCTGTTTTCCAAATGCCAATTAAACCCAACTCCCTGGATGTCCCTTAGACACGAGGAACATTTAACTTGTCGTGTCCCATACAATATGATGTAATAGTTGAGAGGGTGCCTGAGTTCAAATTTTGGCTCTGCCCTTTACTGGCTGTGTGATTTTGGAGAAGTTACTTTAACCTTTCTGTGCATCAGTTTTCTCACGTGTAAATTAGAGACCTCTGTATCTGGAATATATGAAGAACTCCTACATGTCCATAAGAAAAAGACAACTCAATAGAAAAATGGGGAAAGGACATGAATGGCCTTTTCCATAAGAAGATATTAAATGGCCAACAAATTAACAAAAGATGCTCAACCACATTAGCCATCAGAGAAATGCTAGTTTAGATCACAAAGTGTTATCATTTGAAAAGTGTGACAACAAACACCAAATGTTGGTGAAGATGTGAAGCTGGGAGTATAAAATAAGTGTACTGGACAACGATTTGGTATTATCTTGTATTATTGAATATGCACATTCCTATGCCTAGGAATGTCACTCTCAGTATTTACCCTAGAGCTGAGCCTCCCCTCTGGTATGCCCTGAGTGGTTTAGATGTGTTAAGATATTGAGCCCCTCTTCACCCAGGGTGGGTGGGCAGGGCCTGGTATTGCTGGAGCCCTCGGATCTGTTGCCTTTGATCATGAGCATTTGCCCCAGTTCGTTATACAAATAGCATGAAAATGATTGGGAAGCTCTTGCTGGCATGCATCAGGAGACAGGCACACACATATTTATAGTAGTACTGTTTTAAGTGAGAACAAAAACATGGGGGACATGGTTTAGTTAAGGTATTTCTCCTCTGAAAACCCACAGGCGTTAAGTAATTAGAGATGGGTTTTGGCATGTCATTTCTTAACATCAGTGGTAAAAGTGGTTACTATTTCAAGCCAAGTGAGAGAGTCAAAGAAAGAGGCTGAAGGAAAATATTACTCCTGGCCACTAAGTATTTTCATTAACATGTAGTCAGATGGGTGGTGTATGATGATGGGCAAGGTCTAAGTTTTGAATCTGAGTAGACGCCTTAATGAAGGCTCCCCAAAGGAGAGAATGCTGGAGGCAAAGTGACATCCAGCTGTCTTCCCTGACATTTCCCTTTTACTCACTGCCAGATAAAGTATCTTACAACAGAGAAATGATGTCTGCAAACGAAGTTTCATCAGAACTGCAGGGACTGCCCATCACCTCCCGTGTAATTTAGTTTGGCTGAGAACACCCTGCTGTGATCCTTGGTCCTGCACGTTCTCTCTTCTATGGTTTGCATACTCATAGCCTTCTTTTTGGACGTTTCACTGTTGGCCCCTCTGCCCCTGTCCCAAGGACAGGGATAAATGTGGGACCCTAGGGCATGGGATGGTTTTCAAGCCTTGCTCTCTGATGTGGCTTTGCTGACCCCTAACTCAGCCTGTCCCAATCCAACCTCATCATCTTTCCCCTCCAGAAATCTGATACCCACCCACAAAAATCTTATGCCCACTCCAGCTGTCTCCCTTCCCCCACATCAATGTCCCGTTTCTGTCTGCAACACCATTTTGCTGTCCTGGTCACCCAGCTTCATTCTTTGGAGTTCTTTCTCTTTGCAGCTTCCTCTTCCACCCAGTGTAGCACTGCATCCTATTATTATTAAATTAATGTCTCTTGGATCCCTTCCATATAATTCCCACTGCTGCTGCCCTTTTTCAGCTCTCATCTTTTAGGAGTGAGAGGTGATATGAGGGACAGCTGCCACCGTGACCCCATTCAAATTTCTTGTGGCTAAACTCCGGACTTTGAACCTAGAGTCACAGAGCATAGAATGTTTGTGTAGGGAAGACACTATTGAGTTCAAACCCCTTATTTCATATTTGAGAAAACAAGGCCTGGAGAGGGTTGGTGACCCATGCTTAATCACACACAGATGGTAGCCGAGCTGGAATTAGGACCCTGCACATTGACTGGTTAGTCATCCAGCCCTCTTCAACCTGCCGTGCCACATTACCTCATATGCTTTCCTTTGAATTTACAGTTATTTGTGTATTTGTCTTATGTCTCTCTGACTGTAAATTTTGAGGGGAAGAATTATATCTTATTCATATTTGTAGCCTTTGAAGTAGTTAACAGCTTCTCAATATTGGTTAAATTGAAGTCAAAACATGCTCTTCTACTAAACTTGCTCTTTCCTATGCCTCACCATCTAGGTAAATCCTTCCTGACTTTGAAAGTGCTCGGCTCAGGCCATGGTTCCTGCTTGGAATCTTGGTCAGATTGCTCCCCCTTTCTGATCTCCTAGGGTCTACTTGTCTTGTAGAAACCACCATCTTACATGTACCCAGCAGTTGACAGTTTATAAATGTCTTCACATAGTGTATCCTTTAATCCTTCCTATGATCTTGCTAGATAAATAATCCCATATTGAGGAAACAGGCTGGGAGAGGTTATGTGTCTTGCCGTAGGTCACACAGCTAGGAAGTAAGTGGCAGAGTTCAGGTGTTCTGACTTCAAGCCCGTTTCACTTTTGATATCCTGTGCTGGGTGGTCTATGTGGTACACCAGACATTTTGCTTCCTGATTATCTTGTCTTATTTGTCCTTTGTTGCATAATGAGTTCATTTTGTTTCCTCATCCTGATTACTAACTTCTTGAGGGGAGTGGCTGGATCATATATTTCTTTCATGCCCATCATAGTTGCTAGCACAGTACCAAGCACATAGATGTTGCTTATTAAATACTGTTGAGTTGACCACAGATATAATTTAATTTACCAAAAAAGAGCAACTATCAGTGGAGCTCCAAGACACTTTTTGAGTCGCTTCTGAATGAAATCAGCAGGGAACAGAAGGAACCAGAGGAAGGAAGGGGCTATTAGAGAAAGCCAGAGGGAAGACACAATTAGCAGTTGAGTGACAGCTGGCCTGTTGTCAGTCCATTGGTGAGGAGTGGTGGAGAAGCAATACATAAGAAGACAGTCGTCAGGAAATATGCAAATTTACTGGAGAGATGAGACACACTCATGAAATGGGAGAGGAGTACTTAGAAGTAGCGTAATACCCACATAGTTAACCAAGACGAAGCACTCATACACACTGAGAAAACAGTGGTTAAAGGAATAGCCAGAGTAGGATGTGGCTTATGAGCACAGGCTTCCGGGGTGATAGTGGAGTGGGTGGAGAAGCATTTGGCTTAGCTCGTGGTCGTTCTGTCAATTACTGAGGCCATGAGAAAGGAATATACACAGGTAAGGGTGTTTCCATTGAAACAACTTTTCTTCCCTTTTCTTTACTATGGCAATCAGTAGGGCCTCAGCCCTGAGCCCTGGTGTCAGAAGTGAAGGGAACCCAAATATTACGCATGTCATCTGTGCATGGAGATGTGTTGTGTTGACAACTCCATGGGTTTTTCTGGTACTGCCTCATTTCACATATTCTTATGCATTTGCCCCATAAATCTGTGAGATGCTTTAGAAATTCCAATACTTTAGAAATTCCAATACTTTGATAACTAAACTATATTTCCAACTCTGTCTTTTCCCAAAAGGGTCATAAAAATCCACTGACAGATGACAAACTCCAGATTTTGGTTTGGAAAATCACACTGCATCTCTTGAGTTCATAAACAATTTGTAGCTGAACAAAGCATAAAACCTCTTCCACTAGAATGCATGTGAAAAATGTCCAGATCCTAAAAGTAGAAGCCTACACATGATCTTTTATGAGTTTCTGTCTCCTACAGAGAACATAAGTTTAAGACATTTTAGATTAGAAGTAATAGAATTTTAATATCCATTCCTTCCTATGTCAGAAATGTTCAAAATTTACAACTATTTTATAGGAGCCAAAGGAGTGTATATCTCAACCGCTTATAGGCACCGACAATTAAGGGAAATTATTTCAAGTTAAAAATTGTAATTTCTATGCAGAATAATTTTCTCTGTCATGGTCTATGCAGTAGACTCTAAAATGTAAAGATGTAAAAGCTTTTATTGGACATTCATATATGAATTTTTAAGGTGATTTCCCGTTTCTAGGAAAATTGATTAATATCATTGGGATCTATTGTTGGAAGGTTTAGTTTATTTTCAGTGCTTCATAGCTATGTAGCCATTGTATTTTTGTTTTTTTTGTGAGGAACATCAGCCATCTATGCCAATGCTCCTCTTTTTGCTGAGGAAGACCGGCCCTGAGCTAACATTTATTGCCAATCTTCCTCCTTTTTTTTTTTTTTTTTTTAATAATTTTTATTTATTTATTTTTTCCCCCAAAGCCTCAGTAGATAGTTGTATGTCATAGCTGCACATCCTTCTTAGTTGCTGTATGTGGGACGCGGCCTCAGCATGGCCCGACAAGCGGTGCGTCGGTGCCCGCCTGGATCCGAACCCGGGCCACCAGTAGCAGAGCACGTGCACTTAACCGCTAAGCCATGGGGCCAGCCACTAGCCATTGTATTTTTATGTGATGTCCAAATACATATAGGAAAGTCCTAACTTAACAAGGATACCATTGATAACATCTTTTTTTTTAATGGAGAAATAATTCCTGATGTTGAAACATTCAACTAACAAACTTTTGCAATCAAATTTGTTGGTATGTGGAGGTTAACTTTATACTTTAAAAAGTGGACTTATTAAAACATGAATATAGAATTATGAAATTGATTTTTATGTATGGCTTATAAAACCTTTTCCACTACTTTACAGTCACTTATCTCGTATAGAATCTCATTAAAAACAAATTAAGTATAATATTTTATGTTTCTTCACTTTCCTCCAAACACTCAAACAAAATTTCTGAAGTTGTTGCTTATCAATTTCTTAGAAATTCATGGATACTTACGTCTTCATGGTGGTCCTTTCACATGCTTTATGCCCCTCTTGTCTATAATTTTTTCTACCCTCTTGGTTTGTTCTCTTGCTGATTCCCAGTCTCTTCGCTAACACAGAATCTTTATTTTATGTTAGTGAATCTATATTGAGGTTTCTTTATCCACTCCTCTTTTAACAAGGCCCTCTAGATTCTTTCTGAGTGACCGTCTTGGCCACTCACTTTAGCTCCTATATTCCTAGCCTCTTGCCTTCAAATATCTTTCTCAGAGGTGCACTCAGAAAATAGGAGTTCGGTTCGCGTAGGTGCCTTTATCTCAGGCTTGGCTGATGACAGAGATAAGGTGTGGCTGTGGGGGACCAAGTTCTAACCTGGATGCTTGGCTTTCCATCTGCCCAGGGCAGGAGGAGGAAACTTAGTGAAGGAACCTGGTTGGAACAATTAGGAGCCTTTGGAATTGGATGGGCTAAGCAAGGGAGAACAAGTGGATGGAATAAATTTCCCTGATTTAGAAGGTAAGAGAGTCTCTCTGGCTTTTGATAAAGTGACAACTCCTTGGGCCTTTTCTAGGTATTGTTCCTGCTGGCTCTGATGAGCCAAGTGGTCTCCACAGTCTGTATAGCTAGGTGTCCTCCTGAATTCCTGGAACACTCTCTCCCAAATTCCTGGAACCTCTCCCATTTTTGATCTACGTCTTAGTTTGTCGATGTTTGACTTTGATGTGACTTTGACCACTTGTCTGGGAACCTCCATTTTTATTTAACCCCTTGTGGCCTGGAGGTGGTTCTGTGCCACCTTCACATGAGGCTGCCTGCTCCCATAGGGAACACTAGGGGTTGCTCTGTTCCCATCTTCCCTGTGGCCTTTTCTCCTTCTCTGGAACTTTGTAATGATTTTAAGTAGCCATGCTTTCATATGAAACATTCTTCATGACATAGCCGTTAGCTGGAACAAGGAGTTCTGTGAATGAAATATAATACTAGCTATTTCTTCTGAATTTATAGAAAAAACCAAGTTAGTGGAGAGATTTTTCAGTTTTTCTCCCGTCAGTATTTAAATAAATTTTTGTGCCTTTTTATGCTATTCTGTGCTGTAATTTAGTATCAAGTGGCTTCTGACATAGCGCAAAATAATATGTTCTCAGTTATTTTGTGTTTGCTATATCAACATTTGATTGTGTTCTTCAAAGCACATCTTGACTTTTGAGAGTTCCACTCAAGCATAGGTTCTGGAGTCCATCAAGACTGATCTGGATATATTTTCTGATGGCCTCAGTGTGTCCACTTAGATCCTTTAGAAAAGGGTCACCCATGTAGCTTGTTATAAACATCCTCCCAACAGTTCCGTTTTTCAAGGACACTGGTTTCCTGTCCCAAGGAGGTGCTGCTGCCTCTTGGTTCACCTCTGGCTGGTTTAGTCTAGATTTTCCCAGGACTCTTTGCTGTGAGTGACCCAATGATCATTGTCCCCAAGACTCTTTCTGATAGACTTATTCTCTCAAGCTCCGGTAGCCCTCCTTGGAATTCTCACCAGGGACACCCAATATGTTTCAGATTTTCTCTCTTCGGTGAGAAGAGTCCTAAGGTTGTGATAAGTGGGGGAGATCTGAGAGGTGGCATCTTTAGGAGATGCTGAATAAAAAAGCCTGGCAGACCTTACAAATGAGTTGTCAATGTAAGGTGTTTAGGCAGACGGGAAGTGTTGGGTACAAACCTGAAGGCAAATGAGATGATTCAGAGCTGGGTTGAAGGTAGAGCTTTCCTCATTGGTTTTCCAAATGTGTACAGTGGAGCTCTTGTTAGGTTCTTGTTTTGTCTATAGCCCTTGGAGATGGGATCTTATCTTCGTTCTTTTCATCAGAGTGGTTCTACTTTCATCTATTTTATATGCTGGAATGCTATGTAAGATTTCATTTAAAGAAACTTGCTAAAGAAAGTTTGCAACCAGTTGGACTAGACCAGTTTTCTGAGGCAGTGAAAGGTTTGCTGCAATGACATTTATGTAGGTTTTTTGAGACCATATGCAGGAGTACCCAGCTGGCTGTGAAGACATTGATCTGCTATAGATAAGAAGTAACCCAAACTTAGAATAGCTCTATTATATTTATAGAAGTCAGACAAAAAGCTCCCAAAACGTAAAATAATCTTTACAGTGATCTATAATAAAATGTTATGATGCAACATATTGTGTTCATTCTTTATTGCCCAATTGAATGTCCTAACAGGATGAAAGCAAACATGTGCTGAACAGATGTGCCTGAGCCTTGCTATTTGTTCGTTTATTGAGTGTGGCTCACATATGCTTCTTTAAATAATTTCACAAGAGTGGACACATAAATCCACTCTGAATTAAAAAAAAAAAGGAAAGAAAAAAGAAAAAGCTAGTGCAAATTACAGACTTCTCAGTTAAAGACATATTTATCAGAATTTCAAATAACATGTATACACTAAAGGCAGAAGCAAATGACTTAGCCAAGCAGCATAAGTGAACAGTTTGGAGGTCTCTAAATCTGGTATATAACTCATTTGACTGTAAGAGTTTTTATTCCAGTTAAAAAAATAACAAAGGGAAAAAGGACATTTGAACAAAAGTTTACAGAACTGTTAAAGTACCTCTATGGATCCCAGGATTCCACAGAACGTAGATTGAAGACCACAGATTTAATGCCTCTCTGAATAAGGACCACAATGCCTTGTTCTTTTATGATGCTTTATATTCATCTTTAAGACATTACCTTGTGCTTCTTTTCTAAAAATAAATATGACCCAGTTTTTTAACACACTTTTCTCGTAAACTAACAGATGAAGTAGCAAAACATAGATAAGGATATATCAGATTGAAAAAGACAACAAACTAATTTAAACTAGTATGTATGTAATTCTGCATCCAACAAACAGGATTCACAGATCCTTTTCACAGAATCATGGAGCATTCAGTAAACTTAACTCATCTTAACAAATCTCCCCAAAATTTGATATTATGCAGAACATATTTACTGATCAAAATGCAATAAAATTAGAAATCAACAACAACAATAACAAGAAAGCCGATTGTGACCTGACAGGCTGATTTAGAAATTGGCTGGATGGCTTGCAAGTTCATTGTATTCCTCAGTCCTTTTGCATAAGTAAACCCAAGGCACACCCCATTCTGTAAACAGCTGCTGATAGAAATGCAAACAGTCATTCTAAAACCACATACTGAGTAGGTGGAATAAGGAAAGACTTCTTGAGAATTAGTAAAGAAGCACATCTGATTAGACCTTGTCCATTAGGTGAGTTTCTTTTCTTTCCTTTTGATTCAGCTATTAAAGAATATGATATTTAGGGAGTGGTTAAACACGTTATAAATATATTAATGGAGAGTAGACCTGATGAGGACCAAAAAGACCTATGGCTGCCTGTCTATAGCTTACTGACGCCTAATGGGAGAGGCTAAGAATCCTAGTATCATTGTTTTGGTGATGTTAAAATATCAAGAAATAGTTTGATTTTCTGAGCCTATTTCACTGTTTTTAAAAGAAATAAGTGGGCCGGCCCTGTGGCTTAGTGGTTAAGTGCGCGCGCTCCGCTGCTGGCGGCCCGGGTTCGATCCCAGGCGCGCACCGACGCACCACTTCTCCGGCCATGCTGAGGCCGCGTCCTACATACAGCAACTAGAAGGATGTGCAGCTATGACATACAACTATCTACTGGGGCTTTGGGGGGAAAAATAAATAAATAAATAATTTTAAAAAATAAAAGAAATAAGTTTGTATATGGTGGAAATATTTATAGATACTAGTGTTTAAACTCATGTTTTAAACTTTTATCAGTATGCTGCCTTTTCATTAACATTATGGTAAAACCAAAACCGGCACAGTATTGAGAAGCACTGGGTTTCTGAAATGATTCTATTCCCAGGTGTAGCTAGGAGAAAACTTTCCTTATTGGAAAAGTAGAAGTCGCTGAAGACGCAGCAGTACATGGGCTTATTGAGGAGGCTCCAATACCTTGAAGTTAACATGGCAGCTCATTGCGTTACAAGAAAGCATGTATTCACTGGTGATGTTAGTATATAAGGTCAGTTTCTGCACACAAAGACTGGAATTTGGGAAGAGTGCTTCAAGATGAGGGACAAGAAACCCAGAAAAGGAAAAAGAGAGTAGAGAAGCCATGGCTCAGGGGTAATGGTTAGAAGTGGGCCTGTTAGAACCCATATGGGGCTGTCATAGGGTGGATGTCTGACTGTAGAAAAGAAAACCAGCTGTGAAGAGATGGAAATCCAGGATGTAACTGAAGAGCATATTCCTGGGGTCTGAAACAGCTGTGCTCTGATGTGGTCAGTGAGGATGCAGGACAAGGGAGAAGTGCAGCTGTATCTGGTGCATCTTAGTAGCCTTTGTACGTATCTATGCCAAACTGATGGTTCTTCTTACTATTTGGAGTATGGTGAGTGGGGTGGGAGCCCTTACTGTTCACAGTTCCTGCAAGTATGCAGTTACGGCATAGCTCAGAAGAGTTGAAGTATGGTCTGTGTCCTTTGTTTAAAAAGTCAAGAAAATGATTTCTTGTGTTGTAGCACATGAAAAACTTGAGGCAGGTGAGATGCAAGAGGAGAGCTGGGCTGCATTGGTCAAAGGCCTTACCACTCGTGTCCCATGTCCTGGGAGGACTAGGCTTGGCAGAACCCCCGACTCCATTTCTAGATCAAAAATGGAAAGGTGTTCTGTGTTTTGCAACCTTGGAAATGCACTTTCCAATTTCAAGTCCTTCGAGTGCTGCTTGATTTGTAATGCTTTCAGTCCTGGCTGCAGTGGCAGCACTGTCACTCCTAATATTTCCACCTTTGAGTCTCAGGCCCAGAACTTTGGTGGCACTCTGATGTAGCTGACAGCTCTTTGCTTTACCTCTGTGGAGCTTAATAGTAGAATTCCCTCTGTTAACCAGTTGGACTCAAAGATACCTACCTTCTAGGTAGCTTAAGTCAGTCCTCCTTTTCCTCTTTTGGAAAATATTTTCACTCCGTTCTTTGAGTTTTATGAAGTTTCAGTGTCATTTTTAAGGTATAGTGGAAAAAGCACCAGGTTTAAAGTCATCAGATCAGTGTTCAAGCCTTAATCTGTTGTAGTCACAAGAACAACTATGATATATTCATCTCCATCAGGCATTTTGCTACTCACTTTACACAGGTAGGTGGTGGTGTCCTGTTGTTTAGGTTTAGGGAACCGTGACTCCAACGCCTGTTATCACTGTCTTCTATATGCTCACAAAAAGCAACCGCTGAGTAGGAGTAGACGTTACAGATTTTGCACTTCTATTGAATTGTTAGAGACTTCCCAGCTGTTAAGAAGCACATTTAGCCATGGGTTGGACATTTCCACTGCAGTGACATATGGTTGTGTCCATTATGGGGCTGCTTTCAAATTATTTGAAATATTACTCAGCAAACCAAACAGCCACTCCTATTGCCACTGTACTGCCTATATTTTACAAATGACACATTCTATAGTGTGTCCTTTTTCCTGTTACCCTATGTCTATAAAACAAGAAGTACTCATCACAAATTGTAAGTAATATAATACCCAGTGTTTTAGCAAATTCACTTTCCATAAATTCTTATAAACGCTCATATTATGATCCTAAAAGAGGCTTATGCAACAAATAATGTCTCTTGAGTAAATGAATCAATGCTCTCTATAAATTAAAAAAAAAAAAAAAAAAAAAAGCCAGTATCTCATTTGGATCACTGACAATGGTCTTCCAGAAGAACATTTTCAACTTTCAAGAGTCATTCCAGTGCCCCCTTTTTCCAAAAGTATCATTGCTTGTATTATTTGTTTGCTGGGTTATATTGGTCACCTACTGAGGTGATGGTAACATTACGGAAATAGTAGGTCAGCATCTGGATTGAGATTGCTTATTTTTTCTTTTTCTTGGTCTTTCTCTTTAATACTCATAAAGAATTTGCAAATGTCTGGAGGAAGCTTCTACAAATGAGGATATGTTTGGATGTCCTGGCAACATGTGGAAATATATATTTAATTCAACAGTATTTGCAGATAATTTTATTTTTTCTCTGAAGAACTTGCTATGTTTGAGTATCACCATCTGCTAGAAGTTAGTCTTTTCACTTTGTTTAAATGAGGAAAATGGACTGTTCCTGTGTAGCAGGCACATTTATAAATCTTAAGCGAAATGATATGCAAATTTAGGTGCTGTCACTTTTTAGCCATGAACATCTCCCCTCACTGTTAAGGATGGATCTATGATATTACTACAAAACACTCTTGATAGGAATGTACTTATGAATTGTAGGTTATAGGTGAATACCTAATGCAGTTGCAATCTAATATTCTGAATTTGGAGAAAATCAAACTCATCTTTCAATAAGGAGACAAAGGAGAGCTAGATTCCAATATTCTTCTATTTTTCAAAGCCATTCGATTTCCACTTCTCTCTGCCTGAGATCTTTGCACAAATAAGACAAGCTCTCGTTTATAATTTCCTCTATTCTACTCTCTCCCTAGTCAGGAGAGCAGAAACCTATCTACTCACACCTAGACCAGAAATTGAAAGAGGAAGCTCACGTGTGCAGAGGGCAGAGGGCGTCTCCTCTTGTGGAAATCAGGAGCCCCACTATTGGGCAGAACACATCTTGCTTTTGTAGTGAAAGGAGATGTGTTTCACTTCAGGGTATAGGAATTACAGTGGTCTGAGAGAGTTGTAGCCAGGGCTTATTTGGTAAACACAAGTTGCCCCTATTCGTGTCTTGGTACATCATAAAATGCCTTTTCTATCCTGCCCCACTGTGTGTGACTTCTCTTCCCTTTTTCTGCCGTCTTCATTATGTGTGTCCTCCAGAATGCCAAATATCGGTCAACAGTGGGTAAGACATAAAAAAACAAAAGCCTACTGCTTTTTAACTTAAACTTAAAAATCATTGATAGACTTTATAGTTCTATGCCAGTCCTTGGTAAGTGAACGTTTTTCTCCAAATGAATTCCTGGATAAGGGAACATTAAAATGTATGAAGGAACATGTGGCACTACAGTTCTCAAAAATGCTGATGTTCTGTGCTGTTATTTGAGAAGTAGTAGTTATATTCACATGTCCCTATTTCTACATAGAAATCACTTTGGGCCAGAGCAGGTGAAGTCCACAAGCTATATATATAAGAACACCGTAATATTTTATTAACCATTCTAAGAAATTCAAAATATTTTCCAGTAAAAATATTCTTTATAATCTACCTCATGTTTCTCTTTTTAAAATTTTCTCTTTATTTATTCTCTGTTGACCTTCACATTTTAGTTCCTTTCACATCTTCACGTGCATGCCAAACATGTGACTTGTGCACGTTATCTGCAGGGAAAAAGCAATGCGGAGATATGAATTTTGGTGTCATGTTTTGTTATGTTTATGAGCAAAGTTTAAATGTTGATAAGGATTGGCTTCTTTGAAAACCCAACGAAGCAGGTAGAGTCATTAGGAGAACTTAGATTGAGACATGGCTAAAAGTGTAAGGTCTAAGGTAAGGAAGGAATAAGAAAACGCATTTTCCATGTTGAGTATCGGCTCCTCATTGTACTCTGGCGCCAAGCACAGCATAAGCATTCAATAAATATTTGTTGAATGAAGGAGCAAGTGAGAGAGCCAGAAGTACCTTTACAGAGGTGGCACCAGAAAAAATAGTCTTGAATTGAGAGGAAAATACCAATATCAACACCAAACAAGTCTACAGGGAAATGAAAAAATGCATTATTTTTCTTTCCAGTTTGAAACCATAGGAAAGAAAGACACAAAGAGAATTTACAGGAGGTGGTGCAATATCAAGGTTTATATTTTCTTGGATTTGCTATGACCAATGAGAGGCAAACAAACTCTCAGTTTCTGACTTCTCTCCTTGGGGGAACCCATCAGAAGGAAGGGCTTTGTGATAGAGGGGCTGCAGGGACAGAAGTACAGATCCTTCATCCCAACATCTCTGAGTCCAAGTCTTAGTCATGAAGCAATTTATCACTCCTCAGCTGCTGGCAGCACAGAAAACTTTTGATTCCTGAATCAAAGCAACTATAACTGACGTTCTTGGCTTTGAAGGAAGGGATAGAGAAAGAACAAAAATCTTGGTATGTTAGAACAGGATACAGGACTGGAATTTAGGAGACTTGGGATCTCAGCTCAGCCCCATATCTAATCAGCTGGTTGATTTCAGACAGTTCACTTGCCTTCTCTGGGCCTCAGTTTCCTCTTCTGGAAATTAGAGCATTCAACTGATGAACGCTCCAGCTCTGAAACTGCCAAAAATCACACAGATAAAACTTATCATTTGATTGGAATGCCAAGGTAGCTTTTGTGATGCATAGAAACCCCGTTTAAGTGATTGCACGTAAATTGAATTTCTTTCTATGATTTTTCTAAAAATTCAGAATAGGCTAAATGAAGAATAGGTTATAAAATTACATGCTTTGCTAATAAAGAACTTGATGAGGCTATTAGTAATAGTATTGCTAAAGACAAGTTTCAATTACGTATTGAACACTCAACACAGACCAAGCACTGTGCTAAAAGCTTTCTGTGAATAGTGGCAATTCATCCTTAAATAACCAAATGAGGTTAGTAATGTTGTTAACTCCATTTTACAGTTGAAAGAATGTAAGCTTAAAGAACTTGGACCATGTCACCAAAGAAGAGTCAGAATTTGAACTCAGGCCTACTTGTCATCACATTAAGAAAACATGGCTCTCTATGTAGTATAAGTCTTGTACAGACATTAAGTTCCCTTTAAGGATGATGAGCAGATAAAATAAAATTGTGCATGTCTAGTGCTGTTTGTGAAATATAGTAGTTATTCAGTTAATGTTATCCCTCCCCCTTTTTTTTACTCTCTGCACTAAATATGGGTGATAGAGGGAAAATTTGGCTTTCAAGAAATGGCTGGCTTATTTTGAGTAGTTTTAGGATGATTCTGCCTAATGATAGGGGCTCCTAATTGGAGTCTATGATCGACTTTAATAGGAAGCTTCACAGAGAATTTGGGCTATGGGGTGTGTGTGTGTGTGTGTGTGTGTATTGTGTGTGAGAGAGAAAAATAGATCTTTCACCTTTGCTCTTAACTGAAACTGCTCTCTTCTGTCTTATTCCCTGGAAAACAATTAAAATATATTTTATTTTTTAAATAAGGAAGAAGATCATTGACTTTCTCTCACCAGGAATTATCACCATATAGTATATGTTGAAGAAGTGGGTGTTCCTTGCTTTCTTATTGTTAATCTGATGAGAGTGAAGGTGGAGAGCACTTTGGAAAAATATTTGTGTAAGGAAGAGAGATAGAAGTGAGCTGAATAAGAAAGTCTTTTGCAGCTCCCAAATTGGGGGCAAACTTGACTTTTTAGAAGACATTTCCTTGGGGCATTTAGATGCTACTTCCTGAAGGAGGTACAGAGTTTAAAGAAGTGACCTTGGGTTCAAGTGCTCTTCATAGATCCTTATTTTTTATTTTATTAATTTTTAGTTTAGGGGCTTAGCTCTTTCTCTCAGTTCTAGGAAAGAAAGGAATATTGCCTGCATATTGATCTTGGAAAGCTAGATTGCTAGATGATGAGGCTAATAGCAGTTAGTACTTATATGGGACTTACTGTGTGTGAGGCACTGTTCTAAACTTTATATGTATATATACACTAACTCAGTCCTCACAACAGCCCGCTGAGATAGGTTTACTGTTTGCTTTGTCAAATCTTAAATGTGTTAATGGTGGATTCTTTTTTTTTTTTTTTGTGAGGAAGATTAGCCCCGAGCTAACATCTATTGCCAATCCTCCTCTTTTTGCTGAGGAAGATTGGCCCTGGGCTAACATCTGTGCCCATCTTCCTCTACTTTATATGGGATGCTGCCACAGCATGGCTTGACAAGCAGTGTGTCGGTCCGCACCCGGGGTCTGAACCTGTGAACCCCAGGCCGCCAGAGCGCAGCGCGGGAATGTATCCGCTACGCCACCAGGCTGGCCCCACTGGTGCATTCTTGATCATGCCAGAAGATGCTAGTGAAAGGTTTTCACACCACTGTATCACCAGTACCACCTCATTGAATGACAATTGCAAGATGTCATGGGTTGTAAGACTGTGAAATGTAAGATGCACCCCAATTATAAAGAAGTTAAAATTAGAAAGCATATGCATGGTAGAATTAATAAAATAGCATATCATTCCCATTTTTAAGATGAGGAACCCAAGCCAAAAGAGATTAAATTTTCTAAATGACATGACTGGATTCACATCCAAGTGATTCCGTTCTAGAGTCCATGCTCTTAACCTCCACTTTTTTCGGTCTCTCAACTATATGTTGGAATTGATCCCACGTTAACATGTGGATAGACTGCCCAAGAGCCACTTACTCATCCTCTCATTGTGGCATCTGTGATACAACGGCACTGAGATCCTTTGGAAGGAGGGAGTGTTGGTGGTATATGTATCACCTGCCTTTAGGGCTGTGATGAGGATTGTTGCGCTGTAAAGTGCTTGACATGTGGGCATCTGACCTAGGCTTTTGACCCATTTTTAGCAAGATCAATGCAACTGGGAGGACTCGATGAACTGGCTTCCCAAGCATCAATAGGCTAGAGTACTTGCTGGAAATGTTGTGCACAAAATGTTGTTTCAGTGCCCCAAATGTGAAATTCTGCAGTGTGTTTTCACTGTTTCCCTTTCTCCTTTAAAATGCCAACATAAAAATAATTTGTCATTTCCATACTTGGGGAGTAGAGTCTTTTCTTTTTAGAGAACAGGCCCCAGAAACACCACTTAGGACTTGGGTGACAAAAATAAGAAACAAAAAGTTTTTTAGTATGAAGACAGTTCTGGATGAAGACCTACCAGCAGTTGAAATTTAACATTGTCGTCTTCACCTCATGGTGATAAGCAGTGGTGAGACAACCACATACGGGATTGCAGGATGGGTTTGGGGTTGTAGTTTGCTATGGACTAGAATTATTTTCTGCTGAAAGATGGAATGATTCCATCAATTCAGGCTTTGACCAACTGACTGCAAGCTCAGATAAGGAAGCTGTCACCATCAATACCTTGCCCAAAGCCTGAAAAATCTCTGTTATCAATTTGAAGACCTGCCTGCTCCCTGAATCGTTTTATCTCTTTGCAGCTTTCTTACCTTTTAGAATTCTGGTCTCTGTGGTTATTGTGGTTATTGTGTGCCTGGTTATTGTGACCAATTTAGGATGAACTCTACATAGCCTCCAGATTTGCTACTAAAGGTTTTCCCCAGTTGAACTCTCTATTTTGTTGTTGGATCATGGATTGACGTTTTGCTGCCAGCTCCCCAAGATAAAATGGGAGATGAGTTCTCAACCAAGGAAGCCTGGGTCATTCATCACCTTTCCCTGTTATTTATCGTGTCCTTCTCTGCCGGTACTCCTTTCTTCCATCCTGTTTACTGTACTCCAACGTGTACGAGCTGTTCAAGTGTAGAAAGAAACTAGACTGTGGTGGAGATAAATTTTGGGGTATAGACTGTCTACAATTGAGGTAATTATAAGTAAAAATTTAAGTTTTTTAAGCACAAGTTTAAAGCACCAAACCATTGCTTTTCATGCTTCTGATAATCATTTTATATTTCTAGTCTTGAACCGTTTGAACATTGGATCAGTCAATTTGGACTGTTTTGAACCGTAAAAACAGTAAAACTTAGTTTTTACCAGTCTAAGCCAATAAAAACCATTTTATAGATGACTTAAACTAGTTGCAAGCAGTCTGATAAAATTAGAGCAAGTATGACCCAGTTGGAAACAGATTTAATTGGTCAGGACCAGCTTGATTCAGTAAAATATACTCTGAACTAATCAAACCTTATGTGAGCCAGTCAGAACCTGCTCATCCGGGTCAGGTCAGAACTTATTTGAGCTAGCTAAAACTAGTCTGAAGCAATTTGAGTTGTTAAAATCAGACCCAGATAATGGTTTGATTTTGGTTAGATACATCTGGTTTTTGCCAAAGTGGTTTTAGATCAGTCAGAAGTGGTTTTGTAGGTAGAACCTCTTTGAACTCAACTCTTTCACTCTGAATTTGTGAACCATTCAGATTCTTTTGAACAAGTATGAGCTTGTTAGAATGGATTGGAGTGTTTTTATACAGATTTGAACCTGTTTTTAAGCTGGCCATAACGCTTTTGAAATTGATGTATCTATTTACAATGACGTGAAAATGGTTTGAACCAGCCAAAAAGAAAAGAAAAAAAAATCAGAATTCATTTGAAGGTGATCTTTGTTGACTCAGCAAACTACTCTGAGCCAGTCAGCAATCTTTTTGCTAAAAATATATGTTTTGAGCTGCCCATAGGCAATTTTGGAAATTGTTGTGGGTCTTTAGAGCCAGTCTGATTTGTCCAGAATGAGGAAAAGGGAGTGAGCTAACATTTATCGAGTACCCAGCATATGCCAAGCATTGTGCTGGGCACTCCACAAAGAGTAGCTCATTCAATCCTTGGAACAATAGTGTGAGGTAGTGTACATTATCTTTTTTTTCAAAGAATGGAAACCTGAAAATCCAAGGCTCAAAGACATCTGAGTAGCTGGTATGTGGGAGACATGGGATTCAACCCAGCTCTGCTTGACTTCAGAGGTCATGTGTTTCCTGTTAGGCTACTTTGTATGACAATCATACCTTGTCACTTTTAAGCCCAACATGTATTTGTAAACACTTGAGTAATGGACATAGAACTTGGGGTGAAATGGACATTGGACCTCGAATTAGGAGACCTACGTCCTAGACTGCAAATGAGTTAACCTTTCTGGGTTCTGTTTCATCCTTTAGAAAACTGAACCCAGAGAATGAAATGTCTGAGCATTTATTTTCAGATCGACAAGGCGGACAATTGTCTAAAGGTGCAGTCTGAAGATTGCAAACCATGATTAATACTGATGGTGGTATGTGTACCTTCAGTTGTGGTATTTGGTTTGTTAACACTTCTTTTATGATGTCTTGGTTTGGGAACAAACCGTTATGTATTGGTATCAACATGAATAGAAAACAAAGCCCATGAAGATCATTTGTAGACTTACATGTGTGATTCTTCTCCCATGATAACCAGACACAATAAATATTGGTGCAGTAGTGGTAGTTTCATCTGTCTTTGAATTCCATTCAAGTGGGTTTAGAGAATTCTGGAATAGTGATGCCATTGATGACAGCATTTTCTCCGGTACCTTAAATGATATGAAAGGATAGTTAGAGAAATGACTAACTTTTTTCAAATTAAAAGTAAAGGGGAAATAAGGTAGCCGCAGTGGCTTCTTGCACCATTCTCATTGCAGAATTTGAAGTTGCTTTTTGGTTCCTTATTCATTTTGAGGGGAACTCCCAAAATGATTAAATGTTATCTGGACCTGCTTTTCAATTCTTAGCTCTTATCTCTGAATAACTTGGAGTCAAGTGAGATGCTGTGATCTGACATGCTAGAATATTTATTTGTACCCAAGTGGTCATCTTCTGGAAAGGAATTCTGTTGTTTACCATTAATACTGGCAACCTACACCTATGAATACAGACGCTATAACATAGGAAAGCTGTCGTCTGTAAAGTGTTGCTCTGTATATTGTGCAAATAGAATTATGAATGTTTGTAGAGTCTCTGCCCTTTCCAACTGACCAGCCATATCTGAATGTGAGGTCGCAGGTCTACACTAAGGCACTCTGAGGAAGTGCGTGGCAGCAGTTCTTGTGGCTCAGCATTCAGGATTTTTGAGCATAAAGTGAGTCACCAAATTGAGAATGGGGTAGGGGAAGCAACCTTGAAAATCAATAAATGTCCTTGCCTGAGCTTTTGGTAATTTTATAAATCTATAGAAATAATCCTATAGGAAGCATAGAGAGTTGTGGTAAAGTTTCTGGATATGGGCTGGGTGAAAAGAGGCCAATGAGGGGAAAATCAGCAGCATCTAATATAGGGCATCTGATGTGTGTGTGTATGGGTGAATATGTATGTTTGAATGGGCAGGTAGTTGTCAGTGGTAATGGGATAGCTGATTATTTTTCTGCTTTTCAGGAGGGTTTATTGATGTTAGAAATGGGAGGATAAAAAAAAGTAAGCCTTCCCTAGAGACAGACTACATTTTCAGTTGGACTGTTATTTTGAATAGTTTGAATCTATTTAGAGGATAAAAACAAATCATGAAAGTGCTGATTGCAAAAGATAAAAAATAACCATGGTTAGGGCTTGCTGATAAAAACAAGAATTTTTCTTCTCTAAGATGGGCTTTTGTTCTAGTCAATATGGAAGAGCTGAATTGTAACATTTCTTATTAGAATACCAAGGCAAGTATAGGAAATGAGCCCTTCGTTGTTGAACTGTGGTCTCTGAGCAGTGACTGCTCAAATCTGGAACTCGGTTCTCAAGTGAGCAGTGATATTCCAGAAAAGTCTGATGTATTATGTACTATATAATAACAATATATAAGGAAGCTGTCAGCCAAATTTTACTTGTGAATTTAGCATTGTCTTTGAAGGAACTATAATGCCATGTGAAAATGAATAGGATAATTGAAATTGCCTAGATGTCCAAGTAAAAAGAGAGAAAAACCAAGGAGCCAGCACCAGGAGACTTTGAAAAGAAGGGAGAATTGGAACCACTTGCGCTCTAAGAATTATTATTATTCCTGTAACATTTTCCTTCCTGCCTTCTTTCTTTTGTTAATTTTTGTTCTATATAATCTGCATATAAGACTTAGTAACCATTATCTTCTTGATTATCATTCTCACTTGAAATTTTTGTCTTAACAGTACTATAATATGCACGTTAAATTTAAACTAAACTGTTAGTTATTTACTATTTCAGTAGCATCTCATCTAGCAAATTATTAGGTTGTTGGGGTCAGTGAATAATATCTAACCCTCTCTTCACAGAACCCTTAGACATATAGGGGTTACATAGAAGTACTTGTTGAACTGGATATTAAAGTAAGTCACTTTATTCACAGAGGATTCTATTTTCTAATGGATTTTTAGTAAATATGCATTTGTTTGTATTTTGCAGGTGAACCACTGAGTTCTTCATTATGTCTGATGGAGACTATGATTACCTCATCAAGTTTTTAGCTTTGGGAGACTCTGGAGTGGGGAAGACCAGTGTACTTTACCAGTACACAGATGGTAAATTTAACTCCAAGTTTATCACAACAGTGGGCATTGATTTCAGGGAAAAGAGAGTGGTAAGTTCTACATCCTTCTATATAAAAATGTAATCTCTGAGTCAACATTTGCCTGTCTGTTTAGTTTACTTTGTAGGAATTAGGAGGACAAAGGTTAGAATCTACAATTAAAGAGTACGTATGAAAGTGTATTATGTTCAATCTGGGCAATGTGAAGGAGTGATAAAATGTGCTGAAAGACCCTTCATATAAAACCAAGGAGACAAAGTAAAAGTGAAGATTCTTTTTAATTTTCCCTTGGTACCTTTTGGGCTTGTATCTTCCCTTCTGAACTCTACAAAGTTATTTGTCTACCTTTGTTATGAAGCCTACAAACCATCCTGCCCCTCATATGCCTGTTTTGTGGGCTATATCCTCCGCCTCTGATATAATTTTTAATGGCTTTTCTCTTAATTAAGGCTCAGGAATCCCATAGGGAACACTAAGTGGCAGAGCTCATCACTGCTGCCAAGGGGGTGAGGTTGGAGTAGGAGTGGGAATGCTGGCAGTGCATGTTGATCCTGGAAGTAACCAAGAGAATAAGGAAGGTTCTGCAGAATGATGAGGAAAGAGGCTCTTTTTTTAAAAAAAGGACCTCAAGACTGAAAGTTACTCTAGTGGTGGAGGGGAAGGCTGGAGGTTACTGTGTCATTGTGGCAGAGGAGAGAAGATGGCCTTCTTCATGACTACATTTCTTGCTGAAAAATTGACTGTTACCGTGAAGCAGGTCAACAAGTGGTCAGGAGGTTAGTAACAAAGACCTATCGTATTCTATGAAGCGTATTCTATGGAGCGTATTCTATGGGAAAGATACAGGGTCTCTGGCTTCCAGGATAGGAGAATTCATTCCCTCCCACCCACTCTAGGTCTTTTCTCCCACTCCCGGAGACCTGTTAGGTAAGAATAGGATCTTCATGAAATTTTTAGTATTGACATGTAATCGGTAGAATCAATATATATCTATGTGATTATTTATTAGTTCTCATTCTGTAACCTTATTTTTTCCCCAAAATAGTTTTATTGAGATATAATTCACATAACATGAAATTCACTCATTTGAAGTGTACAATTCAGTGGTTTTTAGTATGTTCACAGTTGCGCAACCATCGCCGCTAACTTTAGGACATTTTATCACCCCAAAAAGAAGCTATGACAGTCATAGTTTCTTTAGCAGTCATTCCCCATTTTTTCTCCCCCTAGCCACTAGCAGCCACAAATCTACTCTGTATGGGTTTGCCTATTCTGGAATGGAATCATAGAATATGTGGCTTTTTGTGTCTGGCTTCTTTCACTTAGCATCACGTTTTCAAGGTTCATCCATGTTGCAGCATGTATCAGAACTTCATTCCTTTTTATGACCAAATAATATTCTGTTGTATTGATATACCACATTTTGTCATCCATTGATGGACATTTGGGTTGTTTCACTTTCTAGCTGTTATGAATAGTGCTTCTATTAACATTGATATACATTTTTTTTGTGTGAACATATGTTTTCAATTCTCTTGGGTATATGCCTGGAAGTACAATTAATTAGCCTTATGACAACTCTCTAACTTAGAGGAACTTCCAAATTTTTCCAAAGATCCTGTACTATTTTACATTCTCACCAGCAATGTATGAGAGTTCCAATTTCTCTATATCCTCACCAATTCTTGTTATTGTTTATTTGATTACAGCCATTCTAGTAGGTGTAAAGTGGTACCTCATTATAGTTTGACTTGAATTTCTCTAATGATGAATGTTGTTGAGTAATCCTCTTTTCATATGCTGATTGGCCATTTGTATATCTTCTTTGGAGAAATGTCTATTCAGATCCTTTGCCTATTTCTAAATTGGTTGTCTTTTTGTTAAATTTTCAGAGTTCTTTTTATATTCTGCATAAATGTTCTTATTAGGTGTATGATATGCAGATAGTTTTAGCTCTTATATTTAGATCTATGATCCATTTTTAGTTAATTTTTATGTGTGGTCTGAATAGGGGTCCAACTTCATCCTTTTGCATGTGGATAGCCACTTGTCCCAGCGTCATTTGTTGAAAAGACTATTCTTTCCCCGCTAAATGGTCTTGGCACCCTTGTTGCACATCTGTTGACCATAAATGTAAGGGTTTGTTTTTGGACTCTCAATTCTATTCCATTTATCTATATGTCTATCCTTATGCCAGTACTATACTATCTTGATTATTGTAGCTTTGTAGTAAGTTTTAAAATTGGGAGATATGAATCTTCCCACTTTGTCCTTCTTTTTCAAGATTGTTTTGGATTTCTTGTAATTTCATATGAATTTTAGGGTCAGCTTGTCAATTTCTCCAAAGAACCTACCTGAGATTCTGATAGAGATTGCATTGAGTCTATGGCTCAATTTGGAGAAGTATTGGTATCTTAACAATATTAAGCCATGGATGTGGGATGTTTTTCCATTTATTTAGATCTTCCTTAATTTTTTTCAACAATGTTCTGTAGCTTTCAGAGTATAAGTTTTACTTTCTTTGTTAAATTTATTTTTAAGTATCTTAATCTTTTTTATGCTATTGTAAGTTGAATTGTTTTCTTAATTTCATTTTGGAATTGTTCATTGGCAGTGTATAGAAATACAATTTATTTTGTAAATTGATCTTGTATACTAGAACCTTGCTGAACTTGTTTATTAGTTCTAATTGTGTGCATGTGAGTGTATATGGGTGTCTATGTATTCCTTAGGATTTTCTAAATACAAGATCATGTCATCTTCTGTTCTACTTCTTCCTTTCCAATTTGGATATATTTTATTTCTTTTTCTGGCCTAATTGCCCTGGTGAGAACCTCTAGTAAAATGCTGAATAGGAATGATGAGAGAGAACATCCTGTCTTGTTTTTGATCTGGAGAGAGCAGTCAGACATTCAGCATTAAGTATAATATAAGCCGTGGGTTTTCATAGATGTTGTTTATCAGGTTGAGGATGTTCCCTTCCATTCCTAATTTGTTGAGTGTTTTTATCATGAAAAGTGTTGGATTTTTTCAATGCTTTTTCTGCATCTATTGAGAAGCTTATGTGATTTTAGTTTTTTATTATCAGGGTGTATTATATTGATTGATTTTTGTATGTTGAATCAACTGTGCTGTTCCTGTGATAAATTTCACTTGTCATGGTGTATAATCCTTTTTATATGTTGCTGGATTCTGTTTGCTAGTATTTTGGTGTCTATTTTCAGAATGGATATTGGTCTGTAGATTTTTTTTCTTCATGATATCTCCTGTTTTGATATCAAGGTAATATTGACCTCATAAAATGAGTTGGGAAGTGTTTCTTTCTTTTCTATATTTTGGAAGAGTTTGGGAAGGATCAGTGTTAATTCTTCTCTAAACATTTGGTTGAATTCACCAGTGAAGACATTTGGGCCTGGCCTTTTCTTTGTGGGAAGTTTTTTGATTACAAATTCAGTCTCCTTATTGGTTATAGGTCCATTTAAATTTTCTATTTCTTCTTGAATTAGTTTCAGTTGTTTGTGTCTAGGAATTTCTCTATTTCTTTTAGGTTATTTAATTGTTGGCATACAATTGTTCATAGTATTCCTTTATAATCTTTTTATTTCTGTAAGGTTGGTAGTGTTGTCCTTTCATTTCTGATTTTATGAATTTGAGTGTTCTGTTTTTATCCTTGGTCAGTCTAGCTAAAGGTTTATCAATTTTGTTGATCTTTTCAAAGAAAAGATAATTTATTTCCACTCTAATATTTATTGTCTTTCCTTCTGTTTGCTTTGGGTTTAGTTTACTCTTATTTTTCTAATTTCTTAAGGTTGACAGTTAAGTTATTGATTTGATATCTTTCTTCTTTTTTAATATAGGTGTTTACTGCTATAAATTTCCCTCTGAGAACTGCTTTAGGTTCATTTGATAATTTTTCGTATGTCGTGCTTTTGTTTTCATTCATCTAAAAGTATTTTTGGGGCCGGCCCCGTGGCTTAGTGGTCAAGCGCACGGGCTCCGCTACTGGCGGCCCAGGTTCAGATCCCAGGCGCGCACCGACCCACCGCTTCTCCAGCCATGCTGAGGCAGCATACAGCAACTAGAAGGATGTGCAACTATGACATACAACTATCTACTGGGGCTTTGGGGGAAAAAAGGAGGAGGATTGGCAATAGATGTTAGCTCAAAGCCAGTCTTCCTCAGCAAAAAGAGGAGGATTAGCATGGATGTTAGCTCAGGGCTGATCTTCCTCACACACACACACAAAAATAAATAAATAAAAATATTTTCTAGTTTCCCTTGTGTTTCTTCTTTGACCCATTGGTTATTTAAGACCATGTTGTTTCATTTCCACATATTTTGAATTTTCCAAAATTCTGCTAATGGTTTCTAATTTTACTCCATTGTAGTTGTAGAATATACTTTGTATGATTTCAGTCTTTCAAATTTATTGAGGCTTGTTTTATGACCTAACATATGCTCTATCCTTGAGAATGTTTCATGTGTTCCTGAGAATAATGTGTATTCTGCAGTTGTTGGATGATGTGTTCTATAGATGTCTGTTATGTCTAGTTGGTTTACAGTGTTGTACAAGTCTTCTTTTTTCTTGTTCATCTGACTATTTGCTTTACCCATTATTGAAAGTGAAATATTAAAGTCTCTAAATATTATTGTTGAATTGTTTATTTCTCCCTTTTTATCCCTACATATTATTAATGGATTGATTCTTTTATCATTATAAAATATCCTGCTTTGTCTCTAATAACAATTTTTGTCTTAAAGTCTATTTTGTCTGATATTAGTATAGCCACTCCAACTCTCTGTTGGTTACTATTTGCATGGTATATTTTCTCCATCATTTTAATTACAACCTCTTCGTGTCTTTGAATCTATAGTGTGTTTCTTGTAGACAGCATATAGTTGGATCGTGTTTTTTTTTTGGATCAATTTTGCCATTTTCTGCCTTTCATTTGAAGTTTTTAATCCATTTACATTTACTGTAATTACTCAGAAGATAGGATTTATGTCTGCCATTTTGCTGCATATTTTCTATATGTCTTATGTCTTTTTTTGTTCCTCTGTTTCTCCATGACTGCTTTATTTTGTGTTGTATGGATATTTTCTAATATAGCATTTAATTTCCTTGTCATTTTTTTTACTATATATTTTTATTTTCTTAATATTTCCCTGGGGATTACAATTATTATCTTAATTTTTAACAATCTAGTTTGAATTAATCCCAACTTAATTTCAATACTGTACAAAACTTTGCTCTTACATGGCTCCATTCCCCCCTTTGTGCTGTTATTGTCATACAAATTACATCTTTATACATTGTGTGCCCATCAATACAGATTTATAATTATCACTTATGAAGTTGTATTTTAATAAATGGAAGAAAAGAGTTACAAAAATACATTTATACTGTCTTTTATATTTACCCATGCTTTTACCCATGTTACCTTTACTGGTGCTCTTCTTTTTTTGTGTGGATTTGAATTACTGCCTACTGTCCTTTCATGTCAGCTTGAAGCACTATCTTTGTTATTTCTTGTAGGACGGGTCTGCTAGTGATGAATTTTCTCAGTTTTTGTTTATCTGGGATGTCAAAATTTCTCCTTCAATTTTAAAGAATAACTTTGCTAGATGGAGAATTCTTAGTTGATAGTTTATTTTCTTTCAGCATTTTGCTACTTCCTTTTTGCCCCCATTGTTCCTAATGATAAATCAGTTGTTAGTCTTATTGGGGGGGTCTCTTGTATGTGATGAATCACTTTTCACTTGTTGCTTTTAAGATTCTCTGTTTGTCTTTGGATTTTGACAGTTTGATGATGATATGTCTAGTGAATCTTTCTGAGTTTATCCTTCTTGAAGCTCACTGAGTTTCTTGAATGTACAGATGAATGTTTTTCATTAAATTTGGGAGGTTTTTGGCTATCGTTTCTTCAAATATTTTGTCTGCCTCTTTCTAACTCTCCTCTTTTTATAGAATTTCCAGTATGCATATGTTGGTATGTTTGATGGTGTTCCACAGGTCTCTGAGACTCTCTTCACTTTTCTTCATTCTTTTTTCCTTCTGTTCCTTAGACTAGATAATCTCAATTGACCTATCTTCAAATTCACTGATTATTTCTTCTGCCAGTTCAAGCCTGCTATTGAGCCCTGCTGGTGAATATTCTAGTGAATAGTGTATTTTAGACATTGTACTTTTCAATTCCAGAATTTCTATTTACTTCTTTTTATAATATCTACTCTTTATTGATATTCTCTATTTAGTGAGGCATTGTTCTCATACTTTTCTTTAATTCTATAGGCATGATTTCCTTTAGTTCTTTGAACATATTTATAATAGCTGATTGAAAGTCTTTGTCTGATAAGTTCAACGTCTGGGCTTCCTTAGGAATGGTTTCTATTGGTTGCTTTTTTCCATTTGTATGGGCCATACTTTCCTGTTGCTTTGTGTGTCTCATACATTTTGTTGAAAACTCGACATTTTAAATTATACAATGTGGCTACTCTGGAAATCAGATTCCTCTCCCCTCTGAGGGTTTCTTGTTTTTGCTGCTGATTTTGTTGCTGCTGCTGCTGTTTGTTTAGTGACATGTCTAGGCTAATTCTGTGAAATCTGTCTTCTTTGTTGTGTGCAGCCACTGAAGTCTCTGCTCAGATAACTTAGTGGTCAGCTAATGAGTGGACAGTGAGTTTCTTAAATTTCTTGAACCAGTAAGTCTCTCTGCTTTTTCTGAGGGGCTCTATGAGTGTGTTGGGACATGTGCTTAATGCTCTTGCAGGCAGTTCACAACTTGGCTTTAGCCTTCACTTTCTGCTTGAGAAGAGCCTCAAGGTCAGCCAGAGGTGAGAGATTAGGATCTTTTCAGGTCTTTCCTGGGTGTGTGTATAGCCCTGCACAGGAGCATGGCCTAGTAGATTCCAAGGAATATTTTGGAGCTTTTCAAATCTCCCTGTGGGTATCTCATTTTCTACTTTTTCTCTTTTTAGTTTTTTGACTAGAGTTTTGTTAGTTGCAACTGGTATTGCTGCCTCTGGTAGCTGTGATGTTAAATAACTGCTGCTGATTGTTTTCAACAAATGCCTTGAGGATAGGGCTGTTCTCATAGAGCAAGCTGTGAGTAAGATAAAACAAAGACAAGGCCTGGGAATGGAACTTTACAGGCAGCTTCCAGATAGTTCTCTGGGGATGAGACTTTTGGGGAGATCCAAACCTGTTCTGCCTCCATTGCCTACAGTGGCTGCTACGCTGATGGTTCTCACAGGTACCATAGTTGTGCATCTGTAGGTTTTAAACATTGCTGTGGAGCTGGGAAGAGGGGGATGGGAATAGGACAAATTAAAACAGCACAAAACTTACTGTTTTTACTGATATTTAGCCACTTTTGTTGAATAAATGCTCTTTGGAATGTTGCAAACCTTTGTTAATTTTCAGAGTTCTGAAAAAGTTGATTTTGACAATTTTTGCCAGTGTTTTCATTGCTTTTGTGGAGGAAGAGATTTTCAGAGGTGCTTTCTCTGCCATTCCAGGAGTGCTTCCTATAAAATTGTTTTAAGAATGCTTTTTAAAGATGGGACGGGGAAAATCATAGAAAGGTAATATTTCCTGAAACTAGTGACCTGAGGGAACTTTGAGGAAACGTGAGCTGATTGTTATTTTTTATATAAATTATGTATTATTTATATATTTCATAATATATTTATAAAATATGTAATGTGTATATATATTTTAATACAAATTATTGTATTATCCAAAGACAGTTATTTGGAATAAAATACAAACAAGCTTGTATTCCAGACAGTATTTTCTTTAGAAGTTTGATGCTTAGGTGAGTTGTACTGAATAGGAACGTGAGAAGAATTCACTGGTCTCAGACGTCCTCTTTTTCTCCTTCATTTTGCTATTTTAGGTGTACAGACCCAGTGGGCCAGATGGAGCCATTGGCAGAGGCCAGAGAATCCACCTGCAGTTATGGGACACAGCAGGGCAGGAGAGGTATGAGATCTTCAGTTATGTGCTCCTTGTTGGAGGAAAGGGAAAAACAGCTTTGCTCTTCACACGGTGACCTGAGCGGGAAAAGGCCAGCTGATGAGTTGATTTGCACCTGGATAAGACATGCTGCCAAATTAGCAGGAAATTTATCAGTCTGAGATGATAATGGTGGCTTTATTTCATATCAAGTCAAAGGAAAAAATGAATCCTTTTCAAATGGACCATCTTATGTGTGGACTTTTTTCTTCTTTTTTTTAAGGCTTGTACACTTTTCTCCATTTACTTTTGCTATTTACTCAGCCACAAAGAAAGCTGCAGAGTTACATGCATTATTCTTACCTGATTGTTGAAACCTAGTAGAAAATCTGGTTGGAATTAACTCATATGGTCAGAAGTTGCTTGACTAAAATCAGTCACATGAGATCTTGATACAAAGTTGCTTTTCATTAGCTACAGCTTCTGTTTTCTCTCACAGTTTCCTTGAAGGTTTTCATGTGCTTTTGAACTTTTTATTATGGAAAACTTCAAGTACATACAAAAATAGGGAGGATAGTATAATGAACTCATGTACTCATTTTCCAGTTTCAATAGTTGTCAAGTTGTGGCGAATCTTATTTCATATAGACCCCCCCACCTCTTCTCACTCCCTCCCCCAAATTATTTTGAAGCAAATTCCAAATATCAGATTATTTCATTCATAACAATTTTCATATTATCTCTAAAAGATAAGGACTCTTTTCATAAAAACATTGATTAAAAATATTTGAGAAAACTTAAAATAGCAAGTTAGATGACAAATTCATACCAGGATTTTCTTCCCTGGAGCCTAAGCCTGTCAGTTGCAGGCTTTGCATAAAGCCACAGTAAGAGGAAACCGGCTGTTAGAGGGAGAGAGAGGGGAGACAGCAGGAGAAAGCCTTGGAAGAAAGAATACCAAGAAAGGATAGGGCCTGAGTCAGTACTACTCCCACCTTAAAGCCAAATAAATACATGGTTATCAGGGCTGAGCGATTTCCGATTTCCATAGAGACTAAATTAAAGGTCCTGAAACACATTGTAACAAGTCAAGCCAGGCTGTCACAGGACAAGGAAAACATACACAGCAAGCACCATTGCTTTGGGCCTAATTAACTCTTAATTGTACAATAAATTCTTGGCTGAGACTAAGGGATCACGAGCTAGTACTTGTCATCCCTGTCCTGCAGGCTGGGTTTTCGAATCTATTAACACATAAACTTATATAAGTGATAAATAACTGTCTTATACACTTTTGGAATATCATCATCTAATTTGTTTTTTTTTTAAATTTCTAATTTATACATATTGTTTTTATTTTAAAAGAAAATTCCAGGTATAACTTTGATAATTGATGGCATTTTCTAAAGTGTACATATATTTTCAAATATTCTTTCTTGTTCTAAATAGCTATTTACTATATTTTGTAAGATATCGTTGATTATATACATAATTTTATACTGTTAAAAGTATCGTTTGTAATAGCATAATTCACTAAATGTGTAAGAGCTACGATATGCTTGTATAATGTGAAGTTATTAGAGACAATGGCATGTTATTAGACATCTAATCGCTTATTGATGAACTGGTGTAAGAGGCTGAGGGCACTGCTGGTAGCTTTATATTTCAGGAGTGGGGCCATGGTTTAGGTGACCAATCTGCATTTATGTTTCCAGGTTTCGTAGCTTGACAACAGCTTTCTTCAGAGATGCTATGGGGTTTCTTCTGCTTTTTGATCTGACAAATGAGCAAAGTTTCCTCAATGTCAGAAACTGGATAAGTAAGTGTTATTGTTTCCCTACCTCCCGCTCCTCAATCCCCCACAATAAAATGCCCTCTCATATTCTATTTCTGTGGTAAATTGTTTTGGAGGAACTCCTAGTGCTGTTTAAAATGCTGTTTAAAGGAGCAAGGTTTTTAGTTTAGGGCAAAGATAACTGAAATACTCTGCTCTTCCTAGCAATACTAACTTGGATTTGTCGAGTACTTCCTATGCTCCAGGTACAAGGCAGCACTTTCCACGTAACTTCTTAATCAGCCTTTTCCAGAGGGGACTCTTATCCCCATTTTATAGATGAGAAAATAGAAGCCTAGAGAGGTTAAATCTCAAAGTAGCTGCTTGTCTATTGTGTGCTGTCAATTCTTGTACCATCCCAGGGTTTAAAATATATTTTACGTAGACATAAATACCTTTTGAAGGCTTAATAGGTCTTACCCCTGGCTCCATGTCTCTTCTGTACTGAGATCCCCCCTCTGCTTTTAGGGCCAGAGCATTTGCCAGGAGGAGCCCATCATGGAAAACTCTAGAACTGCACTGGCAAAAGTGGTCCCCAGCACAATGTATATAACCTTCGTTTTGGTTCTTTGGAGAGATCCTAATCTCTTAAATGATTAGTTAGTAGTTAAAATCCCGCTACTTGACAAAATAAAAGCTTGCAAATGTATATTTTCCTCTGTTGGTGGTATTATTGTAAACCTAGAGAATCTATTGGAGAAGGCCATGATGTTAAATTCTTAACATCTAAATCTTTAAAATGAAAACATTTATTTAAAAATTCCTATAATTTAAAAATTACTTGGTGTTTTGGTATTATGAAAGGGTAATTGGCTGTGGTTTTGATAGCAGAAAGGCTTATTTTAAAAAATGAGTTTTAAATAAGTAATTTATGGAGTGCATTGTGGTTTTCAAAGCATTTCCACATACTTTGTATCTGATCCTCACAACTACCCTGGGAGGAGATTGAGGCAGGTGGTGTGTGCTTATTTTAGGATGAGGACACTGAGCCTTAAAAAGTAATAGACTTATCCAAGGACGCGGAGCTTTTGGCTTTCGGTTCAGTGGTCTTTTATGCTCTTTCTCAACTAAGTTGATCACTAAGAGTTGAAGAGCTATTTCTTACTTTGAATATAGGTTCCCCAAATTTGGTTATGCTTATTGTTAAATGCCTGGCTGAGTTGCACACCTCATTATTTCCCTGACAGCTGAATGCCGGTGGCTATTTCTAGTTCCTTATCCTCAGCCCTCGCTCATCACCCTCTCCTTTGCATCATCAAAATAAGTTCTGGGGCTTTCTTAAGTCAAGCACTTTTTATAAGGATCATTATTAAAAAGGTGCTGATAGAATCTTGACGGCATTGAAAAACTTACCTGTTTTTCACAGGTAGAAATGGAAACCCTGAGACAGATAAATCTTGCCCATCTGGGCTTTATAGCTAGTCAGATAAAGATTAAAATTATGTGAAATTATGTGTATGTATGTATTTTGTTTTCCTTATAGTGTAAAAGAATACTTATTGCCCAGTTAGGTAAAGAAAACCTATACATATTGAAGATTTCATATCTTCAATTCTCCTCCCCTCAACCCCATTTTTTAAAAAAAGATATAATGTTCAGTGTCAGAGGTGATAATATCAAATCTTAATTACAAATGCAAATTTGTTAATTATCTATACATTTTATTTTTCCTCTGCCTGTTAGCATTTTGAGTATTACAGGGATCATTCATTTCTTCTTAGTTTTTGTCAAAATAATAGTTAAAAAAAAAAATGTATATATATATACCAGAACAGAGGCAGTGTTGCACTAAACAAGTAGCTGGCTCCTGCGCCCTGATGGCTGGGGCGAGGAGAGCAGGTCTGCCCCTTCCCTTTGCTTCTCCAGAGCTCCTTGCTTTCCCTTACCACATTGTGTTGTAATTATTTATGGATGGGCCTTTTTTCTTAGTGAGATTTTTAAAATAATTGATTAATTTACTTTTTATATAAGTAATTCACGGTCTTTGTAGAAAAATTAGGAAAAAAGAAAAATCACCAATAATCACACCTCCCAGATTCTTCAAAATAAACACTATTAAACATTATTACTGGTAATACTTACATAGCACTTCTAAATGCTCTAATATATTAACTTGTGGTTCTCAAATGTGAGTGTGCATCTGGATCACCCAGAGGACTTGCTAAAACACAGATGCTGGGCCCCATACCCAGCATTCCTGATTCACTAGATCTGAGGTGGGACTTGAGAATTTGTGTTTCTAACGAGTTCCCAGGTGATGGTAAGGCTGCTGGTCCCTGGACCTTACCTGAAGAGTCACTGAACTAGCTCTTCTAATCCTCACCTTAACCCTTTGAAGTAAGTACCATCATTTTCACCATTTATAGATGGGCACAGAGTAGTCAAATAAATTCCAGGGTCACCCAGCTGGTAAATGGCAGAGCCAGGATTCAGCCTTAGACACAGTGGGTCCTGAGTTCATGCTCCTAATCATGATACTGGACATATAAAGTGTTAACAGAGCATAGAGCCACTCTGGAGACCAGAAAAGTTTCACAGTAGAGGTAACTGAGAGGCAAGTCTTAAAGGGAGAGTGGTGATTCCCTGAAAGGAAGGTTGTGGTTGGGTATTAAGGGGGTGGGGACAGCATGTGTAACAGCCTGGAGGAAAGAAAGGGCATGGCTGTTATTGGAAACAGTACACAGTTGGTCTTGCCTGTATAGGTCTTGTTTCCTCAGTTGTCCCTTGAGGGCAAAGGTCAGTGCCTTGAAATTCTACACCAAGTATCAGGCCTATTATTGCTCAGTAAATGCTTGCTGACTTGACTTTCTCTGGATAAGATATAATGTATGTGTCTCCATAATGAGGAACTAAAATCCCAGCACTCCTCTGGTTCACCATAATAAAAAATAAATTAGTCCATAAACTTTGGGGAATGTCTTACTGTGAAAGTTTGAGCTGCTTTAATTTTGTTATGGGATGTGATGAGTAAGAAATAACACTTTATTTTCCTTCTTTGGGAGATTAAACTATTTAGCTTAGTGAAGCTCTTTTGTTTGATTTAATTGCCTATTTACAGGTTTTTAGGTGAAAAGAAATAAAAGCTGTGGAGTAAGAATCGCAGTCTCCTGCAGCTTCTTGATTCTGGTGACAGAATCATTTACTCTTTATTCTGGCTTTTCTCTCTTCATTTAATCCCATATCTTGTTTGTTTTATTGCTTCTGCCTTAGGTTAATAGAAAAATGTGAAAAACATTTCAGATAGAAACAGGCTGGTTTATAGGAAGACAGTTCTTTTAAAAACGTTATTGCTATGGAGAGAAATATATAAAAAACAGAGCTTTAAAATTAGCAATAAGCACTAGGAAATCCTCCAAGGTTTTTTTTTTTTTTTAAATGGCCTTCATAAAAATGACAGCCATGTGCTCTGTGTGTGTGTGCGCGCGCGTGCATATGTGTGCACATGTGTACCTGTGGAGGGTTAGCAAATTCTCCCATTCCTCCCTGTTGTAAATATCTAGAGTATGTGCTTAAGGACAGGATGAAATGCCCCATCCATTCGGTTTTACAGATTAGGTTATTGATGCTTTGAAAGCATGATATCAGTTCCTTATATCTGTATATCCATTTACAGTTTTCAAAGCACTTTTGTATATATTCTCCATTGATCATACACTTACATTATTTACCTATAATAAATTTTCTTATCTTCTTATGTTACTAGGCCAGCTACAAATGCATGCATATTGTGAAAACCCAGATATAGTGTTATGTGGAAATAAAAGTGATCTGGAAGACCAGAGAGTAGTAAAAGAGGAGGAGGCCAAAGAACTTGCAGAGAAATATGGGTGAGTATTTTTGCGGAGAAATCTAGAGGAAACATTTCCAATATAAACATTAGCACGTGAATGGGTAACGAAAAAGACCAAAGCAAAAAATTAAAACAAAATCCCAGACGTAGGCCTTGGGAGATGTCAGATACCTACTTTGCATATTAGTATTATGGTGGGAACCATAGGAAAAGGATTGGGTAGGGGTCTGTCTTTAGTGCTTCAGTACCATTTTCTCAATCTCTTGGTGTTTGAAGAAAGACAGCTTGGAGGGCAAATGCCTTAAGGCGGCCTTTCCAAGATGCAAGTAGGTGACGCCTGGGATAAGGAAATTCTCTATATCCAGCAAGGTGATTTCAAAGCCTGTTCCTATGCTTCTGTAGAGAGCTCTAGCATCAGGAAGGCCTCATTGGCTTTGAAATGTCTATGCTGGGAGAGGAGTGTGAAGGTCCCCCTTGGTTTAGGCTGTGTTTTTGTGGTGGAGAATCAACTAAATACTATCTTCCTCCTTGAGCTCTGGGGATAGGGTCATAGTAACAACAGCATTAATTGGACATGAAAGAAGGGGTCAGTGCTGCTCATTAAAGTGTCAAGGGCATCTCCTCAAAGGCATTTGTACTTTACTTTCTTTCCACCTCTAATGCAATGAGAATTCAAATGTATATGTATTAATATAGGTGGGAGGCAGCAGCGGGGTTGAGAAGGAAGGGGAGGGAGAGAGAGAGGTGGTATGGTGTGGTGAGGTATGTAGGGAATGTTACCTGGCTAGTGGCCTTGGTTGTTAGGCAGAATCCCAGGAGGCCAGAGGAGGCCCTTTCCCTTTTCATTGTGTGATCACTGCTTTGTTCTTCCTTGGACTGATGAAGGTTCAGAAAGCACTCAAGGATAGGGGTCACATTGGGAAGGGTGTGGAAGGATAGGTTGGCCAGGTGGGAAGAAGCCAGAGTCTGGAGAGCTTTGAATGCCAGGTGAGGAAAGTAGACTTGATCTCCTGGGTGGACAGGGAGTTGCTGAAAGCCTTTGAACATGGAGGGATGTTATGAGTACTTTACCCGATCAGTCTGAGGGTGGTGGGGTGAAATGCAGGGAGGAAAGCCTAGAGACAGGGAGATTGCAGTGATCTGTCAAGTGGGTAGGGGCTGTATTTATGGAAAAGAAAAAAGGAGTAAATCAGAGAAAATACGTAGGGTGGGGCAGAACAGGATTTTAAATCTTTCTCACTTCTAGCTGGTGGGGCGGGAGGTGTGGGGGTGAGGTAGATGTGCATCCCCATCAACTGTACTGGCTTCCTCTGGCGCAGATTTGCAACACGATGTGGAGGCTTTCACTCTAGAGTACGTGGTGTTTAACCGTGTTAGAAGCACCTGGCGAGCTTTTAACAAATACTTATGTCTGGGCCTCACTTTTGAGCTTCTCACGTAATTGGTCTGGAGTGGTTTATCAGGCAAGATTCAACTGAGAAAACATACTTATATGTAAAGGGATTTGCTACAGGGATTTGACTTTATGCGCTTGTGGGAGCTGGTTAAACAGTCTCAGTGAGGTGTTTTGTGTCTGATTGTGAAGCTTGAAGTCCACACGACAGGCAGTCAGGAAGGGAAGATGGATTTAAAGTGGAGAGAGCAAGAACCAGCTGGGACCCTTAATGACGGACTTTGGACTGAAACCCATGCCAGTTCTTGTTGCCTCTGACCTGGATGGGGTGGTTGTCCTACAGAAGCCGGGGCCCTTTGTCACAGAGCTAAACACACACACCTGGTCCAGGAGTTGGAGAGGCTGAAGGAGTATCTAGGGGAAGGTAGAGCAGGTGCAGTTCTGGTTGCTGGTTTATGCTAATAAGATGTACCAGCAGATAAGCAACAATGTATGACAGCTACAGAATGGCTGTTGCTTCACTTCCGCCCTCCACATCTCCCCCAAATCTCTCTTGTGGTCCACCCTGACAGGAAAGGGAATTCTGGGAAATGTTGTTCAACCTAGCCAAGTTGCCTATTGTAAAGCCATCACAATAGCTTGGGCATTGGTATCTCTTAAAAGCTCTCCACGTGATTTTCCTGTGCAGTGGTTGAGAACTACTGACTGAGGTAATTCTGAAGTGGAGGCTGACAAAGCACCACAGGCAATTCTGATATGCCCTCCTCCTCCCTTGAGAGGCACTCATGTAACACAGAGAGAGGGAAAGAGAGAGGGATCAAACACCACGGAGAATACTGAAGTGTTGAAGTTGGGAACTGTGTTGCAAGGGAGTGAGGAGGAAGTAAGTGATGAAGCAATGGAAACCGTGGACCTAGACCAGGCTTTTGAGAAGTGTGTTAATATAGGCCAAAAAATAGGGCAGCTAGGGGAGTTAGCTAGATCAACAAGTATATTCTCAAGTACTGAGGGGGAGTCAGGATTGGCTTCTTTTCCTTCTGGGCTTCTTTAGCCCTCTGCGTGTTTCCTCTGTTCTGGCTCTCAGGATTTCACATCCTGCCTGGTATCAAAGAGCCTCACGTTGCCTTCTGTCTACAGTATATGGGGAATGTGGGGACACAGAGGTTGTCTTTCATCTGTGCCCAACTCACAGGGTCTGGGGAGTATTTCATAAGGGGCTCAATCTAAAGTTTTTGAATTGAGCTAAAGTGAAAGAAGGGATTAGCAGATAAGATAATTGAAACTAGTGGAGAAGAATGGAAAGGGATGAAAACAGAATTCTCTTAGGATTTAGGAAGCATAAAATATAGTTCTGTAGTCTGTTTGGCAGTTTCAGAGGAAGATATGATGGAGCACTTTGGTTCACATGCATTTCACAAATTTGACTTGTAAGTTTAATGATTATTTTCACAGAAATCTTTTTTCATTTTTAATAATCATAGCATTTTTATTGGTTGCACATGCACTAAAGGACTATATTGGTCAGTTCATCTATGTGGAAAGGAAATCAGAGAAGAGAGCAAAACAGGTTTGTTCAAACTTGTACTCCTGCCAATCAAACCTATTACAGTTCATACTGTTACTGAAACACTTTTAAAAATAGCTACAGTCAGTGACAAACATGTTAGAAGAGAAAGCAGACTACAGCAGGGCAACATTTCTCTTTTAGATGGTACTATTGGATCTCAAACTTTAGTGTGCATCAGAATCACCTCAGTGCTGGGTCCCACAGAGTTTCTGATTCAATAGGTCTGAGGTGGAGCCCAAAACTTTACATTTCTAACTGATTCCCAGATGCTGCTGGTGGTGGTGGTTGAGGATAGCACTTTGAGAACCACTGGTGTAGAGGCCAAGTTACTGTCCGGTGTTGTCCTAGAAGATATTTTCCTTGACAGCATGGCTGGGCAAAATCATTATGCACAGGCTATGAAGCAGTTGTCTACTTGTGCCATGCACGGGTGAGGGAAATGTGCTCTATGACTTATCATTGGAAATGCATGCTAAAGAGAGGAGGATTTTTTTTTCACAGTTAATTACATGAGCTGTGATATAGACTGGGAAGGGACACTGCGATTAGTACTGAGGGAGCACCAGCCACAGTGGGCAGGCAGGGACTTGACACTGAGTAAAAATGGTTGCATCTAAATGCCCTCCAACACTGTTCTTTATTCACAGAGGGTAGTTGGTGGTCATTATAACTCTTTTGTTCTTGATTCAGAGTTGAGATATATACAGTTGACATATAACATTGTATTAGTTTTAGGTATACAACATAATGATTTTATATATATATATATATATATATATATATATATATATATAGTAAAATGATTACCACAGTAAGTTTAGTTAATATCCATTACCATATACAGTTATACATTTTTTTTTCTTGTGATTCTTGTGAAAGTTTTTGAAAACTTTCAAGATCTACTCTCAGGGGCAGCAAATTTAAGATGACTTTTTTGCCCACTGAAGGCTGCTGGCTATTGATGAGAAGGTACTCAAGAGTTTCTGGAATGAAAGATGTGTTAAAAACATTTATTTACAACATTAATAATAGGAGTACAGACCATTATTGGGATTTCAAGTGGCTTAGCTCAGCAGAATACCCAGTGTCTTACCTATCTGAACTAGATGAAATGTGTATGAATAGCTTGATCTCTAATAGTTTGATTCTTTGCAAACTTGATGATGTCCTTCCTTTATTTGAGAGAGAACCTTGTATCATTGGGCTTGTTTTAAAACCACACACACAAGCTGCAACTAAACATACAAGACTGATTTCCATACAACTCAGTGGAGGATCTGGATTTCATTTGGCACATGGGCACAATCTCCCAGGTTGAAACAGTCCATTCACCAGCGCTTTCCTGTAAATGCTTGTTCATTTAGCATCCAACAGACTATGAAAAGTAGTGAGACTCTTTTCTTACTTTAGCGAAAAATTTCTGCATAATTTCTGGATCCACATGTGAGCCAAATGTCTACAACCATTTGACAGAACCATCTAATACACTTGCTTTCATTCCTGGCCACTTCTAACTGGGATCTAGGATCTTCTAGTTTTGTGGAAATAAATAATAGAGACGAAACCAGCTGGATGTGGATACTGATGTATGGCATGAGCTGGATATAGATATCTTGGTGAAAAACTGCAAATGATAATGCCCCCTCATTGATTTGAAGCTGTTTGTCATTTTGCTCATTTCATTTTGAAATTTATGATTATTTTATTTTTTAAAAGCACACCAAAATTGGTGTTCTGCATGTGTTCCAAATGGCCGTTAAGTGGTCATTTACAGACTGATGTCACAATGAGCCGCAGAGGATTTTTTCACGGGTTTGGCGATACTACCCCATAGTAATGCTACATTAGCACCACCATGTGGAGAGAAGGAACACCACCACCCTTTCTGTGGTGAAAAAGGGGACAATTGATCCTTCTGAATTTAAGCTAAGATTACTAAATTTTTGCCTAGTAAGTTTTGGAAAAAGCAGAATATTATTTTTAGAGAAGAAAAAAATTCCAATTAGGTTAACACTTATTGAGCACTTGTTGGATACTAGGCTTGTGCTAAGCCCTTTACATGTATTATCTCATTTCCTCCTCATCATGACCCCATGGACCACTGTTATCCCTCTTTACAGATATGGAGAAGTGTTCAGATAAGGTAGCCCAAAAGCCTTCTAAAGATGAACATCAAGAAGATACGAACATAAAAATGTTACCAACTCCATCCATTGACTTCATATGCCCTTAGGACAAGCTGAGCAGTCCAGTTTTCAAATGTGAGCAAAAGGCACATTTCTGTCCCTGGGGCATCCTTTTATTGTGGAAAGAGAGTGTTAATTCATGGTCTTCTCTGTGGCTCTCATCCAGTTCACTTTTCCTCTGGCAGCTCAAAAAGCTAAGAGTGGAGAGGAGTGAACTCAAACATTCATTTATTCCTGTAGAAACAAAAACTGCGTCACCCCAATTGCTCTGAAGACTGGGAATGATTACTCTAAAGTTTTTAAGGTTGTTATCCTGACTCCTGGTCACATGACCTGGAGGTTCACAAATGGCAGGAAAATATACTTTCAATTGAAAGATAGAAGTTTGTTAGTTGAATTTGGAGTTATAAATCTAAACTACATCTTGTTAATATTATACATCTTTTATGAGTGACTTAAAAATTTATAACTTAACTCATGTACCCTGAAATTCTACCAATTAAATATTTCCTTGTTAGTAAACGTTAGACAGTAGCTCAAAGCTCTGCTGGAGGTATCAGTCATTTATACCTTAGTATTAATCAGGAAAGTACGATGCATTTTCTCTCAGTATTTAGTGATGCTCACTTGGGAAATGAGGGGTTTAATGAGGACTGAAGGGAGGTAAATGCTCTGGAGCATGAAGCATTTTGGTGAGGGCAGGGCTGAGGGTACCATCTCTGACGCAGGGAAGCATGGTCCCAGGTACCAGAATTTAGGGCAGTGCTGTAGATCAGCTACATTTGTGAATGAAATCAATGTTTGTGGGCTCGTCTGGGAATTTAATGTTTGTACTGTTGTTCAAGTCCCTTGAAGCTATGACTGTCCATGATTCAGTGACATTGTTTCTATGTGTTCTGAGTTTTAAACAACAAAATTACAAACAAACTTTTATAACCTAACACATTTCTGTGTTGGAAATAAGAATTGTTTATCAATGACACATTTGTCAAAAATCACACATTTCTTGTGTGTCAGATTCCAATCTAGGTGCTTTAAATGTTAACTCATTTAATCCTTATAAGAAGATACTGATGTTATCTAGCTCAATGGATGAAGCAACTGAGGCACAGAGATTATAGCTTGCCAGGGTTACACAATAAGTAGTCGTACTAGGATTTGAATTGAGGCAGCCTGGCTGCAGAGGTTATGGCTTATAACCATTGTCCAAACTGTCTGTAACTGCTACATGCAGGTTTTATAGTTTTTAAGAGTACTTTCAACTATATTTTCTCATTTATGCCTTCAAAATGACTGTGAGGTAATTTTCAGGAGTTGAGAGGGAAGAAATTACCGAAAGTAGAAATAGCTTAATGGAGATTCAGTTGAGAAATTCACTGAGGCTGAGGACTGTAGGTTTGGAAAGATATTTATAATTGACTTTGAGGAAATTTTAAAAATTAGATGTACATTATTATGACTAGTATTTACAAGAAAGTTTACTGCTCAACTACTTTTTTTTTTGTATTTGCAATTTCAGCCCATTATTCTTGGAGGGAGGGATGAGTTTTTCAGTTGCTTTCCCATGTAACGATATATTTCTGAATGGTGATAGAATGATCAAGCCTTCTCCTTAAGTATAAGAAATGTTATGTAGACATTAAATGATTTTTCATGGGTATAATTGAGAAAAAGCATGATGAAGAAAATGTACGTATTTAAATTTTGAGAATTCTCAATCCAAAATTCAATTCCTGAAACAATGGCAGCATCACAAACTGTCCCTGGGACTTAGCTCAATAACATCATAGGTACTTGATAAATAAATGTTTATCGAGTCCCCGCAAAGGATGCCTCTTCACTCTTGGTAATCAAATACTGCTTGTGACCAGGGGGGTGGGAAAGATGCATTATCTTCATTTTGTGGATAAGGCAACAGATGAAGGTGGAGGAAAAAAGACTGTCAGTAACCAAAGAGGTAGCCAGGCAGGAGGTTTCAAAACTACTAAGACCATGTAATTTGCCCAGCAGACCCTCCTTTGATTAAGATATTTTAGAGTCAGCATATGAAGGGCTGTGAACGTGGGCATGGTGGAATTGGTGGAGCAACCATCTTTCCCAGAACCCACAGATGGGTAGATAGATGCTCAGATGAAGTGATAGATCCTCAACCAGTTTCTAAGAGCTATACTAAAACAGGAGAAAATGGCCGAGGTCCAGTTGCAAGGCCTATCAGCTCCCATAGGAAGTGTGCAGATAATAAGACATCATCTTGAGGAATCATAACGGAGAACTAGCCTTCCGTCCCGACACATGTACCCTCTAACGTGCTTCTTAGTGACATAAGAAGCAGAACAGTTCTGAAAAGATCTGTAAAAGCCGTAAGACGGTTAAAAAAACAATCTGTAAAAGCTCTCATATGGAAGCTGCTCCTAGCCAGGAAATAATAACAGAGTACCTGAAATTGTCATCAGAGTCATTGATGTAGTGTTAACCTGCTATGAGAACACAGGAAAACAAAGACATTCTTCAATAAATTAAAGGTGGAGGATTTTAAAGTCCCTATAACTGTAAGGAATACTTTACTGAATTCGATTGCAGAACTCCCTGAGGTGCTAAAACAACTTTTGTAGTTTTTACATCTAAGAGCATTTTGGTCAGATTCTTTACTAAGTGGTGGAAATGAAATCAACAGTTTGAGGAAATACAATTTTACCACTATTTTCATGGCTTTATTAAGAAGCAGGAAGAATTTCACAGTTGGTTAATTAATCCTGTTGCAAGGAATGACTCAAATATCCGAGGGTGGCCACCATAAAAAGAGTGATTTCTCAAGATGATGTGAAAAGCAACCTTATAGTTTTAAAATGATTCTTTGTGAGTTATTAAAAAATTACACATATACCACAGGTCCTTGGATATCAAAACAAACATACTTAAGATTGATGTCCTTTAGGAACTCGGAGATGCTGTAGAATTCAAAATGTCTTCAAGTGTTTGGTACAGGAATATAGCCTGGAGTTGACAAGTGGCAAAGCCTTTGACAAACACAGCTAGTGACCTCTGATTTCTCTCTAATATCAGCTTTTTGTGTGTGTGCAT
Source organism: Diceros bicornis minor (assembly GCF_020826845.1). NCBI lineage: Eukaryota > Metazoa > Chordata > Mammalia > Perissodactyla > Rhinocerotidae > Diceros > Diceros bicornis. The sequence goes on along the minus strand of NC_080744.1, from coordinate 50,818,052 downwards.
CAAGTAAAAGAGATTTATTGTTTTGGAAATCCTCGTACAATGTATGTAAGTTTGGAACCAGACGAGTCTATGGTTAAGTTCGTTACACTGGAAACAAACAGCTGTGGATTCAAATCCTAGCTCCGCTACTTTCTAACATTATGACATTGGGCAAGTTACTTCTTCTTTCTGAGCCACTGTGTAATCATCTGTGAAACAGGAATAAAAATTTCCACAAGTTTTACATCTCTATTAGGAATGCAGTGTCAATTATTGTATTTTATTGTCTTTTTCACTTTTTAATATACACTGTGGTGGTAAAATGCTTTTGTTATCTTGTATATTTGTACTCTACTTATTTTCTATGTTGAATTATCAAGGGCAAAGGTCACTGTCCTTTCCCTCCACGTGTTGTCACCCAAGTTGTCTCTGTCTTCCAGAATCCCCTACTTTGAAACCAGTGCTGCCAATGGGGCAAACATAAGCCAAGCAATTGAGATGCTCCTGGATCTGATAATGAAGCGAATGGAACGGTGTGTAGACAAGTCCTGGATTCCTGAAGGAGTGGTGCGATCCAATGGTCACACCTCTACAGACCAGTTAAGTGAGCAGAAGGAGAAAGGGAAAGGGGTATGTGGCTGTTGAAAAGTCAAGTGAGCTACGCAATAATTCAGGTGGCTGGTGTCTGTGATCTTCTTTATGGGTGATACATGGCACAGAGAGAGATTAACGGGCATTGTGTACAAACTGCTTCTCACCATCCCAATTAGACCTGTCAATAAAGCATCTAGTTTTAAAATTTGTTTGCTGCAGCTTTGTAAATATTTCTTTAAGATTCAGCCTGCGAGTTAGGAGAAATATTTCACATAGCCAAAAGTGCCTTATAAAGCCTTAGCCCATGGCAGTAGACCATTCAAAGATTCAGGATTTTGTAGCTACAGAAGAGTGCATTTATTTTGTAGAATGACTGTAGATACCGTCATCTGCCTTAACCTGGACAGGCTCAGAGTCTTGCGTTCAAGATCTTAGATGCTGTTATAAAACTATCAGTCTTTAATCCAAATTAAAAAACCCTACTTGTAATATAGGTGACCTTCTAAAATGCCATCTAAACCACCTGAATGTTAAACAAGAATATATACAAACGTCAGTTCAATGTCCTTGAGTATTAATTTATGTAAGCATTCTCTTTAAAATGAATATAGGACAAATTGTGGCCATATCTATAGACCCTAGATAAATTGTATTGACCAATTATTCACTCACTGTGATGCTTATTGGTGAGAAAGGGATTGGGGGTGAGGGCAGGGATGGCTTAATGTACTATGAGCAACTGCAGCGGGGCTTCTGGCTCTCTGCTATATGCCCATCACTCTGGAGGGTTGATTGAAGGGTCGGGGAACTAGACTTTTATGGCTTTAGTTCACTGTGATCTGTGCATTTATACTTGGCCTACTTGCTGGTGCTTATGCTGAAGTTATTTGTGATGAGTAAACATTTAGCTTCTTTTTCTTCATATTTATAATGTTGGTCTGGCATTCTCAGACTGCACTTTCCATTAGCTTGTGAACTACTAATCTGTCTTCACCATCAGGCTCTGTATTGTTGATATTTCAACTTGTTTTATTTTTACATTGGTGGAATTGAAGGAATTAGTTTTTAATTACATAAAATATCTGTTTACTAATTGGTGGAGGATAGATGTTCGTATTTAAGCAGTTACATTTGTACTCTAGCTCAACATAAGAAAAATGAAGTGTTCTATGGCCTGTATTTTTCATTGAGATCATGGGCATTTACTGTACTTGCTGGGTCTTGCCAAGGTCATGTATTCTTCTGCATTGCCAAAGTGTCTTCATACCAAATTAAAGGTGGTTTTAAAATATGCTTCATGGCAGTTGTTTATAAAGGTCAAAGGGGAAAATTCTTATTTATTAAAGTGGTTTAAATAAAGTAGATTAAAATTTCCACAGAGCTTAATGGCTATTTAGGAAGAAATATCACTTATTTAATTTAAATAAAGAATAAAAATAAATGTATTTTGTGGTGGCAAATGTTTAGCAGAACTATAATTAGAAAATACAACTATGATGCAAAGTAATTACTTTTGCATGATAATTTTCAAGTGGCTTTTTATTGAGTATCCTGTTTTTTTTTGCCACTGCCCTCCCACCACTCCCCTAAAAAACTTAGCTGTGGTTACTAAGGTCTTATATATTTCTATCCTTGAAATGAGGACTTCTTTTAAATACTAAAGAACTCATTGAGTCCTATGCATTAGAATTGTGTTTTCTAATGAGGAAAAGATTCAGATATTTTAAGGGCAGGGCCATAATCACAAGCAGTGCCTTCTAAAGTTGCCATTAAGAACTTCAGTGGAGTAAATCATAATTTCACAGCTACATATCAGGGAACATTTTATATGATCTGTTTGTGTAGTTAAAAAGAAGACAATATTTGTATGTTTCAGTCTTTCAAGAACCAAATGAGCAATTAGCTACAGATTCCATTGACCTTGAACATAATATACAATTAAACATATACATCATATAATGCACACACAAGAACCATCTTTAATTATTGAAATAAATAACCTGTATTCTGTTTGGAAGTCATTTGTTTAAATTTGATATTGAAGTACCATATTTTTGTGCGTTGATGTGTTTTTCTATTTACAAGCCTGTGTAAAAGCAAGGTGTATCTACAGTGAACTTTGTGTCAATTAAGCGGATAATAAAAAAATGGTCTAGACTCTCAAGTTTGTGTGTGAATGTAACGTCATTTCTCATCACAATAAAGTTTCAAACCAGAGGTCATAATACTAAAGGAAACCAAATTCAGGGACAGAAATTCCATTAGGTGCTTAATAAGGGGCCAGCCAAGACAACATATTCTGGAGAAGGTAATTTAAATATGTTATCTTCAAACATTTGTGGAGCACCTACAGTGTGGGAAGCGTTGTACTAGCCATTCTCAGGTGAACAAAACAAGGATGGTAAGGGCCTGAACTAAGATCAGCACTGAGAGATGGATGCAAGAGACATTGGGAAGGGTGTAGTCATGTGATTGGATGAGGAGGGAATATGTGGGAGATGGACTCTCTGACCTTATTTTCCACCACTATCCCTCTCACCAACTCTATTTAAGAAAAGTTCAATAAGGAATGTTTTGATTGGCATTTTTATAAACTGGAAATCTCCATTGGGTATTTCCAGGTCTTCTATTTTTGGTATTATGGGTGACTATATAACTGGAAAACTCTCTCACTAGAAAACACTTAGATAATGCTGGGTAAAATATAATGAATATATTTTTTAAATGTATTGTTGATCTCTCAGGGAAGTAAGGGAAATACCCTAAGATCACTCTTCTTCCCCACAAAACAGACAACAGCAACAACAGCAGCAGCCACAAAGGGAACTTACAACAACCTGATACTGAGTGTCATTTGCTTTTGTTTTGGTTTTGCCAATATCAGTAATCAAGGGGCTTGGTTTTAATGGCTACATGCCATTAGGAGAGAAAGCCTTGGATCTGTTGGAGATAAGGCGCTGGAATGGAGAACCTCCTACCCCTAAACACACACAAAGCCAGTGTCCAGGCTATGTCTTAGTCTCCCATGAGAATTTGTAACCATAAGTCTGCTTATACACAGGTTTGAGGTTCAAGTTTACCTATTTTCTGTCTGAGAATGGCTAAGCCAAGAAATTAACATAAAAAAGTGATTTGTGGTTGGTAACACCAACACCTCTGGATTATGTGGTAGAAGCAAAGCAAAATCTTTTCAGAGGGAACATCTCCACCCAGACCCTACAGGATTCTTACAGAAAACACCTAGTGAGGATGACTCACAATTTAAAATGAGAACCCATTCCTTCCCCACCCCCTCAGCCCCAACTATGAGCAAGGGCCAGTAAACCAAAAACAGAGGACTTGGCACTTACGGACTTCAAATAATATACTTATCAGATGGAGATAATAAAGTAAAAATGTTTAAAATAATTAACATAAGTGGAATTGAAACATCTGGGAAAAGATGATGACATTATTAAAGATACAAGACTGATTTGAATTAAAAAAGAGACTTCCACGTATGAAAAATACAGCCATTGATATTCAAAACTCAATGGTCAGAAGTTAAATGGTAAGTTTGACAAAGCTGAAGAGAGAACTGGTGAACTAGAAGCGAAGTTGGAGGAAATGTCACAGAATTCAGTACAGTGAGATAAAGAGAAAGTATGACAGGGGTTAAGAGAGAGAGGAAAGCTAAAGGCTCCACCTTACGTCTAATAGGAATTCTACAAGGAGAAATTAGAGAAAATTGAGAAAGAGGCAATATATGAAAAAAAGGTGAGAATTTTTCAGTAATGATAAAAGACATACACTTTCAAATTCAAGAATCATAAATCTCAAGTAGAATAAATGAAAAGAAATAGCATTTCCAAGATTTCAGTTCAATTTGTTGGATGTGGAATACATGTTTTTCTCTTCTTCCTCTTATATTTAGTTATAACAATTGGAAACAAAAAAAATTTCTAAGACTGGCTACTCACGCAATCAACCTAAAGTGAAGCACTGAGTATGCTCATAGGCTGAAGGGAACAAAGTCTAGGATGAATCCTTAGGGTATGGGATTAAGAACATGGATAAGGGATGTGGCCTCTGACATTGAAGGTAAGAGAGTGAAGCTCGGATCATGTAGGTGAGAAGGGCAGGAAATTTCTTGTTCAAGCAACAGGATAAAACAGAGTTGGGAAGGAACTGTGTAAAGAGGTTTGGAAGACTGGTGAGGCTCTTCTACAATTGTTGAGGGGGATAAGAGAGGCAGGAGATTAAACAAGGGTAAAATAATTTTCAGTCTCTTGGTTGACAATGAAGTGATGGGCAAATGTTTATTACAGAAATTTCTGGTATGTGCCTTTGTTGACACTATTCTGGAATTACTAGTCAAATGATTAGACAAGAAAAATATAAGTATCAGATAAAAGGAAAAATTATATGTATTTGCAGATTATAACTAGACAAATTGATTCTAAAGTTAAAACAAAAAAATAAACTTTGACGAATACCAGAGAAACAATGAATAAGAAGGCCGAGGAAGGAAGGGAGAGGAGGACTGTAGGTAACCCAGTTATTTAAAAAATTACAATAATTTAAACATTTTGGAACTGGCACATAAATAGATAAATCAATGAAACAAAGCACAGAGTCCAGAGGTAAAACCATAGAGAAGTGACATTTTGAATTAGTGGGAGAAACGATGCCTTATTCAACATATAGTATCCGAAAAAAAGGAATCCTGTGTCATTATGTATACTTAAGCAAATTTCAGATAAGTTGAAAATTCAAATGTGAAAAATGATACTATAAAAATAGAGAAAAAATTTTGAAAAACAATTTTGAAGAAGGAAATGAAGTTCCAAGCAAAACACCAAATCCGAATCCATAAAAGAAAAGATCGGATAAGTTTGGAGACATACAAATAAAACATTTCTGCGTGGAAAAATACTATAAGCTAAGCTTAAAATACTGATAAACTGGGAAATAATTTTTAAATGTCAGCAAAGAGATAACTTTCTTAAACTTTACAGGAAGTGCCATTAAAACCAACAACGGTAGCAAACCACGTAAAGGACATAAACAGGCAATTCAAAGAAAAAATAGATTTCAAACATTTGGAAAGATTCTTAACCTCATTCATAATTAAATAAATGCAAGTTAAAATAATAACGAAAAAAATTTAACCTCAGATTGACAAAGATAACCTTTGACAAGGATGTGGTAAAATCGGCATCTTCTTGGTTGTTGTTAAGTGTTAATTGCTAAAACTTTTTGAAAGGCATTTAGTATTATCTACCAAATGTTAAAAGTGTATCCATCCTCTTACCCAGCAGTTCTGTATAGATAAACTCTTTTGGGAAAAAAAAAGTACATCAGTAAGGATGCTTTTATGCCGAAAGATAGGAAACAAATGTCCATCCATAGGCGACCAACTAAAATGATACCTTCATACAGCTGCATGTATATAACTTTGAAAAAGAGTAAGTATTCACTGATAATAAGGTATGTATTGATTGCTTATGTGCCAGGAAGTGTTCTAGGTACTGGGGATATAGCTGTGAACAAAACGACAAAAATCTCTGCCCCCATGGAGCTCACATTCCCACGAGGGAAGACAGACAACAGCAACATGAAGAAAAGGGTGAATAGTATGCTCATTAGTGTTATCAAGAAGAGGAAGTGGAGACACGCGAGCACACAGACATGTTTGTGTCTGCACAGAAAATTGTCTGGTAGGTAATAAAAGGCACTGATTGCAACTGGGGAGGTCTGGAGATCTGGGGAGAGAACCTTAGTTTCCTGTGAAAATGTTTCTTTTTACCACATATGTATATTATTTAAAAGGTGAGAGGAGTAAAGGTGGAGAACACCACTACCAGGCTTTAAAAAAATTGCTGGTTAAGTACTCTGAGCCTCAGAGATTCAGCTGCTTGCGTTGCAGTGTCCGATGCAGCGTCGGGCGCCAGGTTCTCGCCGCCGCCACGAGGCAAGACCGCCTGGGGCCGGGATCAGGGCGGGTCTAGGGCTGGCAGTGGAGAAATGAGTTCTTAGAGACAACGCAGTGTGTGGGAAGCCCCGTGGGGGGAGCACAAACCAAAGACAAGGTACAGAAGACAGGAGTAAATGCTGACGTTACAGGATATGGTAGACAGGAAAACCAGGCGCTACGTGAGCGGGTTCAGAAGGCGGCGCAGAGCCACATCTCACTTGCCCAGACAGGGCGGCGAGGCCGACTCTGCAGCTCTGCGCCTGCGCCAAACAGCAGCGCTTTTGCCCGCGCGGCCGCGGGGAGGCGCTGTCACATTCCGGTCGCTTTCCAGGGCCCCCCAGGAGCGAAGGACGCTCGCCTTTTCTGGGTCAGGAACTGGGAAGAGAATCACTTCCTGTGGCAGGACTACGTCACTTCCTTTCAAGTTTGGCGTTTGGCCGGTGCGTACCCACGCGGGTTCAACATGCGTATCGAGAAGTGTTATTTCTGTTCGGGGCCCATCTACCCCGGCCACGGCATGATGTTCGTCCGCAACGACTGCAAGGTGAGGCGGCCAAGACCAGCGGGCGGCGCTGTGCCGCGCGGGCCGAGGCGGCGCCGGCTCGGCGCGGGGTTCCTCCGCCCCTGCGGCGTTTGGCCCGGGGTTTCCGCGCTGCCCCCGCGACAGGGTGGTTTTGCGGCGAGCTGGGCCTCGACCTCTTCTCTGGGGAGTTTCTCCTTGCGGGCGTCCAGACCGGAGTTGTTCTCCAGGCCACCCTTGGGCGATGCTGGCTGCGATGAGCTTCAGGAGCGATCCCAGCCAGCGCCGACGGGGAATCTGGGGGGCTCTTGGGGCGTTTGGCCAGTCTTGTACGTGGGCCAAGTTCTTCACTTCAGTCACCTTTGTCGAACGCGTGCCCATCGTTGCTAAGGTCCGTGTCCACAGAGACGAGTAAGACTTGGGACTGCCCATAGTGTGTAGAGGTTATACAAATGTTGCTGATGGCTGAATAGTAAAGTTATGTATTATGAAGTTATTGGAGGTGAGTTGGAGAGGGTCGTATATGAAAAGGCTCAGAAAGAAGATGACATTTATCCTGGATCTTAAATTTTGCGTAAGAAAGCGAGGAGAAGGCATTCTAGGTGGAAGGAAAGGGATCAGTTTGAGCAAAGGCACAGAGCGGAGCAATTACTTTCCTCTGTTTTAGGAAGTGACTGGATTGTAGTTGGTGATAGAGGTTTGCAGTAGGGCTGTAAATACAAGTTTATATAGAAAAAGGTAGATCTATAAACATAAGATAGAAACATACAGATATAAGGCCTGGTTGTGAAAGACTGAATTTGCCTTCTCATAGCAGAATGAATCTCGTTCCTCTGGTTTCTTTAACACATTGTTTCTCAGAATTTGACCTCTCTTATATTTGCCTCTGAATCACTGGGCACTTGTAAATAATAGATTCCTGATTTCCACTAGATTTATTGAATTGGAATCTTTGGGGGAAGGGGAAGAGGATCTAGGAATCAATATTTAACGAGGTGATTTTGACATACTAAAGAGTTGCAGTTCCTACTTCATGGCCTTATATCTATATTATAGACGGAAGACATTCACTTCGTTAAAGTAGGAGCAGGGCTTCTGGCTGAAATTGAGACACCAAAGCTGTGTTTGGGAACTTGAAAGAACATGCAGCAGATTTTGAATTCCTGCTCTCAGGAACACGATAAAACGTTTATAGAAATGAATGAAACGATTGCCAGGTTGGGGTCTAATTCACAGTGGGCAGTATGGCTTTGTAGATGATCTGGTCATTATGATTTTATGATTTTTGTCCATCAATGTTTGTCAACTGGGTATTGGGATTAGAACAGATCTTGAGAGCTACTAGAGATGGTGTTATCTGGCAGACACAGCGGAAGTTCAAGTTGATGAGGAAGTCTATATTGCTAGCATTGTTAAATTGGCTGAGAGCTAGCTTGCTCTAGGGAGGACCAGTGGATCCAGAACAGAGTTGCTTGGGGAAATAAGAAGTAGAGGCCCTGAAGTGCTATTGAAAACTGTCTCGGTTCTCCTGTGCTGATGATTCCCAAATCTTTATCTCCTTAGTTACAAGTCTGAGTTTTCCACTTGACAGAGAAATTCTGTTTGTACCTAACAGTGAGCCTACTGAAAGAGAGTCCCTTATTACCTCAAATCTTTTTGCTCTCTGAATTAATACCACTGTCATCTGCCTAGACAGTTTTGCTAGAAACATGAGAGTCATCTTTGAATCTTTCACCTTTTGTATCTAGTTATTGTCCTATCCATTCTGCCTTTGCAAAGGATAGTGGTGTCTTTTTTTTTCCTTCCCTCCTGTCCTGGTTCCAAATTAGGCACTTGTCACTTTCATAGCCTCCTAACTAGTCTTTATGCTCTTAGCTTTTGAGACCGTCTTCCATAGATGGTCCCCTTTTATGCTTCTTAGGTTGCTTCTTAAGGGTAGAATTAGTATTAATGTGGGCCGGCTCCGTGGCTTGGCGGTTAAGTGCGTGCGCTTCGCTGCTGGCGGCCCGGATTCGGATCCCGAGCGCGCACCGACGCACCGCTTCTCTGGCCATGCTGAGGCCCCGTCCCATGTACAGCAACTAGAAGGATGTGCAGCTATGACATACAACTATCTACTGGGGCTTTGGGGGAAAAATAAAATTAAATTAAAAAAAAAAGAATTAGTATTAATGCTCCATATTTTCACATAGTTTGCGAACAGGAAAAATATATACATCCTTAATGAATGCTTAATAAATATTTGTTGAATTAGTGGAATAAGAAGGTGTTGAAGAACTTTGAGGCCGAGGTACTATTAGATAATTTTTTTTCAATATTGAAGACTGAGGATGATGCTAGAAGACTAGATTAAAAAGGAAATTTGAGCCTATGAAACTGTATCTCACACGTAGTCCATCCACAACCTACCCCACCATATGTTTGACCACTTCCTTATTGTGTGTTTCCATATTAGTTTATACATGATTATTGTACAGGCATACCTCATTTTTTGCACTTTGCTTTATTGCGCTTCACAGATAATGCGTTTTTTATAAGACCTTTCACCAGCAAGAAAATTACAACTCGCTGAAGGCTTAGGTGATAGTTAGCATTTTCTAGCAATAAAGTATTTTTTAATTAAGGTATGTACATTGTTTTTTTAGACATAACAGACTTTAGCACACTTAATAGACTACAATATAGAATAAATGTAACTTTCATATGCACTGGGAAACCCAAAAATTCCCGCGACTCACTTTATTGTGATACTTGCCTTATTGTGGTGGTCTGAAACCGAACCTGTGATATCCCTGAGTGTGCCTGTATACAGTTTTATCCCGTTGTTTATATCCTAGTCTGATCTCCATCTCTCTTGTTTGCAAAGTGAGACTTGATCACGTTGCTAGTGTAAGCGTCTCAAAGTAGGATATCATGTTTTAATTCTTCTATACCCGTAGCACCTAGGACAACATCAGGCTCATAGTAGATGCTCCTTTTTGATGATTGAATCCCCTTCCCATCTCCAGTGACTCCAGTCTGTTCAGATGCTTCATGGGCTTTTCAGATAACATATATTAGCTAGGGAGTTCAAGTAGACTTCTCCTGTAACTTCCCATTGGCTCTCTTTGGAATTGGGAAGACTCAGGACAAGTTCAAACCTCTCATTAGATATATCTCAGAAATGGGGATTTATCTATGAGTTATCTAGTAGTTATTAAACGTAGGAGGCTTTTACTTAAAAGGTAATAGTACTTAGGGCTGAAAAAACTCAAAGAAATTTTGCCAATAATGATTTCACAGTGAGTTACTCTGGGAGACTACAGTAGTTCTTATATTTTCTAGTTGCTTTGAAATTAATTCGAGAATGTAGACATGCTTTTACTCAAGTCTCTCAGGAGAGGGCTCTCTAGGAGGTGTGGGTCTAGTTTAGATTGAACTAATTTTGACCCTTTCTAAGAAAACAGTGTCCTAGTGTGTATAGTGACCTGTTTGAAGTTCCGCGTAGAACAAAGTATACATAAAATGAACACAGGCTTACTCTGATGTAGTCCTATTTGTTTGTTTTTTTTTTTGTTTCCTTTGCTATATAGGCTTACTTAGTTTGGAATGTTTATACCTCATTTTGACCTATTTTTTTTATGGGTCACATTTTGGATATAGGTATGATAATTCCACTTAATTTTCTTTGCCAAGATCCATAAACTCACAGATTACTTTTTCTCTTCATATTTCCTTTAGTAATACACACATCCCTCTAGTAATACACACAATACAAATTGTAATATGTCCTAAGCCTTTACAAAGTACAAAATAATACATTTTAGACTTATATGAGTCCCAGTAAGCCATTTCAGGAGCACATTGAAGCATCATTAAATTGTAAGCACTATTAAAGGATCACGTCTTTTGGGATGAAGGTGAAGAATTAAAGTAGTGAAGAATCTTCCTAGTAGATCTTTGAATAAACACTTCAGAAAACGAATCTATAGACTGTTTTAGTTGCTTTTTTGAAATTATTTTGTGCAAGGATGGATAGAACCAAAGAGATTTCAGAATGGTGTTTGAAACTTAACCCCTATTGAGGTATATAGAAAGTGAATTTTGAGAACTATTCTGAATTGAGAAGAGATTTAAATAAATGACTTTTCTTAAAATTCTTCCGTTCATTCAATATCATTGTAAGGTTTTACTGTTATTCTATAAAAATGGTAGTTTATAACTGTATCTTCAGGGCCCTTAGCCTTTAGTTGTGATGATGTTTGATAGTCAAAAAATAGTTCAATTTCCATTTAGTCTGATATGTCTCACATATTTCTAAACAGTGTTGTGAGTAGGTAGAAGCACTTGTGAGTAAGAACCGTTGTCATTTCTCAGACTTCACAGTATATTTTGTCTGGTAGGGGTAATATCTTATGATAGAAAAATTTTTAATATTGACTTTTCACTAGTTTAACTTATTTTTCTTGTAGGTGTTCAGATTCTGTAAATCCAAGTGTCATAAAAACTTTAAGAAGAAGCGCAATCCTCGCAAGGTCAGGTGGACTAAAGCATTCCGGAAGGCAGCTGGTAAAGAGCTTACAGTGGTGCGTACAATTAGCTATCAATATAGTTTTTACAGTTTTCAAAATTTTAATTTTTGGGGGGCAGGGAGGGATATGTGATTTAGTTAACTATAACAAGGCTTCCTATACCATGATTGATGAGTGACTTATTTGTATGTGGCTGTGGTAATAATTTCATTCTCACATGATCCTAAAAACCATAAATCTTTAGAATTCTGAAAAGAAAAAAAAATTCCTAATCCAGTTTGTATTTTTTCTTTTTTTTTTTTTGTGAGGAAGATCAACCCTGTGCTAACATCTGCCAATCCTCCTCTTTTTTTGCTGAGGAAGACTGGCCCTGGGCTAACATCCGTGCCCATCTTCCTCCACTTTATATGGGACGCCGCCACAGCATGGCTTAACAAGTGGTGCGTTGGTGCGCGCCCAGGATCCAAACCGGCGAACCCCGGGCCGCCGCAGCAGAGCGCACGCACTTAACCGCTTGCGCCACCGGGCCGGCCCCCAGTTTGTATTTTTTCTTATTCTCAAGAAACTTTTTTGCTCCTGCAAACAAGGGGGGAAATCATTTACATGGATTGGGGCAAAGTTGGAAATTGCTACTTAGAGATTTTGAGAGGAAGTTAAAAGATTAATTAAAGCATTCTTGAAAATGAGAGAGGGCTCAGATTAGGTTTGTAATAGACTCATTTATCAGTTTCTAGATTTCCTTAGGGAGACTTTGTGTCTGAGAGCAGAGAAATTAATTAATAATGTTGGTGTAAGGAGGAATAGTGGGAAGCTGGGTGAGGGAGTTTCATGAGGTGAGCCCCCATCGTCATGCTGCTATTACTGAATTGGTAGAAGGACCTGGTGAAGCTTGTCCACATTTGACCCCTGTAAAGGGAGGAGGTGAAAGCTGCTGCGCAGGCTCCCTTTGAGGGAGGAAGATCTTTAAACTGTCCTCTCCCTCCATGACTTCCTCTACCCCGAAATCCATGACGTCTTTCCTGCCTCTCTGTTCCTTAAGGGCAATATCTAAGCAGTTGCCATGAAGCCCTTTCCCAGCTTCCTTAACACCAGAGGTTTTCAATGAATGTAAAGAATATTTTTTGACAAAGTGCAATGACAAATCACAATTATAGTCACAAAAATAATTTTCAGTATGGACAAGAAGAAATATAGTACCTCAAATGCAGGTGACAAGTGTATGAGTGAAGAAAGGATGCCAGTCGGTCATTTGCTGGTGACCAGTTACCTTGTCATGGCTGAGGTTGCTGTGATCTGAACAGGAGCGTGTGTATATAAATGAAATAGCTAAATACAGGGTTAGTGCTGTTCCACATGCCTAAGTCCGATAGATTTGAAAACCAAGAGATACCTGTAGTTTTTCCAAGAAAGCTGTAGCTTTTCCAAAATTGTTTTGCATGTTTTGAGATAAATAGGATCATTAACTGTCAAAATACCAACTATGTTTGGAGGAGACCTGAAGAATTTCAGGGTGAAGCTTATGTCATGCAGAGCAGCACCACATTTATTTGAAGATGTGTAGTTTCACACCTTTATGCTATAACACAAAGGTATATAGCTATTGAAATATATAAACATGCAAAGCATTTAGGTTGAACCGTATGAAATTCTCAATGCTTGACTCTTTTTGATATATGAAAAATTGCAGTTTCATATGGTTTATCCTAATACAAAGTTTTCTGGCTGGGAGTCTCATCTAGGAATGGGAAATCAGGGAAGCTTTTCAGTGTGTTTCTAATCCCCATGATTGTTATACGCCCCTCTGAGGGACGGGGGTGGTACTGTCCACCCCTTGAGAATCATTTGTATACAGAGATGTTTTCAGCATGGCTGTCTTGTAGATTGTGGTGTGTAAAGGAGAAAAGTTTGACAACTTGTATTTTCTGGGATCACCCTGGGGGGAATCTTAATGTGTGTCCATGGTTTGAAACACTAGGAACTTTTGTGAAAAGGAGAATAAGTTTTAAGAAATGCTTCCTTTCTACCTCTTTTAAAACTGTATTTTTCCCACTTTGCAGGATAATTCATTTGAATTTGAAAAACGTAGAAATGAACCTGTCAAATACCAGCGAGAGCTATGGAATAAAACTAGTAAGTCACAAGGGAATACTAGGAATTTTCAGGAGAGACTTGTTTGGGATTTAGCCATAACTTGAATGTCAGTTTGTTATTTAAGTATTAAATTTCTTCTCCTTTTCATTGGTTAGCTTTAATTATTTTATTCTTATTTTAATTGTTCTGTTGTATTTGTGTCTTTTATTATAAGCTACCCAAAATCCTTTTCAGAATTGGCTGATGTATCCATTATAAAAATAATGTAATTATTAAATTTGACATTATTTGAAGTGCCTACACAAAGATATCAAAACATCCAAAAATTTGAAAAAAATAGATATGGAGAATAGTTTTTTGGGGTGAGTGTGGCATGGTTAAAATATACACAAAACCTAACACGCTTTATAAGTTTAGATAATTTGGTTTAGGGATATAAACATCGTATTGTGTATACCTTATAAAATTTATGCTCCTGTAAAATTAAAAAGTTTAGTGCTTAAGGTGATAATTATGAATTTTCTAAGAGAACTTTTAAGTGTTTGACTTAGGTAAAAATGAAGCTAGAGGCTACTGAAATCAAAAGCAATAATATCTATCTAATTCTTGTCTTTTTTTTTTCCTGAAGTAGGCAGAGACTTTAATGAAAAAAAAATCCCATATATAATAAAACTTTGTTCCTTCAGCTAGCTTGTAGATTCCATTGTGTCTATGTGTGTTTGAGGCCCTTGGTCCTCCCTTTTCTTCCCTTAATCACTGCCTTATGCAGCCTGTAGCCATTTCTAGTCTTGAGTGTGGAGGTGACGAAGTTTAACTAGACGTCCATAAGACTTAGAATTCTGCAAATGTTATCAGTCTCTAATGGATCACAGGCAGGGCATTCCTTTCAAGACCTTTTCCCCAGTCAGTCATAAGACTTCAGGGAGGAATTGAAAAGTTATGGGCCTTTGTAGTAGTTATTTGACACCCTCTAAAGCTTTCTTTTCCTGGCCTGTGTGGAGAAATCAGAGTCCATATTAGGAATTGCCTATTCCACATAGCCCTGAGTATTCTGCTCCTTGGGTTTTTTTTTTTTTTTTTTTAAATAAGGTCTTTCTCTTCTGTTTTGTAATTAGAGGAAGAGTTAGTTTTTGAAAAGCAGTTGATTTCATTGGGCTTATTTGGTAAGGAAGTAACACTGACTCAAACTCAAGGATTTCTGAAGAGATTAATAACTTCATAAGATTCTTTTTTATATTGAGGTATAGTTGACATATAACATTAGTTTCAGGTGTATAATGTAATGATTTGATATTTGTATATATTGTAAAATGATCACCACAATAAGTCTAGTTAACATCATCACCACACATAGTTACAAATATTGATTCCAAAAGGCACTCTTGTCAAGGACGTTATAGGAAGGTCCTAAAGCATTTCTGGACCCCGCTGAGTTCTATTTCATTTTGGCCTTTGTTTTTTTGTTACTGCTTGAAGATAACAGCTCCAGATCATTTTTACATATTTTATAACTGCTTTTATTTGTTGGGTATTCAGCTTGATGTTAAAACTGAGTGCGTATCTTATTTTAGTCGTGTGTGGATATTCAGTTACTGTGACCCTCCATACTGGCTTGTTATTTACTTTGCTTGTGAGAAATACTGTTGGGTTCTGTAAGACTTCATATACTTTAACAATAAGCACTGACTCTAGCATACAAAGATGAACAGGGCACACACACTCCCTGCCCTCTTGGTGCATTTTACTGAGTACTCCTGTTTTATTGTTTTTGTTAGAGGGTAGTTGCTTCAGGTCTTATCACAGAGTCTCATTCTCTTGCCCACTCATTTATAGATCTGTAAATTTGTAAGAAGCAGTTCTCTATTAAGTTTTTTTTTCCTGCACAGATTCTGTTGTCCTTTCATATTTGAATCCTACAAATAGACTTTTCAAAGATCTGGGTAGACAGTGTGAATCTTTTGAAACTTAAAACTATTTCCTACTGGTTTATACAATTAATACAAGTTGTTAATAGTGTTCCAGAAAGATACATTACTCTTCTAGAAGATTTGTTGATGCCCCACACCCCCTATTTCAGTATCATGTTGTCTGTAAACTAGCTGTTGACAATAGTTTTATATTCCTTGCTTACGATATCTAATTGTGTGAAGATGTGGCCTGAGCAACCTTTGTTAAGATGCTCATGTCCACAGAAACAGTAGAACTTCAAAAGCAAGAATACTAGGAAGAATAGTTTGTATTTTATCCCTCATGTCTCTCTGTATTGCTGATCAATTTTTAACGTCTATCAGATGCTGCTGCTGCTTTTTTTTTTTTTTTTTCTGTGAGGAAGATCAGCCCTGAGCTAACATCTGATGCCATCCTCCTTTTTCTGAGGAAGACTGGCCCTGGGATAACATCCATGCCCATCTTCCTCCACTTTATATGGGACGCCGCCACAGCATGGCTTGTCAAGTGGTGCGTCGGTGCGTGCCCAGGATCTGAACCGGCGAACCCTGGGCCGCCGCGGCAGAGCGCTTGCACTTAACTGCTTGCGCCACGGGGCTGGCCCCTATCAGATGCTTCTTACGTTTAAAATTTTTCAGTCTGAAATAGTTGGAAATGCAGCGTCTTATTCTTTGTAAAGAATTTACCTGCCATTTGTGTTTATTTCCCTTCTGAGTAACTTTAAGCTGTGGAATTGCTTCTGAGTACTAGGACTTGGCCTAATCATTTTTGCTGAAAGACAAAGAAAAAAAACCTTACATATCCAGCATATTATTAATTCAAAGCTACAGCATGTGCAGATTTTAGAGTTGACATTGTCTTAGACTTATTCATACAAACATTGTCTTAATAGCAGTGGCCCCATGGGGCCTTCTGGGTAAAATGCAGATTCTTTTACAGTATGTCTGGGTGGGTCCTAAGATTCTGCATTTCTAACAAACTCCCAGGTAATGCCAATGTTACTGGTCCTCAGACTACATTTAAAAAGTTTTTTATTTTGGCATAATTTCAGTCTGAACAGAAAAGTTGCAGGAGTAGAATTCTCTGATATCCTTCATCTAGATTCCCCAGATGTTAACATTTTATTAAATTTTATTTTTTTAAATTTTATTTTTATTTATTTTTTGCTGAGGAAGATTCCCCCTAACATCTGTGCCAGTCTTCCTCTATTCTGTATGTGGGTCGCTACCACAGCAAGGCCATTGACGAGTGGTGTAGGTCCGCGCCCGGGAACCAAACCCAGGCTGCCAAAGCAGATTGCGCTGAACTTAACTACTAGGCCATGGAGCCAGCCCCCACATTTTATTAAATTTACCTTTACTTTCCTCCTCCTCCTCTCTCTCTCTTTCCTTCCTTCTATAATTTTTTTCTGAACTAAGTTGCATATATAATGCTTCTTTATCCCTAAATAGTTTAATATATATTTCCTAAAAATAGAACATTCTCTCATATAACCACAATGCAATTATTAAAAGAAATTGACATTGATACAATATTACCTAATCTCAGACCTATTTAGGTTTCTCTAATTGTCCCAATAATATCCTTTATTGCAGAAGTTGTAAGAATAGTACATGTCATGTCTCTTTGGATTTGGAACAGTTCCTGAGTTTGTTTTTATATTTCAAGACATTGACAGTTTTGAAGAATATGAGCCAGGTGTTTGGTACAAAATCCCTTAATTGAGTTTTGTCTGATGCTTCCTCAAGGTTAGATTTGGGTAATGTACGTTTGGCAGGAACACCACAGACGTGATGCTGAGTTCTGGTCATTGTGTAGCGTCAGGAGGCTCCTGCTGTCCATTAGTCTGTTACTGGCAATGTTGACTTTGATTATTGGTCAAGGAGGAGTCTAGCAGGTTTCTCCACTGTAAAGTTAGTATCTTACCCTTGATGAGTAATAATTATATGGTGGGGAGATGCTTTAAGACTATGTGAGTATCCTGTTATTCATCAGATCCACAGACTATACTTCAAGAAGCTAGATTGGGAGTTGTGCTGTGCAGTATGCCAGCCTAGTCACAGGGGCTACTGAGCACTTGAAATGTGGCTCGTCTGAATTGAGATGTGCTGTAAATGTAAAACACATGCTGGGTTTTGAAGACTTAGTATGAAAACAAGCATAAAATGTCTCAGTAATAATTTATATTGATTACATGTTGAAATGACAGTATTTTGGATATGTTGGGTTAAACAAAATATATCATTACATTTCAACCTGTTCCTTTTTTTTTAAATGTGACTACTAGAAAATTTAAAATTACATATGTGGTTTCTTTTATATTGGACAGTGCTGATATAGATTCTAGAGTATAGGTGGACTCAGCTCCCTTATAGCCAAGGCTCCTGTACATATTTTCCAAAATAATTGGATTTTAGTGGTTGAGAACGTGGCAAATTGACTGGATCAATTTTGACTGATTGACAAGTTCATTCTACCAATATTCATCATGTGCAGATCTATCCCACGCACTTGAAGAAAAAGTGGTGTTTATGACTGGAAAGGTGCTGTCTTTATTTATGGATATGACAAGCTAAGAATGAGATCAGTAGCCATTAATCTGTGTTCATTGTAGAATAAAATTTGAAGAGCACTGGATTGGTTTAAAGTAGAAGGAAAATTTAGTAGCAATAAAGGCTTTTGCAAAATGAAAATTAGAGAGGGGTTACTTGTGAAAGATAGTCAAAGTGATATAAGCCAAGAGTACATACCTTCTTCAGCTAGTTTAGTAGGGATCGTTTTTGCAATGAGTTTTTTCATTTAATCCATTTCTAAATCACAATAAAGAATAAAGGAATGATTGTTAAAGCTCTTGTTGATTATAATCATCCTGCTTGAAGGAGCATAAATTTGCTAACTTTTATGAATTTTTTTGTAGTTGATGCAATGAAGAGAGTCGAAGAGATCAAACAGAAACGCCAAGCTAAATTTATAATGAACAGGTATGAATATATGTATCGAGTAGCTCTTGGAAAAATAATTACTAGTAGAAATCTAGAGACTCTTTTTTTTTCACTTAATTTTCACACAGCTTCAGACTTACAAAAACTTGCAATAATAGTATAAAGAACTCTTGTATATTCTATTAGCATTTCACCACTTTTACTTTATCCTTGTTTCTGTATAGTAGGTTGAAGATATTTTGCTCTTTTTCTCCTAAGTATACTTCAGTGTATATCTAAAAATATGAACAAGCTCTTATATAACCACAGTATAGTTATCAAAATCAGGAAATTAATATTGATATAATACCATTATATAATCTACAGACCTTATTCAGATTTCACCAGTTGTTCCAGTAATGTCCTTCATAGCAACAGAAAATCCTGGATCATGCGTTACATTTAGTGGTCATATCTCCTCAACTCCTTTAATGTGGATAGTTTCTTTTCTTTGTCTTAAATGACGTTGACATTTTTAAAGAGTACAGGTCCATTATCTTATAGAACGTTCCTCAATTTGGGTTTGTCTGCTGTTTTCCTCATGATTAGATTCAGGTTAGGGACCTTTGGCCAGAAATGATGTGTGTCCTTATGCATCGTAGCAGGAGGCACATGTCATCCCTTACCAGTGATGTTAACTTTGATCACTTGGTTAAGGTGGTGTCTGCCAGTTTTCTCCACTAGAGAGTTACCATTTCTTTCTCCTTTTTAGTCAGTACCTATCTTGGGGGAGATACATTGAGACTCGGCAGAGAGCCTGGTACTCCTCAAACTGGTGCCTATTGGTTTTAGCATCCATTAGAGTCTTGTCTGAATCTTTTATTGTGGTCATTGCCAAATGGTGATTTTTCTAATTCATTCATTTCTTCTACATTTATTAGTTAGCTTTCTCATGTAAAAGAGCTTTTCCCTTCTCCTCAATTTCAAAATTTATTCCTTTATTCATTCATATCATATCTGTGTGTATTTATTGATTCTTATGGTATTCAATAGATTATAATTCTTTGTCATAACTTATTTTGATGTTGTAAGTACCCCAGGCCAGTGGGAGTTTGTTCAGGAGGGCTCCTGTGTCATTTCGATAGTTCCTTCTCATTTTTTGAGAGCTTTCTTGTTTTATGGCTATCAAGAGGTTCTAGCCTCATCTTGTACTTTCCCTGCCCAAGTCTGGAATCGGTTATTTCTTTAACGCAGGGGCATTAGTTTTTGATCTTATCACTATGGAAGTCTGTCATAGAAAAGGAACATGTGCTCACAGCTTTCTGGCTTCCAAAAAATGTTAAAGCATTACAGAAAAGGGGCTAAATGTTTGAGAACTACTCTGTTAGCATTTTTGTTGAGTGTTTTATGTGTTTTGTGCTCTTGTAATTAATGATTTAAAAAAGGTAACAAAGAGACTTCTTTCTTTGAGGAAAAAAGATCTAGGCACTTTAACAGTTATAGATTTGCACTATACGTGTATAATAGACATTGATTTCTGAGATTGATTGAATTCTGAGTTAATTCTTTGCTTCGTTCACATGCCTTCTTTCACTCAGCAAATATATTGAACCCTCCTCCACCTCCCTAATTTTATTCCCAACTAGGCACTAGAGATACAGTGAATGAACAAGTTGGTGGTGTAGGAATCCTATTTTAAGCTAATTAGGAACTGGAAAATAATTTTGAGATCACATTCTTCATCTGTGTGGCTAATTTAATAAAATTTGTTTTTATAAGTTATGAATTAATGTCTTTTAAAGAAGTTTTAATAACTGAAATTTTCACCGTGATGTGTTTTATTCTAGGTTGAAGAAAAATAAAGAACTGCAGAAAGTTCAGGACATCAAAGAAGTCAAGCAGAACATCCATCTCATCCGGGCCCCTGTTGCAGGTAAGTGCTGCATTGCACAGGAGGTTCTTTGCTTTTAGTAGAGAGATGAAAAAATCTGGATTTTTGTGGTCTGTATAATTGGGTACTAACCAACTTTTTAAGGTCATTTTTTCATATAACTATTATCTTTCAGTCCACTTGTGATATGACTTGGTTTATAAAAATATTTAGTATATTTCCCAGTTCCAGTCAGTTTGTTGCAGGTGCTTTTCTTTTCTACCTCCGTAGAATCCTGTCTTCTGTAAGATACGTGCCCAAGTTAATCAAAATAACTTGAATAATAATTTCATAGATGATTTTGCCTCATATCTGTTTTTATTAAAGGACGATGTTTTATATTTCTTTTTTTTTTTTTTTTGGTGAGGAGATCAGCCCTGTGCTAACATCTGCCAGTCTTCCTCTTTTTTTGCTGAGAAAGACTGGCCCTGGGCTAACATCTGTGCCCATCTTCCTCCACTTTATATGGGACGCCGTCACAGCATGGCTTGCCAAGCAGTGCGTCGGTGCGAGCCGGGGATCCGAACTGGCGAACCCCGGGCCGCCAGAGTGGAGTGCGCACACTTAACTGCTTGCGCCACCGGGCCGGCCCTGTTTTATATTTCGTTATATTGTGTATCAGGCCCTTTGAGTCTGGGCCTCTGTTCTTTAGTAGCTTTCCAGGTGATTCTGATACTGAAGTTTGAGAACTACAGTTTTGTATTAAAACCTTCTCTTTGTGCTGATGTAACTTACTGGTAGTCACTCATTTGGGCGGTTGTTCGTGTGCATAGTTTCTTTTGTGAGGTGCTAGAAAACCAGTCTTTTACCCAGCTGGCACCAAGTACAATCTGTTTTATAATTTACTTATGCAGATTACTTAAAGGGAGAGAAATTTTGGTGAGATTTAGTTGAAGACTTGATTCCTGAATGATTGCATGCCTGAACCTTAGTAAAGGTCAAATTCTGTCACCATACATTGAGTAGATTTGTGTAAGAGTCCTACCTAGGTTATTTTTTTACCAAATTAATTAAAACAATATAGACAAAATCCTGGAGCATTTGTTTCATGTATAGATGATATGGAATGAACTGTTATCTAAATTTTTAGGGAACCCTCTTTGAGGTAGGTAGTACATTGTGAAGAACAGGGATTCTGGATCCAGGGCCAGGGTTCCAATCCCAGCTCTTTGACTTACTAGCTGAGAGACCTGGGGCAGATTCATCTGTCTCTGTACCTCAGTTTTCTCATCTATAAAATACAGGTTGTTATTAGGGTGAAATGAGCAAATGTGTGTAGAACTCTTACGTTACGGGTGGCATATCATAAAACCTGTGTAAGTTTACTATTCTTAAATTTCTTAGAAATGGCTAATGTTTTAAAACATCCAAGATCCTTTATATAAAGTGTTGATATGAGTCTGCAAGGTCACATGGAATTGATAAAGGTTTTTATTTATTTTTTTAAAGGCAAAGGAAAGCAGCTGGAAGAAAAAATGGTCCAGAAATTACAACAGGATGTGGACATGGAAGATGTTTCATAAAAATCTCAGTATCTGTAACTGTTTCTATAAGTGCGTTTGAAAATCTCCTTTGGAAACTTAGAACTTCTGAATTATCAGTTTGTTTTTTATGTAAGGTTATGCAGTATGAAAGGTGATTAAAAATATGTCTTTCCTACATTGCTATCTGAAAATTGTCAGATAGTATGGACGTTAGATTGCATCTCACTGTTAAACCTTCGCTGATATACTTATGTAAATCATGAAAATTCTGTTTGTAAATACAGAAATGAATTGTGGACATAAAATGGTCATGCCATTTGGATAATGGCACTAGGCTGCATTTATGTAATAACTAATGACAAAAATTCATGGCTAGTGATATATAAAATAAAATTTTCTTTGCAGTAGGATATTCCCTTTATTAATGTTATAGAAGGGATACAATGAGGAGCTAACAACCTGTATGATAATTAGCCTCAAGTAATATGTTTAAATTCCTTGTTTTGGTTTTTTGGTATCTTAGAAGATCATAATGGCCTCATGTATTGAAGCCTAATTATGTTGGACTGTTTGACGTAGTCTAACTGTTCTGAGAGGTAGTTTGGATGTTGGAGGTGAGAGCTGAATTTCTGTTCCTGAAATGCCACTATGCTCTGTAATTTCCACTGTGGCGAATACTCATTTCTATTTTGAGATTCCTGATAAAACAAGCTTTATTTTTCCTGCTTAGCAACGATTTAGAAGCAGAGGAATCCCAGTGCATTTTAAGATTTGTTGTGTTGTGTAAGGTTTTGTTTTAAAAAGCTCCTAATTGTTGGGGCCGGCCCAGTGGTGCAGCAATTAAGTGCTCGCGCTCTGCTTTGGCGGCCCAGGGTTTGCAGATTCGGATCCCGGGTGCGCACTGACGCAACGCTTGTCAAGCCGTGCTGTGGCGGCGTCCCATATAAAGTAGAGGAAGATGGGCACGGATGTTAGCCCAGGGCCAATCTTCCTCAGCAAAAAAAGAGGAGGATTGGCAACAGATGTTAGCTCAGGGCTAATCTTCCTCTCACACACACAAAAAGCTCCTAATTGTCTATGGTTAGAGCATCTGTCCATTATTTGCACATAAAATAAAATCATTTCTAAAGTAAGTACTTACATATTTGTTATTTAAAGGTACTAAAAAAAGGTATGAAGTATTGACTACTTGGAAGAAAATAACTCTCCACCCACATACTACTGAAATAGGAGATATATTTAATTAAAGAAAAATATATACTGAATATTTTATGTTCCTACATTTTTACATTATTTACGACTTTAAGTATGTTAAGAATATTAAGTAACAGTTTTTATATTGGTTTTTTAAGGACAATTTAGAATAAATTAGATTATTCATGTTATATAATTATAAAGCAATAGCTAAATTTTTATTTCAGTATAGATAATAAAAAAGTGGACTGATTACTGGGCCAAGTGTTAGAAGACCTGAATTCCAGTGTGGTTTTGCCTTTGTGTTCTTACATGTAAAATATGGCTCATTTGTAAACAACATAATTGATGTAACAATTAGGGGAGATGGTATATGCAAAGACATTTATAAAAGTACTTGAAGTTTTCACTCCATAGTATATTCATATTTGTTTTAATACAAACATGTTTAAAATTACATACTATTAGATAACAAGTTACCTACCTTGTTAGTTAGGGAGCAACTTGCTTTTGCCTTCAGACCATCCATTTGGGGAAATTGAGCTGAACTGAAGAGCTGACATTGCATCTCAGGTTAACATCAAGACAGTTCTCTTACCTGTCAGGATTTCATAGTGTTTTGAGACCTCAGATCTCGTTATAAACTATATGGATGCAAATGCCACGATTTTATCCCCACAGCCCTCTAAGCGTGGTCAGCTTATTGAGATGCGTCGTCCATTTAAGGTGTCGTGTGAGACATGTCATGGTCCAGTGCTTTTAGGCTACTATTGCTTCTGTTTGTTTGGTCGAGACCTCTCCTGGGCAGTTAGCGTAACACAAAAGCATAAAATTTTCCAGACGCTCACTACACAGAGCTTTTATATTCTGTAATTGTTGAAGAGTGATATAGGACTGGAAGTCATATAAAGGAATTTTCTTACACATATCCCTTACAAGACCTTGTAGGAATGCAGAAGAAAACTCATGAAAAAAATCCCTCATTTCTTAAAAATAGAAACCCTAGGAAGATGTTTATCCTGTGGAAAGGAATTTGAGAAGGACTGACCTATTTCACAATAGCCCATAAAGTAGACAGCATTATTCTCATTTTGTAAGTGGAAAAACCTTAGGTAACTTGCCCCTTTATCACACGGCTAGCAGACGGAGGCGGCAGGGATTTGTGATCATAGCAGTTTGTCTCCGCGCTTGCTCTGCGTGTGTGTCGAAGGGGTTTCTGCAGAGCCTCACAGACCTGGTCTTCCCAAGTCCAGGTGCTGGCCGTGCGAGATGGCTGCAGGTTGCTTGACTGGCACTCAACTTGACTATGCCTTGTTTTCTTCATCTGAAAAATGGAAATAACAGTAGGACCAACCTTAGGATTTTTCATGAGGATCTCATCAGATAATACATGTAAAATAGTCTTTTTAAGGCCACCGCCGTAGTAAGCTAGTGTTAAAATGTTAGCTATTAGGATTGACTGTGTAACGACACAAAACTCACTAATAACAAAGGGCTTTGACTCAGGAGAAAGGTGGAGAATGTTAGGGTTTGGGGATAGCGGTGGCTAAATTGAATGCAGTGTACTTAGTTCACAAAGGGATACGTATGGTTTAAGATGTTAATTTTAGCCTTTATGTCGGCCAGAAAGTGGAGCATCTCATTCCCCAAACGTTCTCTGTTGTGAAGATTGGGAGGGGAAATACATTTCGGTTTGTCAGCTTGTAGTGTAAAAAATGAATCGCCCATAATTTTAAGGGCTAATTTATATGATATAAGAGGTTATTTTTCCCCCCTGTCTTTTAGGTTACATTTTAAATGGAGATGTGGGAAAAGATTTCAGACTTGAATCACTCAGTGTGGATTCTAATATTGAGTGAAGACTACCTTGTAAAAATTAACATGGCAGTCTGCTGAATTAAGTGTTGAAAGATAAGGGGAAAAATCGAATAAAAAACAACAAAACTCATCTTCAAAGGCTTTGGAAGAATTTTCCAAAGTCTATATTCCTTTATTGATGTATAGCAGAATTGAAAAGGTAACCCACAAATTTTACCCTGCATGTCTTTATACTGAATCAGTCAGCCTCATGTTGATTTGAATCATTTTTGTGTCTGTTGATGAATTTAGTTTTAAGGGAGAAATGACTTTTTACATAAGAATATTCTTCTGTTCTGAATGTAAGAATCTCTACCTTCTGGTGCCATGAGAGTGAGCCTCTGACTTAAGCTTTCCTGCTTGAACACTCTCCCTAGATTTTTTTTTTTTAGTTTTTTGTTTATTGCAGTAACATTGGTTTACAACATTGTAAAAATTTCAGGTGTACATCACTACACCTCCACTTCTGCACAGATTACATCATGTTCACCACCAAAACACCAACTACAACCCATCACCACACATGTACCGAACCATCCCCTTCACCCCCCTCCCTCCCCCCCTCCCCCCCGGCAACCACCAATCCAATCTCTGTCCCTATGTGTTTGTTTATTGTTGTTATTATCTACTACTTAATGAAGGAAATCATACAGTATTTGACCTTCTCCCTCTGACTTATTTCACTTTGCGTTACACCCTCAATGTCCATCCATGTTGTCACAAATGGCTGGATTTCATCGTTTCTTATGGCTGAGTAGTATTCCATTGTGTATACATACCACAGCTTCTTTATCCATTTGTCCCTTGATGGGCACTTGGGTTGCTTCCAAGTCTGGGCTATTGTGAATAATGCTGCAATGAACAGAGGTGTGCATGTACCTTTACAAATTGGTGTTTTCAAGTCCTTTGGATAAATATGCAACAGTGGAATAGCTGGATCATACGGTAGTTCTATCCTTGATTTTTTGAGGAATCTCCATACAGTTTTCCATAGTGGCTGCACCAGTTTGCACTCCCACCAGCAGTGTATGAGAGTTCCCTTCTCTCTACATCCTCTCCAACACATGTTTCCTGTCTTGTTAATTATAGCCATGCTGACGGGCGTGAGGTGATAGCTCATTGTAGTTTTGATTTGCATTTCCCTGATAGTGATTTTGAACATCTTTTCATGTGTCTGTTGGCCATCTGTATTTCTTCTTTGGAGAAATGTCTGTTCAGGTCTTCTGCCCATTTTTTAATTGGGTTGGTAGTTTTTTTGTTGTTGAGATGCATGAGTTCTTTATATATTTTGGAGATTAAGCCCTTATCAGATATATGGTTTGCAAATATCTTCTCCCAATTGTTAGGTTGTCTTTTCGTTTTGTTGATAGTTTCCTTTGCTGTGCAGAAGCTTTTTAGTTTGATGTAGTCCCATTTGTTTATTTTTTCTATTGTTTCTCTTGCCCGGTCAGACGTGGTGTTTGAAAAGATGTTGCTAAGACCGATGTCGAAGAGCGTACTGCCTATGTTTCAGGTCTTACATTCAAGTCTTTAATCCATTTGGAGTTAATTTTTGTGTATGGTGTAAGGTAAGGGTCTACTTTCATTTTCTTACATGTGGCTATCCAGTTTTCCCAAGACCATTTGTTGAAGAGACTTTCTTTTCCCCATTGTGTGTTCTTGGCTCCTTTGTCAAAGATTAGCTGTCCATAGATGTGTGGGTTTATTTCTGGGCTTTCGATTCTATTCCATTGATCTGTGTGTCTGTTTTTGTGCCAGTACCATGCTGTTTTGGTTACTATAGCTTTGTAGTATATTTTGAAATCAGGGAGTGTGATACCTCCAGCTTTGTTCTTTTTTCTCAGGATTCCTTTAGCTATTCGGGGTCTTTTGTTGTTCCATATAAATTTTAGGATTCTTTGTTCTATTTCTGTGAAAGATGTTGTTGGAACTTTGATAGAGATTGCATTGAATCTATAGATGGCTTTAGGAAGTATGGACATCTTAACTATGTTAATTCTTCCAATCCAAGAGCACGGAATATCTTTCCATTTCTTTGTGTCTTCTTCAATTTCTTTCAGAAATGTTTTATAGTTTTTGATGTTTCACCTCTTTGGTTAAGTTTATTCCTAGGTATTTTATTCTTTTTGTTGCAATTGTAAATGGGATGGCATTCTTAATTTCTCTTTCTGCTACTTTGTTGTTAGTGTACAGAAATGCAACTGATTTTTGTATGTTGATTTTGTATCCTGCAACTTTACCATATTCGTTTATTACTTCTAAAAGTTTTCTGGTGGATTCTTTAGGGTTTTCTATATATAAAATCATGTCATCTGCAAATAGTGACAGTTTCACTTCTTCCTTTCCAATTTGGATTCCTTTTATTTCTTTCTCTTGCCTGATTGCTCTGGCTAGGACTTCCAGTACTATGTTAAATAGGAGTGGTGACAGTGGGCATCCTTGTCTGGTTCCTGTTCTTAGAGGAATAGGTTTCAGTTTTTCACCATTGAGGATGATATTAGCAGTGGGTTTGTCATATATGGTCTTTATTATGTTGAGGTACTTTCCTTCTATCCCCATTTTATTCAGAGTTGTTATCATAAATGGATGCTGTATCTTATCAAATGCTTTCTCTGCATCTATTGATATGATCATGTGATTTTCATTCTTCATTTTATTAATGTGGTGTATTACGTTGATTGATTTGTGAATGTTGAACCATCCCTGCATCCCTGGAATAAATCCCACTTGATCATGGTGTATAATCTTTTTAATGTATTGTTGTATGCAATTTGCTAGTATTTTGTTGAGGATTTTTGCATCGATGTTCATCAGTGATATTGGCCTGTAATTTTCTTTTTTTGTGTTGTCCTTGTCTCGTTTTGGTATCAGGGTAATGTCAGCTTCATAGAATGAGTTAGGGAGCTTCCCCCCTCCTCAATTTTTTGGAAGAGTTTGAGAAGGATAGGTATTAAGTCTTCTTTGAATGTTTAATAGAATTCACCAGGAAAGCCGTCTGGTCCTGGACTTTTATTTTTGGGGAGCTTTTTGATTACTGTTTCGATCTCCTTACTGGTGATTGGTCTATTCAAATTCTCTACTTCTTCTTGATCCAGTTTTGGAAGGTTGTATGATTCTAAGAATTTATCCATTTCTTCCAGATTGTCGAATTGGTTGGCATATAGCTTTTCATAGTATTCTCTTATAATCTTTTGTATTTCTGAGGTGTCTGTTGTAACCTCTCCTCTTTCGTTTCTGATTTTACTTATTTGTGCCTTCTCTCTTTTTTTCTTGGTGAGTCTAGCTAAAGGTTTGTCAATTTTGTTGATATTTTCAAAGAACCAGCTCTTGGTTTTATTAATTTTTTCTATTGTTTTTTTGGTCTCTATTTCATTTATTTCTGCTCTGATTTTTATTATTTCTCTTCTTCTACTGATTTTGGGCTTTGTTGGTCTTCTTTTTCCAATTCCTTTAGGTGCAGTGTTAGATTGTTTATTTGAGATTTTTCTTGTTTGTTGAGATAGGCCTGTATCGCTATAAACTTCCCTCTTAGAACTGCTTTTGCTGTATCCCATAATTTCTAGCATGTCGTATTTTCATTTTCATTTGTCTCCATGTATTTTTTGATTTCTTCTTTGATTTGTTCGTTAACCCAGTCGTTGTTCAGTAGCATTTTGTTTAATCTCCATGTATTTGTGGTTTTTCTGATTTTCTTCCTATAGTTGATTTCTAGTTTCATACCGTTGTGGTCAGAAAAGATGCTTGGTATTATTTCAATCTTCTTACATTTATGGAGACTTGTTTTGTGGCCTAATATGTGATCAATCCTGGAGAATGTTCCATGTGCGTTTGAAAAGAACGTGTATTCTTCGGTTTTTGGATGGAATGCTCTGTATATATCTACTAGTGTAGATATATACTGTTCTAGTGTGTCGTTTAAGGCTAATGTTTCCTTATTGATCTTCTGTTTGGATGATCTATCCGTTAGTGTAAGTGGAGTGTTAAAGTCCCCTACCATTATTGTGTTACTGTCTATTTCTGTTTTTATGTCTGTTAATAATTGCTTTATATATTTAGGTGCACCTACATTGGGTGCGTAGATATTTACAAGTGTTATATCCTCTTGTTGGATTGTTCCCTTGATCGTTATGTCATGCCCTTTTCTCTTTTTACAGTTTTTGTTTTAAAGTCTATTTTGTCTGATATGAGTACTGCTACCCCAGCTTTCTTTTCATTGCCATTTGCACGGAATATCTTTTTCCATCCCTTCACTTTCAGTTTGTGAGTGTCTTTAGGTCTGAAGTGTGTCTCTTGTATGCAGCATATATATGGGTCTTGTTTTTTATCCAATCAGCCACCCTATGCCTTTTAATTGGAACATTTAGTCCATTGACGTTTAAAGTAGCTATTGATAAGTATGTACTTACTGCCATTTTTTAACTTTTTTTTTTTTCTCAGTGTTTTAGTAGTCCTTCTCTGTTCCTTTCTTCTTCTATACAGAATTGATGGTCACTTTAGTTTGACCTCTGTCTGAAAGCTGTACTCTTGAACTCCCCTCCTCCCTCCTTTTATGATTTTGAAAGCATATCTAACCTCTTTTTTGTGCATTTGTATCCATTACGTTCTTATCATGGAAATAGATAATTTTTCCTATTTGTGGTCTTCTCTTTTCCCCTTAAATCAGTCCCTTTAACATTTCTTGTAGCACTGGTTTCATGGTGAGAAACTCCTTTAATTTTTGCTTGTCTGGGAAATTTTTGATCTCTCCTTCCATTTTGAATGATAACCTTGCTGGGTAGAGTATTCTTGGCTGTAAGTTTTTTCCTTTTAGCACTTTAAATATATCGTGCCATTCTCTTCTAGCCTGTAAGGTTTCCGCTGCGAAGTCAGCTGATAGCCTTATGGGGTTTCCTTTGTATGTAACTTGACATTCTCTTGCGGCTTTTAGGATTCTCTCTTTATCTTTAATTCTGGACATTTTGATTGTGATGTGTCTTGGTGTGGGCCTCTTTGGGTTTATCTTGTTTGGGGCTCTCTGTGCTTCCTGTACCTGGATGTCTGTTTCCTTCCTTAGGTTAGGGAAGTTTTCATCTATTATTTCTTGAAATAGATTCTCTGCCCCCTTGTCTCGCTCTTCTCCTTCCGGGACACCTATAACACAGATGTTAGTGTGCTTGATGTTGTCCCAGAGGTCCCTTAGACTGTCTTCACTCTTTTTAATTCTTTTCTCTTTTACTTGTTCACCTTGGGTAATTTCTTCTAGTCTTTCATCCAGCTCACAGATCCGTTCTTCTGTATCCTCTACTCTGCTTTTGAGTCCCTCTAATGAATTTTTCATTTCCAGTATTGTATTCTTCTTTTATATCTTTTTTATATCTTTCATTTCTTTGTTGACATTCTCACTGAGTTCATCTATTCTTCTCCCCAGATCAGTAAGCATCCTTAACACTCTTAGTTTGAACTCTCTGTCAGGTAGGTTGCTCATTTCTGTTTCACTTAGTTCCTTTTCTGGGTTTTGTCCTGTTCCCTTACTTGGAATGTATTCTTTTGCCTCCTCATTTTGCCTCTTTCCCTGTGCTTGTGTCTATGTATTAGGTAGGTCAGCTATGTCTCCTGCTCTTGGATAGGTGACCTTATATATGTGATGCCTTAGGAGGCTTCCAGTGTGCTTCCCTCAGTTCTCAATGTTCCAGGGGTGACCCCTATGTGGGCTACGTGTGTCCTTCTGTTGTGGCCTGTTTGCTCTCCCTGTAGGCGCCCAGGGAGCCTGAGTTATGCTCCTGGCCAGCTGTTGTAATGCTCAGCTGCTTGTAGTTGTTGTGGGCCCTTCAGTCTCTTTATCAGGTGTGGGGAACCCCAGCACAGTTGGCTGCAAGTTCTAATACCACATTTGTGTTGCAGTATTTCTTTTAAGTGAGTAGGCCCCCAGCGTGGCAGGTTGTTAGGCTCAGGGCCTTACAATTGCTGTAAGCCTCTGGCCTATTAGGTCTCTTGTTAGCTCTCTGAGGATTGCAGCTGGGTGGGGCTGGCCTCAGGCACAGGAGCACCCAATTGTTTCAGGCTTTGGAAGGTGGGGCAAACCCCCTATGTGGGTCTTTGAGAAGCACAAGTCTGTAGCTGACAAGCCCTGCCACCCACAGGTCCACACACACAGTCAACACAGTCCTGCCCCGTGTGCGCACCCCGACCTCCCCAAGCGGACCCAGTCTCTCCATGGCGGGAGCCCTACCCACTCCGCCACCGCCCCACACTCTCCACCCACTCCTTGTGGACACCCTGCCCTGCTGAAGTCGGCTCAGTTGCCAGGCTGCAGAGAATCCAGTCACCAATCTATGCAGGCCCACGAGTTGCCTGAGGGCTTGTTGTTGGGTGGGGCCAGTCTCTAGGGTGGGCTGCCCGCCCTGGCTGAGCTGGATTAAATCAGTGCTCTAGTGGGTGGGGCAGACCCTGGGCTAGCAGGCCTCAGGGAGAACTGCAATGGCGTCTGTGTCAGCACGCCCACACCAGGCCACAACAATGGCCGCCGCCAATGTCCCAGTCCCTGGAGAGGTCTCACCCCTCACCGAGATGCACTCAGGGCCTATTAGGTGAGTCTCTCTTCACCACAGCACTGTGCACCTTTCTTTCTGGTGATTTTAGGATGTTTTCTGAAATGGGTGAGTTTGCGCGTGGGCCCTTTAAGAACCGGTTTTAGTTTCTTTGTGAACTGGGTTTTCTGGGGGTACTCCCCAATGTTTTAGTAGCAGGCACAGTCAAATATTATGCCACTCGTCTCGATTGTGCTGGGTCCACAAAATGCCCACCGCGGCGGCGCTCCCCGGCTCAGGGCCCTGCTCCTCCAGGGAGGCTGCGTACCTGTGGGCTGCTCCCGGCGGCCGTGAAGCTGGCGGCTTGGGAAGGCGGCGTTTTTCCTCTCCAGAAGGGAGTTTCTGCCTCTTCTACCTCAGTTAAGATATCTGTTGTTGCAGGAGTTTCTCTTATCCAGTATTCAGTTCGGTCTCAGGGGTAATTTTTCCACGAGTAGTTGTAAATTGGCTGTGTCCACGGGAGGAGGTGAGTTCAGAGTCTGCTTTCGCCGCCATCTTGAGTTCTCTGCCCGATTTTTCTCTCCCTGGATTTTGTATCTTTTTTGAAGCTGTCTTGTGGGATTGGAGGTGATGTCTCTACCACGTGACCTTCCCTAGGGTACCAGTTATCTGATCTGGTTCTCTAGCTTCTCATTGATTCCTTCGCCTCCCTATGATCCTGCCAATAAATTTCTTTTGTCAAAATGTGTAACCAAAAATACTGACTGGTAGACATCCCCATCCTCTAGCAAATCCAGGCAACCCATTTCTATCATAATCTCCAAGAGTGCAGGGACTGTTTCTGTCTTATCCCAGGCACAGATTAAGTACCTGGTGCATGGAAGATGCTCAGAAGTCACCTAAGGAGTCACACTTTCCAAGTGGAAAGTGAGAGTGTAGCCGTATGCTATGTTTACTTCAGTTTACTTTTTGAATAACCAGTGACTTGAAAGATGTTAGGAACAAATTGCCAGCAGAGAGATACATGGACAGGACTTGGACATTAGTCAAATCTGCACTGTTGGGAAGACTAGTTGAAGAGCAGTGCTTCTCGCCTTGGGTTGCATACCTGATTTTGCTGCTTAGATCTAATTGTGTAATGGTAATAGATTAACCTGCATTTCTGGGTCTGGCTGGGGCATTCACATGTCAGGAAATCCCAGGAAGGACTGAACATGAGCTGTTTCGGCAAGTTTCTTAGAGAAGGTTTGCCCAGAACTTGCTTTGCTCAGGAGTCACAGAGTCTAAAAATAGAAATAAAAACAACTAATTGGGGAGAATCTGTTAAAGGCTACTGCTTCTCTAAAGGAATGTCAACTAACACCAAAAATACAGGAGACTGGTCCCTTGGTATTTTGAGGAACTGTTTTTGTTTTTAGAACACCAACTTTTAAGTACCTGCTTTGTTTAGTATATTCCAATAAAGTGTGTTCATGTTTGGTTTGACACCAAATCATGGACTCTTAAGAGGAACACCAATGAAAGTATACCAGTCAGTGAGTTACCTCACACAGTTTTCTAGTGTGTACTTAATGATATTGTCACATATTTCCTCTTCTGATATGAGGAAATGCGATGTAGGCAGTGAGCAAGTTTTAAAGGCAGTCCACCTGATTAAAAGGCTTCGCCATTCAAAAGCAAATGATGATACAATGTACTCACTCATACTATGTAAAACTATAGGTGCATACATTGTATCGTCCACTGAGTTTGTCTTCAGTACTCCCAGATTCTTCATGTTGCCAAAACACCAGAGCTAGTAGCTTTTTGACTTTGTAGAGATATAGTTTCCCCATTTCTAGAAGATACACAAGCAGTATTACCAGAAGATAAATTAGAAGGATATACAATGGAAATAAAATTTGTGTAAGGAGCGCATCTCAAAGGAGAAAATATCCAGGTCAGAACCTCTCAGTACCTTTGAGCACACATTTGCAAACAGATGGTACCACCTAACCCAGAGTTGTGAGAATCCAGTGATATCATTATTTCAGCCAGGTGCATCACCTATAGTCTCTCATTCGCATCCCTATAAATTATTCCTCATTTTGTAGATGAGGAACTTGAGAGTAAGAGAAATTGAATAGCTTGTTCTATGTCACTAAAAACTATCAGAAATTGGATTCAAGCTCTGTCTGACTCAATCACTAGCCGATATCCTAAACAGCATCCAGCTTGATGCCTGGCACACAGTTGATGCTCAGTATATGTTTATTCATTCAAGGGAAAAAAATCTAGCAGTAAAAAAGTGACCTGGAGAAAAGGATAGGTTTTATGGAATAGTTTATTTTTTCTTGTAACTCTAGAATGGTTGGATACTTTTTCTTACCAGTTCTTCCAGGACTGACAGGTTATCATCTGTCCCAGGTTGAGTGTAATTAAGACAGTAAATTTAATGAAATGAAGGTTTTCAAAATTACTGTCCTTAAATTAGTACAGTAAAGCCAGTAATTATACTATAATTATTGGAGGAAATGTTCATTTAGCCCTGAAATCCATGCTAATCTTCTTATCCAAAGAAGATTTTGAAATTTTATCAACACCTTTTATTTATGAGCAATATCAGTATTTATTAATTAGGTTTTAAAATGTTTAATTTGTGTCTGCTATATGTGAGGCATAGTTTGGCTCATTTAGCAACAAAATAATTCATGTTTTGGAGAAATTTGAATCATTGGGAGTATATTTATCTAGTTATAGTTCATGTTTTATAGGACTATTTAATAGCTATTTATTGCTCTTGCGGCAATTCTTAAATTCTCCGAGGCCGTCAGGATTACTGCCAACAAGAGTTATATCTTTGTTTCAGGGGCTGAAAATTCTGATGCTAAGAAGCCTCAGGCTTCATCTAAGGTGAGAAGTGGGTTTTGAAGATGCCTGATATGCTATTTGTTCATCTTTCTAACAACTGATGTGGAAAGGACTCTAAAATCATGTTCTCCGAATGCATAGACACATGGTAACATTTCAGTCTAAATGTGAGTTAAGTGGAACCTCAGAAATAATGTGGGGCCTACTAAGCAACTCCATTCCTTTGACTTGATGGGAAGTCCTAATTAGAGATTAGACATCCAGGAAGATTTGGGTCAAAACAGTCGAGGATGAGATACAGGAACATCCAGAGAGTGAGCCTCAAACCTGATGGCACATAAGAACCATTTGGGGCAGCTTTACAATAACCAATGCCAAGACCCTACCCCAGGCCAATTAAATGAGAATCTGGGGTTGAGGCCCAGTCATTGGTATTTTTTTTTTTTTTTTTGTGCGGAAGACTAGCCCGAAGCTAGCATCGCTTGCCAATCTTCCTCTTTTTGCTGAGGACGATTGGCCCTGGGCTAACATCTGTGCCCATCTTCTACTTTGTATGTGGGATGCCTGCCACAGCATGGCTTGATGAGACGTGCATAGGTCTGCACACGGGATCCAAATCTGTGAACCCTGGACCGCTAAAGCAGACTGCATGAACTTAACCACTATGCCACTGGGCGGGCCCCTAGTCATTGATACTTTTTGAAAAGCTACCAGGTGAAGGTTGACCAGATGGTGACATAGGAGGCTCTTGAACTCCCCTCCTCCCATGGACATGCTGAATGTGCAGCTACACAGAGAGCAGTTACCTCTGAAAGAAATCCAGAAACTAGCTTACACATCAGGTGAATGAGAAAATACCCACATTGAAACAGGTAGGAAAGGCTGAGACACATTCTTGCTATAAACCCCACCCATGGCACAGTGCCATATAATTGGGAAGAAACTCCCAGCACCCAGCTTTTCCCTGAGGAGGGAAGGGTTTGGACTACACATCTGGTGCCCCAAATTTTAAGATTCTCACCTGAGGGACAGGCCCACAAAACACCTAGTTCTGAAAGCCAATGAGACTTGTGTCCACAAGATCCACAAGACTATAGCAAAGAAAGGAGCAGTTGTTAACAGAGCCCTTGCTGTGCTATCCTCTCTGGGCTCAGTGTAGATGAAGCAGGCAAAATCACCCATCTCCCTACTGTTCTCTGCAAGGAGTCCGTCTGCATATGTTGAAAGCTGCTGCCTGAGAGTCAGGCTTTTACTTTAACACACATCTAAAGGCTAGCTGCATTCCCTGGAGACTGGAGAAACTGGTGACACTTCCCCTGCCATCTCCCTATAGCCCACTCAAAGTTGCCAGAATCACCATCAAAGGAACTTGTACAAACATCTGTGCCCCAGTTTTTGTGCTGTGCCCAAAGGATGGGCCCCCAGATCTCCTGGCTCTGATAGCTAACAGGGCTTGCATTCATGAGTCTCACAGGACAGTAGCAAACAAAGAAGTTGTTCTTAAAGGGCAGAGGTACACCCTCCTGCAGCTATGCATATGGTCCCAGAGCAGAAAAAGAAGGCAAAAATACCTGTCTCCTAGTTTCTCCCTGGAAGGGGCTTAAGTACCTACTTCCCAGTTGCTGCTTGAGGGTCTGCCTTCTAATAAACCTGCATCTAAGTGCTGACTGAGATCCCCCACTTTGGGACACTGACAGTTCCTGGTATACCCTCAGCTACTGGGAACCACTAAGAACAAGGCAGTCAGCTTGGACAATTGTGAAGATTTGAGAGACAACCAGGAGCTGGGGCCAGGCTGATAGAGGAGGTTCATCTCCTACACAAGACAACTCTGTCAAGACAAGGAGAGGTTTTTTGTTTTTGTTGTTGTTGTTTTTTTTCAGTCTAATGTGCAGAAATCAACATGGAGAATCAAGGAAAATTAAGAAAGAGAAGAATATGTTCCAAACAAAAGAACAAGATAAATCTCTAGAAAAAAATCTTAATGAAACAGAGATAAGTGATTTATCTGATAGAATTCAAAATAATGGTCATAAAGATGCTCACTGAGGTCGGAAGAGCGATGCATGAACAAAATGAGAATTTCAAGAGAGGGAAAATACAAAAAAGTGCCAAATAGAAATCATAGAGCAGAAGAATACAGTAATTGAACTGAAAAATTCAGTAGAGGGATTCAACAGCAGATTAAATCAAGCAGGAGAAAGGATCAGTGAACTTGAAGACAGGGCAATGGAGTTCATCCAGTAAGAGGAACAAATAGGAAAAAGAATGATAAAGAGTAAAGACAGCTTAAGGGACTATGAGACACCATTAAGAGGACCAATATATGAATTATAGGGGAAGAAGAAGAAGAAGGAGAAGGAGAAATGTGCAGAAAGCTTATTTAAAGAAATAATGACAAAACTTCTCTAGCTTGGAGAAAGAAACACGCATACAGATCCAGGAATCCCAGAGAGTTCCAAATAAGATGAATTCAAAGAGATCCATCCAAGACACATTATAATTAAAATGTCAAAAGTTAAAGATACAGAGAGAATCTTAAAAGCAACATGAGAAAAGCAACTTATTATGTAAAAGGGAACCCCCATAAGACTATCAGTGGATTTTTCAGCAGAAACTTTGTAGGCCAGAAGGCAATGGCATAATATATTCAAAGTGCTGAAAAAAAAAATCCTGCCAACCAAGAATACTCTACCTAGCAAAGCTGTCCTTCAGATAAGGAGTTTTCCAGACAAATAAAAGCTGAAGAAGTTTATCATCCTGGATCAGCCTTACAAGAAGTATTAAAGGGAGTTCTTTCAGCTGAAACAAAGGGATGCTAATTAGTAACAGAAAAATCTAAGAAAGTATAAAACTCACTGGTAAAAGTAAATACATAGTTCAATTCAAAATACTGTAAGGTTATAATGGTGGTGGGCAAATCACTTATTACTCTAGTATGAAGATTAAAAGATAAAAGTATTGGGGCCAGCCTGGTGGCATAGCAGTTAAGTGCGCACACTACACTTTGGCAAGCTGGGGTTCGCAGGTTCGGATCCCAGGCATGCACTGACACACCACTTGTTAAGCCATGCTGTGGCGGTGTCCCATATAAAGTAGAGGAAGATGGGCATGGATGTTAGCCCAGGGCCTATCTTCCTCAGCACAAAAGAGGAAGATTGGCATTGGATGTTAGCTCAGGGCTAATCTTCCTCACACATACACAAAAAGATAAAAGTACTAAAAATAATTGTAACTACAATAACTTGTTAATGGATACACAACATAAAATATGGAAATTGTGACATCATAAACATATAATGTGGGTGGGGGATGTAAAAATGCAGAGCTTTTTTATGCCTTCAAAGTAATGTTGTTATTGGTTTAAAATAGACTATTATAAGATGGTTTATACAAGTCTCGTGATAACCAAAAAGCAAAAACCTATAGTAGATACACAAAGAAATCAAAGAATAACACTACAGAAAATCATCAAGTCATAAAAGAAGAGAGCAAGAGAGGAACAAAAGAACAAAGCAATTACAAAACAACTAGAAAACAATTTACAAAATGAGAATAGCAAGTCCATTTCTATAAATTATGTTAACTGTAAATGGACTAAATTCTCAAATCAGAAGACATAAGGTGGCTCAATGGATAAAAAAATCAAGACCCAACTATATGCTGCCTACAAAAACCTCACTTCAGCTTTAAGGATACAAATACACTGAGAGTGAAGGGATGGGAAAAGATATTCCATGCAAATGGGAATCAAAAGAAAGGAGAGTAGCTAAATTTATGTCAGACAAAACAGATTTTAAGCCAAAGACTATAACAGGAGACAAAGAAGGTCATCATATATTGATAAGGGGTTCAAATAATCAGGAAAATATAACAGTAAATATTTATGCAGCTAACATAAAGCACCTAAATATATAAAGCAAATATTAACAGATCTCAAGGAAGGAATAGACAGCAATATAATAATAGTAAGGGAGTTTAATACCCCATTTTCATCAAAGGATAGATCTTCCAGACAGAAAATCGATAAGAAAATATTGGACTTAAACTAAATGTTAGCCAAATATACCTAATAGATATTTACATCCAACAACAACAGAATACACATTCTTTTCAAGTATATGGAACATTCTCCAGGATAGATCATAAGTTAGGCCACAAAAAAAAAACTCTTAATAAATTTGAAAAGATTGAATATCAAGCATCTTTTCTGATCACTAGAATTAATTACAAGAAGAACACTGGAAAATTCACAAATACGAAGAGACTAAACAGTATGCTTCTGAACAACCGATGGGTCAAAGAAGAAATGAAAAGATAAAAAAAAAAATATCTTGAGACAAATGAAAATGAGA
Source organism: Diceros bicornis minor (assembly GCF_020826845.1). Lineage (NCBI taxonomy): Eukaryota > Metazoa > Chordata > Mammalia > Perissodactyla > Rhinocerotidae > Diceros > Diceros bicornis. Next base: position 50,779,357 of record NC_080744.1, on the reverse strand, counting down.
ATGCAGCATATCAAAACTTATGAAATGAAGCAAAAGTAGTTCTAAGAGAGAAGTTTATAGTAATAAATGCTTACATGAAGAAAAAGAAAGATCTCAAATAAACAACCCAATTTTATACCTCAAGAAATAAAGACAAAGAAGAATAAACTAAGCCTAAATTTAGCAGAAGGAAGGAAATAAAGATCAGAGTGGGAAATAAATGAAATAGAGACTAAAAAGAAAATAGAAAAGACCAATGAAACCAAGGGCTGGTTTTTTGAAAAGACAAACAAAATAGACAAACATTTAGTTAGACTGACCAAGAAAAGAGAGGGGACTCAAATGAAGAACATTCTAAATGAAAGAGGTGACATTACAACTGATACTATACGAACAGAAAAGATCATAAGAGACTACTGTGAACAATTATCTACCAGCAAATTGGATAGCCTAGAAGAAATAGAGAAATTCTTGGAAATATACAACATACAAAGATTAAATCATGAAAAATAGAAAATATGCACAGACCAATTACTAGTAAGACAATTGAATCAGTAATCAAAAACCTCCCAACAAAGAAAAGTCCAGGACCAAATGGCTTCACTGGTGAATTATACTAAACATTTAATGAAGAATTAATACCAATCCTTCTCAAACTCTTCCAAAAACTAGAAGGGGAGGGAACACTTCCAAACTTGTTTTACAAGGCCACTATTACCCTGATTCCAAAGCCAGACAAAGGCGCTACAAGAAAAGAAAACTGCAAGCCAATATCCTTGATGAATATGGATGCAAAAGTTCTCAACAAAATATTAGCAAACCAAAAGGATCATACACCGCAATCAACTGGGATTTATTCCAGGGATGCAAGGATGGCTCGACATCCACAAATCAACCAAGGTGATACAATAAATTAACAAATGAAGGAGAAAAATCATATGGTCATCTCAATAGGTGCAGAAAAAGCATTTGACAAAATTCAACATCCATATATGCAAAAAACTCTCAACAAAGGGGATTTAGAGGGAATGTACCTCAACATAATAAAGGCCATATATGACAAGCCAATGACCTACATCATAGTCAATGGTGAAGAGTTGAAAACTTTTCCTCTAAGATCAGGAACAATACAAGGATGCCCACCCTTGCCACTTTTATTCAGAATAGTAGTAGAAGTTCTAGCCAGAGCAATTAGGTAAGAAAAAGAAATAAAAGGCATCCAAATTGGAAAGAAAGAAGTAAAACTGTCACTATTTGCAGATGACATGATATTATATATAGAAAACCCTAAAGACTACACCAAAAATTGTTAGAATTAAACAAACTCAGTAAAGTTGCAGGATGCAAAATCAATATAGAAAAATCAGCTGTATCTGTATACACTAACAATGAACTATCAGAAAGAGAAATTAAGAAAATAGTCCCGTTTACAATTGTATCAAAATGAATACAATATCTAGGTTTAAGTTAAATCAAGGAGGTGAAAGACCTGTACACTGAAAACTATAAGACATTGATGAAAGAAATTGAAAAAGACACAAATAAATGGAAAGATATTCTGTGCTTATGAATTAGGAGAATTAAGATTGTTAAAATGTCCATACTACCCAAAACAATCTACAGATCCAATGAAATCTCTACCAAAATTTCAATGGCATATTTCACAGAAATAGAATAAATAATCCTAAACTTTGTATGGAACCACAAAAGACCCTGAATAGCCAAGGCAATCTTGAGAAAGAAAAAAAAAGCTGTAGGCACCACATTTCTTGATTTCAAACTATATTGCAAAGCTATAGTAATCAAAACAGTATGGTATTGGCATAAAAAACAGACCCATAGATCAATGGAACAAATAGGGAGCCCAGAAATAAACCCATGCAAATATATGGTCAATTAATTTATGACAAAGAAGCCAAGAATATACAAAGGGGAAAGGACAGTCTCTTCAATAAATGGTGTAGAGAAAACTGGACGGCCACGTGCAAAATAATGAAAGTGGACTACCCCGTTATACCATACACAAAAATTTCTCAAAATGAATTGAAGACTTGAATATAAGACCTGGAAACATAAAATTCCTAGAAGAAAACATAGGAGGGTAAGCTTCTTGACTTTGGTCTTGGTGATGATTTTTTATATTTGACACCCAAAGCAAGGGCAACAAAAGCAAAAATAAACAAGTGGGGCTACATCAAACTAAAAAACTTCTGCACAGCAAAGGAAACCATCAATAAAATGAAAAGGCAACTTACTGAATGGGAGAAAATATTTGCACACTATATATCCAATAAGGGGTTAATATACAAAATATATAAAGAACTCATACAACTCAATGGAAAAAAATCTGATTAAAAATGAACAGAGAATCTGAATAGACAGTTCTCTAGAGAAGATATACTGATGGGTGACAGGTACACGAAAAGGTGGTCAACATCCCTACTCATCACAGAATTGCAAATCAAAACCACAGCAAGATGTCACTGTACACCTGTTAGGAAGTCTATTATCAAAAAGACAAGAATTAACAAGCATTGGAGAGGACGTGGGGAAAAGAGAACTCTTGTGCCCTGTTTGTGGAAATGTAAATTGGTACAGTCACTATGGAAAACAATATTGGGGTTCCTCAAAAAATTAAAAATAGAACTACCATGGGATCTAGCAATCTCACTCTGGATATATATCAAAAGGAAACAGAACGATTATGTTGAAGAGATATCTGTACTCTCATGTTCATTACAGCGTTATTTACAATAGCCAAGACATGGAAGCAATCTAAGTGTCTGTTGATGGATGAATGGATAAAGAAGTTGTGGAACATATATACAATGGAATATTATTCAGCCATAAAAAAGAAAGAAATCTTGCCATTTGCAACAACATAGATGAACCTGGAGGGCATTATGCTAAGTGAAATAAGCCAGACAAAGACAAATTCTACATGGTATCACTTATATATGGAATCTAAAAATTAAAAAAAAAGGTCAAACTCATAGAAATAGAGAGAAGAAAAGTGGTTGCTTTGGGCAGGAGGGTGGGGCAAATAGGGAGAGGTTGGTAAAAGCGTACAAACTTTCAGTTATAAGACGAATAAGTTCTGAGGATCTAATGTAACATGGTGACTATAGTTGATGACACTATTGTATAATTGAAATTTGCTAAAAGAATACAACTTAAATGTTCTCATAAAAAAAGGGTAAATATGTGAGGTGATGGATGTGTTAATTAACTCGATGGAGGGAATCCTTTCACATCTATATTTGTTCATCAAATCATCAGGTTATGCACTTTAAATATCTTACAATTTTGTCAATTATAACTCAGAAATCTGGAAAAAAACAGCTACCATGTGATTCTAATGTATTCCCAAGTTGAGGACTACCATTTATAATAGCTAGAATTTCTTAATTTAGGCAATTAATGTAAAGGTGTTTTCAAATAGTGGTTTTTCAAGAGGAATTATGCTAAACACTCTTAATTGGCTTCTTTATGTTATTAAGTGGCTCTCCAAAATAATGGGAACATTTTTAGCATGATGCCTATATAACTTCAGCAGCAGCAGTTACATAATTTTCCAAGTACCTAATGATTCTACTATGATAGCTAACTGGATGTTTCTTGAGTTTTAGAACAAGTTGGGTTACAAAGACAATCATTTCTATTTTTTACTGGAGTTTGATTAATATTCTTTCTGGACCAATGTGACCTTAGAATTAAGCGCTAAGCATGGCATGGTCCATTTGACAGGATCTACATATTTTATCTTCATTAATTCTCCCAATTATGAACAGCCTGGCTAGGACTCCTCCTTGCATCCTAAATGAAGCACTCACTATGTTCTTGCCCTTCCATTTGTGCTCTTGTCATAGTGTAGCTTATTACCAAAAATAAAACTCACCTACCTTTAAAGAGAGGTGAAGTGGATATGTGAGTGGAAGGAGATGTGGTTTTTATTCTAAGAAAAGTGTATCGTGCCATCTGTGGGCAGACATAGCTGAAGGATGGACTATTACTTGAAGCATTTTTTCATAACCTCAGGATAACCAGATTTGTATTTTCCCAATGACATTGGGGTCAAAGGTCCACTAATTAGATATACACAGAGTGTTAATACAGATGAACTATTCACTCTCATTTTGGAATGTTTCCACCACAAAACATAAATGTATAGTCAAAGAGGCATCTTCCAAATTTCTTAGTCTTAACATATAAAAATATTCAAAGTAACCACTTTCTGTCTATATTTTCTTCTTCCTGGGAAGGAAGCTATACAGTCATGAGAACAGTGAACAGGCATTATCTTCTAAACAAGCCCCAGACTACAGGGATTCAATAAATAATTCATCACTTCCCTGCCTCTACCAAAATCTCTTCACTCCAACTGCAGACTTGAAACTCTCAAGTAGTCAGGTCTTGGACTTTTAATCTGCTTCTTCTTAATACCCTTCCTTCTTCTCTGAAGTCAAAATATGTCTATAGCTTATTAATTACTTCTCAAACGTGCTCTTTTTGGATAAAGTAAGTTTCAAAACTAGCAATATGCAAAGTGTTTGAAATTTTAACTGCCGTCCTTTCACTTATCCATTCATCTATTCAATAAATATAGAGCAGCTACAATGTGCCAGGCCCTTTCTAGACACTGTGTAGGTAGTGTTGTGAACAGAGGAGATGGAATTCAATCCCTGCACTTCTGGAGTAGAGGGGAGAGAGTGTCCTGGGTCAAGGCTGACACCAGTCTCAGAAAATGATGCAAAGATGTGTCAAAAGTTTCAAAATAAAATGACACTAAAAAAACAATCTAACAAAAAACAAAACGTTGGAGTGACATCAGCATAATGGTGGAGTGAGTTGTTCCCTTTGTCTCTCCCTCCTAAGTTACAACTAGATGGATAGTCATTAACCTGTAGAGGATTCCCTGCACAGCACAACAGGACGTCTGAGAGATCCGTGCAGCTGTGCATCTGAAGGTGGGTAGACTGGATCCTCAGGAGAAGTGGAACTAGGTGAGTGCAACCCTCCCCCTCCCTGACAGTAGTGAGCCAGGTCATGAATCATCACACAGTGGCCTGCTTGACTGTAAGAGGAGGTGGGGGTAGCCTGGCCAGCGTGAACACATTTGGAGTTGTAGTCTGGCCCACAGGAGAGCCCATTGTGCTGCAATGGCCCTGCTGGTGGGAATGCTCTATAACAAGTGGTGGTGGCTCAGCCCCTGTGAAGGTGCCCACCCTTGAGTGCAGCACAGGGAAGAAGGTGTCCCTCACCCCTGTAAAGCACAGCAGCCCACAAATCCCACTGAGTGGCAGCTCACCCTTGTGTGGGTGCCCCTCCCACCTAGTGTGCAGCAGCTCAGCTGGTCTCCTGCTGAGCACAGGGGGCCCTCCTATGGTGCCCATCTTCCCAGCACAGAGGCCCTGCCCACGTGAGAGCAACCTGCAGAGTGGCTGTGGCCAGCCCCTGCAAATGCAGAGCAGCCTTACCTGCACAACTTCAGATGGGGTGGGATCAGAAAATATAGCTCCTGCTCCCACCCAGTGGTGGCAGGTGGAATTTGTGACCTGATACTACCACAAATGCACTGGCAAAGGATCAATTCATCAAACACCATGAAGAACTACACCAACATTTCAGAGCAGGAGAAAAATGACAAGTCTCCAGAAACCAATCCCGAACTCACAGAAATTTACAATCTAAATCACAGAGAATTCAAAATAGTTATCATAAAGAAACTTGATGAGTTACAAGAAAACTGATAAAGACAGTTCAATGAGCTCAGGAATAAAATTAATGACAGAAGGAATACTTCATCAAGGATATGGAAGCTCTAAAACACACACACACACACACACACACACACACACACAAAGCCAAGCAGAAATTCTAGATATGAAGAACACAATTAATGAGATAAAAAATAATCTAAAAACCATAAAAAATAGAGGTGACATTATGGAGGACAGAATTGGTGATTTAGAGGATAGAAATATAAAACTACTTCAGGTGGAGGAGGAGAGAGAACTAAGATTTTTAAAAAATGAAGAAATGATTTGAGAAATATCCAACTCAATTAGGAAAAGCAACATAAGGATTATAGGTATTCCAGAGGGAGAAGAGAAGGAGAAAGGAGCAGAGAACTTGTTCAAAGAAATAATAGCTGAAAACTTCCCAAACCTGGGGAAGTAACTGGACTTACAAGTACATGAAGCCACTGGAACTCCTAAGTACATCAATGCAAAAAGACCTTCTCCAAGGCATATAATATTAAAAATGACAAAAGTCTATGACAAAGAAAAAATATTAGGGGTAGAAATGCGGAAGAAAATAATCTCCAAAGGAATCCTTATCAGGCTTTCAATGGATTTCTCAGCAGAAACCTTACAGGCTAGGAGAGAATGGAATGATATATTCAAAATACTGAAAGACAAAAATTTTCAGCCAAGGATACTCTACCCAGCAAAACTATCCTTCAGATATGATGGAGAAATAAAAGTTTTCCCAGATAAACAGAAGCTGAGCGAGTTCATCACCACTATACCTCCCTTAGAAGAAATGATGAAGGAAGCCTTCCTACCTGACAAAAAAAAGGCAAAGATTTACAAAGCTTTGAGCAAGAAGATAAATAGACAGACAAAATCAGAAAATTGCAGCTGTCTATCAGAACAGGTTAGCAAACACTTAATTATAACATAAAAGATAAAGTTAAGGAAAGTATCAAAAATAATTAAAAATACTTCAATTTAGTTACAAACTCACAACACAAAAAAGAATAATTTGTGACAACAGTAACTCAGAAGGGGAAGAAGAGAGGGATGGAACCTACTTAGGCTAATGGAGATAAGAGGCTGTCAGAAAATGGACTATCTCATCTACGAGATCTCTTATACAATTCTCACAGTAATCACTAAACAAAAAATCAGAGCACAGCCACAATTCATAAGTAAAGAGAAAATCACCACAGAAAACCACCAAACTAAAATGGTGGTCAGAAATATGAGGGAAGAGAAACAATGGAAATATAGAGCAACCAGAAAACAAGAGATAAAATGGCAGTATTAAGCCCTCATATATCAATATTCACTCTAAATGTAAATGGGTTGAATTCTCCAATCAAAAGACACAGAGTAGTTGGATGGATTAAAAAACAAGACCCAACAACACACTGCCTTCATAAACACATTTTAGCTCTGGAGACAAACATAGGCTCAGAGTAAAGGGATGGAAAATGATACTTCAAGCAAATGGCAAGCAGAGGGAGGCAGGTGTTGCCATACTTATATCAGACAAAGCAGACTTCAAGTTAAAAGAGACAATGAGAGACAAAGAGGGGCAGTATGTAATGATAAAAGGGACACTCCACCAAGAGGACATAACACTTATAAATATATATGCACCCAATACAGGAGCAGCAAAGTATATAAGCAACTACTAATCGACCTAAAGGGAGAAATTGACAGTAGCACAATAATAGTAGGGGACCTCAATGCCCCAGTTTCATCAATGGATAGATCAGCCAGACAGAAAGTCAACAAGGAAACAGCGGCCTTAAATGAAACGCTAGATTAGATGGACTTAACAGACATGTATAGAACATTCCACCCCAAAACAGCAGAATATACATTCTTCTCAAGTGCATATGGAACATTCTCAAAGATAGACCATAGGTTGGGAAACAAGGCAAGCCCCAATACATTTAAGAACATTGAAATCATATCAAATATCGTTTCCAAACACAGTGCTATGAAACTAGAAATCAACTATAAGAAAAATCTGGGAAAATCACAAATATGTGGAGACTAAACAACATGCTACTGAACAACCATTGGATCAATGAAGAAATCAAAGGAGAAATCAAAAAATACCTGGAGACAAATGAAAATGAAAATACAGCATACCAACTTTTATGGAATGCAGCAAAAGTGGTTCTAAGAGGGAAATTTATAGCAATATAGGCCCACCTCAGCAAACAAGAAAAATCTCAAATAAATAATCTTAAACTACACCGTACAGAACTAGAAAAGGAAAAACAAAGCCCAAAGTCAGCAGAAGGAGGGAAATAATAAAAATTAGAGCAGAAATAAATGAAATAGAGGCTAAAAAAAAAGCAGAAAGGCTCAATGAAGCTAAGAGATGGTTCTTTGAGACGATAAACAAAATTGACAAACTCTTAGCCAGACTCGCCAAGAAAAAAAGAGAGAAGGCATAAATAAATAAAATTAGAAATGAAAAAGGAGAAATTGCAATGGATACCACAGAAATACAAAGGATTATAAGACAATACTATGAGAAACTATATGCCAACAAATTGGATAACCTAGAAGAAATGGATAAATTCTTAGACTCATACAACCTCTCAAAACTGAATCAAGAAGAAATGGAGAATCTGAACAGACCAATCACAAGTAAAGAGATTGAAAGAGTAATCAAAAACCTCCCCCAAAACAAAACTCCAGGAGCCGACGGCTTCTCTGGAGAATTTTACCAAACATTCAGAGAAGATTTAATACCTATCCTTCTCAAACTATTCCAAAAAATTGAAGTGGATGGACCACTTCCTAACTCATTCTATGAGGTCAACATTACCTTGATACCAAAACCAGACAAGGCCAACACAAAGGAGGAAAATTACAGGCCAATATCGATGATGAACATAGATGCAAAAATCCTCAACAAAATATTGGCAAACTGAATACAGCAATACATTAAAAGGATCATGCACCATGATCAAGTGGGATTTATACCAGGGATGCAGGGGTGGTTCAACATCTGCAAACCAATCAATGTGATACACCACATTAAAAAAATAAGGAATAAAAATCACATGATCATCTCAATAGATGCAGAGAAAGCATTTGACAAGATCCAACATCCATTTATGATAAAAACTCTCAATAAAATGGGTGTATAAGGAAAGTACCTCAACATAATAAAGGCCATATACGACAAACCACAGCCAACATCATACTTAACAGTGAAAAACTGAAAGCCATCCCTCTGAGAACAGGAACAAGACAAGAGTGCCCACTCTCGCCACTCCTATTCAACATAGTACTGGAGGTTTAGGCCAGAGCAATTAGGCAAGAAAAAGAAATAAAAGGTATCCAACTCGGAAAAGAAAGAAGCGAAATTCTTGCTGTTTGCAGATGACATGATTCTTTATATAGAAAAGCCTAAAGAATCCACTGGAAAACTATTGGAAATAATCAACAACTACAGCAAAATTGCAGGGTACAAAGTCAACTTATAAAAATCAGTTGCATTTCTATACACTAATAATGAACTAGGAGAAAGAGAAGTCAAGAATACAATCCCATTTACAATCTCAACAGAAAGAATAAAATTCTAGGAATAAATTTAACCAAAGAGGTGAAAGACCTATACATTGAAAACTATCAGACATTACTGAAAGAAATTGAAGAAGACATAAAGAAACAGAAAGATATTCCATGCTCATGGATTGGAAGAATAAACATAGTCAAAATGTCCATATTACCTAAAGCAATCTATGGATTCAATGCAATCCCAATCAGAATCCCAATGACATTCTTCATGGAAATAGAACAAAGAATCCTAAAATTTGTATGGAACAACAAAAGACCCCAAATAGCCAAAGCAATCCTGAGAAAAAAGAACAAAGCTAAAAGTGCCACAATCCCTGACTTCAAAATATACTACAAAGCTACAGTAACAAAAACAGCATGGTGCTGGCGCAAAAACAGACACACAGATCAGTGAAACAGAACTGAAAGTCCAGAAATAAAAACACAAATCTGTGGACAGCTAATCTTTGACAAAGGAGCGAAGAACATGCAACTGAGATAGGAAAGTCTCTTTGATAAGTGGTATTGGGGAAACTGGATAGCAAAAGAAAGAAAGTAAATTATTATCTTACACCATACACAAAAATTAACTCAAAATGGATTAAAGACTTGAATGTAAGACCTGAAACCATGAAACTCCTATAAGAAAATATAGGTAGCGCTGTCTTTGACATCAGTCTTAGCAGGATCTTTTTGAATATCATGTCTACTCAGGCAAGGGAAACAAAAGAAAAAATAAACAAATGGGAATACATCAGACTAAAAAGTCTCTGCAAGGCAAAGGAAACCATCAACAAAATGAAAAGACAACCCACCGACTAGGAGAAAATATTTGCAAATCATATATCCGACAAGGGGTTAATCACCAAAATATATCAAGAATGCATAGAACTCAACAACAAAAAACAAACAACCCTATCAAAAAATGGGCAGAGGACATGAACAGACATTTCTCCAAAGAAGATATACAGATGGCTAACAGGCACATGAAAAGATTTTCAACTTCACTAATTATTAGGGCAATGCAAATCAAAACTACAACGAGATATCACTTTATATGTGTCAGAATGGCTGTAATTAACAATTCAAGAAATAGCAAATATTGGAGAGGATGTGGAGAAAAGGGAACTCTCATGCTCTGCTGGTGGGGTTGCAAACTGGTGCAGCCACTGTGGAAAACAGTATGGAGATTTCTCAAAAAACTAAAAGTGGAAATACCATATGATTCAGCTATCCTACTATGGGGTATTTATCCAAAGAACATGAAATCAACAATTCAAAGTGATTTATGCACCCCTAAGTTCATTGCAGCATTATTCACAATAGCCAAGATGTGGAAGCAACCAAAATGCCCATCAACTGATGAATTGATAAAGAAGATGTGGTATATATACATAATGGAATACTGCTCAGCCATAAAAAAGACAAAACCGTCCCATTTGCAACAAGATGGGTGGACCTTGAGGGTATTATGTTAAGAAAAATAAGACAGATAGAGACAGCCAAACACCATATGATTTCACTCATATGTGGAAGATAAACAAACACATGGATAAAGAGAACAGATTAGTGGTTACCAGAGGGGAAGGGGATGGGTGAAAGGGGTAAAGGGGCATATATATATGGTGATGGATAAAAATTAGGCTATTAGTAGTGAGCATGATGCAGTCTATACAGAAGCTGGTATTACAATACTATACACCTGAAATTACAGAATGTTATAAAACAATATGACCTTCAATAAAATAATTGAAAAAACCCAAGAAACAAAAACAAATAAACCCTTGACCCAGAAATCTTAAGAAATATATTCTAAGGAAATAATTATGTGCCAAAATGCAAATATACAAAGATCTTCATTGTATTTTAGCCCAACATTGAAAACAAGGACTGGTTAAATAAATTGAGAACCAGTTGAATAAATTATAGTGCGCCATGTAATAGACTACTCTGAAGCCATTGAAAAGGATGTTGCTGGAAGGAAATGTTTCTAAATACACAGATGCTTACAACATATTGTTAAGTGAAAGTTGCTGGTTTCAAAATTGTGTGATATGATTCCTCTAAAACAGTGGTTTCTCAACTGGGGCCCATTTTGCCTCTCAGGGAACATTTGTCAATATGTAGAGACACTTTTGGCTGTCCCACTGGGGTGGTGCTACTAGCTTCTAGTGAGTAGGGGCCAAGGATCATGCTGAACATGCTACAATGCCTAGGACAGTCCCCCACAACAAAGAATTATTTGATCCAAAATGTCAGTAGTGCTGAAGTTGAGGAACCTTGCTCTCAGTTATATACAGCATTGAAAGGACAAATATCTTTTGGATAAATAGGGTCGTGGATCTTTTTTTTTTTTTTTTTGTGAGGATGATTAGCTCTGAGCTAACATCTATTGCCAATCCTCCTCTTTTTGCTGAGGAAGATTGGCCTTGAGTTAACATCTGTACCCATCTTCCTCTACTTTATGTGTGGGTTGCCTGCCACAAAATGGCTTGATAAGTGACGCGTAGGTCTGCGCCTGGGATCCGAACTCGCAAACCCCCGGCCACTGAAGTGGAGTGCATGAACTTAACCATTAAGCCACTGGGCCGGCCCCTCATGGATGTTTTTAGTGTCATTTTTCTTAGGGTGTTAATCAGGTTTTGTTTTAAATGAGGAAGTGTTGACTTTGTACTTAGAAACTCAAAAAGAGGGGCCGGCCTGGTGGCGCAAGTGGTTAAGTGCGCCGCTCTGCTGCTGGCGGCCCGTGTTTGCTAGTTCAGATCTTGGGCGCGCACCGACGCACTGCTCGTCAAGCCATGCTGTGGTGGTGTCCCATACGAAGTGGAGGAAGATGGGCACGGATGTTAGCCCAGGGCCAGTCTTCCTCAGCAAGAAAAGAGGAGGATTGGCAGATGTTAGCACAGGGCTGATCTTCCTCACACACACACACAAAAACAACCCACAAAAGAAACTACTAAATGTGGTGCTAAACTTTGGACCCATTATCTCAGCCTGGGAATGTTTTTTTTTTTGAAAAAGGTCAATCATTTTTGTCTTTTGCTACTGCTCTCTTGGCCTGTGCACACCTGAGTGCGTGTATCTGAGGTGTCTCTATTCTGATGGACCTGGATTCTCTCTGGTCCTGGTTTACTCCTCTAACATGGGTGACGTACGTGCTTGTTTAATAATGAGCTATATCCATCCAGGGAATCATCTGTTCCGTGTTTGAATAGCATGTTCTTAGACGTCCATGTGTTCTATTCTAAGGAAGTCAGAGGACCCTTCCATCCCTCAGCACGGTTCCTAGGAAGATCAGTGTGCACAGTGAATGCCTCAACTACTGAGCACTGTACTCTGGCAGGTCCAATGAGGCTCATCTCCAGAAAAGCTGGGGTGTAGTTAATTGTCTCATTTTTTTGGTTGAAATATTGTGGTTTACAAGAGTCTAAATAGGTTTGCTAATTTAGCCACTTCCTCTTTTCAAGCCCACCATGGAAATAAAGATTAGCCATAAAATACGTTTAATGAGCCCCCGAATTTTATCTGAAGGGAACCTGGGGCCAGTGGCATTATGCTGGTCTGTGGAAGGCTATAGTGGCGTCTGCAGAAACCTTCTCAAGTGACCGCCTAGGATTGCTATTACTTTACACGTGCATGTTTTATTAATCAGGCAATTAATCATCTCCATTATCTTTGATTAAAAGTTACATTACCTAAGCAGGACAAGCATCGCCAAGTGGGCAAGGCAGATCATGTTTTCTCTTTCACTGGACTCATCATTTTTCTAACTAAAGCCTGCAAGCTTGTGTTAGAAAAGCTTCTTGAAATTAATTTACTGTCATTCTTACAACATATTCATGCATTGGGGCCGGTGAATGTGTGTGCACTCCATTTGATTACGTCAGATATCCTCCCCTCCAAATAAAGGCTATGATTAATTCATTAATGGATGGTTTGTTTCCATGGGTAAGTACCAGTTTATGACGATTCCATCAACACTTGCACTACATTAATTTATTTCTCATTTAATCAGTGTTTAAATTGAACTGGGATCTGGCAGAACAAAACATGCGTTTTTACATAATTATAGTGGAGCAAGTGGAACTAGTCATAGGACTTTAGCATTGGAAACCTCACTGCAGAAGCACAGATGGGTTAGGAGATGTTGATAAAAAAATATATCCAGGCATAAATCCTGTTTAAGCACTCTGTATTAAACTCCCAGTGGCTGCATGACAATTAACTTTGCATTAATTACCTTAAATTTTCTTATGCTGTATATGGCTCTGAGTAGGAATCCTACAGACTGAGCAGACTGGAGGCACTTCTTGTCATGCTCCGTTAACTTAAGTCGGTAGCTTCTTCAGAAAGGCATTTCTTCCCAGACTTGTCCAGGTGGTAAGTTCAACATTTAGTAGCTGTCCCTCTGTGCTTCTCTAATATTTTCCAAGCCAGTGTTGTTGCAGTATGGGTTTGCCTTGAGGGAAGATGAGCTACTCTGGAAAATTGATTTTAGATTGAGGCTTGTCTAGAGACTCTCTAGATTAGGAATTGCACTTGCTGGTTTTGTGTCCTCAAAACTGCTAAGAGAGGCTGAACAAAGAATATTTTTCAGGCGAGGGACTTCCTGACACGTAGTCATTTGTTAACTGCCTAAGTTTTTGCCTTAGAATCTCCATCTCCATCACTTCTTCCTCCCTCTGCCCCTTCCCCCCTTCCTCAATAAGTTTCTTTTTCCATGCTGTCACTCCATTTCCCTCCTTCCTTTCCCAGTGAATCACTATTCTGAAGTGGATGTATCTTTCCAGGCATGTCTTTATAATTTCACTTCATTAGTGTATATCCACAAATAATATATTATTTTACATGTATTTAAACTTTTAAAAAGTGGTCTCATAAAGTATCCTATTATATATTTTTTTACTAAACATTTTTTTAGTAAGGTCCATGCTGTGCACGTATGTAGCTCTAGGTCATTCATTTAAATGACGTACAATATTCCATGATGGGAATGTACTACAATTTGTTACCCATTACCCTAGTGAGGGACATTTAAGCAAATGTTTAATATTTCTCTATTACAAACAGCCAATTAGTAAAGATCCTTTTATATATCATCCTTCTGGGATTTGAATTTGAGACCATTTGACTGTAAAGCCTGTGCTCTCCTCACTATATCGAATTGACTCTCAATTGATATACTTCTATTATAATGCAGTTTGATTTGGTAGAACACAGGAGCTCAACATTAAAACTTGGTAATACCAATTCATCTCTAGATGAGAATCACTTTACTAATTTTATCAGACATGAAGAGTGGATTTACTGTCTAAAGCTAAGATGTAGAATACAGTAGCCGCTAGGCACATGTGGGTACTGAGCACTCGAAATCTGGCTAGTCCAAAGTACCATGTACTATAAGTATAAAATACATACCAGATTTTGATGGAAAACAAAACATAAAATATCTCATTAACATTTCTTTTGGTATTGCAATGATAATATTTTGGAAATATTGGGTTAAATAAAACATATCATTAAAATCAATTTCATCCAGGGGTCTGGTCCATGGCCTAGTGATTAAAATCAGCGCGCTCCGCTTCAGCAGCCCAGGTTCAGTTCCCCGACGCGGACATACACCGCTGGTGGCAACTCACTTACAAAATAGAGGAGGATTGGTAACAGATGTTAGTTAGCTCAGGGCAACTCTTCCTCAGCAAAAAAAAAAAGTTAATTTCATCGATTTCTTTTTAGTTTGTTAATGTGGCCTCTAGAAAACTTAGTTACATACATGGTGATTGGACAGGGCTGGTAAGGAAGGGACTAATTAGGCTGAAGTGATGGAGTCTGTACCTCTGGGTGACAGGTGGGGGCAGCAGAGAGTTGCTAGAATCAAGATGCCGGGTAGGGTAGCTCCATGTAAAGGTGCTGTGCTGCCAAGCTGAGAGGCTCAGACAGGCAGAATGTCAGCAAAGGGGCTTAATGGGGCTGCAGTTAGTAAGGATCCAGGAATTAGATCCTGGGTCCTGTTTGAGAGGGATTGGAGTCCGGGCAATCCAGAGGAGAGAGGGCTGCTTAAAAAATGAAAGCTCTAGTACAGCTCAGCTTTGAAGTCACACAATTCTGTTTGAATCCTGACTCTGTGAACTCAGTCCAGTTATTTGACTTCTAAAAGTCTCAGTTTTCACATGTGTACATTGGAGATGATTGTACTTCTTTATGTCAGTTGATGCATATAAAGAGCTTATCACATATATTGAATGTTTGCTATTATTATCATATTTTAATGAGTCACCAAGAAAGCATAAGAAGTGGTCTCTTTCCTTTTGAAGTAGCAGACCCAGGCTGCAGGTCTTGCCACATGCAGGTTTGAAGTGACCCATATACAGCTCAACATAAACTTCTCTCAGCTGAGAAGTGATACATTGGAATTCTTACTGTCTTATCTCTTCCCAAGCAAGAACCTTAAATTGGTTTCTTATTCTGGCTCTGAGCTGGGGTAATGCATGCATTTGTTCATCACAGAAGTTCCCTAGTCCCGTGTTAAGCAAGCATTATGGATGCAGGGATGATTTTAATGTGGTTAAAATGCTTACAGTTAAGTGAAAAAGATACATGGGTTGTCACCTAGCTATGATACAATGTGATGGGAGCCAAAGTTGAGTTATGAGAAAGTTGCTAATTTCATGAAGAGGGTGGGGAGGGCTTCAGTGGTGGTGCTGAAAAGTAGAGGACATTGTTGAACTACTTGTCATTCTGTCCTCTAAATTCCCCAGTGTCCTGAGGTCCGATGTCCTTCATCTCTACCAATGATCTCCCTCACCTACCAGCAAAGTGCCACCCTGGAGCGCATCACCAATAGAAACTGCTCTGTTTTCTAAGATCTGAGCTCTGATTTTCCTTTCAGTACTGACCAACCTCTCCCACCCTCCTAACTCTATACAGAAAGCTTTTATTGAGCACTTTATATGTGCAAAGATGGATGTTTCTTCATAGACATGGGTTTTGACTTTCTTACATTTCTTCTTATTGCATTTATTGCCTCTAGTAGAGACCTCAGGAGACTTCTCTTTGCTCTCTGAGACAGTAGACACAGCTCTGCCCAGAACTCTTCCTTAGATCATTTTCCCTTTCCATAGAATTCCAGATGTTGCTCTCTGGGATTGTTTTCTTTGTGAAATATTTTCCATTTAAATATGTAATTCAAAACTAATGATCTAGCATCTGCTTATACTAGGAGTATTTGATTCTGAGGGATTATTTTGGATTTCAGTTAGATTATTGATGGAACATTGGGCGTTCTGAAGAAGGCTTTCCAATATGGCTTCAGTTTATAAACCATTAAGTTGATACTGTTCTTTAATGTGGTGGTCTTTAAAGTGGGATGTGATGATTCTGGGGCTTTGCAAGACAATTCAAAGGGGTTCAGAAAGAAAGCATTAAAGCTTTTATTTATATTTACCTTTTAATCACCCTTTTGTAATGTATACATTTTTTGTGTATGCTTTGTAATTACAAAATGTGAGTACAGCAATACAAGTATGTAATAAACACACACATATATATATTTCTGAGAGTGAGCAAAACTTTTTAGTGATGGAGTACAATCAAAGAAGTCTGTAGACAACTGCGTTAATGTATTATTCAGAATTTTTATGGTTTCTATTAATAGAAATCCAACTCATGCTAGCTTATGGAGAGAGGGCACTTATAGGTGCTCTGAACTGAAGACCAGGTATGCAGTTAGCCTCAGGTATGTGGGGACCCTGTGCGCAATGATGTTGGGGTGCCCTCACTCTGTCTCTCAACTCTTTGTTTTGGGCAAGATGGCAAATGAAGGCCTGAACTCACACTCTTCCAGGTAACAGCCAGGGGTAAGAGACTCTTCTGAGGTAGCAGAAAAGTCCCAGGGGAGTCTGATTGGTCTGATTGGGGCCCATGCCAATATCTGAACCAATCACTGAGGTCAGTGGGAATGGAATATTCTGGTCACCTGGATTAGATCAAGTTCTTGGGGAAAGGTGGTGATGAGGATTAACTCCATGGGTACGATGTAGCAAAGATTTCCCCCAGGAAAGAGAAAGGGGACAGAGGGAAGTGGGCAGAGAGGACATGAAGCAGCCTAGATGAGAGTCCCTGTCCCAGGGACTGATTACCCTGGGACAGGTCAGGATGAAGTATACCATCCAAAGATGTTAAGGTCTGTAATCCAATGAGTAACTTTTCCTAAAATTGTAAGTGGGTATGAGAAACTGAAGTAAGCTGTTTGGCTCATTCTTAGGCCGAGGACAGTTTTATGTTAAATGTGCATAAAGGTGATACCAGCAAGTGTAGGTGAACACGGTTTCTGATACCCACAAATTACCAAAAGGCCGAGTTATAATTTTTCTCTCTTTAGAACTGCCAGTGCATTTTCTCTGAGTGTATCTTATGGTGTTCATTAAATTTAGGCTTTGGGGTCAGAGTGGCCTTGCTTTTCATCTTGACTCTGCCTCACACTAGCTATGTATATGCTGACCAGTTTACCAGAATCTCTGAATCTCACTGATGTCATCTGTAGCTCCCTGGCAGGGTTGTTGCAATGCCGAAATGAGAAAACCAAGCATAGTTCCTAATACTTAATAAATAGGAGCTATTATATTGATGCTGCTGATGCTGTTGTTTTCCTCTTCAACTGTATAGTTAAGGATATAGGGCTGATTTATCTTTGGAAACCCCACTGAGTCCCCGTAGAGCCCGGCATGTAGTAGATGTTCAATAAGTACTTGTGGAATGATGGAGGAGGGAATGAATGTAGCTTATTTTGTTTCAAATCATTCCCCAGGGGCTCTATTATGAAATGCTGCTCAGACTTTCAGCTCTACCGAAGGACGCATTCTTCTTTGATCAAGGTTATTTCATAGTGCTTTCCCTCTAGCCTTCTGAGATGTGGACCAACATTATTGCAGGGAAATTTTTCAGCACACTGGGATTTCAGCACTGGCTTTGTGCTGAAGTGTAGAATTTTTCATGGTTTATTCTATGACTCTGTAAAATATTTTGATGTGTTTTTCCAAACTGACCACAAAAGACCCGAATGGGCTGTTCTCACTGACCTCTCCCTGAAGACCCTTCCCCACTGTGGAAGGGATGAGAATGCTGACATGGTCTGGGATTGTCTGGCCTGCTTGAAAGAGTAATTTGGGGATGAGGATTATGGGTTTTCTTGGGCCAACTGTGGACTACTCCTGTGACCCTCGGTATGGAGGAAGTTGCTGTGGAAAACAGTTATTTAAAAAGACAAGCTGTTCTTTTGGAAAGTCGTGGTCAAGAATAAAGTGGTATACATTTGTCCCTGTGCTGCTGAGGGACTTATTTTTGATAGCCCTTATTTTGCCCAAGAATCTGGTATACCAGAGCTTTTGCCCACAGGAAACAAAGTGGTAACCTTCCCAAAATGCTGTCAGAACTGCCAGCCTCAGAGGGGTATTATGGTGTCACCAGGGCTCTCATCTCAAACTCCCAACTGCCTGCTTATTGAAGATAGAGCAATGATACTGGAAGGGCTGGATGACTGCCAAAGAACACTCCTGTCACCTTGGTTTTGAGAGTAAAACAGACAAATGAAGTTGGTGATTTCAGGGCTAATTACTGACTCCAACCAAAGTCACTTCTGGCTTTTTGTTTAAAGATCAGAAAGGTTCTACTGGGGACAGTGAAGGTCCCTGACACAGTCCTTGTAGATGCAGTCCCTGGGTCCAGGCAGTGAGCAAGATGGAAAAGACTGAATAAATGAAAAAGTGAAGCTGATGTAACAGTATTCAAAAGTACAATTCAGGATTGACATCACCAAAATGCTGGTGTGGGAGACCCCAGACTCCTTCTCCCAAAGGTCAATGATTAGACAGCTATCTGTGAACAAAAACAGCTCTGGGAAATTTTGGAATCCACTTAAGAAACTTTAGCAACACAGTGGGACAAAAAAAAAACCTGAGAATAACTGCACTAATAGGGAAAGAAGACAGCTTCATTTTGCCCACACCATCCCACCTCCCAAGCCACCATTGCTCATTGTTGAGTCAATTCCTAGCTAGAAAGAGTTCTCCTTGCCAGGAAAGGAAGAGCGAGGTGAGTGACCCTCTTCCCCAGCCTTTTGGGGAGCTGCGTGAAACCCATGTCGGTTTCACCCCAATCAGACAAGCAAAGCTGAGCCGTATAGAGACAGCTAGGAAAAAGGAAGAAAATCCAGGTCTGCCAGTAGCAGCCGCACAGAAGGAGCAGATCATGGTTCCCAGAGACCTGCTCCCTAGACAAACCTGGCAGCTTTCACCACTAAAAAATCCAGCAACCAGCACAGCCGCCACGGACGCCTGCAGATTTCACTGGCCTTCACCCCACAGGTATTCACATTTACTGATGCCAGCCGCTTGAGTCCATCTCGTCTCCCAAGCCCTCCCCTCACCCCTGCCCAGAAACTGCACTAGCAGCCAGCCCAGGCCTCTGCAGCTGTGGAGTGCAAGACACCAGCCTAGACTCCCAGGGCTGACCACTACTGCTGTACACACACTCAGGGCTAGCCCCTTCAGCTGTGCATTTGCACACCACTGGCCTGACACCCATCACTGGCCTCCACTGTGGTGCGCATGCCAGGGAGACTGTGAAGCCATGGCAGAGCACACCAACAGCCAGGGCCCCCACAGCTGCTTGCGGGCCCGGATAAGTCCCTGTCTTCTGTCACTGGCTTGCACCACTGCAGCTAGCCCCTCCAACTGTACACCTGCATTCCCCTGGGTCAACCACCATAACTGGCCTCCAATGTCACACACCTGTGGCGAGACCCAGGAGCCAAAGTAGTGCATATTGACAGTCAGGGCACCTGCAGCTGCCAGTGTACCCCCCAGTTGGCCCCAGCCCTTGCTGCCTGTCCTGAGCCCTATACCACTACGTGTAGGTCTGCAACTGGTCCTGTCACTACACAGGAACCTGCAGCTAGCCCCTGCAGCTGAGTGTGTGCAAACTACCAGCTCTGGCCACCACTGCTTCCTAACCTGGTCCCTAGTTTCTGGACCTGAAGATGCCATTGAGGTCTGCAATAGCTTTTGCAGCCACTGTGAAGCCCTGCAGTGGTTGCCAAACCATGCAGTTATTGATGCTGTGGACCCCAGCAGCCTGAGCTAAAGAGATATCATGCTCCCTTGGACCCATTGCTGCCACATGTCCTCATATTTGGTACCCTGCACCATTAGACCTAGGGTCACAGCATGTTCCAGCATGCCACTACCTGTGGGTGAAAGTCTCCCCTTACCAAAGCTAGTCCATAAAATCTAGAAGAGGTGACTCCTTCTTCAAATGCACAGATACCTTTGCAAGGCTACAGGAATTATGAAAATCAGGGAAACACAACTCCATCAAAGGAACACAGTAAGCCTCCAGTAACTGGCCCCCAAAAAATGGAGATCCAGGAATCTCTCAACAAAGAATTTAAAATAATTGTTCTAAAGATGCTCAGAGAGCTACAAGAGAACACAGATAGACAATGTAATGATATCAGGAAAACAATACAAGAACACAATGAGAAGTTCAGCAAAGAGATAGAAAAGCTAAAAAAGAACCAAACAAATTTTGGAGCTGAAGAATGTAAAAACCCAATTGAAAATTCAGTAGAAAGCTTCGACAGCAGATTTGACCAAGCAGGAAAGAATGAGCGAGCTTGAAAGCAGATCAATTGAAAATCAACAAAATGAAAAGGCAACCTACAAAATGGGAGAAAATTTTTGCAAACCACGTATAGGATAAGGGGCTAATGTCCAAAATCTATAAATAATTCATAGAACTCAATAACAAAAAACAAACAATTAAAATGGCAAGGAACTAAACAGACTTTTTCCAGAGAAGATATCTAAATTGCCAACAAGTATATGAAAAGGTGATCAGCATCACTAATCATCAGAGAAGTGCAAATCACAACTGCAATGTGAAGTGCAAATCACAACTGCAAAGAAGAAGACTTTAATGAAATGGATATGTGATTTACCTGATACAGAGTCCAAAATAATGGTGATAAAGATGCTTACTGAGGTCAGGAGATGCATGAACAAAGTGAGAAATTCAACAGAGAAAATCCAAAAAATACCAAACAGAATCACAGAGCTAAACAATACAATAACTGAACTGAAAAATATAATAAAGGGGTTCAGTAGTAGATTAGATGAAGCAAAAGAAAGGATCAGTGAACTTGAAGACAAGGCAGAGGAATTCATCAATCAAAGCAGCAAAAAGAAAAAAGAATGGCTGGATTTCATCGTTTCTTATCACTGAGTAGTATTCCATTGTGTATATATACCACGTCTTCTTTATCCATTCATCCCTTGATGGGCACTTACGGTGCTTCCAAGTCTTGGCTATTGTGAATAACGATGAAATCCAGCCATTTGTGACAACATGGATGGACATTGAGGGTATTATGCAAAGTGAAATAAGTCAGAGGGAGAAGGTCAAATACCGTATGATTTTCTTCATTAAGTAGTAGATAACAACAACAATAAACAAACACATAGAGACAGAGATTGGATTGGTGGTTACCAGAGGGGAAGGGGGGAGGGAGGAGGGTGAAAGGGATAATTCGGCACATGTGTGTGGTGATGGGTTGTAATTAGTATTTGGGTGGTGAGCATGATGTAATCTATGCAGAAATAGAAGTATAATGATGTACACCTGAAATTTATATAATGTTATAAACCAATGTTACTGCAATAAACAAAAAATTAAAAAAAAAAAAAAGAAATGGATACTGAACACACAGACACACACACACAAAAAAAGAAAAAAGAATGAAAAAGAGTGGAGATAGCTTAAGGGACTCTAGGAACAACATCAATTGGACCAATATTCACGTTATAGGGGTTCCAGAAAGAGAAGGGAGAGAAGCGGGCAGAAAACTTGTTTGAAGAAATAATGGCTGATAACTTCCCTAACCTGGACTAGGGGTTCCAGAAAGAGAAGGGAGAGAAGCGGGCAGAAAACTTGTTTGAAGAAATAATGGCTGATAACTTCCCTAACCTGGACAAAGAAACAGACATCCAGATCCAGCAAGACCAGAAAGTCCCAAATAAGATGAATGCAAAGGGACCGACACCAAGACACATAATTAAAATGTCAAAAGTTAAAGACAAGGAGAGACTCTTAAAAGCAGCAAGAGAAAAACAACATGTTATATACAAGGAAACCCCCATAAGACTATCAGCAGATTTTGTAGCATGAACTTTGCAGGCCAGAAGGAAGTGGCATGATATATTTAAAGTGCTGAAAAAAACTTCCAACCAAGAACACTCTCCCCAGAAAATTTATCCTTCAGAATTGAAGGAGAGATAAAGAGTTTTCCAGACAAGTGAAAGCTAAAGATCACTACACTGGCAATACAAGAAATGTTAAAGGAACTCTTTACACTGAAATAAAAGGATGTTAATTAGTAACAGGAAACATAAGAAAGTACAAATCTCACTAGTTAAGGTAAATATGTAGTAAAATTCAGAATAATCTAATATTGTAGAGGTGGTGAGTTAATCACTTATAAAGTTAGTATGGAAGTTAAAAGAAAAAAGTAGTAAAATAATTACAGTAATTTGTTAATGGATACACAAGATAAAAAGATGTAAATTGTGGTACTAAATCAATATGTGTGTGGAGAAGTAAAAATGTAGAGCTTTATAATGTGTTTGAACTTAAGTTGTTACCAGCTT
This sequence comes from Diceros bicornis minor, assembly GCF_020826845.1. Classification (NCBI taxonomy): domain Eukaryota; kingdom Metazoa; phylum Chordata; class Mammalia; order Perissodactyla; family Rhinocerotidae; genus Diceros; species Diceros bicornis. The sequence continues at coordinate 50,756,364 of NC_080744.1, read as the reverse complement.
AAAATAGACTGTTATAAATGTTATTTTATGTAAGTTTCATGGTAATCACAAAGTGAAAACCTATAGTAAACACACAAAAGATACAGAGAAAGGAATCTAAGCACACCACTACAGAAAAGCATCAAATCACAAAGGAAGAGAGCAAGAGAAGAAGAAAGGAACAAAGAATTTACAAAGCAGCCAGAAAACAATTAACAAAATGGCAATAAGTCTGTACCTATCAGTAATTAATTTTAAATGGACTAAATTCTCCAATTGAAAAATGGAGTGGCTGAATGGATTAAAAAAACAAGACCCATCTGTATGCTGCTTACAACGAATTCACTTCGGATGTAAAGACACATGCAGACTGAAAGAGAAGGAGTGGAAAAACATATTCTGAGAAAATGGAAACCAAAAGAGAGCTAGAGGAGCTATACTTATTTCAGACAAAATAGACTTTAAAACAAAAACCATCATAAGAGAAAAAAAGGTCATTATATAATGATAAAGGAGTCGATCCTATAAGAGGATATAATTTTTGTAAATATTTATGCACTGAACATAAGAGTACCTAAGTAGATAAAGCAAATATTAATGGACCTAATGGGAAAAATAGACAGCAATATAATAATAATAAGGGACTTTAATACCCCACTCACATTAATGGATAGATCATCCAGACAGAAAATCAATAAGAAAATATTGGTCTTAAATGACATGTTAGACCAGATGGACTTAACAGATATATGCAGAACATTCCTCTAAAAGAAACAGAATACACGTTCTTCTCAAGTGCACATGGACCATTCTCCAGGATAGATCGTATGTTAGGCTACAAAACAACTCTTTAAGATTTAAGAGGATTGAAATAACATCAAGCATCTTTTCTAATCACAATGGTATGAAACTGGAAATCAATTACAGGAAAACCAGAAAACTCACAAATGTGGAAATTAAATAACATGTTCATGAACAATGAATGGGGCAAAGAAGAAATCAAAAGAGTAATCAAAAATACATTGAGACAAATCAAAATGAGACACAACATACCAAAACTTAAGGGATACAGTAAAAACAGTTCTAAGAGGGAAGTTTATACAGTAGTTCCCCTTTTTTTCTGGGGGATACATTCTAAGACCCTCAGTGGATACCTGAAACTGCGGATAGTACCAAACCCTATATCCACTATGTTTTTTTCCTAACTAACAGGCTAACAGGTGGGTAGTGTATACAGTGTGGATATACTGGACAAAGGGATGATTTATATACTGGGTGGGATGGAGCAGGATGGCATGCAATTTCATCATGCTACTCAGAATGATGTGCAATTTAAAATATAAATTTTTTATTTCTGGAATTTTCAACTTATATTAGGATGGTGGTTGACTGTAGGTAACTGAATCTGTGGAAAGCAAAACCATGGATAAAGGGAGACTATGGTAGTGATAAATGCCTACATTAACAAAAAGAAAAATCTCAAACAACCCAACCTTACACCTCAAAGGACTAGACAAAGAACAAATGAAACCCAAAGTCAGTAGAAGGAAGGAAATAACCAAGATCAGAGTGGAAATAAACGAAATAGAGACCAAAAAGACAATAGAAAAGATGAATGAAACTAATAGCTGGGTTTTTGAAAAGCTAAATGAAATTGACGGACCTTTAGTGGCTTCACCAAGAAAAGCAGAGACAGAACTCAAAATCAGAAATGAAGAGGAGACATTACAACTAATATCACAGCAATACATCATATAAAATCATGAGAGACTATTATGAACAATATATGCAAACAAATTGGGCCACCTAGAAGAAATGGATAAATTCTCAGAATCATAAAACCTATCAAGACTGAATCATGAAGAAATAGACAATCTGAACAGACTGATTACTATTAAGGAGATTGAATCAGTAATCAAAAGCCTCCCAACGAACAAAAGCCCAGGAGGAGATGGCTTCATTGGTGAATTCTACCAAACATTTAAAGAATTAATACCAATCCTTCTCAAATTCTCCCAAAAAATAGAAGAGAAGGAAACATATCCAAACTCGTTTTACAAGGCCACCATTACTCTGATACCAAAACCAGACACGGTTACCACAAGAAAAGAAAATTATAGGCCAATATCCTCGAATGTAGACATTCCTTAATATCCGTTGTATGTAGGTTCAAAAATTCTCAGTTCACTATTAGCAAACTGAATTAAACAGCACATTAAAAGGATCATACACTGTGATCAACTGGGATTTATTTCAGGGATGCAAGGATGGTTCAACATCCACAAATCAATCAAGGTGATATACCACATTAACAAAATAAAAGGTAAAAATAATATGATTATCTCAATAGGTGGAGAACAAGCATTTGACAAAATTCAACATCCATTTATGATGAAAACTCTCAAAGTGGATTTAGAGAAAACATACCTCAACATAATCAAGGCCATATAGACAAGCCCACAGCTAACATCATACTCAGTGATGAAAAGTTGAAAGCTTTTCTCTAAGGTCAGGAACAAGACAAGGATGCCTAGTCACACCACTTTTGTTTAACATAGTATTGGAAGATCTAGCAAGAACAATTAGGCAAGAAAAAGAAGTAAAAGACATCCAAATTGGAAAGGAAGAAATAAAACCGCTGCTATTTGCAGATGACATATTATATATAGAAAATCCTGAACACCATGGCAAAAATTCAGTAAAGTTGCAAGATAAAAAAATCTATATACAAAATTCTGTTGCATTTTTATACACTAGTAATGAACTATCAGAAAGAGAAATTAATGAAACACTCCCATTTACACGTGCATCAAAAAGAATAAAATACCTAGGAATAAATTTAACCAAGGAGGTGAAAGACTTGTATAGTGAAAATTGTAGGACAGTGATGAAAGAAATTGAAGAAGACACAAATAAATGGAAAGATATTCCATGCTCATGGATTGGAAGAATAGTGTTAAACATGTCCATATGATCCAAAATAATCTACAGATCCATTGTAGTTCCTATTAAAATTCCAAAGTCATTTTTCACATAAATAGAATAATCCTAAAATTTGTATGGAACCACAAAAGACCCCAAACAGCCAAAGAAATCTTGAGAAAGAAGAACAAAGCTCGAGGCATCATGTTTCCTGATTTCAAACACTATTACAAAGCTATAGTAGTCAAAACAGGATGGTACTGGCATAAAAAACAGACAGAAAGTTGAAGGGAACAGATAGAGAGACCAGAACTAAACCCACACATATATGGTTAATTAATTTTTGATAAAAGATCCAAGAATACTCAGCGGGGAAAGGATCATCTCTTCAATAAATGGTGTTGGGAAAATTGGACAGCCACATGCAAAAGAATGAAAGTGGACTACTATCTTACACCACACACAAAAATTAACTCAAAATGAATTAAAGACTTGAATGTAAGACCTGAAACCATAAAAATCCTAGAAGAAAACATAGGGGGTAAGCTTCTTGACATAGTCTTGGGGATGATTTTTTGAATTAGACACCAAAAACAAAGGAAACAAAAGCAAAAATAAACAAGAGGGACTATAACAAACTGAAAAGCTTTTGCACAGGAAAGGAAACCAGCAACAAAATGGAAAGCAACCTATGGAAAGGGAGAAAATATTTGAAGACCATATATCTGATAGGGAGTTAATATCCAAACTATATAGATGGCCGACAGTACACGAAAAAGTGTTCAACACCACTAATTATCAGGGAAATGTAAATTTAAACCACAATGAGATATCATTTCGTACCCGTTAAAATGACCAGCACCAAAAAGACAAGAGATAACAAGTGTTGATGAGAATGTGGAGCAAAGGGAACACGTGTACTGTAGGTGGGAATGTAAACTGGTGCAGCCACTATGGAAAACAACATGGAGATTCCTCAAGAAATTAAAAATAGAACTACCATATGATCCAGCAATCCCACTTCTGGGTGTATATCCAAAGGAAATGAGAACAGTATATTGAAGAGAGATATACACTACTATGTCACTGCAGCATTATTGACAATAGCCAAGATATGGAACAATCTAGGTGTCCCTCAATGGATGAATGGATGAAGAAGACATGGTACATGTATATGACGGAATATATTTCAGCCATTAGAAAGAAGGAAATCCTGCCACTCACAGCAACACAGATGGAACTTGAGGGCATTATGCTAAATGAAATGTCAGATAGAGAAAGATAAATATTGTATGATATCACTTTTACATGGAATCCAAAAAAGCCAGACTCACAGACACAGAGTAGAACAGTAGTTACCTGGGGTTGGGGCTGGGGGAAATGGGGAGATGTGGGCCAAATGGTGCAAACTTCCAGTTATAAGATGAATAAGTTCTGGGGATCTAATTTATAGCATGTTGATTATAGTTAATGATACTGTATTGTATACTGAAAGTTGCTAAGAGAATAGACTTAAATGTTCTCACTACACACACAAAAAAGGTGATTATGTGATGTGATGTGATGGAGGTGTTAGATAACACCATGGTGGTAATCATTTTGCTATACATAAGTGTATGAAATCAACATGTTGTTCACCTTAAACTTATACAATGTTATATGTCAATTATATCTCAATAAACTTGGAAACCTCCCTGTTCCGAACCCCAAAAAAGAACAAAAGTACAATTCAAATCATGTTTTGTCCAGTCTGGGAGAAGAAAGATTCTACTGGAAAGATTAGACATTCCTTAGATCTGAACTGCAGGATAGAAATTGTTTTTGAATATCGCAATGTATATTTGCCCCACTGCTGGGGAGGAGAAAAGTAAATAATAGGGCTTGTGTGTGTGTGCTGGTGGAAAATAGGCTCTAGACCCAGGCTGAGGAATGGTAGGCAGAGGAGGGCATGAGTAGGGCTACTGCTGGAAGTGCAGTGGAAAGGCAGTGCATCGCTCCAGGTGGCCTCACTGTGGGTATTCACATTTGGTTTGATGTGAAAGAATACAAGCAGATGTATGAGCTTACTGAGGGTACTGATAACAAGGTGATGAGTCTGCCAGTTGGGGTGATCTTGTCTCCAAAGCAGTGATGAAAGATGGAACAGGAAATATTTTCGCCAATGAGAGAAGCTAGGGAGGTTAGGATAGATTCTGGGCAAAGTCTCTAAATGGAAATACAAAAGCAATGGCTTTACTCTTTCTCCTGCTCTCTTTCTTCCCATCTCTCTTTTAGCCCTGTCAGTGGAAGGCAGTGGGCTTACATACATGTGCTGCATTACTCAGCTGTTCATCTGAATGGAAAAATGGTGTGAAAGAAAATAGTGAAATGAACTTATTATAAGGATGATTTGGGATATTTTCCATCAATGAAGCATCAAGAAACTATTTCAGATTATACAACTAGGAACAGGGCAAGTATGACTTAGGTTACGAAAATCTTTGGAACTAAGTAACTGTCTCCCTATTACCATGAGATTTCACTCACTAGTGATAGTAATCTGGTATTTGTACAGAGATCTAAACTTTTCAAAGCACTTTCATACACTTCTCTCATTTGAGATGTGCAACAACCCTGTAAGGTTTGTAGAGCACATATTTTGTGTGTGTGTGTGTGTGTGTGTGTGACGAAGATTAGCCCTGAGCTAACATCTGTTGCCAATACTCCTCTTCTTGCTGAGAAAGATTCGCCCTAGGCCAACACCTGTGCCCATCTTCCTCTGCTTTATACGGGATGCCACCACAGCACAGCTTGACAAGTAGTGCATGGGTCCGCGCCCGGGATCTGAACCTGCAAATCCTGCGCCTCTGAAGTGGAGCACATGAACGTAACCGCTATGCCACTGGGATGGCCCCAATGTAGAGCACATATTTTTATTCCCCTATGACAGATATTGAAACTGAGACTCATAAAAGCCCAACAGATTTGCTCAAGGTCACATATCCAGTTAAAGGCAGAGCGAAGCCTGGAACCCAACTCTCAGTACTGTTAGCTATGTTTTCTCTCCTGTTTTAGCATGACCAGCAGATGACATCTTCTGCTTTAACCTGGACCAGTTTTTAGATGACCCTGGACTCTCAGAAAAGCTGCTGGAGCTTCCTCAGTGTGCGATTCCAGCATATCGTGGTGTTCAGAGGAGCAGCTAGAGGCTACCAACAGGAGGAGGGTGCTCACGGCTTCTTTCCAAGAGGAAGAACAAGATGGTTTAAACAGACTTTCAAGGTGAACATTTCCTCTTCAAAATCATTGTTTTGTAAAAATAGAGACCATTTGGTAGCAGCTGAGGACAGAGATAATTACCATGGCTTGAATCAATTGAGCTCTTGGCAGATAGCTTTATTTCTCCAAAATTATGCTTGGAGAGTTTTAAATGACCAACGTTTCTCAAAATGTCAGTAAGTAGAAAATGAACAAATCAAATTCCAATTAATTTTATGGATCTAATACTGCAATAATTTTTTGTTTGTCAAATAAAAATACGTTTACTCAGACTGTAAGTATAGAAGAGAATGGGCAAAGGCAGCTATATTATCAGAGTTAATGTTTTACTGTTCCTTCATGGATATTTATTTTCTGCATCAAAAGATATTCACTGCGTGCTATTTCTTGTGAATAACATCCATGAGTAGAGTAAGTATTCCCAATTTTTGGAGGGCTCTTCTTTTGTTTTCCATTTGTAAGGCTACAATAGAGTTGAGAATTTCTTTCTTCAGTCACGGGGCATTTGCCATAGAGGAAATCAATGTCTCACACCCACCAAGGGGCATTTGTTTGTAGTTACCAGTGTCATGGGCCTTGGGGAGCTGTTTAAGATGAAACATTATTCACGACTCGCTCGCTTTCCTCAAGACCAAGAGTTGGTTCTAATTACGTATCCTACCAACAACACACGCAGGGGACTGTACCCTCACCATCTCAGTCATTTGATCTGAACCAGGCTTCAATTTTTCTCCCTTACCTGGTTCGTGACTTGATGGAGAAGCTTGAGGGACTTCTCTTACTTGGCTGGATTCTCAGAGTGGTCTGACCTGGTGGGGACGTTCGTGACAAGGACCTGAAGGACACCTCTAGGCCAGGCTGAATTATACAGAGTATTTACTGAGAGTGGCAGAAAGCATCTTACCTAGGAATTGAGTGCCAAATCATGGCCCGGGGGGGGAAGCCGGGCCTTGGAGCTGGAAAAGTAGTCCGAGGTCCAAGGGGTGAAATGACACTATAGCCAAGAAGCTATACAAGCCAGAAGCTGGGAGACTGGGAATAGGTTGAGTAGGAGGTGGACTGGAGTGTGTGGTTCAGGATACTAGCCATGAATAAGGAGAGGCTCTGGAAGCCTGCAGAGACATCTTCAAGAAGAGTGCACCTGACCTGTTCAGAGAAAAGGCTAATTGCGGTGAAAACAAAGCCAACAACATTTTCTAAGGAGAAGGTTAAGAAACACCTCCTGCGTGGGTTCAACAGTGGACAATTCATCAAGTGGCTGGTGGGAGACACTGCTTCTGAGTCTGTTGCAACCAGATAGCTGGAAAAGAGTAAATACAAGAGTGCCAGCGTGATGGCAAAACCAAGCTCTGGGTAGACACTGAAAGAAATAAGCCTAAGTGTTTTTGTTATTCCGGCTCTGCGTGAGATGTGAAAAACTCAGAAGAGGGGTTTCATTCTTTTAATTAGGCTTGAAGCTTTCTAGACAAAAAAATTCACCAGGTCGGAGTTGCTGTGCAATACGTGATCGAGTGGTTTCAACCTTTGGTGAGGCAGGCGCCTGCTCTCTCTGGGTTTTTCTAACGTCTCTCCGCTGACTGCCCCCTGCAGCAGAACTTCCCTCAGCCCAGAAAGATTAAATGCATACTTCTTTAGCAGAAAAGAACAGACTTTTCAGCCTTAGTGCTTCTCTTCCTCAACTCCTCCTAATCTCTCTGCATTTCATTCAACTGTAGTACAAAATACCTTAGTTCTGGACTATTTTTGAATTTTTATCGAAGCAATTTATCATAGAGTGTTAGAGCTGAAAGGAACATTAGAAATCGTCTATGTACAGACCTTTTGTGGATTAGGAAATTGAGGCCCATAGTGATCTATGTGGAGCTGCATTTAGAATTGAGGTGTCCTGACTTCATTACATCGTATGTAAGATACAGGACACAATGAACTTATTGCAAAGATAAATTACAAAGAAATGTACAGCAACTGAAGGAATGCCATCAGAGTGTGGAGACGGTAGTTATTTTACTGTTTTGAGTTTGGATTACTGATGTAGATGTGGGAATTAACTTTTCATAGCTAGTTAAAAATCAACAGATACAATGTTAACAAAAATGAAAAAGTAGCTCTTGTTGACCTTTAAAACTGGTCTGTTCACTGAAGGCTAAAGTGAGTCAGAATAAAAAGATTTATTTCTGGGTCAAAGATCAATCAGTTTAACAGTTTAGTTAACTGAATTCCTTTATTTTATAATAAACCGTTGTTTCCTCATTCCTGTACCGTCTTTCCCCCCAAATCCCTCAGGTTTGAGAAGATCGTCACCTTGAAACCAATTAGATCAAACTGCTGACTCCATCTCTGTGATTGGTAGCACTGATGTCTATTCCCACTTCTAGTTGTTTATCTTTGTCTTCCTGCTGTGGCTCGTGTCACAGCAGGAGTGCAGGAGGTAAGCAGATGAGTCCTGAGCCTTTACTGCTGGGAGTGGGGAGAGGAAGCGATGTCAGGCAGCCAAGTGTCGCTGGAAAATATCTTGAGGCTATTAACCAATGATCTTTTCTCTTTTGGAAATTTCCCTTTTGCTTCTCCCATTCATATAGCCAAACAGCAGTTCCCTTATGGAGGGATGGGGTAGTGTAGAAAGAAGAAAATACCTTCAATTCTTCCTGGATTTGGCTTCCAAAAGTCTTAACCCTTCCTCCAGTAGCATTCTGAGAGCGGGAGGATGGGAAGCAAATTGAGATTTTGGGTCTTTGAAACTGTTAAATTTTAATGTGCACCTACATAGAGTTTTATATGAATGGATAGCTGTGATTGTATTGATACCGAGCAATGGGCTTGCTCTGCTCACAGCCATCTGAGCCAATTAATCACAAGGAGTTAGAGATCAAAAAATGAAGTTTAATTAGATTAGCCAGCAAATCGGAAGACAGGTGACTAATGTCTCAAAGACCCATCTTCAAAGATTACAGAATCTTGAGGCAGTTATATAGGGAAAATGGGCAGTAAGGAGCGGGTCCAAAATGTTGGTCTCCAGGCATCACATTGTTCCATTCTTCTGTCAGCTGTGATGGATACCTTGTAGGTGTGTTTTCCCTCTGTGGTCAGCCTGTTCCTGGAGAGAAACTCATAGAACAAAGTTTTTAATTTATCAAGCTATTGGGGAGTATGTGCGTAAGTGGAGGCCATAAATCAGGAGTACGTGTGAATTTTTTGAAGTATGTGCAGAGCAGTGAGTAGTCACACAGAGGAGGGGCTGGGGCCACTTAGTGTAACAAGATGGCCTCACATATGCTCACTTACAATATCATACACACTCTGAGGCTTTGCGTGACCTAAAAAGGTCTTTATTCTACCCTCACACTTGATTGATAGTTTGGCCATATAAAGAACTTTTGGGTTGAAGGAGACCTTGCGGGGGCCTAATCGCTTATACAGGATTTAAAGCAACCCTCCTGTTTTCAGCCCCCTCTGTAGTAGTTGGTGACTCCAGATCCTGATTCTTTCAGAAATTCAAATCATTTGGCTTCTGACCAGTATCTATCCTCTCACCTTCTTCCTTGTCGCTGAGTCATGTACCATTTCTCCATCAGCTTTCCATCTTCAAGTGGTGGTGCCTTGGACGTTCATTAAGAGGGAATGTATATGTCCATTTCTCATCCTAATTATTTTGGGCCTTAGATTAAATCCCTCTTGAAGCCATGCTGAGTTTTTCACTTTAGGCCATGTCACCAGGAGAGAAAACAGACTGGCAGGGACATTAGCAAGCACCTGGGCCAGTATTTTCCAAAGAGAGTCAGATCCTCCCTGCTGGTACAAGAAATAATGTACAGGTGGTACATAGCCAAGTAGGTTTTTGTTTTAAGTGTGTACTTATTTTAATATGTATTAGAAAAACTATAACAGCCCATTGTGTCAATCAGGATTGCATTTAGGTACATGCAAAATAAGGCTATGTAAAAAGAGAGTAGATTTAAAGAAAAACACTAAACAAAACTCAGAGAGAGTCTGTAATATGGAAAAAATCATGAAGATGGTATACCAAATTTATAAGATTTGGAAAACATTACATTATTTTACAGAGGCAAGAGAAGCCTAGAGAATTCCACGTGCATGGTTATTAAGAACACGGGCTCTGAAATCAGGTCTTGCCTGAATTTGAATCCTAATGCCATCTTCTACTGATTGGTTAATACTTAGCAAGTTATATAAATTTTTGAAGTCTACATTTTCTTATCTGTAAAATGGGGATGAAAATAACAACATCAGTCTCATAGGATTGTTCTGAGGGTTAAATGAAAGGGTTGATGTCTGGCACATATTAAGTGCTCAATGAATGTTAGCTTTTATAATTACTATTAGCAATGGTAGGGTATTGATCCTCTGGTCAGTTAGGAAATGCAAAAATTAAATAAATAAATAAATAAATAAATAAATAAATAAATAAAAAGAGGTTAGGGAAATGAACTAAGGCCAGTGAGTTTTCAAAGTTGAGATTGATTCTTACAGGTCAGAGTTTCTCAACCTCAGCAGTATTGACGTTTTGGGCAGGATAATTCTTTGTTGTGGGGCTGTTCTGTGCATTGTAGGATGTTTAGCAGCATCCCTGGCCTCTACCCAGGGATGGATGCTAGTAGCAATCTCCAGTTGTGACAAGCAAAATGTCTCCAGACATTGACAAATGTTCCCTGGAGGGCAAAGTTGTTCCCTTTGGAGAACCACTGTCATAGGCTAATATAGCTGTAGTTGATGACTAATAGGTTGTGATATTATCAGCCCTACTGATAGACCTATTTGGTCTACTCTTTAGATGCTTCTGGTAGTGTGGGGTAGTCGAAGGAGCATGGACTTTGGGATGATCAAACCTGAGCTTAGATCCCAGTTCTGTCACTTATTTGCTGTGCGACCTTGGGTAAGTTATTTAATCTCTGGCTCTTCATCTGTAAAAGGGAGTGACAGTGCCTACCTACTTCCCTGGGCTATGTGAGAAATACCCCAGCAGGGTGCCAAGCATAGTCAGTGCTCCCTCACTAGATGTTAGTCCCCATTCTTCTTCCTTCTCTTCTTTCTCCTTCCCCCAACATGGGCTGTGAAAGCAGGACAAGGGACTGAAGCGGGTGGCCTTTCTGGTCCAGATTCTAATCCTTTACCCAGTACCAGAGTTCTTGTGAGCTCCATAAACCTTGAGAAGGTGAACATTTCAGGTTTGGCCATAAGGTGTACATAAGAGCTTTGCAACTGGAGACCTCTAAGAATGTGTGTATTTATACATATTTACAACACGCTGCTGAAGTCGTTTTACATAAAACATGGAGACTGCTTCCAGAGAGGCAAGGGCAGAAGGTGGCTATCAAACCTTGTACTGTGTGCCTGTGGACCGTATTTCAACTAGCATCCTGAAAAGTGATTCCCTTTGGGGAAACTGAGGCAACAATAAATATATCTATCCTCAGACCATTTTATAGACCTATGGCATGATTGGGGTGATGGTCACACTTTTATATGGGACTGACCCTACAAATTTGAAAATTCTTATCAGCTCTGACCACTATTGCCGACCTACGGCGAGAGCACAACTCTAAATCTGGACCCCGCCTGCCAGCCTGGACGTGGTGCTTTTGCCACCCAATGTAGATGGGAGGATTTGTGTGGTGGATGACTGACGGAAAGACAGCTTGTTAAATGCTACACGGGGAGGTCTGAGGCTGTCAGTATGAGAAGCGTGGAGAAAAAGAACATCATGACACTGCCTCAAACAAAACAGCACTAAGGGGCTTGCTGGGAAGCTGCTCAAATAGAAGGAAATGTTGCATATGGAAAGCAGAGATAGGATCAATAGACTTCAGGCAGGGAGACAGTGGAACACGTGTCAGACTATTTGCCTTCTCGACTTTTTTTTGCTGCTTAATAACCATCTGCAAATCACTTTCTCTTTCTGCACCTCAGTTTTTACCTCTATAAAATAAAACTTACTCTGCCTAGCTCTCAAGATATTGTCAAGATCAAATGAAGCAACATATGCAAGTGAAAAATTTGAAGCCCTAAGCGTGGCAGGTGTTGTTTTTCTAAGTGAGGCCTAAGGGAGCATTAGAGGCCAAGAGACAAAAAGTCAGCAGCAGCACGCCTTACAAATGGTGGGTGACAGTCACAGGGATGAAGGTATTGAACGTGGATGTGCCTGGAGATTTACGTGCATTATTGATAATCTTTACAACTCTGCAAACTAGGTATTTCTATTCCCGTTTTACCAAGAAAGTTAAGCAATTTGTCAAGGAAGGAGCTAAGCTCAGTCCTGCCTGTCTCCAGAGATGGTGTTCGTCTCCTTATCTCGCGTGCCTCCCCCAGTTCTTTGTACCGTCATAGGCGGTTAGTGTGGGGCGTCTGAGACATGACTCTTATTTTTAAGCTTTCCATTCTTCTTCTTCTTCTTTTTTTTTTGAGGAAGATCAGCCCTGAGCTAACATCCGTGCTAATCCTCCTCTTTTTGCTGAGGAAGACCTGCTCTGAGCTAACATCTATTGCCAATCCTCCTTCTTTTTCTCCCCAAAGCCCCAGTAGATAGTTGTATGTCATAGTTGCACATCCTTCTAGTTGCTGTATGTGGGACGCGGCCTCAGCATGGCCGGAGAAGCGGTTCGTCAGTGCGCGCCCGGGATCTGAACGCCGGCCGCCAGTAGCGGAGCACACGCACTTAACCGCTAAGCCACGGGGCCGGCCCCCATTCTTCTTAACTTAGTACGCAGCCCTGTAATTCTGCACCTTAGAAATATATGCAGGTTTTGATCTAGCAAATCTGTTATAAAAACCTTTGGTCTGGAGACTGGCCTTCCCATTTTCCTGATTATGTGAGTTCTAACCATGCTGGATTCAGGCATCCTTGTCATGGCCCTGGGGCAGTGTGGAAGGCCACCTGTGCACATACTTCCCTTTGTACATGGAAAACCACAGCAGCTGCAACAAGGCTAAGACGGGGGGTGTGTGTGGGGAGGAAGATGAGGTCTTTAATCCCTGTGTTATGATTCTGTTGCTGACACCACAAATTTAGTGGCTTAAATCAACACAAATGTATTATTTTATAGTTCTTTAGGTCAGAAGTCTGACATGGGTTTCACTGGGCTGACATCAAGGTGTCAGCAGGGCTGCATTCCTTTCTGGAGGCTCTAGAGGAGAGTCTGTTTTCTTGCCTTTTCCAGCTTCTGAGGATGGCCCTCATTCCTTGACTCATGACACTTTTCCTCCATCTTCAAAGCCAGCCACTCTATTTTTCCATCATCACCTTTCTCTCTCAATCAGCCAGGAAAGGCTCTCCCCTTGTAAGAATTCACGTGATTAGATTGGGCCCACCTGGGTAATCCAGTGTACTCTTCCCATCTCAAAGTCCTTACCCTTAATCACATTTGCAAAGTCCTTGTTGACACATAAGGTAACATATTCACAAATTCTGAGGATTAGGATATGGACATCTTTGGGGGACGTTATTCTGCCTACCACAGTCTTCATTCATACTACAAGTACAACAGGCATAAACAGTTTTGGGAACAAACACAGGTGACTCTTGGTAAACATACAACTGACTTATTAGGGGAAGCAGAAGTGTGTGGGTGTACTAGAGAGTAGCTGATTCGCTGACGCTGTGACTGTTCAGTATGCATTGTGTATCTGTCTATTCTATAGAGGGAATGGATGGAGTTGGTTAATCTGGTGAAATGGTTAAATGGGAGTCAATTAATAGAATTTCTACTTCCTTTCGGAGGGCAGATATGGGAAGAAGCTGAATTTGATAGTGTTGTCAGGAACTTGAGTTCTGGTGTTTTAGCCCATAGGAGCAAAACAATTAAAAACTATCTCACAACTCCATATAGAAGTGGAGCGAGAGCACCTGCTTGCCTTCTGAGCTGGGCACCCATTGATTTAGAGGTGAGAACCCTGATGGTTATTGAAGGCAACTGATATAGGGCTAGGGAGGGACAGGAATAAACAGATCTTTAAAAATTTGAACTTGGCTCAATAATTTTTCTCTGTGAAGATGTCTTTTTCCCGCTCCTCAGTCGGAGATTTTAACATCTTCTGAGTTCCAAATGCACCATGTATATATGTCTCACTTGTAGCTCTCTTAACGTGGGATTGTAATTATTTGGTTTCACACACTAGAGGACAGGCCCTGCATCTGATTTACTGTTGCATCCCATGATCTGGTTCAGTGTCTGTTACAGAATGGGGGCATGTAAAGAGATGAAGGAATAAATGAGGAATGCCCACTTTTTACATCCCCTTCTTCCAGGAATAGGTATTCAGGAGGATCTACACCCATGGTTGTGAGCCAGGGTCATACATAGTTCTCCTGAAGGAGTGGGGTGGGGGTGGGAAGTCCCACGCCGTGTCTCATGGGAGGCTGGAAATCGTGTTTGGCAAAGAAGGTTTAAATTGGGACCAGCTTTTATTATAGATGGGGAAAGGGCTGTCTTCCAGATCAGTTCTGTAGGGAATTGAAGGGTTCTGTTGTGCTGGCTGGTTCTCATTTTCTCTTTGATTGGTTTAAAAGCAGGTTCAAGTAGACTAGTGTAGCAGAAACCGGTAGAGCTAATTGCCCTAGAGGAGGCCAGCAAAATTAGTGTGACAATGCAGCCATGTAATCCTTTTATATGTAGGATTGCTATTTGTGGTGATTTGCAACGATCAGATAAGCCAGTAAAACACCCAATGTTCATTTTCTGTTCATATACGTTTAATGAAGTAGACATAGCATCATATAAGTAAAATTAAACAGAGTTGCTTTACAATGTGTAAACTTACTGTTTTTTGTCAGTTATTTCAGGATCATCATTTCTGCCATATTATTTTGTTGATGGTGAAAACCAGCTCAGGCTATTGTTCACAGAGCTGGGATGGACTATGGATGTGGTATATGAATGGTAACCTTGCCACAATCGCAAGTTTGGCGTTAGACTCCAACAATTCTCCTATCGCTTTTATTTTTGTTGATAAATTTGACATGTTATAATTTGTAAATTTAAGGTGTACTGCATGTTACTTTGGTACACTGATATATTGTATTATGGTTGCCATTGAAGCAATGTGTATCACATTACATCATTATAGTACAGTATTACTGACTATATTCATTAAATTATGCATTAGATCACTGTGGCTTATTCACTACCCATTACAAGTTTGTACCTTTAAACACCATCAATCTTATCCCCATCCCCCCATCCTCTGCAAACCACCATTTCACTCTGTTTTTTCACAGGTTTCACTTTTTTAGATTCCACATGTAAGTGATATCATACAGAACTTGTCTTTCTCTGTCTGACTTATCTTACTTAGCATAATGTGCTCAAGCTTTTTATCTAAATTTGGAGGTTGTCTTAAACTCATTTTGGAATTCTTTTAGAAATAGTCCAAGTATGTTTTGTGTGGTCATGGGGGTGCTGCCTGCTGAAAGCAGAGATTTCTGTAGACATTGATTTCTGTGGAGAAGTCAGTGGAAAGCACAATGTGATTTTATCACCTTTCTTGGTTTGATTGTTCTTGTCCTGAATTTGTTTGAACATTCCATAAGACTGGTGAATGCTATTTCACCTGGGCCTTGTGGTGTTTGATTTGTATGCATTCTCAGAATATTTTGGCCTCATGGTAGTTCTGAGTCAAATGCAGCAGGAAAGGAGGAAAAATAGTTTTACTTTTGCACTTTACTTTCTTAATCAACATTTATGAGGAAAAAAATGGAAGAAACCATGAATGACTCCCTGAAATTTGTCCTGAGGTTAAACTGCTTAATCATTTGGAAGGAGCTAAATTGGAGCATTACCTACAGCAGCAAAATCTTCCAAAAGGTCAGGTGGTTGGTATGTGTGTTAGTCAGGGTTCTCCAGAGAAACAGAACCAACAGGATGGATATATAGTTATATTTATACATTTATAAATATCTATCTCTGCCTATATGTATATCTATAAAGAGATTTATTATGAGGAATTGGTTTATGCAATTATAGAGGATGACAAGTTCCCAGATCTTCAGTTGGGGAGCTGGAAACCCAGGACAACTGGTGTATAGTTCCAGTCCCAAAGCCAGAAGGCTTGAGACCCAAGAAGAGCTGATGTTTTAGTCTGAGTCTGAAGCTTGGAAAAGACCAGTGTCTCAGTTCAATAAGTCTGTAGGGAAGGAGGAGGAGGGAGGGATTCCCTCTTACTCAGCATTTTTGTTCTATTCACGTCTTCAGTTGATTGGATGGGACCCATCCACATTAGGGAGGGCAATCTGCTTTACTTAGTCTACCAGTTCAAATGTTGATCTTATCCAGAAACACCCTCAAAGAAACACCCAGAATAATATTTGACCAAATGTCTGGGCACCTTGTGGCCCAGTCAGGTTGACACATAAAATTAATTATCACAGTATGCAAGACAATTTTCCTTCAAGAATCTCTGGTTCTGCCAGAATTTAGTTCAACAGTGATTAAAAGCCTCAGGTGACAGTTTATTTCTACAGAATGGAAAATAAGCATAGATCTGTTCTTACCCACCAGTCAATTTTAACTGGATAACAGCAGATACCTGATGATCAGGCATTCAGTCAAGAAAGACAGAGATGCAACTATACCAAGTTTAAGTTTTCTTTTTAAGATAAGAAGGCAGCTGTCAGGTACCACTTCTGGGATGGCAGTATGAGGACATCTGTAGAGCCCCTCCTCAGTGAAACAAACAAAACTACTGAAAACTATAAAATAAAGCCAACCATTTAAAGTCTGGAAATATTTCTAGGGGTATACAACAAATGGAGAGACATTTATTCAAGAAAATCTCCTAAAATTCAGTAAGAACAGTGAGAGTCTATGGCACTTAGCCATGAGCAGCCTCATCCCTATCAGCTTGACAGAAGCTCTACTTCTGGTGGGTGTGGCCAAGAAGATGGGGCTCCCTCTCCCCTTAGCTCCTGATCAAGGGATGTGGTATTTCACCAGGAGGGGCAGGTCTCCAGCACTTTTCATCCTTTAAAACTCTGAGTTGAAGAGGCTAACTTACTGGTGAGTGTGACTGAGAAGCCAGAGAGCTCCCTTCATCCACCCAGTACCCACTCGTAGGACAGAATATCTACCCCAGGTATGGCAGGCTGAGAATACTTGAACTCCAATTGCCCTTCTCCCAGTTCACTTGTAGAGCAGCGGTTCCAAACCAGGAGAGGTAAGCTGAGAAGACCATAGGCTACCACACCTGCCAGTGCCTGGAGTAGGAACTCAGAAATTTTGCCCAAGGGAGAGGCAGTCCATATGAAAAGAGGAATCTGAAGCTCTCCCTAAAGGGACCAACTTTATTTGAAAAATAGTGTGGGGAAGTTTAAGCCTAAGAGTGCTCTTGAAAATAATGGAAGTTTTGGTGGTAAGCAAATAAGAAGAAGCTGATAGCTCCTCTAAATTAAGAGCAACAAGCTAAATCACAGACCATCTAGTTTACCAGTGAGAACTGGAAAGAGACAGCTAAAAAGAGTCCTCTTCAGGTGAAAACAAACCTCAAAGACTAGTCTCAAAAACTACTACTGCCTGAATTTAATTGGAGATTGTGGAGCAATTTATGCCCAAGGGCATTGTTGAAAACAATAATAGAGCTGGCAATTAGTGGAGCCTAACAGCTAGGTGTGATACAAAATGAGGCACACATTTTAACAGAGAGATCAGGGAAGGAGACAGAGTCAAAGAGAGCTCTGCTAAAACCACTGTCATCTCAAAGGCTTCATCTCTGGTGGGGAAATAGACTTCACTAAAATAGTCTATCCAAGTATCTAAACAAGTAAAAAAGCAAATAATAAAAACAAGCCCCAGAGAGAGGGGATGGGAATTAGTATCCAGAGTTTCTACAATATGTAACTTAAAATGTCCAGTTCTCAACAAAAAATTATGGGATATACAAAACAAAAACAAAAATAGGAAAGTGTGACTCATGCACAGGAAAGAAGGCAGCCAAGAGAAGCTGCCTGTGGGAAGGCCAAGGCATCAGATTTAACAAAGACATCAAAGCAGCCATTATAAATATGTCCAAAGAACTAAAAGAAATCATGCTTAAAGAAGTAAAGGAAGGTATGAAGACAATGTTATCTCAAATAGAGAATATCAATAAAAATATATAAATTATAAAAAAGAATCAAAGTGAAATTCTGGAGTTGAAAGTATAATAATTAAATTGAAATATTCACTAGAAGGGCTTGACAGTAGTTTTGAACTGAGAGAAGACATAATCATCAAACTTAAAGACAGATCAATACAGATTATGTAAGATAAAGAACAGAGAGAGGGCCGGCCCAGTGGCTTAGCGGGTAAGTGTACGTGCTCTGCTACTGGCGGCCCGGGTTTGGATCCCGGGCGTGCACCGATGCACCGCTCCTCTGGCCATCCTGAGGCCACGTCCCACATACAGCACCTAGAAGGATGTGCAACTATGACATACAACTATCTACTGGGGCTTTGGGGAAGAAAAAAAGGAGGAAGATTGGCAATAGATGTTACCTCAGAGCCAGTCTTCCTCAGCAAAAAGAGGAGGATTAGCACGGATGTTAGCTCAGGGCTGATCTTCCTCACACACACACACAAAAAGAACGGAGAGAAAAAAGAATGAAGAAAAATGAAGAGAGCCTCAGAAAAATGTGAGAAACCACTAAGCACCTATGTTAACCAGAGTACCAGAAGGAGGAGAGAGAAAGGAGCAGAAAAGGTATTCAAAGAAATAATGACTGAAAACGTCCCCAATTTGATGAAAATCATTAATATACATGTCCAAGAAGCTCAATGAATTCCAAGTAGGGTAAACTCAAAGAGGCACCCAATCACCTCATTGAAAAATGATGAAATCCGGACAAGAGAAAATCTTGAAACTACCAAGAGAAAAATGACTTGTTATGTATAAGGGAACACTAGTAAGATTAACAGCTGACTTCTCATCAGAAACAGTGGAGGTTAGAAGGCAACTGTCCTATTCAGTAATGCTGCAGTATATAAATCATAGGCATATAGAGCTGCAGCCCCAGAAAAGAACTTCCACATGTGGTGAATCATGCATCAATACTTCCTAATCCTGTGTGCATTGTAGACATCACTAATCAATCACAATCCTCTTTCCATTTGAACCTAGTCTCAGCCTCAGAATCCTCACATACAACCATCTAGGCACCCACTGCCAGTCAACCAGAGCAGGTATAATAGATGACATACAATATTTACCATCCCAGCCTCATTTCACAGGTGAGGAAATCAAGGGCTAGAAGTCACATAGAGTTAAAGGCAGATGCACAAGTAGCTCCCATGTCTCCTGACAACTGGTCCACAGCACCATTCTGCATTTGCTCAGATCCAGCCAGCATCACAGGTTCTATTAAATTTCCACCTCAGGAGCTTTTTGAATTTTAAATAAGCAACCAACCTTGTTTGTTCTATTCTGTAGGAATGGAGAACTCCAGGACGGGAGCATTCATGCTTGAAAAGGAATGATTAATTAGCACTGAGAAAGGTTGTTATATTTAAAAAAACCCTCTCTCATGTTTCAGGCTTCCCTGGGGTTTCCCTGGGGCCCAAAACTAGGTGCCTGAAGCACGCTTCTCCATCTTCCTGAAGGTTGTGGGTTTGGCTGAGCTGAGAAAGTGGCTTCCTGCCATTGCCCCCCCCCACCCCCACCACAGGGGACATCCTGCCGGCAAGACTAAACATTACAAGTACCCTAGAGGAAGTTCTAAATTTCCATGGGTAAAGCCTCTCATTTGTCTCAAGTTTTGAAGGTGGAACTAGTCAGACCAACAGGTGCCTCAGGTTAGCTAACTACAGCAAGTGTGTATTTGAGTCATGCTTATTAATATACCTGAAAATAGAGAGTTGACAACTGAATGTACCTCATGCCTTGGGGATTTTATTTATTTAGTTAGGTTTTCTCCCTCTCCTTCCTCTCTTAGTTTAATGACTCAGCTCTGAGGGCTCTGCTGGCTTGGTAAATCAGTTACATAACCAAGAGTCTCTTGCCCCTGCCCAAATCAATTGGGAGATGTCAGTGGTTGAGTTAGTGTGAATCACAGCTTCCAAGAAGAATTCAACAAAGCATCTTCTCACTGTCCCCACTTATCCTCTTCTCTTGCATTTCTCTGCTTCCTGCATCCTGGAAGTTTCCCTCATTTCACAGGCCTCCAGCTGGGGTGAGGTTGATGTTGGCATTCCAGAAGGCTAGGATTCAAACTGTTTTCTCATGCTTATTGAAACTAACATCAAGTGCTGTTACCACTGCCTTCTACTCTCCATCCTCACACCCATCTTACTGATTTTGCTGAGACCAGCTTACAGTGAGAACTGCTAGATAATATGTCTCCAAAGATTGCCTAGAAGTACTCTGTAAATAGTTAATGCTATATTATATTTATTATTTTAGCTAAATCCACTCATTCTGCTCCTACAAACACACCTGTGTGAAATTTGACAGATGGGAATGTAAAAATCTGTCTCATCTGTTTGGCTTCTTTTAGATGCCATTCCTGCTTCTTTTGGATGACAGCCCTTTTGGCTGGGAGCAACTTGCAGTGTGGTTCCTAGGAAGGTGCACAGCCACCAGGGACTCAAGCTTCCTTGCGTTGAGATCTGGTTGCTTCTTTGAAAAGCTCTGCTGTATTAGAGGTTGGAGGGTGTTTATGTTTCATCAGCTCCCCTTGAGTGATGTAGCCATCTGGCATTTACCTTTTGTGCAACTTTGCTATGGTATAGCTGCAACATCATTATTTCATTCAGTGCATCACCCTGGGATGCCTTTACCTTTTATTTTACTTATAAACGAAAACATATATTATTTATGACAATTCAGGGAGTGGTTCTTTGCTGGCTCTGTGTTTGGGGCGATTGTGGAAATGTAACATAGGAGCAAGTGTTTGCTTTGTAAGAAATCTCTGGGAGTGTTTTCAGAGTTAAGATAAATCCTGGGCCAATCAAGCCTCTTCCGAAGGGAGGGGAGAATTTCAAGACTTAGCAAGGCCTTTGTGAATGCTGAAAAATATTAACTTCACCCAGATGTTCACTGTCGTCCAGTTTCAGCATTTCCATGATCAACCTCTGGACCAACCTAGATGCCAAACTGAGAATCTCTTTAGGGTCAAAAGAAACAAACCAACAAAAATCTTTCTGATTGTATTAAAAAAATCAGTGATTGAAGTAGAACACTTTGTAGGAAAGGTGGAGGAGGGGATTTGCGTTACATAACCTATCACAAACAACTTAAAAAAAATTCCCTTTAGGCCTATGTGCTCTCCCCCAAAGCCCTTTCTCAGTTGCTTTGTCTCCATGGGTTTTTTTCTTCTTTCTCTTTTCTGAGCAGCATTTGGCCTCCTTTTTTGAGCCCAATTCGTTGCTGCCTCCCAGTCTCCTTATTGTTAGCCTGGCCACCAGAGTTAGGCCACTGATATGAATGTTATGCCTTCTATCCTGGCTATGTTTTCAGTCCAACTCATCAGGGCCTTGAGATGAGGGAGGGAGTCTTCACCCCAAGTCTTTGTTTGACATTTCTCAAACTGAGAGCCTTGCTTTGCCTATTAGTGTGTCAGAATAATTTCTAGACCTAGTACTCTCATTGACTTACTCTTCCAGTTTCCTAAAACACCTATGCTTCTGGAACTGCCACAAGCACCTGGGGACCTGGATTAGAAGAGTATGAGCGATGCCACACAGGGAGATCATTTAAAAATGTTCCTCTTCCCTGACAGTCATCCAGAAGCTGTGAACTGAGTTTGAACTATTTGGACTTAGTGTGGGAGCTCACAGGACGTAATGATGCAAACCAAGCTGCCTCTGCAAAATCAGAACATCTGGCTGTTTGAATATCCTGCACCTTCTACACTCAGCTGGAAGTGCTTTTGATCACTCTTCTCTTTTTGTGAGATGGAGATGTTTCTGCAACTGTTACCACTGTCATCACCATACGCCATCAAAGTGGACCAGAAAATCTGCTGATAGGGCTGTGCAGGTGAAAACAGAGGTTGTCACCAGCTTTTTAGAACATCTGTGCAGAGAAACATCTCCATTAAGAACTTTAATGTTCAAGTCAAATTTAGAAGCTAAAAACTCTGTGATCCAGAGGTTAAAATTAAGCAGCTGGGGGCCGGCCCGGTGGCGCAAGCGGTTAGGTGCGCGCGTTCTGCTGCAGCGGCCCGGGGTTCGCCGGTTCGGATCCCGGGCGCTCACCGACGCACTGCTTGGTAAGCCATGCTGTGGCGGCGTCCCATATAAAGTGGAGGAAGATGGGCACCGATGTTAGCCCAGGGCCGTCTTCCTCAGCAAAAAAAAGAGGAGGATTGGCGGATGTTAGCTCAGGGCTGATCTCCTCACAAAAAAAAAAAAAATTAAGCAGCTGGTGGTTCGCAGGTATCATGGTAGAGACCCAAGGAACAATTAGCAAAGACTGGAGAAGCAGAAGATCAGACCTGAGTTTGCCTGATGATACTGATGATGAGTGTCTTGATCTCGATGAAAATGAGATATGACATATAGCTACAGGAATATGTCTTTGAAAAACTCTTAAAATTATTTAAAGAAGAGGGGTCACTTTTAAAAGGTCCTTAACAAAGTAGTTTTAAAGATAGTATTTTTCTTGTGTCAACATATCTCATTTCCATATATTATATTTAAGTATCAGATTGAAGCATGTGAAATTACTATAATTCGACAGCTATTGACTTACAAAATTGGCAATTCCATATGGTTCCTAAGAGCCTCAGGTAGTTCTGAAGGGTTAGGCGGGTGCTGTGGATGCTCTCTGTGTTGGAGTTGCTGAGGTCTTGCTCTTGGGCCTCTCGTGACTTGGTATGGAATACACTCAGAACCTCATCCCCAGTACTAGTTGCTGCCATGAGCTAGTCTTGCTGCCATACATTAGTTGGAAGACAATAAAAACAATAACAACCATATGAATATATACATATTTTTTAACACAAAGTTCCAGACACCCTTCTGGGTGCTTTACCTTTATTAATTTACATTCAGACCAAACAACAACCCTATGGGAATAGACAATTATGCCATTCCTTTTTTTTTTACAGATAAGGAAACTGAGGTACATAGAGGATAAGTAATTTGCCCAACATTCCACAGGTAGTATGGGAGGAGTCAAGATTTGAACCCACCAGTATGACTCCAGAGCCTGAGCCATCCCACACTGTAGTATATGGCAGTACGCTATGCTTTCTTTCCATTGCAAGGGTCTAGGAAACAGCCTATGGGGACCTGACCAAGGCAATAGCAGTTGGTACAGAGATGAGGGGATTGATAGGACAGGTATTAACAAATTAGACTTACGTGATGTGATCCCAGTTAGTGGTGGGTAAGGAAGGAGACACCTGAGGATGATGAGTCCCAGGTTTCTGGCTGATGCTGGAGGAAGGACGTTTGTGCTATACTATCATGAGGGGAGGATACAAAAAGAGGAAACTGGTACTAGATTATGAATTCAGTTTTGTACATGTAGTGGGTTTATCTGGGGGACATCAGGGTAGAGGTATCCCAGCAGATAATTGAGTACGCAGATCTAAGCTCAAGGGAGATGGGGCTTCATAGGACTATTTAGAAGTTATCAGTACATAAGCGGGAGATAAAATTGTGAACATGAATATAATCACCCAGAGAGAGTGAGCAGCATGAAGGAAGATTTCCAATGTCTGCCTTAGACTGGGTTCCCCAGGAGCAGTCCTAGAGATGGAGATTCATGTAAAAATGACTTAATAGGAAACACAAGTAGAGAAGGAGGAAAGTGGGTCAGGACAAGGAAGGAAGTCGAGCAAGGGATGCAATGATGCAATCTTAAGCAAAGTTCCATGGAAGATGACTTTGATTCAAACTCAAGGAGAGCTCTGGAGACAGTATAGGTCCCACTTGAGAAATGTCCTTATTTGGGGCCAAGGGAGATGGAATATTTATTTTCTTGCACCCGTCAGCACTGGCTAGTGGCTGCTTTTGGTGATGTGAATCCCCAAGCACTTCCAGGTCTTAGTGCAGATAGGCAGAGTGGACTGTAGCATCCTGGGGCAGCCCCCTGTTAAAAAGAAGCAAGAGCAGGTTGTTGGGAGTGTGTATTAAAACTGTAAAGGGAATCTGGTGGATGACTGACACTGTTGGCTAGAATGGCAGAACCCCAGGAAGTGTCAACACATAAGAGCCATCAGTGGCAGAGGAGTTAAATCAGCAAATGAAACTGAGGATGAAAGGAGAAAGCTCTGATAATAGAGTCAAGAAATAAGAGTTTCAAGGAGATTGAAGTGGCTGATGGTGTCACATGTAGCAGAGAGATCCAGAATTCAAGCAAGATCAGGAGAGTGTAGAGTGGATTTGACAATGGAGGTCACCAATGACTTTTGTCAGGTGACATGGGAGTATAGGAGACGGAGTGTTTGAAGCCTTACTGCAGTGAATGAATTGCATAAGAAAGTAGAAATTATTTAATTCTCTTGAAAAGGTTGGCAGTGACAGAGAAGAGCTATTGGAAGGTAGGTTGAGAGGGTTACACGGCGGAAAGAGAGTTTTTAAAAAGATCTTGAAGGAGTTAAGGAGAAGAAGAAAGAAAATGGAAAGTAGAAGATAACAAAGTCAGGTTGCAGTCTTAGAGAAAAAGTAAGATATGGGAAGAGAGAAAACTCTTCCCCTGGCATTGGAGGGAAGCATGGTGAGCTGAGTACAGATACTGATATATACACAGGTGTGGGGACAAGAAGATGTTGGAATTAATGTCACGTTTCAGTCTGGGTGCAATTCTTTCCTTCTCGGTTTATAGCATCATTTTCTCCGTGTCTTCTGCTATCATTTAACTTATAACGTTTGGAGCTTTGTTTTTCATATTATTGGTTTTTATTGTACTTGTGTTGGGTTGTGATATGAGAAACAGAGTGTCTCCAAAATTTTATTTTGTATAATAATCTGCTGGTAAAAATTCAATAAATGTCAGAGGAGCAGAGTGTTGTAACACTCTATTATTATTAACGGGATTCATTATATAATGCAAGATAGTTTTACTAAAACACTTTTTTTCTCAAGATTCTTATTTTCATTTGATTTGTAAAGGTTTTCATACATGAAAATAAATGACAATACACAATATTATTTTGATATAAATTTTAATTTTGGATCCTTGGTTTTAGAAAATGTTATAAGCCAATGAAACTAGTAGCCTCTGATCATATAGCATCTGCTGTGCTGAATGTGGTGTTAGGTGCTTTAAATACGTCGTCTGATTTTCTTCATGAACTGTGCATACGTCCTGTTTGCACCACTGGGGAGAAAGCCGTTCAAGATCACCTGCTGGTAAGGCTCACGACGAGATTTTTTTAAAAAAGTATTTTCATCGGTTTAAAAAATTAAATGACTGCTTATAAAACAAACAAAAAAACAGCATACAGAAATATACACATTAGGGGTGACCTTTATTTAGAGTATAATAAATATTCTTCCATGCCATTATCAGTTCTCTGTCTGTATCTCTCTCTCTATGTATAGACCGTTTTTAGAGCTTATTAAGAAGAGTAATCACACTGTATATCCAATTTCGCAATATGCTTTCCCACTCAATAGTCATGATTTTTTTCTCTTTTGAGAATTTAAAATATGAAATAATTTTGCCTATTACTATGCTCTCCAATCATCCACTTCTGATCTTTTTATACATAGGCAATTATTCACAGGATTCAGAGAAACTGATCATCTGGACTAAGGACTAACTACCTAAAAATATTCTAATAATAAAGCCATCTTTTGATAAATAATATTTTTTAGTGGGAGCAATTGAGGTTTTTGTCACTGTTTTTGAGTGCTGTTTTAAACGTGAGCTTTAGTTATAAGTAGCCAATGTGTCAAACTTGCCTTTCTCTAAATTCAAACCATGATGGAGAGGTGGCTGGAAGATGATCTAAAAATAAAAGAGTGCATATAGAAGTCATCAGTTGGTTTTGTTTGGAAGGCCATAAATTTGCATAACTTTGTGCGTTTCACTGTTCATAGCTCCCTGGCCTGTGATTTATGCTTTGCCTAGTAGACAAGGTTAGGGTAGCCAGATGTCCCAGAGTTAGATGTAGATAAATGGTGAGGTTTTATCTATCACCATGGCAAGGAACCACACCATGCTTTGCAAAGTAATTCCTGAGGTCATAAAACTAGCAATTTTTCTATAGTGGAGTTGGGGGCATTCTCTCCCCCACTCCCAGATTGATTAGCCTCTGAGGTGTTAGTTGTTTAGACACTAGAGCTAACATTTCCTCATGAATTATTTTAAATGGATAAAGAGCAGCAGATAAGCTGTGAACTATGGTCTATCAGTGAATTAGGATTCCACAAGGAAATGAGGAGAAGCATTCAGAATTTTCACAGGGTATCATAGTAGTTTACTTATATTCTAGAATTACAGTCTATTACTTTTAAAAAAGTCTCTGCCTTTATTTCTATCTTAGTTTCTCTCCTTCCACTTAAAACTCTGAAAGGAACTTGCTACTTTTTACTTCTGTTGTTTTGATCCTTGATGTGTCTTTCCTCTTTCTCTTCTCACCAAATCACTGTCATCCGACATGCCTACTTTTCCTTCTGGTTTTGTGGTCTTGTGTGGAAAATTTTTTTCCTCACTTTTTTTTGAGCCTGAAACCCCAGCCCTGGGAAAATGCCCTAACAATCGACGGTTTATCGTAAGAGAACATTTGAGAATTTTCTCAGTCTGATGCCTAAGGAGAAAGAAAGGAACGGGTTCTTCCTTGGAGCCTTTGCAGTGCCTCACCTGCCTCCTAAAGTCTGGAGACTGTGGCCAAGGGAGAGAAAATGCTCCTTGGTCTTGGCTTGCTGTACTCAGTCTGTATGTTGATTTGGTCTTCTGCCACTTCCTCTTGTGTCATTCTCTGTGTCTTGAAGTAAGCGGTTGACAGCACCATCAATTTAGACAAGTGGCAGCTAAAATCTCTTTTTAAGGTCAAAAAGAAAGTGAGATTTGGAAATGAAACCCAGGTACCCTACATAGTTATTTTAGTAGCAGTTATTTCTATACTTCTTAGAAGTTGGGAAGACTGGCAACGTGAATTTCGTTAAGTTAGTCTCTATGTAACTGGTAAATTGAAGTAACATGGTGCGTGGGATATGGCCTGTGATTGAGACACAACTTTATTTTTGTCTCCCATCTTCCTTATGAAATTCATTGAGTGGATGTAATCTGTGCCTGTCACTGGATGAAAACTCTGGCCAACCCATGATTCTTCTGGTTACTCTCAGGTAATAGCACTGTCATAGCCTCTTTAAATTGCAAACACAATCTTAGTTCAGCAGTTGGAATGCCTAATACTAGGGAATAAATAAAAACTCTGACAGTTTAAAACATAAAGTAATTTCATCTAGGGCCATTAAATTCTTATTATGATATTACATTTTCTCCTCTCTGCTCCCCGTGCTGGCTGCTTACAGAGGGAAAAGGGGATGTGGTTCTTCACTTTTCACAAAAGTGAACGATGTTTAGCTTTGTGGATGGTGTGCTTTTGCTTCCAAGACTCACTAAAAACGTTCCTTTTTTGAGAGATCTGTTTTTTGCTCCAAGAGAGATAGAATAGTGTGGTCTGGCTAAGAATATAAAATTTTGTGTCAGATTTGGAATTAAGCTTCTAATTTGGGGAAGTTTCTCTCCTCTAAACTTCAGTTCCCCATATGTTAAGTAGAAATACCTCATAGAATTGCTGTGAAGATTAAATGAGTTTGCGACCGAGGACAGCCAAATAAATGTCTGGCAGATATTCACTCAATAAATGTTTGATATAGGGCCACTCTTTGGACTCCAAGCCCAAATCCCTTCCCGATGATGGTAGGTCTTTCTAGTGCTCTCCGTGTCTGATTCTTCTTTCCCTCTGGATCTGTAGCATCATTAGTCTGGAAAGATGATCCCTTCAGGCCTAAATTAGAGCAGGTGGCTAGAAGCAGACCCTGTCAGAACCCACGCATATCCCACCAGTACCTCTCATTTCTGTGCACTCCAGCCCAACTCCCAAGCACCAACCCTGTGACTCTGCCTGAAGGCTTTCTCTGGCAGCTGCAGCCTGCTGTGCCGTGCATTGGGCAGACCAGTTGTGGAAGGAATTATGTCCTCCAACAACGAATACCTCAGGTCCTTTACCCCTTGGGTAGGATAATTCTGAGGCACATGTTCCACACTTTTTCTCAAAGTTTTCCGGTGGGGTTGATCTCCAGTTACCCATAGTGGTAAATTGCTTGATAACACACCCTATATTGGCTTCCTTATCTGTCGTGTAGTTGCAGGTTGGGTTCATTAGCATGCAGGGTATTTATTAGGGAGTTCTTCTGTGGAAGGAAGGGGAAGGAAGCAGAGTAGCAGACAGAGAAGCTAGACCAGAATGCAGTCCAAACAGAGGCCTCAGCTGAGCCCTCAGGGAGCTCTGGAGCTGGAATTGCTCTTCAGAGTTGTCCCAAGTTGGGGTGAGTGGGTTGGACTTTTTAACCCCACAGTGATTAGTCATTGGGTATGAGCTGTGCCTAGAAGGAGACCTTTCCTTAGGAGAGGCAGATTTCTTCAGCCAAGACAATCTCCAAAGAGGGCTGATAGCCAAGGCTCTTCTGCTAACACTCACAGCCTTCCTTCCTGAGGGGATCTGGGCAGTGCATTACAGCACACACCGTACCTAGGCTTCCCACTCCTCCACCAGTGTTTTCTGAGGTAATCTCCTAAATAAACCATTTGTCCTTGGATCTTTGTCTCAACGTCTGCTTCTGAGGGAACCCAAGCCAAAAGAGGGCTTTCATAACACTCCTTAGAGAGCTTGCTATGTGTCCATTGCTGCTGCTGGGCATAGAAAACAAGGGTGTTACTCCTGCCCAGGGAATCTGACAGGAGAGACAGACTGCTTTGCTGATGGGAACAGCAGAGAGGTTACTTCCTGGGGATTAACCTGCATCTCAGTGTTTGTTGGGGTGAAGGAAAGTGAGTATGAGTGTTTTCCATGGAGCAGTGATGGGCCTTGGGTGAGAGCCTGTGTGGGCTTGGCTAGGTCCTAACCACTTGGCAAAGGGACCCCCGCAGCAAGAAGCTCGGGATGGACACCGGATTCCCGGGGGCTCTGGAAGGAGGCACATATGCCCCTTCAGTGTAATAAAACCAAAAAGATTAAAAAATGCAGAATCCAATTCCTTCTGCCTACATTAATTATAGAAAATCTAATTTATTTGCACTATAAAGTTACAGTGTCCAGGGGTTTATCTGGACTGCTAATCTTTTCACATTCATCATTCCAGCTATTTGCATTCTGGCAGCCAATCCAGACTCTTTATGTGGAGGATTAACTCTTCCATTTCAGGGCTATGCTTCCTAATTTTACAATCCTTTTTGATTGAACTCACCATAGAGAATAATAGGTCAATCAAAGTTGTGTTACCTCTGGTCATGATTGTACTATTATCCTCAATCAGGGCAACAAAAAAGTCCATATTAATGATTTATGTTTTCTACAGTAGATATCATAGCAACAAATTTCATAACAAATTTCATAACAGTCCAGTATTTCTAATTATATGATGTTCAGTCAAATATTTGGCAGCCTATTGGCTGGTCAGGCCAGGTTAATTGGAGCCCCAAAATGTTCAGTCTTTGTGCATAATAAGTGTTCAATCTTCTTGGTGCTCCGCTTGGCCAACAGTACAAATGTGTCAATTTGGATCATCATATAAAAACCAAATTCAGCAATGCTGTGGAAGAAAAGATTTTTATTTTAATTAAAACTTTTTCTCCATCTCTCCAACTTTGGTATTAATATTATCTATGATTTCTAGAGATTTTGATTTCTATGTACAGTTCTATTAATCCCCAGATGCATCATAAATATTGAAAAATTTTAAAGCATTAACTTAATCCCAATTTGCCATTGTATTTTTAATGAAAGAATAAAATTTTGGAGAGTAGTTAAGGAAATAAATCCAAATGTCTAATTACATCAATATCTCCAACTTTTTAAAAAATCTAAACAAAAAAGCTAAAACAGTGCTTTTCAAACTTGACTGTGCACACAAATTACCTAGGGGCCTTGTTAAAATGAGGATTCTGATTCAATTGGTCTGGAGTGGGGCCTGAGATTCTGCATTTTTTTTCAGGTAACGAAGCTCCCTGAGCTAACACCTGTTCCCAATCTTCCTCTTTTTTTTCCTCCCCAAAGCCCCAATATATAGTTGTAGATCCTACTTGTAAGTCCTTCTAGTTCTTCTATGTGAGCCACTGCCACAGCATGGCAACTGACAGGCAGGTGGTATGGTTCCACTACCGGGAAGTGAACCTGGGCCACCTAAGCGCTGAATGCCAAACTTTAACCACTAGGCCATCATGGCTGGCTTGTACAAGAATCCCAGTGATGCTGATGCTACTGGTTTGTGGACCGTATTATAAGTAGCAAGGACCCAGAACTTTTTTAAACCTTTGTAAATTTAAGTAAAATATTCACTTTAACATTTCTTTATAAGCCAGTTTGCATAAAGCTAGGCCAGTTACTCAGCTGCTCCAGGGTTAGGGACTAACTCTCTCATTAAATCTAAAGTACCATTGACTGTTAGATGAGTCATTATTTTATGTGCTGCTAATAAGGAAAATGCTGACAACTAAACTATGATGCATCCTGATTTCAGAAAAGGTGAAATATGAGTGTTAGAATTGAAGAAATATGATGGTTTCCCTGACTCCTTTCCAGTTTCCACAATGAGTGTTTACTCCGTACTAGGTACCTTTTCTATGAGGTGGGTGCTGTGATTATCCCATTTACAGAGGCTTAGAGAGGCTCCTTCAAGGGCACAGCTGGAACTTGAACCCAGGTCTCTGTGTCTGGAGAGGCCACACTCGCAACCCCTGCCCCACAGGAAGGGCTATTGTCCCTGTGGAAAATGCACCCTGTACTGTCTTCTGCGGCATTCGCTTCAGGTAATGACACCTACAACAATATCTGTGCCTGTTGTGTGTATTTCCTTTTTACACACATCTTCTTGGATCTTGGCTTCTTGAGTTCATCATTGTACTGAAGTGGCTGGTCTTGAACTCAAGTCACCTTTTTACTATCAAATCTGGCAGTACTTTCCGTCTGAATTTCCTCGACTTCGTC
Organism: Diceros bicornis minor; assembly: GCF_020826845.1. Lineage (NCBI taxonomy): Eukaryota > Metazoa > Chordata > Mammalia > Perissodactyla > Rhinocerotidae > Diceros > Diceros bicornis. The sequence goes on along the minus strand of NC_080744.1, from coordinate 50,725,118 downwards.
TCTCTCTGATATAGCCTACCATCCTCTCCTTGAAACTCCCTCTTCTGTGTTTCTGAGTAGCTTGCTCTTTATGTTTGATGCTTTTCTCATTATGAGGAACTCATATTTTGGTTAATATGTTCATCACCAGCTCATTCCTTTGCAACCAAGTATCAGAAGTGTATGAGTGGAATCCAGGCGGTCCCCAAATCCTCATTGGATGAAAGTGATGAATTTGGGGGGATAGTACAAACTGTAACTTTGAAATCATGGATCTTGCTAGAACTTTCTCTTTTTTGCTCCCACTTTGCGCATATTTTTATCATTGAGTTTACAGTGTTATATCCTAATTATGTTCACTTGTCTTTGTATCTTACTTGATGAAATCCTTGTGGGTAGAGACCGTGTTTTATTTATTTCTGCTCCTCCAACCCCTATCCAATACCTGGCACATAAATGATTCAACACGGCTGAGGCAGGACCACAATTCATTATCTTAGTGGCAAGAGGAGCCATTTCCTGATATCTATCTTGTGTTGCAAGGAAATGTCACTTATGAGGTCTCTAGTCCCTGGAACAGATCAGTCAGAGACAGGTGGGAGGCTGTGGCGATGTCTCTTCTCTGTTGCACATGGAGACCTCACAGGTCTCAGATTGAAATTACTCTTGAATTATTTACTAGTTTTTTGTAGCAAATCTGAAAGTTCTGACTTTTTCATGTAGGGGGGTAAAATGAACCTTTGCAGGGAGGACGAAGTCTTTCCTTGGAAAAAAAAAAAACCTACCAACAAGGGTCACCCTACAATGTCATTTAAAAAACAATTGGATCAAGGACTGTAGGGTTAGGGGTTCCTGTCAAGCAATGGTTCTCTAGGAGTTCGGATGGGTTGCTCTCTGAAAGTGCCCAGCTTGTCCTCCTCAAGAAGCTGCTTCTCCTCCCAGCATCTGACACCCTAAGCCCATTCTCAGCTTGGTCTAAGATGATGAAAGCCCAGAGAAAGTCAGGTTCCCCCTTGTCTCTCATTGCTCCCCTACTTGCTGGGTCACTTTGGTCTGCTTCTGAAGCAAGTCATGTAAAGCCACAATTAATGGTAATTCAGTCATGTAACAAAGCTGTTTTTAAGAAAAATCAAATTAAATCTTTTTTTGAAAAGGAAAATGACATAATCATTGACCCTGCCATACATAATTTTGCCGCTTGATTTTAGAGTCCGTTATACCTATTTCTCCCTTTTGTTTGTAGAGTGATTTGTGTTCAATTCAAATGGTATTTTTCTTACGCCACCAATTTATCTGCAGAGTTGTGGCTGCAGAATGTTTAAAAACAACCTGAGTAGCCGCAAAGCCCATAGAGAGGCAGTGTGGCGGGAAAGCCAATAGAGGGCACTGGGCTATTTGTGATAACTTTGGAAGGGCTGGAGAAGTCTGTTTACCAGTGTTTAGATGAAAAAAAGAAAGTAAAAGAACACAGCATTTTTTTTTATTACTAATTCTGCTAGAAGCACAATGGAATATTAAAAAATGAAAGTGGAAAAGTTTATCAGCTGTATCTTTAGGTCTGAATTTTATGCAATGAAAGTTTTCAATGTTGGCTGTTTATCAGTTACAAAGAGCTTATACAACCTAATGTGCACACACTCTCCATTTTCCTGATATATTTCAGTTTGCCTGGGTGGGGATGGTAAAGTACTTAAATTATCTAAAGATCAGGTTTTAGAAGTAATGTGACTCTTTTAACTTTGTAGAAGACAGTTGGAATAAAAGAAATGCTGATTATGCAATATTTGGTTTCTAATGAACATTTCATTTTTCTCTCTGGAATTCTGATTCCCTCCCTTCCTCCATTCCTTCCTTCCTATCTTCCTTCGGAAGATGGAGTGGGTACTTTGTTTCTATAATCTTCTTTGGGACATCTGATTGTTAAACTTACGCTCTGCCGTTTCTTCCCTTTGTATCCGTGGATACCATGATAAACTCGAGTCCCTTGCTTATCTGCTCTCCTTTCTCCAGAGACGTCAGTTGGAAAAAGCTAGGAGGGAGGTGGAAGAGGGAGGAAGCCAGAGCAGTGGGGGTTGACTGAGTTTGGAAGGCATCTTCAGTGGCCTTCTGGTTGCTTGGGCTCCTCTCGGCTCCTTACACCCTGCTCCCCTCCCCAGGGCGCCTGCTTTGGGCCCATGCCCAAACCTCTTTATTCTAACTCAGGGAGCTCTCTTCCTTTTCACTCCATACACCTCTCCCCAACAGATTTTCATTCCTCTAGTGTTGTCTCCTGAAATTGTTTCAGATTTGTCTCTTCAGATAATGCATCACTGTTACAGCTGGCTGGGTAACTAGGCAATTTTCACTGCCACGAGTCTAAGGCATGTCATAAAAACAACTTACAGGTATATTATTAAAGAAAAGCACAAACTAGTAATTATCTCAGGACTTTCAAATTTGTTATAGCAATATAAAATTGCTCTTAAGCAGCGAATGCTCCACGTCTTCCTTCTAAATTCATCTGCACATTTTTTAAACCACTATCACCTGTTTTGAAACAGTTAAAAATTTATAAAGCCTCACTCAGATTACTTCAGTGGATTCTTGGGCTCAAGTTCTTTAGGGATAATAATTAATCTTGAATAATTTATTTTGAAACGAGTCATATGACAAAACAGGACAGTTGTAAGGTAATTTATTCATGTGAAACTAGTGGCAGATATGTTGGTTAGGGCAAGCCAGCTGAAGCAGAAGCCAAGAGTATTCATAAAGGTTTGATAAAAGGTAAATTTGACCCCCAGAGGAACCAGCAAGAAGAATGGGGAAAAGCAAAGAAGAGATGTAGGGTAAGATTTGTTTGTTTCTGAGAATTTATCTTAGAGTGAACCTGTGAAGTAACTAGAAGAAAGATATTGTATGGAACATGTAAATGAATATAAAGAGTCAAGGAAAGATGAATTGTTCCCTTCTCCCGTGACAGTAAGAAATGGGTAAAGAGAATAAAGCAGTGTTAAACTTAGGACTCTAAATTTCCTCCATTCCTAAAGCATATCTATACTTTGCTCTGAAAACATAACATGTTTCAATTCTTCTGCTATGAATGCCTTAATACGGTTGTTTTATAATGAATTTCCAAAGATATCCTTTACTACACTTCACAGAGTTCTGTATCCTACAGGCAATCAAATCATTGTTGGTCAGATTGATATACAAAGGGGACCTCTCTCTATGGATTACATATGATTGAGATTGGATGTAAGTTCTTAAAATCTGAGTTTTCATCTTCAATAGATTTCCTTTTTTTTTTTGCTGAGGAAGATTCACCCTGAGCTAACATCTGTGCCAATCTTCCTCTATTTTTCAGTATATGGTCTGCCAGCACAGCATGGCTGCTAACAGAGTGGTGTAGGGCCATGCCCGGGAACTGCACCCAGGCCACTGAAGTGGAGCACACTGAACTTAACCACTAGGCCACTGGGACTGGCCCAATAGAATTCCATTTTGGATGCTCCTTTTTACTAATAATCACTGGGTTCCAGTTGTGTCGGAGTTTGGTGTATGATCTGGCTTACACGGTAGAAGGGCAGCCATGGAAAGCCTGCTGTGACTTGAGTATTTGGTTGTGAAACAGGGGAGTCTGAGGTATCACCCTGCTGCATTATCAGCAGGGCCTCTAACTTGTCTCCGGCATGGTTGTGGCAGATGTTAGTATCTTATAGATGGTATGGGAGGGACGTTCCCAGCACACAGTAGGCCCACCACAAGACCTGTGTCCTAGGATATACATGGTTCAGTGATAAGGGGGGTAACCCAGTGTGCTGGAGCCACATAGCAAGGCATTGTGTTTAGAGACCTAGGGAGGAGAGTTGGCCCAGTCAAAACCTGAGGCTGTCAGGCTCAGTGGCCTCAGGTAATCTGCATATTCTCTTTGGGAGGCTGGGACACTGAGGGGAGTGGTTGTAGGATAAAGGTAGAGGAATGCTGATTGAAGGAACCAGAAAGAAGAGATTTCCCTCTTGGTAGAAGCTGGGAAGATTTGGAGATATGATGGATACCTTGTTTTTGGAAGTAAGACCTTCAGTCTAGATGGAGTTGACGACAGTCCTTCTATTATGAAGTCTGAGCACTGGGGGGAGGGGATTGAGATCATTAACTGGCATTTTTGTAGGAGTGTGTAGTGTGTAGGCAGTAACACTAATACCTTCATTCTTTGGCCCCTTCCTTCTCCTGAAGGCTTGGGAGCGGTGCCTTGAAAGTGCAATAAGAAATGAGTGGAGCCAAGAGTTCTGCTAAAGATGGGAAAGAAGAAGTCCTACTGAGGAGTTCTCACCATTTCCAAGGAATTCATGTGTGGCAGAATGACAGTGAAATATGTGAGACTAGTAGTATGAGAAGATACCTGAAAGTAGAATGTCTCTGCGGGTACTGGTAGTGGTGACCCACTACCTACTCTTTGGCAGAGTGTGTCTGACTTTGGCTGTTTGCAGCTGTGACTAGTTAGCAGTAAAGAAGCAATAGAAGACCACTGGGCAGGTACAGTAGTGACAAGCAACCTCTACTTTTTGTGCCAGAGACCTTGACCTTCAATTATTTGCGGCGGCTTAGCTTCAACCCAGATGGCTGAAGCCACTTTACATAGGACCTTTGCATAAATGTGATACTATTGTGCATATTTGAAGGATTTGTATAGGATTTGGTAACCAAAATACATAAATCTATTCCTATCTGCTAGATATTCAAACTTATTACTTTGGTATATGAAATGAAAGATAAAAGTTGACACAATCAAAAGAAATGCATATTTGATTTAGAATTAATTGAATGGAAGGTAGAAAAATGAAAATTCATTAACTCTAACTAGCTTTAAACAGAATAAACTGTGGACTTTTCAAAGGATTATGATTATCCTTAATCGTGCCAAAATGCAGCTTGAAGCAATTATGAGGAATGCAGATGTATTATTAATACCAGCTGTAACCCAGGTTTTGATTATATAAAAAAACAGTCTCACACTTTTGACAGATGGTGAACTTAAAAGTTCAAGTAAATCCAAGTTTTTAACTCCTGAAGATGTAGAGAGCATTTCTGATATAAGAACACAGATTTTTCCTCCACAGGGAATACATTGAAACTGAAATTATCCCAGTGATCTCCAAATGTGACTCTGTTCTTTAGAAAGTAACTATGCCCTTATTTTTCAGAATCCTCAAGTTTATCATTTTCCCACCGCATTGTGTTTGTCAAACTATGACCTGGGTGCCTTTTTTTTTTTTGACACATGTAGACTTCCATTAGCCTTTCTTCTCCTTTCTTAAAAATTCTTTCTTGATTCTCCTTCTATGGGAAGTCCCTGAATTGCCACAGTGCACATGGGCACCATAGTGGATGGAGGATTCCTTGTTGTTACAGCATTGTGATCCCTCTCCTAATGGATCTGGGGCGTGGAAGCAGGACACATTAATGAGCTGAAATTGGTGGAACTAATAGAAAAGTTCCTTATAGCTTTAACAAGGGCAAGAAATAATCTTTGGCTTGGCAAGGTCCCTCAGCAGGGTTGCAGACCAGGGTCAAGGACGTCAGCCCTGTTGTCTCACCTCTGGATTCAGTATTCTAGAGCAGGGTGTCTGCCGTGCTTGTTTCCATTCCTGCTGATAAGAGGAGCAGCATTTTGACTCTTCAGGAAGTGGAGACGTGAAGAGACCAGAGCCCCAACCTTGGGAAGTCACGTGATCCTTCATCAATTAGGCACTTGTGTTTTATGGGAGACTGTGATTTGAGTTTCACATGACTGTACTACAAACCAGTGGAAAGAGTTTGGTTGCAAATATCCAATGTAACCTTTTGGAGTGGAGAAATGAAGTTAAGACCACAGCAAGGTTAAGAGAAAGAGAAAAATAGAAAAAGAAATTACAGGGATCAGAATATTACCTGAAAATAACCTGCAGGTGCATACTACCCCCTGCAAACTCATGAAGTCTTTCTAATGGCTTCACAACTTGATACTATCTTTGGGAAAATATAAGTGGTTATTACTGATTGGGGATGGATGGAATCACTTAAAGTGAGTACACACTCTTTTTAAAAGGACATTTTATTAGTTAAAATTAATCATTAGAAGGAGAGAAGACATGGTTTCTTCCTTAAGGAATTTATCCTGTCAAAGGAGAAAAAAAGGACAAAGACAAAGAAGTCAGAAAAGAACTAACATTCATTAAACACTAACTATTTGCTAGGAACTATATTAAATATACCGTTACAACACAATGTTTGCATATACAACATACCATATTTTTTTGCATATAGCATATTCGTTACAACACTAGTTAGGCATTATTATTATCGCACATGTTACTGATAAAAACTGAGACTTAAGAGGTTAAATAGCTTGCCAAAAGTCACACAGCAATTAAAAGACAGATCCAGGATCTGAATCCAGGAATCTGACTTCAGATCCCAAACTCTTAGTCACTGTGCTTTACTATCTCATAGACACCTTCAGTGCCCTTTTGTCGTTTATTAGGGAATAAACCCATCTTCATATGTGCCTAATGGTTGAACAGCTGGAACATGAAGGCTAGTCAGCATGGCTTGGCTGATAAGAATCAGATGTGGCTGAAGAGGCATGGCGTTATGGCCCAAAGATGTTTAAAGAGGCAGGGAAAAAATATGAATTGGTCTTATACAGAGGCTGTTGAATAATTTCCTGGACTGATTCCATGTCTTAATTTCCTCTTTTTTAAAAAAGTAATTTTCTTAATTTTCTAGACCGTCCTCTAATTATGGTGCTCACAGACGTTTATTCATTATATTAAAAATGCAAATTTTAATGGTGCAATCGTTAAGAGACTCAAACAATAAGTAACAATTAGCTCTGTGGCTCTTGGCCAAGCAGTGCTAGTGCCTAAATTCACCTAATATTTCACTTGGCCATACTGTGGGATGGCGTTCTCCTATAGTAACTTTCCTTGCATCTTGACTCTCTGCAGTAAATGGCTCTACCAAGGAAATGAGCCCATATCTGGGCCTTTGTCCTTGTACTAGTTGGTTTTAATGATACTTGCAGTCTTTCCCACAATTTCCCAAGTTGATATGTTGATTATGAAGACATCGTTCATTTATTCGTTCATTTAGCCATTTAGTCCTTCCTTCTTCCCTCCTTCCTTTCTCTTTCCCTCCTCCTTGCTTCCACTCATCCTTTCTCTACTCTTTCATTCCCTATCACCTTTTCTTCCTTTCCTCCCTTCAACACATAGTTACTAAGTTCTCAAGAAATGCTAGGCCTTGTGCTAAGTACTGTGGGGGATACATAGATAGACAGACAGATAGGTGAATAAATATTATGATTTTTTCATCCATTTAATGAATGTTTATTGAGTGCCTACTGTATGCCAGGCTCTATTTTGCAAGCTAGAAATGGAGTTGGGTACACTATCAAGTCTCTTTTCTCAGTGAGTTGAGAAAGTGTGTATTCCTGAGTGTGTATTGAGGAGACATTCAAAAAAAATATCATATGTCAAGTAGTGGTAAGAACTATGAATAAAAATGAAGCAGAGAACAGAGAGAGAGGTGATGGGGATAGAGAGTGTATTATTTTTACATAGGCTGGTCAGGGAAGGGCTATCTGATAAGATGGCATTTGATCAGGGATACATTTATCTGAGGGAAGAGCAAATACCAAGGCCCTCAGGGAATTCACTTCTAACAGGGAGAAAAGGTGTAAAGATAAATAACTGTTACAGAAGGTGGAAAGTGTAAGTGCTATAAGGAAGGTACCATAGGTGAAGAGCTACTGGGTGAGTTCAGAGGAAGGGGAGATAATGGCCTGCTGGGGATCGGTTGCTATGAAGAGCAAGCCCCACTTCCCAGGGGGTAACTCACACATTCTGACACCTCATAGCGAATTCTTCTCCCCCAGGCCCTCTTCTGGAGGGTGACATGTCTCCTCAGTATGAGACTGTTGGGCTACACACCTGATCTAGTTGCCCTTTGGTTAAGATGCTGAGATTCTAATAGAGATAGAAACAAATTACATTACCTGTCCACTTTTTATTCTGCTTTGAAACTCCTCTAAATCATATTTCTTATTTGTAAGAAAACTAATTTTCTGCTCATGCCCAATGTTGGCCACCAAAGGCAAGAAGACAAAGGGGGTGCTCCTGTATTTAGATAACTGTGCCTTGTGTTCAAGGTTAGGATGACTCCATTTTAATTTGCTTTGGTCAGCTTGGCAAGGTCCTGGCTTTTCTACTAGAATGTAAATACCCCAGTGAAAAAGGCAACAGCTTAATGCAGCATCAGCTCACATTTGGCTATTTGCCAGAGAAAGTCAAAGAACTAGAAAAATGAAACATAGAATATTATATAATATTTTAATTTTTTTAAATGGGATGCTGGCAAGAAGGGAATATAGGACCCTAAGTGGAGCAGTAATGGATGGAAAGAGTATGGGGTGGAAGGAGGGATGAATGAAAGAGAAAAAGTGATATTACTTAATTTCACAGAACAGATATATCCAAATCTTGAAATTGATCCAATCGATACCTCTTCAGATATAGTTACAGATATATTTAGAAGAGAAAAAATACCTTGATAAGCTATTTGAAGCAAAGGTGAGACCATAGGGTAGCGCATGGGGGTCTGCTGTGTGATAGCTGAAGTAGTGTGCCTTAGAAACAAACAGGGATTTAGAGGGGGCTGAGGGAAGAGGAAGAGACAAAAGAGGAGGGGGAAGGGGGAGAGACAGAAGCAACAATACGAAGGGTGGCTGGTGCCCAAGTCAAGGAAATGGCCAAGGGACCTTTAGCAATACAAACATCTATTATTGAATTTTAAATTATTTCTGTTGCTGCAATGTAGATTTTTGTTTCCCAAACCTCCAGTAATATTTTCTATTTACTCAAAATGCCTTGATTGACGGGTATGTTGGGTAGAAATTAAGGACAAGAACAACCCAAGGTAGAGCAGGGTTGACCTGGATGGGAGTGGCTGATGAGAGGACCCCTGATCTCCATATTTGCTCAGCAGAGGCAGAAGTAGAGGCAGCCATTAGAGAGTCCCCTCACCCCCACCTCCTACTCCAGAAACGGGCAGAAATTCCAAGGATGCTACTGCATTTTTCAAGAACCCATAACATGGAGATTTTAATATATCTTTATCTAGATAGTAAGAAATAGGTCAATGCCAGCTGATATCTGGATAACATATACTTTAAAAACTATTATAAATGTTCATTAGGATGTTAGTGAATCAGAACTTTAGAAGTGAAGATGAAAGCTCCAACTCCAGCATTAAATATGAAGGGGAAGGGAATGTTTGAAATGTAGCACTAAGTGGCTCTTCCTTTTAATAGATGGGAATAAAGCTGTCTTTGGTTGAGAATTATCTTGTCTGTATCTCAGGAGGGTCTTGCACAGAAGTGGGCCTTTGCTATGGGGACTCTGGGAGTGCAGGGGTTTGATGCTTTTTCTTTTCATAGCCCTGAGTGCACATTTGAAACCTTTGAATGTCCCACTCAATTTCTCTGCTTTCGAAGCTGTGGAAAATCCCAACTCGCAACAGAGGGAAACTTGTGTAAGGCTGACCAGGGAGATGACTGAGTCATTACAATGTTCTTTGATTTGAATACTGACTAGCCAAGAACAGTGTGTGTTCAAAAACTCCCCAGAGCTGTTTGGAGACTTCTGATTTCTGACAAGATGATTAACTCAGCCTGGGATGCTGGCTTCCTCTCCATAACCAATACTAAATTGCTGCAATAATCAAAGGGAAGTCAGTTGGTCTGGCAGACTAATAAAAACAAACAAACTCTTAGGAACACTGAGGCAAAGAGCAAGTCTGGGCTTCAAGGTGTGGGAAATGGCAGCCCAGTTTGGAAGAGGGCTGGACACTAGACCTCTGCTGTCCAGTATGGTAGCCACTAGTCTCAGGTGATTACGGAGCACTTACAATGTGGCTAGTCTGAACTGAGATGTGCTGCAAGTGTAAAATACCCCCCTAGATTTTGAAGCCTTAGTATAAAAAAAGGGAAGGTAAAATACCTCATTAATTCATTTTTTGCATTGCATACATGTTGAGATGATAATATTTTGGATATATTGGACTAAATCAAAAGTATTATTTATATAGGGTAGCTTAAAGAACAGAAATTTATTTTCTCACAGTTCTGGAGGCTATAAGTTCAAGATCAAGGTTGATTTTTTCAGAGGCCTCTCTCCTTGGCTTTTAGATGGCAATCTTCTCTGTGTATCTTCACATGGTCTTCCCTTTGTGTGTGTCTGTGTCCTAAACTCCTCTTCTTATAAGGACACCAGTCATATTGGAGTAGGGTCCTAATGACCTCATTTTAACTTAATTACCTCTTTAAAGGTCCTATCTCCAAATACAGTCACATTCTGAAGTCCTGGGGGTTAGGATTCAACATACGAATTGGGGGGTGGGGAGGAATTCAGTTCACAACATTATTAAAATTAAATTCACCTGTTTCTTCATTTTTTTAAATGTGGCTACCAGAAAATTTAAAATTACACGTGTGGCTTGCATTATATTTCTATTGGACAGTGCTGCACTAGACTATAGCTCCACAAGGGCAGACTCCTTTAGATGTTGTTCACTACTGAGTTTCCTGGTACCTTGAACAGAGCCTGCTGCAAATACATGCTCAATTACATTTGTTGAATGTAGAATGAATGGGCACCATAGGCAGTAGGTATAGGGTGGGAGAGAATTTTAGGTGTGAATCTTTAGGTGAGATTCCTTGCCCTGGTATTTACTTGAGTAGCACATGGTTGGCCCCATTGCCACCACGAGGCAGAAAAACAGTAGCCACCCTGTCAGCTGGATAACAGTGTGGAGGTGAGTCTGGCTGGGGCAGTGGCAGTTTACAATAGGTGCAGACAGATCTATTGGCCTCAAGCCTTCCCTCCTCCCCAGCACCCTCGCCATCTTGAGGGCTAGGTGCTAGAATGGAGGGAGGCAAGTCTTGAAGAAAATTAGTGCCAAAAGGGGTACAGACTGTAATATCTGGATTTCTGCAGTTCCTGGGAGGCCACAATCTAGAGTCTTCTTTCACAAAAATGATTTTAAAAAAGACTATTGCAAAAAATGTTTTGAAAAGTTAGAGGAGCTAGGCTTTTTGAAAAATATGAAGTTACAAAATTGGTGTAAGAAGAAAGAGAATATTTGCATTTGAAGTAGTAATCAAAGACCTTCGCCTCTACCCCTGCTCCCCAAAAGCCTGTGACAAAGATGGCTTTATGGGAGAGTTCTACCAACGTATCACGGAAACAAAATTAATGTTTTATATAAGTTTTAGAAATAAAGAGAGAGCGAAACTTCCCACTCATTTTATCAGCCTAGTATGACATTAAGCCTGATAAAAACAGCACAAGGAAAGATAATTATAGGTCCACGTTACTTATGAACAGCAAGTGAAAATCCTAAATAACGTATGTAACTACATCCATCAGTGTATTACAAATATCAGATCAAGTAAAGATGGTTTAGTTGCAGAAATTCCATCAATGTAATTCACTATATTAATTGACTAACAAGAACTCTTTCATGGTTATCTTGATAAATGCAGCAAAAGCTTTTGATAAATTTCAACATCTATTAATGATTAAAAAAATAACTATATGTTCTGTTCCTGCCAATTGAGTTATATATTTCCCAGGAGTCAGTTGTTTGGTTCCCAAAGCTCTTTATACCAGTTGTACTTGCCATTGTGATTATGTAATTTAGTTAAATATTATATAAACCAAAGAATGATAAGTGTGGAAAGAGAATTGTTTCTCTGAAAGTTCAATTGAATGTTTTGGAAAGACTTGCCAAATGCAAACTACTAATAAATATTGCTATCAGACCATTGTAATTTCTATCATATTAAAATCAATGGCCTTGGTCCTACATCAAAAGATTGGTGAATGAATATGGATTTCTATGTTTTAAGTTAAAACAAAAATTTTAATGAGTGCATCATTTTATATAATTCCCCTTCTTACTAACTTTTATTTTATTCATTTACCAATTGGTCCCAGTTATGTCAGATAAGAGGGCTCCCATTGTATTATTTTGAAAGACAATGCCTGAATTCCCAGAATCACCCATTCCATTCTTTTCAACCTCTCATTTGATAATGCTGAGGACTTGTAAGTGAATTAATATGCTTTCATCCTACCTAGCCAGCCGTGTCACAGCATAAGTAGGAAAGGAGATGTGTAGGGCTGCCTACATTAGGATTCCTCTTCCTCTCTCTCTTACTTTCTCTCTCTCTGAAATAATTACATCTACAAGAGGTAAGATTTCCATTTCTTTTTTGTCACTTCTGACACTTTTCTCATCCTCTTGTCAAGTGTACATTCCTGAATCTGAATAAATATAAGATGTGAAACCTCTATCTGTTCCCCCTCTGCTCTAGATCTCAGCCACTAGACCTATTTTTTGTTGTGGGAATGCACTGGCATACAATTCTAGACTTCTTTCCTAGAATTGTGCAAATTGAAATAGCATTCCAGAACCCAGATTTCTGGAAAAATAACAAGACAAAATGTTTCAATTCTTTTTGTTATGGTAGGAGGGAATTTTGGAGAAAAACATCATAGAAAGTTACTAAGTAGGATTTACTTAACGGACACATGTTGGATTCCTTCTGCCCATCACTTTCTTTCTTGATTTATGTGAAAATTGTGTTTTCCCTCTTAACAGTATAGAGAAAATCAGAAATGGAGAGTGAAATAGAAGATGATCAAGGTGCAGAGTTTCTTGTAGGGACTTTCCTGTTTCTTTTTATGAGAAAATATACTAAGAAATTACGAAGTATATATATTTTATACATTTATTTATTTTCATTCAGGGTTATTTTCATTTCAGGATTATGAGGTATGAAATACACACAGCAGATTTCACTGTGTTTAAATGTATGTGTCAGTGAGTTTTAACAAATTTATGTTGTCATGTATCAACCACCATTATCAAGTTATAGAACGTTTCCACCATATCAAAAAGTTTTCTGTTGCTCCTTCTCAGTGTCTCTCTTCCCAGACCCTGTCAACCACTGATTTGATTTCTGTCCCTATTATTTTGCCTTTTCTAGAATGTCATGTAAATGAAATCATAAAGTATGATTGTTGGTTGGACTTTTTTCTTTAGCATAGTGCTTTGGATATTCATCCAAGTTGTTGCATATATCAGTACATTCTTTTTATTGCTGAGTAGCATGCCATTGTATGATATACCTCGACTTGTTTATCCATTTGCCATTAGTTGATGAACATTTGAGTTGTTTCCAGTTTTTGACTATTATGAAATAAAGCGATGAACATTCATTCAGGTTTTATGTAGAAATATGTTTTCAGTTCTCTTGGTTTAATACCTAGGAGTGGAATTGCTGGGTCATATGATAAGCATATATAACTTTATATAAGAAACTGCCAAAATATTTTCCAAAGTGGCTGTACTATTTTGTATTCCTATCAGCAATGTATGAGAATTTTTAATTTTGGCAATTATAGTGGATGTGTTCATGAGTGGTAGTTGAAGTCATCTGTTCCTGTGATGTTTTTGTCTGGTTTTGACATAAAGGTAATGCTGGCCTCATAAAATGGTATGAGGAAGGGTTCATCCTCTTCTGTTTTCTGGAAGAATTTACTTCTTCCTTAAATATTTTGGTAGAATTCACCAGTGAAGCCACCTGGACCTGGCTTCCCTGGCCCCCCAGGAAAGTGTTAAACTATGGATTAAATTTCGCTAATGGATTTAGGGCTATTCAAATCATCTATTTCTTCTTGGTTAAGCTTTGGTAGTTTGTGTATTTCAAGATATTTTTCCCATTTCATCTAAGTTGTTGGATTTTTTGGCATAAAGTTGTTTATTTACATTCCCTTATATTCCTTTCACATCTGTAGAATCTATAGTAATACCCCTTTTTTCATTCCTGATGTTGGTAATTTGTGTTTTTCTTCTTGATTTCTTGATTGGTCTGGTTTATAAATTTATTATCTTTTCAAAGAACCAGTTTTTTGTTTCTCTAATTTTTCTCTGGTCTGAGAGCTGAAATAAGAAGGCAGAGGGCTGCTTTGTTCAACGTCAGCTGAGAATGAGCTCATGAGGCAATTCAAATTTTTTGTGGCTCTGTGCATGTCTATGAATGACCCTGAAAGTGCTCTGAGTACTGATTCTGGGATTACAAATAAATGTTATAGGCAAATTTGCATATATGGAATCTGCCAATGATGAGGATCGACTATAATTTAGTCTACTATTAATAGAGAGGGATGTTGGCAAGGTGTGATTGGGGGAGGGGCAGTGGGAGACAGCGCATTCTAGAACTCTTAATAAACTGAACAGAGTATCACTCATTTCCTTCCCAGGGCTGAAGTGGGGAAGAAAGTAAGAACTGTAGCTGTGCCTCAACAAAACCCTGGCTATAGATCTTTGGGTTAGGTAGAATTTTTTGCCTCAGCCTTATATGCATAAAGGCCTTCATATTTAGGTTTTTTTTTTTTGTGAGGAGGACTAGCCCTGAGCTAACATCTAATGCCAATCCTCACTTTTTTTCTTGAGGAAGATTGGCCCTGAGCTAACACCCATGACCATCTTCCTCTACTTTATATGGGATGCTGCCACAGCATGGCTTAACAAGCAGTGCGTTGGTGCGCGCCTGGGATCCGAACCTGTGAACCCCGGGCTGCTGCAGCCGAGTGCGAGCACTTAAACACTTGTGCCACCAGGCCAGCCCCCTTCATATTTAGATTTTTGATGTAAATTTCAAGTAAACTTAATCACTTAGTTACAAAAATACTTGGACAGGATTGAAATAAGATGTTTATCCACAGTTTAAAATGTGCATTTTGTTGTGGGATCACACTTTGTATTGTACACTATGAATTGACTTAAAAAATAAATTTTGTAATTATCTTATGAATATCATTTTTATTTGTCATTAATTCCTTCAAAATAAACACGTGATATCCAATTATTTTTGTAACTTATTTCAGAATTGCTTAGTTCTAAAAATAAGCCTCAAATATGTAACTGGCCAGAATTGCCTGACTTCTGAGAGCCCCTCCTTTTCCCTTTGAATGAGGAGGAAGAGGGAAGGGAATGAATGGAAAGGACACGCAGTGGATGTTTGAGGTGGAAAACTCAGCATAAGGTGACCTTAAACTCCCACAGAAGTGCACATCACAGCTGCATCTGAAGTCAGAGTGGGCTGAGGGATTGTCAGGCTGGATACCGGAAGCAGCTGCTGCAGTATTATTACCCTCAAGGCTTAGGGAGGTTAAGCAAACTGTCCAAGATCACACAGTAAATAAGTGGGAGAGTGATATTGTGTGGAAATCTTTATATTTTAACTAGAAGTCAAAAACCTTGGATCCAGTCCTATTTTACCACTAGTTAGCTATATGACCCTGTACAAATCATTTAAGCTCTGCTGGTCTGTGTCTTTATCTGTAAGATGTGAAGCTGGAATACTCAGGGTCCTTTGCACACTATGAATTCATTTAATGTTAAAAGTAGTAGAATCTGGAAAATCGAATAAGCAGGGAAGATGCTTGTTTCTTATTTGAATAGGAAGAATATTTTCTCGTCTAGCAGATTCCAAAGTCTATTTAAAATGACTTTCCATTTTAAATAGAGAAAATAGATCTTATCAAATATTTATAGAAACTGCAGATTGCTCAGAGATACAATCCAATACCTCATTTGATATTGGCAAGAGGCAAATGATATGTCAAACCTTAACAAATGCTTCAGCCAATTCAATGAATAAAGGAATATCTGAAAGTGGCCCGAGTTTAAAGGAAGTCATATATTTCTTGAATAACAGGATTTTGGTGGCCTCTTGAGAAAATTAAGTTTTCCTAAAATCTTCATAGTTAAGGCCTAAACCATGCATCTTTCTAAATGTAAGTTCTTTTAGTCATCAGTGGTATATCTTAGATTTATAATAATTACAGAAGGAAGAAAAATGGCCAACTGGACATTTTTGACAATACTTCTTGACAAGGACTCAATACCATCATGGAACCCCATGTTTTCTTTCCCATCTCTTTATTTTGAAAAATTTCAAGAGCCAGAAAAGTTGACAGAATAGTACAGTGAACATCTGTATACGCTACACCTATATTCAACAATTGTTAACATTTTACCGTATTTTCTTTATCGTTTCTATATCTAGTTTTTGGTGGAACCATTTGAAAGTAAGTTGCAGATATCATAAATCCTATAGCATGCATCACTTTAAGAATAAGAATATTCTCCTACACATGCACAATATTAGATAGATATAGATAACTGTTGTTATCTACATTAACAATAGTTCTACAATAATTATACCCAGTCCATATTCTGTAATATTCCATTCTATAATATTTAATATCCAGTCCAATATTTAATATACAGTCCAATTTCTCCAATTGTCCCAAGAATGTCATTTATATTTTTATGTTTTGAATCAAGATGTAATCAAGATTCACACATTGATTTTGGTTGTTATGGATATTTAGTATCTCTAAACCTAGAACATTTACCCATATTTTTTGCAACATTGACTTTTAAAGAGTCCAGGCCAGTTGTTATGTAAAATGTCCCAAATTCTGGATTTTTCTGATTGATTCCTCATGGTGTTACTGAACTCATATTGCCACTTCCTATATTGTCTGTAAATTGCAAGTTAGGTCTAGAGGCTTGATTAGATTCAGATTAAACCTTTTTGGCAAGAATATTTTACGTGTATTATATATTTTGTATTGCATCACATGATGAGACACTCAAGGTCAGATGGTCCTGCTGTTAGGGCAACTCAAGGTTGGCTACTTGGTTAAGGTGTTGACTACCAGATTGCTATATTGTAAAGGTTTATTTTTTGCTTTGTAGTTTGTAAGTAATCTGTGGGGAGAGACTTTGTACCATGGCACAATTTTTCACTCAATGGTTTTAGCATCCGTTGAGGATGGTTAGCTAAATCAATTTTTACAGTAGGGGTAGCAATGTGGTAATTTTCTAATTTTGAGGATTATTTTTACATTTATTGTGGAATAAGAACTTTGTTTTTTTCTCCCCTTCTTTGTCTCTCTTTCTTGAATTTCATAATGGGTTCATGGATGCTCATTTATTCAGTGCATTATATCCTTTACAGTCATTATTCTTTTTGATGCTCATATTTGTTTCAAAGGCCAGTGGGAGCCCCTTCAAGCAGGCTCTGGGTATTTTTGACCTGACTCTGTAGCCTCTGAGTGCTTTCTTGCTTTTTTGACATAACAAGATGCCCTTGGCTCATTTCCTGCCCAAGACCTAAAATCAGCTAATTTTCCCGAAGAACTCCAGTGTATATATTAGTGGAGAATTAGAAACCAAGATCTAGGGGCTAGATATCTTCATTCCTACTGGACTGTCATTGCTTTTTGACCCTTTTCAGTGGACAGAGATTGGAATATATTTTTTAAGAAATCATGAGCTCATATCTATGTTTGGAATTAAGATTTAACATTACAGCATTTTTCTTAATTTTATATATTTTATTATCCATGTTATCTCCTATATGTGGAGTGGGGGAAGAAGGACAGGGAAGGAGCGGGAGCCAATTAAGGGTGTGGTTTCAAGTAAAGTGCCACAGGGAGAAGTTCCAGCCTGATCCTGTGGGGAAAATCTGGAGGTTAAGTTATGTTAACCCTTGGGGAGGAGGGTCATCAGCTTTCGCTCCCACTCCCAGGCAAGGGAGCTGGACTTTTATATTCTACCTTTGTCAGCAATTGGTCAAGGGCTGCTCCAGGGGAAAGTCAATTCCCAGGCACTCTGGTTCTCTTCAAGTACAGGTGAGAGTCTGACGTTGTCTGCTACAAATTATAACTCTTGGTTTAAAATGGAGTTATTTTTTTAACCAGCATTTTATAAAAACACCCATAAACATTGACATTAATCAACTATAAATGATAGCCCCATATTTAGTAGAGTTTCTAAAGTGTTTTTAAACCGAACAACCAAATCATCATATAAATGTGTATTTCAGGTAGTGCCTATCATTGTGTACAATAAAAAGTTTTTTTAATTCCTGCTTCATTTCTGCTGCAACAAATCTGAATCCACCTTCATTAAGGTCATGATATTCATAAGAGATTCTCTCTGAGGAGAATTTTTTTGGGGAACTAAGGACAACTTAGTTTTGAAAAACGAATTCAGAAATTTCTGTTTGGTTGTCCTTCTCTCATTGCTGATTTCCCTGTAGAAAAGAGGCAGTAAAGATCACTTCCTGACTTTTCCATTGCCTTGGAAACAGCCTTTCCATTTCCTTGAGCTGCCATCTCATCAGCAATGGCAGTTTCACCTTGTTCCTTGACAAGATACAAGCAGATCCATCGTCAATTTGCATGAGTTGACTGATTTCCATTGACTTTTCTATTCTTTGCTCCCACCATGTACCATTGCTTTCCAGCATCAAAAAGACACAAAACTCAGGGCAAATTTAGCTTGTAAATTTCTAAATCACAACTCTCCTTCTCAGCCACAAAAATCTGTCTTTTTCTCATAACAGAGGATCACGATCTCTTCCCTAAAAGACCAAAAATGCATAAAATATCGAAGCAGTTTTATTTCAAACTTACAGACTAGGGTTTACCACTTCCAGTGAACATTGTTTCTTCAAAAAGCCCTCTTGGGAGGTCATTTATTTATTCCAAATAATTTAGGAACTCACCCTTTGGAATCAAAACCTAAAATTTTGTAGGTTGGGTTCTCTGGAAGCAGATGCTTCCAGCTGAGTTTGGGGTGACAGATGTATTTTAGGGCTCAACACCTGTGAAGGGAACGGGGAAGCAGGATTAGGCAGAAGGAGAAATGGAACTGTGATGCAGGCCTGATAAAGCCTCGGCCAACCTGGGGCAGGCAGCTGTGGGGGCATGTATTGCTTGTTAGGGTGTTTTGCTTCAGACCAAAATGCGTGTGCCTCTATACCCTTCCTTGTTCAGTCACTGGAAGCAGGCTGCCCTCAGAACAGCATGACCTTGGGCATGGCAGCTCTTTGCAGCTGAAGCTGGAGAAGGAGCTGACAGCTGGAAGCCGTCCTGATGGTCACAGTCCCCAAGCTGGGCAGCAAGTCTTTCCTTGGAGAGGGATGTGGGGTAGGGGAACGTTATGTTCATGTCTAGCACATAGAACCAGCTAGAAGTCCAAGGAAAAACTCAATCTTACTACAGTATTGCTACGCCGCGTGCTCAGCTTTACTGAATATTAGGACTGGAAGGCTTACAGAGATTTTTTGGTCTAACCACTTCCCTTGCTGCCAGGTTTTACAGATGTCTGACGTTTTCCGCTGAAACACGGCACTGACAGATAGAAGGTGGCGTGATGCCTTCTGTACCCCACTCTCCCCACCCAACCACTACCCCTCCTACACACCACCAAGGAACACAAATGGCTTTACCACCTCAAAGTTTTTTTTTTTCACTTAGATCGGCATTAAGAAGAGACACAAATTTGAGAGAAAGAGAAGGAAGGTAAAAATTAGGAGGAAAAGAGTCCCCTGGGGTTATAAATGTGATTTTGTGAGAATTATCCAGAAAAGCCTAGATCATCTCCCAAAGGCTGATGAGTAATTGGAGAACTAAACAGCCTTCATTGGAAGGTCTTCTGCCTTTCTACCTGTTGAAACTCTTGCAAAAATTATGTAGAGATTTGATTGGGGACCTAAGGAAAAAAATATCTTAAAGGGCCTCCTTAACTGGTATGAATGGCCAAATCTATGAATAGGTCATCTCCAATCCCCCATTCTCTCAACAGCTGTATGATGGTTCTCATAGACCATTCGTTCATTCACTCATTCATCCATCAATTGTTTTTTGAATGCCTACTATGTGGGAGGCCCCATGACGGGCTCAGTGGAGAACCGTGCTATGGCATAAAGTGGTTCACAGCCAAAGTTGGCTGAAGACTTCAGCCAGGGCTCCTGGCTGTTTCTCTCTGATTTTGACATCTCTTTTCAGGTTGCACGAAATCTATTAATTTATATGAAGGTGTTCTAAAGCTTAATGTGACAGTTTTATTTTCCTTTTTAAACATTTCACTTTTCTAATCCAAAATCTCTCCCTCCAGGGTCTGAGGGAAGCTGGGGATCGGCTTTCATTGTTGATTTTCCTCCGTGTCTCCTCCCTTTTTTCTCCCATGTCTGCTCCTGTCTCCTTCCTTTGCTATTTGGGCTCACAGACAGGATTCTCAGGAGGGACTGCAGTGTGCTGGTCTGGGGAGGGTGAGGGGCGGGGAAAGGAAAGGGAGGACTGGGAGACATCTTCGGAGGCTCCTATGAGGAAGCTGGTGGACTGATTATGTCTATTAATAATAATAGCTAATATTTGTGTAACATCAGCCACATGCCAGCACATATATTAACTCGTTAAATCCTTATGACAATCCAGTGAGTTAAGTTCTTCTGGTATTTTTTGTCCTTGTTTTTTAGATGAGGAGATCAATACACAAAGGGGTTAAGTGACTTGCCTAGGGTCAAGCAGATAATTGTCAGAGTCAGGATTGAATTTAGGTTCTTTAGTCCATACTTTTAGCCACTACACCAAAGTGCCTCTTGAAGGTGAGGGCGGCTGTCTGCTGAAGCATTTCTAACTCAGTGGTTCTCAACTGGAAGCAATTTTTCCTCCCAGGGGACAATTGGTAATGTCTGCAGACATTTTTGGTTGTCATGACTGGGGCAGATACTCCTGGAATCTAGTGGGTAGAGGCCAGGTATGCTGCTAAACATCCTACAATGCACAAGACAGCCCCCTTCAACTCGGAAGTATCCAGTCCAAAATGTCAGGAGCATTTATGTAGACTCAGCAGACGACAACAACAGTGTGACTATTACCTCTCTTTGGCAAGAAACAAGGATGGTTATCAATGCAGCCAAATACTTCACTGGCTTTTAGCATTCATTCACGTCACACTGTTGGTTTATATGGAGCTAGTGGTCACCTAAACTCCTTGAGTATTTCCCCTCATTACTTACTCTCAAGCTATATGTTCCCTATATTTTTCAACCTATTTTTTTTGGAACCAAGATGTAGAACCTTAAATTTAGCTGTTTATGTTTCATCTTGTTTGTTATTCCTTATTTTTCCAGTCCACAGACCTCTTTTTGAACCCTGATTTTGCTTTCCAGTATCTAGTACTCTCAAGATATGGTTGGTGCCATTGGCAGATATAAAAATTTTGATCTCTGAGTCTTCATCCATGCCGCCAATAAACACTCAGAGGGGGCCACTAACTGAGCCCTGGGGCATACTGCTATACACTCTCCTTCAGTCACTCTTTCCTGAATGCAAATCTTTGCACCAGCTACATCACTGATAGTTGGGAAACTGAAAAATAAGTAATTCCTGGGCCCCATTCTTGGACATTTTGTTTTCGTGTATGTGGAGTAGAAATCAGGAATCAGTTTTTTTAAAGCACTCCCTAGGATTGTGATTTTGGTGAGCCATTATACTGGGAACCATTGTTCTAGTCCAGCATTTCCCCCGAACCTCAACTAGCTATGAATTTCCCTTACTCATTTTATCCATATTTCTCCTTCTTAACAAGGATATATACTGAGAGAATGTCAAACGTCTTGTTGAAATCAAGATTAACTAGATGTAAATGATTCTGTTTATCTACAAATATTGACTGGTTTGCTTATTTGCTCCTGAGCATGTTCCAAAAGGATTTAAGGTGGTTGATCAACTAGGGCCTATATAACAAAGGAAATAATGTTGACTTGCAACAAAATGGCACTTAGAATAGTGCATCGTGTTTTGTAGGCATTAAAAAAAAGTGTTTGATAAATAAATGAATAAATGACCAGTTCATGATGTCCAATGCAGTCATTGCTTTACTTTCTACATGAATATTTGCTGAACATTGACACCAAATTTGCTGGTCTTTAATTCCTGGAAATCAAAATCTTTCCCGCCCCCTTGTCCCTATCCCTCCTGGAAAACTGGTACAACATTTCCTCTCTCTCTCACCTTCTGGAATGTTTTTAATTCTTCATGACTTCTCAAATCACTGATGGTATAAACACTTTCAGTACCCTGAAGGTAATTCATCTGGGTTTGAGCGTTGGACTCATTTAAATAGCTGGGCAGAGCATCACTTCTCTTTAATGCTGGACTTCAGTTCCTTCCAATCAGTATTTGTCTTATGCTTTCTGGTTTGAAGATTTTTCTCCCTGGTGAGATGGTTTGTCAAATAAGAATTCACTTGCATGGCTCTCTCTGTTTTCTATCATCTTCCTGAAGCAGTGATTCTACTCTATCTCACTTAGTTTCTCATCAGCAACAAAGGAAAAGAAAACCCAAACAAAACAAAACCCAGAAAACTTTTTTTAAAAGCACTGGTCACAAGACTTATCTCATTCTCGACTAATTTTGATGACACTATTTTTCCAGGCTTGTGACTCTAACTTATTCCCTAATTATGTACCTTTTCCTCCTTTTGTAGATTAAGCTTTCTCTACAGTGACATGATTTATATTTGGGCCAGATAATTCTTTGTCGTAGAGGCTGTCCTATGCATTATAGGATGTTTAGCAGCATCTATGGCCTTTACTCACTAGATACTAGTAGCAACACCCCCTCCAAGCTGTGACAACCAACAATGTCTCCAGAACATTGCCAAATGTCTCCAGGGGTGGGGGGGTGGGGAGAATTGCTTCTTGTTGAAAACCACTGCTATAGATGTTAAAAAGAAAAAAACAAACAAATAAAACCTGAACTCAAGTATAGATGTATTCAGTTATTTGTTTCTTCTTCATAACAACATAGTTAGATTTTTACTTTCTAGAGCATTGCTTCATTTAAAAAAATGGCAGTGGCTGTTTTTAGTTCAGAATGGAAGAGATGCAGTACACATTCCACCACCTTCCATCTGGTAGTCACTGCAGGCATCACTAGTTGTTGATTTTTTTTTTTTTTGTTAATCACTGAGTTGCATGCTCCCTCATAATCTATCTCACTGCTGGGTGCCAGGCAGCCATTACCAACTGATTGGAGTTGGCGTATAAAATGGAACCCGTTCACCATCCTTTCATTTTAGAGTTTCTTGTAGGACATCCATGACTTTTCTCTGAACCTTTTTGAAATTTGTTTCCTAAACTCAGGGGTGCATGTTTCACTGTACCTATTGTTTCATTTCTTTATCATCATAAATCTCAAGATTAGAGGGTTATTTTCTCATAATATTCCAGTCACTTTTAATCAGTTTTTCCCTTTTGATCAGAATCGAACCATAGTAACAATTCTTCTATTGCTTCTTATAATTTATGAGAAATGAAGTCGCCAAAATCTATGAGACTATTTTTCATCTATCATCCTGGCAAAGACCAAAACTGTTGAAAATATGCAGTGCTAATAAGGGTGTAGTGAAATACATGAAAGTGACTAATGCAACCCCTTTGAAAGACAAATTATCGATAGCTATCAAATTTTTAAAATATGCATTCCGTTTGATCCAGCAATTCTTGAAATTATATACATAGATTATATATAACATATACATATATGTGTGTGTATATGTACATATATAGACAGATATATTCTCTCAAGAGCAGAAAGAAGAAAAGATAAAGACATGTATTGTAGCATTGTTTTGTCAGATAAAAAAAATCCACTATAGAAGAGGGGAGGGATAAAAAGGCAGAAGACAGAGGATTTTCATGGCAGTGGAAATATTCTATGATACTATAATGGTGGGTACATGTCATTATAAATTTGTCCAAACCCATAGAATGTGCAACATCAAGAGTGAACCCTAATGTGAACTATGGACTTTGGGTGATAATGAAGTGTCAATGCAGGTTCATCAATTACAACAAATGTACCATTCTTGTGGGGTGTGTTGATAATGGGGGTGGCTATGTATATGTGGGCACAGGGAGTATGTGGGAAATCTTTGTACCTTTTGCTCAATTTTGCTGTGAAGCTAAAACTGCTCTAAAAAAATAAAGTCTATTAAAAAAACAAAAAACAATCCCAACTTAGGTAGAGAGACTTTATTCGAAAAGATTATTTCAAGAAGGTTGGTGGTGGTGGTGGGGGGACTATTGCAATAGGCAGATACTCTGACTGTAAGATCTGCAAGTGTCTCAAAGGTTAGACATAAAAACGCTTTTCTTTTATAGGGAGGAGTAAACAAGGTTAGAAAGAACTGGGCGTGGGGAAGTGGGATGAGCAAGGGTGATGTGACCAGACAGTAGATCAGAGAATGTTTTACTTCAAAGTCAGTTTGTTGTTGGGAGGGGCAGGTAAGGAGGGATTTTATGCTGGCTCAGGTTGAAGGTGGGCCTAAGGGAAGGAGAGAAACTTAACCAAAATTTGGTTAACAAGCATTTTGTTCTGATTGGTCAGTGGGGATAAAACAGTTCAGCGAATCATTTGTGAGGCGTAGGATGGAAATTTGGAGGGTCTGTGTCTGACCTTGTTGTAGGTAAACAAGGGAACGTCCTTGAGTTTTACTTAACCCATTTGGGGAAGGGTGTTTCTTTGCAGTAAGCCCTTTTCCAGAACACAAAAGAGTGGGGAGGGGCTGGCCAGGTGGCCTAGTGGTTAAGTTTGTGCACTCTGCTTTGGCGACCTGGGGTTCTCAGGTTTGGATCCTGTGTGCAGACCTATGTACTGCTTATCAAGCCATGCTGTGGCACGCATCCCACATATAAAGTAGAGGAAGATGGGCACGGATTTTAGCCCAGGGCCAATCTTCCTCAGCAAAAAGAGGAGGATTGGCAATAGATGATAGCTCAGGGCTAATCTTCCTCATGAAAAAAAAAAAAAAGAGAATAGGGAGATTTCTTTGACCATTCTGTTCCACAGGAGCACAGTAAAAATTCAACACTGCAGTTTGCAGTAGGAATGGGAACCACCTTATAGAAAGAAAAAGTAACACCATTCACTGTAACTAACAAATACCCAAATAATTGAAACACATTTAAAGTTTATTTCTCACTTATATGATGTCCAAAATGGATATCCCTGATTGATTGGTGGTTCTCCTCCAGATGTTGATTCAGAAACTCAGGATCCTCATATCTTGGAAGAGGCAAGAACATGGAGGATTAAGTCCTCATGGATCAGGCCTGGAAATGGTACCTATCATATGTATTCACATTTTATTGGCTAGAACACAGTCACATGGTCACACTTAAGGGTGAGGGAAGCTGGGAAATGAGGCATAGCTGTGTGCCGAGGAAGAAGAAATGGGTTTCGTGAACAAGTAGCCAATTCCTCACACAATCTCAATGTTCACCGTTTACAGCACATAATTTATAGTTAAATATATGATGGAACCACTTGTAGCTTTAAAAATGAAAAATTTGTATATACTGAAAAAGTATGATGTCTGAAATATTTTGTGTGAAAAAATTAACACAGAACAGTTTGTATATTGAGTTAGGATCTGTTGCCTCCCACCAAAAAAGGATATCCACTAGCACCCTTGTACATGCATAGGATACCCCTAGAGGCCCTCACAAGAAAACTGCATCAGGGATTGCCTCTTCACTTGCTGAGGATTGAGTGTACGTTCTTTTAAAACTGTTCCTGTTTTCTCCTGAGAATTATTAGGCATATTCTCCATTACATTTTTTTGTTTTTTGTTTTTGTCCCTATGAATCATCTGTTGCCTTCCCTTGACTTTGCATTAATATCTGGGTATTTTTCTGGCACCTTCTTCATTTTTAGTAGCCCCAATCCACTCCTTACCACATTACCGTGTTTTATTTTCATTATAGTACTTATTACTATCTGATATTTGAAAAAATTGTAGTTGGTAATTATCTGTCTCCCCCAGGACGGCACAAGATACGTGGGGAAATGGACTTTCTCTGTCTATTCTAATGGTGTTTTGGTGTCTAGGATAATGTCTTGCATCTGGCAGGAGTGCAATAAAAGTTTTCTGCGTGTGTGTATGAATCGCCAGTGCCTGTTGCTTACTTTATATTTACCTTCTTTCTTTTCTAAGCTCGCACATTTATTGTATTCCAAATTCTTCTGTTTCCTATTCAGAATTTCAAGGCACTTTGCTCACAGCTTTACTAAGGCAATGAACACATTGTACTGCAATTGCGAGTTTATACATCTATCCCTCAAATGTGAGCTCCTCGAGGGCAGAGATCTCGTCTGATTAATCATTATATCACCGGTTACTTGAACCCAATCGATGAATGAAGGCACTGAAGAAATGTTCCGGGTTTCTTTATAAAGTTATAAGAAATGATGACCCTAAAGAATCTCCATGCTTTTAATTGTTTAAAAGATAATCTTTATTGCTTGTTGATTTGTTATTTGGCATTAAATAAGGAGTAAAAAAGATACTCTTCAAGACTACAGAGATAGTTAAGATGCAGATTATGATAAGCAAACAAACCAAAGAGACAGAAAAATTTCACAAAACCAAGAAAGCAGAATTAAAGTGAAGAAATTTGTTGTTTAACCAAGAGAAGGGTGTCTAGTGCGTAATCTGAATCTAGGAAAGACACAGACACTAGCTGTGTAGTGGAAAAACTTTTGAATAGGCAACAAAAAGTTCCAGTGATGAAAATCCCTTGTGAGTGTCTGGTTGAATCCTCTCTGCCTTCATGTGAAGCAACATGAGCAACATGTGTAGGCAAATTTAATTCTTCAGCTAAAAGTGAGACACTCACTCAAGATGTAACTCAAGAAGAATTTATAAAGCTTTGGTTAAAAAAACAAAGGAATACTACTTACGGAGAAGGAAGATGTTTTTAGTCTTCAGTCTGATCTCAGCTCTTTAGCCTAGCTGGGGAGATCAACTCAAAAAAAAAAAAAAAAATTCCAGCATCTCTTTGGAGAAAATAATCTCTTGAGTCTCTTGAAGCACTGCTCAGCTACCTTTGATAGGGAAGGGTTTGAAGTTGTTTCCAAAGAGTTTCATTGACTTAGCAGAATAAGTATAGGTTTAACAATTATTTTCTGGATTTGAAGTGTTCCTGAGAATCATAAAATATCAGTTAATTTTATTTTATGGCAATTACATTTTAATTTTACTCAGCTAGATAAGACAACAGAGGGTAAAGTTGATTTTGAAACCCTTTGTAAACTATAAAAAACTATGCTAATGCTAGGAGCTATTATTGTAATTATGGTTAATATTGTTCTGCAGGTGAACTTGGGAAAGGGAGTAGGGAGTCTGGAGAAACAAACCTTTTTAAATGGAGTTGACTGGCTTGTCTCAGCCTCATGCCAGGCTAACGAACATAGTTGGTTCCTGGATCAGTGAAGATTGACTCCGGGATCAACCCTAAAGTGATTCCTGCAGAGCCTGGGACTGGAAACTGTCACACCATGGATGACAGCCAGGCTGCTGGATCCATTTCAAAGTGACTCAGTGGGCAGAGGACTGTTAATATATTTATCACCACAGGTATTAGGTATATGTCACTATTGAGAAACTGCTGCAGAGTGTTGTTTTTCATTCTTGTACTTATTTAACCATATATATTGTCTGTTTTAAAAAATTTTATTTGTGTTCATGCATTTGTTGTATTCATAGGTGGAATCTTTTGTTTCTGAGGTTCCTCCAAATTTTACACGGTTTTTAAGTAGGTAGTGAAAAAATCCAATTAGAAAATGGGTGAAAGACATGCAGAGACGTTTCACTGATGAGGTTATACAGATGGCAAATAACAGGTGAGATCTTTAACATCATTAGCCATTAGGGAAATGCAAATTCAAACAATAATGAGATAGCACTACACACCTATCAGAATGGCTAAAATAAAAAATAGTGACAATACCAAAATGCTAGAGAAGATGCAGAGAAACTGGATCATTCTTTGCTGGGAGAGAGTAAAATGTTAAAACTATGGAAAACAGTTTGGCAGTTTCCCTAAAAACTAGACATGCAACTACCATGTGACCCAGCAATTGCACTCCTGGACATCTATCTCAAAGAAAATCAATTTATGTCCACACAGAAACCTATACATGAATATTGATAGTACCAATTGATTAAAACATTAAAAAAATTTAATTGTGGTAAAATACACATAACATAAAATTTATTATCTTTACCATTTTTAGTTGTGCAGTTCAGTAGTATTAGGTTCACTCACATTGTTGTGCAACCAACCTCCAGAACTCTTTTCATCTGCAAAACTGAAACTTTGTACTCATTAAATAATAAGACCCCACTTCCCCCTTTCCTTCCAGGCCCTGACAACCTCCATTCTACTTTCTGTCTCTGTGAATTTGACTACTTGAGATACTTCATCTAAGTGGAATCACACAGTATTTCTTTTGTGTGTGACTGGCTTATTTTACCTAGCATAATGTCCTCAAGGTTCATTCATGTTGCAGCATGTGCCAGAATTTCTTTTCTTTTTAAGGCTGAATAATAGTCCATTGTATGTATATTTTGTTTATGCATTCATCAGTTGATGCACACTTGGGTTGCTTCCACCTTTTGGCTACCACGAATAATGCTGCTCTGAATATGAGTGTACAAATATCTCTTTGAACCTAGAGGTGGAATTGCTAGATCATATGGTAATTCTATTTTTTTTTAAATTTTTTTGTTTATTGCAGTAACATTGGTTTATAACATTGTAAAAATTTCAGGTGTACATCATTGTACTTCTATTTCTGCATAGATTACATCGTGTTCACCACCCAAATACTAATTACAACCCATCACCACACACATGTACCGAATTATCCCTTTCACCCTCCTCCCTCCCCCCTTCCCCTCTGGTAACCACCAATCCAATCTCTGTCCCTATGTGTTTGTTTACTGTTGTTATTATCTACTACTTAATGAAGGAAATCATACGGTATTTGACCTTCTCCCTCTGACTTATTTCACTTTGCATTATACCCTCAATGTCCATCCATGTTGTCACAAATGCCTGGATTTCATCGTTTCTTATGGCTGAGTAGTATTCCATTGTGTATATATACCACATCTTCTTTATCCATTCGTCCCTTGATGGGCACTTAGGTGGCTTCCAAGTCTTGGCTATTGTGAATAATGCTGCAATGAACACAGGGGTGCATGTACCTTTACAAATTGGTGTTTTCAAGTTCTTTGGATAAATACCCAACAGTGGAATAGCTGGATCATATGGTAGTTCTATCTTTGATTTTTTGAGGAATCTGCATACTGTTTTCCATAGTGGCTGCACCAGTTTGCACTCCCACCAGCAGTGTATGAGAGTTCCCTTCTCTCCACATCCTCTCCAACACATGTTGTTTCCTGTCTTGTTAATTATAGCCATTCTGACGGGCGTGAGGTGATATCTCACTGTAGTTTTGATTTGCATTTCCCTGATAGTTAGTGATTTTGAACATCTTTTCATGTGTCTGTTGGCCATCTGTATATCATCTTTGGAGAAATGTCTGTTCAGGTCTTCTGCCCATTTTTTAATTGGGTTGGTAGTTTTTTTGTTGTTGAGATGCATGAGTTCTTTATATATTTTGGAGATTAAGCCCTTATCAGAAGTATGGTTTGCAAATATCTTCTCCCAATTGTTAGGTTGTCTTTTCGTTTTGTTGATGGTTTCCTTGGCTGTGCAGAAGATTTTTAGTTTGATGTAGTCCCATTTGTTTATTTTTTTCTATTGTTTCTCTTGCCCGGTCAGACGTGGTGTTTGAAAAGATGTTGCTAAGACCGATGTCGAAGAGCATGCTGCCTATGTTTTCTTCTAGAAGTTTCACAGTTTCAGGTCTTACATTCAAGTCTTTAATCCATTTGGAGTTAATTTTTGTGTATGGTGTAAGGTAAGAGTCTACTTTCATTTTTTTGCATATGGCTATCCAGTTTTCCCAACACCATTTGTTGAAGAGACTTTCTTTTCCCCATCGTATGTTCTTGGCTCCTTTGTCAAAGATTAGCTGTCCATAGATGTGTGGGTTTATTTCTGGGCTTTCGATTCTATTCCATTGATCTGTGTGTGTGTTTTTGTGCCAGTACCATGCTGTTTTGGTTACTATAGCTTTGTAGTATATTTTGAAATCAGGGAGTGTGATACCTCCAGCTTTGTTCTTTTTTCTCAGGATTCCTTTACTTATTCGGGGTCTTTTGTTATTCCAAATAACTTTTAGGATTCTTTGTTCTATTTCTGTGAAAAATGTTGTTGGAACTTTGATAGGGATTGCATTGAATCTATAGCTGGCTTTAGGAAGTATGGACATCTTAACTATGTTAATTCTTCCAATCCAAGAGCACGGAATATCTTTCCATTTCTTTGTGTCTTCTTCAATTTCTTTCAGAAATGTTTTATAGTTTTCGGTGTACAGATCTTTCACCTCTTTGGTTAAGTTTATTCCTAGGTATTTTATTCTTTTTGTTGCAATTGTAAATGGGATTGTATTATTAATTTCTCTGCTACTTCGTTGTTAGTGTATAGAAATGCAACTGATTTTTGTATGTTGATTTTGTATCCTGCAACTTTACCATATTCATTTATTACTTCTCAAAGTTTTCTGGTGGATTCTTTAGGGTTTTCTATATATAAAATCATGTCATCTGCAAATAGTGACAGTTTCACTTCTTCCTTTCCAATTTGGATCCCTTTTATTTCTTTCTCTTGCCTGATTGCTCTGGGTAGGACTTCCAGTACTATGTTAAACAGGAGTGGTGACAGTGGGCATCCTTGTCTGGTTCCTGTTCTTAGAGGGATGGCTTTCAGTTTTTCACCATTGAGGATGATATTAGCTGTGGGTTTGTCATATATGGTCTTTATTATGTTGAGGTACTTTCCTTCTATCCCCATTTTATTCAGAGTTGTTATCATAAATGGGTGCTGTATCTTGTCAAATGCTTTCTCTGCATCTATTGATATGATCATGTGATTTTTATTTTTCATTTTATTAATGTGGTGTATTACGTTCATTGATTTGCGAATGTTAAACCATCCCTGCATCCCTGGAATAAATCCCACTTGATCATGGTGTATAATCTTTTTAACGTATTGTTGTATGCAATTTGCTAGTATTGTGTTGAGGATTTTTGCATTGATGTTCATCAGTGATATTGGCCTGTAATTTTCTTTTTTTGTGTTGTCCTTGTCTGATTTTGGTATCAGGGTAATGTCAGCTTCGTAGAATGAGTTAGGGAGCTTCACCCCCTCCTCAATTTTTTGGAAGAGTTTGAGAAGGATAGGTATTAAGTCTTCTTTGAATGTTTGGTAGAATTCACCAGGGAAGCTGTCTGGTCCTAGACTTTTATTTTTGGGGAGGTTTGTGATTACTGTTTCGATCTCCTTACTGGTGATTGGTCTATTTAAATTCTCTACTTCTTCTTGATCCAGTTTTGGAAGGTTGTATGATTCTAAGAATTTATCCATTTCTTCCAGATTGTCGAATTGGTTGGCATATAGCTTTTCATAGTATTCTCTTATTATCTTTTGTATTTCTGAGGTGTCTGTTGTAACCTCTCCTCTTTCATTTCTGATTTTACTTATTTGTGCCTTCTCTCTTTTTTTCTTGGTGAGTCTAGCTAAAGGTTTGTCAATTTTGTTGATCTTTTCAAAGAACCAGCTCTTGGTTTTTTAATTTTTTCTATTGTTTTTTTGGTCTCTATTTCATTTATTTCTGCTCTGATTTTTATTACTTCCCTTCTTCTACTGATTTTGGGCTTGGTTTGTTCTTCTTTTTCCAGTTCCTTTAGGTGCATTGTTAGATTGTTTATTTGAGATTTTTCTTGTTTGTTGAGATAGGCCTGTATCGCTATAAACTTTCCTCTTAGAACCGCTTTTGCTGTATCCCATAAATTCTGGCATGTCGTATTTTCATTTTCATTTGTCTCCAGGTATTTTTTGATTTCTTCTTTGATTTCTTCGTTAACCCAGTCGTTGTTCAGTAGCATTTTGTTTAATCTCCACGTATTTGTGGCTTTTCTGATTTTCTTCCTATAGTCGATTTCTAGTTTCATGCCGTTGTGGTCAGAAAAGATGCTTGGTATTATTTCAATCTTCTTACATTTATGGAGACTTGTTTTGTGGCCTAATATGTGATCAATCCTGGAGAATGTTCCATGTGCATTTGAAAAGAACGTGTATTCTTCGGTTTTTGGATGGAATGCTCTGTATATATCTACTACGTCCATCTGTTCTAGTGTGTCGTTTAAGGCCAATGTTTCCTTATTGATCTTCTGTTTGGATGATCTATCCGTTGGTGTAAGTGGAGTGTTAAAGTCCCCTGCTATTATTGTGTTACTGTCTATTTCCGTTTTTATGTCTGTTAATAATTGCTTTATATATTTAGGTGCACCTACATTGGGTGCGTAGATATTTACAAGTGTTATATCCTCTTGTTGGATTGTTCCCTTGATCATTATGTAATGCCCTTCTTTGTCTCTTTTTACAGTTTTTGTTTTAAAGTCTATTTTGTCTGATATGAGTACTGCTACCCCAGCTTTCTTTTCATTGCCATTTGCACGGAATATCTTTTTCCATCCCTTCACTTTCAGTTTGTGAGTGTCTTTAGGTCTGAAGTGTGTCTCTTGTATGCAGCATATATATGGGTCTTGTTTTTTTAATCCAGTCAGCCACCCTATGCTTTTTAATTGGAGCATTTAGTCCATTGACGTTTAAAGTAGCTATTGATAAGTATGTACTTACTGCCATTTTTTAACTTTTTTTTTTTCTCAGTGTTTTAGTAGTCCTTCTCTGTTCCTTTCTTCTTCTATACAGAATTGATGGTCTTTAGTTTGACCTCTGTCTGAAAGCCATACTCTTTAACTTCTCTCCTCCCTCCTTTTATGTTTTTGATATCATATCTAACCTCTTTTTTGTGCATTTGTATCCATTACGTTCTAATCATGGAAATAGATAATTTTTCCTATTTGTGGTCTTCTCTTTTCCCCTTAAATCAGTCCCTTTAACATTTCTTGTAGCACTGGTTTCTTGGTGACAAACTCCTTTAATTTTTGCTTATCTGGGAAAATTTTGATCTCTCCTTCCATTTTGAATGATAACCTTGCTGGGTAGAGTATTCTTGGCTGTAAGTGTTTTCCTTTTAGCACTTTAAATATATCGTGCCATTCTCTTCTAGCTGTAAGGTTTCTGCTGAGAAGTCAGCTGATAGCCTTATGGGGTTTCCTTTGTATGTAACTTGACATTCTCTTGCGACTTTTAGGATTCTCTCTTTATCTTTAATTCTGGACATTTTGATTATGATGTGTCTTGGTGTGGGCCTCTTTGGGTTTATCTTGTTTGGGGCTCTCTCTGCTTCCTGTACCTGGATGTCTGTTTCCTTCCTTAGGTTAGGGAAGTTTTCATCTATTATTTCTTGAAATAGATTCTCTGCCCCCTTGTCTCGCTCTTCTCCTTCCGGGACACCTATAACACGGATGGTAGTGCGCTTGATGTTGTCCCAGAGGTCCCTTAGACTGTCCTCACTCTTTTTAATTCTTTTCTCTTTTACCTGTTTACCTTGGGTAATTTCTTCTAGTCTTTCGTCCAGCTCACAGATCCGTTCTTCTGTATCCTCTACTCTGCTTTTGAGTCCCTCTAATGAATTTTTCATTTCCAGTATTGTATTCTTCATTTCTGATTGGTTCTTTTTTATATCTTCCATTTCTTTGTTGACATTCTCACTGAGTTCATCTATTTTTCTCCCCAGATCAGTAAGCATCCTCAACACTCTTAGTTTGAACTCTCTGTCAGGTAGGTTGCTCATTTCTGTTTCACTTAGTTCCGTTTCTGGTTTTTGTCCTGTTCCCTTACTTGGAATGTATTCTTTTGCCTCCTCATTTTGCCTCTTTCCCTATGCTTGTGTCTACGTATTAGGTAGGTCAGCTACGTCTCCTGCTCTTGGATAGGTGACCTTATGTAAGTGATGAATTAGGAGGCTTCCAGTGTACTTCCCTCAGTTCTCAATGTTCCAGGGGTGACCCCTAATGTGGGCTACGTGTGTCCTTCTGTTGTGGCCTGTTTGCTCTCCCTATAGGCTCCCAGGGAGGCTGAGTTATGCTCCTGGCCAGCTCTTATAATGCTCAGCTGCTTGTAGTTGTTGTGGGCCCTTCAGTGTCTTTATCAGGTGTGGGGAGCCCCAGCACAGTTCGCTGCAAGTTCTAATACCACATTTGTGTTGCAGTATTTCTTTTAAGTGAGTACACCCCCAGCATGGCAGGTTGTTAGGCTCAGGGCCTTACAATTGCTGTAAGCCTCTAGCCTATTAGGTCTCTTGTCAGCTCTCTGAGGATTGCAGGTGGGTGGGGCTGGCCTCAGGCACGGGAGCACCCAATTGTTTCAGGCTTTGGAAGGTGGGGCAAACCTCCTATGTGGGTCTTTGAGAAGCACAAGTCTTCTGCAGCTGACAAGCCCTGCCACCCACAGGTCCACACACACAGTCAACACAGTCCTACCCCGTGTGCGTGCCCTGACCTCCCCAAGCAGACCCATTCTCTCCACGGCGGGAGCCCCACACACTCCACCACCGCCCCACAGTCTCCACCCGCTCCTTGTGCACACCCTGCCCTGCTCAAGTCGGCTCAGTTGCCAGGCTGCAGAGAATCCAGTCACCAATCTATGCAGGCCCACAAGTTGCCTGAGGGCTTGTTGTTGGGTGGGGCCAGTCTCTAGGGTGGGCTGCCTGCCCTGGCTGAGCTGGATTAAATCGGTGCTCTAGTGGGTGGGGCAGATCCTGGGCTAGCAGGCTTCAGGGAGAACTCCAATGGCGTCTGTGTCAGTATGCCCACACCAGGCCACAACAATGGCCGCCACCAATGTCCCAGTCCCTGGAGAGGTCTCACCCCTCACCGAGATGCATTCAGGGCCTATTAGGTGAGTCTCTTGTCACCAAAGCACTGTGCACCTTTCTTGGTGGTGATTTTAGGATGCTTTCTGAAACGGGTGAGTTTGCGCGTGGGCCCTTTAAGAGCCAGTTTTAGTTTCTTTGTGAACCGGGTTTTCTGGGGGTGCTCCCCAATGCTTTAGTAGCAGGCAAAGTCAGATATTATGCCGCTGGTCTCGATTGCGCTGGGTCCACAAAATGCCCACAGCGGGGGCGCCCCTGGCTCAGGGCCCCGCGCCTCCAGGGAGGCTACGGACCTGTGAGCTGCTCCCGGCCGCCGTGAAGCTGGCGGCTTGTGAAGGCGGCTTTTTTCCTCTCCAGAAGGGAGTCTCTGCCTCTTCCACCTCAGTTAGGATTGTCCGTTGTTGCAGGAGTTCCTCTTATCCATTTTTCAGTCCTGTCTCAGGGGTAATTTTTCCACGAGTAGTTGTAAATTGGCTGTGTCCACGGGAGGAGGTGAGTTCAGAGTCTGCTTACGCCGCCATCTTGACTCCGCCCCCCTCCCCATAATTCTATTTTTAATTATTTGAGGAACTGCCATACTGTTTTCCACAGCAACTTAACCGTTTTACATTCCCACCAACAGTGTATAGGGTTCCAATTTCTCTACATCCTTGCCAACACTTTTATTTTCTTTTTTTTGATAGCAGCCACCCTTGTGATTTTGATATTCATTTCCCCAATGATTAGTGATGTTGAGCATCTTTTCATGTGCTCGTTGGCCATTTGTATATCACCTGTGAAGAAATGTCCATTCAAACCCTTTGCCCATATTTTTAATCAAGTTGTTTATTTTTTGTTATTAATTTGTAGGAGTTCTTTATATATTCTAAATATTTACCAGATATATGATTTGCCACTATTTTCTCTCATTTTGTAGGTTGCCTTTTTACTCTGTTGATTGTGTCCTTTGATGCACAGAAAGTTTTAATTTTGATGTAGTACAATTTATCTAGTTTTACTTTGGTTGCTTGTGCTTTTAGTGTCATATCCAAGAAATCATTGCCAAATCTAATGTCATGAAGCTTTTCTCCTACGATTTCTTCTAAGAGTTTTATAGTTTTAGCTCTTATGTTTAGACCTTTGATTCATTTTGAGTTAATTTTTATTTATGGGGTAAGGTAAGGGTCCAACTTCATTCTTTTGTGTATGGATATCCAGTTTTCCCAATACCATTTGTTGAACTTCCCATTATTTTCTAGTGGCATTATTTGACCATATAACTTACATGACATTAAAATATTAAAAACACTTATGGGCATTAAAATCTATGAACCAGTAAGAATCACAGTGAATCAGCTGTAAGCCAAATGAGTTCCTTCTGAGGAAAAAAGGCTGTAGCCAGCCTGTGAGGCAAAAGTACTAAGCAGGAAATGAAACCATAAAATAAAAGGTCAGTCTTTATATAAAAGCAGCTTAGAAAGTATTGATACAGCAGCCTCTCAATACACCATATATCATCTCTATACATTAAAGGTACTATATATTTAATCCAAGAAAGATTAACCTAACAATCAAATACAGACAAGAAAAGATACATCTTAATATCTAATTACCATTCAGGACCCCAATGATTTTGGAACCCACTGAAACATGTCAGATTAATGTTGTTTTAAGTTGATTTTGGGTATAATACTAGGTGCTTCATTCCCATTGAGTCATTATAATCTGTTAAACAGCTTCTTTTCAAAATGGTAGTGAACTTTTGTTCTAGGATTGTCTCTAGGATTAAGATTCGTTCTGGTTTTAATCTCATTTGTTTCCACAACATCAACTGTACATATAGCATAACTGATGTCTCTAACAGAAAAAGTTAAATTCTATTTAGAATAGCATTTAATAAAGTTGAATAAATATATATAAAATTTTGAGATGTTTATTTTGAAATTTTACATTAAATTCTGCTACTCAAAAGATTAAACTGCAGTTTTCTAAACATTTTATCATTCTTGAAAACAGCTGGATAAAAGAGGTTTTAGAATGAATCAGAGCATGGTACAAACAGATATCATGATGCAGAATAAAAGTGAACATAAATCTATGTGTCTGCTTAGCAGACTAGAAAGTTCTAGCTGGTAAGATTAGCTAAAACTTCATGAAATTAAAATGAATGCTCTCTGTAGCCACAAGAAAAAGTTCTGGTCACATTCTTTAAGTTCTTCTAACATAGACATATGCCCAATAGCACAGAAAAATTTCAATCAAGTAAGAAGAGCTTAAGTGTAGAAAATACACAATCAACCCAGTTTCCTCCTTCTTGCACCACAGGGCATAGCTACATGCCATCTGGTGATTATTAGGCAAGAAAGCTGCCATCTGCCACTTCTGCTAATACATGGGAGAGGGGTAGCTCGCCCCACCCTGTAAGCCTAGGAGATTTCCTTATGGCTGTTTACATGCCCCAGGGCTCCAATTGAGGAGTTAGAGTTTACTCTGTGTGTGTGTGTGTGCACGCGCGCGTGCCCCCAACATATTCAATAGCAAAGTGAGACATCTCTTTCTTACAACCTCTTAAGTGGCATAGGAGTCTGTGTTTGGCCTGGTTAACTCATCTCACAGCAAGTCTCTTCTACCCTGCCTGACTCAAAGCCAAGATGCTATCAAATTCAACCTAAACTAGAGACACAAAATTGGGTTGCAGCCATAAAAATAGATTACAAAGTGGATGCAAATAGAATCTAAGATGTGAAAAGGACCTGGTGGTCCTTCTGGTTTAGGTCCCTTCACGGAAAGTTAGAACCTAAATCATCCTCAAATAAGTCTTTCCATAGATTCCATAAAAGAATTTTTAAAGTGTCATATCTTTCTTTACACCAGTCAGAAGTTCATTTCCTTACATTTAAAAAAGCAAGAAGAGGGCATAAAGTTATTTCAAAGAGGCCTTAGCTAATATCCAAATTTCAACTATTTCTAGAGCTTAGTGAGGTAGAAATAGGGAGAGAAAAAGAGGAAATATAAAGAGATGTTAAGTTCTTTCCCAACTTATGTCAGGTCTGTCAGTTTCTCAAACCTTTGCACATAATAGGGGCTTCATATATATTTATTGAATAAATGAATGAATGAATGAATGGAGTGAATTTCTCCCTCCATAGAATGGTACCAATTGACCCCACTTGATGATTAATTCTCACCTACAGAAATTTTATATTCTAAAGAAGTAAAGAATACAATGCAAAAATTCCCTAAATGACCTAGAGCATGATTCTATTCTTTCTTTCTTTCTTTTTTTTTTTTGCTGAGGAAGATTTGGCCTGAGCTAACATCTGTTGCCAATCTCCCCTTTTTTTGCTTGAGAAAGATTTGTCCTGAGCTAACAAACACCTGTGCCAGTCTTCCTCTATTTTTTCTATGGGTCACCGCCACAGCATGGCCACCGACCAGTGGTGTAGGTCTGTGCCAGGGAACTGAACCTAGGCCACTGAAGCGAAGTGCACCAAACTTAACCACTAGGCCATGGGGCCAGCCCCTCTATTCTTAAATCATCAGTACAGCAGCCTGATATAGTACAAAGATCACAGGAATATGATTCTGTATTTCTAGGTCCTAGTCTCAATTTTCAAAGTAATTGTAAATTTTGGAGCAAGTCACTTAGCCTCTCTGTGCTTCTTAGCCTGTCATATTCCATCAAAGAATCACTCCTATTTGCCCCAACCCATCTTACAGGGCCGCCAGGAAAATCTATAAGACCCTAAATGAGAATGGAGCCATGTGCATAAGCAAAAGTATTAAATACTTATCAGCAAGCTGTGTAGAGTAAGTTACCAAAAAAATAAACTTTTACCAGGCAATATTTATAAAACTTTTGTATAAAATGGCACAGAAGAACTACTTCCAACCAGGGTGGAATAACAAGGACTGGATTTACCCTACTGCCTGCACAACTAAAAAGCTGGAAAAAATGTATGAAACATTTCTCAAGATGTTGTATATCAGAAAACAAAAAACAATGACCCCAAAGTGACAGAAAACAAATGTGGTGAGACCTAATATTGCTGTGTTAATGCCTAGAGAAAGTTTCTAGGCCAAGACATAGGAAGAGGGGAATCACTCAGAACCCAGGGGTCTCCTGGAATTGAGGAGACAAAGCTGGAATGCTAAGGAAGTCAGAACTACCAGTGTTCTTAGGACAGAGTATCAGAGAAGAGAGAGTTGCACAAAGAGAAAACACCAGAGATCTGCAGAGAGTCTGACTCAAGACTTCACTTGAGTACTGATCAGCCCATACTTGTGAAAACTACCTGACACTGAGCAAAGAACAACCTAAAAGGAATAGAGGCAGCAGTGCTTGGAGTTCACAAACGGATGGAAATAGTGTCTATTCCCAAAAGCCAGAGTGAGAATATCTCATAATCCACATGGTACAAAGAAGGATCTCATCTCACGGGGTGGAAAATTAGCCCTAGACTAAATGCAGTTCTAGTCTCCCCCAACAAAACTTTAAAAAAAAGTCTCAAGAAGATTGATTTATTTCCAAATAACTGAATTATATCTGAGAACAAAGTTCAAGAATATTTAGAGGAATACAAAAATATTCAGCACATTACAACATAAAATTCATAATGTCTGGCATCCAATAAAAAATTATCAGTTGTCCAGACAACCCACCAGCTGGGAGAGAATATTTGCAAAACATACATCTGACAAGTGGTTGATCTCCATAATATATAAAGAACTCACACAACTGAACAACAGAAAAACAAACAACCTGATCAAAAAATGGGCAGAGGAAATGAACAGACACTTCTCCAAAGAAGATATACAGATGGCCATATACAATAGGCACATGAAAAGATGTTCAACATCACTAATCATCAGGGAAATGCAAATCAAAACAACACTAAGATATCACCTAACGCCCCTTAGAATGGCTATAATCACCAAGACAAAAAACAACAAATGTTGGAGAGGATGTGGAGAAACAGGAACCCTCATACACAGCTGGTGGGAATGCAAACTGGTACAGTCTCTATGGAAAATGGTATGGAGATTTGTCAAAGAATTAAAATAGAGATGCCCTATGATCCAGCTATCCCACTACTGGGAATCTATCCAATGAACCTGAAATCAACAATCCAAAGAGGCTTATGCACCCCTATGTTCATTGCAGCATTATTCACTATAGCCAAGAAGTGGAAGCAACCTGTGTCCCTCGACTGATGAGTGGATCAAGAAAATGTGGTGTATATATATATATATATAATGGAATACTACTCAGCCATAACAAAAGACAAAATTGTCCCATTTGCAACAACATGGATGGGCCTGGAGCGTATTATGTAAAGTGAAATAAGCCAGAAAGAGAAAGACAAACACTGTATGATCTCACTCATATGTGGAATATAAACCAACACATGAACAGAGAAAACTGTATTGTGGTTACCAGGGGCAATGGGGGTGGGGGGTGGGCACAAGGGGTGAAGGGAGACATATATATGGTGATGGACAAACAAAAGTGTACAACCCAAAATTTCACAATGTTAAAAACTATTAAAACATCAATAAAAAAAATTATCTGTTGTGAAAAGAAGTAGGAAAATACACCCCATAGTAAGGAGAATAGTTAATCAATCAAAACTGACCCTCAAATGACACAAATAATAGAATTAGTAGACAAGAGTATTAAGACAGTTGTTATAACTATATTTCATACATTTAAGAATCTGGAGAAAGATTGAGCATGTTAAGTAGAAATGTTAAAGATATAAAAGAGACCTAAATTGAGCTTCTAGAGATAAAAGCTACAATGTCTGACATGAAAAATACACTGAATGGGATTAACAGCAGATTAATCATTGTAGAAGAAAATATTAGTGAACTTGAATACATAGCAATAGAAAGTGTCCAAAATGAAAAAGAAATGGAAAGAGAGAAAATGGAAAAAAATTAACAGTATCAGGGAACTATGGATAATTTCAAACAATCAAATATTTGTTAATTAGAATCAGCAAAGGAGAGAAGAGAGAAAGGAGACAGAAATAATATTTGAAGAAATTGTAGCCAAAACTTTACAAATTTGAAAGAAACCCATAAACCCACAGATCCAATAAGTTCAACAAACTCCAACCAAAGTAAAATAAAGAAAACTACAGCAAGGTATATCTTAAACAAATTGCTCAAAACCATGATAAAGAGAAAAATGTTAAAGCAGGAAAAAAGATATATAACATACAGAGGAACAAAGAGAAATTTGACAGCAGATTTCTTATTGCAATAAATGCAACCTTAAAGATAGTGGAACAACATATTTAAAGTACTTAAAGGAAAAAATTATCAACTAATAATTTTTTACCCAGCTAAATTATCTTTCAAAAATGAAGATGAAATAAAAATATTTTTAGTCAAGCAAAAGCTAAAAGAATTCACATAGCAGATCTGTACAACAAATGTTAAAGGAAGTCCTTTAAGCAGAAGACAAATAAGATTAGATGGAAATTTGGATCTACAAAAAGTGATAAAAAGTGGTGGAAATAGTAACAATAGGGTAAATATGAAAACTTTTTTCTTATTACTTATATCTATTTAAAAGGTAATCAATTGCTTAAAGCTAAATAATTACAATTCATTGATTATAAAATATGCAGAAGTGAAATATATGACAAAAATAGCATAAAGGCCCAGTGGGGAGAAATGGCACTATGCTGTTGTGAAGTTTTTATACTGCACGTGAAGTAATATAATATCACTTGAAGGTAGACTGTGAAAGATTAAAGATATATATTATATATTATAAACACTAAAGCAACCACTAAAATAACACAACAAAGACTTTAGCTAAGAAATAAAAAAGGGAGATAAAGTAGAACCATAAAAATAATCAGTTAACTCAAAAGGAGAAAAAGAGAACAAAGAACAGATGAGACAAATAGAAAACAAATAGTAAGAGGATCAATTTAAACCCAACTGTATTAATAACCTTAAATCTAAATAGTCTAAATATCCTAATTAAAAAGCAGAGATTGTCAGATTGAGTTAAAAGAAAAAAAAGGAGACCCACTCTATGCTGCCTGCAAGAAACACACTTTAAATATAAAGATACAAAAAAGTCAAAATAAAAGGACAGAAAAAGATATATGATGCTAGTACTTTTCAGAAGAAAACTATGGGGAATATATTAAATACCACACAAAGTCTATTTCAGTGCAAGGAATATTGACAAGGATAAACAGGGTCATTTCATAATGATAAAATAGTCAATTCATTAAAAGAACATAAATATTCTCAATGCTTATACCTAATCATAGAGCTTCAAAAAACATGAAACAAAAATAATAGAACTAAAAGAAGAAATAGAAAAATCCACAACTATAGCCAGAGATTCAATATCCTTCTCTCAATAATTAAACAAGTAGACAGAAAATCAGCAAGGATATAGTAGATTTAAGCACAATCAACTAACTTGACCTGATTGACATTTATAAAACACTCCACCCAACAACAGCAGAATACACATTCTTCTCCATTGCACAGGGACATTTACCAAGATAGACCACAGGTTGGGCCATAAATCAAAGTTTTTAGAAATTTAAAAGCATTGAAGTCAAAGAAAATATGTTATTTGACCACAATGAAATTAAATTAGAAATAAATAAATGGAAAATATCTGGAAAATCCCCAAATATTTGAAAATTAACAACTTCTAAATAACCCATCATAGGTCAAAGAAGAAATCAAAACTTAAAATTAGAAAGTATTTTGAATGAAAGAAAAATGAACACACTACAAACCAAAAGTTGTGGGATGCAGAAGCTGGCCTGGTGGTGCAAGCGGTTAAGGGCGCACGCTCCACTGTGGCGGCCCGGGGTTTGCCAGTTTGGATCCTGGGTGCTCACCAATGCGCCGCTTGGCAAGCCATGCTGTGGCAGTGTCCCATATAAAGTAGAGGAAGATGGGCCTGGATGTTAGCCCAGGGCCAGTCTTCCTCATCAAAAAGAGGAAGATTGGCAGATGTTAGCTCAGGGCCGATCTTCCTCACACACACACACACAAAATGTTGTGGGATGCAGCTGAAGCAGTAATTAGTGGGAATTTCTTTTTTTTTTTTTCAGTTTTTTTTTTTTTTAATTTTTTGTTTATTGCAGTAACATTGGTTTATAACATTGCAAAAATTTCAGGTGTACCAGTGGGAATTTCATAGCACTAAATACCAATACT
The DNA here is from genome assembly GCF_020826845.1 of Diceros bicornis minor. Classification (NCBI taxonomy): domain Eukaryota; kingdom Metazoa; phylum Chordata; class Mammalia; order Perissodactyla; family Rhinocerotidae; genus Diceros; species Diceros bicornis. The sequence goes on along the minus strand of NC_080744.1, from coordinate 50,682,240 downwards.
AGAAAAAAAGAAAGTTCTAAATCAATTACCTCATCTTTCACCTTAAGAAACTAGGAAAAAGAACAAAATAAACTCTAAGTAAACAGAAGAAATGAAATATTAAAGATCAGTGCAGAAACTGATGAAATATAAAGCAGAAACAATAGAGAAAAATCAATGAAATCAAAGCTAGTTCTTTGAGCACATTAACAAAATTGACAAATTTCTAGACAAACTGATCAAAGAGAATACACAAATTATTAATATTAGAAATGTGAGAGGTGACTGTTACTGGTTCTATAGTAATTAAAAGGATAATAGGAGACTATTATGAACAACAGTGTTCCAATAAATTTGACAATGTAGAATCAAATGGACAAATACCTTGAAAGAGACAAACTACCATAGCTCACTCAATAGGAAACATATTAACCCGCATAGCCCTATAGATATTAAAGAAATTGAATTGGAAGTTAAAAACCTTTCACAAAGAAAATCCAGCCTTGTATATATCAAAGGTTTAAGGAAGAAAAAAATATCAGTTTTACACAAACTCTTCCAGAAAATTGAATTGGAAGAAACACTTCCCAATTCATTTTGTAAAGCTAATATTGTCGTGATACAAAGACCAGGAAAAGACTTCACTAAAAAAAGAAGTCTACAGACCAATATCCTATAAGTGAGTTTAGCAAGGTTGCAGAATACAAGATAAATATATAAAAATCAATTACATTTCTATATACTACCAACAAATTAGAAGTTGAAATTTTAAAAAGCAATACCATTTAAAATAGAATAAAAAAAATATCAAATACTTAGGACAAATCTGATAAAATGTGCACATGACCTGTTCACTAGAAACTACAAAAGTTTGCTGAAAGAAATTAAAGAAGACCTAAATAAATGGAGAGGTATACTGTGGTCAAGGATAAAAAAATTTAATATTGTTAAGATATCACTTCTTCCCAGTTTTAATCTATAGATTCAGAGCAATCAAATCAAAATCCCAGCAGGCTTTATTATAGAAATTGACAAACTGATTCTAAAATTCATATTGGAATGTAAAGGACCTAGAATATACAAAACAACTTTGAAAAAGAAGAAGAAAGTTGGAGGACTTCCAATACTTGCCTTCAAAACTTATTATAGACCTATGGTTATCAAGACACTGTGATATTGGTGTCAAAATAAACAAATAGATCAATGAAAAGAATAAAGCCCCCAAAATAGACACACACATATATACAGAACTAATTTTTGACAATGGTGCAAAGGCAGTGCAATGGGAAAAGAATAACCTTTTCAACAAATGGTACTAGAACAATTGAATACTATTTGTAAAAAAAAAAATAAAAAAAGAACTTTGATCCACACCTCTCACCATATACAAAAATTAACATTAATTAATATGGATCATAGATCTAAATGCAAAACATAAAACTATAAAACTTCTAAGAGAAAACATAGGTGAAAACTTTTATGATCTTGAATCAGGTAATGGTTTTTAGATATGACACGAAAAGAAAAATCCGTTAAAAAAACTGACAAACTGGGATACGTCAAAATTAAGAACTCCTATTCTTCAAAAGGTAACATTAGGAGAATGAAAAGACACACAAAAGACTGGAAGAAAATATTTGCAAATCGCGTATCAAATAAAGGAATCATATCTAGAACATGTAAAGAACTCTCAAAATTCATAATAAAATAATCTAATTTTTTAAATGGGCAACAGATCTGAACAAACATTTCACCAAAAAATAAATGGAAGATCAATAAGCACACGGAAAGATGTTCATCATTAGTTATTAAGGAAGTGCAGTTTTAAATCACGAGATACCACCACACTCTAATAAAATGTCTAAGTTAAAAATACTAATCTTAAATGTTCTCACCACAAAACAGAAATGATAATTATGTGATGTGATGGACGTGTTAGCTAATCCTATGGTGATAATCATTTTGCAATTATACGTGTATCAAGCCAATGTGTTGTACACCTTAAACTTACACAATGTTATATGACAATTATATCTCAATTAAGCTGGAAAAAAAAATAAATTAAATCCACTTAAAAAAATACTGACTATGTCAAGTGTTGGCTAAGTTATGGAGCAAGTGGCATTCTCATACACTACTGATGGGAAAATAAATGGTACAATCACTTTGAAAAACAGTTTGGCAGTTTCTTTGGAAGTTAAACATACACCTACAATATGATGTAGTCATTTCACTCTCAGGTTTTTCTCCAAGAGAAACAAAAGCATACGTCTATATAAAGACTTGTACAAGATTGTTTATCACAACTATATTCATAAAAGCCAAAAACTGTAAACACAAATGCCAATCAATAAATGAATGTATAATCAAATTGTGGTATATCCATGAATTGGAATACTTTGCAAAATAAAAAGGAATGAACCATTAATACACAGAACAACAGGGATGAATCTCAAAATAATTATGTTGAGTGAAAGAAGTCAGGCCAAAAAAAAAAAAAAAAAGTACAGGGGCTGGCCCCGAGGCGTAGCGGTTAAGTTTGCATGCTCTGCTTCAGTGGCCAGGAATTCACTTGTTTGGAGCCTGGGCACGGACCTACACACCGCTCTATAAGCCACGCTGAAGCGGCATCCCACATAGAGCAACTAGAAGGATGTACAACTATGACATACAACTGTCTACTGGGCCTTTGGGGAGAAAAAGTAAAAAAGGAGGAAGATTGGCAGCAGATGTTAGCTCAGAGCCAATCTTCCGCAAAAAAAAAAAAAAGTTAGGCCCTTAAAAAAAAAAAGCACATGTTCTATGATTTCATTTATACAAAATTCTAGAAAATGCAAACTAATCTATGGTGACAAACAGCAGATCAATGGTTGTTGGGCATATGGAGAGGTGGAAAGAAAGGATGAGATGGAGGGATTACGAAAGGGTAAGAGGAAATGGTTGGGGTTGACGGATGTATTCAACGTCTTCGTTGTGGTAATGGTTTCACGGGTGGATGCATATGTCAAAACTTATCAAACTATATACTTTAAACATGTGCAATATCAATTATACGTCAATAAAGATGTTTCCAAAAATGGCGTAGGTCAGGGTTAAAAGTAGGACCCAAGTAGTTGCCCAGAAAGCAGCAGAGGGAAGATATGCCAAAAGTGATAACTGCAGTCATTAGAAACCTTCATCCCAGTAGACTAGAGCACTCTGGCTGCAGGACTGTTTTCTTCAATATGCTCTCAGGCATGTTTTCTACTTTTATGTGCTCTAATTGTTGTGCTTTATCTGTGGAATGTTGGTTCACCTTAGAGCAATCTTCTAGTTCCATGCCTTCGCCCATCTCTGATTAGAGGGTGTACCATTTTTCCCTTGAAATGTCTCAGGCATCCTGGGCCTGCCTTCTGATAAGAAGCTTTGTATTCCTTCAGTTGCCCACACAGCATGTGTCAAATGACCCAGCCCATAGCCATCTTGATTTTTTATACATCACACTCCTAGTCAAGCTATCCGGCTCCTGTTCTGTAATGAGATGCTATGGGTTAGGGTCTAGAGATGCCACAGCCTTCCAGCCCTTAGAGTCAGAATATTCTTCTTGGGAATTTTTTTGTTCTGTTGGCCTAGTTACCCTGCTCTTACTCATTCCCCATTGCCCAGCACAACCGGAAAGAATGCACTACATACTTTCACAGACATAGTACCAGTCATTATGCTAGGAGCTGAAGGTATGGTGGAAAAAATCACCACCATCAAAAAGTGAAGGTAGACACTTCCACTTCTGGGAAGATGGGGTGGATTTACTTTTTCCTATTCCTCCCACTAAGGACAAGAAAACACTCTGGACATTACATAGAAGAGAAATATAGGAAGACTCTGAAAAGTGGAGAGAACAAGGCAGAAAAGCTAGGGACCTCAGGAGCCAAGGGATAATACAATGGTGAGTTCCCTGGGTTTTCTTTTCGCCTTATATATCCCAGACTTGGAGCTGAAGAAGGCAGTAAGCCAGAAATGTCAATGGGTGCAGAAAACAACAAGAAAAAACAAAAGCCTGCTCTTTGTAGCCAAAGAAACAGGAAAAGGGCAGTATAGTAAGACAGAAAACTTTTAAACAATAATTTCTCTACTCTAGCCAAACACCATAGGAAAGAAAAGTACATAAATAAAACCTATTGCCCTATCCTCACTCATGCCAGTAAAGGCCCAGTAGGGAGCTTAGATTTCCAAACTTGCAAGGCTGTACCAAAGTATCCCAACACCCCTCCCAGAAAAGTCCAACTAGGGAGCTGAGACTATCTTTCCTGACAACTGGTAATGAGGTCCACCCCGTAGTATCAATTGTAACTGTGTAGGGAGACTGGACTTCCACACTTACCTGGCAGTAAGGAGGCTCTTCTCGCCTCCCTGTTGGGGAAGTATCTGGGAGTCAGGACTTTCAACATCACTCAGCAGTAATGAGGCCACCCTCACCACAGTATGAGTGGAAAGCTGGAACTCTCCCTCCTACACAGCAGTGACGAGGAATCTCCCCATCTCTGGTGTCAACAGAGACCAAGTGGGGAACCTGAACTTCCATCCCCACCCGACAGTGAGAAGGTGATGTCTTCCCCTTCTCCCGCTGGAGCAGTGTCAGAGGGAACCAATTAAAACGGAAGGTTTAAGTAAGATCCAGATTCTTATAATATGAAAATGTCGAGTTTTCCATAAAAAATCACTTATATCGTAAACAAGGAAGATCTCAAGATGAATGGATAAATATAGATGCAAATATTATTAACAAAATGTTAGCAAATAGAATTCAGCAATATATAGAAAGAATTATACACCACGACCAAGTGAAGTTTTTTAAGGGATGCAAAAACTTGTTCAGTATTTGAAAATAAATCAATGTAATCCACAATATTAGCAAACTAAAAAACAAAAACAAAAATAATAAACCACAAGACCATATCAATCAATGCAAAAAAGCATTTGACAAAATTCAATTCCCAATCCTGATTTAAAAAAAAAATTCAGAAAAATAAGAATAGAGGGAGTCTCCTCAACTTGATAAAAAGCATCTACAGAAAATCTTCAGCTAATATTATACTTAATGGTTAAAGACCTCTGCTTTGTCCCTAAGATTGAGAACAAGGCAAGGATGTCAACTCATACCACTCTTATTGAATATAGTTCTGGAAGATCTAACCAGTACAATAAGGCAAGGCAAGAAAATAAAAGGCATATATATCAGAAGGGAAGACATATAACTGTTCCTATTTGCAGATGACGTAATTTTGTACAAAGAAAATCCTAAGGAACCTGCAAAAAAAAAAAAGACAACAAAAATCTCATAGGACTAATAAGTGATTCAGCAAGGTCACAAGATAAAATATAAACATACAAAAATCAATTGTATTTCTAGAATCTCAAGGGACCCTGAATAGCCAAACAATATTGAAAAAGAAGAAGAAAACTGGGGGGCTCACACTGCCTGATTTCAAACTTATTACAAAGCTACAGTAATCAAAACAGTGTGGTACTAATGATTTGCAGGTGATTTGTAAAAAAATAATGGGAAGATTTTTTGCCAACAAACTGCCTGATATTTTACCAGTTGGGGATTGGATTGATATTTACCCCTGTGAAGACTAAGGAAAGGGCAGGGGATGAGGTAGAGGAAGCATAGAGACAGATATAATGACAGTCAGACTATGATAAGGGGCACAGCAGAGGTACAAACAAAGTCTAGTGGGCAAAAAGGAGGAAACCTTAAGCCTTCCTGGAGGCATCTGAGAAGCCATCATAGGCAAGGTGGTAACATTTGAATTGCTTTAAAGGATGAGTGGGAATATGACAGGTGGAAAAAGGACAAAAGGGAATAATTGGGTGAGGGAACAGAATGAGCACAAGGCATAGAGTTGGTGGTGGTCAGAGCACAGTTCTATATTAATCCTGCTTATATTCCTATTGGTCCAGGGCTGAAGTCTGTTAAATGTGCAGATTAATCTGCTCTTCATTATCTATTTTAGATTCTGTGTTAGTTTCCTATTGCTGCTGTAACAAATCACTACAAACTTAGTAGCTTAAAACAACACGAATTTATCTTACAGTTTTATAGGTCAGAAGTTCTAAAATCAAGGTGCCAGCAGGGCTGTGTTTCTTCTAGAGGTTCTAACGGGGAATCCATTTCTTTGCCTTTTCCAGCTTCTACAGGTTGCCTGCTTTCTTTGGCACATGACCCCTTCTTCACCTCATTCTGATCTCTGCTTCCATTGTCACAGCTCCTTCTCTAACTTTGACCCTTCTGCCTCCCTCTTATAAGGACTCTTGTGATTACATTGGGCTCAACTGTATAATTCAGGATACTCTTCTTATCTCAAGGTTCTTAATCACATCTGCAAAGTTCCTTTTGCAATGTAAGGTAATATATTCATAGGTTTTGGGGGTTAGGATGTAAACATCTTTGAGGCTCCATTATTCTGTCTCCTACAGGTTCTATTATCTATTATCTAATTATCTTAGGTCCCAAAAGATAGAGGCTGAATGAATTTGTATATCTAAAGAGTGTGTAACCCAAATGGTATCTTTCTGGCTATTCAAAATAATGGACTTTCTGCAGCTCATTATATCATCACCTTTTCATCAGTCAGTATCATGAGCTATGACTCTCAAAATAGCCCCAAATCATTCACAGCTTCTCCATCAGTGAGACCTTTATGACATCAATCTTTGCCATGTCGTGAACATTTGAAGAGTTACTATTGCCTTCTTTCCTTTCACCACCAAACTTTTGAAAAGAGGAATGAACATTCACCATCTCCATTTCTTTAGCTCCGATTCACACTTTCACCCAGGAAAAGCTGGCACCTATCTGGGCTTCGGTTTCCTCACGTGGTCCAGGTTCCTTATTATTGAGATGTTTCTCTCCAGCTTTAAACTTTCTGACTCCAGCTACCACTTCTTTTTTTTTTTTTTTAATTTTTTGTTTATTGCAGTAACATTGGTTTATGACATTGTATAAATTTCAGGTGTACATCATTATATTTCTATTTCTGGATAGATTACATCATGTTCACCACCCAAATACTAATTACAACCCATCACCACACACATGTGCCGAATTATCCCTTTGCCCTCCCCCATCCCCCTTTCCCCTCTGCTAACCACCAATCCAATCTCTGTCTCTATATGTTTGTTTGTTATTATCTACTACTTAATGAGGGAGATCCAGCTACTTCTTCTCAATCATACAGCATCAGGAGTGGGCTGTTTTCCCTCAAGTCTCCTAGCTCCTACTCAGTTACATTTCTCCTAGGATCTCAAGCCACGCTGTCAGTCTAATTAGTTTGTTGTGACAAGCTTCAGTTCAGAATTCAGCAAAAACTTTTTTGGCATTGTAGAATTCCATTAAGAAACAATTCAAGCTAGGAATGGAGGCTGCTCCTGCGTCCCTGGGAGGCTTCTCTTCTGATGCTGGGCTGCATACTGATGCCCTTCTGGCTAGAGGCTTCCGTATACTAAGAAAGCAAAAATATCACCATTTCAGAGTGGAAGGATTTAGAAATCCAGCACACATGTGCCTAAGGCAGCCTCACTTCTGAGGGATCCGAGTTGCTAACAGCTTTCACTTTTAGTTATGTATTTATTTTCCATCTAATCAGTTACTTCTTTAGGGCTGAAGAAAAACAACACATGGTCTAACCAGAGAAAGAGAACAGTTTCCGTTTGAGAAGAGTTCAGTATTCTATTAAGTATTTTAAATTGCTTTATAAAATATTTCAAGCCTGGATTTTCTGCAATTTATTTTATAATATCACTGAAGGAGATCTAACAATGGTTGATTAGGCTCCAAAAGATTTTCTTGGTTATCTTCAGAAAGTCCTGATTATCTCCCTGCTTCTGAGGGAAGGGCTCTATTGGGGAATGCTCCTAAAACGAAGTGTGAGTGGGAAAGGGTTGCCTTGGGTCTTGTGTTAACTTGTAGTAAGTGAATAGCTAATACAACTTTATTTCTTTGTTTATTCAACGTATTTACTGAGCCTTTACCATGTGCTAGAGTCTATGCTGGGCAGTAAGTCTAGGTATGAATTAGACACCACTTGGTTTTCAGGAGGATTCCAGTCTAGTAGGATAGACAGATATGTAAATGTCATGTAAACTAAGTGCAACAAAATGTTGTGGATTCTCTTGAAGCATCTGCATATTAGATGATGACGGTAAAATGCGGATGGATCCATGATTTTATCATCAGGAAATGGAAGAGCATCACTTGATGTCCTTGCAAGTTCTTACCCAGAGCAGCAGATATATGAATGAAAAGGCATTCTGAAGGAGGCCTGGCGTTATCCATACAGTGGTTCAACAACCCGCTAAATATTTATGGAGCATCTACCTTAAGCCAAGAATGCCTTGATGGTCAAGAATTTATTTGACTGGATGATCAAATAAGAAAGAGAACAATTATAGGAGACTTGAAGAAAAAGGAGATTTTTCTTGCCAAAGGAATAGAGAACAGGGAAATAAAGAGGTAGTGAAAATTTAAGGGAGTCTTCTTTAATATTAAATATTTCCCTGGTAAGGGCTGAAAGTTTTTCCATACGCTGGTCAGGCTTGTCAAATTTGAAATGGTAACCCCATAAATGTGAAAGTATGAGATTTCTTTTGTGGCCTTTTTTACAGTGGTAAAGAAAGAATATGTGGCTTCTTTTCTTTTTTTCTTTCTTTCTTTCTTTTTTTTTTTTTAATAATCTAGGCTTTATAAATCCACAAGGAAAAGCTTACACTCACAAGTGGTTCCTATATTTCTTGAGAAAGATATTATTTTCTCTAGTAGTCATTTCAAACCAAAGCAGCACTAGATGATTTAATAAGGGAAAAAACTAATAACTCAGTAGAAATACAGGCAATGAATAGGAATATGCAGTTCATAGAGAAAGAAATATGAATGGGTTGTACGAATATAAAAAATATTCAGCATTACTTATAAAGACATGCAAATCAAAACAAAGAGATACCTACCTGAATGCCAACATTCAGGCATTTGATAATATTCAGTGTTGAAGAGTGAAGAAACTGTCAACCTCAAACATTGTGGATGAGAGAAAAACGGGTGCAACCATTTTGGAGAGCAATTGGATGCTATCTAACAGAAATAAAGATGCACACAGATCCCTTGACCTAGTAATTCCAGATCTAGAAATTTATCCTAAGATAGGTGGTCAAAGAAGCTATGTGCAAAGATGTTTTTATAACCTTGTTTCTGATAGCAATACTAAAATACGTCTATCAACTGGAGATTAAGTAAATTAAGGTTGATTCATACTGTGGAATATCATGCCACTATTAAATGGAAAGATGTAAATACATTTGTGCTAATGTAGAAATATCTCTATCATTAGAAAGCAAGATGCAGAGCAGTGTGTACGATGCCTGGAAATAGAAGACGTTTTAATGGGTACACAAGAAACTGCTAACAGTGGTTCTCTGGGTAGTGGAATTGGGAGGGTTTGGAGTAGGAAGGAGATTTAATTTTTATTGTATACATTGGATTCTGTTTCACTTGTTTGCCTATGTATATGTGTTACTTTTTTCAATTAAAAGCAAAAACTAGTTTAAATAGACTAAATAGTTAAAAAACTAGTTTAAATAGTTTAAGTAGACAGAAGAGCTCAGTGGTGGAATGCTATTGTCAGAATATGATTTGTAGTCCTGAAATAGAGAAAAATTCTTCAACTTAGTCATCCTGAGCTCTAACAATACTTCTAGTTCTTTTTCTGGAGCCCCCAGTATATCAGGGAGAGTTCATCAAAGTCTCCGTGACTCTCTGTTGGTTTCCGTGCATTAGATAAAACAGCCACCTCTTCTAGTCTTCACGGACTTGTCTCTTGTAGGAGATGAACTTTGTCGATCAGCCTGGCCTGAGTTCCTGGTTGCTGAGAGTGATTGTCTCTGCTCTTAGTGGCTCCTGGTAGTTGAGAGTGTGCCAAGACTCATTAGTGGCCCAAAGGGGAGGATCGTAGTCATAGTTAGCACATAAACGCAGGCTGATTAGAAGCTGGAACCTCAGGCAACAGCTGGGAAAGTACTCAGTCAAACCACTCCCAGGGAGAAACTGGGAGATGGGCGTTTTTGCCTGCTTCTTCTGTGCTGAGCCCTGGGGGGTTAGGTTAGGCTAGTGCTCGTGCACCTGTTAAGAAGTGTTCTTTCTTTGCTATAGTCCTGTGGGACTAATGAACACCTACCTATTGGCTCTCATAGCTAGATGATTTGGGGGCCCACCCCTTAGGTGGGAGCCTTAAAAATTGGGGCACCAGTTGTGTGGTCCAAAGTTTTTGCTTCTCAGGGAGAAGCTGGGAGTTGGGGGTTCCCTTCTGACTGCAGGGCACTGAGCTGGGGGTGGGGTTTATGGCAAGAGGGTGTTCCAGCCTTTTCTATGTGGGTATTTTCTCAGTCTCCCAATGTGTAGGAGTCACTCAGCTAGTTTCCAGATTTCTCTCAGACGGAATTGCATCATGTACAGCTGTACATTCAGTGTGCTCGTGGAAGAAGGGAAATTCAGGAGCCTCCTATGTCACCAACTTGCTCCCTGAATCTCAGTTCATCTGAGTCTTTTTGAGATACCTGTGGATTCACTAAATCCTTGTGATTGATTAAATCATGAACACCTGTGACTCAGAGCACTTTTACTTTAATTAACTGATGAGACACTTTGTCAATCTTTCTGGTACTCAATAGCTCTCTTGAATGGGGGAGCAGTATGCACAGCTGGAAGATTAGTCCCCTAGGCTTAGGGACCTTTACTAGGCACTGAGTAAATTTTAATTTTTTGGAAGGGACTTTTAAAGTAGAGGTGTTAGGAAGACAACAAAATAATTTTTTGAAAATTAATAAATTAATATTGTGAAATGAAAACAATAAAATTTACAATATATACAGATATTTGAGTTTATCAGTGAGTTCTGATATTAATTTTCAGTCTCTCTTCCCTACAGAACTGGAAATAAACTATAAAGAATAAAGCTAAGGCAATAGTTCTGGTTTGGCCTGGATTATTCTTCTGCTACACTCTCAGAACCCCTTCAGACAATACAGTACTGCTTTTCTTTCCTTATTATCTCATACAAAATGCCAATAGCCTGTTTAACCACTGAATAGGAATGACTATTAAGAACTAGAGGCATGACCCACAGCAATGTTGGACAGCTGAAAATATGTTCTATTGATTTCAAAATAGGAAAATAAAACCACAAAATTGAAATCAATATATATTTAACTAAATGTTTGCAAAATATAACTTTTTGTCAGCTAGTCAATAGCAACGCAACACAAGTATTATAGAGTCACATATATATTATCTCCCATGAGGTATGGGTACGGGTACACTTTAATAGTCTATTTACAATGGGTTGGGGCTTTTGTGAATAAAGATGAGAAGGATATACAAATGTCCAATAAGAACATGGAAATATGCTCAACATCATTAGCATCAGTGAAATGCAAATGGAAACCACAGTGAAATGTTACTTCACACCCACAGGATAAAAAAGACAGACTATAACAAGTGTTAGTGAAGTTGCAGAGAAATTAGAACTGTCCTCATACGTTGCTGATAGGATTGTAAGAGGGAGCACCTACTTTGGAAAACAGTCTGGCAGTTCCTCAAAAGGCAAAACATACAGTTACAATATGAACCAGCAATTTCACTCCTAAGTATATACTCAAAAGAAATGAAAACTTATGTCTACACAAAAAGTCACATACAAATGTTCATAACAGTATTATTCATAACAGCCAAAAAGTGGAAATAACCCAATGTTCATCAACTGATAAATGGATAAATAAAATGTAGTATATCTATACAATGGAATATTATTTGGCATGTAGAAAGAAATGAAATACTTATACATGCTACAACATGAACAAACCTGGAAAATACTAAAGTTAAGTGAAAAAAGCCAGTCACAGGGGACCACATATTTTATGATTCCATTTATAAGAAATATCCAGAATAGGCAAATCTATAGAGACAGAAAGTAGATTAGTGATATCCCAGGACTGGGGGAGAGGTTTTGGGACTATTAAGGGGTATGGGGTTTCCTTCTGGGGTGATGAATATGTTCTAAAATTGATTGTGGTGAAGATTGCACAGCTCTGTGAACATATAAAAGTCTGTTGAATTGTGCACTTTAAATAGATGAATTATGTAGTATGTGAATTATATCTCAATAAAGATGTTAAAAAAAAGTAAAGATGAGGATAACACACAGAGAACTGAAAATGTCCCTGGAATGACTATGTGATACCTGTCTTTCTCTAATGTGATTATCAATGTAGTTGTTCCTTTTTGTCTTTCCTTCCTGAATTTCTTTTTCATTCCCTCATTTGCAAATATTTATTGAACACTCACTCCATCAGGCACTATGTTGCTCATAAAGTACGTTGGTCATATAGTTGTGAAGAGAAAAGATATAGGCCTTGCCCACATGGAGCTTATATCTATTGTGGGAGAGAGGTATTAAATAAATAAACAAATACGTCTGATTATATACTGTGCTCTGTACACAAAAGAAAAGGGTAGGATGCTGTGAGAGAGGTAGGGGAGATATGATTCAGATTGGTGAGTTATTAAAGATTCCCTATGAAGTGAGATTTAAAATTGGACTCTGAAGGATAAGTAGAAATTAGTTGGATGAAGATTGGGTAGAAGATCATTCTAGGCAGTTGAAACTGCCTGTGTAAAGGCCCTGAGGTGTGAATTGGTTCGGTGCTCTTGAGGAAGGGCAAGCAGGTCAGAGCACGGTGAGCAGGGAGGCATTGTGTATTTCACATTTGACAGGCAGGGAGAGGAAAGATCCCTCAGGGGAATGAAAGAAATAGGAACCATTGAGAGTTTTAAAGTGGAATGCTGCCAGGATATTTATAATTTAAAAATATTGTTTTGGTTGATGAGCTGAGAATGGTTCAAAGGGCAGCACAAGTGGAAGTGCAAAGACTAGTTTGGAAGCAATTGCAGTGGTCCAAACAAGATATCAAGATATCGTATCTTAATGACGAACAAGATGGCTAGAAGCAGATGGATTTGAAATGTATTTTGAAGGTGAAATCACTAAGACTTGATAATGGATTAGGCACAGGTGATGATGTAGGTATCGATGGTGACTCCCAGATTCATGGTTTGAAAAGCCAGTACCATTAACTGAGTTGGGGAAGAAAGGAGAATAACCAGATTTGGAATGCTACAAATGGTATTCTTAATGCCCATAGGTGATCATTATAAATCTTATTCAGCGGACAGAGTTGCTTCCTTTTTGGAGCTCAGGATAAAAGCAGATCCTCTTGACTCTTCATGAATAACACAGATAAACTCCGCACTAGCTACAGATGTTCAGGATGATTCTATTGAACGGTGTCATAAATTATATTGTGTAGACTAAGTTAATTACATTTAATTATGTATGTTTCCATGTCTATTTCCTTTGTGGGGCTGAGCTCCTTGAAGACTATGTCTCTTTCTTATTCATCTTTTGAGATTCTAGTGCACAGTATGGGATTTGGTAATAAATACTAACACACTAAATGAAGGAATGGAGAGGATCTATAGCAAAGTGTTAAAACTAACACATTGACTTGAAAAAAGAAGAGGGAGAGAGGATAATTTATGGGCAATGACTCAAAGATACAGAGAAGGGATGGGATCAAAAGCACAGGTTGAAAGAATAGCATTGTACGAAAGAAGGGACAACTTTTTTTTTGAGATAGTAAGGAAGAGTGAAGGACTGCTTCTGGTGCAAAGATGAGGCAAGGACATAGATGTCACTGGAGTTGAGTAATTCTGTAACATGAAGGCTAATGGGTTGAATATTGAAGTTGTTCAGGAGGATAACAGGACTTTGAGATGGAGAGGATTATTGGGAGAGTACAAGTTGTCAATGAATGGAAGGGTCAGTAGGCTTCCCAGGGCCCACTGGATGAAAGGGCCTTTATGATAAAGACACCACCCACCTTTCAGCTCTATGTTCCACTGATTTCAGTTTCCTAAATATTTCATATTCTCTTCTAGTTCAGGTCCTTGTACATGCTATTTCCTCTGCCTGGAATTTCCTTCTTCATATGGTCCTTTTAGAGGATTCTGATTCATTCCTTCAGGACCCACATCACATCTCATATCCATTTGAAAGCTAGTCTACCCTCCTAAGCATAGTTCAATGCCCCTTCCGTGAGATCCCACAGACCTTGAATTTATCTGTTATCACAGCACTTATAAAATCGTATTGCATCCTCTGTGTACACCTGTCTTCATTGCTAGACTATGAACTCTTTGAAGGCAGGACCTCTGCCTTGCTCTTCTCTCTGCTCCCAGTACCTAACTTCATACAAGGCATCCAGCAGGTGCTCACCTGAATGTATGTTCAGTGAATGAATTGCACAAATCTCTCTTGAATAGAGATTTGGAAGTTTCCAAACACAGCCAAGATGAGGACTAATTCTTTGCATTGGGCATCTCCCTAAACTATCACTTGGGTGCAAGACTCAGTGCTCTTTAGCCTTATGATAAAAAGTCATCTGAAGATTTCAAGGGAAGGAGGGAATAGTAAAGGACAAGTGCTTTTTACGTAAAAGATCCAAGAGCTGCATATAGTTTGGTCTGGTTAAATTCTTTTAAAAGGAATAAAACACACAAAAATATACAACCAGGCTTTTCCCACATGCAGAGTAATTGGCATGTGGGGAGACACCAGAAAAAAACATTTATCTTCAGAACTTCATGTACTCTTAAGGTTCTATATGACTTTGGAGCACAAAGTGGTATGATTTGGAACTATTCTCTGCTACATAAGAACAGCTTTGTTGCGCAGAAATCTTGTAATGGGATTTTACCAGTGTCTCTAAAAAATTGATGACTGTATTAAAAAATCATTTGTGGCTGTAATGAAGTTGGTAATGCTAACTATGGGAGGCAGCATGAATAGTGAGAGGGCTTCTAGCTCTGCCTCTAACTAGATTTGTGACCTTAGGCAAGACTCTGAGCCTTAGTTTCACCATCTATATTCAATAAATGAGTTGGAGTAGGTGTCCTCTAAGAGACCCCATCCAGCAGAAACACTGGTGACTATATTTATTGGCTATTTTGATTTGTGTGTGTGTGTTTGTAATGGAAAACAATGGTCTCTGTAAGGCTCAAAGGGTTAAGTTTCTGTAAAAACAAAATAGAGTCATAACTTACTGATTCAAAACCCTGTTATTTAAAATTTCGCGTGAGGCAGTCCTCTGCAGAATATCTATTTATTTGAGTTTCTAAACATGAAGAGGATTAAAACTGAATAGACGGCACTGGGATCAGCTAGCTATGGTTTGAATCTGTGTTCTGCACTTACTGTGCTGTTTTGGGAAAATTATTTCATCTCTTTGAATCTAATTCCTCATCTATAAACATGGTCAATAATAGCATCTGTCTTTGTAGGGGCTCAAAGAGATTAAATGTGGCATAATATTTTAAAATACTTAGCACAGTGTGTGGCCTCTTATAGGTGCTTAATAATAATGATGATGATGATGATGATGATAACTGGATTTCAGTTTGGTCTTGTATATGTAAAATATGATTGTAACTGATCTGTATTACCAAAATATGGGCCAGGAAGGGAGTCTTTAGAGGGCACAGGAGGAAAGAGCAGCTGGGAAGGAATTATTAATCTTCAGACTAAGAGTAATACAAGTTTTTCATTTTTACTGATAAGGAAATAATACCCCACAGTAGTTTTGACACACCCAAGATCATACAGGTAAAAGTTATAGCAAAAATGCACTAGAAAACAGAACCATGGGAGGATGTTGTATGAGGTCCCTAATGTTATGTTTAATGACATCACAGTGTCTGTAGAAGTTTTCCCAATGGGTGAATTTTACATCAAAGTAACAGTGGGTGTGAACTTCGGACCTGGGTTGATTTATGTACATGCTAGGTTTGGAAATGTTCAGCTCAAGAGCAGCAGCTGCCAAAAAGTGTCTGGTCTGTGCTGTTTTTTTTGGAATCTTTTTTTTTTTTTTGTGAGGAAGATCGGCCCTGAGCTAACATCTGCCAATCCTCCTCTTTTTGCTGCAGAAGACTGGCCATGGGCTAACATTCAGGCCCATCTTCCTCCACTTTATATGGGATGCTGCCACAGCATGGCTTGCCAAGGGGTGTGTCAGTGCGCACCCGGGATCCGAACCAGTGAACCCCGGGCCGCCACAGTGGAGCGCGTGCACTTAACCACTTGCGCCACTGGGCCGGCCCCTGTGCTGTTTTTTAGAAGTGAGATCTTGAAAGATCTTACCCACCTCATGCTTTGGGGTTGCAGCTACATGAGATAAAGATTCTTGAAGTTGATTGACATCAGAATTGCCTGGGAAAATTTTAAAAATATCTAGATAACTTGGCCTCACTACCAGAACGTCTGCTGTTCAGGTCTGGAGAGGGGAGTGTCTCAGCATCTATATTTTTGTCTCATATTTTCTTAAAAATTTCCAAATAATAATTCCAAATGTAATATAACACAAATTAAACAACAGAAATACTGTGCTGCTAGAGATATTTTTTAAGATCAGAATTTTCACATACTGTGTATCCCATTGTTTTTATCAGATCTCTGAGAGTATAAGAATCCTAAATCTCTACTTGTGAAAAATCTCCTGTGGTGATGCTGATGCCCATCAGGATTGAGAACTCCTGACACAGGGAATTAATCTTAGGATTCTGCACGCATTTGTAGGTTCATTAATTGTTATAGGTTGTTTATGATCACTGTGATGTTAGAGTTAGAAAATTTCAGAGTTGTTTTCCTCGGTTGGACAAGGGAGTGATTGATAAAAACAAAACAAAACAAAACAAAACAAAACAAAACAAAACAAAACAAAACAAAACAAAACAAAATAAAACCAAAACAGAGAGAATATATCGTAACGTCTTCAGGGATGCTTGTATCATGTAAAATTTCCCAATTCAGAGAATAAAATGTCCTTTATTCAAGCCCCTGTGTTTGACAATCATCAGTGAGTGACCAGCCAGGGGAGATGATGTGGCATAAAGCAAAGAGCATTAAGCTTGGAGTCAGGAGGCCAGGAGCCATGGGATCTGGTTCCAACCTTGCTGCTTAATGAGCTCTGTGACCTTTGCAAGTTATTTCACCTCCTTGAGTTTCTGTTCCTTCATCTGTAAATTGAGGGGGACTTGAACCAGATTATTTCTAAGATCCAGTCTGTCTCAAAATTCTATGGTTTATTTAATAAAAAGTTTTAGTAGTTACAATTGAAAGCTAAGTTTTTAATTTTGGATTTTAGAATCAAGCTCCTGAATACTTGAGAGTAAAAGCAGATGATCAGATTAATCCAGGGTGCAGCGAGGTAGCAAGTCAAGGCAACAAGCATGCTAATTGTGTACTTCTTGGGATTGCCCATGCCCATGGGGAGCCAGAGTAGGTAGGATAGGCTGTGAATCTAGGAGTTGGTGATTAGTTGGGAAAAATCAGAGCTCAAGGTACTAGAGATAGTGGTAAAGTTGAAAAATAGGTGTGATAGGTGTTAAGAGATCTATAAAGGAGTAGAGGTTTCGGTCAGAAAATGGAATTATGGAGGCTGATTTCAGAGGCAGAACAATTCTGCATGCTGACCAGGAAGGTCCAGGGTTGGCTTCTGGTTGGGTTCTGTGGTCGAGATGAGGCACATGTCAATGGTGCTGAGGAAGTCAAGGAACTGTGTGAACAACACCTGTGTAGGTTGTCCAAACCAATACTGGGATCTACCAGAATGGTGGTAGTTTTAGGAGTGGAGAGGAAAGCTATAACCAGATGTCAAAATTCTCGGTGAAGTTGAGGGCCGTGATCGGGAGGGTGGTGGGTAACTAGGACAGTGATGTTCCTTAAGGGGAAGAAATTGATGATTTGAGGGGCTTTGGTGTGAAGGTGAAAGAGGAAAGTTCTGGAAGTAACAGTGGAAACAACAGTGCTGCTTATATCAAATTCTCGCTTGGTAGAAGTTTGGGAGAACAAGCACCTCCTATTCGAGAGCCCAAATCATGCTGTGAGGCTGTTCTACCTCGAGATCATTACTTTCGCTTAGGGAGTCTGCCATTACAGAAAGAATAGGCACTTGAACCTTTCAAATAACTTGGTTGTCCTACTTTTAAGACTTTTCTTTTTTCCATCTAATTTCCCCAACGTTGACTTTCTTTGGGACTTGAATATTGTCCCCAGTCCTCAAACTTCTTCTGAAGAGTGGTAGACATTTTGTTCCTGGGCCTAAATAGAGGCTGATTTCTTTGAATGGAAAATTCAGTAAATCATTGTAGTAATGTGTATTGGTTCCTCCTGCTCCAGTGGCCAGATCAATGTGAGGAGTGAATGTCATTATTTCCTGTGCTGTCTACAGTCTCAGATGTATTCACGGAGAGACCAATGGTAAAGACTCTGAAGGTTTACTTGACGTACCTGTGAAATAGTCTGTCTTACCTCTGGAAAACTCAGGTCAGTAATCTGGTTATGCCTGTTTGTGGCCAAGGCATTGTCAAAGATCAGAAAGTCTGGGATCTTTGATTCTACTTTGGCATCCAGAAATGGTGACTTTTAGTTCTTGCTTCCTCATGCTATACGATTATGGGAAGAACTCCTAGAAATCTAGATCACTTTGAACTGCTTATCTGTGAATATGCAGAATCAATACTTACACTTTTTCTGAAATGAACATAACCATTTATCTTAGACTGGGATAAAGGTAAATATAAATAAGATGCGTAGTTCTGTAGTAAATAATGTACTACAAAAAAAATGTTAGTCCTCAGTTTAACTTCATTATTTTGCAACAGAGTAATCACAGAGCCCAGAGGAGTAAAGAGACTTTCCCTAAGTTACCATCCAACTAGAGTGGGGCTAAGCCTGGGACCCAGGTATACCACTCTTCTTTGCTTGCTTAATGATTCTCAATGGGGATATGTGTTTGTGAGTGGAAACAGTGTGTAGTTTGAAGACCAAGTAGTTCTTTATCCCATGTTCGTATTTGATCTATTTTGAATTTTAGATAATATTTAAAGAAGGATCAAAAATGTTCAAAAGACACTGAATTTTTTTGGGAAGGCTTCACACCCACTTTGGTAAGGAAGAAGGTGATTCTGAGAGTGGTCTTGGTGTGTGCAGAGAATGGGGTTGGTGTGGGGGTCCAGGGAAATTTGGGTGTTGTTAAGTCACTCAGGAGGCCTCGGTCTGGGGTGCAAAACAAACATAACCATTTATGGCCCAGGGAAATGTTGTTGGAAGGTGATACCCAGTTCACGCTAAGCTGAGGGAATGGACCTACTGTAGGTGAAAAGGAATCTCTAGGGATGGGGCTTCCAGACAAAGTGTCCTGGGCTTCCTTGACATGATGATGGTATAATGTCACAAAATTTCCACGTGGTCCTAAAAACTATCAGATGGTGTCTTCTTTCTTTAGGGAAAAATTGCTTGGGAATTTGGGAAGATAGTATTGGAGTGGCTAGAGTTAAATTTCTCCATGTTTTCAAATGGTGTCACTGAGATGCTGTTTATTTTGCCCTGAGATCCAGTAGAGTGTTGACAGAAGGAAGGTGTCTGTTCAATTCCCCTTTCTCAGGGAAAAGTTTATTGTCCATAACTCTATACATTTTAACATACTAGGGACATCATATATATAGTGAGGAAATAATTTTTAAGGCTATGTCTTTTCTTAGTGCCACAATTCATTGAAAAGAGAAAAATTCAATTAATCAGGAGAATTTATTTGTCATACACTATAGAATAAGTGAATCTATTTCGACTGACTTTTATTCCTGGTGAGTTGACTGATTTTTGGACGAAACTGGCTGGCTACTTTGGCACGATTCACTCACATCCGTAGGACAGCCTTTCCAACACAAAGTGAATTACAATAAGTTCTTACTTTATTCAGAATTGTTGGGGAATGGTATCTTGTGGTGAGCTAAGAGTTATCACTGAGACCATATACAGATAAGCTCTTTTAGAAGAAAAATCAGACATTGAAATTTACCCAACACAAATCTTATGTTGAAAGTAATATAACTTTTTTAAGCTTTATGTTAACTTTTACACATTTAAGTACTGACTCAATCAATCAAGGTTCTTAGACGCATGGACCAAAAGCTGACTATAGCTGACTAAGCAGAAAAAGTTCGTTAAAAGGTTATTGGGAAGCTTGTAGAATCATTGGCCTGATTGGAGAAACAGGGCTGAGGTTAAGTTCCCAGGAACCATGTTCAAAAACCATACCTCAGTAGCATCACTGGCACTTCTCCCAGCACCAATGCCAGTTATGCACCAGAAACTTGGCATTGCAGTTGTTCCCAACCCCCAAATCTGAACACATTTTCTGTCACCCACAGAAATGAAATGTGGATTCCTTCCAGAGCATCCTTTATTAAGTTTCTCACTTCTGAATCTTAGTCTCACGTGGAGTCCAGAGCACGTATCCATGTGTTACCTTCTAAGGATGTTGGGGTAGTGATTTTTCTAGATTCCACCTTGATATGAGATATGACTTAGAAGATTTTCCAAACATAGCAAAAGTGGTCAAAATGTGCTGGTCTCTAGAAAGCATTACAAAGACCCACTACACTGTGTGTCTTTGGGCAGATCATGTAATCTCATTGAGCCTTAGTTTCTCCATCTGTAGAATGGAATTAGTTATTCTTCCTCATATCCTTTCACAAAGCTGGTATATAAGCAAATAATTTGTTGTCCAAATAAGTTCAGAATCCCAGAGGTACTTCCTTTTGGGAATGACTAGCCATGACAAGTCTGATTTTCATATTGGCTCCCAAGCTTTCTGGAAGTTTGTAGTAATGACATCGTTGGGGAAATTTATAACTTACTCAGTGCTCTATTTATCACTACGTTTCCCACTGTAAGCACTAGCCTACCAGAACAAAAGATAGGTAGTTCCTCTTTGCTTATTATAGAGGAGGCCCAGGCTAAACAGGTTGTCTTCCCCAACTAAGATTCAGTGGATATCTGTCCCACTTCATGAGTATTGGGAAAGGAAAGTTATGGCTCAGTACATTATGGAGCTTTATTTACAATAACTTTTTCCCAACTGACCTGAAAGAATTTCCTCCTCAGTGTAGGGTAATGTAATCAGTAAGGCTTAGGCTGTTTCATAGTTCTTATTGAGCATTTACTAATGTGCTAGGAACTGTGCTACGTGCTTCCCATACATTATTTTATTAAATTCTTACTACAATTCAATGATGTATACACTATTATCATCTCCATTTTATAGATGAAGAAACTGAGTCTCAGAAAGAGTAGGTTATTATTCTGAAGTCATAGGGGTGTAAGTGACAGATCCAGGACTTGACTTGAAATCTGTCTGATGCTATGGCTGGTGCTCTTAACTACCACGTATGGTGTACTATGAAGCCCTCAGAACTCTGGTCACACAAAGGGCTGGTCAGCCCTGGTGTGTAGAGAATGAATGACTGCAGCCCTCCAAATGCTGTTTAGTTCCAGTGAAGTCATGAGCTCAATCTGCCCAGTATCTGTGATTTTGTTCTAAGGGTCATCTTTACTTCTCATTTGACCTTTCCCTTTGACTTCATTCAGACTTAGGTTTGTTTTCCTCTTTCCTAAACTTTTCTTGTTTTTTTCTGATCCAGCCTGGTTCCTATCTTGGATAAAGGTATTTTATCTCACGTCATTAATTTCTAACCACGGATATCCTGGGACTCCAATCCTGAGTCCTCTTCAGGAACTGATGCCCATATATGATCATTTCTTGGCCCTTAAAAACTGGGAAAGCAAATGCAGAACCTTCTGCAGTCATGGGAGACATCGTCTACGTCACCAGCTTCCATGACACCATGCTGTCCCCTTCCTCTGCCTCTATCTCTGCATTCTCCAGGGCACAACTGATGTCCTTTGATCCTGTTTTTCCTATTCTCTCACATTTGGAAAGGAAATCTTATCCATTCCAAGGCCTTCAAACAGCCCCTATACTGAGGACTTCCAAATCAAGACTTTTGGCTCCAAACTCTTTCTCAATCTCTATTTATATATCCCCAGTTGCTAGTAGATATCTGTCTTCATAACTCTCACTTATAGCATGAATAAAACAAAACTTTATATCTTTTATTTTTCTTCTGCCTCATTCCTTTTGAATTTATTTCCGACTACTTTTATCCACTATTAGAACTACTCTTAGTCCCCATTGGTATCTTAGGAACAGATATTTTGAACTTGGAAGGTTCAGTATTTTCATAAAAGGACCATATAAATTCCTATCTAATAAGATCCATTTCCATTCCTCTCTTCTGAGCTTCCATAGACAAGAGAGTTCACTATCAAGGATGGAGTTTATGTTGGACCCTGAGAGATAGGTGAAATCAGAAGGTTCGAACCAATGAAACTCACTAGAGTCGAGCAATCAGATAACTGCAAAGGTAGAACATTATTATTTTTTTAAAAGATGTGCTGCTGATTTGAGCTCCCTCAACTGACCTCTGGCCAGTAGATTTGGTCCACCCGTATGATCCCATGTGATTAAAGAAGCAGCCTCTTTCCTGTCTCCCTGATTCTTTTTTTTTAATTGAGGTAACATTGGTTTATAGCATTACATAAGTTTCAGGTGTACAATATTATAATTCAACTTCTGTGTATATTACAGTGTGTTCACTACCAAAAGTCTAGTTTCTGTCTATCACCATACCTTTGACCCCATTTTGGCCTCCCCCCACCCCCTTTCCCCTCTGGTAACCACCAATCTGTCCTTTGTATCTATGTGTTTATTTATATTTTGTTTGTTGTTTTTTTTTTTATACTCCACGTACGAGTGAGATCATATGGTATTTGTCTTTTTCTGTCTGACTTATTTTGTTTAGCATAATACCCTCGAGGTCTATCCACGTTTTTGCAAATGGCAAGATTTCATCTTTTTTATGGCTGAGTAGTATTCCACTGTATATATATATATATATACAGTGTATGTAGTATATATATATATATATATATATATATATATATATATATATATATATATATATAGTACATATTCTTTATCCATTCATCTGTTGATGGGCACTTAGGTTGCTTCCAAATCTTGGCTATTGTGAATAACATAGGGGTTCATGTATTTTTATGCATTCATGTTTTCACATTCTTTGGATAAACACCCAGCAGTGGAATAGCTGGATCATATGGTAGTTCTATTCTTAAGTTTTTGAGGAATCTCCATGCTGTTTTCCATAG
The DNA here is from genome assembly GCF_020826845.1 of Diceros bicornis minor. Taxonomy (NCBI): domain Eukaryota; kingdom Metazoa; phylum Chordata; class Mammalia; order Perissodactyla; family Rhinocerotidae; genus Diceros; species Diceros bicornis. The sequence continues at coordinate 50,659,048 of NC_080744.1, read as the reverse complement.
TGGCTGCACCAATTTGCATTCCAACTAGCAGTATATGAGGGTTCCCTTTTCACCATATTCTCTCCAACACTTGTTATTTCTTGTGTTTTTAATAACAGCCCTTCTGACGCATGTGAGGTGATATCTCAGTGTGGTGTTGATTTTCATTTCCCTAATAATTAGTGATGTGGAACATCTTTTCATGTGCCGGTTGGCCATCTGTATATCTTCTTTGGAAAAATGTCTGTTCACATCCTCTGCCCATTTTTTAATTGGGTTTTTTGGTTTTTTTGTTGTCGATTGTGTGAGTTCTTGATATGTTTTGGATATTAACCCCTTATTGGATGCATGATTTGCAAATAGCTTCTCTCAGTCTGTAAGTTGTCTTTTAGTTTTGTTGATGGTTTCCTTTGCTTTGCAGAAGCTTTTTAATTTGATGTAGTCCCATTTGTTTATTTTTGCTTTTGTTTCCCTTGCCTGAGGAGACATGATATTAAAAAAGACACCACTAAGACTGATGTCAAAGAGTATACTGCCTATGTTTTCTTATGGGAGTTTTATGGTTTCATGTGTTACATTCAAGTCTTTAATCCATTTTGAGTTAACTTTTGTGTATGGTGTAAGATAGTAGTCTAGTTTCATTCTTTTGCATGTGGCTGTCCAGTTTTCCCAACACCATTTATTGAAGGGATTTTCCTTTCTCTATTGTGTGTTCTTGGCTCCTTTGTGGAAAATTAGCTGTCCATAGATGTGTGGGTTTATTTCTGGGCTCTTGATTCTGTTCCCTTGATCTTTGTGTCTGTTTTTCTGCCAGTACCATGCTGTTTTGGTTACTATAGCCTTGTGGTATACTTTGAAATCAAGGAGTGTGATACTTTTAGCTTTGTTCTTTTTTTCACAATTGCTTTGGCTATATGGGGTCTTTTGTTCTTCCATATAAATTTTAGAATTCTTTGTTCTATTTCTGTGAAAAACGTCATTGGGATTTTGATAGAGATTGCATTGAATCTGTGGATTGCTTTAGGTAGTACGGACATTTTAGCTATGTTAATTCTTCCAATCCATGAGCATGGAATATAATTCCATTTCTTTGAGTCTTCTTAATTTCTTTCAAAAATGTCTTATAGTTTTCAGTGTACAGGTCTTTCACCTTGTTGGTTATATTTATTCCCAGGTATTTTATTCTTTTCTGTTGCAATTATAAATGGGATGTCTCTTTGTATTAGTTTATTGTTAGCATATAGAAATGCAACAGCTTTTTACATATTGATTTTTTACCTTGGTACTTTACTGTATTTGTTTATAATTTCTAAATATTTTCTGGTGGATTTTTTTATGTATAAAATCATATCACCTGCAAATAGTGATGGTTTTACTTCTTTCTTGCCAATTTGGATGCCTTTTATTTATTTTTCTTGCCTAATTGCTCTGGCTAGGATTTCCAGTACTATGTTGAATAAGAGTGGTGAGAGAGGGCATCCTTGCCTTGTTCCAGTTCTTAGAGAGATAGCTTTCAGTTTTCACCATTAGGCATGACATTAGCCTTGGGTTTGTCATATATGGCCTTTACTATACTGAAGTACCTTTCTTCTATACCCATTTTATTGAGAATTTTTATCATAAATGGATGTTGAATCTTGTTAAATGCTTTCTCTACATCTGTTGAGATGATCATATGATTTTCATCCTTCATTTTTTTAGTGTGGTGTATCACGTTGATTGATTTGTAGGTGTTGAGCCATCCCTGCATCCATGAAATAAATCTCACTTGATTGTGGTGTATGATCCTTCTAATGTATCATTGTATTAGATTTGCTAATATTTTGTTGAGAATTTTTGTATCTATATTTATCAGGGATACTGATCTGCTTATTTGCTTTTTCTGTGTTGTCCTTATCTATTTTTTTGTTTTGTTTTGTTTTTTGCTGAGGAAGATTCACCTTGAGCTAACATCTGTTGCCAATCTTCCTCTGTTTTTTGCTTGAGGAAGATTAGCCCTGGGCTAACATCTGTGCCAATCTTCCTCTATTTCGTATGTGGGTCACCACCACAGCATGGCTGATGAGTGGTGTAGGTCTGTGCCTGGCATCTGAATCCACAAACCTGGGCTGCTGAAGCAGAACATGCCAAACTTAACCACTAGGCCACGGACCTGGCCTCCCTTATCTGGTTTTGATATCACGGTAATGTTGGCCTTGTAAAATGAGTTAGGTAGCATCCCTTCCTCTTCAATTTTTTGGAAGAGTTTGAGAAGGATAGGTATTAAATCTTTTTTGAATGTTTGGTAGAATTCACCAGAAAAGCTGTCTAGTCCCAGACTTTTGTTTCTTGGGAAGTTGTTGATTACTGTTTCAAGCTCTTTACTAGAGACTGGTCTATTCAAATTCTCTATTTCTTCTTGATTCAGCTTTGGAAGGTTGTATGATTCTAAGAATTTATCCACTTCTTTTAGGTTTTCCAATAGCTATATGGCTTTTCATGTAGTCTCTTATAATCCTTTGTATTTCTGTGTTATCTGTTGTAATTTCTCCTCTTTCATTTCTGATTTTATTTATTTGAGCCTTCTCTCTTTTTTCTTAGTGAGTCTAGCTATGGGTTTGTCAATTTCGTTTATCTTTTCAAAGAATCAGCTCTTAGTTACATTGATATTTTCTATTGTCTTTTTAGTCTCTATTTCATTGATTTCTACTTTGATTTTTATTATTTTCTGTCTTCTACTGACTTTGGGCTTTGTTTATTCTTCTTTTTCTAGTTCCTTTAGGTGTAATGTTAGATTGTTTATAGGAGATTTTTCTTGTTTTTTGAGGTAGGCCTGTATTGCTATAAACTTCCCTCTTAGTACTGCTTTTGCTGCATCCCATAGATTTTGGTATGTTGTGTTTTCATTTTTATTTGTCTCTAGGTATTTTTTGATTTCTCTTTTGATTTCTTCATTGATCCCAATAGTTGTTCAGTAGCGTGTTGTTTCGTCTCCACATATTTGTGACTTTTCCAGCTTTCTTCTTGTGGTTGATTTCCAGTTTCATACCATTGTGGTCGAAAAGATGCTTGATATGATTTTAATCTTCTTAAATTTATTGAGGCTTGTTTTGTGTCCCAAGATATGGTCTATCCTTGAGGAAGTTCCATGTGCACTTGAAGGCGTATTCTGCTGCTTTTGGATGGCATGTTCTATATATATCTATTAATTCCTTCTGGTCTAATGTTTCATTTAAGGGCAATGTTTCTTTGTTGACTTTCTGTTTGGATGATCTATCCATTGACGTAAGTGGAGTATTAAAGTGCCCTACTATTATTGTATTGCTGTCTATTTTGCCCTTTGGGTCAATTAATTGCTTTATATATTTTGGAGCTCCTATGTTAGGTACATATATATTAATAAATGTTATGCCTTCTTGATGGATTGTCTCCTTTATCATTATATAACGTCTATCTTTGTCTCTTGTCTCCATCTTTTTTCAGCTTGATGTCTATTTTGTCTAGTATAAGTTTGGCTATGCTCCATTTCAGTTTGGTGGTTTTCTTTGATGTGATTCTCAGTTTCCTCTGTTTTTATGTGTCTTGTCTCTGTTCTGAATTTTTGTTTTGTGGTTACCATGAGGTTTGTATAAAAGGTCTCATAGATAAGATAGCCCTTTTGCTGCTGATATCATCTTTTCTTCATTTGTCTATACAGGTTCTGTCTTTTTCCTCTCCCTCTTTTAGGTTTATGTTGTCACAAATTATCCCATTTAATGTTGTGAGTTCATTACCAAATTGATGTGGTTATAGTTATTTTTATTGCTCCTTTTCCCTTTAACCTTTATGTCAGAATTAAGTGTTTACAAACCTATTCTGATATAGAGTTGCAATATTCTGATTCTGTCAATTTCTCACTTTGCTCAAAGTTTTGTGTACCTTTGCCTTTTTGTTTTAGGTAGGAGAGCTCCTTCAACATTTCTTGTAAGGTAGGTCTAATGCAATGAACTCCCTCAGCTTTTGTTTGTCTGGGAAAGCCTTTATTTTTCCTTCATATGTGAAGAATAACTTTGCTGGATAGAGTATTCTTGATTGACAGTTTTTATCTTTCAATATTTTGCATATATCATTCCACTCACACCAGGCCTGTAGAGTTTCTGCTGAGAAATCTGCCTACAGCCTAATGGGGGTTCATTAGTAGGTGATTTTTTTTTTCGCCTTTCTTTGTCATTGAGTTTTGACGGTTTTATTATAATGTGTCTTGGAGAAGGTCTTTTTGCATTGAGATAATTAGGTGTTCTATTAGCTTCATGGATTTGTATATTCAGTTCCTTCTGGTTTGGGAAGTTTTCAGCTACTATTTCTTTAAATAAACTCTCTGCTCCTTTCTCTCTCTCTTCTTCTTCTAGGATACCCATTATCCTTATGTTGCCCTTTCTCATGGAGTCAGGTAGTTCTTGTAGAATTTTTTCATCTTTTTAAATCTTAGTTCTTTCTCCTCTTTTACCTGAATTATTTCTATATATCTATCTTTGAGCTTGCTACTTCTCTCTTCCATGTGGTCTGCTCTATTTCCAATGCTTTCTAATGCATTCTTCACATCATTTACTGAATTCTTCAGCTCCATAATTTCTGTTTGGTTCTTTTTTAGAGTTTCAATCTCTTCAGTAAAGTATTCCTTCCATTCATTAATTTTATTCCTTAGCTCATTGAACTGCCTTTCTGAGTTTTCTTGTAGCTCATTGAGTTTCTTCATGACATCTATTTGGAATACTTTATTGGTTAGATCACAGTCTTCCATGATTTTAAGTTTGGTTTCTGGAGAATTATTATTTTATTTTTTTGATCCCATGTTACCAAGATTTTTCGTGGTGCTTGATGAGTTATTCCTCTGTCAGTGCATTTGTTGTAGTGAATACTTTTCTTATTTAGGTGTAGCTTTGTCTGCTTTGATTCTAACTATTCAAGCAGTTGGTTATTAGATGCCTTTCATTTGTTTTTCAGTATGTGGCACTATAGCACCAGTTTTTGGTTTCTCTTACCTGAGCTGTCTCTGGCTGCATTCGAGGACAGGCACTCTTCTCCCTCCACTGCCTCTACTAGGGATGTTGCCAATGCCCTTGTCATCATTGCCTGCACCTCCAGTGGTCATTGAAGTCTTGCTGTTGTCAGTGTTGCTTCAGTTGCTGACTTTGCTGCCAGGGGAACAGGGAGGGTGGGTGCCTCTTCCTTGTTTGTTGTCACCTGGGTTGCAGGCACCACCATAGTTGTTGGGGGAGGGGAAGTGGAGAGGTAGCTGTGTTCACAGGGCACTGCCTCTGCTGTTTCTTGACTCCCTGTGGCTGCAGGGAGCAAGGTGTTGGGCAAAGAAGCCTTTGTTGAATTATAGATGTTTTACTCATTGTAGATTGAAGGAGGGAGACAAAGGGAACATCTCACAGTACAATGATGCTGATGTCCCTCTTCCCTGATTCTAATTCTCTTGTTCTAACACAGCTTTCATCCCAACATTAAATAGTTAGGATTTTATTTTTTTTTTGGCAGAGTTGGCAGTGGGGTTATATCAACTTGTTAGCTATAAAAACTACTAGCTTGACTGTTAATTTTTAAACGGATTTGTCATCTACCTTGGCAGATTCAAAAGCAGATTTTATGACTTGCTTTAAAATAAAGTTCAACTTAAGTCTTCCATTATATCCCAAGAGACTTGTCTTTTTGAATTATTTAGGTCTTGCTAACAATCCTATGACATATTATCCCTCAGCTGTGATGGATTGAGATAGGATAGATCTGCTTTTAGTGCCAAAGAATCCCCAAGACAGCATTTCAAATCTAGTTCATGAATTATTGTCTCTTCTTTGAGTCCATCACATTATTAATTACAATCAATAATAATTTAAATGTCTATTCTGAAACTGTGAGTTATTCCCCTAGTGTTGAGAAGTTATGACATATATATATATATATATATCAAATGATTACATTATGTGATATAGAGCTATAATGCAAATGGTAATATAAATACTTGGGGACATATTTGCGATGTTTAGAGCTGGCCAAAACTCTGAAGATACTTGCAAAGTGTGGAAAAGGATGTCTTCTGTCATCCTTATAGGCAAAAACTACTATGGGATGCTGAGAATTTACGTGTAACCTAAATGTCTCCTGGTCTTACATGTGATGACAAAACGGGCTCATAATTTATATTTGTATTATTATATGTGCATAATATATATTATGTAATGTATAATATAATTTATAATTATAATTATTTATAGTTAATATAAACATGCATTTATATGAGTTCTCAAATCAAAATGATTTTTTGAAACCTTTCCTGGCATTAACTTAGCCCCTTAAAGTATTCCCACAGATATTTCTATGAACCCCCAAGCAGTGTCTCACATGTGCATACAAACTAGTTCATCAAATGCAGTGATTACCAGTATATCTTTTTAGTTTTTTTTTGTTGTTGTTGTTATGGTAAAAAGCACATAGCATAAAATTTACCATAATAACCATTTTTAAATGTAAAGTTCAGTAATGTTAAGTATATTCACATTGTTGTGAAACAGATCTCCAGAACTTTTTCATTTTGCAAATCTGAAACTCTATACCCATTGAACAACAATTCCTTTTTCCCTCTCCCCCAGGTCCTGATAACCACCATTCTATTTTCTGTTTCTATGAATTTGACTACTTTAGATACCTCATATAAGTGGAATCGTATAGTATTTGTCTTTCTCTGACTGGCTTATTTTTCTTAGCATAATGTCTTCAAGGTTCATTCATGTCGTAACATGTGACAGGGTTTCCTTCTTTCTATAATGCTGAATAATATTCCATTTATGTATATACCACATTTTGTTTATCCGTTCATCCATCAATGTACAATATTTCCACCTCTTAACTATTATGAATAGTGTTGCTATGAATATGCATGTGAAAATATCCGAGACCCTGCTTTCAATTCTTTTGGATATACATCCAGAAATGGGATTACTGGCTCATATAATAGTCCTATTTTTAATTTTTTGATGAAGTTCCATACTGTTTTCCATAGCAGTTGCACCATTTTACATTCCACCAACAATGGTTCCAATTTCTCCATATCCTCACCAGCACTTGTTGTTTTCTGTTTTTTTGAAAATAACCATCCTGACAGGTATGAGGTGATATCTCATTGGGGTTTTGAATTGCATTTCCCTGATGATTAATGATATTGAGCATCTTTTCATATGCTCATTGGCTATTTGTATACCATCTTTGGAGAAATATCTATTCAAGTCTTTTGCCCATTTAAAAAATAGAATTATTTGATTTTTTTTGTTGATGAGTTGTAAGAGTTCTTTGTATGTTCTGGATATTAACTCCTTATCAGATATATGATTTGCAAATATTTACTCCCATTTCCTGGTTGCCTTTTCACTCTGTTGATTGTGTCTTTTGGTGGACAAAGTTTTAAAGTTTCATATATTCCCATTTGTCTGTTTTTGTTTTTTTGCCTGTGCTTCCAATGTCATATACAAGAAATCATTACAAAGTCCAATGTCATGAAACTTTCCTCTTATGTTTTCTTCTAGAAGTTTTACAGTTTTAAGTTTTGCATTTTAGGTCTTTAATCCATTTGAGTTAAGTTGGGTATATGGTATAAGATATGGTTCCAACTTCATTGTTTTCATATGTGGATATCCAGTTTTCCCAACACCATTTGTTGAAAAACTGCCCTTTCCCCATTGAATGGTCTTGGCATCCTTGTTGAAGATAATCTAACCATGTACACAAGGGTTTATTTGGGGGCTCTGTATTCTATTCCATTGGTCTATTTGTCTGTCTTTATGCCACTCTGTTTTGATTACTTTAGCTTTGTAAAATATTTTGAAATCAGGAAGTGTAAGACTCAAACTTTGTTCTTTTTTCAAAATTGTTTTGGCTATTTGGGGTCCCTTGAGATTCCATATGAATTTAAGTTTTCTATTTCTGAAAAAAATGCTGTTGGGATTTTGACAGAGATTTCGTTGAATCTGTAGATTGCTTTGGGTAGTATGGATGTCTTAATATTAAGTCTTCTAATCCATGAATGCAGGATGTCTTTCCATTTATTTGTGTCTTCTTTAATTTCTTTTAGTAATGTTTTACAGTGTTCCATTTACAAGTCTTTCACCTCCTTGGTTAGGTTATTCCTAAGTATTTTATTTTTTTTGATACTATTTTAAATGGAATTGTTTCGACCACTAGTATTTACTCCAGCCCCCTCTACTGACCGCACATACAAAGCTGTTTGAGGAAGTCGTGCCACTTTCTATTCTGCAAGTGCCCATTGGGGACATACCATTGTCCACTCCAAGTGTGTTGTCTCCTTATGTCCCCCAAATTACCAGTGCTCAGGACACCAGAATGTTGCTAGATTCTTTGCAGAAGTCAAGTGAATGGTCACCTCTTACACTGTTCCCTAAGGCCTCAAGCTGTTCTGCTTAAGCCTTGTCTCTGAAAGTCCCTTTGCTTCTGTTCATCAGCCCTTGGCCAGAGTCTTATAGAGATTTGCAGCAATTTTACAACTTCACCCTATAATCATAAGGCTCAAATCTAGTATAAAGGCTTCAACCCAGTTAGTGAGAAATACTTTGTTTACACACACACACACACACACACACACACACACACACACATATATATATCTGTGCAGCTTCAGTCTAACTTGAATGAACAGGGTGATATCAGGTGATAAAGAAGGAAACCTAGAAGGCTGGCAAACCCTACCTGCCCCAGAGAAATCCTGATCCTGAATAGAATCATTTCAACATATCCTCAGAGATAGCTTCTGCCTCTTGACTCTGAAAATTTCTGATGTCTAAGTGTTGGTGATGTTTCTTTGTAAATCTCAATAATTTCTTGAGCAATAAGAGAGTCTGGAATAGGTTGAAATGGTCATGTAAATTTCCTGAGTGGCTTCCTGCTCTAGAAAGATGAAATCCTACAAGTAGGGCCACGGGCTAAGTAAGTTCTCATTGGGAACAACATGGTCACTGTGTCGGAAGAAAAGCTAGGACTGAAACGATCAAGCCTCTCTCTTCTCCCATGTCCTAGACTTTCCTGGTATTCAGCTGGTGATTAGGGGGTTTGCTGGGAAATATGTAGGCTGGAACCAAGGGATGCCTAGGCATGCTCCCTGAGTAGGCAGTAGGGAGCCCCACAAGGTGGGCAAGTGCCTGTTTCTGAAGTTAATGCAGGTAGAGACGACTTGACTTTGCTGCCATGGACCACTCCATAGATCCCCTCCTCCCACCACACACACACTTGAGGAGTAATCCAGATTATTTTTAGGGTAGATAAATATATGTAACTTTATTGACAAGTGTCAGGACATGCACTTTTCGCCCTTTGTGTAGATGTAGGACTATATTTTTGGTTGAGAAGTTGCCTCAAGTTTATAATGCATCTAAATATGATTTGGATCTCTAGATGAGAACCGTCTAAAACATATTTTTTTCTTCCAGAATACTTTATCAAGACTAGTTCCATAGAACTGAATGGAGAAAGAAGGACAATACATTCATTTCAGCAGAAAATTGACTTAAGTGAAAGCATGATATATTGACATCAGGCATAAAAATGATGGGTATTGGGAAGAGAGATTTAATTCTTCCCAAATTAAAAACAAGTCATTGTGGATATTGGTTTGGTACATGTGATTCATTTCCCCTTGTCTCAAGCACAATTAATTTTGGAAAAAAGATGAAGTAACCATGAATATCCAACTATTTACCTGCTGGAAATGAAGTCACCAAACTATATTGCAATTCAGTGCAAAAGATTGTTCAGACATGCTGTCAGTGAACCAATAGAAAATAAATTATTTCTTTGCCCATTAAATATGAGTTATAAGAGCGTGTTTGGCATGCTTTCTTTGTATACCATAGATTGGGTATACCTCGATTATTCCAGATGATTTCACTAGCAGTGGCTATAGCACCTAACTGACTACAGCAGTCGAGGGACAGAGCAGCCAAGGTTTAGTTCAAGATGAATAAGCTTGGAAAGGTCAAAGTCAGCATCACATCCCAGCTTCGGACATGGCAGTTCCCACTGTCCTCAGGGAACTTGATTTAATGAACATTTTTTTGAATTCCTATTGTATGCTACATCCTGTGCCAGGCACTGGGGAAAGGAAAATGAATGAGACATTATCCTTGCCCTTGAGAAATGCCAAATGCTGATAGGGGAGATGTATATACAAACAGTAATAGTAACATTAACAATGCTAACTATAGCCATAGCTAATGCTTATATAATGCTTACCATGTCCCCAGCACCATTTTAAGAACTTTATATATATTAACAAACTTATACAATAAACTAAAATTTATTGAGATAAATGGGAAATGTATAATAATAGGGAAATATGTAAAGTACTGTGGGGGCACAAATGAAGAATCAATTAATGCTGTCTGTGAGGATGAGAAGATGAGGGAAAGCTACAGAGAGGAGATAATATTTGAGCTGGGCCTTGGTGAGTAAATACACGTTCACCTGGTTGATAGGTGAAGTGGGAGGGGAGGGTTTTCCAAACAGAAAGAAGAACTTAAGCAAAGGCATGAAAGTATATGATAGGTCCAGGACACAGTGGAGATGTCCTCCAGTGTTGTAAATCACTGTCAGGAAACCTCAGAGGGAAGTATTGTGCATGGTATGTGACATTGGGACTAGGAGTGGTTGGGACAATAAAGGAGGAAAGAATGTTTCTCTTCCCACCTCCCAATAATACAGTGAATATGGATAAGTTCTGGGTTTCTGAACAATGTTTCAGAAAGTTAGTTCTCCTTCCCCTACATTAGGCGCAGAGTGAAAAGATTTTTGGCAAAGAGGGGCTTCCATTTTTAATGCTCCCTTTCTCCTTCCCTCAATCAGTGGGTGACATTTATTCTTTCTTTGTAGGAAGCAGGTTTTCTTGCAGCTCTATTTCCAGAGTTATACATGCCTGCTTTTTGCAGGTGAATACAGTTTAAAAGACTAAGGTCTTAGAACTGTCTCCCATTTGCATAATATTTGACTGTTTGAATCAGACCACAGAATTCTGATATATGAAGCCCATAATTCTGCCTGACAATAATGGAACAGAGGGTATAATATCAGATGGTAGGATTTTCCTTTGTAACATTAGCCTCAAAGAGCATGTACTCTGCTCTACCCTCAGTTTCTCTCAACTGACTAGGCGATGATTATCTTAAGTTATTTATAGTTCCAGACATTACTATCTCTTGGAGATAAGGAGTTTTTAGTTTATCAGACAAGTAAAAAGCACTTTAGAGGAATAGATTCTTAAATCAAAAATTTCTTTTTGGTAACTTAGGTGATGCCTTTTAAATCCTATGTTTCAACTCTGATGAAGAGCATCAGAAGATCTGAATAATTGGGAAAACCCCATATGCATGGTTGAATATCTTAACATTGTAAATTTGTCATTTTCCCACAAATTAATATACAAACTAAATTCAATTCTAACTTAAAACTTCAGCAGAACTTTAGAGAACATAAAAATCTTACTCTAAAGTTTATATGTCAGTGATCTTGTATATAGACAATTCTAAAGACTCCACCAAAAAACCGTTAGAAGTAATAAATGAATTCAGTAAAATTTCAGGGTGCAAAATCAACATACACAAATCAGTTGCATATCTATACACTAACAATGAACTATCTAAAAGAGAAAGAAAACAGTCTATTTACAATAGCGTCAAAAACAACAAAAGACTAAGGAATAAATTCAACCAAGGAAATGAAAGATTCATACACTGAAAACTATAAGATATTAGTGAAAGAAATTGAAGAAGACACAAATAAATGGAAAGATAGCCCATGTTCATGTATCAGAAGAATTAATATTGTTAAAATGTTCATAATACTCAAAGCCATCTATAGATTCACTGCAATCCCTATCAAAACTCCAATGGCATTTTTTACAAAAATAGAAAAAACAATCCTAAAATTTGCATGGAACCACAAAAGACCCTGAATAACCAACAATAAACAAAATGAAAAGGTAACCTACAGAATGGGAGAAAATATTTGCAAACCATATATCTGATAAGGGGTTACTATCCAAAATATAAAAGGAACTCATCCAACTCAATAGCAATAAAACCCAAACAACCCAATTAGAAAAATGGGCAGAGGATTTGAATAGACATTTTTTTTCCAAAGAAGACATACATATGGCCAACAAGCATATGAAAAGGTGCTCAACATCACTAATCATCAGAGAAACGCATATCAAAATCATAATGAAACCTGAAATTTATATAATGTTACTTCAATTAAAAAAAAAGGATAAATGGGGCAGGGAGAAGACGAGGGGAGGATAGAGTTGTGCAAGCAGTAAAGATACAAAGGTTAATTGAGAACAATACGTAAAAAAAACCATAACGAGATATCATCTCACATCTGTTAGAAGGGCTATTATAAAAAGAACAAGAGATAACAAATGCTGGTGAAGATGTGGAGAAGGGACCTCTGGTGTACTGTTCTTGGGAATGTAAATTGGTGCATCCACTACGGAAAACAGTATGGAAGTTCCTCAAGAAATTAAAAATGGAACTATCATATTATCCAGCAATCCTGCTTCTGGGTGTATATTTGAAGGAGATGAAATCACTCTATCAAAGAGATATCTGCACTCCCATGTTCATTGCAACATTACTCACAACAGTCAAGACATGAAAACAGAGGAGAAGTCAAGATGGCGGCGTAAGCAGACTCGGAACTCACCTCCTCCCGCGGACACAGCCAATTTACAACTACTTGTGGAAAAATTACCCCTGAGATAGAACTGAAAACTGGATAAGAGGAACTCCTGCAACAAAGGACAATCCTAATTGAGGTGGAAGAGGCAGAGACTCCCTTCTGGAGAGGAAAAACGCCACCTTCACAAGCCGCAGCACTTCACGGCTGCCCGGGAGCAGCTCACAGGTACGTAGCCCTCCCTGGAGGCGCGGGGCCCTGAGCCGGGGAGCGCCCCCGCTGTGGGCATTTTGTGGACCCAGCACAATCGAGACGAGTGGCATAATATCTGACTTTGCCTGCTACTAAAATATTGGGGAGAACCCCCAGAAAAGCTGGTTCACAAAGACATTACAACCGGCTCTTAAAGGGCCCACGTGCAAACTCACCCGTTTCAGAAAGCAACTAAAATCACCAGAAAGAAAGGTGCACAGTGCTTTGGTGAAAAGAGACTCACCTAATAGGCCCTGTGTGCATCTCGGTGAGAGGTGAGACCACTCCAGGGACTGGGACATTGGCGGCGGCCATTGTTGTGGCCTGGTGTGGGCGCGCTGACACAGACAAGACATTGGAGTTCTCCCTGGGGCCTGCTAGCCCAGGGTCTGCCCCACCCGCTAGAGCACCAACTTAATCCAGCTCAGCCAGGGCAGGCAGCCCACCCTAGAGACTGGCCCCACCTAACAACAAGCCCTCAGGCAACTTGTGGGCCTGCATAGATTGGTGACTGGATTCTCTGCAGCCTGGCAATTGAGCCGACTTCAGTGGGGCAGGGCGTGCACAAGGAGCGGGTGGAGAGTGTGGGGCAGTGGTGGAGTGTGTGGGGCTCCCGCCGTGGAGAGACTGGGTCCGCTTCCGGAGGTCGGGGCACACATACGGGGCAGGACTGTGTTGACTGTGTGTGTGGACCTGTGGGCGGCAGGGCTTGTCAGCTGCAGAAGACTTGTGCTTCTCAAAGACCCACATAGGGGGTTTGCCCCACCTTCCAAAGCCTGAAACAATTGGTTACTCCTGTGCCTGAGGCCAGCCCCACCCAGCTGCAATCCTCAGAGAGCTGAAAAGAGACCTAAAGGCTGGAGGCTTATAGCAATTGTAAGGCCCTGAGCCTAACAACCTGCCACACTGGGGGCCTACTCACTTAAAAGAAATACTGCAACACAAATGTGGTATTAGAACTCGCAGCCAACTGTGCTGGGGCTCCCCACACCTGATAAAGAGACTGAAGGGCCCACAACAACTACATACAGCTGAGCCTTACAACAGCTGACCAGGAGCATAACTCGGCCTACCTGGGCACATACAGGGAGAGCAAACAGGCCACAACAGAAGGACACACGTAGCCCACATAGGGGCTGGAACATTGGGAACTGAGGGAAGCACACTGCAGCACTCCTAAGGCATCAGTTCTATAAGGTCACCTATCCAAGAACAGGAGACGTAGCTGACCTACCTAATATATAGACACAAGCAGAGGGAAAGAGGCAAAATGAGGAGGCAAAGGAGTATATTCCAAGTAAGGGAACAGGACAAAACTCCAGAAAAGGGACTAAGTGAAACAGAAATGAGCAACCTAACCGACAGAGAGTTCAAACTAAGAGTGTTAAGGATGCTCACTGATGTGGGGAGAAGAATAGATGAACTCAGTGAGAATGTCAACAAAGAAATGGAAGATATAAAAAAGAACCAATCAGAAATGAAGAATACGATACTCTAAATGAAAAATTCGCTAGAGGGACTCAAAAGCAGAGTAGAGGATACAGAAGAACGGATCTGCAAGCTGGACGAAAGGCTAGAAGAAATCACCCAAGCTGAACAGGTAAAAGAGAAAAGAATTAAAAAGAGTGAGGACAGTCTAAGGGACCTCTGGGACAACATCAAGCGCACTACCATCCGTGTTATAGGTGTCCCAGAAGGAGAAGAGAGAGACAAGGGCAGAGAATCTATTTCAAGAAATAATAGATGAAAACTTCCCTAACCTAAGGAAGGAAACAGACATCCAGGTACAGGAAGCAGAGAGAGCCCCAAACAAGATAAACCCAAAGAGGCCCACACCAAGACACATCATAATCAAAATGTCCAGAATTAAAGATAAAGAGACAATCCTAAAAGCCGCAAGAGACTGTCAAGTTACGTACAAAGGAACCCCTATAAGGCTATCAGCTGACTTCTCAGCAGAAACCTTACAGGCTAGAAGAGAATGGCACGATATATTTAAAGTGCTAAAAGGAAAAAACTTACAGCCAAGAATACTCTACCCAGCAAGGTTATCATTCAAAATGGAAGGAGAGATCAAAATTTTCCCAGACAAGCAAAAATTAAAGGAGTTTGTCACCAAGAAACCAGTGCTACAAGAAATGTTAAAGGGACAGATTTAAGGGGAAAAGAGAAGACCACAAATAGGAAAAATTATCTATTTCCATGATAAGAACATAATGGATACAAATGCACAAAAAAGAGGTTAGATATGATATCAAAAACATGAGGGAGGAGGGGAGTTAAAGAGTACATCTTTCAGACAGAGGTCAAACTAAAGTGACCATCAATTCTGTATAGAAGAAGAAAGGAGCAGAGAAGGACTACTAAAACACTGAGAAAAGAAAAGTTAAAAAATGGCAGTAAGTACATACTTATCAATAGCTACTTTAAACGTCAATGGACTAAATGGTCCAATTAAAAGGCATAGGGTGGCTGATTGGATAAAAAAACAAGACCCATATATATGCTGCATACAAGAGACACACTTCAGACCTAAAGACACTCACAAACTGAAAGTGAAGGGATGGAAAAAGATACTCCACGCAAATGGCAATGAAAAGAAAGCTGGGGTAGCAGTACTCATATCAGACAAAATAGACTTTAAAACAAAAACTGTAAAAAGAGACAAAGAAGGGCATTGCATAATGATCAAGGGAACAATCCAACAACAGGATATAACACTTGTAAATATCTATGCCCCCAATGTAGGTGCACCTAAATATATAAAGCAATTATTAACAGACATAAAAACAGAAATAGACAGTAACACAATAATAGTAGGGGACTTTAACACTCCACTTACACGGATAGATCATCCAAACAGAAGATCAATAAGGAAACATTGGCCTTAAACGACACACTAGAACAGAGGGACCTAGTAGATATATACAGAACATTCCATCCAAAAACCAAAGAATACACGTTCTTTTCAAATGTGCATGGAACATTCCCCAGGATTGATCACATATTAGGCCACAAAACGAGTCTCCATAAATTTAAGAAGACTGAAATAATACCAAGCATCTTTTCTGACCACAACGGTATGACACTGGAAATCAACTATAGGAAGAAAATCAGAAAAGCCACAAATACGTGGAGATTAAACAAAATGCTACTGAACAATGACTGGGTCAATGAAGAAATCAAAGAAGAAATCAAAAAATACCTGGAGACAAATGAAAATGAAAATACGACATGCCAGAATTTATGGGATACAGCAAAAGTGGTTCTAAGAGGGAAGTTTATAGCAATACAGGCCTAGCTCAACAAACAAGAAAAATCTCAAATAGACAATCTAACAATGCACCTAAAGGAACTGGAAAAAGAAGAACAAACAAAACCCAAAATCAGTAGAAGAAGGGAAATAATAAAAATCAGAGCAGAAATAAATGAAATAGAGACCAAAAATAAATAGAAAAAATTAATAAAACCAAGAGCTGGTTCTTTGAAATGATCAACAAAATTGACAAACCTTTAGCTAGACTCACCAAGAAAAAAAGAGAGAAGGCACAAATAAGTAAAATCAGAAATGAAAGAGGAGAAATTACAACAGACATCTCAGAATTACAAAAGATTATAAGTGAATACTATGAAAAGCTATATGCCAACCAATTCGACAATCTGGAAGAAATGGATAAATTCCTAGAATCATACAACCTTCCAAAACTGGATCAAGAAGAAGTAGAGAATTTGAATAGACCAATCACCAGTAAGGAGATCGAAACTGTAATCAAAAACCTCCCCCAAAATAAAAGTCCAGGACCAGACGGCTTCCCTGGTGAATTCTACCAAACATTCAAAGAAGACTTAATACCTATCCTTCTCAAAGTCTTCCCAAAAATTGAGGAGGGGGGGAAACTCCTTAACTCGTTCTATGAAGCTGACATTACCCTGATACCAAAACCAGACAAGGACAACACAAAAAAAGAAAATTACAGGCCAATATCACTGATGAACATCGATGCAAAAATCCTCAACAAAATACTAGCAAATCGCATACAACAATACATTAAAAAGATTATACACCATGATCAAGTGGGATTTATTCCAGGGATGCAGGGATGGTTCAACATTCACAAATCAATCAACGTAATACACCACATTAATAAAATGAAGAATAAAAATCACATGATTATCTCAATAGATGCAGAGAAAGCATTTGACAAGATACAGCATCCATTTATGATAAAAACTCTGAATAAAATGGGGATAGAAGGAAAGTACCTCAACATAATAAAGACCATATATGACAAACCCACAGCTAATATCATCCTCAATGGTGAAAAACTGAAATCTATCCCTCTAAGAACAGGAACCAGACAAGGATGCCCACTGTCACCACTCCTATTTAACATAGTACTGGAAGTCCTAGCCAGAGCAATCAGGCAAGAGAAAGAAATAAAAGGGATCCAAATTGGAAAGGAAGAAGTGAAACTGTCACTATTTGCAGATGACATGATTTTATATATAGAAAACCCTAAAGAATCCACCAGAAAACTTTGAGAAGTAATAAATGAATATGGTAAAGTTGCAGGATACAAAATCAACATACAAAAATCAGTTGCATTTCTATACACTGACAACGAAGTAGCAGAAAGAGAAATTAAGAATACCATCCCATTTACAATTGCAACAAAAAGAATAAAATACCTAGGAATAAACTTAACCAAAGAGGTGAAAGATCTGTACACCGAAAACTATAAAACATTGCTGCAAGAAATTGAAGAAGACACAAAGAAATGGAAAGATACTCCATGCTCTTGGATTGGAAGAATTAACATAGTTAAGATGTCCATACTTCCTAAAGCAATCTATAGATTCAATGCAATCCCTATCAAAGTTCCAACAACATTTTTCACAGAAATAGAACAAAGAATCCTAAAATTTATATGGAACAATAAAAGACCCTGAATCGCTAAAGGAATCCTGAGAAAAAAGAACAAAGCTGGAGGTATCACACTCCCTGATTTCAAAATATACTACAAAGCCATAGTAACCAAAACAGCATGGTACTGGCACAACAACAGACACACAGTTCAATGGAATAGAATCGAAAGCCCAGAAATAAACCAACACATCTATGGACAGCTCATCCTTGACAAAGGAGTCAAGAACATACAATGGAGAAAAGAAAGTCTCTTCAACAAATGGTCTTGGGAAAACTGGATAGCCATATGCAAAAAAATGAAAGTAGACCCTTACCTTACACCATACACAAAAATTAACTCCAAATGGATTAATGTCTTGAATGTAAGACCTGAAACTGTGAAACTTCTAGAAGAAAACATAGGCAGTACGCTCTTGGACATTGGTCTTAGCAACATATTTTCAAGCACCATGTCTGACCAGGCAAGAGAAACAATAGAAAAAATAAACAAATGGGACTACATCAAACTAAAAAGCTTCTGCACAGCAAAGGAAACCATCAACAAAACGAAAAGACAACCTAACGATTGGGAGAAGATATTTGCAAACCATACATCTGATAAGGGCTTAATATACAAAGAACTGATGCATCTCAACAACAACAAAACTAACAACCCAATTAAAAAGGGGGCAAAGCCGTGAACAGACATTTCTCCGAAGAAGATATACAGATGGCCAACAGGCACATGAAAAGATGTTCAAAATCATTAACTATCAGGGAAATGCAAATCAAAACTACAATGAGATATCACCTCACGCCCATCAGAATGGCTATAATTTACAAGACAGGACACAACATGTGTTGGAGAGGATGTGGAGAGAAGGGAACTCGCATACACTGCTGGTGGGAGTGCAAACTGGTGCAGCCACTATGGAAAACAGTATGGAGATTCCTCAAAAATTCAAGAATAGAACAACCTTATGATCCAGCTATTCCACTTCTAGGTATTTATCCAAAGAACTTGAAAACACCAATGCATAAAGATACATGCACCCCTGTGTTCATTGCAGCATTATTCACAATAGCCAAGACTTGGAGCAACCTAAGTGCCCATCAAGGGACGAATGGATTAAGAAGCTGTGGTATATATACACAATGGAATACTACTCAGCCATAAGAAACGATGAAATCCAGGCATTTGTGACAACATGGATGGACATTGAGGGTATTATGCAAAGTGAAATAAGTCAGAAGGAGAAGGTCAAATACCGTATGATTTCCTTCATTAAGTAGTAGATAATAACAACAATAAACAAACACATAGAGACAGAGATTGGATTGGTGGTTACCAGAGGGGAAGGGGGTAGGCAGGAGGGCGAAAGGGATAATTCAGTACATGTGTGGTGATGGGTTGTAATTAGTATTTGGGTGGTGAACATGATGTAATCTATGCAGAAATAGAAGTATAATGATGTACACCTGAAATTTATACAATGTTATAAACCAGTGTTACTGTAATAAACAAAAAATTAAAAAAAAAAAAAAGACATGAAAACAACCTAAGTGTCCATTGATGGATGAATTGGATAAGGAAAATATGGTATGTATATATATGTGTGTGTGTGTGTATATATATACACACACACACACCCACAATGGAATATTATTCAACTTTAGAAAAAGAAGGAAATCCTGCCATTTATGACAACAAGGGTGGACCTTGAGAGCGTTATGCTAAGTGAAATAAGTGAGACAGAGAAAGACAAATACTGTGTGATCTCATATATGTGGAATCTGAAAACACTGAACTCATAGAAACAGAGAGTAGAATGGTGTTTGCCAGGGACTGGGGGATGCGGGAAATGAGAACATGCTGATCAAAGGGTACAAACTTCCAGTTATAAAATTGGAAAATTATGGGGATCTAATGTACCACATGGTGACTATAGTTAACAATAATGTACTGTATACTTGAAAGTTGCTGGGAGTAGGGCTTTAAAATTCTTACTATAAGAATAACAAAATGGTAATATGTGAGGTGAAGGATGTGTTAACTAACCTTACTGTGGTAAACATTTCTCGATATATGTGTATCTAATCATCGCTTTGCATACCTTATACTTACACAATGTTATATGTCAATTATATCTCAATAAAGCTGGAGAAAAAGTTTATATGCCAGAATACTGTCTGTTTCGAATTGCTGTCAATTGTGAGAAAAGAAGTTCAAAGAGGAGGAACATACTCTACCAGATATGAAGATATATAGCAAACTAATAGCAATAAAAACAGTGAGGTGTGGCACATAAGTAGGTAGCTAAACCAATGAACAACAGAGCTGAGAGTGCAGAAAGAAAGTTATACATATGGGACCTTAATATATTATAAAGGCAGCACCACAAACCAATGGGAAGTGATGGATTGTTTGGTCAACGGTGCTGAGAAAATCTGTTCCCGATGTGGAGAAAAACAAAGTAGGATTACGAACAATTACTATACACAAAGGTGAACTATAAATGAATTAAAAACCCAGGTATAAAATTTTAAATCTAATAGAATTAAATGTTGGCATCTAATTCTATTTGGGATGGAAAGGAGCTCTTATCTAATATTCTCAACCCTAAACCTTAAAGTGAAAAATTGATAGAGTTAACAGTTGAGGGAGGGACTGGGAGAAGATATTTTCAATGAATAAAACTGGTAAGAAGTGAATCTCAAGAATATTCAAGAAACTCTTGAAAATCAACAGAAAAAGGCAGAATATCTGATAGAAAAGTGGTCAAAAGTTATGAATTGAAAATCTGTAGAATGGGATGCCCAATGCTAGCAAACATATGAAGATATGTACAAATTAAGATTTAGAGATACTATTCTACACCAATCAAATGGGCAACCACTGCTGAAAATATAGAAGAAATTCACTTACAGGCCCCTTACAAGATATGTACAAGAATGCTCACTGTAGTGTTGTTTATGGTGGTGGGAGTTGAGGGCACCTGGGGTCTTCATCACTGGAAGACTAGATAAGTAAAATGTGGTGGATGCATACTTTGGAACACAATGCAGCAATCAAAAACAACAAATTATATGTTTATATGCTAATATGCTCAGATATTAAAAATAATATAATATTGAATGAAAGTAGTAAATAATAAGAATAAGAATAATATCTCTAAGCATATTAATATTTATTAAATTAAATATACATACACTCACAAAACAGTATTATATAAAAGACAGATATACATCCAAAGAACATCAGACTCGTTAGCGTGTACACCAGTGGTTCTCAACAGGGGATCATTTTGCCCCCTCAAGGATTGACATTAGGCAAAGTCTGAAGACATTTTTCGTTGTCACAACTAGGGGTGTGTATACTGGTTTCCTAGGGTTGTCATAACAAACTACCATAAACTGGATGGCTTAAAACAAAATCTATTCTCTCCCATTTCTGGAGGCTGGAAGTTGTAAATCAAGGCATCAGCTCTCTCTCCTAGATTCTGGAGGTTGCTGGGACTCCTTGGCGTTCCTTGGTTTACAGCTGCATAACTCCAATCTCTGCCTCCATTGTCACATGGCTGTATTCCCTCCATGTCTGTGTCTTCATATGGTATTTTCCTCTTTTTGTATGTCTGTTTCTGTGTCTCCTCTATTCTTATCAAACCCCTCTCTTTTATTTTTATAAGGATTTCAGTCATATAGGATTAAGGTCCCACTCTACTCCAGTATGACCTCATCTTAATTACATCTGCAAAGAATCTATTTGAAAATATGGTCACGTTCACAGGTACCGGGGTTAGGACTTAGACATTCCTTTTTGGTGGGGACCCATTCAACCCACAATAGGTTGCTATTGATATCTAGTGGGTAGAGGATAGGGATGCTGCTAAACATTCTACAATGCACAGGACAACTCTCAAACAAAGAATTATCTGATCTAAAATGTCGATAGTGCCACAGTTGAGAAACTCACGTACACCCTATGGGTGCTAAGGGGATTGGGAGTAGGGATTGGAGATGAAGGGGAAAAATAAGAGAGAGGGGATGGACAAGAATACTAATGATAGACTGCCACACATTAAAGAATATGATGAACTCAAGTCATTGTACTTGAGGTCCAAAAATTTTAACCATATACCTTGACTCTTTTAGTTTCCTACTTTGGACCTTTTTCAGATCCATTATGCCTTTCATAAGTTGCAGATATGCATGCCGTATTCTTTTTCTCCCTAGCTTTACTGAGGTAAAATTGACAAATAAATATTATATATATTTAGAGTGTACAATGTGATGATTTAATATAGATATACTTTATGAAATGATTATCACAATTAAATTAATACCTGCATCACCTCACATAGTAACCTTTTTTGTGGTGAGAACACTTAAGATCTACTTTCTTAGCAAATTTCAAGTGTAGAGTATTATTAACTATAGTCACTATGCTGTACATTAGATCCTCAGAACTTATTCATCTTATGGCTGATAGTTGCTATCCTTTAACCAGCTTCTCTCCATTTCCACTGCCCCCCGGGGCCCTGGCAACTGCTATTCTACTCTCTGGTTCTATGAGCTTGACTTTTTTAGATTCGACATATGAATGAGATCATATAGGATTTGTCTTTCTTGTCTGGCGTATTTCACTTAGCATGATGTTCTCCAGGTTTATCCATATTGTCACAAATGGCAGGATTTCTTTCTTTTTTTAAGGTTGAATAATATTCCATTGTGTATATATACACCACATTTTCTTTAACCATTCATCTTTCAACGACACTTCGGTTGTTTCAATATCTTGCCTACTGTGAATAATGCTGAGGTGAACATGAGAGTGCAGATATCCCTTTGACATAATGACTTTATTTCCTTTGGATATATACCCATATGTGGGATTGCTAGATCATACAGTAGTGCTATTTTTAATTTTTTGAGGAAGCTCCGTACTGTTTTCCATGGTGGCTGTACCAATTTACATTCCCACCAATGGTATGAGGGTTTCCTTTTCTTCACATCCTTGCCAGTGGTTACTATCTTTTAACTTCTTGATAATAGCCATCCTAACAGGTGTGAAGTAAAGTCTCATTGTAATTTTGATTTGCATTTCCCTGATGATTACTGATGTTGAGGACCTTTTATTAAAATTTTTATTGAAGTATAGTTGACATACAATATTGTATTAGTTTCAGGTGTACAACATAGTGATTGGACTTTTATTTATATTAGAAAATGATCTTCCTGATAAGACTAGTAATGATCTGTTATCATACCAAGTTATTGCAATATTGTTGACTTTATTCTGTATGCTGTACATTACATCCTGTGACTTATTTATTCTATGAATGGAGGTTTATACCTCTTAATCCCCTTCACCTATTTCACCCTTCCCCTCTCCCCTCCCCTCTGGCAACCACCAATTTGTTCTCTATATGTTTGAGTCTGTTTCTGTTTTGTTTTGATTGTTCATTTAAGAATGAAATTCTGGCATTTGTAATAACATGGATGGGTCTAGAAAGTATTATGCTAAGTGAAATAAGCCAGACAGAGAAAGACAAATACTGTATGATTTCATTTATATGAGCACTTTTTCATATACCTGATGGCCATTTGTATGTCTTCTTTAGAAAAATGTCTATTCACTTAGCATGATGTTCTATTTGCCCATTTTTAAATCAGGTTATTATTTTTTTTTTGTTACTGAGTTGTATGAGTTCCTTGTATATTTTGATATTAATCCTTTATCAGATGTGTAGTTTGCAAATATTTCCCCTCATTCCAGAGGTTGCCTTTTTATTTTGTTGATTGTTTCCTTTGCTGTACTTTTTAGTTGTATTTTTTTAGTTGCTTTTTAGTTGATGTAGCCCCACTTGTTTCTTTTTGATTTTGTTGTCTGTGCTTTTGGTGCCACATCCAAAAAATCATTGTCAAGACCAATGTCAAGGAGCTTTTTCTCTGTTTCTTCTAGGAGGTTGATGGTTTTAGGTCTCATATATGTCTTTAACCCATTTTGAGTTAACTTTTGTATATGGTGTAAGATAAGTGTCCAATTTCATTTTTTGCATGTGGATATTCATTTTTTCCAGAGCTTTTTATTAAAGAGACTATCCTCTCCCCATTGGCTGACAGTATTCTTCATTCAAATGGTACATTTTTATTATAGGGTGGTATAATATTTTATCTACTCTTTTCCAGATCTTTCCAATTTTTTTTCAATATTTTATTAGCCTCTTTGTCAAGACAAATACAATGAGCTGCTCCCTTAGTGATATTTTTGGTCTGTAATGGATGCTGGATTTTCTTCCTATCTACCTGCAACTCAGAGTTCACCATCTTAGAGGCATATGTGAGTTCATTTTCTTTAAACAATGTTTTTGATACCAGTCTACATTGAATTTCACTTGCCAATTTTCATCCCACTTACATAATTTATTCCTATTGGCTGGGCATTTCTACCAGGAAGAACTTAATATTTTCTGCAAATTTGGCTGTACTACTCTGTATTGTCTTTCTAGATCTATTATAAAAATGCTACATAATAAAGGTCTATGGGGAACTCCATTGTTAATTTTTTTCCCCTGAGAAGTGTCTATTTATTTTTAAAATGTTTGCTCTAATGTAATTTTTAGTCTGCCAAAAAATACTCCTGTCTCTCTCCTGCCTGGACCCAGGTATATTTTGTTGTTGTTGGTTTAAATAGTGTTTTCCATGGAACTCTTTCAGATATTTTTTTAAAACTAAATAAGTTACGATCATTGCTTCCTTTGGTGTCTATGGATACGTTATTTATTTGAAGGACCCTAGTATATGAGTTCTTAAAATACCCATGTTATTTCTCATATCCACATTTCCCACCGTATAGTTTACATTTGCTCAATAAGGTAACACTTCATTTTATTTACCATCAATCTAAATTTCCAATTTAATTTGCTTGTGAAAATAGTCTGTTTTAAGGTGCATGGTCACTTTCACAAATTTCCATATTGCCAGGGCTGATATTCAGCCAGAATGCATATATGTTATCATGACCAGTGTCTGTTCTGACAGGCTGGTACCTAAATCATACAGGTTGCTAAATGTTTTGAGTATTGCCCAGGCATATACAGATAAACCTTAATCTTGTCAGTGAGGGAAACCAGCTGAAGAAGGCAAAATTAATAGCAAGAAAAACAATAATAATAGTATCTAAAATTTAACAAGTGCTATGTGCTAAGCAAGGTGCTATATGCTTAACACACATTATCTCCTTGAGTCCTCAAAACAACACTTTATTATGCCCATTTTACAAAATAATGAAGGCAGGGATGAAGTGAGACTTACCCAATGTCACATAGCTGGTAAGTGGCAGAGACCAGATTTGCATCCAGTCTATTCGGCTCCTATGTCTGTGCTCTTAAACTATGTGTTATACTGCCACTTATCGAGCTAAGCTCCAGCCAAAGAAACACAGGCATAAAGAGATGGGAAGTCAATGTTCCCTGCTTTTCTTAGAGAGATTAGAATAGGAAAATTCATTCATCTTTGGCTGATTGGGGAGTCACATTCTGATTTTTCCCAGAAGGGAAACAGAGAGCAGAGACCTAAACTTAACCTCCCTTTTGACCTATTTCCCACTGGCCAGGGTGCAACCTGATGCTCCAGCCAAATAGATCTTTTATGGTCCCCATCTAGATTCTGAGATTTTCCTCTTGTGCACTATTGCTCATGTCTCTGTCAGGAATCACTTCCTGGCCTACCAAAGTTCCTAGTTCATCCTTTAAGGTCCAGGTCAAGAGTGGCTTCCTCCATGAAAAACGTTTCACATGCCCCAGCTGGAAATAATCTCTTCCTTTCTTTAATTGCAGCTGAATTTTATTAGTGCCTCTCTAAGCAGACATCATGTTTTCCCTTGGATCATTGATATGTATGCTTAGTGTACAGTCAATGCAACTAAACTTCCTGTGTTTAAGTCCCAAATCTCCTACTTGTTACTGTGTGACCTTGTAAAAGTTACCTAGTCCTTCTGTGCCTCAGTTTGCTTATCTTTAAAATTGGCACATACTCACAGGCTTGCTAGGAGGACTAAATAAGTCTAACATGGTATTTAAAGTTCTTAGACTATTGCCTCCACAAAAAAAGTGCTATATGTGTTTACTATAATTGTCATCATTGTCATTGTTATTGTTGTTATTATTATAATTATATTTTTGCTACTAAATTTTAAGGTCATTTAGAGGAAGACCCATGACTGATTTATCTTTATATGTTTTAATTTCCTTAAAACAGTGCTCAGCATATAAGAGGAATCAGTCAAGTTTTATTGACTGAATGAAGAAGACCACAGAGGCAATAGAACACTTTGATTAAAAGTATGGGTTTTTGAGCTGGCTTTGAGTCCTGGTGCTACTTTTACCTTGCTGTGCTGCTTTGGACCACTTCATGCCTCTGAACCTCAGTGTCTTTGTTTATAAAATGGGGAAAATAATGGCATCTAACACACGAGGTTGTTATTAGGATTGAATGAGACAGTACATATAAAGTACTTGCTCAATAAACTCGAATGGTGAGCATTTAATGCAGTTAGCTACTGTTTTTACTAAGCTTTTAGTGGAAAAGTAGCACTAAGAGGGCAAGTGAATGCCTTCCTGTTGGTCACCTTGGAAGCACTAAATTTGAGCTTGCACAGAAATGGGAGCAAGCCTGCAGCCTGAAATGCTGGAAGCTGATGAAAAGGACTCAGCAAAGTCTTTGACTCAAAGACAAGAATTAGAGTGATTTGTAAAGTTTAAGTGTCTTGATTTCTACATATTAGGTTTAAATTAAATATTAGGTTTAGAAAAGTGAAGAAATCTGCGTACCGTGCCTTACATTTTATTTTGCTGTGATCTGTTTCGATATCCTTTGATATTTGGTTACTTTAAAAATATTTCCAGTACAGTATATGCTGAAACACACAGTTGCACTTCACTGGGGTCGAGGAAGGAGCACCATCTTCTGTGTGAGGGGAAGGGAAATTCCATTTATCGGAAGCCTTGTCTGTGCTTTTCAGACACCCTCTCATTTCATCAACACAACTCCTTATTTACACTTTTTTCTTTTTTTTTTGGTGAGGAAGATTGGCCCTGGGCTAACATTCGTGCCCATCTTCCTTAACTTTATGTGTAGGACACCTGCCACAGCATGGCTTGATAAGCAGTGCGTAGGTCCATGCCCGGGATCAGGGCCTGCAAATCCTGGGCCACTGAGGTGGAGCATGTGAACTTAACCACTACGTCACCGGGACTGGCCCTTATTTACACATTTTACAGATAAGAAAGTGAACCCGGCCAAGGTCACAGGGCCAAGAAGTGTGGGAGAGACTTGAACACAGTTCGTCTCACTCTCTGCTTGACACGTGCCTCCTGTGGAATTTGCTCCACAAGACCTGGGCATGCTTTTTATCTTTCTGCTGCCTCCATTTCTGTCTTCAGAATAACTGTAGGACCAGAATGAAGAAAAACAATCCCCCGGTCCTCCTCTGGCCCCCTGCTGTGATAACACCAAGGCCTTCTTCAGGTTCTCTGTCTGCCTTCGACCTGTCCTGCTTTCTTCTTCTCTCTTCTTATAAACCTCTCACGCTGGAATATCATTACTACTGTGTTGGGGAAGTGTCATTCCCCGTAAAGAAATGATTCAAAAACATAAACTGGGTTTAGCGCTGAAGGCAAAATGATCTGGAAGTTCCCAAATATTGGTGAGTAGACAGGTTGCAAGGGAAATCACATAGAGAGAGTTCCTTAAATACGACACCCCAGATTCCACCCTGGAGAGATTAATTTAGGAGGTCCATGGTGAGGCCAGAGAATCTGAATTTTTAAAAAGCCCTCCCCTGCTGATTCTGCCACACAGCCAGATGTATGAACATCTGGTTTAGATAAACCTCATTGACCAGAATTGGGGAGAAACAGATTTCCCCACCCAGATGTGGGCCAGATGTAGAGCAAAGAGACCCTTGTTCCTCTTTAGAATATACAGCAAGTTGTTTTACATCAGGAGCCAGAGCATAAGACCCTGAGCTGACAATGCCTGTGACTGGCTAATGCAACGGCAGGAAGTATTGTGAGAGGCTCCCTGCATGAACCAGGCTTTTCTCTGGGTGATATAAAGAAGACTAAATCATGGGCTGTGCCTTCCAAGAGTTTGCAGTCTCTCTGTAGGAATATGCTCATCACACATGATAAGACTGGCGATTTGTAAATTGTATTAAATCCAACATTACAAGAGCCAGGCAGTAGGATCAGGGGTTAAGAGGGGCAAAAGTGATTAAGGTTAAATAGTGGAAGCCTTCATATAGTGAGACAGCAAAACTGACCTTGATATCTAAATAGAGTCTGGCACCAATTCCATTGTTGGGAGGGTTTCCCACACCAACCAGCAATTCTCAGGACACCAGCTGGGTATCCTACAATTCAACTAAATTCTGATACTATCTACCTGAAGATAGCATCAGATCCCACAGATTAAGGATTCAGTCCTATAAGACTGCTCTCCTTTCCTCCCCCAGTTCAGACTGGCTGGCTATAAATCAGAGGTTCCCATAACCCCTCCTTGAGTTTGATTAATTTGCTAGAGCAGCTCACAGAACTCAGAGAAACATTTTACTTACTAGATTACCAATTTATTATAAAAGGATTTAATTCAGGAGCAGCCAGATGGAAGAGATGTGTAGGGCAAGGTATGTGGGAAAAGGCACACCGCTCTCCATGTGTTCACCAACTGAAAGCTCTCCAAACCCTGTCCTTTTGGGTTTTCATGGAGGCTTCATTACACAGGCATGATTAACGAAATCACTGGCCATTGGCGATTGATTCGAATTCCAGCCCCACTCCCTTCTCCCCTCCCTGGAGGTTGGGGAGAAGTACTGAAAGTTCCAACTCTCTAGTCACCTGGTTGGTTCCCCTGGGGACCAGTCCCTATCCTTAGGTTACTTAAGGCTTTCCAAAAGTCACCTCATTAACTTATGTCTTTTGTTATCCAAAGATATCTTTATTTCTCTTATCACAGGAAATTCCAAAGCTTTTAGGAGCTCTGTGCCAGGCATGGGGTTGAACACCACATATCAATTTCTTACTATAAATTCCACCTATGATATATTATACTGTAGTTATCTTATGGTATTAGCTCTTTCCTAGAACAGGCCTTCTGTCTTAAATTCTTTTAGGCAGTTGTGGGGAGGAAGGTCACTTTCTTTTTGAGTCTTTTGTTAAAAATAATCAAGCGAGAGAGAGACATTTTGGGGTGGCAAATTCTGATCCCCCACAGTTCGAACATTGTGATGCTTTGATTCAAAGATAGAAGTGATGAGAAAGAGAATGGAGTGAATGAGAGAGATGGGAATGAAAGGGAGATAGTGAGCAAGAGACAGAGATGGAGGTACAGAGAATACGTGAGGGAGAATGTGAGAGGGGGAAGGAAGAGGATTTGAGAAGGGGCACACTCAAAGAGAGCAAAGGAGAAATGTTAAGGTGTTGGGGCAGTCTTGTAGTAGCCATTGGAGTTTAGGTTGAGTAATGGAGTTTCAACCAGATGGGAATCTTGTGTATCCAGAAGTGGACTCATAGATCAGGGACGTGAGAGGTGTTGCTCCTTTGACGGAATTTCCTAGAATGTCACATTGTATGTTTTTG
Source organism: Diceros bicornis minor (assembly GCF_020826845.1). Taxonomy (NCBI): domain Eukaryota; kingdom Metazoa; phylum Chordata; class Mammalia; order Perissodactyla; family Rhinocerotidae; genus Diceros; species Diceros bicornis. Next base: position 50,629,576 of record NC_080744.1, on the reverse strand, counting down.
CTCAATCATCCCTTAACTTGTAATCACTGCTGCTCTTTGTGTCAGGAAGAGACATGATTTCTGAATTTAAATTGGCTGTTATAAAAAAAAAGTGCAGAAAGCACTTACCTAATGGAAGAGAGAATAGGGAGAAAAATTTAGAATGAACTTGCCTTTTCCCTGTCAACCAGCAGCATTCTTAAACAAAACCTGAGGGCATATAAACGTGAAATGTTGTTTAAAATGACTAGACATTTTAAACATGATTTTTCTCTTTTAGCAGAAATGGTGAAAAGGGTAAAGTACATCTTTAAACTCTTGTAAGGTATCTGACTGTGAAAGAGCCGCATGTAGGTACTGGGAATTAACTTCTCAGGGAACGACTTTGGAGACTTTCTTCTTTAATTATAGATTAAAGCAAACCTTGGCAGTGTCCTTTGGATCAATATGAAATACAGAGCATAAATCAATTCTACTACACAATACAGTGTAGAAATTCTCAAAAAGAAAATGAAAATTACAGGTTGTCTTAAAGAAAAAATGATTTTCACTCAACAATAAATCCATTTTGACCAAATTAAAAATTTTTCTATATGATCTAAGCACCTCTAATTTGTTCATCAGGATGTGCTCATTTTTCTCAGGATTAGAAATCAGTGTCCAATTCCCAGTTCTGCCATTAATTAGTGGGAAATTATTTTAATTTCTTAGGTCCTGGTTTCCGTACCTTTAAGAGAGTTGGACTAGTTGACCTTGAAGAGCCCCAGTTTCTCAAATGTGCTATAGTTTCATAAGAAAGATCTTTGAAATTTACTGAATCAAAAGAGTTTGAGGAAATATTAGCATATGTGAAAGCATTGAGATGAGAGGAGGGAAATTTGGATAAACGAGTAAGTGTTTATGTGCCTAGAGCAGAGATGGAAAGCTGGTGTGGAAGGAAATTAACTCAACTGGTAAAGGCGTTGAATCTTCTCCTTATATTGAAGTATAATTGAAGTAGAATTGACCTTCTACTTTTATTTCATACTGTGAAAAAAAGTTTCTGGTGCATTCTTATATTTGAGACCCTTGATAAGGAGTTTTCACTTTGAGAGGCGATTGGAAGCATTGCAGATTTCTGAGGAGGATGATGTATCTGAAATGATTCTGGAGCAATATGGTGACTGCTTAAGGTCATATTTGTAAGGTACTTAGAACAGTGCCTGGCATATCACAAGTGTTTGTGAAATAAAACAAAATGGATGCTTTGGTAGGAAGAGGGAAAGGCTGGTTGGGAGGCTGCTGCCAACATCATCTTTGTGCTGGCAGAGGAAGCAAATGAGTCTTGTTTTTGTAAGGTGCCAGAGGCACTTGAATTCCTCAGGCTCCACTGGTTTCTGTCTCTTCTAATTTTCATTAGGAGACCATACTTTGTTTTTTTTTCTTTCTAAGCATGGTCTCAACCAACTAGAGCTGAGCCGTCTAATTATATTTTCTTTCCCGAATTTCTTTTTTAAAAATACAAAAACTGGGGCCGGCCTGGTGGCGTAGCAGTCAAGTTCGCATGCTCCACTTCAGCAGCCCGGGGTTTGCAGTTTTGGATCCCGGGCACGTGCCTATGCACCGCTCATCAAGCCATGCTGTGGCAGGTGTCTCACATATAAAATAGAGGAAGATGGGCACAGATCTTAGCTCAGGGCCAATCTTCCTTGGCAAAAAGAGGAAGGTTGGCAAGAGATATTAGCTCAGGGCTAATCTTCCTCACCAAAAAAAAATAATAATAATACAAGAACCAAATATAGAGTACAGACAACAGTAGCAGAGAGTCCAGAGACCGAGTAAGCTTTTATTTTAAATAAAGCAAATTGTCTTGAATGGTTTTAGCGAAAAATATGTACAGTTTGCAGAAAGACTATATAATAGGACATTTAACTATGAGTCAGGAGCCCTTGTTTAATCCTTGCTTTGCCATCAAAATGCTTGGTGTGATCTTGGGCAAATCACGTGATTTTCCTCAGCCTTGGTTAACTCATTTGTGAAATAGGAGTGATACTACCTAGTCTCCTGTTATCAATGCCTAGAACAGTGCTTGGCATAGACCAAACCCTTGGCAAATATTTCTTAAATGAATAAATGGACTTTAAATTAGATAACATATGTGTATATATGTACCAATTTACAGATAAAAGCTATTATTCATGTAACAGTTTCTCTATAACTTGGAGATTCCTGATCATCCTATAGTAAAAGGGCATTCTAGGTTTCTACCATTTCATTCTACCCCCTGTCAGAAGCCTGGTTTCAGGATGGTATGAGATGTCAGCTTCTATGCAAAGTTGCCAGCTGCCTTAAGCAAGGTGATAGTCACCATGTACTTTTCTGGGAACAAGAGGAGACAATTAACTTTGGGAGAAAGGAAAGGAGAAAGTTGGTAAGTGGAATGTGAGGGTGAAATAGAGTTGCTTGGATTTGAGTCTTGGCTCAATCACCCTTACTTGCTGTAGTACTTCAGGCAATTCCTTAAACTTGTGTGCTTGGGGTTTCTCATCTGCAAAAGAGGGCAATAATAGTATATACCTTAGTGTTTTTATGTTATAAAGTACTTAGAAAAATACCTGACATTTAGTACAGGTTCGGTAAATGTTAGATATTTTTATTATCCAAAGGAAGGATAAGTAACATTACAGACTCAAGGTAACAGAAAAAACGTATCTTAGTGCCTAGGATTTGAAAGAGATAGACAAGGAGGGGTTGATCGTGGACACACAAGATGGGGGCATTCTAAGTTTGGGGCGTGTGTATGTCTCAGGAGATGCTCAAGCGGTAGGGGAAGAGTATGGACTATGTAATCAATGGTCTGCTTCTATATCTTGGGCCTTATTAAATTTAACATAGCTTCGCTCTCATCAGGAAGGGAATTGATATGGGAAGAACAAAGAGAATGATATTGGTTATGAAACCGTAACCAATCAAGGGCTTATTCTGCTCGCTGCAACCTAATGCCAATCAATTGCAAGACGAGTCAGTGGTCGAGAAAGAGATTTATTCGATTAGCCAGCAAAATCAGAAGATGGTGGACTCATGTCCCAAAGACCATCTTAAGCAAGTAAAAAATCTTGAGGTGGTTATATAAGGAGGAGAGAAGAGTAGGGAGGAGGTCTGGCTATTTCTGGTATCTATTCTCCAGACTTCTCATCTCCTGTTCTGCCCACAGTGTCTGATGTTATTTCCTTCCTTAACAACGGATTTCAGTCTCAGGTGGCCTCTTTATCACCTCTGGTTGAAAAATAACTCATCCCAATGTCAGCAAAGTTTCATGTCAGATTTGAGAAACTGCTGCAGCATGTCAAACACGTCCCCTTTAGGGCCATGGCCTTTGTACAATAGCCTGGCTATAGGTTAATGGTCAGAAATATGGAGTTAGCAGTTACAAAACTTTTGGACCCTTTGGCGCATTGAGATGATCCAACAGGAGAGATGATTGTGAAAGGAAAGCCTGCTAGGAGTTATAATTATTTTTACTATGACTTTTGTTCAGTTCGTGGCATGTATGAGACCTAAAGAATAGGCATGTAATAGAATTTTAAAGCTCTCTTTGTGGTCTATTCTTTCCAATCTTGCCTCACCTTACCCCCCAGGAATGAATACATATCTCTATCTTATATATAATTAATACATTCACTCATTCAACCATTTATTGACCAGGTACTATGTATCTAGGCATTTGGGATACATCAGTGAACAAAACTGTCACAATCTCTTCCTTTTTAGAATTAACATTTTAGTACAGGGGGGAGGAGGTGGGGAGACAGGCAATAATAATCATAATAAAAAAGTAAATCATATAATTGCTAGAAGGTGGTAAGTACTGTTGAACAGAGAAATGCTAGAGTAGGGTAAGAGGGATTGGAAATGTAGGGACAGGTAGCAGTTTTAAATAGGATGGTCAGGGTGGACCTTATTGAACCAGTGGCATTATAGATAAGACTTGAGGTTATTGAGTTAACTATTTATATATTTGAAACAAAAGCATTCTAGGTAGAGAGAATAACCACTACAAAGACCTTGGGGGTAGAGCATGCCTGGTATGTTTGAGGTAGAACAAGGAGACCAGAGTAGCTGGAGCAGAATTAGTGAGAGTGAGAGTAATAAGTAATGAGGTCAAAGAGGTAAAGGGAGAAAGGATAGATCATGGAGAGCCTTGTAAGGATTGTAAGGATTTTGGCTTTAAATCTTACTAAAATGAGGAGGAACCTGATTTGATTTAATTTTCAAGAGGATCCCTCCAGCTACTGTGTTGTACATAGGTGGTCAGAAAGAAGAGCAGAAGCAAGGACTCCACTGAGGTGCTATTGCCTAATCCAGGCAAGAGATGATGATGGTTTGAAGGGCATTAGCAGTGGAGGTGGTAAGAAGTGGTCATATTTTGGACACATTTTGAAGATAGAGTCAATAGGATTTGCTGATAGATTAGACGTGGTATGTGAGAGAAAGTGAGGAGCCAAGAATGACTTCATGGTGTTTGACCTGAGCAACTGAGATGGGGAAAGTTGAGGAGGAAGCAGGCTTTGTGGCAGAATAGCAGTTTTGGACATGCTGAGTTTGAGATGTCAATTAGATATTGTGGCAGGCAGAATTATAAACATGTTCTCCTCCCCCAGGTTGCCTACCCTAACTCCTGGGACTATGAATATAATGAGATATGTTGCCTGTGAATATGTTATGTTGCAGGGCAAAAGGATTTTGCAATAAGGTTACGAATCAGTTAAATTTAAAATAGGGAGATTATCCTGGATTATCTTTCAGTATAATCATGTGAGCCCTTTAAAATTATAGGGTTTTCTCTGGCTGGTGGCAGAAGAAAAAAGCAGAAGGGGGCAGTAAGAAAGATTTGAAGCATGAAAAGATTTCTACACGCTGGTGCTGACTTGAAGATGGAGGAGGCCACATGACAAGGAATGTGGGTGCCCCCTAGAAAGCTGAGAGCAGCCTAGCTAACAACCAGCAGGGAAATAGGGACATCTGTCCTACAGCTGCTAGGAACTGAATTCTGTCAACAACTGAATGAGCTGGAATCCAATTCTTCCCTAGAACATTTAAATAAGAGCTCGGCCCACCCAACACGTTGAGTTTGGCCTTGTCAGATCCCAAGTAGAGAACCTAGTCCAGCCTACCCAAACTTCTGACCTACAGAAACTGAGATAACAAATGGCTGTTGTTTTAAGTGACTATTATTTGTAATTTGTTCTACAACAATAGAAAACTAAGGCAGACATGTATGTGGAGATGCCAAGTAAGCAGTTGGATATATAAGACTGGAGTTCAGGAGAAAGATTTGGATTGCAGATATCCATTTGAGTGTCCTTGGCATAAAGATGGTATTCAAAAACCGTATCACTTTGATGATAGCCAAAGGAGTGAGTAAGGATGGAGTAGAGACTTCAACCAAAGAGTGAGCTCTGGGGCCCTCCAATATATATTTAATAAATTTACGTTGTATTTCATTGTAGTAAGAACACTTAACATGAGATCTACCCTATTAACAAATTATTAAGTATACAATACAATGTTGTTAACTATAGGCACACTGTTGTATGGTAGATCTCTAGAACTTATTCATCTTGCATTACTGAAGCTATAAACCCATTGATTGGCAACTTCCCTTTCCCCTTCCCTCTACCCCTGGCAACTGCCATTTTGCTCTCTGTTTCTATGAATTTGACTATTTTAGATTCTTCATATAATTGGAGTCATATAGTATTTGTCCCTCTGTGACTGGCTTATTTCACTTAGCATGTCTTAAGTTTCATCCATGTTGTTGCATATTGCAGGATTTCCCTCTACTTTAAGGTTGAATAACATTCCATTGTATGTACATGACATATTTTCTTTATCCATTCATCCACTGATGAACATTTAGGTTATTTCTATGTCCTGACTATTGTGAAGAGTGCTGGAATGAACACTGGAGAGTTAATATCTTTTTGAGATCCAGATTTAAATTCTTTTTGATAAATATCCAGAAGTGGGATTACTGGATTATATGATAGTTCTATTTTCAATTCTTGTGGGAACCTCCCTGCTGTTTTCTTTAGTGGCTGCACCATTTTGCATTCCCACCAACGATATACAAAGGTTCCAATTTCTGCACATCCTCACCAACACTTATATTTTGCTTTTTTGATAATAGCCAGCTCCCCAGCTCCCCAAAAAAGCATGGTACTGGCATAAAGGCAGACACATAGGCCAATGGAACAGAATAGGAAGCCCAGAAATAAATCCATGCGTATACAGTCAACTGATCTTCACCAAGGGTACCAAGAATACACAATGGGGAAAGGATAGTCTCTTCAATAAATGGTACTGGGAAAACTGGATATCCACATACAAAAGAATGAAACTGGACCCTTATCTCACACGATGCACAAAAAGCAACTGAAAATGGACTAAAGACTTAAATGTGAGACCTGAAATTGTAAGACTCCTAGAAGAAAATGTAAGGGAAAAGCTTTATGATATTAATCATGGCAGTGATTTCATGGATATGACATTGAAAGCACAGTCAACAAAAGCAAAAATACACAAGTGGGACTACATCAAACTAAAAACCTTCTGTACAGAAAAAGAAACATTCAGCAGAGTGAAAAGGCAACCTATAGAATAGGAGAAAATACTTTCAAACCATATATCTGGGGTCCTCCAATATTAAGAGGTAAGAGAGAAAAGAAGTGCAAGGCAAGGAGATTGAGAAGGAGGGAGCACTGAGGTAGGAGGAAAATCAAGAGATTATGGTGGCCTGGAAGTCATGTGAAGAAAGTATCGAGGAAGAAAGAGTGATGAACTATGTCAAATGCTGAGAAGTCAAGTAAGAGTAAGATTTAGCAACACAGGGGTTCTGGACCCACTCAAGAACAGTTCTGGTGGAATGATACAGACAAAGAAGAGATGATTGGAGTGGGTTGAAGAGAGGGAGGAAAGAGAGGAATTAGAGACACAAATTACATAGCACTTCTTTAAGGAGTTTTGCAGCAAAAGGGCGCAAAAAATGTAGGCAATAACTTGTGAGGAAAGTTAGTACAGAGCTTTTCTTTTTTTTAAGACGGGAAAAATAATGGCATGCGTTTGTTCTGTTTGGAAAGATTCGGTAGAGATGGAAAAATTGATGAGGGGACTATTTCTGAGAAGTCCTTGAATAAGTGAAGGGGGTGGAGTTTCGTGTGAAATTGGAGAGGAAAGCTTTAGATAGGAATATGTTTGTCTATCTTAACAGGTGAGAAGGCAGAGCATGGAGGCGTGATGCTGTCAGGTGGATTGATATGTTAGTTGGAGTCTGAGTATTTCGGTAACTGATAATGACAAAGTCCAGCCTATGACCGTGGAAATCAGCAGTTGAGGTAGGATGAAGGACAAGATGATGGGGAAGAGGAAGTGGAGGACCATAGAGGCTAGGGTATTGGAAGAATCATTTATATGTGTGTTGAAATTGCCAAAAATTAAAACAGGAATAGTATTAGAATGATAGTGAACCAAGAGCTAAAATCCATGAGAAACAAGGTGAGATTGATCTGGGGGTTGCTGGATGACAGTAGTAATGTAGTGGACGAGGTAATACAATCCAATGACTTGAGATTCAAAGCTGGAAGTTTTTAGGGAAGAGGGAGGGAGAATTAAAGTGGCAATGAAGAGCAAAGATGATACCTACTGCACCCCCAAGTCCAGTTGTTTGATGGCTGTGGAAGAAAAAACAGGCTCTATTGTGAGAGCTTCAGGGAAGTAGCATCTTCACGGGAGCTAGGTTTTAGTTAGAACAAGATAGTAAAGGGAACTCTCAGAGAGGTAGAGCTAGATGTAAAAAGTAGAGGAGATTTTGCTGATGACTAACTGAATTCCAGAGAGCACAGCAGAATGGTTTCAGCAGTTGGGGAGGGGTGGAAAGGGGGAAGAAATAGGAGATGTATAGAACCTTATGAGGATTAGGATGTGGGCAATGAGGGGTGATGTTGGAATCTGGGAATTCTTATAATGACAGATATAACCAGGAATAAAGGGATGAATTAGATTAGTGCTGGTGGATTTAAGCAAATAGCAGCAAAGCTGTGAGGGGTGGGGAGTAGGTGTGAAATTATTAACATATTTTTGTCCATATTGGTATGCCCTGAAGCCAAGTTAAACATGATCTAATTTATGATAAACAAACAACCCTCACTTGCACAATAGGAGCCTGTTGGAAATGCCAACTCCACAGTGGAAAGTCACCAGTGGCTCAGCTCCCAAGCAAAATGTCAAACACTTGGCCTGATTTTAAATGGGAAAAGAGAAAGAGAGCAGAGTTTCCTCTCAAGCCGTTCATCCCTTAAGTCAGGTTATCAGTGCCTATAATGTTTAGGCAAGAGGTGACAGGAGAGAAACAGGTCTTGTAGGTGTGAGTGACATTCCACTATCCAGGAGGAAGGGGATCATCTCCAAGCAGTGACACCCAGCCAGGTATGAGGATGCCACAATGAGCCCAGATGTATACATTTCTAATTTATTGGGAAACTTTCCCAATTTAGCAGTTTCCAGTACTTCCATGAGAAGCATACAACAACCTCATAACAAAAGCTAATGTGGAGGGGCCGGCCCCGTGGCTTAGCGGTTGAGTGCGCGCGCTCCGCTGCTGGTGGCCCGGGTTTGGATCCTGGGCGCGCACCGATGCACCGCTTCTCTGGTCATGCTGAGGCCACGTCCCACATACAGCAACTAGAAGGATGTGCAGCTATGACATACAACTATCTACTGGGGCTTTGGGGGTAAAATAAATAAAATCTTTAAACAAAAAAAAAAGCTAATGTGGAAAACTTCCTTGGGTGTGAACATTCACAAAAGTGTTAGTACTAGCATCAAATATTGAACTAACAGGGGCATTAGAGATCACTAGAGATCATCTAGTTTTGTGGCTTCCAAAGTTTTACATTTTGCAGGGGAAGCTTTATTATATTTTATTTTGTAGAAATCTTACAAGGAACCACAGTATACATAAAATAGATAAAAATAAAACTGCTTTGGGTAGTTTTTGAGATGCTTCTGAATTCCTACTGTTTGGTCTCTACCACTTTATGAGAGCTTATGACCACCTCTGGGGAAACTTAAAGGATTGTGTAACACAATTTTGACAAGCATTGATTCAAATGCTTTGTCTTGGCTTGGGTTCCCCCTACAAAGCATACACTGTACGAAGGATTTGAATGCAAATTGTTTATTCAGGAGGTGATCCCAGGCAGCACCAGTAGGGGAGTGGGGAATGACATGGAAAGGGAAGGCAGCCAATACAGGGTGCATTAATGTGTAGGTTCCCGGTGGGCAACTGGGAGGACAGTGTAGAACATACCTGAGTTTTCCCACCTGAGAGAACCACCACATGACATTGGTCATTTATCTATGAACCACCACATGACATTGGTCAAGATTGCTACAGGATGTTAACTCCTTGGCACTTCTTCCCCACCCTGTGCATGGCAGAGTTCATCCCTGAGGCCAGGGAAAGCCTTCAAGCACAGAATTGCAGGTGCTTGCAGTAAGAAATCGTAGGTGTGCACTGCATGGTGAGTATGAAGGGCAAATAGGTGGCACACTAATAGTGTCTATGACATTCTTCTTTTGAAAGGGGGAGAAGAGGGTGTCCTGAAGAGGTAGAGAAATGATGGTAGAGCATGATCTTGGATCCTTGTTCTCTGACTGCTCATGCTATAAGACATGACCCTGCCTTTCAAAAAAGCACATATGTTAAAATGTATATGACGTTGTTCAACAATTATTCATTAAGCACCTAATATGTGCCAGGCACTATTTTAGGCCCTTGAGATATATCAGTGAACAAAACACTCCTGGTCTTATTATGCATGTATTCTCGTTAGAGAAATACGGCAATAAACAACAAATGTAAGAAATAAATGAGTTACATAATAAGTTAGAAGATGATAAGTATTATGAGGTAAGCTTAAGGGAAATAAGGGTACAATAGGTGATTGAAAAGGGGGAAAAGAACTAGATTCTGGATGTAGTTTGAAGGCAGAGCCAACAGGGGTTGGAGGTAGGAGGTGGATTAGGGAGGACTGTAATTTTAAATAGGGTTGGTCAAGGGAGACCTCACAGGGGCAGCATTCATGAGTAGTGAGGGAGGCAGCCATGTGGGTATCTGTGGGAAAAGTGTTCCAAGCAGAGGGAACAGTCAGCACAAAGTCTTTAAGGAAGGAGCCCATTTTAGCAACAGCAAGGAAACCAGAATACCTGGAGCGAAGTGAGTCAAAAGGAAAGCAATAAGGTATGAGGTCAGAGATGAACAAGGAGGCTGGAAAATGTGAGGCTTTATAAGACTTTGGGTTTACTCTGAGTGGGATGGGAACCTCTGGAGAGTTTTGAACAGAGAAGTGATATTATCTGACTTAGGTTTTAAAAGGATCACTTTGGTTGTTGCTTTGAGAGTAGACTTTAGGGGCTAAGAGAGGAAGCAGGAGACCAATTAGAAGCCTTCATAATAATTCAAGTAAAAAATGAGGTGGCTTGGACTAGGGTGATAGCAGAAGAGATAATGAGAAGTGGACAGATTCTGGACATATTTTCAGGATAGTGACAGCTGTTGCAGACAGGTTTAGATGTAGAGTATGAGAGTAAGAGAGGAATCAAATATAATGTCAAAATTTTTGGTCTGAGCAACTAGAACAGTGCTGTCCTTGAGATGGTGGAGTAGATTGCCAGTGGAGTAGGTTTCTGGGGGAGCATAGGAATTGAATTTTGAACTTCCTGAGTTGAAGATGTCGTGTATACACCAAATGGACACGTTGAGTAGGCAGTTAGGTGTATGAGTCTGGCATTCTGAAGAGATGTCTAGGTTAGAGGGTAAAAGTTGAGAGAAGTTGGGAGATAGATGGTATTTAAAGCTGTCAGGCTGGATAAGATTCCCAAAGAGCATGGACAGCTAAGGAAGAGCTCTGGGGCACTAAAAAACTAAGAGGATTGAGGTAAGAGGAAGAACCTACCAGGAAACTGAGAAGGAGGAACCTGTGAGGCAGGAGGAAAGCTAGAAGAGTGTGGTGTTCTGGAAGTGTCAAAGAGATGAGAACTGAGATGACATTGGAGTTAGCACCATGGAGGTCATTTGTGACCTCAACCAGACAAGTTTTGGTGGGGTCGTGTGAGCAAACACCTTATTTGATAGGTTTAACTGAAAATAGGAAGAGGAATTTATGAAAACAAGCATAGACACATCTTTTGGGAAGTTTTGCTGCAAAGGACAGCAGATATTTGAATATAAGATGTCAGGGAATGAGGGTTTAAAAGAGAGTTTGATTTTTAAAGATGGGAGAAATGAAACATATTTCTGATGGGAAAGATCTACTGGAGTGGGAAAATTGATGTGGGAGAGAATGGTGAGAATTGCTGGAATGATGTCTGTGACTGGGCTTGAGGGGACAGCATCTAGTGGATAAGTGGGAATGTTGGCTTTTAAGACAGGATCATAAATAGTTGAACTTTGGAACATACAGGAAGGCACAGTGTATGAGTACAGATACTGTAGAGGGGTAGATAAAGTACTGAGGATTTTCTTCACGAAGTAGGCATCAAGGACATTGGTTGAGAGTGATGATTGGGGCTACAGGGTTTAGAGGTTGAGAAGAGAGGAGGAGATATGAAATGATTACCTAGGTTTATAAAAGAGTGAATAGACTAAGAAAATAAAGTATGATTGTTGGGCAGCATTAAGAGCCTATTTGCGGTTCACGCTTATGGATTTAGATAACAATCAGTTATCATAGATTGTATGTTTTTCTTCCGTCACATTCAGCTGCACAGGGGCAGGTGTAGTATAGGTGGCAAGTTGGATTTAATTAATGTTGTGGTTTTGCCACAGCAAATGTGATGAAGCAAGAGAGGGGCAAGGGAGATGAGGCGATACAAGGCAGTGAATTGGTTATAATTATTTACCAAAGAATAAGCTGGGTAAGGAGGGAAGAGGAGATATCAATGGGTGAGGGAGAATGAGAAGTTGGTAGGACCAATGAATTGGAGGTCTTATCGTGGGTCTTAGTGTTGATGGAGTCTGGGTGGCAGAGGATGTGAGCTGGAAAGGTAGATGGTGGTCAGGGAGTGAGATGCATGCAAATGAGTTCGTGGAGGGGTTGCAGTTATTGGTAATGACAAGGTCATTATGGACATGGCTATGGGAGTGAGTGGCTGAAGTATTGAGGAGAGGAGCTCGAGGAACCGAAAAACTAGGGTATTGAATTCATCTATGTGTATATTGAAATCTCTATGAATTAGGAGTGGAACAGTGTTGTATAGAAAAGGGAGTAGAATAAAATATACAGGGCTGGCCCCGTGGCTTAGTGGTTAAGAGCACGCGCTCTGCTGCTGGCGTCCCGGGTTCGGATCCCGGGCGTGCACCGACGCACCGCTTCTCCGGCCATGCTGAGGCTGCGTCCCACGTACAGCAACTAGAAGGACGTGCAGCTATGACATACAACTATGTACTGGGGCTTTGGGGGAAAAAATAAATAAATAAAAAAATTATTTAAAAAAAAGAATAAAATATACATATAGCTGGTATATAGCTGGGTAGTGGGTTACAATTGCTTTAAATATATTTATTACACTTCATGTATTACTCTTATACTCGAAAGTAAATGATTAAAAAATATAAATTGTTTCAATAGGGGTTCAGTCAGGAAAACAAAAATTTTATATATATAATTTTTTGCAGGTATTTGGGTGCTTACAAACCGCTGCGAAGCTGGAAGAGTGCATGTCAGGGAATCAGCCATCAGTTTTCAATTTTGCCATACTCCTGTGGTCCAGAGTCAGAGTGCTGCCACCGGTGAGTCAGGAACCTGCAGGAAATTGCTGCTGACTTCACAGCTTCTTCACATCCTGAGATGAGTGAATGGCAGGGGAATGCAGAGGCTGTTGAAAAACTTATTTGTACAAAGCCCATGTATCTGGTGCCACTGCTGGAGGAAGAAGAAAATGACTTCTGCCTCTTTTACTCCTTTCAAATCTCATGTGAATGCAGCTCATCGGCAGGTTGTAAATTACATCCATCCCTCTGCACACAAGGGAATCTGCAAACTGTAGTGGTAGGTGTCCAGAGCCTGTGATACAGAGGGGAGCAGAAGAGAGGAAGGGGAGTGAATGCTTATTGTAGAACGAAACAAGACAAGACTAAATAATATCCAGCCTAGCCAACATTGCTTCATAGAGTCAAAATGCCTTCCATGGATCAATTTGTACTGTCCCTTCTTAAGTTTGGGACTATGCCTTCTTAACTTAAATTCTCCTTGTTTTATATTCTACTGAGTCCAAAAGACAAGGATCTTTTACTTTCTAGCCCCCATTTTTGAGACTGTAGGATCCAGCATCAATGGAGAGGTTTCTTAAAAACTGCATATATGTGTGTGTGTGTTCAGTAAACAATTATGTTTACCTCACAAGTATTCCCCAGACTTAAGGGAGGGAAGATGTTGGATTTCATTTGAGGACAGTTACTAACGTATCCAGATGGAGTTTAAAGAGTCAGAGGAGTGGAATAAAGGGAGAGAGCAAAATGGGCCAGGATAATCAAGGATAGCTTTGTGAAGAAGGTAGGATTTGATCTAGACCTTGAGGGAAAGGGAAATAGAAAAACACATAAACAGGGTGTTGGAAGACTAGAGTTCTAGTTTTGGCCCTGCACTTAACTAGCTATGTGACTCTGGTTGTCATTAGGACTGTTCACAAATATTGCTGCTCAATTCCTTTCTACTAGGTACAAGGACTGGGCCCCTGAAGTCAGATGTGGTCATGTCACTTCCTTTGGTAATGGAATGTAAGTGGAAGAGAGATATGTCACTTTCGGCTAGCAGCATTGACTCACTAGTGCCCGATGCCAGCTTTCCTTTTCTTGCTGTGGTAATCATGCAAGCATGTGTTAAGATGGAGCCTCTGTCAGTCTGGGTTCCTGAGGGAGTATGAACAGATGTGTTGTGCGTGTAGTGTGAGAAAGAAATATATCTTTGATGTGTTAAGCCACTGGGATCTTTGGAGTTCTTGTTACAACGGCATAACCCTGTCCATCTTGACTATTTGAGTGATCTTGAGCAAGCCGCTTCGTGTGTGGGAGCCCCAGTTTCCCCTGGGTAAGATGAAAGATCTATAATAAATAGATTGTTTTCAAGAATTTTTCTTTTCCAGTAGCAGATTTCAAAAGAAATCCACCAAGAAACCTAAAGTGTAAATGTACGCAAAGAGAGCTGGGTATCCTCTAGGTGAAAAATGCTGGATATAGATCTCTAATGTTCTGTCCAGCCCTAGCACATTATAGGTCTCTTGAATGACCCAGAGTCTGGCAATTCTGGTCAGCTTGGCTGACTTCTCTCTCACAGGAGCACATCCGACTAGTATGAATTTCAGTAGCACAAATCAGTTTTCCCGGGATTTCCACTTCTAGGTAAGGTGAACTTTGTGATTCTGGCTTACAAAACAATCTGTGGGATCTGCCTTAAGTGGCTTTCTGGTTTCCCCTTGACACACTGTGACAAAGGCAGCTAAGATGACCTACTCCTTGCCAGGAAACCAGGCATGTAACTGACAGATGATGCTGAGGATCTGTCACTGAATTCCATTACTAATGCTAGAGTGGACTCAAGTGACCTCTGTAGGGGAATGACTGGAAAGTCCTATCAGTGAGCTTGATGGTGTGATATCAGAAGCTGGGAAAAGAACTGTTAAATAGACACAGTGCAGCCTTTAGAGCTACCAATGGTTTGAGTGGGTGAGATGGACAATGAATTACGAACTTTTTCTAAAGGAAGGGCCTATATGACTCCTGACATCTCTCTCTTCCTCTCCGTGTTCTCAGTGGTAAAATGATCTCTGGATTCAGACAGACTGGGGTTTGAATCCCAACTCATCTACCAGTTGATCCTGGCATGTACCCTAATGGCTCTGTGCTTCAGTTTCTTCAATTATAAAGTGAAATGATAGGCTAGGTGGTTGTGAGGATTAAATGAGATGAAACACGCAAAACACATGCCACAAATTCTTTCTCCCTTTCACCCTCTTCATCTCCTGTTCCTTTTAGTTTCCATCTATTTGGCAATTCCTATGATGCATCTTTCCTATTGAACATATTGGTTATATCTCCAGAAATGTTAAGTGTTTATTTATTTGACGTTCTGTGGGCATCACTTTGCACTGTTTGGTTAGGGGACTTGGGAAAGTTCTATCCTTCAATATTTTATGAGCATGTGTCTTCAAGATCTATCTTAGCTGTTGCCAAGTGCCTACTTGCATGGCGGAGATGCCTAGTTCCATTTTTTTAACTAGAAGGAGGTCTTGGAGAACAGTCAAACTTATTTACCTTAAAATTGGCTCTAAAACTCTTCCTGTGCTGACTCGGACATATGGGGAAGATGAACAATAGGGCATCCTCAGCAAGGGGAAGAGAAATTTGCCGAGTGTCCTGATTCAGTAGTGTTCACTTTTCACTTGCTTTGGGGTAAAAATGGTAGCCAGGAATGGGGTACAGAGATCATAAGAGGCCCTAAGTTTGTGACCTGAGGAGGTCACTTTGATTTAAAGTGGGAGCCACATCTAATGGGAGGGCCTGAAGGTTTAAGGAATGGAATGAACAACAATGCAATGAAAACAGAGCAAGATTCAGAACCAGAGGACCTGGGCTTGGTCCTTGACTTCAATATTGTCCTTGAGGAAATTTTTTAACGTTGTTGACCCTCAGTTTACTCATCTGTAAAAGGGAGATATTACTTAAGAGCAATGTTATGTGCATTAAAGAAGATAATATATGTGAAAAATACTTTGTGGATTCTAAACGACTGTCCAATGGTTAGGGGTTATGATGATCATCCTCACATCTGTTACTGGGTGAACACATGGGTAATACCTTACAGGGGGCCCACGGGCCACATCAAGCAAGAGGCGTCAGGGGCAATGTCTCTGAGGCAGGGCTGTGGACTTTGGCCGTACCACTGTTTAAAACACTTGACATCACTCCTGTTTGGTGACTGTGGGACCCAAAGTATAGTCATGATGAGTAACTTGATGAATGTCTTGCAGAAAATTGGTAACAAAGTTGAGACTAGCATTTATACTGAGTGCATCCCTGTATCCTCGTTAGTCAACTAGTGATAAGAGAGTGAATGTGAGATTACTGTTGGTATAAACACATAATAGCTCTGTAGCGACATCCATGTGGATTCTTGCATGTCTAGATAGTGGCTTTCCAGAGGACATGTACCAGATACAAGGCAAATCCACTCACAATGGATACTGACAAGATTTGGCAAAAGAATCAGAGGTTATCATTTTCCTTGGGTCTTGTATTACAAACCCATTGTTTAAATCCTGTTGGGATTTGTGTTGTTTCCATTGCTAGACATTGTCACCTGTCAAAGTATTTATGACTCACTTATGGTTTTATCCACCAAATATGTATTGAACATCTTCTGTGATTAAACTACTGTATTAGGGAGCCATGGATGATTTTTTCCCCTCCAAATTTTATTATGAAAATTTTCATCCATAGAGAAAAATTGACAGAAATTTACAACCAGAAACTGGCTTATACAATTACACATCTCAACACATCTGTTCTTCAATCTATCCATCTTATTGTTCCCCCTAAATACTTGGGCGTGTGTATCAGAAACCATGGGAAGTTTCTGAGCAGGCGTGTAATAAGACTCACGCTGCATATTATCCAAATGTCTCCTACGAAAATATGGATGTGATGGTGCTGGTCCTGGTGATTGTGCCTTTCACACTGCCTCTGTTCTTCCTTCTCTTATTTTTAGGAGGATCTGTCATTGATTAATATGGTGGGAAGGGCAGAGAATTTCCATAAGGTGAACGGGAGAGATAAGGATGGTGCTGATCTACACAGGCATGCTTTCACACATGTACTGGAAAAGATGATATTGGGATGTGATCATGAGGCATCCTTAAAGTCCCTAGGCCTACTTTATCCAGATCATCATTTTCCAAAATATGTAGCTACTGTGCTAGGAATTTTATGTATACTATCTCTTGTCATCTTTGCAACAACCCTGTGAGTTGGCATTAATATTCCCATTTTTCTGATGTGCATACTGAGTATCGGAAAGTTTAAGTCACTTACTTGAATTACTTGGCTGGGAGATGGTACAACTTGACTCAGACTCTAGAGACAATGTTCTTTCCCCTTCATTGGCTGTTGCCCAAAGCTGGCACTGATTCTACCACTTGCAAGCCACAGTGCTACAGACACAAGTGTTATAAAAGCAAAGGAAATCAGCAAAACTTATATCTCTTCTAATAGACACGTTATAGGATCCCACAGTCCCATGGTAGCAATCATCCAATGTTCCTTTCAGTCTGTGGACATTGGTGAGGAACGATTTCCCTCTTGGCTAGCCTGCAGATTTGCAGTTGCTGGCACGGGTATGCACCTCTCCCCTGGCTTGGCCTCTGCTGATCTGATTGGCTTCTGTTTGCCAATAGTATTCTTTCCCATCCGTCTAAGGCCCTTATTGCTCTTCCTGACCAAACCATAAGAAGCCTTGAAGATTTTCCAACCTCATCAGGGACTACAGTGCTTTCCCAATGCTCATGTCCTAGTAATAATGAGGTCTGATTAGGGACTTGCTTCTTGAGGCCAATCCTCTCAATATATGGGTCAACTTTATTTGTTTGCTGGTAGGAGGTGAGAAGAAATAAGGAGAGCTTATTACTCCTGAGAGATTTACCTCTGAGTCTTTTTTTATAAAACAATGATAAAAATATATAACGAAATTTATCATCTTAACCATTTTTAAGTATACAATTCAATAGTGTTAAGTGTATTCATATGGTTGTGCAACAGATCACCAGAAATTTTTCATCTTGTAAAACTAAAACTATATATTCATTAAATAACAACTCTCCATTTTTCCCTCCCCCCAGCCCCTGGCAGCCTGTTTCAATCGGTATGACTACCTCAGATACCTCATATAAGTGGAATCAGACTGTATTTATTTTTTTGTGACTGACTGATTTCACTTTACATAACGTCTTCAAGGTTCAGCCATGTTGTAGCATATGACAGGATTTCCTTCATTTTTAAGGTTGAATAGTATTCCATTGTATGTGTATACCATATTTTGTTTATCCATTCATTTGTCAACAGACACTTGGGTTGCTTCCAACTCTTGGCTATTGTGAACAGTGAGACTATGAATATGGGTGTGCAAATATCTTTTCAAGATCCTGCTTTCAATTCTCTTAGATAAAAACCCAGAAATGGGATTGCTGGTCATATGGTAATTCTATTTTTAATTTTTTAATTAACACAAGGCAAAGTGTGTGGAACCTCCATACTGTTTTCCACAGTAGCTGTACCATTTTACCATTCCCACCAACAGTGCACAAGGATTCCAATTTCTCCACATCCTTTCCAACGCTTGTTATTTTCAGTTTTTTTTTTTTTTTTTTTTGATGATAGCCTTCCTAATGGGTGTGAGGTGATATCTTATTGTGGTTTTGATTTGCATTTCTCTAATGATTAGTGATGTTGAGCATCTTTTCATATGCTTATTGACCACTTGTATACCATCTTTGGAGAAATGTCTATTCAAGTTCTTTGCCCATTTTTAATAGGATTGTTATTGTTGAGTTGTAGGAGTTCCCTATATATTGTGCATATTAACCCCTTATCAGGTATATAATTTGCAAATATTTTCTTCCATTCCATAGATTGCCTTTTCACTCTGTTGACTGTGTCATGTGGTCACATCTGCCTTTTGTTTTTTTTTCTTGCTGAGGAAGATTCACCTTGGGCTAACATCCATGCCAGTCTTCCTCTATTTTGTATGTTGGTCACCCAGCATAGCTACTGACGAGCTGACGAGTGGTGTAGGGTCACGCCTGGGAGCCGAACCCAGTCCGCCAAAGTGGAGTGCGCTGAACTTAATCACTAGGCCATGGGGCCGGCTGCACATCTGCCTATGCTTTGAAGATCAACTTCTATGCTCAGTGTCAGAAAATCTTCTCAGATTAGGACATATTACCTACCTCTGGTATAGCACCTACTATATTTAACTATTTATCATTTGATTAAGATCTTTAGAGGCAGATACTAAGTACTATTTAACTTAGTATTCTTAGTGCCTAGATCAATAAATGTTTAAAATGAAAATGAAATGAAATGAGTCTCTATTTTACCTCTCATTTATATACTTGGCCTTCCCCACCTAGAGTCAACTCCATCTCCATGGTGGGGCTATCAGAGCAGGCCAGTTCATTAATTAGGCCTTGAATGAGAGGTTTCCAGCAAGGAGGACTCTTAGG